>NC_069659.1:92607500-93982500 GCF_027244095.1 Hemicordylus capensis | reverse complement strand
GCACATTTGTCTGCAAGTGCAATTCATGAAAATTCTATGCCAACGTCAACCAAATTCTGCAGCAAGAAAATCAGAATTATGTGACCTGGTCAATGCAAAGCAATAACATGTGCACTTCTAACAATCAGGACTTGTTAAGACAACAACAACAAATGTTTAATCTTTTCTCTAAACCTCCATAGGATCCTATGGGAGTTAGGGGGAAAGGTTAAAAATTTGTTTAAAATTGCCCATATCTTTTGTGGGTTTGGTGGTAGGTAACACCCATCATGCCCTACCACTCAACCCACCTTAGTGTCCCTAGGAGCTACCCTTGGGAAACAATGGGGTGTTTTGAGTTTCCCCATTGTTCTCTATGGCCAAAACATTTGAAACGTTTTGAGTTGTTTTGTTAAAACAGCTGCAATCTCAGAGTGCACTGCACACAAGTTTTGCATTGCAATTTGTAATGTATTTCGCAACCCTGTCTTGAAAAACACGGCAGACGCACACAGTAAAAGGGAATCTGTCCGTTCCAACAGAGAACACACATTTCAAACACAGTCAAAAAATGGCCAAAAAAGAATCACTGATCCAGAATCCACTGCCGGCCACAGTGCCTGTGCTGCAGTAACATCATTGGCACATGTTGCTCTCTCTCACGCAATTATGACTCCTCACATTACTTCCTAGCATTGCAACAGCTGCCACATCAGCACCCTTAGCAGCAACCATAACTATAAGCTGAACTAGAGCAACTTCAGCCACATGTTTTGACTGAGTACACCTTGCAGTGCAGATTGCAGAGCAGACCAGAGCAGTGAGTGAAGCACAAGTTAGTCTTAAGGTGAGACATGGAGCTCATCATAGTAATCACCAAGACATATTACACAATGCACACACATGCACGCACGCGCGCGCACACACACACACACACACCTGTACATTTCTCACCACAATGCTATCTCACAAACAAAACAAACTACAACTCAAGGCAGGCAGGCACCCAAGCTCTGCCTTTGTCAATCTGAGATCTAGCAAAACCAGAAAGCTATAGCAGCAATAGCACAGGGCTGAGGGGAAACACCCCACCCCCCCACACAAAGTCAAACTTTCCTTCTTCCTCTTCTGTCCTGATGTATCCTTTTCTTCAAGAGAGGCACATTATAAGGGCATCCTCTGCCTCCCACTCCCTTTGCATACATTTTGAAATTCCCTTATTTTGTGTGCCCCCTCTCTCTTCCCTCCCCCTACCAGCCAATGGGATCACAGTTGCCCATGAGAACACTAGAATTGTATGATAACAAGCCAGCCAAGAAGCAAGGAGATCACAAGCCAATCGGAAGCCAGTGCCAGAAAACCAATCAGCAAGGGGAAAACAGGCCTACAAAATGGCACTTGAAATGTCAAAATGTTTCGCTTGAAATGGGGTTGTTCTGCTCTGAGCTTGAAACAGGCCCTTTTTTTTAGAGGGTATTCTCTTTCGAGCTCAAAACACTCGCTATGTTCCAGTTTCAACAGCATGATTTCTTTTCAGCCATGCTGCAGTGGTCGTGGTGAAACAGACTTACTGTGGGGACATGCTGTGTGCACTGTTTTACATTTGTATGTTAGGCAAGCTGTGATCCATGGTGGAGGAGAAGAGGAGAAAACTATACAATTTTAATTCTGAGCTTGGACATTACTTTCTAAAGTGTTGCTGTTCCCTTTTCATTTTATTTTTCCAATGTAATGCACTCAATGCATTGTAGATGTTACATAAATAGTTGTAACTGTTATTGTCATGTCAATATTGTCATGGTATTGTCAATTTGACAATACCATGTCAAATTAACTATGGCAATTTCATACAAACAGATGACTATGACCATGTCAGTTTCTGACCACATCACTTTCATTCAAAGAGATGACTATGTGTAATATTGTACAGTGATAAATTATTGAAAAAAGGTGTTCATATGCCTTTGAAACCCAAACCAACAGCTCTATACTCCTTTACATGCAGGCCATCTCATCTTCTTAGTCTCTGATCTCTCTGTCTGCCCTTGATGCTGTTGGCAGACATGTTTGATGTCACAGTGGGCTTTGGTGGGCAAATGTCTTGAATTTTCTGGATGTGTTTGACTTATATTCTCCAATATTTGTTTGTTTGTTTATTTGTTTGTTTGTTTAAAAAATGTATATCTCAAGCACAATACTGCTCGGGGCAGCTCACAACAGTAAAACAATAAAAATAACATAAAATTTAAAATGGTAAAACAATAATAAAATCAATTAAAACAAATACAATTAAAAATTAAGAACCCATCAGGCTGTAGAAAAAACATTAAAAGCCTCTCCAAACAAACAAGTTTTAAGATATCAAAACAACAACAACCAACCAACCAACCAAAACAAAAAACAAAAAAAAACCAACCCTAAGTGAGGGAGTGTGATGAAGCTCTTCTGGGAGGGCATTCCAGAGCCAAGAGGCCACAGTTGAGAAGGCTCTGTTGCTTGTTCCTGCCAGCTGAATCTCAATTAATGACAGGGCTACAAGCAGCACTCGAGATGAAGAGTGAAGGGCCATGGCAGATTTTTGTGGGCAATTACATTTGGACAGATACCCGGCCCCAAGCTGTGTATGGCTTTCAAGGTCAAAATCAGCACTTTCAATCTAGCCTGGAAGCAAACTGGCAGTCAGTGAAACTCCCACAGAATGGGTGTAGTACTCGAGAAGAAACTAGCACCCATAAGCATCCTTGGGGCAGCATTCTGGACTAGTTGAAGCTTCTGAACCATCTTCAAGGGCAGCCCCACATAGAACACATTGCAGTAATCCAATCTGGATGTAATTGAGATCAAATCTTACTTCTCCAAGTAGAGTTGCAGCTGGTGTACCAGCCGTAGCTGGTAAGATCATTCCTGCACAGTGCTGCCACCTGTGACTCCAAGGACAGCTTTGAGTCCAGAAGCACCCCCCAGCTGCAAGCTTGACCTTTCATGGGGCATGTGACCCCCATCCAGGACTAGATTTTCTCATCACTCTAGTTAATCAATTTTACTAATCCAGAACCCTTCCATCTTATCTGGATTAAGTTTCAGTTTGACTCCATGTAATCCAGAACAGCCTGCAGATACCAGTTCAGGATATCTACTGATTCCCTGGCAATAGCAGAGTTCAGTTATAGGTAGAGCTGGGCATATTCAGCATATTGATGACACCACAGCCCATACTCATGGATGACCTCTCCCTGTTGTTTTATGTTGATGTTAGAGCATGGGGGACAGAAGAGAACCCTACGGCACCCCACAGGCCAGTGAACAAGCGGTAGAGCAAGCATTCCCCCAGCACCACCTTCTGCATATGGCCCTCAAGGTAGAAGTGGAGCCACACTATCATGCTGCCCCCAGGTCCCCACCAAGAAAGGCAGCCCAGAAGGATACCATAGTCAGTACTGAAAGCCACTGAGTGGTCAGGAGAATCAATAGGGTCACCCACTTGTGCCTATTTCTTGGAATAGGTCATCCACCATGGCTACAAAGGCAGTTTCCATTTCATATCTAGGCTGGAAGCCAGGCTGGAAAGGATTCAAGTACTCAGTTTCATTCAGGACCATTGGGAGCCGAGATGCCACCACATGCTCCAACATCTTGTCCAGAAATGGAAGCTTAGAAACCACTGAAAGTTGTTTAAGATGGTTTGGGTCCAAAGAGGGCTTTTTCAGGAGGGGTCTAATTATTATTATTGCCTTATTTAACATGTAGGGTAGGGATGTGCATGAACCTATTTGGAGACTCTTTTATGGACCACCTAAGAGGTTCGAACACTGGGGGGTTTGAAGTTTGAAGGTAAGGGGGCACTTACCCTTCTCTCCCCTTTCCCTCTGCCGGCGCCTGGTATTTTACATATCCTAGGGGGCAGCAGCGGGCTTCCCTGCCACTCGTTTGCTATTCGGCTGGAAGTGGCCGGAAGTAGCTGGTGCATGTGTTCCCACTGGGCATGCATGCATTTGACATGTGTGCTTGCGCGCGATAGCGCACGCACACCAGCTATTTCCTGCCACTTCTGGCCAAAGAGCAAATGGGGTGGCAGAGAAGTACACTGCCGCCCTGTAGGCGGGGGGAAAGTAGAGGGAGGGGTAAGTGTACCCTCCCCTACCCTTAAAGTGAGACCCTCCCTGCCATTGAGCCACCCCTGCCTGGTTCTGTGCACATCCCTAATGTAAGGCACCACCCTCTGATTCAGGCATATACCACCCCTGATGTAAGGCATATACCACCCCTGCCACTCATGGACCATGGCCCTCTCCAGCCGTCTTCACCACCCATGAGGGTCAAGGATTGAAAACACTCGTGGGACTTCCAAGCAGCTGTTCATCTCCTCAGGCAATAAAGTTGGAAAGATAGCCTATCTGAAAGATAGTCAATGTCTCAGAGGAACTTGACAATCAAGGGCTAAGGCTCCAATTATGAAAGATGGCCTTAGAATTTGAATTCCAAAGTAAGTGAGTAACTTCTGTTAGGCTATGAAAAACATTGCCTTCAGAATGTGTATTTTTGAATGATGTGTTCTTGGTAAAAATTGGCTGAGCGGTTTTAGAGCAGACAGATGATACTGCTTATGTGCATGTTAGATAAAATATAATAGTCAATGCATATTAATCACCAGGCACACATTTGAAGACAAGGACACACATGTCAGAAGAATAATGGCCATCCTGGGGAAAGTGTTCACCAACATGGGCTTTTTGCCCATGTTCTTTTTCTGATGTGAGTTCTTTGGCAATTCCAAAAGCTGTCTGGTCTGATCTGTCTTATTTCTTTTTGGCAGCTTCTGCATCCTATACGCTAGACAACACATGATGATGATGATCAGACCATATTTTGTTTAGAATTTTCTCTTAATGTGGATGATGACAACACAGCAATCTGTAGTTCTGCTTCTTCTCAGGAATGTTTTTAATAAGCTTAGTCATAATTTAATTCAGAGGCCATGGTAAAATCCTTTGATATTTGCAAATTTTTGAGATCCATGATGTCGCTCTGGTGGTGTTAGATGGCCTTAAATGACCCAACTTAGAAAATGAGTGTAATTAAGTTACCTTGACAATATCTTCCTTAGCTTCTAGACTATTATGACTTGTTATAGTTTAAACCCACACAAAGAGATGCCAAACTGCCAGGGTTGCTATGGCAACAGCAGGGGGCTGTCAACACCTCTCTCTAATAGTGACAAATGGTACTTATTACATCAGCACTAATTTCATCCGATCCCTTTCAGATGAAGATACTTAGTCCTCGCTGATCAGATTGTGTCACTGTAATTACTGAGAACAGACCTTATTAGATGACAGCACTCTACCCATTGCCTAAACTCAAATCTAACCTAGTTTTTCCTGGTTTTGAGGAGATTTTGCAAATGTGTCCTAGCCGCCATCCTCCTAGCATCTTTTTATTTAGCATCATTTAAATAACATGATATGCAAAGAACCTCACCAGTTATCTTTAGAAAGTGTTTTGAGTAAGTTATATAATACACAGAGAATTTGACATTATTCTTTCACTGCAGAGTTATAAAACTTTGGCTCATTTAGTCCCTTCAGTACAGTTCTGTGCATGTTTACTCAAAAATATGCACCACTGTGTTTGACAATGCCTACTTCCAAGTAAGTATGCATAGGATTACAACCTAAACCTCTCTGAAACAAGAGGGTGAAACCATTTGACCCCCTTCCTAAGGAAAACAAACTAGTGTGATTTCCTTATTCCAGGGTTGAGAACAGATCACAATCCCTTCATTTAAGCATCCATCCATGTGGGTGGCTGCTTGAAATGGGATTGCATGAGTGCAACTCCATGTGACAAACTCAGTGCAGATGCATCTCACATGGCTTGAGTGACTGATTTTAATGGAACCAGTGTTTGTTGTACGGTTAAATGAATTCTTCTTAGCTAGAGGGTTCATTTTCCGGCTATTGTTTTTGCATTTTTGAATTGCAGCAAAAAAATAGTTGTAAGTTTTTTTCAGAATTTGTATGTGTGGCATATTAATAATCTACTCCATATAGGTAGTATAGGCAACACAGTAGTAAGCCTCTTGTATTGGTAAATAGACCTGTCTTTTCCTTTTGGAATAACTGATGGAGTGTATGTTTTAGGGACCAAAGATTTGCTATCTTGAAGAGACTATATTGCAATCAGTGTTACTATAAATGTTTGTTACTTGAGTTAAACATGAAATAGCTTAAGCTTTAGGGTTGAATAAAGCATGGGCAATATAGTTGGATACACAATGCATGGGGTTTTTCATGGTAACAAGTCTCTCCGTGTGTGTGTGTGTTTATATTTATATATGAGAGGTCTTACCTATTACTTTAATTTAGATGTATATATTTTTGATTATGAAGTTCATTTAATAGTTATTAGAGATGGAACTTTAGTCTGCTACAGGCTAGTAATATTGTATTTGATGCTGCTCTTCTTTGAAAATCAGGTTGTAAATAAACGATTAGGGGAGACCTATATTCTATCATAGCCATGAGGAAGATCATTGTGAGTTAAAACACAATGGTCTTGGAATCTAGAAGAAACTTCTTTCAGGAAGTTGTTATTATCTTGAGCACTGCTGAGATGCTGTGTGGCTGTTCTCTTCTGGAATTGATGGATTATTTATCTCTGGAGTATCACTAATAATCGGACATTTCTGGACTATTCTGTGGATACCAGTCTTCTTCTTCCATAGATAATTCATCTCCTTTAGGCCTTTCATCACAATTTTAGACACAAAATTGGACCTTGAATATGACATACTAGTATTTGTATGACATAGGAATTGTGTAGGATTCTATTAATTTCTATTTTATCAGGTTTTTAGTGAGTGATTGTGCACATTTTATTTTAAATAATAAAATACTACATGATCTATATTAAATAGGCCACTGCATATATTCTTTGGAATTTTGATGATTTTAAAATAATATTTATATAGAGAGTCATTATTGGATTCTTTTGGAATTATTATTGTTGTTTGTGAATCCAAATAATATTGTCTTTGTCTATTATTTATCTAAAATAACTTCATCAATGTGGGAAGCATTTGGATCTGTACCTTTTTGGAAACATTTGAAATGGCCATTCATGGAGGTAGCTACACATGTAGTTTGGGCAAAGGCCCATCCACATGGCTTTAGCAGAACAGATTGGTATACTGTTTTTTGTGCTGTGCATATAGGCAGGATGTTCCATCCTATTGCCTCCAGTCACAGACAGGGGCTATGCATTGTCTCCCAACTTGGACACACAGGGAGAGGGTAAGATCCAAGGAGAAAAATATCTAGAGCTTTCCAAGTTCACATCTCATGTTTCTGGTTGAACGTTACAAGGCTGCACCTAAAATGCCAGAATCTATCATATGGACGTGCTATAAATGTAAAAGAAAGGAAGCAAGATTAAATGTCATTTTTATTCATTTTTGAAGTTTCACAAGGAAAAAGCAAATAGAAGCACACAGAAGCAAATATTTATGAAAAAGCATGGGGTGTCCTAATCTCCTGAAACTTTGCTGATCTTGTAGCACACGGCCTAACAAACACCCTAAAACATATGCTGGAGAATGCTGATGTTTGCCCAGGCATTGCTATCCTCATGATGCATTTTGAGAAATCCAACATTATATAAAAAAGAAGATGTATACACCCAAGAAACATACAGGTTTATCACTGACTGGACAGCATAATCTCACATTTATTTATTATTTATTTTTATTCATCATATTTTTATACTGTCTGATATGTAAATCTTCCTTGAAAAAAATGATATCAAATACATGTTTGGGCTTACAGCCACTATAACAAACCTATTAAATATACTTGCATTTTTTTTGCTGCAAATGGGGTGTTCTGAATGGTAAGGGCTCTCATCACAGTTTGTTATCAGGTACAGGTAGCTTTTGTTATTTTGGGGGGTTCCATTCCCACCAATTAGTGCAAATTTGGAAACTATGAATAATGAAACCTTAACTCTTTGGGGACTGGGGAGTTAGGTACTGGGAGAATTGCCTAAAAGGTAGGAAGGGGGAAGAAATAAGAGTAGAACTGCACGGTACCTTGCTCTGCAGGGCTCCAGAAAACCCCCAAATCAGCTGAAATTTTGTCAAAAAATGTGTTTTTAAAAAAAAGAGCCTCAAAATGGCTCAGCTCTCTAAAATGGCAGCCAGAAGTGACCGCCATTTCTGGCCACTCGGCAACCAAGAATAGGCTAATTTTAGCCTATTTTCACACCGCGGATAAAGAAACCGGATCGCTAGGACCCATCCATGAATACGGGAAACTGCGGGTAATGAGCACCACCTGTAATAGGATGTTCCACCCAGAGATGGAAGTTTGGGGTAGTGCACAAATATAATAAATACACAAATAATAAATAGGATTTAGACATAACTCTGTTCATAAAGGCTGAGGATACAGCATTGTCCAGAGAAGCTGTCTCTAGCACAGAACAAAACAAACAAGGAGAGAGGAGAGAGAAACCAAATGATTCTTTTCAGCTCGCACTTTAATGTGCAGGTAGGTGTGACTCTAAGTATCTACCTATAGGTGTGCTTTTAGATTGAAGATGAAGAACACAGACATAACATTTTAAGTGTGGCTGAAGTAGTTTGAATAAACATTCTTTGCCTTGAAAAGAAATGTCTTAGAATGCAGCAAATGAGTGTTAAAACCATGTCTATCCAACTTAAAACATTTTTCATGTCTTCACCCAAACAAACTTTGTGGGGCCATTACTAGCTATTAAGAAAAGGCTTGCTGTTCAGATATGTTGCTGCCTTATATTGAGTCCATCTAGCTCAGTATTTCCTACAGTGCCTTGACTCTATCTACTGGCAGCAGCTCAAGTTTTCAGACAAGGTCTTTCCCAGTCCTTTTATATTGTGCCCTTGAGTTGGTGTCAACTTCTGGTGACCACAGAGCCCTGTGGTTGTCTTTGGTAGAATACAGGAGGGGTTTACCATTGCCATCTCCCTCACAGTGTGCGACGATGCCTTTCAGCACCTTCCTGTATTGCTGCTGCCCAATATTGGCGTTCTTGGAAATATACCAGTGGGGATTTGAACCAGCAACCTCTTGCTCACTAGGCAAATTTCCCCGCTGCACCATTAGGTGGCTTACCTGGGATTAATCCTGGGTGCTTCTGCGTGCAAAGCATGTGCTCTATCACTGAGCTAGAGCCAATTGCCATTAACTAGCCAAGCTGCACAAGAACTAGAATGCAAGTGCATTTTGCATAACAGTACAACAGCTCTGATACCATCAAATGTCAGTAGTGTGCCTACAACACATATTTAATGTTATATATATATGAATTATTTTGAGGGTATAGTAGTGACATTCAAAGCAGTGATGCTGAGTCATTCCTTTCTGGACTACGCATAACCACAAATGATTCCAAATACATGACAAGGTCATGGTATCCATCAAGACTTTGTCATTATCCACTTGGGGGAGACATTTCTGATATTATTAACTACCTGATATGGAACAAATGCCTCATTAATCAGTAAGTAATACCACAAGAGCACTAGGAACATTACTGCATGGAATGTAACAGTGTTTCCCTGAGCAGAAATGCCGCTGTGCATATAAATTTGACCAGAATGACGCCACCCGAAAAACGAGATCATGAATGGCTTGATAAATAGTTTCACTTGAGGGGAAATGATTTCTGGTCACATTTTGAAGACCTTGGGTGAATTTCACAGTGAGAGTAAATTATTGATTATCTGTCAACCAGCTTGAGGAGCAAATAATATGAGTTAAAATGGGCAAAACTGGCAGTGTGGCTCTGATCCGTGCCCACAAACATTCCCATACAAAGTCAATCCACTTTGTAGCCCAACCTAATTAAATTGCCTGATGAGATGATGATCATTACATTCCATCCTCCATCTCTGAGGATGAAATGTATGGCTAAGTATATCCCTTCTGCTTTCTATAATGAATTTATATATGATCTCTATAATATCTAACAGAAATCACTGACTGTCATTTATCTATACTTGGCCCTCTGGTCAGAATAAAATCCATTCAGACTTCAGGCTAGTTTAGACTAGATCCATTACCCAATTAAAGGAAATTTAATCATATGTGTCTTAACTTATGAATTAATAAATGAAATCTGCAGAAATTAATGAATAAAAAATGGTTCTAAAGGCAGGCAGCGGGAGCATTCCCCCCTGTTTTTAGATGGTGTGCTTATATGTCACAGCAAGACAAGAAGAAGCATTCTTTCCAGTGTGACAGAGAGCTGGGATGCATCTTTCAGCATAGCCCCTACCACTGGCAGATTTTGTATTTTTGCCTCTTTTATAGATTTGCTGTCTGCTTAATCAGGGTATGTGTTCCTCAGGAAGGCTGCACTCCCTTGTGCTGTTTTTGGAGGTATTAGCCCTCTCTCGTAGCCTCAAAATTTCAGCATAGGTTCTGGAGTGTGGGAAGATTCAGACTCCTCCTTCCCCATTTTCACTGGCTGCTTGTCTTGCTCCCTGTCCAGCTGGGCATCCCCAGGCAAGTGAGCCTAGCTGCCTCCATCTTTGGACTTGCCAGCCCCTCTGGTCACTGTGCTCATCATTGTCTGGGGCTTTAAATACCTCCTGACATCTGGTGCATGTCTTGTGGAAGGTAGAGCCCTGAAATTCAGGGAGTTCACCCTCTTGTGAGACCACCACACCTCCAGAATTGTGGAATGCCCAAATGGAGAGCCTGGATATCTTACCAGAATTCTCCTCCTGACTTCCATCCCCAGTACAGCATCCCCAGCTCTATCCATCCTCAGCACAACATCCCTCCATTGGCTGTTGCTGGTGTCTATGATTATGAGCCCTTTGGGGACACGGAGCCATTTTATTTATTTATTTATTTATTTATTTATTTATTTATTTATTTATTTATTTATTTATTTATATGCAAACTGGTTTGGGAACTTCTGTTGAAAAACAGTATATGAACATATGTCGTATTTGTATTCATATTCCTTGTGCAACTATAACCATGAACTTACCCTGAAATGTTGGCATTTCTGGATCGTTGTTGTGAAGCAGAGTTGTGGTTAGGCATACAGTTAAAATCATTTTCTTAACAAGTATTAGAGAATGTCTACGTCTCTGCCTCTCCTGAAAATAAGATACCAGCACTAGACCACAAATATGTGTGCCTTTAATTTAGTGAGTCTGAAAAACAGTAAAATTCTGAAGAATGATAACAATTCAGCAAAGCTGTATCTTTAAACCAATTCCAAAATCTCAAATGTCCACATAGTAAAGTGTGCCATCAAGCCAATTTTGACTCCTGGTGATCACAGAGCCCTGTGATTTTCTTTGGTAGAATACAGGAGGGGTTTACCATTGCCTCCTCCTGCGCAGTGTGAGATGATGCCTTTCTGCATCTTCCTATATTGCTGCTGCCTGATAGAGTACCAGCGGGGATTCAAATGGAAACCTTCTGCTTGTTAGTCAAGCATTTTCCCGCTGTGCCACTTAAGGTCCACAAAGTATCTCTGCCCAATTTGTGTTATGCCCCCACCTGAGGACTCTGAAGAAGAAGGAGGGCAGTGGACTTACTGGGAAGCAGAGAACCGTCTGAAGAGAGTCAGGTTCATGATCCAAGTGGGGAGGCATCTGAAATGGGCCAGGGTGAGTGGTTGCTGCAGGAGAAGCCAACGGGGCAGAGTGGCCTTTGGAGGGAAGAGTTGGAGTCTGAGCAGGAGGTTGAGAGGCCATTGTCTCCCAGAGAATGCAAGTGAGAGAAGTGTCAATGGCAGGTTATGGAGCTGAAAAGAAGAAGTCATTTATCGGCCATAAGGCAGCAAGAGACTGACTGAATTTATAGTAGCTGCCAGGGGTGGAGCCGTGATTGCTCACACCTGGCTGTTGGCTATAAATTCTGCAGTTTGTACCCTGAGCGGATTTCTGGAGACAATGTGTCTAACCAGCCTTCGTGACTCTAGTCTGCTGGATAGTGACCCTAGAATTCAGACCTTCAAAATTCTGCTAGAAGGTCTAGCTTATTGGATTTCAGTTGGAACATTGGTGCCCTGATTATTTGCTTCTGTGTTCCGGGTGTGACTGGTTGCTCAGACCCATTGTTTAGCAGTAAAGCTGAAACCTGAGACACTCTTACAACCGGCTACAGTGTCATAAATTCATGATCCGCTAATCCAGCTTGGCAGGCTCATGACAATTTTGCCATTTTAAGAGTATCTATATTTTTGAACAGTAGTTTTTCATATGTACTTTCTCTCTGGCCTCTCTTTTTCTTTTTCTTTTTAAAAGCAAGCCAACTGGGATATAAGATGCCTTCATGAAAAATGAAGTTCAGCAATATATGTAAGTAGAGATGTGCACAAAACTGGCCAGGCTGGTTTGGTTTGAATCTGAACTGGATTTGGACCAGTTCAGAGCCCTACTGGTAAAGGGGACCATGGTGTGACTATGCAATAGTCATGCAGATTGCCTTTGTGCATATGTGGAGGTCACTAAAATGGCCACTGGAGTGCACAGAAGCCCAAACCAGACTGCCGTGGGCCCAGGCTACTCTGGGGGAGGCCGGCGAGACTGGGCAGGATCCGCCACTCCCTGATGGATACCACAAGAAATGTGACTTGTAAGTAATAATGAACTTCCCTCCCACCCCCTCTAGACTTAGAGAAGCCCCCCTGCCCCTTTAGTGGTAAAGGAGAATCCTCACCGGATTCCTCTTTACCAGTAGTTACAAACCAGCCTGGTTCGAACTGGGCCCAGTTTGGTTACAACTCAGACTGGCCGAAGCCAGTCTGGTTTGACCTAGAACCTGTTGAGCCCGGCTTGAACCAAGCTGGCTCTCACACCCCTATATATAAGTGTGTGTGCATGTGTGTGCGCGCACCATAGATACAGAGAGTAGGGGTGTGCAGACCCGCCCGACGAGCCAGTTTGACATTGAGCCAGTTCGGTTCGATGGCTCGGGGTCGAACCAAACCACCCCGTCTGGTCTGACCCCAGATCAAACACCCCCGAATGTTCAGGGTTGTTTTTTTTGCGAACTTCTTTTAGTAAAACATAAAATATAATAAAATATATTTTTAAAAAACCTTATTCCCTTGGGGGAGTCCCTGGAGGTGGCGGGGGTGGGTCTGCAGAGGTTCCCCCTCCCCCCTGTGGCTGTCCACATGCCCTCCTCTGGCTGTTTCGGCTCTCTTCAGCCAGTTTTCGGCCTTCTCTTGGTGGCTTGGTGGCCATTTCGGAGGCCACACGCCTGCGCACTTGGCCTATGCGTGGCCTGGGTTTGAGGGGGATGTCGGACAGAACTGGCCCAGTTGGGTTCAAGGCCAGTCCAGACTCAAACCAAACTGGGCCTGCCAGTTCCGTGCACATCCCTAACAGAGAGGGGGAATGTAATATTTTGCATGAAAAACTTCATTACTTAGCTCTGAAAAAAGTGAAATGTTAAAACCCCTTTGCATATAGGTTCTCTGCTCTGAAAAACAGTCAGGAATGTAGCAAATGTATGTTCAGTCCATTTGTACCACACTTTACATATGGAGCCATTTTGGTGGTAGCTCTTCCGCTTTGAAACTCCTTCCCCTAAAATGTTCACCTAGCACTAAATCTGATTACCTTTTGGTAAAAATGTTTTGGGTTTTTTTGGTCAGACATTTGTTTGTTTTCCCAGGTAGCAGTACAGCACTCCTTTCCATTGGTTTTACTGGAAAATAGAATTGTGTTACTGCCTGACAGCACTTTAAAGTCACAGTACAACCTTGTTCCTATGCCATTGGGGATGCCTTTGAAATTGTGCAGGAGCCCCAGTGTGCCCTTACGATGGAGATCTATGCATCATGTAGCCCATGGTAAAGAAATATTCTTTTTAGGAAATAAAATAGAACACTTGTACAGAATCCAGACATAGGCATATGACTGGCATCCAGAGCAGCCTAACATGGGTGTTTTGCACATCCTCATGCTCCTGTACACTTGACTGCAAAATGTGGGTGGAACGCAAATGCTTTCTGGGGCTTGCCCATGTTCCAGAAGTGCTCTTTTAGACCAGAAACACATTGCTGATGATCAAGCAACATGTTTCTGTCTAAAGACCACTTCCGGAACATATTTAAGCTCTGAGAAGTGTTGTGTTTTTGAGGAAGTATTTGACTACCTGTGCTTTGCAGAAAGAATACAGCAATTTTTGGTGCACACATGTTCAGCTGCTCTGGATATCAACCAAAATTACAGAATGTTGAGGATTAAAGCAAAGTACATCTTCCCCCCACTCCAACATTACAGGGAGATTTTTATGAATATGTTCACTGGAGATTGTTAACAGGCGTTTTTCATTTGGAGAAGAGGTTTGTTGGAAATATATCTTTAGAATTCTGGTTATTAAAGATAATGATAATAGATCACGTGAACATAATGAGTTTTCTGACAAAGCTGCATGTAAAATGTACATGGGTTTGCAGTCCGCTCTAGAAGGCTGGCTGATTCATATAGATTTAAGGCTGGCTGATTCATATAGATGTAAAACTTGATATATTTAAATCCTCTGGGGAATTTTAGGATTTTTGAAATGGCATTTTAGACTACACAAAGAAGATGTCACAGCAGATAGAATGTTGTTAGAGAAAATAAAAACAATGCTGCAGCACTTTCAAGCTCAGACAACCTGTTTGGGGTTGTCAAACTAGATTCTGCCAGTGCAGGCAAAACACTTGCTGGCACAGGGCGGGCATGCAGCACAAAGAGGGACATTGTTCTTCTTCCCTGTGCTAGGGGAGGTGGCTGCTCCTGCAGGATACCCCCCCCCCCCACACTTCCTAGTTTTTATTGGCATGTGCTCTAAATTGATAACAGAGCCATCTCTTTGATTAATCTCCATTCCCAATCGTTGCATGGAAACCAGGCATCTTTCTTGCTCTGTGTTGTGTTGGCTGATGATCTGCATATATGGGGTGGAAGAGACAATATGTTTCCAGTGTTTTCATTTGGTTTGGTCTTCCGTAAGTACTTTTTCACATGCATCTTATAGCATATTATAGTACCAGCTGGTGTCCACTAAGCAGGCGAGTGAACTGCCAGCAAGCCTCAGGGAGAGAGGCAGGAACCAGAAAGAAAAGCAGGATCCTTGGTAAATTGAGACAGTTATTCCAGTACAAAAAAGAAACCACTTCCAAGTTTGCCTGGCAACACTGCTGGCAGTGGATGTTACGAGCATTAGATGTTACAACCATTACCAGAGATAGGAAGGTCTTTGGGTCCTCATGCTCATGTTTTCGCTACATATAACTTTCTGAGTTGCACAAGCTTATATTTTCCTTTCCTTTTGAGACAAAACCAGTTGAGACATAACAAGTGGGTACATAACACCGAAGGTATTAAAAGTTGAAAAGTGTATATATATATATATATATAAATAGAGAGAGAGAGAGAGAGAGAGAGAGAGAGAATATGATGGACTCTGTGTGTGTGCATGCATGTGCACATAATATATATGATAATACTCTACATATGTAACAGTACTTATGATGTACTTGAGAATTTATGGCTAGTTTTTTCTTTCTACTTTGTAAGTATATAATGTGTATTAATGATTTGTAAGATGTGGTTTTTTATCTAATTAAAAAATCATAATCCTTGAGGAATCAGGTAGCCAGCAGAACCTAGGTGACAGGGCTGGTTTCCAAGGGCTGGGTTATACTCTCAAGAGGAGCTGTTGAACAAGCAACTTGCTGAGCTGGGATGGAGAGTTCTTATGGCCTGAAGGGGCCATACCCTTTCTTGCTCTGCCTAGGAAGACCCTACTTCCAAGGAGGCTTCTCTGCTGGCCTCCTCCTCCCGAGGATAACCAGTGAAGGGCAAGCCCTGAACGGCCAAATGTGCAATCTTTCTTCTTCACTGGAACTTTGCTTGGGCACAACACTGCCTCCTCTCCTGGGGGCTTGAAGGTGAGGCAGCGGGTTCCAGGGCAGAGGACGACTGCACCCTAGGGGGTGCCTTAGGGCTTGTAGGCCCTCTGAAGCCTCCAAGGGAGCAGTCTGCTCTGACAGCACTGAGGCATCTGCAGGAGTGGCAGGCTCCAGTGGTACTGACGGCTCTGCAGGAGTGACAGGCCACATGAGCGGCAGATGCTGGTGGCTCCAGCACTAGTATCAGAGGTGGTCCCCTCTGCAAAGGCCGGCTCTCCTGCAACTTCTGAGTCAAGTGTCTTAGGTCAGTGCTAGGACCAACCCTGACAGCTGGTCATATTCCCCTCTTTTCCAGTAGTGCGTCTACCCCCATTTACCCTCATAGGATAAGAGACAGTGTTTTGTCAACCCACCACTTGAAGTTGGGTTTGAGCCCAAGTCTTCCATGTCTCATTGTAGCAAATTCGCTATTAAGAGACATTGTAGATCTTCAAATATCCTACTACCCTACCTTACTATAACATTGCCATTACAAATGTCAACTTGTTGAGCATTAACACTGCAAATGTTAGTCTGACTTATAATGAGTTGCCATTTAACGTGGGAGCAGTGGTTGTATGGGATGTTTACATACACTTGGGAACAAAGACACAGCTTTTCGATCAGACTAATGACTTGGAAGTGGTGTCAGGAAGAGTGCTGGTAATCATGTTTGATGGCTTAAATTGATGGCTGATGGCTTCAAAAGGGCAGTGCAGAGGAGTGATATCAGGGAGCTTTTAGCTGGGCTTGGAAAATGGTCAGTCATTGCATAGGTACATCCATCTATCTATCTATCTGTCTGTCTGTCTATTGCAATGAAATTAGCAACAAAAATGCCAAATTTCAAATCAACCTGCAGAAGCCTGAGTTTCCAGCTGATCAAAAAGAATATGTTGTATCTGGGATAAATTGTAGGATGTATATATTCCTTACCTTTTAAATAATGTGATGTTTTCTATGAGCTGCATATGATTTCCAGTAATAACTCTCATTTTCTATAATACAGAATTGTATTTGCCTCTTCAAGGATAGTCTACATCAGGGTTTCTTAACCTTGGGCCCCCAGATGTTGTTGGACTAAACTCCCATCAGCCCCAGACATGGCCTTTGTGGCTGAGGATGATGGGAGTTGTCGTCCAACAACATCTGGGGGCCCAAGGTTAAGAAACCCTGGTCTACCTGAAGCATTTGCTGATTGGGGGTGAACAGTCAAATTTGACTAATTATACATAAGTAGCCTTAAAAACAACAGCAATTATTTATCATGGGTTGATGAACAAACTTTGGTGAACAAAGTTTGGTTTCTCAGTCAAGTCTGATAGGTTGCCAAGTTAGAGACTGGTGATAGTTCTGCTATCTCCCAGTATTAAACTTGGAGGGAACTGAAAGTTTTGTTTGTCCCTCTCTCTGTGGCATAACACCTAGTTTGAACCTCAAACATAACTGGTTTGAACCTCTTGTTTCTTTCTTTTAACAAGTATATATTTCTGGAGTGCAGTTTCCTTTGGATTTCATGTTACATAGGTGTATCTATTAAGAACCTGTTCTTTGGAAATACAGGACTGAATCATTAAACAAAGGTCTATACCCTAGATGCTATCTCAGTCTCCTCCAGCACTGCAGTTCATAGAAAGTTGAGTTCATTGGTTTGAGGATGCTTTGTCCATCTTTGATCTTTCTCAATCTCCATTTGATAGATGCTGTCTCTTTTCACTCATGGATCTGTACTATTATTTTTAATATATGTATTTAATTTGGATAAAATACATCCAGTACAAGCCCCAAATATCCATCTATGTCCCTAATATGTATGTATAATATTAAATAAAAATAGAAAATCAAAATTATAAATCTAATAAATAAATAATAGATATCTAATAAATAAATAAATAAATAATATTAAATAAAAGGATTTATTTCTCACTGTCCCATTTACATGTTCAAGGAAGTTCACCACATTAAAATTAAAAAATAAACAAATAAAAATTGAATAGGAGAACAGAAGTAGCAGAAATAAACCCATAGACAAGTTTTAGATTACAGCAGACCAGAGAGACTGAAAACTCACTGCAAGGCAAAACTGGTGATATTTCTTGTATAGCCTTTTCCATTGCCTGTTTCTTTACCCTAATCATTCTCTATTAATCCTGACTTCTTTTACACTTCACAAATATCTGAACTAGGCAGCTACTTGTGTTATTAATTGTTAATTGACAAACCAGTAATTTAGGCAGGATATTTTCTTCTGTAGTAACTATTTTCATTCCAGCATTTTAGACAGCGGAACTTTTACTTCCACAACTGCCTGTGCATTAACAGTTTTGCCTGCAGTTAAAGCTCAATTCATGTATAATATATTGTATACATATTTTATCACACATGGGGCTTTTACATTATTTATCATATGCATGGAAACATTAAGGGTGCAGACATGCATACAGAGAATGCTTTCTTACATAAATACTTTTCTTAAGTGTGTAAAATGTTGACATTGGTAACATCACTGTCTATCTCTTTATGTGCAAGTGTAACTTTTTCTTACATGAACTTATTTTAAATGCTGCATCTGTCACATAGTTTCAGTCATATCCCAAAAGTTGTAAGGTCACACTTCTATTTCAAAAGAACACAAAGAGATCTATAGCACGCTAACTGTATGATTCTATAGTCTTTTTCAGTCATGGATCAGGAGGAAGAGAGTTTACAGCAATAGACCCTATTTATGCTCACGCCTGATCTTTATGTCCCATTCCTGATCTTGCAGGATCAGCAAAGGAGCTGTCCAGCCAAGCCTACCAGACTTACTAAGAGTCAGAGGCCTGACAGCCAAAGCACTGAACAGCATGGGAGCTGTCCAGCACTGCTAGCCAGGTTATCGAGTGTCATAGGAATATAGGAAGCTGCCTTGAGTCAGACCATTGATCCATCTAGCTCAGTATTGTCTGTAGTGACTGGCAGTGGCGCTCCAAGTTTTCAGGCAGGTGTCTTTCCCAGACCTATTTGGGAGTGTACCTGGGACTTTCTGCATGCAAGCAGATGCTCTGCCACTGAACTATGGCCCTATCCCTTAAGGGGAATATCTTACCACAGACAGCATTCACATGTAGTCATCCAAATGCAAACCAGAGCATACCCTGCTTAGCAAAGGGGACAATTCATGCTCACTGCCACAAGACAAACTCTCCTCCCTGTCCAAGGCCTTGAGTGCTGAATTCTGGACAGCTGGGGAACTGGTCCACATTGTAGTTGCACCAGCATGTTCCATGCAGAAATGGAGAGTTTTTGTAGTTCGTTTGGTGGCCCTAGCATTCACGCTGAAGTAGTGGATGGTGGTTCTTACGGATTACTCTTTCCAGGTAAGGCTCTGCAGTGGAGTGCCTCATGCTGCCAAGCAAGAGCTGTGCTTTCTGGTCCAGGCTTGGTTTGAATTTTGTTTCTGGCTCTGCTCATGAGATGGCCATGAGGACTTCAAAGTGGGGAGGATAGTCTTGCTGGGGTGTATCAGGCCTTCTAATTCTCCTTATGACTGGGTAGGCTGTCTCTCAGGGATGAAACCTAAGGGTTTCCCTCTACGTGCCCTGACTACGGCTAGTTTTGATACTTGCTTGCAGTGGTTCTTCTTCCACTGAGGAGATCTTGTCTGATTCTGGTTCTGGACATGAGCTGATCTTGATAGCATTCAGTAGACTGTGTAAGCAGACCTCATCATTTGGGAATTTATAATTAAATTATACAATTATAATTAATTGTAATAATTTAAATTGTTTTCATAACTGTTTTATACTATTGTTTTTACTGTGTATTTTAAGCTGTGCTGACTTTTAAATATTATTTTAAATTCTGTATGCTACCTAGGGATATACATATCAGGTGGTATAAAAATATGATAGATAAATAAATAAATAAATAAATACCCCTCATCATCATTCCCATCATCTGGGAATCCCTGTTAGAGGAAACACTGGTAGCAATGCATGCTTTAGACTATGATTTATCCTAATCATGTGTATTAGTACCTAAAACACTTACATATGAAGTGATGTTGATTTTCTGACTCCTGTTGCTAATGCTTTATGGTGTCATAATCTGAACTGTAACCATTCAAAAAAACATACTTCCCTTTCTTGTCTAAAAGGAAGCATCTGTGTTTGCATATCTACCTGCTTCTGGGAAAAGAGATGAATGAATTTACTAGAGATGTGCATGGATGGCTCATGCATGGGCTGCCAGGATGGGGATCGGTTCCCTTAAGGAGCCAGTAAGCAGGTCTTTACTTTCTCATCCTCGCCCTGCCACTTTTCTGCTGGTGGTGCTTGCCCTAGCAGTGGCCATGTGGGGCTGAGGCACTGTTCTCTGCAGCCTCCACATAGCACCGGCATGCAAATAGCCAGCACGTGCATGCGCCGTCCGTGTGCGTTCCAATGTTGTGTGGAGGCTTCAGGGAACTGCACCTCAGCCCAGTGTAGTTGTTGCTTGGGCAAGTGCCACCAGCGGAAAAGCAGCAGGGTGGCGTCAAGCAGGCAGGCAGCTTTTAAGGGAACCACTTCCTGCCCTGTTGAGCCAGTTCGAATGCTGGTGCTTGAGCTGCTTCTGTGTTTCCCAGAGTAGGTGATGAACCAGCTCATGCACATCCCTAGAATTTACCTAATATCTATCCATGAACAAATTTAACCCATCTGCATTGTACCAATGGTCACTATAAAACCATCTATGCATAAAGAAATCCATGGCAAAACCTTGAAAGAATCCCTTTTAATCTTCCAGAAAGCTTCCATTCATAATGACCTGTCTAATAAGAACATAAGAACAGCCCTGCTGGATCAGGCCCAAGGCTCATCTTGTCCAGCATCCTGTTTCACACAGTGCCCTCTCTCCTGCTGTTACTCCCCTGCAACTGGTACTCAGAGGCATCCTGCCTTTGAGGCTGGAGGTGGCCTTTAGCCCTCCAGCTAGTAGCTGATGATAGACCTATTCTCCATAAAGTTATCCTAATCCTTCTTAAAGCCATCCAGGTTGTTGGCTTTCACCACATCTCATGGCAAAGAATTCCACAAGTTGATTATGCGTTGTGTGGGAAAGTACTTCCGTTTGTTGGTCCTAGATTTCCCGGCAATCAATTTCATGGGATGATCCCTGGTTCTAGTGAGAGGGAGAAGGATTTCTCTCTGTCCACTTTCTCCACACCATGCATGATTTTATAGACCTCTATCATGTCTCCCCGCAGTTGTCTTTGTTCTAAACTAAAAAGCCCCAGGTGTTATAGCCTTGCTTCATAAGAAAAGTGCTCTAGGCCCCTGATCATCTTGGTTGCTCTCCTCTGCACCTTTTCCAGTTCTACATTGTCCTTTTTTAGATGTAGTGACCAGTGTAATGAGAGGCCTTCTTACAGCTAGTGCAATAGAAAACTCAACAACTTCCTTTGTAGTTAAAATAATAAAAGCATCTGTTTGGATAATGTTGAAGATATCTGAATAACCAGAATTTACAGTATGAAGGTGTATGAATTACAGTATGAAGGTGATGGCAATTGTAGTTAATAGAATGTAGAACTGGCAGCTGGTTGAGGAAAGCATCCCACCACCCCACCTCACCCTCACACAAACACAAAAAAGCCTATTCATTGAAAATACAAGAAAACTGTGGCCGCCTAAGGCAGATATTATATATGTCGTTAAAAATCATATTGGACTTCACAAGTTTTCTGTACTGTTAGACACATATCTGTTGATAGACTCCACATAGGCATTATATAAAAGTAAACATTATTACCTCTTTTAAGGAATATCTAAACATTCTTTGACTTTCCTTCCATATTCCATCTGAACACAGGTTGTATTATTAAGGGTACCTACAAATAGTCTTGGTACATGGAGTAAAAAGGGTCTGAGTGTTGTAAATTTAACATTCTTAAATCCATTGCAGTACATTCACAGTATAGTGAGATATTAGATTTATAATTAATAGTTTTTGTTCCCAGTGGGAGAAAAATACTGAGTGAAAACTAATGTAAAAGTTTTAAAATTGTTATAGCAGTTTCATAATTCAGGCTCCAGAATGACACCTTTTGGTGTGGTGTTGTAAGTTTGCTGTTATATTGTAAATGACATTCACTTTTCCTTGTGTGTATTCCCCCCCCCCAACTGTGTGGCATGGAGAGAACCCACGGGAACAGCTCTCCTGTTTATTTATATTTTATTTATTTTTACATTTTATATCCCACTCTTCCTCCAAGGAGCCCAGAGGGGTGTACTACATACTTAAGTTTCTCCTCACAACAACCCTGTGAAGTAGGTTAGGCTGAGAGAGAAGTGACTGGCCCAGAGTCACCCAGCTAATATCATGGCTGAGTGGGGATTTGAACTCGAGTCTCCCTGGTCCTAGTCCAGCACTCTAACCACTACACCACACTGGCTCTGTTGCTTCAGATCCATGATAGGGGGAAAAACAGCACCAGTTTAATGTCTTCTCACCACAAAGCTGTTAGAAGTATGCAAACCTGTTTGGAGTTGACAGATGTTCATAAGTGAGTAAATTGCTTCTGTTTGTGTTATGACAATGCAAACGCCTAGCTTAACATGCTGATCCTATGTGTAGTGGCACAAAAACTGTTTTTATGATAATAGCCAAACTGCCACCCTTTCAAGGAGAATAGAGCAGAGCCATCCAATCTTCCCTGCTGCACTTTGCTTGAGCCAGCACTATCAGGATGAGAATGCTTTCAACACAGATTCAGTGGTTTACAACTAGAATAGTGTTTTCTTATTGTAATGCTTTTAGCTAGCATAAGGACATAGGGCAATGATGTTAAACACAAAAAAGAATTTCTGTTCCAAGCTAGTTCTTACACTTTCAGATGTTGACATGTTGCCCAATAGGTTGCCCAAAGCCTTGCAAAACCTTGTATGCATCCTAGAGAAGGTCTTCCTATAGCAAATGCACAGCATTGTGAAACACCAACACTTTAGGGATGTGCATGAATTGATTATTGCTATTTGATTCAATTTTGAATCGAATCAGCCTGATTCAATTCAAGCTCAAATCTGCTGCCTCAAATATAGGGTTGATTTGATTCAAATTTGATTTGATTCAAATTTGAATCAATTCAGCCTAATTTTTTGATGGCTAGGGGGCACCAAATTGGGTTGGCACGATGGGTACCACCCAACCCTGAAAGAATTGGGCAAAGGGGCAAATTTTTTAGCAATTTTTACGTGTTGTGGATTCTCGGTTGTGAAATAACTTCTTCATAGGGAATCCCAATGAAGAACTTATTTCAAACCAAGAATCCACACCAGAAGCAAGGGAGATTACCAGCCAATCCTGAGTTAGTGCAAAGGAACCAACCACAGTGGCAGAGAAGCTTGGAGTTCTGGCAATGTGGGGGGAAATGGCGACTTGAATCACTGAATTGATCTGAGCTCAAATCTTGGGTGATTCAATTCGACCTCAAATCTGGTCAGTGTTCCCAAGAGTGATTCGATTCAAGGTCAAATCACTTGAATCGACCAGATTCAAATCATTTTGGCCACGAATCTATTATCACCTCCCTATGAAACTTTGCACAGTTTTGCAAACTTAAGTGCATGCAACTTCTCTTGTCCTAGTGCAACACTAGTCTTGATGTCAACCCGTTCTGGGAGCTGGGAGTAGCTCTGGACACTTCCTCACCTTGAGAGTCCCCTGAAAGGTGCTTCCACTTAGGGGTTTTTGGCAGCACCAATGGCTGCCACGTTTCTGGAACAAGGAACAGAGCCAGCACTAGATCCAAGGAGAAACGCATTTCTAAGTTAAGACCCACTTTTCATCTGAAAGATTAAAAAAAATTAAAATGTTGGGGGTTTTATCCCTGCTGTAATCCAACAAGCAGAACAGTTATTAACTTTGTGTATACAATCAGTACTACCAAGGGCACATGCAGTGATAATTGCAGTATAGAGTTCTGTATAAAAGTTTAAATATCCTCTGGGTTTTTCTCCAGATCCCTAGGTACTAGCATTGTTTTAGAAAGGTCTCTGTTATGGCTATAGTGTGTTCAAAATATTCTGTACATCCAGGTAAAGAAAACTTTACAAGTCTTGCTAGCACAGGCTATCTTAAAGCTGGAACAGACAGGTACAGATGATAAAAGTTTGATTTTTCAAATATTAACAGGTTGGCATTGGATTAAAGAAACCACCTGTTTTAATTTCTAGCAACCTAATTTAGATTGCAGTATCATCAAGTCATGAGTTGTATTTCCTGCTAAGTGGAAATCAAATATACTTTATGCCTTCTGGAGAACGACCTCACCTATACTCAAAATAACAATATGATTGCCAGCGCACAATAAAGCACTAAGTCTGATAAAATAATGTTACTGTCTAAAATATTATTAGATTTCATAATTTTGCTGGGAACTCTTCAAATACTACTTTATTAATAATGCATGTGAACAATTGGATAGGAAGAAAGCTAACCAGAGTTTTTCTAACTTTATTACTAAGACCCATAAAATTTTATTTTAATCTTTGGTTTTACACAGGCTAATGGATAGCATTAAAAATCTTGCGTATGATCACATTCATTATTGCTAATTTCTCCGGCTGCTGGGTGGCCATATTAAGGCAATATTTGCCAGTGTTAAAGCCAAATGTAAATGATGTCAATTAAAAATGCTCAGGATTCCTGCCAGAAAAAGGTAGCAAATCTACTGTAGAAAGATACAGTGAAAATTGGTGCGTTCTCAGATAACTCTGCTTTTACCTCCTCTCTCTCTCTCTCTCTCTCTCTCTCTCTCTCTCTCTCTCACACACACACACACACACACACACTTACTGTGAGCAGTTCAGTTTTTGTCAGTAATGCTAATATTGTCCAAAATTTCTCTAGCACACTCCCAAGCTTGTTTCAATACATATATCACTGCTAACTGAGCAAAGAGGCACCTTTTAAAAAGAGGAGATTCTCTTTATTTAGTGGGGGAACAGCAACTGGCCCTATCCATTCCCAGCGTAGCATCCCTCCAGTGGTTCTTGCTGGTGTCTACCTTATGTTTTAGACTGTGAACCCTTTTGGGGACAGGGAGCCATTTCATTTATTTATTTATATAGATAAATACGCTTTGGGAACTTTTTTTGAAAAGCGGTATATAAATATTCATCGTATTTGTATTTTCTCCTCATGAGAATTCTGCACAATAGGTTAGGGGGAAAGGTTCTACTCCATGGCTGAGCTGAGATTTGAACTTAAGTCTCCCAGTAATTTTCTTTTCTGTCTTTTTTTTGGTGGGAGAGGCATATTTTTTTTGGTGGGAGAGGCATTCAGTCACTCTGAATGACTGGCCTACATGCTATATTACAAACTGCTTTTAAAAATCCCCTGTTTCAACAGCAGTGTGCCATGTCAGATTGCAGTTCAAGACTCACAAGCACAAAGCCCACTTAGACATACAAAAATAGTTGTGCTGCTGTTTGGATCCCAGGCCAATTACTCTCTGTGTGAAGTGTGTATGTACATACCTAATACTGCACACAATTCATTTGATTAAGAAGATAACTAATATTGGAAAGGCTTATAAACTGGGTGACTAGGTTGCTTTTTAACAATCTCCTTTATATATATATTTCAGGATTGTTCTTCCCTTGCAGTGAGCTCAACCATAGGCATACATATATGTTGTGTATATTTCATAATCCATAAATAAAATAAACAGGGTGATTGTGATTTTCTGGAGTCCTTATCATTTGTGGCTGTCACAGTCTGACACAATCCTTGAAGTGACCCATATTTGGCATGTGAATGTACACTCTTCATTCCATGCACTAAAGAGCTCTGGAGATGTGAGATGAGTCATATGTGTTCTGCATAAAAATCCAAGGAAAATCAGATCAGGTGCCCCAAAGAAATTATTTAAATTGGGTATGTCTGCATATACTTTGCATAATTCTGTTTCCAAGAGTCAAATGTTTCAAAACAGAATGTGGCTAGAGCTGGCAGGGGGCATGACAAGTGAGGAATGGAGAGAGAGCAAGGGGCCAGGTGTCTAGTGGGAGTAATGAGCAAAGAGCAGCAGCCACATGAAATGAACAGGAAGTTAAGTAGGGTGTGGATATACCCATCCCACCTGTTGACAACTGGAGATATTTCTACCTTTGCTATGTATTCCTTGTCAATTTTCTGCATCCACAAGGGCTATGTCATGTTCTGTTAATTAAATATTAGAATAAATGTCATCTGCAATGCTTAGGTTACTAAGTGTCGCACCCAGTTCTGGATTTGCATAACAAACTCATGAACATGCAAAATGCAAATAGCCGTGCCCAATCCTGGCTTTTTCCATGTTTTATTTGGCAAGATGGTTTACTCCATTGTACTTTATATAAGCATCTGTTAAACAGTTTTGTATGATCATCAGAATAAAACTGAGCAAGGCCCATTTTGAGCCTGCACTGTATTGGGGCACTGTCTGGCCCTTTCTGACCAAGTATGAAAGATCATGAATGTATAGATGCATACATATATATTTTCGTTGGCTGCTTTCTTCTGAAAACTGTGTGACTGTGCTGGTGGGGTGTGATGAGGTGGCTGCACTTGGTCTAGTTATCTCTAATGACTTCCAGGGTGAGATAGTCACTGCTGCTGGCTTTCTGTTACTATTCTCTCTCCCCTCCAGTCACTTTTGTCAAGCTGAACTAAGGAGCACCAGGAGTGGTTGGTGTGGAGGAGACTTCTGTGAGTTAGCTTAGCTCTGCTGTTGCCTTTGTGTATAAAAGAGAAATCAACTTGGGAGAGGGGATGGCAATACCAGCTATACCTTCGCCCATTTATTTATTGATTTATATCCTGCCTTTCATTAAAATAATCTCAAGGCAGTCTACAATACATTTTTAAAAATACAAAACTGTTAAAACAATACAAATATTAAATTGGAATATAAGGTTAAAAATGCAAATCTACTTTAAAAGTTAAACACATAGACAATAAACACATCCATGTAAACACATGTAATTATATTGTTTTGGTTTTTACAGCAAATTTTCAGCTTTGTTGATGTCAAAGCATCAGGGCAAAAATACTGTAATGTGGGCACTGTGTGCATTTTCAGAGAGATGGTGCACCCAACTTCTGTAACTGGATGTGAAAGAAATTGCAGGTTTTCATCAGTCTTGAAATTCAAGTTCTAATGTTAAGCATGTTTCCAGACATAAAACCCCATTGTGGATATAGAGCACTCTGCACAGCCCTTTATTGTCCCATTGACTTCCATAGAGGCAGGAGTGGATTAACCTCTTTGCCACTAGGGATATGCAAACCAGATCGATGTTGAGCCAGTTTGATATCGAGCTGCTTCGGTTCAACAGTCTGGGGTAAAACCGAACCACTCCCTGTTCGGTCCGACCCCAGAGACAACATTTTTCTGTTTTTTAAAAAAATAATATATTTTTTCCCACGTTACTCCCTTCCGGGGAGTTGCTGGAGGCGGCAGCAGGGGGAGGTTCCACCTCCCCCACCAGCTTTCTATATGCCCCCCTCCGGACAGTTCAGCCAGCTCTTTGGCTGGTTTACAGCCTCCCCTGCTCGGCACGGTGGCCATTTTGGAGGCCACGTACCTGCGCGATGGGCCTCTGCGTGGCCCAGGCCATGCAGAGGCCAATCGCACAGGAGCACGGCCTCCAAAATGGCCATCATGCCAAGCAGGGAAGGCCGAAAACTGGCCAAAGAGCCGGCCGAACTAGCCGGATGGGGACATATAGAAAGTCGGTGAGGGGAAGGGGAACCTCCATGGACCCCCCTCCCCCGGCTCCAGCAACTACTCGGAAGGGAGTAAAGTAATTTTTTAAAAAAAAAACTTTAACAGAAAAATATTTGCGGACCCCCCTAGACCGAATCAAACTGGGGGGGGGGTTCAAGGGGGTGCCTGATCGAACTGGCCCAGTTGGGTTTGAGTCCAGACTCAAACCGAACCGGGCCAGCCGGTTCCATGCACAGCTCTATTTACCACCCATAGGCAAAATGGCTTTTGCTGCTGTGGGGAGGGGGGCGTGAGAGGAAATACCCCCTTTTGCTTCTAAATATTGCTGCTGCCGATGGCAGGATGGGGTGCAGTGTCGGCGGCTGACTGCAGGGAAGTTGTGGAGGTGGGGGGGATGTAAGTGTGCTGCTGCCTGACAGTGTGTGTTTGTCACATGCACAGAGGGCATGGCCCAGGCTCTGGAGAGCCCGAGCGACTGCTCCCCCCGTCTTTTCAGGCAGTGTTTGCTGCCTGATAGCATTTATATTCCCCTTTCTCTCACCAGCGAGGGACAGAAAGGCAAATAAATGCTGTCAGGCAGCAAACGCTACCTAAAAAGACAGGGGGAGAGCTCGCGCAGCTTCAGAGCCTGAGTGGTGAGCCACGCCCCTGAATGCAGGATGTTACTGCAGGGGCCACGGGTGGGGCCATAGACAGGTCGACGCTATTTCTGGTGCTTTAAATGGTTAAAAAGTGGGAAACTCTTTCCTCCTTGCATCCTCATCCTCCTTGCAGCCAGCCGCCAACACCGCACCCCATCCTGCCACCAGCGACAGTGATATTTAGAGGCAAAATGGGGGAATTCCCCTCATATGTCCCTTCCTTACAGCTACTGCTGCCCCCAGTGAGGCACCGCAAAATTTGAGGAGCAGCAAAAGTTGCCACTCCTCAAATTTTGATGCCATAGGCAGATGCCTCCTCTCCGCCTTAATCCACCATTGCATAGAGGGAACCGTCATGTGTCTATAAATTAGAAATGAGTGAATTTCCCAGGCTGAGTTTGGATTGGAAACTGGCATTAGAAGCAAAGTTTGAGAACTGTTTGAAAAGCTACTTTTTATCCCAAAGTGTACTTGAAATTGACACCTTTCTCTGAACACAAATCACCCATGGACCTCCAAGCCCCCCTTATCTGGTGATTGTAACTGCTATGGTTGGTCAGTGCTTGTTGCTGCTGCAGCAGATCCAGTAGCTGATCTCTGTCACCACTTCCTGCTTACCCTTCTAGCAATTTCTTTCCCCCTCTCTTTATCTCCCAGTTTGGCTGCTACACCAATGGCATGGGGGGAGATTGGCTTCTGTTTCATCCCCCCGCCCCTCAAGTGTTTGGGGAATGCTGCTATGGCAGTGTAGCCGGAATGCTGGGAAATGTTGTTTTCTTGGGATGCCAGACAAAGTAGGATTTCTTGGGGAAACTACATTTCCTGGAGTTTCTGGCATGCTGCCCTGTCATGTGTCTGAATGTAGGGAAGATTGAAACTTCCCTCTCTTTTAATCTGCTACCATTGTCACAGCAGCAGCAAGATCAGTCAGAGGTGGGAGGAAGTTACTCTTTAGCTCAGATTAACAACTGAACCAGAGAACTCTGAGCTGATGGGAAGGGATGAATACAGGATCTTCCCTCTCTACAGAAGTAAATGGAGCCTTCTGCATGATCAGGAGCTCCATTTGTGCATCAAAGCACACATGTTGTTCCACATAGGGGTGACTGTGTTTTCATAGGACTGCTATAGAAATGTGATAAATGGCATTTGGATTGTATTATTTTTTATGGTAGGTTGCTGGATAATTATTCATTTTTTAAAACAATATTTCTTAATTGTTTCAAACATTTAAAGAAGCAGATAAACTCTGATTACTCTGGGGCAGAAAACATAATTTTGATTTTAAAATCTTCTTGTTCAGAGCATGATGCAGACAAGTTAAGAAATGGATTTCATTCTAGAAAATCAAGAGTAATTAGACTGAATGTGCTTAGAGAATAAAACCCTTCCCAAGATCAACAAGGTAATAAATGTGTCTTCCATCCATGTGGCATTCTAAAGACATGTTGAAGTACGGCACCAAGGATGTTCAGCACTTGGGTTTGTTACACCTGACAAGCTGTCGCTTTTAATGAAAATGCTCTCCATCAGAAATTGCATAGATTTCCCCCTTTTATTTTTCTGTCATCTCTTATGTCTAGCATTTTATTTAAAGGAGCTAGTTGTAAAGGAGCATCATCTAAGTGTGTGAAATCTATTAAGAAAATAAAGATTCATGTTTTTGCAACTTAAATCATAAATTGTGTGTGATGGTAAGAAATGTGAACTGTGGGATAATATTGGATGTGGCAACAGCTTTGTATGTCATTGCCTTTATAAAGGTGAGGCAAAATTCTGATGCTTATAAAATATAAAAGGTTTGGGTTTTTTGCATATTGCTGAAGGGTGGGTTAGAAATCATTAGCCCTCATCACAGAAATAAAATTCCAAGGTCTTCCTGGAATGACTACTGAACCAATAGAAGTCTATTGTGTAGATATTGTCTTAACAATCAATTGAGCTGTACTGAATATTTTCAATTCAATTTTTGTTTTGAAATTAGTGCTTTTGAGAAGTGGGGGCAGAAATATTTCAAGGAAAACAGTCTTCATTGTGAGAATGCTCACCTTTCTTTTGTCTGTTTGTGACATTTTTTCCCATATCCGCTGCTGCTATGGCACCATCTCCCCGCTCATTACTGTATCTCCTTTCTGGGTTATTCACACTGGCTATTTCAGCCAATCGGGGATCATGTCGTGAATGGGATAGTGTCGCAGCACTCCATGGCTACCCAATTACATCACTAAACACAAAATTAACTGAGAGGAAACTACTTCCTTGATTAAACTTGATATTGTAAACCGCCCAGAGACGTAAGTTTTGGGCAATATAAAAATGTTTTAATAAATAAATAATAAAATAAACATGAGCGATCCCAGCTGACCATGTAGTAAAGTAAAGTGTGCCATTGAGTTGGTGTTGACTCCTGGTGAGCACAGAGCCCTGTGGTTGTCTTTGGTAGAATACAGGAGAGGCTTACCATTGCTACCTCCCAAGCAGTATGAGATGATACCTTTCAGTATCTTCCTATATTGCTGCTGCCCGATATAGGTGTCTCCCAAAGTATGGGAAACATACCAGCGGGGATTTGAACCGGAAACCTCTGGCTTGCTAGTCTGTGTAGCCAATCAGATTTTTATTTATTTTTTATTTTTTATTACATTTATATCCCACTCTTCCTCCAAGGAGCCCAGAGCGGTGTACTGCATACTTGTTTCTCCTCACAACAACCCTGTGAAGTAGGTTAGGCTGAGAGAGAAGTGACTGGCCCAGAGTCACCCAGCAAGTCTCATGGCTGAATGGGAGTTTGAACTCGGGTCTCCCCAGTTGATACATAGGAAACAAATATTTAAAATAAATAGATAAAATACCTTCTGTGTATTAATCCCAGCTTACTCCCTCTTGCTTACTGACAAGCTTCATTTATCCACCAACACATGGATGGACATTTTTTATTTCATCCATCCATTCCATACACATCTAATATTCATTCACATAAACTTTCCATTAGTCCATCTATCAGTTCGTGAAGTGTATATCTGTCTATCCATGTGTATCCTCACTCATCTTTACCCCCCCCTTTTTCTCCATAACTTCATCATTCTAATCTTCTCTTGTTTACTTGATTCTTTTTATTTGAGCAACAAATGTATTGATGCTTTATTCTGTTAATCCCAGGATTCATGCATTTTCATACAAACAAACAAACAAACAAACCAAAACCAGACTCCGAATAGGGTGGTTAATATGTGCGTCTAGGTGGATGCGAGACCCAATATAAGTTCCACAGTTTAGTGTTATATCTGTCTTATTAATTGTATATAACAGAAGTCCATGGTGGCTTCACACTTAATTTGCACATGTATATGTTTGTATAAAATCAAATTCCTGTGCATTTGAAGAAGCCCTTACCACTGTATTTGGGAAACCCTCCTCACTAATGGTACCAATTTTTTTATGGAGCATGAGCATTTGTGAAGCAAAAAACCTCACAACACTTTATATCCCTGGACTAGGGATGTGCAGAACCAGTTTGATTGCGAACTGGACCAGTTTGAGCAGTTCAATTGTGTACTGCTTTGAACCAGTTCGAGCTGGTTTGTTGAACCGACTGGTCCAGCTGATCGGTTCGACTAATCTGGTTTGCATAACTGTGGTTCAGTCCAAATTCAGACCAAACTGCAACAAACGGTCCATGCACACCACTATCCTGGATCACTGCCTAGGTCAGGGGGTTTAAACTGCAGCCCACCTGCAGATGCTGGCCTGAAACTCCCATCATCTCTGGTTACTGGTCATTGTGACTTGCCTAGACCCACCATCCAGCTAGTACCCTCCCATGCCAGAGTTCCAGGTGTTCACTTTTCTGTTTCCTATTATTGAATTCCCTGCACAGAGCACTCTTATTCTAGGGATGGCATAGTAAGGTGACGCTAGGCCAGTCACTTACCTCTTAGCCTAACCCACTTCATAGTCTTTGCTATGCACATCATTCTGTGGGCTCCTTGGAGGAAGAGCAGGTTATAAATGTAAAAATAAATAAAATAAGGGTGTGTGTGTACATTTGGTGGGACGCAAGAGGTTAGGCAGGAACATCCCTGAGAAGAAAATGAAGTAGGAAGAGCCTGGCAACTAAGCATGAACAGAGCCAAAATAATTTCCTACGATACAGTTTGTATCATTTGTTTAAAGAATGAAGGGAAGGAACCATTCTTCCATAAAAAGAAGTATGTATGCTTTCTTTGTATTTTAGTGGTGATTGTGTGTTTAGCCTTGACTGAAGTTAGGGAGGAGTTTATAATTTTGTTCCTGTGTTTGATTAAAATAGCATATCTTGGAATTGTGTATGCTTGAAATTTTTTTTTAAAAACCATAGCTGATTGAAATAAACTATTTCACTTGGGGTGTATTCCTGTAATCTAATTGCAGAAGGGTAGTAATAAATGCTTACTTAAAGCAGTGAGTAAACTCTCAACAAAAAGACCTTTTATTGTGTAAAACAAAGAAAAACTAAAAGTTGGTAAGCATAAAATATGCGCATTACATTGCTGACATATTGACTTACAGGAAGCATTAAGTAAATCTTACTTAGGTCTTACTTATTGTTTACACAATTAGCAAACTAACTTAGATGCACAATCTTTTGTCTTAAATCATTATGAAAGAAGATATGGGATGGAATCCCATGACCACTTCCTGGCTGTTAGCTTGACTACATGGAAAGCTCCTCTTTGAGACTTCATCTTTGTATGACTCAGTCTTTCAGGCATAGAGGAAATGGGCACTTACAGGGTTGGTGTGAGTGTAATACCCATGCTGCCCATACGTGCTGCCCTGAGCTCTTTTGGGGAAATGATTGAATGTAAATATTATATTGGAAAAAATATTGTTCATATCTTCAGTCATTTTTTCTTCACATTCTGATTGCACATTCTTGTTTCTTTTTTGGTTTTCTTTTCTCTCTCCCTCCCTCTCTCTCTTTCTTTTTTGGCACATTAAGTCTGATGTGGTCTAATACTGCTTTATTATGCATATAATCTTGTATAATTATGTATATCATCCTATGTAATTATGATATATCTCATATTCAGGTTCATTGCTAACATAAAAAAATATGCCTTTGTATTTTGCACTAGCTGACTCACAGCTAATAAGTAATTTCATCCCTCTCTTCAGTGTTATTTAAAATATCTTTACACTTTCTCTGCTGCAGCATTGATGAATACTGAATTAATTATATCTTTCTCAAGAGATCCTGCAATATAATTTTTTTAAGTGTGCTTCTTTATGAAGTGCAGTTGAGTTAAACATAGGTATTGATACACTGATCATTTAAGAGTATAATTGTTGGCAACAATGTGCATCATTGGTGTCTGACAGGAACATTTGCAATTCTTCAGCATAGAAGAATTGAGATTTAGAAAGCTCTTCTGGTTTCTTACTCTGCATATTCTTGTGTCTTTCAGGATCTAGATTTCTCATCACATCCACGGGAGCCTTGTATATTATAGATGTACAGAATGAAGATGGATTGTATAATTACCGATGTATCACACGGCACAGATACACTGGAGAAACACGACAGAGCAACAGTGCTAGACTTTTTGTATCAGGTATAAAGTTATATTTACTAAACTGGAAGTGCTTCATTTTCCTATGACTAATGCAGGAACTAGCATTTTTGGAAAAGTGTCACTTGCTTATATTCATTTCAGAAATTATTTGCATAGTAAATCAATTTGTAATAAGACATGCTTAGAAATACAGAATAGTTTACTAGTTTCTGGTACCTTTGAGTTTTACTTTGAGCTGCCCAGAGAACAATTGTTATGGGGCAGCCAATAAATAGTTGTTATTTTGGGGGAAGGAAAGGGATGTGAATTTGTAGCAAAGGAGAAATGAGGGTATTGGGTAAAATAGGACCAGTGTGGCAACCAGGGCTGCTCTGGGGGCACTGAGAGGGCGGTGGAGTGTATGTGGAGAGGGCACTGGGTTTTGAGCAGAATGGGTACTTAAGGGTGGGAGTATTCACTGCTACTGTGCAGGGGTGCCCCCCAGGTGGGGTGCACTGGGAATATGCCCTGTTGCCCTGTGGGCCAGTCCAAGCCTGGTGACAACTGTCTGATATACTTTATGGATGATCCCCTACTACATAAGAGGTGACTGGATTCTTCAGCAGCAATCCAGAGCAATCACTGAGGACACAGGAAGAGGTATGTCCATGCATAAAGTCGATATGTGCCTAGAAGTTGATGTGCACATGTCCGTACCCAGACTTCACAAAGCAGCAGCTGGAGGCAGAACTCAAAGAAAGAGCTGTTGAATCAGCAAAGGCTGGCTGCAAGTGGAGGGGTTGCATAAGAGCATGGGCATAGCTGCAATAATGCCTGGTAGTGCATGTGAACTACCAACCTCAACTTTTTAGTTATTGTGTACTAGCAATGCTGATGACTGCTCTGCCCTCCCTCCTTCTACCTCTTGCTTGCTTACACAGAGTCAGCTGAAACAATCACACACAGACATTTTTCTTTCTTTCTACCGATCATCTACAGTTTGCCACAGCCGAAAGTTTTCGACCTTTCTATCAGCCCTTTTGTTTGATGTTATAAGAAGGCAGGGAAGTCCCTAGTGGGGGTCCAGGGCTGAGGGCAAATCAGCATGCCCTTAATATTTCATATGATGACAGAATCACACTGACAGATTACATACTGTGTAAATAGTACGAGTGAGTTTGTTTGGACATGTCTAACCAGCTTGGACATATAGTGCATTTGTAAAGGGGGGGGGAGTAAAAAGCACAACACATGCCTCTTGATTCAGTTCTCACTCAGACCTTTTGGATTGCAAACCAGCTTGAGCATGGTGCATTTTTTCTCCTCTCCTCTCTCTATAGTTTGTTTATTTAGCTGTTTACAGTTTGCTCCATTTTCACTAGGTGTGAAGTACTCTATGGAGAGAGAGAGAGAGAGAGAGAGAGAGAGAGAGAGAGAGAACTCTTTCTGGCAGCTTTACCGCAGTAGGGAAAAATCATTAAAAAACCAATGCATTGACCAATCTGCTTCATATTAAACACACACACACACACACACCCCGCCCTAAATCTGTGCTCAGTATCAGTCCTATGCCAACTCATTCCAGGTGATCTAAAGGGTGGGGCAAAAAGCAGGGTGCTTTGCCCTTTTTTATGAAGGCAAAGGGTGGTTTTCTCCACATGGGTAGGCTTCAGTTCCAGAGGTTTTTGTAATTTCTTGCCGTGAAACAATCCACTTATGGCACTTTTTTGATGGTTTTAGTAACAAATATTAAAAATCAATGGCTTGTCCAATCCACTTCAAGTTAAATATATAGAGCTGGAGGCCACAGATTCCTAATAAAGAAGCTCTGAGGTCCTCCATATAGGTGGCCTTTGGGGGTGATATTGAGTCAGAAAAGGCAGCAAAGATATGGCTTCAAAAGAGCAGCAAAGTTTAGATGTCCTTTTTAATAATGAGAATGGAAATAAGTTCATATAGTTAGAATGATGCTTCATCAGACCATCAATGTTATCAGTTTGAAGAGCAGCAATTACCAGTGCTGTGTGTGTGTGTGTGTGTGTGTGTGTGTGTGTGTGTAGAGCTTCTCATTCTGTGTGTGTGCATGCTCCAAACCCCAGTGCCTATACAGCACTGGGCCCTGTGCTAGTCCCTGACATTCTGGATTGCAGACACACTTGTACAAGAGCACAAATATTTCAGAACTCCCCTGTCACCCCCCTGTCCCATCAGGGATGTGTTTCCAATCTAATGGAGTGCTTCTTGGAACTGGGAGAGCTCTGGAGTATTTGTGCTCTTGCCCAAAAGCTTGTGTGAAAATATTCTGGTGGACCACCAACTTAAGCTTTCATCCTATGACCCTGTGTAGGATTCCAGAGTCTCTCCCTTTCCTGGAGCAAAACTGATCAAAAACAGGTGACTGAGCTGGCCTCCTCCCCATCCCTTAGTAGGCCCATTGGGAGGGAGATTCCAAGCAACCAAACAAGCGCTTCGCTTCCAGTGTTTGAGTTTGACCCTGGCACAGCATCTTTTCTGCTCCTGGGAATAATGGAAGGGGTTCTGGAGATAGGAGAAGAGCCTTGTTGGTGGGCACTGGGTTCCCAGAGCTCCTGGGCTTCTCTGAGTAGGTGACAAACTCTGGCAGCTCAGTGTCTGCTACATCTAGGGAGCTCTAATTGGGGTCAGGGGTCTCCTATGAGTCAGAGACTGAGTGAGTCCTGACAGTGCATAGTGACACATACAGACCATGTTCCTACAATGAGAATTGCATTGATGGGTTGTTTCAAACCTTCCATCACCTAAAAAAATTTGGTGCAATTTCACACATTTAATTCTAGGCAAAGTGTGTTGTGGGCTTGTTTATGACCTCTAGTTGATTCTTTTAATTTGAGAATCTGGAATCAGTTTCACCATTGTGGATAACTAAACAAACAAACAACGTTCTTGAGAAGAATGGGCTCAACTCTAGGACAAGATTTGACGTTACTTGTAGGCAAACCTACAGTAGGTGGGTGAGGACTGTGATACTTGGTTTAGGTAAAAATATTTCCCCCCTCAGAAATGGAATGTAGTCAAAAGGCTTTTTCTCCTTTTTTGGGGGGGGGTGTATGGGGGGTCTACACTGATAAGGATTTTTGTCCTTTAGCCACACGAGCAATAAAGTCCACCATGCACAGCTAGTAGCTATTAATTTTATTTAATTGATTAAATTAAATTATCTGCATGTATTTGCATATGAATAAAACAACCATCCTGAAGGGAAAAACATTTTCCTATTTTTAGATGATGTATGCACATCAGAAGATGCATATCTTTGTAAATATCTTTGAAAAGGGATTTCCAGGGGTCCACAGATTTTGGCTAGTGCAGGTACTCAGGACTTAAAAAAGAGAAGAAAGGAGTGCTCGCAAATAGCAGGAACCAAAAAGTGACAATAGTATTCCCTTTATTGAAAACCAGTTGGATATATGAATAGTTGGTCTGATATGCTAATAATGGTATCACAGTGCCATTATTAAATACAGTGGCTTGGATCCAACAAACGGCAATTGAAACCACTCATGGAGCCCATGCCTTCTGCTTGCATTAGCATTCTTTTGGAGCCAATCAAATATATAATGAAATGAATTTTAAAATCACAGTCATACATACAAGACCAACACCTGCAAATTAATAACCTATAGCAAGAAAATATGTAAATTGTATGTATGTATGTATGTATGTATGTATGTATGTATGTATTCCATTATATACCACCCTTCCAAAAATGGCTGAGGGTGGTTTGCATCAAAGTAAAAACAATTACAGTACAATCAAAATTATAAAAACAGCATAACACTTATCAACAGTTAAAACATTTAAACAGTTAAAAACCCTGGAGAACCAGGCTGAACACTTGCAGCCGTTAAAAACAATTTACAACAGATTAAAAACCCTGGAAGGCCAGGCCAAACAGATAGGTTTTAAGGGATCTCCCGAAGACCAACAATGAATTCAGATTACAGATTTCTGCCAGGAGTGCATTCCATAGCCCCGAAGCAGCTACAGAGAAGGCCTGCCTCTGAGTCGCCACCAGACAGACTGGTGGTAACTGGAGACAGACCTCCTCAGATGACCTTAACATGCATTGGGGATCATGGCACTCTCTAAGGTAACCCAGACCTAACCCATTCAGGGCTTTAAAGGTAATAACCAGTACTTTGTATTTTGCCTGGAAATATATCGGCAGCCAGTGTAACTGTTTCAAAACAGACATAATATGGTCTCTCTGGGTTGCCCCAGAAACCAGTCTGGCTTCTGCATTTTGAACTAACTGAAGTTTCCGAACTACGTACATTAGTACCCGATCAAAATATGTAAGCTCATCCTGAGCACCTCTGAATTGTAGTATAAGATCTGGGACAATCCTCTGTCTGCTCCCCAGTTCAAAGGCCAGGGAAAGGGATCCCCTAATTCATGTTGCATTGCACTTTGGAAGCAAAACAAGGGTGAGCATCAATTCTCCTCAGTTTGGAGATGTAAGCAGGGAGGAGGATCATTTCCACAATTTTTATGCACTTCAGAGGGGATCTGGGCACCTCTGAAGCACAGTGCAAGATGAATGAGCCCCAGCGCTTCTCCTGAGCTAGAGGTTTTGGAATGGGGATTGTCCATGACCAAGTGCTATGTTTCTGATTGCATGGAGTGCCTCCGAAGTATAGCACATAATTATCTGGTCTACTCAGGAGGAGCACTGGGGTTTGTTGTTTGTTTCAGAGGGATGGATAGATGCTTGTCCTCATGAAAGGGCCATATTGAGTACATTTGTGAATCCCTGAGCATCTGTGTGAGGGGAAAAGGAATGTCTCTCTTCTGAAATGGTGCCTGCTAGCCTTGTTTTTTGTAAATACTTTACTATTATTATTATTTTTTTAAATGTTGCCCAGTGAATCTGGGTCACCTTTGAATGGATCAAACCATTTTAAATAGATTATCTCACTAATGAATCAACTCAACTAAATCTTGCAGCTCTAATATTATCTACATGCCTTTCTAGACCCAGCAAACTCGGCTCCATCTATCTTGGATGGGTTTGAACACCGAAAAGCCATGACAGGTCAGCGAGTGGAGCTGCCTTGCAAAGCCTCTGGACACCCAGCACCAAAGTACCGCTGGCTGAAGGACAATGTTCCCTGGGAGCCTGACAGCAGGTTCCGGCCCACAGTGACAGGCCTGCTGATTGAAAACACACGCCCGTCAGACTCAGGCAACTACGTGTGTGAAGTGTGGAATAACTACGGTACTGCTGAGGTGATAGGCCGTTTGCATGTCAAACGTAAGTGCATCTCAGAACGTACGAACAGACCTCATGGGACACCTAGAATGGAGGTTGTGTTGGACACATGGTTTCTAGTTTTAAAAAATGGTAAATCTGTTTGAGATGGGCTTCAATCCATGAGCTAAACAGAACATTGCAATGTCAATGTGTAAATCAGACAAACAAAGTCAGGAGGAAATATTGGGTATAATTCTGCTAATGCTGAGATGAATTGTGAATTGCCCATTTATTCCTTGGATCATTTCCCCCATTCTAAATAGCTTAGTTAGTATTAAATAGTTTTAAAGTCAGAGTAAATCACCAGAATCTACTGAAACACATTTGCAGTTAATGCATGTGCTAACCGAAGAATAACTATGCATTGCTAATAATAGCTTTTGAGTGCAATCCTATACACACTTCCCTGTGAGTAAGCTCCATTGAACACAATAGGCCTTGTGTAATAAAAGATGTAGGATTGCTCTTATAACTTGCTTATTGTGTAAAGCAAGCAGAGTATTGGTGTTCCATCTGCATATATAATATGCTATCTCACACTGCAAAGGATGAAGTAAGTTTTCCGATTGTTTGTATGTTAGTATCACCACTAGCAGCAGATCCTGGAGCAGAATGAGAGTTGCTTTAAGCATACATGGTGGTAATGATTTTATGGCAGCTTCATTAATATTATGCTACAGTTTGCTGCATTAAACTCATGATCAGGAGAAGCTTGTGGACATATGCTAGAAGGCAAAGTGAGGAAACAAAAAACTCTGCTGAACACTGAAACTATCACAACTGATTTCAGCATGGCAGCTGCCCTAGGTTTTATTTCTTCTCTGATGTTCCCAGAATGGTTATCGTCCATGCACTCAGTGACAGAACAATTTGGTTCCTGTTATCATTTCACTTAACAGTGTGTACCTGTGGACCATGATCTCCCATCCACATTAGCATCAGGAATATTTGGAATAATCTCAGGTATATATTTCAGTTACAATTTAAGTTAGAGGTACTGTATGGAAATGATAGTCATTGCCCTGAAAACCTCTTCTCCTAGTCTGTTTTGCATTTTGTACATTCTCAAGGGTATTATTCCCCACTCCCCACCCCCCACATCTCTAATGACCAAATGGGGCTAGAAGGGCCCACTGATAGCTTCCTTCCCAAGAGTGTGAAGTAACCTGGAGCCCAACTGTGGGGAAGGCACCACTGGCCGCAGCTCCTGGCTATATAGTTCCTATGTGTTTAGATCAACTACAAACCTGCTGGGCATGCCATCTTACTAATACTGACTAATCTCTTAGTGCTGTGTCTTGTTTCAAAAAGTGGCTCCTTATTTCCTTTCTTTCTTTTCTTTTGAATCTTTAGAGCCTCTAAAAGCCACAATCAGTCCACGGAAAGTTAAGAGCAGTGTTGGTAGTCAAGTGTCCTTGTCCTGCAGTGTGGCTGGAACAGAGGACCATGAACTCTTCTGGTACCGGAATGGTGAAATCATCAACCCTGGGAACAATGTGAGGATCCTTGGGGTCAATCATGAGACTCTTATTATGGATGGCATGGCCAAAAGCGATGGTGGGGCATACCAGTGTTTTGTACGCAAGGACAAGATGTCTGCACAAGACTATGTTCAGGTGGTGCTAGAAGGTCAGTCATTGCCTGTTTTAGGGTATGTTGTACACTTTCTAACATTCTATATAAACATGTATGTTATGGTTATACTCTGATCAAGTCTTGGAAGGAAATGGTAACTTACCTGGACTGGGACCTTTGCCTCAAGTGGAACCTGGACAAAGATGCAAATTGGCCCCCAAAGTCAAGTGATATATTCACAGTAATTGAAATAATGTTTAAATTATGTAATTTTCAATTTTGAAGAACTGGATATGATTTCAAGATGGTAGATGAAAAGCCCCCAATGTTTCCCAGGCAGAGGTGCAGCCTGAGAGCACATTCATTGCTTTATTTGTTGTGTGTAATGCTTGCTTTCAGAAATTTAGTGAGGACAGGAGGGTAGGCAGAGCGTCACCATTGCAGCTTCTTGGTAGCTCTGTGCCTGCAACCTAACACCGTAAAGTACAATCAGGAATTTTATATTACTAAAGACTGAGAGGGCCAAACTCTAGACACCTGCAGCCGTCCGCAACAAATTGTTCTCTGGGCGGCTCACAACACAGCATTAAAACATTAAGTAAAAATGCATAACACATGAAATCAGCACACACACACACACACACACCCCAAAATACAATACAAAACAATTAATTTTTTTTTAAAAATCTTAAAAATCAAATTTAAAAATCAAAATTCAAACTTAAAAATCAAAATTCAAATTTAAAAGGCCTGAATGAACAAAAAGGTCTTTACCTGGCATCTAAAAGAACAAAGTGATGAAGCCAGGTGAACCTCTCTGGGGAGGCTATTGCATAAACGGGGTGCAACCTCTGAAAAATGCCTCTCCCTAGTAGCCACCCAGCTCACCTCATTTGCCAGGGGCACTCGGAGCACCACGCAACAGAGGCAGTCTCTTTGAACAATGAACACTTGGAATTTTGGAAGTTGTATCCTTTTAGGTACATGTGTTTTGGTAACAGTTCTTTTATACTTTTAATTGCTTCAGAGTAACATATAACAAACTCACAGAAGGTAGAATGGTCCTTCTGGAATGTTTGTGACACCAGAACCTGAAAAAGTATAGCGATGACTAGTGTTAGTGCAGGAAGGAAAGACAACAACAACAACAATTTATATACTGCTTTTCAACAAAAGGTTTTCAAAGCAGTTTACATAGAGAAATAATAAATAAATAAGATGGCTCCCTGTCCTCAAAAGGCTCACAATCTAAAAGTAAACATAGACAGACACTAGCAACAGTCACTGGAAGTACTGTGATGGGGGGAGATAGGGCCAGTTACTCCCCCCCGCTGCTAAATAAAGAGAATCACCATGTTAAAAAGGTGCCTCTTTGCCCAATTAGTAGGGGTAACAGAAACTCTGCAAGTTTTGATGACACAGATGAAATATTAAAAGGCTTTCTCTTACTCAGGACTAGCTCCAGATTCCAGGGGCCCCCAGGAGAAGTGTTTTTGTGAGCCCTCTAAGCCCTGTTGAGTGCTTTATGGTAGCTGCACTGTAGCCGCTCTCTATTTTAACGCGCCCAGGGTGGCTTATTGGGGTGGTGGGGCAGTGGCCTCAAGCAGTCCTTAGCAGTCATAATATTTTTTAAAAACACACAATGCAATGCACCCTGCATCACAGTCACACTGCAGTACAGCAGGTGCACTGCATTAAAATAGTGCGGTGGTGCAAGGGCCAGCAATGAAACAACTTCTCCGCCCAAGAGAGTCACACCATTGCTACCACTCGAAGTTGGGCACAGACTAGGACCTTGATTGTGTGCCTTTTGATAGTCTGGGAACCCTGATCAGTGACTGACTTGGCTGACTGTAGACACCAGACCTGATCCTGCCCTCCCTTCTAGGCTGTAAATTTGATGCTGATGGGAGTACTAAAACTACTGTTTGGTACCATATTGTCATTTGTCAGGATATGACAAAGGAGCAATGTCACTAGGACAGGGCTGATGAAAACTTCATTGTAAACCATCTCTCCAAATGCAAAGATTGCTGCCTTTTTCTCCTCATTAACTCCAATGCTGAGAAGAAATAATCCCTCTAACTACAGCTATTTCATCAAAAGTGTTTTTGTCTGCAAGTTGTTCTAGATGCTTTTCTAGGATTGTCTTTAGGAGTTGCCTAGCAGTAAGGCCTACACTTTTTAATAGATAAACAGATAAAGAAATTAATGCGACAGCAAAGTATTTGGATTAGCCGGTATCTGTCTTCCAGAAGTAAAGGCTTGAATGAATGGCTTATTGTTTAAAATAGTGTTCCCTTTAATAAATGCATATTCCAATAGAAACAAATAAAAAGATCTCCCCATGTTCTGTTACCTACATTTAATCCCAGCGTTGTTTTTCTTGATAGATTTGAATGTCTATTGGAAATATGGCAGTTCTAAGTTACTGACACAATGTTCCTTACAATAATCAACTGAGGAAAGCAATCAATTTGTCTAGAGCTAATGAGGCTATAGAGCAAGCCTGGCCAGGCCACTATTTTTAGAGTAATTGTGGGGGGAGGGGGAGAAGATATTACCTGCCTGGACCTAGTTGCCTCGGCAACCACCTCCTGTGACTCAGAGAGCCTAAAGAGCATATTGATAATCTATAATGATGTCAAGAGAATGCAGGTTATCAGAGAACGACAGCAGGAAAGATTGCAAAGACACTCGGGTCTCACTGGGAAAATAATGTCTGCTTTCATCTCCAAAAAGCTTGTCACTGGAATTTAAAAAAAGCGGGGCCAGGGTAGGGGGTGAGGCAGAGGTGCGGACTGAGCATGTTCCCTGATTTATTTGTTGTGTGTCAATTTCCATTAGGATAAAAAGCCTGTAGCTTTTTGTCTTCCCAGAGAGGACAGTGCTAATGCACAGGAAGAAGGTGGGGGGAGTGTTGGTGAAAGGAGGAGAAAAGGCAAACATGAACACTTTTTTTCGTGTATTGCCTTGCCTAGGATTAAAATAAAGTGGGAGTGGCAAAGAAAGAGAATGAATGGATATCTGACTGAATAATGCTCCTGCTGGCATATTTACATGTTTCCGTGTGCAGAAATATCAAAACACTAAAGCCCCATGTGGATTGTGCAGAGCAAAGGAAGCACTGCTGCTCTTTCTACCCACTATCACCCCCACCCTGTTGCCAGAGCTTGGCGATTTGAAATTTGAAAACTACTGACAAAGCCAAGCCTGTGTCTTCTGTATGCTTTTGAGATGAATGAAACAAGAGCTTAAGCAGTTCCAAAGATCCATTATGTGTAGGCCTGGCTCTTAATATATGTCACTATTTTCCTTCTGCATTAGATTGCCCATGGAATTAAAATGTGATATTCCCATAGGGCCTAGATTGCTATATGGGGGTGGGTGAGTGAAAATGTGTTAAATCCAGCTCCCTCTCCAAATTGCCAGTCCAGGGCCAGTCAGACCTTCTGGGGCTCTGGGCAACAGCTTACATGCGGTTTCCCCACCTCCTGCTGCAGTCTCACCTTCCCTGCTTGATGCAGTCTCTTGCCTGCTCTTTAGCTTCAAGAAGCCTGACTGTCGCCAGTTGTGTGAAATATGCACCCAGAGAACAATGGTGATCTGCGGGGGAGGGCAAGGGAGAGTGACTGACCTCTGGCAGTGGTTGCTGAGGACATAGTGGTAGCCAATACATTTGGCAAAATTGCATTCAACCCCTAAGCACAGTGCTGGTATAGGCAGTAGCTAGTAATAACCCAGATAATTGAACTGAACCTTTCCGTTCCTCATCAGTGACAGTAATGAATTCCTGTATGCTAAGAGGATCTCTATACAATATGATGTGCAGGAAATGTTAGAGTTAACAAGTAGGAATATGCATGAATCAATTTTTGCAATTCAATTTGAGGTAGAATTGAATCAGCCAGATTTGATTCGGACTTGATTCTGCAAACCCGAATCTGATCAGATTTGATTTGAGTTGGATTAGATTCAAGTTGGATTTGACTTGATTTGACCCACTTTCAAAGGCTCAGAGGGCACCAAATTGGGGTGTTTGGTAGGGCCCCATGGGTGCCACCTACCACCCAGATTTCAAGGTGGTGGGGCACTCGGTTGATTTTTCAATGAAAGTTTTTGGTTTTTAGTGATTCTGTATATTTCCACCATAGGGAATAATGAGGATTTGAAGCCCTAACCATAACCCGGATCTCCAGCTTTCATTTTTTTAAAAGCTAAGCTCTAGCACTTATAGAAGTGGAATTATGAAGCAAAATGTGCAGTCACTATTTTTGACTCTTTGGTGTTCAATGACTTTTCCTCATAATGAATCCCTGTGAGGATTCATTACACACCAAAGAATATAAACACTTTTAAAAAATCCTAAACTGAGCACCCCACTGCCTTGCGGGAATTCCCTCCTACCTGCAAGGCAGTGGGGTACTCGGTTTAGGAATTTTTGACGGGTTTAGACTCTGGTGTGTAATGAATCCTCATAGGGATTCATTATGAGGAAAAGTCATTGCACACCAGAGATTCTAAACACTTCAAAAATAGTGACCCCACATTTTGCTTTATAAATCGACTTCTTCTAGGGCTAGAGCTTAGCTTTCTTCTTCTTCTTCTTTTAAAATGAAAGCTGGGAATCAGAGAGAATGAATAAGGGAAACATGAATCTTGAATTGATTCAAATAGAATCTGGGGAGATTTGATTTGAACTCGAATTTGGCCAGGGGTGACTGGGCAGATTCATTTGGAGGTTGAATCACTCGAATTGACCAGATTCGAGTTTAATTGATTTGACCTAAAATTGATTCACACATAGTTATTAACAAATGATTACCCCAATGAACATGAAACATGTGGATGTAATATGAGTATCCCTTTTAAGTGCGTGTAATACCATGACTATATCTTTTAACATGCTCACACAAGTGGGAACCATAAGTAGATATGGGTTCTCAGATCTGTGTACAGGGGTGTTTAAAGACACATGTTCATTTATACATTACATCCACTCTTTATGTGTTTTCCTGTGGAAATTGCATATGTTTCCCACAGCAGTTGTAATGTGTGGAGCTGCCCTGATTGGTTGACAATGTTATGCTTGCATCCAGGGCTTAGTGCATGCTATCAGTAAGTAGATCCATTTTGCATATGTGAGCCTTACCTGGAATAAGACTTTTGCACTCTCTGATCCCAGTTATGTTTAAATCTATTCTAACTACAATTTTCAGTACTGCCTCAAGAGATAACAGCTGGAATTATATTTCTGAAATTAACTTCTCATTAATTTTATACATCAAGGTTTTGAAAAGAATTTTAAAAATTGGATACCTTCCTCGCAACCAGCCCTGGTATGGTTGCCTCTGATGGTGCTGACTCCTGGTTTAACAAGCATATCTGGTCATACGGCCCAGAGGGCTCAGAGAGGCCTAACCACAGCAAGCCCTTGTATATGACTAGAATCTGTGTAGAATCACACAGCTCCCTCCACTCCATGGTATCAGTTGCTATTAACTTCTGCATGTGTAGGGCAGCCCTGCCATTGAAGTGAATGAGAGAGCCTATGCTTGGAGGAGCTCCAAAGGCACATCAGAAGTTTTGCACAAACCAGGAGCCCCTTGAACTGCACTGAGAATGTGAGAACTGTTGTACTTTTTGAAGGCATGTGTTCAAACAGCCCCTGTCTAAAAGTGTGTACAAATGTAATGCAGTATGGAAACAGTAGCATGTGTTTTAATTCCAGAAAATATGCTGGGTTTTATGGGGGAAAGATATGCACATATGTGTTACGCTACCTTTTAAAAAATATTTTCACTCTCTGACTTCCAGAAGTACTTTGTCTAGAATTGTCCTTAGCTTGCTAACAATGTTTTAAAAATGTGTATGGAATTGACACCTTCTTTAATTTGCAATGTATTGAGCAGTTGTTTGCAACATTGCTAGGCGCGCAAGGGAAGCTTGATATTCTGGCATTCCACAAGCTCACAATATGAGGGGCTTGTAACTGATGTGGAGAAACTACTGCAGTGTGTGAGCGAGCTGATGTTTGCTTTGAAATATCATGAGCAGTCATTTTAATGCCTTGAAATATGGTAGACACATGGCGAGATTGAGGCTCATCTCATACTGGAAACTTTCTCTCTGGATTGAGACAGGTTGTGCTTATTCCCAATATTACCAGAGCCCTCTTCAGACGTTATGAGCTCCAGCCGCACTCATACTTACAACTGCAAAAGCGGGGAGGAAGCCCTGCCCTGTGTTGTCATTCACCCCCTCCAGCTGGCCCATTCATGCATTTGGCCCTGTTTGTCTGAAGGAGGAGGTGCCGTAAACATGATGGCCGGCGCTTCTGTGAGCTGCAACTTGGATTGCCTGAGGCTGCCACTCACCGAAGCGCTGCCCATCACACCTACAGTGCCTCCCCCTTCAGACAACGGGGCCATAGGTGTGGATGGGCTAACTGGGGTTTGTGTGTGTGAGTGACAGCGCGGGGCAGGACTTCCTCCCCACTTTTGCTGTTGTGTGAGTGCAGCTGACATCCTTAATGTCTGAAGAGGGCTCTTGTATCTTTGATATGTTAAATATCAATTTAGTATGTACATACTATAAACCTCACCTTGCTCTGTCCCTAAACCAACCTGCTTCATTTCACTGTGTTAGTTACCCCACTGAGAATGAAAGAGAATGATCATGGGCCAAGTTGGTTGTGGGGAAAACCACAGAAATCTGGTTGAGCATCCAAAGTGGTTGTACTGAGAGAGGAACATTATAGTAGAGTTGCATGGTAGCCGGTATGGATGAAAGTGAGAGAGAATCACCTTGTTCAGTTGTTGTACAAATGGGTACATTGTACCCAGATACAGGAGAATGGGAGTGTATCTGAGAGTATATGGCTAACCATACCCCCACTCTGTAACCATGCCACTCTTCACTGTATTTGTCTTCAGAGGTAAGGACTGAGCCCGGGGAGAGTTTCTCCCTATGATTTGGAATTCTGGGAGGCCAGCATACCAAATCACAGATGATACTCCAAACTGCCCTCTCAAATATGGGGAGAAGTGTGGGCACACACATCTCCCCCAAAGCCCACAATGGGTGGGTGGGGAGACATGCATTCTGATTGTTCTTCCCCCAGTGTTTAGGATGTGCCAGCATGCAACCAATTTTGCCTGGGACCAGGGGCATAGCTACAGTGTAACAAAGTGTGTGTGTCTGTGGGCGGGTGGGGTGGGGAAAAATGTCCCCGGCCCCTGAGATAGAAGTGGCCTACTTAGCTGGTTTACAGCTTGCTCTTTGCTCTCCCCTTTGCAGCTCTCTGAAGAAGGTGGGGACAGGAACCTACCTTATTTATTTGATACATTTCTATACCGCCCAAAACGCAAGTTCTCTGGGCAGTTTACAAAACAATAAAAACAGCCAATAAAAGATTACAACATTTCAACAATTAAAATTAAGAAGTTAAAACTATTAAAACACCTTAGTCCCAGTGCCCACTCCAATCTATGACCGTAAATAAATATTACTCATTTACTTACTTGCTATGCCCTTGCTGGTTTCAGAGCTTGCCTCTGCAGGAGCAGGGCTGGTTGTGATGGGAGAGGAACATAATAGAATTTTAGACAGTAGAGAACACAGCTACTGTTTCTCATTTTCATTCATTCCAATTACCATCCGTATTATGTGTTTTCTTTTTGTTCCTGATAATCCCCCTCTCACACACAAACACACACATTTTAGTAGTCATTAAAAAGAAATACGTTGAAATCCGTTAGGTGTAGTGCTTATAAAAATCAACTCTATGCCTTTTTCTTTTTGTAATTTCATTCATTACACATGTTCTTGCCCTGATGTGTGGGGGTTGAGGAATTCTGTGCCCCACATCCCAAATACTTGGCTTGCACTTTTCATCCATGTACATTCTTGTTTACTTAGATTTCTTTTTTTCTTCTTCTTCCAATAGATGGAACTCCCAAAATAATTTCTGCTTTTAGTGAGAAGGTAGTAAGTCCAGGAGAAGGTGTTTCCTTGATGTGTAACGTGAAAGGAACTCCTCTTCCTACAATCACATGGACATTAGATGAAGATCCCATCATTAAAGATGGCAACCACCGCATCAGCCAGATCATCACCTCTGAGGGCAATGTGGTCAGCTACCTGAATATTTCCAGCACTCAGGTCCGAGATGGCGGGGTGTATCGTTGCACTGCCAACAATTCTGCTGGAGTCGTCCTGTACCAGGCTCGAATAAACGTAAGAGGTGCTTGTCAAATCAGCTCCTCCAAACAAACAAACAAAACCTCATTGTAGTAAAGAAAATTACTGCATGCTGTGAGCTTTGTCATGGAATGCCAAGAATGACATTTTTAATGCTGTCTCCATTTTTCTCTGCAAACTCATGTAGACCTGTAACATACTACTCAGCATATTATATAGTTGTTTCCCTTTACTAATCAATTCAGCTACTTTTTTAAAAATATAGTAGAATTATTTTTTGTTTGCTTGCATGTCTTCCTCTTCCTCTGGAGACCCTACATTCATTGTAGATATCTAAAATATTTCAACTTATGTTGATAGTTTTATGTGGTGTAATACCAATTCTTGTGATATATACACAAATCAAAATAAACATTAACTTTCTGAGTGAACTCATACGTATAAGAGTAACGATTCAACCTATGTGTTTTTTTGTTTTTAAATTTCATCTCTAACACTAATTAAATCTTCAGCAGCCTTTAATTTGTAATTCAGCACAGATTTTTATCATGAGTGTTCCAGCGATGGAAGCACATGGCAGAGCAGTTAATTAGTCTGCCTGCTGTAGGGTTAGAGGAACTAAAAAGCACAAAATGATTAGGAAGTCCCCTTAAGTGTCTCTTTGAAGTAAAAACAGTCACAGACTGATTTCCAGTATCTATAAGGTTTTGTATATTTAGAAGAAATTAATATTTCCTCTACTAAATATGCCCTTAAATTATTTTCAAGAGTTTCCTTTTACCTTTACAGGGCCAGCAAGCATTCGACCAATGAAAAATATCACAGCAATAGCAGGGCGGGATACCTTCATTCATTGTCGAGTCATTGGCTATCCGTATTACTCCATCAAGTGGTACAAGAATTCTAACCTTCTTCCCTTTAACCATCGTCAAGTAGCATTCGAAAACAATGGAACATTGAAGCTCTCAGATGTACAAAAAGAGGTGGATGAGGGTGAATACACATGCAATGTTCTGGTTCAACCCCAGCTGTCCACTAGCCAGAGTGTGCATGTGACTGTGAAAGGTAATACACACATGCAGAGGAAAACAGAACTAGGCAGTCAAATCAGGAAGTTATAACCATAGTTCAAAGGCAGATGACTAAATATGATTCACACATTTCAGTATACCTCTGTGCAATGTATCCCAACTGTCCCTGGAAATGCAAACATGTGGGAGTGTTACCCGTACACTACACACGTGTGTCCCTGTGCTTTGAGGCCAACATGGGGGAATTATTTGGAACCAAACCTGCAAGTTGAATGTCGCAGTTCAGACAGTGGCAAGACAACATTGATGTACCGCAGAGGAGCAAACAGACCCAGAGGCAAAGCTTTTTTAAATAAAGAAATGACTGTTTGATATTGGGCACAGGCACAATGTGAAAAGAAGGTATTTGGCAACTTTAGTGTAATATTGGTTGTATAGGGAATGAAAGCAACTCTCAAGGAGAGAGCAGAAGCTTCATTAGCCAGGCAGCTGGTAAGTATTGCAATTTAGACAGAGGAGGGGAAAAGAAAAGAGAGAGGAAGATAAAGAGCAGCTTTGTTCCTGTGCTTGATTTACTCTCCTGTGAGGTGCCAGATTGGCACTATGTTTCAGAACTAAGGCACTTGATGTCAACAGCTAGCAGAAGACAGCACTGAAGTTTCCAAGGCAGTTAGGTACAGAGGTCAACCCGTAGCAAGCCCTCAGTGTTCTGGACTCCACAGTCTAGGGTTCCAGCCTTAGCCAGTGACCTGTCCAGCACCACAGCACAAAAAATCCCAATAGCTTGGAGTGGGCATTCAAAGCTCAGTTAGATGAGCTGTGTGAGACGAGGAGTGAAGGGGAGTGCTTGCAAACGAAGAAGGACAATGTAGTCCCTGAGGGCTAGCTGAGTGTGAGTATACCTGAGGGGAAGTGAATGTGCCTGAGGGAAAGCTGAGGAAAAGGATTGTGTCTACAGAGCCCCAAATGTGACTTCTCAAGGCAGTTGAGCAGAGGAGTGACCACTACTGTCCCATAACCAGAGAAGAACATGCAAGTGGTCTGAAATTGCAGATGTTTTTAGAGTTTTCATATAAGGTTTCCTAATAGGATTTCCAAGGTGGGAAAACTTGGAGTACTGAAGCAATAATTAAGAATATTTTAGCCTAGAATCTGGAGGAAATGTTGCAGTGGTGGTTATTCAGACAGATCCTAAGGCAAAAGGGCTGTGTTGTGCCAAATCTAAGTATCTGCCTGGAAGCTTGGTTTAATTTTATATTAGGGTGAGGCTGTTCACGGGATTGAACTTTTGTTTAAAACCTCTAGTTCGGCTGTGCCTGAACCTTGATTTTCATTAAGAATGCAAGGTATTCAGGATGGCTGCATCACCTTGTCAGGTTAGAACATAAGAACAGCTTTGCTAGAGCAGACCTAAGGCCTACCTAGTCCAACACCCTGTTTCACACAGTGGCTCACCAGATGCTTTGGGAAGCCACACTGCCAGGAGATGAAGGCATGCTTCTACTTCTGCAGCTGTTCCACTGCAAATGGTATTTGGAGGCATCCTGCCTCTGAACATGGAGGTAGCCTATAGCTATCAGGATTAGTAGCCATTGATAAGAACTGCTACTTGCCAGTTAACTAGAAGATGATAAAACCCCTTCCAGTAATTTTCAAGAATGTTAAAGCAAATACGGTTCTCTCATTAATATGGATTTCCTCCTCCTTTTCCCTCTTTTTGTTTCAGTACCTCCTTTTATCCAGCCTTTTGAATTTCCAAGGTTTTCCATTGGACAGAGAGTCTTCATTCCATGTGTTGTGGTCTCAGGGGATTTGCCAATCACAATCACCTGGCAGAAGGATGGCAGGCCAATCCCAGCCAGTCTTGGGGTAACCATTGACAACATTGACTTCACCAGCTCCTTAAGGATTTCTAATCTTTCCCTTATGCACAATGGGAATTATACCTGTATAGCACGAAATGATGCAGCAGCCGTGGAGCACCAAAGCCAATTAATTGTGAGAGGTAAGTAGGTGTAATTAGTTTAAATGGCAGCAATTAGATAGAAGTCAACAGTATTTTCAAATGACATCTGTTTGATGAGAGATATAAACTAGTGGAATATATGATAATCCCTCGTCTCTTGTCAGAGAACACACAGCACAATAACATTAAAAAACCCACAAGGGCGACTCCACCCCCCTGCCCAGCATGTTGCAAGTGAACCTAATCAACAATCAAGAAATGTTTTCATGTACTGCTGGAAGCCACAGGAATTAATCTATGGAAAACACAATGAAGTGCTGTTTTTTGGGTTCAGTGCATTTGAACTGCTATTTATTTTTCCATGGTGTTTTAGTTTTGAACCTGTCAATTTTTAATTTAGAAGGCTAGCAAAAAATTATGCTAATCGGTAAGCAAGCTTTGAGGCTTTGCTAGCAGGGAAATGTTTCAGTCTTGCTTTAGGTTTTAGAAATATTGTATTGTAATTATTCAAATATTCAGCTTGTGTCTGCTGTTGATTACAGTTTGCCATCTTATGATACTATGGTGCTGTTGCTCAGCAAGCAATCTATGGGACAAGTTAGATTCACTCAGCCCCTTTGAAATGTCAACCACAAATTTAATGTGCATCTTTCTCTGCTGCTCATTAAGACTGCCAGTGCCCAGTCATGCCCACCCTGTTTCCTTATTATATTTAAAATGCACTAGGTTTTTTTTTTTTTAAACACATCAATTTGGACTACCAATGTGAGAAAGCTGCAGTACACGAGAACCTCATTACTCACGAGAGTTCTGTTCCTCGCCTACTTTAGGGCTCTGGGGAAAGCAGGGTTAGGTTCCAGTGCGGAGGGGGGAAATATTAAGTGCTGAAACGGCCCCCAAATGCCCAGAACCTACTGTGGCATGCTCCAAATAGCACATATAACAAGGTTCTCCTGTAAATGGGAAGTGACTTCAACATTAAAATGTGTTTAGGTATTATGGGCTCAATCATTTTTCTTTGAGGCACACTGTAGTGCTATTGGCCTGCTCCTTTGCACCCCCAATACTGATCTCCAAAGGAGAGTACTGCAGCTGCTAGATTTCCCCAGGTGGCACAAGGCAGGATAGTGGTGGTGATTTTGGCCTGGCTCCTTAATCTGAGCAACTTGTTGATTGAATGAATCCTCACTAAAGAAATGCAGCACGAGAACCAGCCCTTGCAGACTAATTGTGCCAATCCACCGGGGAAGGGGTGGTTTTTTGGCAACCTCTCTGTCCCCAAGAAGCCCTCTGTGTCACTCAAAAATATGTCCCTGAGTGCCAAGCAACTTTCAGGTACATATTTTTGGGTGACAGAAAGGGCTTCCTGGGAAAGAGGAGGTTGACAAAAAATATCCCTTCCCTGGTGCTCTGGTGCAGCTAGTCTGCAAGTGCTGTTATTCTGAATCTCTTGCTGCACTGGCGCTTCCTTAGGATGTTAGCCACTGTCCATATCTGCTTTGCCTGCTTGGTACTTGCTTTGCATCCAGGCCCTCAGATGCAGTTCAAGGCTGATGCAGGTAGATAGGAAAAGAGTTGGTCTTGAGGTAAGGTAAAGGTAAAGTGTGCCGTCAAGTCGATTTCGACTCCTGGTGCCCACAGAGCCCTGTGGTTTTCTTTGGTAGAATACAGGAGGGGTTTACCATTGCCTCCTCCCACACAATATGAGATGATGCCTTTCAGCATCTTTCTATATTGCTGCTGCCCAATATAGTAGCAGCAGGGATTCAAACCAGCAACCTTCTGCTTGTTAGTCAAGCATTTCCCCGCTGTGCCACTTAAGGTGGTGGTGGTCTTGAGGTAGCAAGCACAAATTGTCCCCTTTGTTAAGCAGGGTCCACCCTGGTTTGGATTTGAATGGGAAACTACATGACTGAGCACTGTAAGATATTCCCCTTAGAGTGGGGCCGCTCTGGGAAGAGCACATGCATGCTTGCTTGCAGAAGGTCCTAGGTTCCCTCCCTGGCATCTCCAAGATAGGGCTGAGAGAGACTGCTGCCTGCAACCTTAGAGAAGCTCCAGTCAGTCTGTGTAGAGAATACTGAGCTATATGGTCTGATTCAATATAAGGCACCTCCCTGTGTTCCTATGTAAGTATGGAAACTTTATATGTGCTCAGAATTGCATTTTTGCTTGATGTCGTGTTGATTCTCCCTGTTTAGTATTTAGCCTCAAAATGCTTCATTTTGTATAATTTACTTGGCATCATAAACATATTTCACTTGGTGAAAACCTGAGGTCATTGATCCTGTGAGCTAAATTTAGGATACAATTTGAAGTGATACAAAACACTTCAAAATCTGCTGTTTCATATTCAGAATTGATTTTAAATTCTGCTGTTGGTTGTACAAGAGATCTCGCTGTTAAAAGGAGATTACGTGCACTGCCTTCTAAAGGCAGATGACAACGCACTCACATTGTTGAAAATAAAATATGTGCCTGATCTTATGCGTGCTTAGTGAAAGCAAGTCCCACTGAGATCAATTGAGCTTACAACCAAATAAGTGTGCACAGCATTGCAATCAAACAACTTTCTGCATATGGGCCAGGTGATGATTGAATCAACCCTCATAACATGCTGGCTGGGTAGTTATGCAGCTGTGTGGTTGCATGATTAGCTTACCTGTCAACACATGATGAAGTGTAATGAACTAATTCACAGACTTAGTAGTGTGCTGACCAGCAAGCTGTGATGGAGTTTCTACATTTATTTATTTTACAGTATTTATATCCTACTAGTATGTGTAAGCCCGTTGTAATAACGGGCTCTAGTGGGGGGGGGGTTCCCGCTGTCGCCTCACCCGCCTCGGGCGCACTCCTTGGGCCGACACCTCCGCCGCCGCCTCGGGCGCTCTCTCCGCCCGCCGTTTCTTGTGGCGGCGGCGGCTGCCATCGGAGCCAGTCGCCCCGCCACGGCCACCGCCTCCTTGGCCCGCACTCCTTTGGCCGAGGCCGCGGCTCCGCCGCCGCCTCGGCCGCACTCTCCGCCCGCCGCTTCTGCTCCCTCTGGTCTCCCGTGGCGGCGGCCGCCGCCATCGGGGCCAGTAGCCCACCGGCGGCCGGGTCCAACATGGCCACCCATCTCCGCGCATGCCCAGAACGGGCGAAAAAGACACGGGCGGCACGGACGCATGCCCAAGGCTTTTATGGGTAAGGACTCCTCCAGTACAATACTACTCATTTGTTATCCCAACAACTGCTTTGCCATCCAGCCAGCTTGACCCAACCCGTGTATCAGTGTGGAAACATTATTTCTCTGACCCCCACACAAACTTGCAATATATCCCTTAACAAGATACTTTACTTTGAAAAGCTGACAAGAAAGGCACTGTTTAAAGAAGAGAAAGGGATCAAAAGGTGTCATTTCTCTTCTTTTAGTTTCCTTTGTTAAGCTCCTTATATTCCTGGCTACTTGATTTGTATTTATAACCAGATATGGAAGGATGACATGTAGGTTTATTAATTATACTTTTAATGAAAAATGCCCTTTAGATGCTATTCCTTGTCCTTAGGATCTAATGTCAGTTTTCAGTAGTGGCCGATGCTGCCAGGGCAAGTGGAGGGAGAAGGGGGGAAGAGCAGGACAGGTGGGTGCAGAATGGTCCATAGCTGCATCTCTCATTCTCACTTCCTGCCCTGGCTGCCCCTCTCTCTTCTCACCCTGCCCTGGCTTTAACTTGAGCTGCATTGGGCTGGTCATTTCCTGGTTTGAACCGTGTGGATTGGTCAATAGGTGGGGATTCCAACCTGGCAATTGAGCCGCCTGTGTGACTCAGCATGGTGAATTTATTTATTTATTTAATATATTTCTATGCCGCCCCAAACTTATGTCTCTGGGCGGTGATCAGCCTGTGTGGCTCAAGTTAAAGCTGGGGCAGGGCAAGAAGAGGGAGACATGGGAAGGGTAGGAAATGAGATTGAGAGATGCAGCCCACTCTGCACCCACCTGCCCTGACCCCAGCAGCACCGGCTGCCACTGCCTGTTCTACATATCTGGAGACCAGAGGTCTGACTCACTTACTCACTTGTGTTCTGGGGCCTATCAGTCCCATCAACAGCATGGACTTCTGCACTGGATCTCAGTGTTCTTGATTATTATCACACACACACACACTTCTGCTGACAGTCATCTGCCACATCCTTTTGGCTCCTTCTGCCTGTGCACAGTACAGTCTGCAGAAACCAAGGAACTGGGCAGGGGTGTAGCAAGGTTGGAGTGGGCTCAGAGACAAGATTTTAAAATGCCTCCCCCTCACTGAAGCTCAGCTCATGAAGTAAAGAAATCTTAAATGAGGCTGAACAGTGGTAACAAAAGGCATAGTAAAATTCATATATATATATAACCTATGTGCCACAATAGAACATCATCCTAAATTATTTTTAAGAAGGTTTTGTAAATTGTGGATGATGCAAGTCATTTAATGGTACTAGAGAAAGACATGCTGTTCTGGTAGCTCCAGGTCTTAACACTTGCATCAATTTCAGAGGATGAATACAACTGAAGGAAGCCCGGGCGGGTTCGCGGCTGGGGGAGTCAGTCATGTGACTTGCCTCTGGTGGCCCCCTCAAGGCAGTGGGCCCCCAGACAACTGTCTCCCCTTGCCCCATTATAGTTATGCCCCTGGAACTGGGATTAGAAGTTCTGAAGAGAACATGTCACACAAGATGGCAACTCCTTTTTGTGTCTCAAGCTTTCTCTCTTTAAGATTTTCTCTATCTTGAATCATTGTTCTAATGTCCTAGGGCATGGTTTGAGGGTACATGATACAGTCACATTGCTGAGAACCCCATGTAAGCCATTATTAATTCCATTAAAGAAGAAAGGCAGCATATAAATGTAATAACTGAACTGCAAGGCCTAGAGTTGCCTGGACACAGTCTCTCCTTGTTCTAGAGTAGTGCCTGGGTCAGCAACTCAAGGTTCAGAATGATACTTGTTATCTTCCAACTCCGATTCTTATTATGCACACCTATACATAACATTGTTTCTGATGGACTCCAGGTCCATTCCAATGGTCCACCTGGATGCTCCATATAGATACTGTATATAATTAAAGGAAATACATTTGCATAGGCATTCTCAAGCATGACCTACAATTTGGCATCAATGTTTTCTTTATGGCAGTGGATTGGAGTCTAGGCTGGGCCCCTGTAAAATGTACCTATTTCCCCCACCCCACCCATGTGCTTGGCTCTTGCAATGTATAGCTGGGCACAGAAGTTTAATGGCATTCTAGCACCTAGAAAAGTCTATGAAAAATATGGCAAACATGAATAAGTCTCAAAATATTACAAGTACAGTACATAAACTAGGATATTCTGGCACCATTTTGTAGGCCTTTATTAATTGTTTCCATATGACTTGTAATTGTCCAATACTGCTGAATTGGTTTCCTTGGCCATTTCAGTTCAAATCCAGACCAGATTCAGACCAACCTGGCCTGGTCCAGCTTCGAGTTTGGCTGAACCGGTTCATGGGACAATTCGGGAATACTTGTAAAGGGGAATACTTAAGATTCCCCTTTACAAGTAAAGGGGGCATCCCTATTCCCTATCCTAAAGGCACTGGAGGTGGCGGCAAGAGAAACGGACCTTTGTACCTTTAGCACAGTTGGCCAGGCAGCAGAGGCAGGGGCAGTGGGGGCTCCTCCAAGCCCCCTGCCGGTCTCCTGAATGATGGCTCAGTTTGGGCCTCTGTGCATGCACTGAGGCTATTTTTGTTACCTCTGTGTGGAGGCCTGAACTGGACCTTCACTCAGGAGGCTGGAAGTGGGGCTTGGAGGAGCTCCTGCCGCCCTCACCTTGTAATGTCTCCAAGAGACTCCAAGCCATTCCCTTCATGGCAACGTTATTCCTGTTTTTCAAAGGTTTGAGAAAATAATTTCTGTAGGATTTTTGAACAGTCGATATCATCTTAACATGATTTTCTCTCTCCTGGAAATAATATATAAAGTGGTCTGAGTAAATCCTTTGAGGCTTTTCTAAAGCATGCACTTTTGAAAAGTAATGCTAATACAAACAAGGAGAAAATATTATGAATTCAGTAATATCTAACTACAATTGGATTCAAGTTGGATTCAACCACTGGATTCAAAAGGAATCTGTGGATGGATACATTAGAAGCTAACATTTTTAAGTTCCTTTTATGCATTAGGTCTTTAAACTGAGATAATTAATTACTTAATAACTCCATCACAAATTTGCTCCCCTGAGGGCGTTTGACCTCCCCCTTTTACACTGAGTCTTGTTAAAATGACTAGGCTAAATAAACAGTACCCATGCACTTACGACTGTACCAGAACCGCGATTAACAACATTTTCTCCAGATGAGTGATTTCTGACCCCTTTCCTTTCAGGGGAAAGTGCTTTTCCCCCCTCAAAAGGACACTTTTAGAGATAGATTTTTGCTTTGCTTAGAGACAGATTAGGGCTCTCAGCATATTTGAGACCATCCAATGGGGAAAATTAGCTTTGAAGCTGGCTTGATTTGGTGTGCTATTAATTACTAAAAGCAAGTGGAGCAGTAAGGAAATATCTGTCTCACCGCAGTTGCTAAGGGACTGAGCTATGAATCAGGAGGCTCCCAGTTTGAGTCAGATTTCCTTTAAGATTGGCATTTACTGGCTATCTTATATCTGGAAGGAAGTGTATTGGGATTAGATGAATAAAGGGCATGACACAGTTCTCAGGCTGCTGCTGTGTCTGGGAGGGGGTTCATCAGCCTGTTCCTTTGGAAATCAAGTTATAGATAGAGGATGTCTCAAAATGTAACAATGGGGTTTCTCAATTACACACATCCCTTTTATTTGGTTTAATAGTGCTCTCACTGTGTGTTTGCTGAGTCTTTTACTGTTGGATAGTTAGGTACCCAGTGAGGAGACTTGTCCAGCCTTGATTGTCTCATAGAGGTTTAGAGAGTCTATGTGGTTCAGTGGTCTTTTTGTTTTTGTTGGGCTATGTATTTTTGATTCCCCCCAGTCAAAAACACAAAGTATAGACTTTGACTTAAAAGCAAAGATGTTAAATGATCTTGGTGGTGTCCAACAGCCAATATAATTTCCTTCTTGCTATTTCTATGGCAGTTCACCCGCCCCGCCCCTTTTAAAAAAAGATGTGCATAGTACATTGTTACTGCCCCAGTGCAATCGGCATGGTTCCTTTATGTACTGTCTTCAGATATGATTCTCCCGACCACAACGAAGAAACTTCACAGAAAATGGTTGACCTAAACCAGCTAAATTGACCCCATAGGTGTGATGACCAAATTCAATAACTGCTAAAGTACAGGATTTAATTATCTCATTCAATAATACATCAACCATTGCTTTGGATGATTAAATTTCTTCCAGCATTTTAATGGCAGGATCTAAATGCAAAGTACAAATATTCCAACGGGGGGAAAATGAAATGCTGTATTCAGGATCAATCGCTTTGATTTAGTTTAATCATTCCAATAGCCCACCAGAGATGTGAATACGGAAGTACTGAAAATAATTTTCTCTTCCAGTTTGATTTACTTAGAACATAGAAACAACAACATGCATATTGGCTTTATGATAAAGCCATCTTCATCCACTGCTTTCTATGAGCACAACAGTTCCAGTTAATAGAGTTGCCCATCCCAGAGTTCTCATAGGAATTTCCATGGAGGCAGCAGATCTGTAGGCACATGCTCTTTGGGGATTTACTCTCTCTGTTGAAACTAATGAGGCAGCCTGTATATAAAAAAGTTCTGTGTGTGCATAAAAACCACAGATTTTGGGTTCTGCATTTGAGAATTAGTCAGCAAGGATTCCTGGATTTATCAAAATCAAATAGAAAATCCAGCTATAATACTTTGGATTTTTAAAGTAATTTCTTGGTTAATATTATTATTTTATCATTTCTAATATATCCATATGAGAAAAAAGAAAAATTCTGATCGTCCATGCATAATATTTGTTCCACTGTATATTGTGACTGCTTAGGTCAACCTTTACATCTTTAAGACCAATGACTTATTAGTCTTCATATTGATTTTTAAAGATCTTGTGAGTTCAACCATATAAAATCTGAATTTGCCATTTTTATTCAGTTGAAAGAATTGTCTCATTGCCTTTTGTATCTTTAAAACATCTATAGGGAGATCCATGACCATGTTCAGCTAAGCCAACAATTTCCATTTATGATCTGAATACACACATTGATATTAATGTAAAGGACATTTTTTGGTACATGATATTTTAGTCACATGAGAGAAGGTTAGAATAGCTAAGGCCAAGTAAGTCACTGCCACAGAATGAAAACCACCACATTCTTAACCATCTTTTATGTTTTCTTAAGCCCACCTTTGTGGGGAGCTTGGATCAGCTTTTCTAAACATTTTGTTATTAAACTGTAGAGTTATCATGCCAGCATATATGGTGGAGGAGTTATTAGAGGAATATTTTTCAATGAGAAACACTCCAACATCTCATTGAAAAATATTTAGAGTTAAAGTAGAGTTAAAGACTGGAATGTACCTTCTGTCTAGCAACACTTCACCGCCCTAGCATGTGCTGGGAGCACCTTTTGAGTTATAAGACCAACTATTCCATTTCTTCAAGTTATTCATTGAGCTCCTTTATAAGGTGCTATGAATGTATGAGAGAATGAAGCACACAGGCATTTTTTACAATAGTGTTTTGAAACACTGTCATGATAAAACTGGCATGATAAAAGTTGAGGCTAAAGTTTGGATGACTGTCATCAATCAATGGCTCAAACTAGCTCTTTGCCCACAGGGTCTGGCCCCATTAACACTGCAGGACAATTTCCAATCCTCATGGAAATGGGCAGTCGATAACAAAGTGGCACTATTGGGCTTCTCCCAGTCTCACCTCCTTGCTATGGGCAGTGACAAAGCAAAAACAGCCATTAAACAGAGGGTCCTGGAAACGTATGGTTCCTGGCTATCAGGCCTCGGACAGCTCTAGGTTCATGGTTAACACCCCCCCCCCATCTGACCCAGCTGGAAAATATCAAGCCATAGAAGGGCGTTCACCCTCGCCAGCTGTCATGCCCTTCCATCTGCTGTTTTGGAAGGTAAATACAGGAAGAGCCCATTTATGGAAAGGCTATGCCCCTGTGCTTCTGGGGAGGTGGAAACCACTGAACACGTACTCTTGAGTTGTCCATTTTATAAACATAGGTGGGAGAAGCAACTACCCTGGCCGCTCCAGTCAAGTTTACAGTAAGATGCTGATCTCTGATGAAAAGCGAACCTTCATGTACAATGTTGCTAGGTTCTGTGCAGCAGCATGCAAGATCCGCCAGACCCTGACTGCCAGTCTGTAAATCGTGATTTTATCTACTGACCAATTTACTCTAACATGTCCTTTTGAATATTTTTACTATCTTAGTTGCTTTTAACTTATAGTTATATATGTACTTACTGTACATGTTTAACTATGTCTTACCTTCATTTTATTAGACATTCTGTTAGTTTTATTATCCTATAAACCTATTTTTATATCAAATTGTTCATATTAGTTAATTGTTTTATTAGTCTTATTAACTGCTTTCCCTTATTTTTTAGCAATCCCGCCTTTACCTTTTAGTATATTTTATAGTTTAAATATATAACACAATTTTATTGTAGGGTAGTAACTGGCTGTTGCGATGTATTTTTAGTATTTGATATTTTTCCTTGTATGTTTTTTATTCCTGTGCTGGTCTGGGAATGTAATAAAGATTGATTGATTGATTGAGTTGGTGTCGACTCCTGGTGACCCCAGAGCCATGTAGTTTTCTTTGGTAGAATACAGGAGGGGTTTACCATTGTCATCTCCCACACAGTATGAGATGATGCCTTTCAGCATCTTCCTGTATTGCTGCTGCCTGATATAGGTGTTTCCCATTGTCTCGGAAACATACCAGCGGGAATTCAAACCAGCAACCTCTTGCTTCTTAGGCAAGTTACTTCCCCGCTGCACCATTAGGAGGCTTATCCTCCTAACACTGTGTCACTGTGTGAAATAAACTGAGATAGTAACTGACCAAAGTTTAGTCAGTAGCTTCATAGCTTAGTTATTCAGATCATCATCATCATCATCATCATCATCATCATCATCATCATTATTTACATCTTATATCCTGCTCTTCCTCCAAGGAGCCCAGAGCAGTGTACTACATACTTAATAGGAGTGTGCACGGACCGGTCCGGAGCCATGCAAAAGGCCTCTGGACCGGTCTGGAATTTGGCTGGTCCGGTGGTCCGGCACTTGGGGGAGTGTGGATTTAAGAGCAGGGGGGTAGTACTTACCTGCCCCCGCCACTCTTCCCCCTCCAGCACTGGACTTGGTTAAAACATTTTTGGGGCGGCAGAGTTCCTCCCTGCCGCCCCTGCCCGCATCGTTGCCTGAAACGGCTGAAAGAGCTCCCAAAGTTCCAAGAAGTAGAAGCTGGCGGTGGGGTGCATCCATCACCACCACCGGTGTGCGCACGCCACATACGTCGTGACATATGTGGCATGTGCGCCGTGGCTGCTGGTGATGGGTGCGTGCGCTACGGCAGTATACAATGCCAGTTAGCAATGCTTTTAGTTCTGACATGTTTTGTAGCCATGTTTCCTGCAGTGTGTGTTGCTTGTCTGCAGAAGCAAGTGCAGATCACTGAGGTAATCTATCCCTGTCATTTAGAACACTGGGTGGACAAATCATGCAGTGAAAACTCTCTTTGTGGTCAGTCAGCACTAGTCTCTATGGACGAGCACTGAACATGGAGAAAGCAGGGGTCATGGCACGGGAGTGTGTTGGGTCATATGTAGCTAGTATGCTCCCATTCCCCACATGCCCAGGTAAAGTACACCAAGTTGTAGAGTGTTTGAAGAGGTCTTCTCTAATGCCTGGAATTTTCTACAATATTTGACTATGCAAATAACTGTGGTTCTGCTTTGTTTCTGTTCTGTTTTCCCTCCAGTTCCCCCCAGATTTGTTGTTCAGCCAAGTGATCAAGATGGGATTTTTAGAAAAGCTGTGATTCTCAACTGCTCTGCGGAAGGCTATCCTGTCCCTACAATTGTCTGGAAGTATTCAAAAGGTATTTTTTTCCTCTAATGATAATTTTAAGGGAGATTAAAAGTCCTTAAAAGTACTTGCAGGTTAAAAGTCCTGTATTGCATTAATTTCTGTAATACTTCTGAAGTCAGATGGAATTTTGTCATCCATTTCAGTCCAGTCAGAATTTTTTTCCAGCAGGTTTCCTGTGAAGAAAGTGATCAAGATCTAAAGAGTTTATTAAACAATGGTCTTGCACTATCTCAGTGGAATTTTTGACTCCCCTCACCTTGAACAGTAGATCCTCGTGCCATGACACAAACTGCTTTTGAAACTACACTCAGTTTTGTAAGCAATAGGGATGTGCACGAACCGGCAGGTGGCCAGTTTGTGCTCCCCGCCCCCGCATTCCCCTGCTGATGCTTTGCCAAAAATTTCTGTGCAGGGCGGCAGCATACCCTCTTGCCACCACTGTCAGCATCAGGCGCTCTCTGGCCACTTCTGGTCTGATATTGACAGGGATGGCAAGAGGGTACACTGCCTCCCCATGCCAGCAATTTTTGGTACAGCACCAGTGGGGGAAATGCAGGGGAGGGGTAAGGGCACCCTCCCTGCTTCTTAACGGTAACCCCCCACACCTCTGGACCAGCTGATCTGCTGGACTGGTCTGGAGGTCCAGAAAAGGGCCTCCGAACTGGTTTGTGCACATCCCTAGTAAGCAGTAGGGATGTGCAAAACGTTTCGGGCACAGATCGATCTGTGCCCGAAACGAGCAATTTCGGGTGATTCGGGGCCGAGCCGAATCACCCCCGGTGCCCCCCGATATTTTTTGTGCCCGAACCGAATCACCCCTGATTCGTGCCCGAAAAATTTGGGTGATTTGGGATGACGTCTCTTTGAATTTCCCGCCTTTTTGCATCCATTGATTTCAATGCAAAAAGGTCTGATGTGATGTCTGCTCGAATTTTGGGTCCCAGGGGCAAAATAGCAGGGTGGGGTGGTAGTGCCTAATGGGTGGAGGCTACCACCCCAATTGCAAGGGAATTGGGCAAAGGGCTGATTTTGGGGGAATTTTTGAAATTTTAGTGTCTTTGGGGCAGTTCGGGGGCATAGCGTGGGATCTGGGCAAAAAGTGTGGGGTGGGGTGGTAGTGCCTAATGGGAGGAGGATACCATCCCAATTTCAGAGTGATTGGGCAGAGGGCTGATTTTTGGGGAATTGTTGAAGTTTACGTGTCTTTAAGGTTTTTCTCCATAAAGAAGCATGGAGGTGTCAGCAAATGTATAGCTTCACGTCGGGGGCAAAGGGGTGGCCTAGAGCAGTGTGGGGTTGGTGGTAGTGCCAGGTAGGGTCAAGGAAGCTACCTGAATTTTTTCAAAGGATTTGGGCAGCGGGCTGATTTTGGGGGAATTGTTGAAGTTTATGTGTCTTTAAGGTTTTTCCTCATAAGGTATAATAATGGAGCTTTCAGCAGCCCCATAAGTGCACTTGGGGGGTGCTGGGGTGGCCCAGAGCGAGTGGTGGTGTTGTGCACATAGGGTTCCAACCACCCCGATGGGTTTCTAACCCATGGGGTACAGGGTTCTGTTGTTTCTGAGGTATTCTGAGTGTGGATTCTATGATACCAAATTAGAGTGGATTCATGGTGTTTCATTGAAAATCTCATTTGCTGTCATAGAATCCACACTCAACAATTCCCCAAAAATCAGCCCTCTGCCCAATCACTCTGGGTTGGTAGCCTCCACCCATTAGGCACTACCACCCCACCCCACCCCACTCTTTTTGCCCAGATCCCACGCTATGTCCCCGATCTGCCCCAAAGACACTAAAATTCTAAAATTCCCCAAAAATCAGCCCTTTGCCCAATCCCCCTGAAATTTGGGTGGTAGCCTCCACCCATTGGGCACTACCACCCCACCCCACTATTTTGCCCCTGGGACCCATTTTTCTAAGCCGAATCAATTCAGATTTGGATTTAATCTGAATCCAAACCGAATCGGGTGATTCGGGTAGCCCATATTCGGGCACAGAACAGAACGGGGGTGATTCGGTTCGGGTCCCGAACCGAATCACCGAAAACCCAAATTGCACACCCCTAGTAAGCAGTTGCCGTCTGGCATATGTGCAACAACAACAAAGATTGAAAGCCAAGAAGACAAGGATTGTAGAATAGAACAATATCGGACCTCTGAAAAGTATAAGCATGCATATGTATTCAGTACTTGGTTTGGGCCCCTTTTGCAGCAATTACTGCCTCAATGCGGCGTGGCATGGATGCTATGAGCCTGTGGCACTGATGAGGTGTTATGGAAGACCAGGATGCTGGCCAATCAAGCACAGTACACTGTATACTTTTCAGAGGTCCGATATTGTTCTATTCTACAATCCTTGTCTTCTTGGTTCCATGTAATATTCTAATTTTCTGGGATTGTGGATTTGGGGTTTTCATGAGCTGTACGCCATGATCATCACAATTATAACACATTAAGGTTTGACTTATCTCGCTTTGCATGTAATGCGTCTGTCTCATATAGTTTCACTTTTTAATTTGTATTACTGAAATTAATGGACTTTTGCACGATATTCTAATTTTCCGAGTTTCACCTGTATGACGAATATTTATATACCACTTTACAACAACAATTCCCAAAGCAGTTTGCATAGAAATAAATAAATTAAATGGCTCCCTTTCCCCAAAGGCCTTATAATCTAAAAAGAAACAAAAGATAGACACCAGTAACAGCCACTGGAAAGACGCCTATCCCCTAGAAATGGGTTAAGTGAAACATTGTTTTTGGCCAACTGGCTAGTTAACTTTTTTTAGCTGAGCAACATTACTGGTTTTGTGTATCTCATTATTAGTAATAGTACTGTATACTCTAATACTATGAGGTGGGCAGTGCTTGCCATTATTGTCCTATTCCATATTGCTATAGGTGGCCTGAAGTGGGTGTGGCCAATGCATTTGCATTGGACTCTACACAACTGCTTCCTACCATTTTACAGAAAATTTGCAGCAGGGGGACTTGACACTCCTCTAGTATATTGCTTGCATCTCAGAGTCAGAAATTGAGACCTTCTGCATACAAAAGATATGCTTCATCACTGAGCAATGCATCCCACCCCCAAGCTTATTTCAATCAGTATTCCCCATGTTCATTTGTTTGGTATTCTAAAGGTCATGTACATTACTAAATTTTCAAATGTAAATGTTAATGTTAAATAATTTTGCAGCCACTAAACTTTACATCAAATGTGGCTTTTAGCCCATGTGCTGCCTTCAGACTGTCCCTACCTACCTACCTCTCCACTTTCACTGTGGTATTCTTTTACTGCTGTAATGATAACAGCTTTATATGATCTATATTTGGGCACAAAATGTTTCTTTTTCTGATTCAGTTGTGAGGAATGAAAGCCCTAGATAACTTTAGTTCAGTTGTCCATAGTAACACACAATTGCACTTTGCTGACTTCATTTAAGTCTTCTTCCTCCGTGATCTTTTTTTTTTTTAATTCCCACAATAGGTGCTGGAGTCCCCCAGTTCCAACCAATTGCCTTGAATGGGCGTATCCAGCTTCTCACAAATGGCTCCTTGTTGATCAAGCATGTGCTGGAGGAAGATAGCGGATACTACCTCTGCAAGGTCAGCAATGATGTGGGGGCTGACGTCAGCAAGTCCATGTACCTCACTGTTAAAAGTAAGAACTTCTTTCTGATCCAAGTAATAACTATAAGTTGCAAAGGCATATCTGTCCTCTCCTGTATTAAAATAATATTTTACTTTCATGTTGAAGCACAGTTGCATATTCTCATTGCACCAACACAATCAGCTGGGTCCAATTTATTTGAGGAAGGTTATAAGAATGGAAGAGATGTGGAACTGGCACTAGATTTCAAATGTTTCTGTGATGCTAGTGGACTTCTTGGAATTGATTATACACTTTAAAAAAATGATTTATATCCTGCCTTTCCAACAGTGTTCCCTCTAATTTTTATCATCAGTGAGTGGAAAGAGTTTTGTTCTGGCCGGCAGTTTCAAGGCATTGTGCGCACATAATTATCTCTCTCACACACATACACATATGTGTAGGAGCACTGCTCTGTGCACAGTGCGGTGCACAAAAATTTTTTATACCCCCTGCCCCCCTCTTCTTCTGCAACTTATTAATCAACACTGAAATTAGTTATTCATTACTAAGCACCATAAATATGCACCATAAATATGCAAGGAAAAAGAAGTGTATTTTACAATTCTACTCTATTTTATTACAAAGTATAGTAAAAACAATGCAATACTTCAACAAATAGTTACTGGAAGTGATAATACTTCAATATTCAAATTAGTATGGTAGAAATAGGATTATCACACTGCTGCAGATGGTAGAATAGTATTATCATACTATTTTGTTTTATTTGATTGCCATTAGTCACCATGGGATTATTTTAAGGAAGACAGAAAATAAATCTTGATACTAAATGAATAAATCAGTCTAAGAGGATCGCTGCACAGTCTTCAGCATATCAATACATTTAACACTTGTCATGCTTACCAATGTTACAAGCAAGTTTGCTTTTCTCCCATGTTTTCCCCCTAATAGAGAACACCCAAAGAAAGGGTTTAGCAGAATGAAGTAGTAATGAGATGGCAGAATGGTCTGTACCATTTGGGGGATGGGGGTGTAGCTTATGCTTTGCATGCAGAAGGTTCCAGATTCAATCTCTGGCATCTCCAGGTAGGACTGAGAAAGAACTTCCTGAAACAGTGGAGAGCTGCTGCCAGTCAGTGTAGACAATACTTACCTAGATAGATTTACAGCCTGACTCAGGACAAGACAACTTCATTTGAACTGCATGCAAGGGATTCTGCTTGTAAAGGTCACTAGTAAAAACAAACACAAAACCCTTTGCAAGTAGAAATCTAGTACATCGGCAAGAAGAGGTGCAATGTTTTGTTTGCTGTTCTGTAAGGAATTTTTACCATTAAATGTTAAAATGGGAACGTTAAAAAATATCATCTTCCACCTGCATTCTGAAGCAGTGAAGTCCATGCCATCACAGGCAGACATGACAAGTGCCATTTTCCTCTGAGTAGTGAAAAAGCAATGGGGAAAGATTTACCACTTGAGTCTCTCCATGCTACACAGCTGTTGAGGAGAACAACAAAAGCCCTACCAGGAAAAGGAGTGGCATCTCTAGGGAAGAATCAGCTCTGGATTTAATCTAACTCTGGATTTAAAAGAAAGAGAGAGAGGAGAGCTGGTCTTGTGGTAGCAAGCATGACTTGTCCCCTTAGGGTCCACCCTTGGTTGCATATGAAAGGGAGACTAGAAGTCACACTGTAAGATATTCCCCTTAGGGGATGGAGCTGCTCTGGGAAGAGCAGAAGGTTTCAAGTTCCCTCCCTGGCTTCTCCAAGATAGGACAAGATTTTTAAAAAAAAAATAGGACAAGATTTTTTTATTGAACCAACAAACTACCAAAGCATACAGTACGTTGGCAAAGCACAATTATATACAAAGTGGTTGTTTGTACATGATATATCTACAAAGATTTACACACAAGGATTTGGAAACCCACAAGGTTATGAAGTATAGGGCTGAGAGAGATTCCTGCCTGCAACCTTGGAGAAGCTGCCGCCAGTCTGTGAAGACAATACTGGGCTAGATAGACCAATAGTCTGACTCAGTATGTAACAGCTTGCTATGTTCCTATGTTCCTAGGGGAGCAGGCACCAGGTGAGAGGCTGCTGCTTTTGGGAGGAGGAAGGGCACCTTCAATCCTCACAGAAATCCAAGAAACAGAAATCTGCTGCACATGCATTTCAGCTGCTGGTGCTGGTGCTGCTGCTCTGCCCTTTCCCAAGAAGCGCCTCTGAATGAAAAAGCGTGTGCGCGCACACACACACACACACACACCCCACTCAACTCCCCGTGAATGCCACCCCATTGTACAGGGGCGTAACTATAAAAGGGCAAGGGGAGACAGTTGCAGATGAAAATGTGGCGGAGGGATGATAAAAAAGAAAACATTCTGCACAGCATTAGAAGAGCTCTCTGTGTGTGTGTGTGTGTGTGTGTGTGTGTGTGTGTGTGTGTGTGTATAGAAACACTGTGTTGGACAAATGCGGTGGGGGGAGCAATTCCACTTTTCTCTCCTCTCTTCACAAGAACTTTTTGGTTTCAAAAATATGTCCTCAAGAGCTGTGTAATCCTCTAGGACATATTTCTGAAACCAAAAGGTTCTACAGGGTTCTTTCCAGATTAGACCCTGCAACAGGGTCACGTTGTATCTTGGAAGTGTGCTTACACACTGTTGTGACACCGCAGTTGCTACACTGACAGCAGGGTGCCGTTCACATTTCCAATGCCTTGTTTAGAATTTAATCACTGTGATATAGAGTTAGGACGTTGTATATCCAGCATGAAAAAGTTGCTGTTTTTTCAGGTTGTTTGTTGCTGCAAGACTGCTCCCCCTGCTGTTCATATTTTGAATGTGACTTGTCTGAATGGAGGCATTTTGCTGCTGTTGAACAGCTAGTCTGAAAAGTGCCCTGGAGGGAGGAAAGAGAGATGTAAAAATTGTTCCCCCTCTCCTACCACCACATTTGTCCAGTACAGTATCTCTGCACGTACATACACTGGTCTTCTTATGCTGCGCAGAATGTGAGCAAGTATTTACAAGTTCAGTACAAAGGTCAGAGATTTCCCTGATACAGCACTGAATAGGGATGCCTGTGCCTGAGTACTTTATGCACACTGCTGTCATACAGAATTTTGTATCAGCACATACAAAAGTAATTTTGCCCTGTTAAAGTTGTGGTGAGGTGCTGCTCAAGAATCTGGGATATATGCTACTTTTTAAAATAATGATTTGTACTTAAGCATTTTGGATTAACCCTGAATCACTGTATGTGGAACAAAAGCACCATTATAAATATATTCTGTTTCTTCTCTTCACTTATAATATACATCGAAAATCATTTGCAAAGAATGTTACATAAATCTTAGGTTCCCTCTCTTTGGGCAAGGGAAAGAAAATAGAGTGGTTAGCTAACCAAGCTCCAAATGTTCATGATTGACTGTTGGAAATCTCTAACCAAAAGCCACACTCCAGACCTCTGTAGTCCTTTATTGGCAGATCAATAATGATTTTCTCCAAGTCACCTTGTTGTAATCCATGCCATGGAAGGAATTTTTCAGTAGATTCCTGGTGTCATGAAACGTGGGCCTATGATATATAATATAACATTGACAGTCTGTCAGCCAGGTACAGTACAGTATTATAGCATCCATTACAGTATTATAGCATTCTTTTGAATCAAGTCTATGACATGTATGGAGAATCATATGGCCAGCTAAGTTGTGGAAGGCCACAGACTATGGGACATTTGCTGAGGATATCTGTTTTGTTTGATTCACTGAACATGTGAAGATTTTGAACAATACTTATGATAATGCTGTTGCTTTGCTTAATATGACTGTATTAATTAAGTACCTAGCCGGATCAGGGCTAAGGTCCAGAGGCACGCTTACCCCTGGACTTCAGGGCCAAAGTCCAGGGTCTCCACAGCCCCTGCCCCCCCCCCCCACAAATCCTCTTTCGTCTGTCCCTGGTGGTGTGGTCGCCCAGCAGAGCATGATGATGCTTAATTTATGGGCGGGCTCCAAAGGCATTTAGGTCCAAGCTCCAAAATTACCTAGGTGCACCTCTGCTAAGGTCTGAAGGCACATGATGCAGCAATACTGCTGAAGCTGAATGGGAAACCACGCGGGAACTCCATGTATCGAAAGATGGAATATGCATGTAATAATTTAATTCACACTAAAAGAGAGAGACTGGGAAAGCTGATCGTTTTAAGCAAAAATAATTTGGTTGAAATCCAAACTAACACTGCACTTGTGCAAACATGCTGCGCTAGCCAGACGCATTAAGCCAGGAGCTTGCATTCCAGACTAGTGTTGTGCTAGTGCAAACACATTTCTGCTTGCACGACAAGATTGTGTGTCACCTGCTGTGGAACCTCTTTCTCATATATTTTGCAAGGAGCTTTTGCACAGGAGCAAAAGACCATGCCTTGCTCACATATTTGCACAGCCACAAGGCTGTCTTGCAGTTGCACAGCTTTGTTGCACAAGTGCAGCATTTGCCTAGATGTCAACCTTTGAAGTCTGTTGAATTTAAAGGATTTGTAAAGACTTGGCACAGGCCTCTGGTTGTTTTCAAATATATATTGCCAAAACCTGTACATGACTGGATAGATACAGTGATGAGAGGTTTCTTTTTCTTGAACTGCCCAGTATAATGCACAAGGTGAGAATGTTAAAAATTGCTAGATGTTTTCATAAATTAGGGTGAACATCAACTTCCCAAGGCAACTGTAACAGGCCAGTTTTAGAGTAGTAGTAATGCAGTACAGCTACAAACACACACGCCCCTCAGTTTTTCTTAGTTGGCAGCTATACACAGTCTTTTTCTGATCAAGGCATGCAGTTTCATGTGTGATAAAAGAGCATCCCTTATCAAATAAGAGCAGAGACCTCTCTGGAGAGTCAGTTACTGTTTGAATCTAATGAAAGCTCTTCTGCCTTTAAGATAATAAATATAAACATGCATGTGCCCCTCCTCTGCACACCTCTCTCTCTCTCTCTCTCTCTCACACACACACACACACAGAGTGACACTTGTAGTTTTCCATTTGTAAAGCAGTTGTTGCAGGCCCTGTTTGTATGGGGGAGTGGTTTCAGCCAAACATGCCTTCAGGCAGTCTAGAGTTCAATATATAGAGAATGGTACCATTGATATTTAGTAGGCAATTGTAATAATAAATACCTCCATGGTGTGTTCTAAATCATGAAGTTGAGTATGAATCATGTATTCATGTTCATGTCTTTATTCTTTCATTCATTGCTTTATTGCTTCATTGTAGAATTTTCCTCTGCCATATTCCTCCCCCTCACCACTACCTCATATATTGGCTTTTCTGCTCCAGTCCTGAGGGATATCCATAGTACTAGACGCAAGCCTCAAGCTCCCCTCCCAGTGACCCACTCGACTAGCCATTAATTGATCCCACATAATGTGTCTGCCCAGCTCTGCAAGGTCACTCTCTGGCTGTGTCTCCTTTTACTCAGAAAGAGACAAGAGAGGAAATGTGCTACAGGCAGTGTTTTCTGAGTACAAGGTTAGAAAGAAATATGGTTCTAAAAATGCAAAATGACTGACAGATTTTTCTACTTACTCAGAGGTCTCTTCCCCCACTGCCCCCCCTTTCTTAGTAATTAAAGGTTTTCAGGGCAAAGTGTACTATGATAAAGCAACTGAGAAGCTAATGTGGCTTTAAAAGTACTATTTAGGTCACAAGTGTCCTGAACATAATTTACTACTCTGAAAAAGCTGCATGCAAAGATCAGCACCTATCGTCTCTCAAATCACCAGCAGTTCACAACTTGCTACCAGTTGAAGAAGTCTAGGTAGGGTGTTTTGTTTTGTTTGTTTTAAAGATAATTACATATGCAGAAGACGTGTCTTCATATTGTTATGTTTATTTTCTGCCTGTACAAATTGAAATGTCGGTGCATGCTCATGTTTTTTTATGGAAAATTTGAAATCCTTACTTTTCACTCATTTTCTACAGATTTTCAGCATGAATAGATTAATTTGCAAAGAATACTTAAAGCAATCATATTGAAATATCTTTTGCAAAGTTGTTTTTTAGTATTTTATGCATATAACCACCTCCCTACCCATGCATGTTTATTCTGTCAACGTATGGAGTTGCGCTTATTTTTTGACACGTAGGCATTTCTGTATAGAGATAAGCATGCATTGTAGTATACAGGCATTACACTGAGAATCAATGAGGAGATTCTCCCCCAATGATTTGGGGAAGTGAGTTGTCAGGGAGAGAGAGTGAGTAGTGGGGGAGAGAGAGTGAGTAGTGAGTAGCAGGGGAGAGTGAGTGAGTAGTGTGGGGAGAGAGATTTGGGGTAGAGCATGAGAGAGAGTTGGGGTAGAGTACAAGAGTGAGAGTGAGTTGTGGGGGGAGCGTGTGAGCGAGAGTGAGTGAGTTGTGGGGGAGTGTGCTCATGCGAGCGAGAGAGTGAATTGTGGGGGGAGCGCGTACGCGCAAGAGGGTTGTGGAGGGAGCGTGAGAGAGAGTTGTGGGGGAGCAGGAGCAAGAATTGTGGTGGTAGAGTGAGATTGTGGGGGGGAGCGTGAGAGAGAGTTGTGGGGGGGGGAGCTCAAGAGAGAGTTGTGGGGAAAAGTGAGAAGGTTTTGCCACCTCCGCTGCCATCCCAGATGGCTGGGGGAGGCTTAAGGAGGGGGGAGGGGAGGCAGGGCAGGGAGCAGGATTGTCTGGGGAGGGGTTAGAGGCAGAGAACTAGGACATAGATGTTCTGGGCAGGGCCAGCTAGTATAGTATAATTAAACAGGCCTCAGCTCCAGTGAGGGTGAATCCCTCCCCTTGATTCAATGGCCACTCACAGCCCCCCTGTTCCACTTCCATCATGGCCCCTGTAAAGGGTAACCAACAAAGCCAGGCAGGAGGTGTAGAATTAGCAAGAAAGGGTGCCAGGGCATATTTAAGACCCCACTAAAATTCCAGCTGGAGGAACACAAAATGGCCACCCATATATAAACCTCCGCTTTCCACCTTTCACCCGCTGTTATGATAATGGCACTGTAGCTAAGTAACTACTTCCCCAAACTCCTTCCTTCTCTCTCTCAAAGTATCTCTCATTGCCCTGATGCAAATCACCCTATCCCAGCAAAATGCTAGGGAGAAAGCCCTGTTATGTAATGTATGAGTGAGGTATAGATTGGCGGTCTTGTCAATTCACAAAGAGAAATGATAAGACTATTTTTTGATTGCTTAAGTGCCATCATGTCTACTCTTAGCAACCACATAGATAGATTCTCTCCAGGATGATCTTTCTTTAACATGGCCTTTAAGGTCTCAGTGGTGCATTCATTGTTGTCATAATTGAGTCCATCCACCTTGCTCCTGGTCGTCCTCTTCTTTTTCCTTCAACTTTCCCCAGCTAGGTTTTCGCATAATGTGTCCGAAGTATGATAGTTTGAGCCTGGTCATTGGTGCCTCAAGTGAAAATTCTGGATTGATTTGTTCTATGATCCATCTGTTTGTTTTCCTGGCTGTCCATGGTATCATCACAAGTCTTCTCCAGCACCAAAGTTCAAAAGCACCAATACTTTTTCTTTCTTGCTTCTTCAAAGTCCAGTTTTTACATCCAAAGAGTGTCATGGGAAAAACCATGGTCCAAACTATTCTAATCTTTGTAGGTATAGACACGTCACGGCATCTAAATATCATTTCCAAGGCCTTCATTGCAACCCTACCAAGTGCTAGTCTGTGGCATATTTCTTGACTACTGGATCCTTGACTGTTGATGGTCAATCCTAAAAGGCAGAAGGTATCTACCACTTCAGTGTCTTCATTGTCAATTCTGAGGCTGGTTGCAGTACCCGTTGTCTTTAGTTTAGTTTTCTTTACATTTAGTCATAGCCCCATTTTTTCACTGTGGTCCTTGACTTTCATTACTAGAGCTTATGGATCATCCATATTCTCAGCTACAGGGGTGGAGCCACCATTGGGCCAACGGGTTCAAAGAACCTGGGCCGCGCCCAATCAGGGGCTGCGCCTAACGGCCGCAACACGCCTCCCGTGTCTGACATCAGATGGGGGATGCTGGTTTTGCTTCTGAGCGGGGGTCGCGCGGCCCCTTCGGGAGCTAAACTAAGGCTGGCGCTGCAAATGCAGCACCAGCCTAAGTGGCTCCTGAAGGGGCCGCACAGCCCCTTCAGGAGTTAAAAGGTTGGCACTGCGTTTGCAGTGCAGCCAGGAGCAGCTTAGGCAGGGAAGAGCCATTCCTGGCTGTGCTGCGGACGCAGCACCAGCCTTAGTTTAGCTCCCGAAGGGGCCACACGGCCCTTTGGGAGTTTGACTTTAACTCCTGAACGGAGACTCAAGGCTCCATTGAGGAGCCAGACCATGCCCCCTGCATCTGACATCAGATGTGGGAGCGTGGCTAGTCAGGCTCCACGCCTGCTCAGCTATCAGAGTGGTATCATCAGCATAGCACAAGTTATTGATGTTTCTTCCACCAACTTTAAAAACACGGTCATCTTCCAATCCAGTTTCTCTCAGTATATGTTCAACATACAAGTTGAATAAATAAGGAGAAAATATACAGCTTTGTGTTACTCCTTTTCCAATCTGGAACCAGTCTGTTTTACCATGTTCCGTCTGGACTGTGGCTTCCTGTCCTGTGTATAGGTTTCTCATGAGAACAATGAGATGTTCTGGGATGCCCATTTTCCTAAGGATATTCCTCAACTTGCCATGGTCGACGCAATCGAAGACTTTTCTTTAGTCAATAAAGCACATATTGACTTCTTTCTGGTATTCTCTGGCTTTATCAGAATACCCAAAATAAGTCAATATGTGCTTTATTGACTAAAGAAAAGCCTTTGTGAACTTATGATCTAATTTCTCTACCACCTTGCCATTTTGGTAACATTCTGGCTGCTTCTGTTAAGAAGTGTAATATCCTCTATTTCTAGTTTCTTGGATTTCATCTGAACGTTAAATATGAAGAATGATAGGAAAGTTCAGCTTACGCAGAGTCTCTGTTGAATATGGTAACTTGATATCCATGCCTACTTGAGGAATTCTCATGTTTACATGAGCATGTTTCTGCAGACCGCTTGTAACAACCACCAGAGAGGCTGTTAGGCTGTAATCTTGTGGACTCTAATCTTGACCCAGAGGTTGTTAGTTTGTGTGAGTTTGTCTGGCAGATGGAAGATGTTGAATATTCAACCTTAAATAAAGCTTCCAGGCACCTAGCTGTAGTGATATATTGTAGCCATCAGGGTAGGAGCTGTGTCATTTATCTGTTTTTCACAACCCTAAGCACACCGTTGGAGTTAAATATATGTGTAGAAGAGATTCGGGATACGTACGAAACTGATTTTGCATTTTGTTTCGAGCTTGAGCTCAAAACAAAACGCAGATGGCTGAAAAGTTTAGTCAAAACAGCAGTCTACCCAGTTGTTTCAAGGGAACAAAACTTGAAACATTTCAAGTGTTTCAGCCATAGGGAACCATGGGGAACTCAAAACACCCCATTGTTCCCTGTGGGTAAAGACACCAAAGTGGATTGTGTGGTAGGGCATGATGGCTGTTACCTACCATTCAACCCACAAAAGAAATGGGGAAGCAGGCGATTCTAAACACAATTTTAACTTTTCCCCCTAACCCCCATAGGATCAGAAAACCAATCAACAAGAGAAAACCAGGACTCCAAAATGGCACTCAAAATGTTCTGAATTTAACTGGGGTTGTTTTTATTCTGAGATCGAAATAGGTCCTTTATTTAAAGGACATTTTACAAATACGAATATGATGAATATTTATATACCGCTTTTCAACCAAAGTTCCCAAAAGGGTTTACAAAGATATAAATAAAGATGGATCCCTATCCCCAAAGGGCTCGCAATCTCAAAATGAAATAAGATAGACACCAGCAACAGCCACTGGAAAAATGCTGTGCTGGGGATGAGGTTTTTAGCTTGAAACTAGGGATGTGCACCAAATTGCTCCAGTGCCATCCCAAGGGCGGTGTGGGATTCCCTTAAGAGGAGGCAGGCAGGTCCTACCTGCCCATCCTCCAAGCTCCCGCTGGCCCACCGCAACACTATTGTGAAGGAAAGACTTCTGTCCAAGTAACACCATTTACGTGCCAACACCATGTGAGGGATGCTGGGGATGCATCCCATGGCCACAGCATGGCATTTTAGAGGAGCAAGCTGCACAAGCTGCCACTTGCATGGAAGTCTTTCCTTCACAATAGCGCTGTGGCGGGCCAGAGGGGGATTGGGGGACAGGCAGGTAGGACCTGCCTGCCTTCTCTTAAGAGAGCGCTGTACCTCACACCAAAACATTTCGGCGCCAGGGAACTGAAGGGTTTTGGCACCTCTCCAAAGAGACGCTGGAACGCTTCGGGCTCATTCCTGCTTGAAACACTCAAAACAGCCCATTTTGAATTGAAACGTTTCACCACTGAAATATTCTGCGCATCCCTAGAAGAGATGTATATTTATACAGGCAGAAAAAAAGAACTAAATTGAAAACTTCATTAAAACAATCCTTGAACTCTGATTATCTATTACCTATAATGGAATTTTTTCCTCAGCTGTGGAAAATACATATAGAAACGATCCTTTATTTCCGCTGTGAACCTTCATGATTGTAAATAAAAGTGATCTAGTTCACCTACTTAAGTTTGTGTTGCAACAACTGGTGTGGCAAACCAAAGCAGCTGTTCTCTCAGCAGCTAAACTAAATCAGTCTTTCAAAGATATGTATGTTTGCTGAAAATGACCTGATTGGATTATTCTGATGCCAGAAGCAGTCCCTGGAATATTTGCATGGGATAACAGAAACTCATGGGCATTTTTGCAATGACCAATGTGTGTTTCTAGGTTTTGTACCCCTGATAACGCTAAGGAGGACATGAAGGCCACAATCTGGCACAGTTTAAGGACCCTGGTTCCCATTGCTTTTAAGGGATTTAAGCACACTTAACAGTACATTGGACTATGGCCAAGGGATATGTTTGCTTTGTTTTTCTTCTTTAAAGATATTACATTTGTGAAGGCTACCTTCCATAATTCCTTTAAAATTAAACCAGGATTATGAGTAGAGGAGAAAGCCTATGCATTACACTAAGAGGACCAAGGTGATTATTTGATAAGCCTGGGTTAGGCTGCTTGTGTGCAGCACCGGGATTCGCATGGATCCCAGCACTGCCCTCACACCTAACCCCACTTCAAAGCCTGGCCTTTAGCCGTGGTTAAGGACACAAGCATGCTTTTAACCCTGCACCAGGATCATGTGTGTGCTTGGGCTTCTTGCAGCCCAAGTGCACACAGAGTTGGGCACCTAGAGCACCTCTCTCATGGGGATATCCCCCAATTCACTGTGCTCATTGTACAGTGCATTGTGGGATATGTGGAGGCTGGGATGCATCGTGCAGGCCTCTGGAGATCTGCACTGCAGCATCATGGAGCACGGTCCGTGCTTCCCATCAACATTGTGGAATCGTCTAGGGAGAAGGTACGTTTAGTGCATCCTTGCCCCCGCCTGCCCGCCCTCCCCACCTCCTGGTCGTGTGAACACCCTTGATATGTCACAGCCTGCCCTGGAGGCAGCTTCTGAAGTTAGGTCCCTGTATGAACCTTTTAGTTCCTTATTTATTGCCACTGCACTGGCTTGGAGAATATCTAATTGTTTATTGCTTTATGCATTTTATGTATTTGCTCTTAAGAGTATCAGACAGGCTGGGTTACTGTCCAATGAAAGTCTGATAGCTGCATATACAGTACAAATGAATTGAGGCAAAAAGAATAACCTGGAATAATAATACTTAGCATTTGTATAATGCTTTTTGAGTGCACAGAGTGCTTCATATAAATTATTTCGATGTAACCCTTACCACAGTCCGGTAAAGTAAGAAAGAATCATTATCCCCAGACATATGTGTGTGGGGGGGAATTTTCCATGGAAAAAATCCCCATATTGTATTTTTCCATGGAGTTTTCCATTTCTAAAAATTCATTAGCCAACATCCAGACAAGCATTGTGCACATGCAACAGTGCGAGTTCCAAGCTTATTTGAATGTGTGGCTTGAGCAGGTGAAGGGGAGATTCTCAGCGCTCTCCCATTCCCTCAAGTCTACCGTTCATCGCCAAACTATTATCCTGAGGGCCGTGCAACCCTCAGGGACATATTTTGGTGATGCACAATAGGTCCAGAGGGAAGGAGAGATTGGATAAAATTCCTTCTTCCCCTCTTCATAGATCAGCACTGTGGAACTTTGGAACTTACACTGCTGCACATGTGCAGTGCTAATCCAGGGGTCCAGCATTGTTTCATAAAATTCATTAATGTCAATGCAATATTAAGCAAATCTGGCCATTTCAAAGTTGTCATTAATCTTTTTCTGGTGATTATCCCTAAGAAGTGTGTGAGACTACATATATCTTTTACTGATTTATTGGTTATTCCAATAAAAATAGTTTCTTTCTTCCTAAAGCTTTGAATTTGTTTCAGTATAACATTTAAATCACATTAAGTGTTTTTGTTTCTCCTCCATCCCAGTCAAATATTTCAGTTCAACTACTTGACTGATTGCAAAACTGTTACAATATAGCAAGAGAAATTAATGTTTCTTTTAAAAACTCTGTAAGTAGGTCAAACAATATGCCAAATCAGATCACAGTCTCTTAATGTGTTGGGAAAATTTGCATAGTAAAATTTAATGCAAATATTATGTAAATAAGGAAGCACTGCATGGGGAAAATTTCCAGAAGACTTTCCCGTTCAAAAATTTCTGGAAAACCCATACCTCTCTTATCCTCTGTTAGAGCCAGGATGATGTAGTGGCTAGAGTGCTGGACTAGGACCGAGGAGACCCAAGTTCAAATCCCCATTCAGCCATGATACTAGCTGGGTGACTCTGGGTCAGTCACTTCTCTCTCAGCCTAACCTTCTTCACATGGTTGTTGTGAGGAGAAACCTAAGAATGTAATACACCTCTCTGGGCTCTTTGGAGGAAGAGCGGGATATAAAATGTAATAAATAAATAAGTAAATAAATAAATAAAATAAAAATAAAATCACCATCATATTGCAACTGGAAAGCCAAGCCTATGAAGGAGCGATTTGCCTAAGGCCACCTAGTTAGAAGATGACAGAGGCAAGATTTGAACCAAGGAAGTTCTGATTCACAGCTCAGTCTCTTTGCTGCTGTGCTGCACCAGTTCAATTGTAATCATCAAATACATGCTGGCACATAATAACGAATCAGTCTCCTTCTTCAAATGTGCACTCTGAGAGGAGCTCCAGGAAAATTTATGCTAAACCTTGAAAACATGAAAAAGTTTCCCTAGACACAAGCATTTGCTCTTGTTAGTATAACAGGCTCTTTTTTTCCCTAATGAGGTCCTCCCACCATGAGAGATGAACAAGCTCCGAGTGCTGTTTGCTGCCTCTTCAGACCATCAGCACAGCTTTGATTTAAGGACTTGCACTTTAATCACCCATCATGTGTCATTACCCCGACAGGCGGCAGCAGCCGCAAGATACAAGCTCCAATAAATTGCATCGAAAGTCACTGAAGCGATCCTTTGTTGATTTTCTTTTACAGCTATTCAATGGCAGATCAGCTGTCACAACAACACAGTGCCCGTGGCAATAGGGTGAAATTAAACGTGAAGTATGTTCAAGGTAGCTGGTAGAAAAACCAGAATATCCTTTCCCCCCCTGTTGATTCTAATGCTTTTTTGCGCCGCTCCGTAATGCCAAGCCTGTGGCAATTGGCTGAAATGAATGCTGTATCTTTGTAGGATAATTGCCAGATACACCGTTGTACAAATATGAAAAAGTGCTTTTGTATGCAAATGAGCACATTGCTGGAGAGAGAGGAAAAGACTGGCTTTTTAGTTTAGATCTTATTTTTAAAACACAAAAGCCATGCTATAATTGGGCTTTTGAACAAAGGGCACGCTTCCCCTCACTTTGCTCCCCACCCTGCCATTTCCTCCTTATTCTTTTTAGAGACTAAAATAGAAGTGCCTTTAGCAGGAATAGAAAGTGCAACATTTCTCACTTCAGATGTAAAAAATGCACATGATGATAAGTACACAAGATGCTCCAATGCTGTTTTTATGGATATAAGCCATGTTATACTGTATATTTTTTAGTCATTCACCTCTGCAAAGCCTTTGATGCCCATCCTAAATAAGTAAGGATGAGAAAACTGGAAGTTATCCAGACATGGCTTCATTCCACAGGGTATCAAAAGAGTGAATCTGTTTCTCAGCAGATTCGTAGCTGTTTAATTCGGGGGATTAAATGGACCATTCACATAGGGTTGGCTCTTCTCCGCATTCCCGGTGGATCTTTTCCCTATGTGCGTTCCCACAGCTTGATTCAGGTTTTTTCTCCAACCAATCACATTCCAGAGGAGGAGGTTTTTTGTTGTTAGTTTGACAGTTGGCGTTACGCAAGATTGATTAGTCAAAGCAACAGGACGCTTAACCTGAAGTGTTATCTCAGTGAATGTATCTGGGTGGATGTTCCTAGAAACCACTCACAATTTCAGGGGGTCATTTTTATCCTTATGGCATGCATAACAACTGAGGGATCCTCTAGGATAATTTATTCATGTGAACAAAATCAATGGGCTCTATTTTTCAGCGGGTCCTCCTCCACCACATACATGAATTATCCCAAAATTTCCTTTCTTGACTTACAAAAATGAATGAGAAGTTGGGGAGAAGCTAGTCTGGGCTGACTTCTTGACAATTCACATTCTGACAGAGCTTAATTAGTACTAGGATCCACCTAAAACCATTCCAAATTATGTGAAACAAGGGGAGAAAGCCCCTTTGAGCATGTGCAGAATGCCATTGCGGTCACAACCAAGACCCAGACCTAAGTCCCGGCACCTCTCATTTTTGCAAATTAAGCTCTGAGTTTCCAACACATGGTGAAAAGCCACCCCCTCCATTAGCCCCCCACCCCACCCCACCCCACCCCACCAAATGAACCTTGCACCAATCCTTTCTTTATAAAGAGTCCCCACCACTAACATTGGTCTCTGAGCCCAGCCTGAAACGGATTTTCTAGGTTCACCAAACTTAACACAGCCAGGAGCAAACACAATCTCCCCCTGCCAAAAGCCTACCTGCGAAAGTTGTGCTCCCTGCACCACAACACTGCCTTCCCATCACCAGCAAAAGCATGTGATATAAAAACATGTAGCGCTCCTTCCTAGGTAAACACTGTCAATGCTGCATGATTGATCACAGGTAGCAGACAATAAGGAACATAGCTGTCAAACTCCTCTTCCTTGTGGAAGACCATCAAGACAAGTTGCCAAGCAGCACTCTCTGCTGACTCTTGGCATTCTGCAAATCCACCCAGCAAATATTTTTTAAATTCGGATTAAGCTAGAATACGCAGCCCTAATTTGGGGAAAACCAGAATCATGTGTGAACTGGTTGCTGATAGCCTGCTATGACTTTGGGTTAGATCCGGCTGATATGTGAACTTGCAACCTCCATTCTGGAGGAGATGCAAGCTAAAAGCCATGTGTGTAAAAGTCCCTGGAGGTTTATTCTAAAACTGTTTCCAGCTCTATCTTGGGAAAACAGCTTTCTTGACAGGAGAGCGCTCCTTTCTACAACACCTGCTCCAGTTCTACAACACTCCAGTTCTTGCTCCAGTTCTACACCTGCTTAATACTTGGCAGCTACTTGTATTAAATAGGGCCTGTACAATCAGTGAAAGAACTGCTTTTGCACATGGATAACATGGATTTTACTGTGCACCAGTGCATTTAATTCTTAGAGGGGTATATTATGGGTGGTTATGGGTGGGGGAGGGTATGGTATAGGGCCTCATTTACATCAGAAGAGGGGAGAAGCTGTTGAACATCTTATTCCTGTCCCTCTTTCTGGTTGTTCCTGTAATGGGAGAGTTCCTGTCTGCTTTACCAGCTTGTCCTTTGGCTTGCTGGTGCTGCTGTTTAATGCCAGAGTAAATGCCCCCGAATCATCCACGATTTAATTGTAGAGGAAGGGGCAGACCTGGTTTGTATTATGGAAAACTGGGTGGGGAAGCTGGGAGAGATTAGTCTTTCCCAGCAGTGTCCACCTGGGTATTTAGTGATTTAGTGCAGCATCAGCATAGGCTGGAGGGCTGGGGCGGGGGGCAGGGGTGGTCGCTGTAATTTATAAAAGCACTATTTTCCTCTCTAGGCCCCCTGCCAAAGTGAGTGCTGATTCAATGTTTGTACCTGGTGTTGGGCTCTTGGGACAGAGTGGGGATTCTGTTGATGTACCACCCACCATGCTGCCCAGCTGTCTCCCTACCTGAGCTTATGGAGGTGGTCTCGGATTTGGTGCTGAGGACTCCCAGAAAGATTGTTCTGAGTGACTTCAACATCCGTGCTGAGGCTGCCTTGTCGGGAGCGGCTCAGGACTTTATGGCCAGCATGACAACCATGGGGCTGTCCCAACATGTTGTTGGCCCAGCACATGAATTGGGGCACACTCTGGATCTAGGTGTTTTTTTTAAAAATAACTGGACAGGAGGAAGGTGATTTGAAAGTGGGGGTTATGTCATCTGTGCCCTTGTCATAGTCATAACTTCCTTCTGAGGTTTAGAGTCTCAGTGGCTACACCGCTCTGTGAGGGTGGGGGACCTGTTAAAATGGTTTGCCCACAGAGACTGATGGACTCCAATGGATTCCTGAGGGTTCTGGGGGATTTTCCAGCTGTTGTGGCAGGTGCTTCTGTCAAAGCTTTAGTTGCTCTCTGGAATGGAGAGATGGCTTGGGCGGTTGACACAATTGCTCCCAAGTGCCTTCTCCCACAAAGTAGAGCCCATTCAGCACCTTGGTACACACCTGAGCTGAGGGCAATGAAGCAAGCTGGGAGATGGCTGGAATGTAAGCGGAGGAAAACTCAAGGTAAGTTTGAGTTGACACAGGTTAGAGCTCACTATTGAACCTGTTCTGTGGCAGTGATGGAACAGAGGAAACGTTTTCCCCCCATCTACCATTATTTCCTCTCACTGTCATCCAGCAGGGCACCAGGTGGTGTGGGCCCTTTTGAAATTTGGCCCCAGGCAAGATGTATTAGAACCCTCAGTAGCACACTGTGATGCTTTTGCACAGCATTTTGTGGGTAAAGTCGCTTGCATTGGTCATGAGTTGGACACGTTGGCTGATGCAGAATCATTGGGAGAGGTGTTTAGCATAAGACCCAGGGGTGGAGCCACCATTGGGCAAAAGGGTTCAAAGAACCCAGGCCGCCAATGGGGACAGGCCACCGAGAGAGCCCCACCCTGTGGCTTGGGCTCCATAGGAGCCCAGAGCAAACTCCCCCCTCCCATGCCCGGGCCACTGAGAGCCCTGGCGAACACTTCGCCAATTATTTCAAGCAGCTCCGACTGCCCCATAGAATGTTTTCCCCTTCTTGTTCCTCTCTAGAGGGAGAGAAAGGGGAAAACATCCTATTAGGCAGCCGACCCTGCATGAAATGACGAGCCGAGAGCTCGTTCGGGCTCTTGGCAGCCCAGGCCATGCCCCCTTGCACATGACAAAGGCACATAAGGGGGCGTGGCCTGGGCTGCCGAGAGCCCGATCGAGCTCTCAGCTCATCATTTCAGGCAGGGGTGGCTGCCTAATAGGATGTTTTCCCCTTTCTCTTCCTCCAGAGAGGGAGAGGAAGGGAAAAACGTTCTATGGGGCAGTCGGAGCTGCCTGAAATAATTGGCAGAGAGTTTGCCTGGGCTCTCAATGGCCCGGGCGTGGGAGGAGGAGTTCGCTCTGGGCTCCTATGGAGCCCGAGCCACGCCCCGTGCGCATGACGTCACGTGCACGGGCATATTGGAAGGGGCCACTGAGTGGGGCTGGACGCAGGCCGCTGCTCGGCTGGCTCCGCGCCTGGTAACACCTAGTGCAGTTTTTGGTGCCTGAGGAGTTGTTGGTGCCTGAGGATGTGGACAAGGTGTTCAGTCGAGTTTGGCCAACCTCATGCATGCTTGACCCTTGCCCTTCATGGCTTATTAAATCTAGTAGGGAGGGAATTTTTAGCTGGGTTCAGCAGGTTCTAAATGCCTCATTGAGAGAGGGAGTGGTCCCAGCTCCATTATTCTCAGCTCCAAGGTATTATTTTTAAAAACCCACAAAAAAACCAGTCTGGACCCAGAGGATGTAAACAACTATAGGCCTGTGGCCAGTATTCCCTTCCTGGGCAAGGTGCTTGAGCATGTAGTGGCTGAGCAGGTCCAGACACTCTTGGAGATTATCCAGATCCATTATTTAGATCCATTTCAGTCCGGCTTCAGGCCTGGTTTTGGAACAGAAACTGCTTCGATTTCCCTGTGGGATGACCTGTGCAGAGAGAGAGTCTGGGAGAGTGCAACCCTGTTAATTCTCTTTGACTTCTCAGGGGCTTTCAATACAATTGACCATGGTATCCTTTTGGATAGGCTGACTGAGTTAGGTATGGGAGGAACTGTTTGGAGGTGGTTCCACTCCTACCTCAGGCCAGTTTCCAAAAGGTGTTGTTGCGGGATTACTGCTCAACCCTTTGGCAGTTATGCTTTGGGGATCTACAGGGTTCCATTCATTCCCCTGTGCTGTTTATTATTTATTTTATTTTATTTTATTTTACATTTATAGCCCACTTTCCCTCCGAGGAGCTCAGAGGCCAGTTGGTACATGCTTATGTTTATCTTCACAACAACCCTGTGAGGTAGGTTAGGCTGAGAGAGATACATGACTGGCTGAGAGATACATGACTGTCCCAGAGTCATCCAACGAGTTTCACGGTTGAATGGGGATCCAAACTTGGGTATTCCCGGTCCTAGTCCAACACTCTAACCACTATTCTATGCTGGCTCTCTTTAATATCTACATGAAACCACTGGGAAAGGTCATCCAGAGATTTAGCCTGAGGTGTCATCAGTAATGCGGGTGACACTTAGTTGTATCTCTCTTTTTCATCAGATGCAAGTTGAGACTCAATCCAGACAAGACAGAAGTACTGCTGTCAGTGGTTCCTCTGCCCGGGTGAATGATGCCCAGCCTGTTCTAGATGGGGTTGCGCTTCCCCTGAAAGTCCAGGCTCACAGTCTGGGGGTGCTCATCAATCCAGCAGTGTCACTAGAGGCTCAAGTGGCCTCTGTGGCTTGGAGCACCTTTTAACAGCTTTGTCATATACTCCAACTGCAACCTTACCTGGATAGAGATAGCTTGGTCACAGTTACTCCTGCTCTGGTAACCTCTCGTTTAGATTCCTGCAGTGTATTTGTACATGGGGCTGCCTTTGAAAATGATCCAGCAACTGCAGCTGGTACAAAATAGGCTGCAAGATTATTAACTGGGACTGGAAATTTTGATCATATTACACCAGTGCTTTCTCACCTGCACTGGCTCTGAGTCCATTTCTGGACCCAATTCAAAGTGCTGGTTTTAACCTTTAAAGCCCTAAATGGCTTGGGACCAGGTTACCTGAGAGAGTGCCTTGCCCCATATGTACCAACTCAGACCTGAAGATATTCTTCGGAAACTCTGCTCCGAGTTCCCTTGCCAAATGAGGTGAGGTGGATGGCTATTAGGGAGAGGGCCTTTTCGGTGGTTGCACCCTGTTTATGGAATAGCCTCCCCAGTGAGGTTCGCTTGGCTTCATCACTTTTTTCTTTTAGATACCAGGTAAAGACCTCTTTGTTCACTCAGGCCTTTTACATTTGATTTTTAAATTTGATTTTAAAAGCTATCCCCCCCCCCAAGGTTTTTAATAGCTTTGTATTTTATTTTGTATTCCTTCCCCTCTTTTGGTCTGTTGTAAACCATGTGTTTAAAATAAGGGAGGAGAACTGATTTTGTGGTAGACAGCATGAATTGATGCCTTTGCTAAGCAGGGTCTGCCTTGATTTGCATTTGGATGGGTGACCACATGTGAGCGCTGTAAGATATTATCCTTAGGCAAAGGGGCCAGGAGAATAGGGTGAGATTCTGCATGCTTACAGGTTCAATCCCTAGCAGTAACTACAGGTAGATCTGGGAGAGACTACTGCTTGAAACCTTGGAGAACTGCTGCCAGTCAGTGTAGACAATATTGAGCTGGATGGGCCAATAGTCTTACTTGGTGTAAGGTAGCTTCCTATATTCCTATGGCCCAGGTGAGGCAGGAGCTTGTCCCCTAGTGAGCACAGAACAAAGAGAGGAAGAACATGGGGAAGCTTCTAGATATGAGACACATATATTGGGTAAGGATCATAGTGTTGTCAGAAATTCTTTACCACATGAGCAAGACAAGGGCAGTTTACCTGGGAACCCATTTCTATGCACTGCTTTACACATCCTGCAGTGTAAAGTGGGTGGTGCAGACCTGCCCATGCATCTGTGGGGCTCTGAATCACCTGAGCCCTGCCAGTGGGTGATTTTACTTTGGAAGGGCAGGCATACACACATCGTCCAGATTTAAATCAAGGCCTTGTGAGCTATTCGGGAGCACTCCATACATGATTCGGGGTTTTCATTGCGCATTGGAGCTTAGCCCGATTTATGTCCAGGGTAAAAAATTCCACTTTTTGCATCGTTATTTCCCCCCAAACCGAAATATCCCAATATGCCGCATAACTTGCAGTATTTCACCCCTCTTAATCCCATAGTAAAGCCTGCTGTTTGGGAAAGGCCCTGATGATGCTTCTGAACAAGAGGGCAGTACCAGCACTGCTAGTACTTACTGGGAATAATGGAAATAGCGCACAATGGGCAATTGCTCAAGAGTCAGCTGAGCTGTGTTGTCCTCTTGTGCAGAAGCATCATTAGGTGATTTAGAGCCCCACAGTGGTGCAGGCGGGTCAGCACCACCCACTTACACTGCAGGACATGTAAGTCACTGAATATTTCTCTGCTTCAGATGCTATCTTACATCTGAATCCAAGCCTGGCAGTTTACCTGTATGATTATTTCTAAAGGTATGTGTGCACATAGCTGTTTCCCGATTCCACACTGAAGCTGGGATCTGGGAGTGCAGGAAGCAACACCTGGGAACAGAAGATTCTATGTGGCCTTTGGTTTCAGTTTGGTTTTAGTTTGCTCTGTCCCCTTTGAGGACCATGATACCTGTGCAGGTTATACCCATGCAAAGTGAGACTCTCTGGTTCATGCATCCTTCCCCAACTGCACATCTAACCATTCACAAAAAGAATTGGGGCAATTGCCCAAAAGTAATTTGCACATTTCATCGGGAAAATTGGGGAAATTGGGTGGATAGATTGCCGAAGTCGGGTCTGTTCACATAGGCACTCATATGGATAGATTCTAGTTCTTATTAAAAGTTATACGTACAGTGAGGTAGAGTGCATGATTTCACTGGTGATACCAAAGTCTGAGCCTGGGACCTTTCCATGCAAAATACGTGCCCTGTCACTGACCCATCTGGTCTGAAATGCTTTAAATTGTGAAGAGTGTTTTTATGAAGCCCCACTGAAATCACTGGGACTTGTTCCAAAACACACACACACACACACACACACACACACACACACACACACACACACACCTGTAGCTAAGTGGCTTGTGGATTTGCAGCCTCAGGTTCTTAAATTTCTAAAGCAGCATTTTAAAGAGGGATATTGATTCTCTGGCACTTTTGAACCATTTCCCCTATATCTTAGTTCATGATTCATTTCATGAGGCAAATAAGCCTCTTGTGATTATGTGCGCAAAATCACATTTAAAATGTCGGCTACTATAGAGCAGTAATACCATTTTTGTGACTTCTGGGATTTTTTTGAAAAAGTGTATAAAATGGGTGATGGCTTGACATGTAGGGCTTTTGCTCACTCTTTCTCTCTTTCTTTTTGATCCTCTGCTCTAATTCATTTGCCACACATTGAGTCATCTGCAGGTCTATAATGGAATGTTAAACTAGCTGGTGAAGATGTATACTTTAATCTTGGAAACCTTCCCTTTTAAAGGAAATGTATTAGAAATCATCCTTGCATTTTTAAAGAGGTACTGTAAACCTAAAATGTTAGTCCTATATGAAGTCTGACTTCAGATTTTAGGAGCATTATATTAGGCTCTTAAATAAATATACGCCAAATGCTTTGACAGCATTTCAGTTACTTTACTTGCTTATTGCATTATTAGAGTGGAGAGTTGAAGAGAGCTTTACATTTTGTCTGTCCTGATCCACTAATGACCTAGATCTCATCTCCCATGTACTTTAACAGCTAAGAATATATTTAAATATAATCAGCCATATCAGAGTAGAATTTAGTGTATAAACAAGCTAGCTTCATAGGTTTTATTTATCCAGCCAGCCAGCCATTCATCCAGTTGATATACCACCCTTCCTAAAGTGCCTCAGAGCAGTTTACTGTTAAAAAAACAACAACACAATAAAACAAATAAAATAACATTTAAACCAGATTACAATTAAAACTAAATATCATTAAAAACCAGTCTAAAAAGATAGGTCTTTAAGGCTCTCCTGAAGGTCTCCAAGGAAGATAATCTCTTATATCCATGGGGAACATAAGGACAACCCTGCTGGATCAGGACCAAAGCCCATCTAGTCCCACATCCTGTTTCACACAGGATGCCCAGGTATACTAGGTTAACAGGATCACCTTTATCCACACACCTGTTGACACTCTCAAAGAACTCGAAAAGGTTGGTGAGGCAATATTTACCTTTGCAGAAGCCATGCTGCTTCTCCTTCGGCAGGGAGAAGTTACATTCACTTACATTCTAACTGGGCTAATATTATTGCGGTTTTAAATAAACTTCATGCATTCTTGAGCAAAGTGACTCTCCTGATTTTCCCTTTCAGCTTCCTTTCACCAAATTCCTCATTTTAAAGAAGTTTTCTCTTCTGAAATTAAACATCTCTTTGTTAAACTTCCTTTTATCCTGAATTTGATCACACTATGGTCACTGTTCCATAAAGATTCCATGAGTGTTTCAGAACACAGGGGTGACAACTGAGAAAGCCCGATCCCAGGTCTCCACCAGTGGCACCTGAAGACGGACCCCCTCCTGATGATCTTAATGAGTAGTGGGGATTTTGTAGAGAAAGATACTCTCTCAGGTAACCCAGACCTAAGCCATTTAGGGCTTTAAAGCGAATAACCAGCACTTGGCACCTTGTCCGGAAACATATTGGCAGCCAGTGCAACTGGCAAGAACAGGCATAATGTGGTCCATCCAGGATACCCCAGAGACTAATCTGGCCAGGCTGCTGTATTTTGGACTAACTGAAGTTTCTGAACCATGTACAAAGGCCTCTCTACATAGAGTGCATTGCAGTAGTCCAACATGGAGGTTACCAGCTGGTAAATCACTGTTTTTATGTCATTCTTCCTGAATTATTATTATTATTATTATTTGCATTTATATCCCACTTTTCCTCCAAGGAGCCCAGAGAGGTGTACTACATACTTAGGTTTCTCCTCACAACAACCCTGTGAAGTAGGTTAGGCTGAGAGAGAAGTGACTGGCCCAGAGTCACCCAGCTAGTATCATGACTGAATGGGGATTTGAACTCGGGTCTCCTCGGTCCTAGTCCAGCACTCTAACCACTACACCATACTGGCTATAAATATAAATGCAAATAATGCAAATAATAATAATAATAATATAATAAAATTCTTCCTGAAGGAAAGGGTAAAGTTGTCGAATCAATTGAAGCTGTTAAAAAGTGCTCCTGGCCACAGCCTCAACCGGAGGCACCAGAAACCTGGGTGCAGGAGTACTCCCAGCTACAAACCTGTTCTTTCTGGGGGAGTGTAACCTCGACCAGAACAGGATTCTTGCAGATTATGACCCCCAACAATGAGCACCTCCATCATGCTTAGATTCAGCTTCAGATTGTTACCCCTCATCCAGCCCTTTTCTGCCTGTAGACGGAAGGCATTTAAGGGGCTAATGCCATTTCCTGATATTGGAGAAATAGATTTGTGTGTCATAAGCATTAGGAATGAGCACAAATAGACTTTTTTGATTTGATTTGCGCCCAAAACAAATCACCCCTGATTTGTTTTGTGTCAAATCTACCCCCCCCCCCCCGGTCACACCAGATTCAATTTGTATTTGCTTTGATTTGATTTGGATTGATTCAGACCACTTAACAAGGTCCTAGGGCCACCAAATTTGTGTGGTAGGTAGGTCCCCAAGGGTGCGACCGACCACCCAGATTTCAAGGCTGTGGGACATTTGGTTGATGTTTAATGAATTATTTTAGTTTTTACTGATTTTTAACATTTCCACCATAGAAAATAATGGGGATTTGACATTGCCATATCCTAACCCTAACACGGATCTCCAGCTTTCATTAAAAAAAAAAAGCAAAAAAAAAAAAAAAAGGTATGCTCTAGCCCTTCTAGAAGTGGAGTTATGGAGCAAAATGTGCGGTCATTATTTTTCAAGTGTACAGATTCTTTGGTGTATAATCACTTTTCCTCATAATGAATCCCTAAGAGGATTCATTGCATTCCTTCATTTCTTCAGTTCATTTTGACTGTCACTGGGCAGTGCCAACTGTAAACTGCCATGTGCCAACTACACCCCACCCCCACCTGCAAAGTAGTGGGGTACTCATTTAAATTTATAGGAATATTGAAATATTTAGATTCTTTGGTATCGAATAACTTTTCCTCGTAATGAATCCCTATGAGGAGTCATTATATGCCTTTGTTCCTTCTGTTCATTTTGACTGTCACTGGACAGTGCCAACTGTCAACTGCCATGTGTCAACTACACCCCCACCACACACACTGGGGTACTCAATTTATTTTTTAGGTATTTTTGAAGAGTTTAGATTCTTTGGTGTCTTCATTACACACCTTCATTATGAAGCCACTGCTTTGCAGGTTTGGGTGGGGAATTAGTGAACATAGAATCATAGGAAGCTACCATATACTGAGTCAGACTATAGGTCCATCTCGCTCAGTATTGTCTACACAGACTCTCAGCGGCTTCTCCAAGGTTGCAGGCAGGAATCTCTCTCAGCACTATCTTGGAGATGCCAGGGAAGGAACTTGGAGCCTAGATGCTCTTCCCAGAGTGGCTCCATCCCCTAAGGAGAATATCTTACAGAGCTCACACTTCTAGTCTCCCTTTCATATGCAAACAGGGCAGATCCTGCTTAGCTTAAGGGGACAAGTCATGCTTGCTACCACAAGACCAGCACTCTTCCCCTGGTGGCATCCCATGTTCCAACTACCCCACAACCCACAAGCTTTGGGGTACTCAGTTTATATTTTAGGAATTTTTGAGGTGTTTAGACTCTTCGGTGTGTAATGGATCCTCATAGGGATTCATTATGAGGAAAGGTTATTAGACTCCAAAGAGCCTAAACACTTGGAAAAAATCCTAGAACATAAACTGAGTAGTACCCCACTACCTTGCAGCTGGGAGGGGGATATAGTTGGCACATGGCAGTTGACACTGTCTTGGGAGGAGAATTGGTCTTGTGGTAGCAAGCATGACTTTTCCCCTTAGCTAAGCAGGGTCTACCCTGGTTACCCATGAATGAGAGACTAGAAGTCAGACTAGTGAGCACTGTTAAGATATTCCCCTCAGGGGATGGAGCTGCTCTGGGAAGAGCATCAGCAGGTTCCAAGTTCCCTCCCTGGCATCTCCAAGATAGGGATGAGAGAGATTCCTGCCTACAACCTTGGAGAAGCCGCTGCCAGTCTGTGAAGACAATACTGAGCTAGATAGACCAATGGTCTGACTCAGTATATGGCAGCTTCATATGTTCCTATGCTCCACTGTCCAAAAGACAGTCAAAATGAATAGAAGAAATGAAGGTGTGCAATGAATCCTCATAGGGATTCATTGAGGGAAGCTTATTATATACACCAAAGAATCCAAACACTTGAAAAATAGTGACCACACATTTTGCTCCATAACTACATTTCTATAAGGACTAGAGCTTAGCTTTTTTTTTTTTTTTTAATGGAAGCTTGGGAATCTGGGGAAATTAATAGGATAGATCCAAATCTCAAATCGATTCAAATCGAATCAGGCGCAATTTGATTTGGATCCGAATCTAGGCAATGGACTACAGGGGTGATTTGTTTTGTCTCCAAATCACCCAAATCAGCTAGATTCAGGTACAAATTGATTTGTATCCAAATCAATTTGCACATCCCTAATCAGTATGTTGATAATACCCTGCACCCAATCCTCTGATGACCTCACCCAGAGATTTCATGTAGATCTTAAATAGCATTGGTAACAGGATTGAGCCCTGAGGGACTTGATGTAGTAGGTCTCATTTTGAAGAGCAACTATTGTTTTTGTTTTCCCCATCAAACTTTGTTATCCCAGAACATGGATTGAGGGCACATACTGCAGCCGCCTTACTGAATCAGCTAAACCACACACACACACACACACACACACAGACAGACACACAGACAGACAGACACACACACACACACACACACACTCTGCATCTGATGTTTCTGGGGCATGAGGCGCAGCCCCTGATGGGGGGCGGCCCAGGTTCTTTGAACCTGTATGCTCAATGCTGACTGCCGGAGATCCCTGCCAGAGATCATATTACACCCATTTTAAAAGAACTTCACTGGCTGCCAATAAATTTCTGGGCAAAATACAAAGTGCTGGTTATTACCTATAAAACCCTGAATGGCTTTGGTTCAAAGTATTTAAGAGAATGCTGCTTCAAGAAAAACCGCTGCCTTCTAGGGATGTGCTTAAAATGCAATTTAGCAGCCAAATCGCAGCACAATCCCTTTAAAATTGAGGGCTTACACAGCCCCTTTAACATGGAGACAGGAGAGCAGGTCCATACCTGCTTCTCCTGCTTTTGCTGCCACTTCTGTAACCGTGGCCGTGACGCTCCCTCCAGCTGTAATTGCATGCTGGTGGGGTGTCTCCCAGCTGGCCCTGCATGATGCCGGCATGCACATGGCCTCCGTGTGGATTTTCTTGCCTGTTGAGATGATTAGTAAGGTTTGGGGGGGCTGAGGTGAGGGTTATGAATCAGTTCTGCTCTGGAATAAACACAGGCCTCACTAGCTTTTCATTTCCATCATACCTACTCAACCATTATATTTACTGATAAATAACTTATTACAGCATAAATCTCCGATGCTCTCTTCCAAAGAGAGAAGACCCATGCACTACATCCATGTGGTGCTGCTAAAGTGTCCCTAAACCTTCCATCACTTTGAAAAGGGGGAGTATACTATGAAATTGTATGAGGTTGGTACGGGGAGTGATTGATTGATTGAGAGTCCTTTTGGGATAGGCAACCATTTTTTCATACACTTTTCTATGTAAATTGCTTTGAAAACCCTTTTTGTTTATGAAGTGATATATAAATATTTGTAACTAATAATTTAATGGGATTTTTGAGTTTTAACATTTTATGTTGAATATATTATTATAGTTGTTTTTATTTTATTATATCCCTCCTTTTGATTACTTTTCCATTCTGTTTGATTATTAATGGGCTCCTGTGCAGAAGGGTGGTTTATTAATTTAATGCATTTAAAAATAACATTCCTATTCAGTTCAATATTAAGAAACAGCTCTGCACATTCAGTGAGGAAAGGAAAGGAAAGGAAAGATTGTGCCGTTGAGTTGGTGTCGACTTCTGGCAACCACAGAGCCATGTGGTTTTCTTGGTGGTTTACCATTGACTTCCTCCCGCGCAGTATGAGATGATGCCTTTTGCTGTTGTCACTGAAGTGAGCATCCGCCTTCAGTACCTTCCTATATTGCTGCTGCCCAATATAGATGACTACAGATATATATGGACTTTAGGCTCAGTCTGGGAAGCACACTGGCAGGGATTTGAACTGACAGCCGCTTGCTCTCTAGGCAAGCTGCTTCCTCACTGTGCTAGAACACAGAGCTATATCAGATGCTGATGTGAATAGTTTTTTTCTGTTCTCTTTTGTGGAGTGAGAAGTAGATTCCAAGACAAATGACCATGTCTGCCATGATTTGGTTTTTGTAGCACAATCCTATAAATGTTTATTCAGAAGCATGTCCCATTTTTCCCCTATGCACATTTGTGTGTATATATGCACAAACACACATTTGCGCACAGCATACAAGTAAATGTGCATAGGATTGCAGCTTTTGTCAAATGCACTGTTTGACAAAAACCTTGGTTTCTGTGCCACTGTTGGTAGGGGAAAGTTGGCATAGGCATTAATTTTTTTTTACTGATCTCTGTGAGAACAATAATTAGGTTAATTAGCCCAACCGAAGATCTTTCAGTATAACTGGGGAGAAAACATTTCTTGAATGAGTCTCAAACAATTGGCCATGCACCTGAGTGGAAGCAGATTATAAGTATCTTTTAGAATTTGAACCTCTTTAAAAATTAGGCTGCCCAGCCCATTTAAGATAAAATGGATTCACAAGCTGCATTCAGATGAATTGTTCTTGCAGTCTTTAATTATAGTATACGCATGTTAATGGTGTCATTACCAGAAGATAACCATCTCTAAGAAAGCCTTGTGCTGAAGTTGCTTCCTGTGAAAACAATTGTGTGTGATAAAAGAGCTTGTCTTAAAATTTCAAAAGAAACCATTTGGAGCCTTTAAGCCATTCAATGAGGCCGAACAAGACTTTACTGTGTTTCAGATGTGTGCATAGTCCTAGGTGGTAGCCAATACCTTAACTAATGCTGTGGGCCTGCACATCTGCCGCAGTTCCATTGCAACTTCTGAACAGCTGTGTAAGACAAATACGACAAATATTTATATACCTCTTTTCAACAAAAGTTGAATCAGGCCTAAGTTCCTGGTGTTTTGTAGCCCTCAGGGACATAATTGCACATTGCAGTGAGTGCTTCCAGAGAAAAGCGAGAGCAGTGAAAATTGACCCTCCCCCCTCCAAGCACATGATCACCTACATTTCAGAAGCGAGAGCGGAGCTGCTACAGACATGCTTCCTTTTGGCTGCAAGTCTCCCATGTCGGCCAGTATTTTCCCCCCTCACTGAAATTGCTTCAATTTGGGTTCAAGACTGACACATCTGAAGGGACTGAAAAGGGCTCTGAACGTATGAATTCCTAATCAAAATTTATCCTTGATTTACTGGTCAAACAAATTAAAAAACAAATATGGGGATCCAAACCCAGGAGCAACATGAAAATCATGATTTTGGATGTTACTTTCTTAATGCCAAAGCAAATAACACAGAGACCACCATGAGACTTTGTGTACTTGTCCTTCCATCAGTTTATTACTATGATTGAATCTATCAGTCCTTCCTCCCAGCCAAGCAGTGACTCCTGACCTATGATTTGATAACTGGGTGACACAATCCCTGTACTACAGAAATGTATGCTGCCTTTGGCTAAAAGGCTTTTAGCCACTCAAGTCTTAAGCAAGTCTCTAAGTGTAAGTAGTAGCAAAGATAAAGCAAATACTCTATACAGTATTATGCCCGTAATCTCTGCCAAGTGCTTTGATTAAAGTGAGGATGCATGCATGGTGTTGACACCAGTTTATATACCAAAGAATAACAACATAAATCAGTTCAGCTGTGGAAATGGGAGGGGATTCAACCCCACCAACTCCAACATAGGGATGTGTAAACTGGCTCGACTGAGAGTTGGTTTGACATCAAACTGGTCCTGCTCGAGGGCTTACCCTCGAGCTGGCCCGGCCCCAGATCTGGCCATGGTTACCCATGCCTCAGACACGTTGTGGCTGGATTACTGCAATGCTCTCTATGTGGGGCTGCCGTTGAGGACTATTTGGAAACTTCAGTTGGTTTAGAATGCAGCTGCCATGGTTCTCTCTGGAACTGCTCACTAGGACCATGTTACACATTTTGAAAGTGCTGTAATGGCTGTCCATTGGTTTCTGGATCCAATTCAAGGTGCTGGTTATTACCTTTAAAGCCTTTAATGCAGGCATCCCCAAACTGCAGCCCTCCAGATGTTGCTGAACTACAACTTCCAGCATACCCAGCCACAAAAAATTGTGTCTAGGGATGCTGGGAGTTGTAGTTCAGTAACATCTGGAGGGCCACAGTTTGGGGGTGCCTGCCTTAATGGTTTGGGCCCTGGATGCCTGAAGGTCCGCCTGCTCCCAAGGTTCTCTGCTCATCCAACAAGGTTGTCAGAAGAGCCTTTGCTCCATGTGCCAACGTTGAGAGATTCTAAGTTGTCATGCACACTGGACAGGGCCTTCTCTGGAATGCTCTTCCAGTTAATATCCACTCTTTGACATCTATGGCTGCTTTTAAAAAAACAACAACTAAAGACCTTTTTATTTGTTCAGGCTTTGACCCCTTAGAAGCTGCCAGATTTCTCAGATTTCCAGTTTCTGTTTATCTTTTTAATGGGGTTTTGGTTATTTTGTGGGAGAGGGTTATTGTTTTACTGTCTAACTGATTTTAAGGTTTTAGATGTGATTTTTTAATGAAATTATATGTATTTTAACTTTTGTAAACTGCCTTGGGATGTCTTATGAAAGGCAATATACAAATTGAACAATAAAATAAAAACAAACAATTACAGCTTCTGGAGTAGGGGCAGGAGGGATGCAGAAGGATTTTGAAGCTGAGTTCTCTAATTAAAGACTTTTGTTATATACTCCTGATTGATCCTTTAATGAGTGCAAACCCCACTTGAAACATGGTGGCAGCAGTTCAGAAAAGTAACCCAGCAGAGGAAGTGCAGCAGGAACCAAAACAAACAAACAAGAACCAGGGCTTTTGCAGCGTGGAGCAAGGCCTGAAACCTCCATATTCACTGGAATTTACTGCACCTAAATTGCCCAGGCATGGAAGCACTGCCCAGGAAGCACTTGCCCAGGCAGGGAAGCACTGAAGAGAGGAGTTTGAACTGCATTTGGACCTAGCCTGTGTGGGAGAGGAAGAAATCCATAAGGTAACGCTGGTATACTACCGAATAGGAGAAAAGGGGGTGGGGTGGGGAGAGATGTGCTAGTCTCTTGGTCTCACCACAGGCTCAAATTAGAACAGTCATGCCAGACCCTAGATGGATATTGCATTCCAAAACAGAATGAAACAATGGAATGTTATTGTTTCTTTATGATGCAACAGAGTACTGTACTGAAGAAGGCCTGCATGCTCATATTGCTGCATTAAAGACACTAGCTGCATCCTGTAACTTTGGAGCATTCTTTAATCCTGGATTGAATTGTATGTGGAATCAAGGTATCAGCAACTCCATGGGCGATTGCTACGAAAAGCAGATCTAACACCGAATCTCTTCCTGGAGATAGGGAGGGCAGCAGACATGCAGGCACATCAGACGTGCAAGTACCTGCTGTCCAACAGTAGTCTGGGCACCGCCAAGGTCTGAACAGGCAGCCTCATGAAACGATGCCCAAGATACAATACCTATATTGTGGGGAACATCATGAAAAGAGAAAGGAAAAGTACCCCACATATAGGCAGCAGTGCAAAGGGTTTGGCAAGCCAAAACACTTCCAAAGTTAATGCAGAAGTATTAAGCAATCTCAGAGCCTAAGAGTGAAGGTGATGCAGGTTAGTGATGAATCTGAAGGGAAACTGAGTATTTGTATTGGTCGTAAAGCCCTAAACAGAGTGCTAAAGTGCAGCCATTACCCACTACTTCTATTGATATAGGAATCTGCCATATACTGAGTCAGACCAATATGTTATGGGCACCACAGCATAATAGACTCAGAGGTACCAACCCAGAAGTATATGGAATTCAGGCCTGTATCTGATTTCATTTTATATTAAGAAATGAATTAAATGCCTGAACTCAAGGTGAATTGACACCCCAGATCTCAACTGGTCTGTGAGGGAAGAGGCGATCCAGCATTGTATTGTGAAATGGGTACTCAATGAAGCCCAAGAGCCAGGCCCCAACAATCCAAATGCTAAAATGTGACTCACTATCAGATAATGTCTGTGGAAGAGGCCAGAGGCTGATCTCCCCTCTCCTGTTGCAAGAAGTCCGTGTTAATCCTTGTCATTGATTGACTCAGTTGCTCAGTATTGTCTACACAGACTGGCAGTGGCTTCTCCTAGGTTGCAGGCAGGAATCTCTCTCAGCCCTATCTTGGAGATGCCAGGTAGGGAACCTAGATGCTCTTTCCAGAGCGGCTCCATCTCCTAAGGGGAATCTCTTCCAGTGTTCACACATCAAGTCTCCCATTCATATGCAACCAGGGCAGACCCTGCTTAGCTAAGGGGACAAGTCATGCTTGCTACCACAAGACCAGCTCATGCTTGCTACTACAAGACCAGACATTATATGGGTTCTATCCCAAGTGAAAGTGTTGCCCGTCTACAAAGTGTTCTATTTGATGTAAAAATGGATTCTGTCATATAGAACTGGACATAGATTCAAGTTATCTGACCACCTTTGCAATTCCTTTTGGCAGATATTGTTGCCAATGGGCAGAAGCTCCAGAAGGCTCCAGAAGTTTTCCAATACAGGCTGAATGATGAATATCTCAGACCTAAAAATAATTGTGGATAGCATCCTAATTGTGGTAGAAGGAGATACTGAAATAGATGATGATGATGATTGATTATTACATTTATATCCTGCTCTTCCTCCAAGGAGCCCCGAGCGGTGTACTACATACTTAAGTTTCTCGTCACAACAACCCTGTGAAGTAGGTTAGGCTGAGAGAGAAGTGACTGGCCCAGAGTCACCCAGCTAGTTTCATGGCTGAATGGGGATTTGAACTCGCGTCTCCCCGGTCCTAATCCAGCACTCTAACCACTACACCAGCAGTAAGAGATCATGACAAAAAACTTGAGGTGTGTGTTTGTTTTTTGAGCAATGCAGGGAAAGAAATATAAAATTGAACCTAGACAAGTTCAGCTTAATATTAGAGGCAAGTCCCGTACATTCAGCATTTGTTGACTATAGAGGGTCTAAAAATCAACCCAGGAAAAGCTGAAGTAATTCAGAAGATGCCCCTGTTTTCCATAATGTTGTAATATTTTCGAAAGAGAATCAGAAAAGCTATATTTTGTTTGTTAGCAAGGGTATTTCAGTTTATTTTGTATCATAGTTATAGGCCACTTTTCCATAATAAAAGTATCAAATGCTTTTGATATTGGGCAGACTTGTTATTTAGTTAATTTTGCCTTCCTTCCTCCCCCAAAATATGCTGATTTTTTTCACATTATTTGCGATCTATTAGAATTCAATTTTTAATGAGTTGATCAATGTATATCAGGACTATTACTGATGCCTTTTCCGTAAAAGCAAATGAAATCTAGAGTATGACAAATAATGACAGGGATTAAGGCTTTAACTGAGCATTCTTTCATATTTCCTTAAAATGTTTTCCCTATAGGGTCTATCAAAATGTCCCTGTGTACCTTGATGCATTGGAAGAGTTCATTTAGTGAAGTGTTCTCCAGGTGTACCTTTATTATTTACTGAGGTTGTTCTCACAACCATAGTGGCTAGGGCTGGGAAGAAGGCAGCATCTTACATGACTGGCATCTCTTTTGGACTCTGCTACTTGCATGGCCGCACAACCACCACAGTGGCGGATGCCCAATGTGAGATCCAGAGGAGGAAGTCCTCCTATATCCCACAATGCACCACATCGTGCAGTGGAGAGACAGGGCTCCTCTCCCTGGCTGCACTGTACACAGGACAGTGCAGCTGTTCCAGTGGTCATTTTCAGAGCACCGGCATGGCAGTTGACTGAATAGTGAGGTAAGCTGGACTCCTTTCCCCTCCTACTCACTTTTTGCCTAGGTGGCAGATCTGGGCTACTCGGATCTTTAGCTGTTGGGTTGGTAGGCCTCCCAGTTGTTGAAACAACACAGGCTGCATGAGTAAACTCCCTGCTACCCAAGCAACCCATGTTGTGTGAATGACCTCACTGTATTTGCTGACCACAGTCAGTATAGTGTATGTACAATAAAAGTGCCAGTTTACAGAGTGCTCCTTTTATTAGTGATGCGTATGCCTCCGAACCAGTCCGGATGGGCACGGGAGGGGGGGGGTTGTAGCTTTAAGGGCAGGGGGGTAGTACTTATCCCTCCCCCCGCTGCTCTTCCCCCTCCAGCGCTGTGGTTTGTGCAAAAGTTTCTGGGGCGGCAGCGTTCCTCCCTGCCGCCCCTGGCCCCGTCGTTAGCCTGCTAGAACTCAAATACGCTGCACGCATGCGCCCGTTCTGGCGCGTGTTTGCACTCACCACCGCCGCGCGCTCCGTACACGTCACATGTTGATGTGTGACATCTGTGGAGCACGCACGCCAGAACGGGCGCATGCGTGTAGCGTATTTCAGCTCTAGCAGGCTAACGACGGGGCCAGGGGCAGCAGGGAGGAACGCTACCACCCCAGAAACTTTTGTACAAACCACAGCGCCAGAGGGGGAAGAGCGGCGGGGTGAGGGATAAGTACTACCTCCCCGCCCTTAAAGCTACAACCCCCCTCCGTGCTGAGCCACCGGACCGGCTCGGAACTGGACCAGTTCGCAGGCCTCCAGAATGGCCTCCGAACCGGTTCAGGCACACCCCTACCTTCTATTGCTCCCTATTAGCTACAGCTGACCTAGAAAGGTTGCTAGTTAACACTGAAACAGTACTGAGTCACCTTTTAGGTAGGGAGCAACTGCTTTCCCAGACAGCAGGCTTTACTGCGAATTTAAATTTGTCCCCAAAAAACTGATGCAAAAAGTAGAACCCCGCCACCCTGACCTAAATTGGGCTAGGCTCTAACACACAATGAAAAACTCGAATCATGTGTGAAGTGCTCCCCAATATTTTGCATGAACTTCGGTACAAATCCAGCCAATGTACGAATGCACACCTTCCATTCTGAGCTAAAAGCCCCGGAGTTGATCTGAAGCCAGCTTGGCTTGAACTGTTTTGATGTAGTTGCTGATAACTTTTTCAAACCTGTGGGAAGATCTTCTTGACCATGCAATAAGTATCCCCCCCACAATAGTTGAAATCTTTGGGCAAACATTTGCCCACGGACACAGGTGACATGTCTGCAATGTTATAGAACATAATTATCTACTTAAAAGCTGTTGTTACATATGGATTGAGTGGGAAGAATGCATTCCATCCCATCTGTTTATTGAACAACTTGTACTTAGTGAAAAATTAGAACCTTCCATCCTAACCATCTCCCTTGCTTCATGTTGAAACAATAAGAAGAAGAACATCTCTGGCAAACATTAGAAAAGTACTGTTTTCTCTTATCTTTGAGCCTGAAAAGCGGGGGTGGGGGAGGGAAAGCAACTTCTGTCATCTGAATCAGTTATGCAAATAAGAAACTTCAGTTTGTGTGTGTATGCGTGAGCAATAGGGATGCAAAACACGATTCAGCTTCTGAATCACAGCACATTCCTTTTAAAATTGAGGGCTTATCCAGCCCCTTTAATGTAGAGGAGAGCAGATCCATCCCTGCTCCTCCTCCAGTCACTCTCATTGCAGTGATCCTGGGGCTCCCCCCAGCTATGCCCGCATGCTGGCAGGGTGCTTCCCAACTGCCCCTGCATGACACCAGCACCCTCATGGCCTCTGTGCATGCATGGCAGTCATGTGTATGCTGGTGTCACGTGCAGGCTGCTGTGTTTATTCCACCAAAACATGGAATATTTGGATATTGTGGGGAAAGGTTGTCTTCCAGTGGGTGGCACGTGGTTTTATTTATTTCCTCAGCTCTTTTCCATTTCTCTAAATGCGATTTTATTTTGTTTGTGGACTATTTTCAAAACCCCAACCATTTTAGTTATATGTTAATGGCCAAGGCTTGAAGGGGGAAAGGGGAATTTAAAACAAATCGCAGCCTTCTCTTCTTATAATGCAATCCTTTTTAGATAAGCACTGCAGCTTTTTCTGGATAATAACTGCCCTCTATAAGAGAGCTTCTGTAATTATAAATAGGTGTAATACAATAGGTTAAGACTGTAACCACGTGTCAGAATATTAAACAGACTACCTAAGGAAATTTGGTATTTTAACAGACATAATGGAGTATAGAGCATCCTAACATTAGGTCATCAGTTTTGAGTAGTCTGATGGTGCTCTCTGGCAGCTGTCTGGTGTTTCCCATTCATTTATTGTCTGTAGCTTCATTGCCTATGAATGTGTAAAAAGAAAAGTTCAGCTCTACTAAACTTGCCAACCATAGGATGCTATCTTTGCCGTAAACTGCCTTGAGTGCAGATGTAGCTAAAGAAATATGAAACTGTCATTTACTGAGCCAGACCATTTGTCTTTCTTAGTCAATATTGTCTGCATTGACTGGCAGCTGCTCTCCAAGGTCCTTTCTGGAGATCCCAGAGAATGAACCGGGGATCTTCTGCATTCAAAGCAGATGCGCTCTTACTGAGCTGTGGCCCGCTGTATGTAGAAAATTAATTGCAGGCTGGTTCAGTTGATGCTTTGTCCACCAGCCCAACCACATACAATAAGGATATGTATGCACCATGAGGAACTGGCTACTCACATGATTAGGGAAATGTGCCCCTATGTGCCAGAAGTGTGGGGTTGGGAAAGAATATGTGTACTCACAGAATGCACACATCCTTGTGTGTGGTCAGGATGACAGGTGAAGTATTGTCCAAACCAGCCCACAGTATAACCTCATAAAGGAAGAATATAAGCAGAAAATTGTATTATATGTATTCATATTCATATTATGAAGACTGGAGCAAGCCCCTCCTTCCTCACATAGAATCACCAACTACTTGTGAGGAGGAGGAGGAGGAGGAGGAAGAGGAAGTGGCAGCCAGGCAGAACAGTCCTCATCACCACATCTACATGCTGCTGCTTTTCAAGCGATGCTGGAACAAGCCCCACCCTCCTCATATAGAGGAGTGGACAGGAGGAGAAGATACGGGAGTGTGGATTTTGTCAGCTTGTTGCCTCGGCCTGGAGATATATCACAGGCACCCCATCCTCCCCCTCTTGCTGTTATTCTTTTTTTTGCGGGCCAGACAACTCCACTTTTGGGCACTAATTTCATCTGCCCCAGCTTGGAGCGACCTGTGAGAGAGATGACTCTGAGTTTTGGGTGCTTATAAGGACAGAGGGAGTGCCAGCAGCTGCATGGAGTGGACAGGAGGAGAAGATACAGGAGCATGGATTTTGTCAGCTTGTTTCCTTGGCCTCGGCCTGGAGATCAGCCTCCCCAGCCCCTCTAGCCCAGCTTGGATAGCTAGAAAACTGGTTCTGCCTAGCTATTGGTTTGCTGCTCTGCTTCTTTCATTCCATTTTTGAGTGACTGACAACTCCACCTGTGGGCACTGATTTCATTTGCCCCATCCCCAACTATTGCGGATGCAGCTAACCCAGTCCTGCTGTATGCAAATACTACTGCTATCATCTCACAAACTTCAGTGGGCCTTAGGAGAGTGCTTAGGCTCTTGGCCAATTACTGCAAAGACAATCACTTGGAAATTAACTTCCAGAAATCCAAAGTGATGGTCTTTGCCAAGATGCTTAAGAGATTTAACTGGCATATAGAAGGTCATCGTACAGATCAGGTCAAAAGTTTTAAATATTTGGGTGTGGTTTTTCATGCCATGGGGTCATTGAAGGCCCACGTGGTCTACAGTGCCCAACAGGCACAAAGAAGCACTTCAGCAGCATTAAGATTCTTTCGCTCCAAATGTGGAGAGTTTATCTCTGTAGCATTAAAGTTATTTGCTGCTAAATCATTGGCCCAACTTTTGTATGGCGCACAACTGGGCACCTACCCTAATTATACGCCCTTGGAGATCATCCAATCTAAATTTATTAGAGCAGTATTTGGGGGCCCTCGATGTATCTACAATGCAGCATTGAGGTTAGAAATGGGCCTCCAGAGGGTGGAAACAAAAGGATGGATTTTAATCCTCAGTTATTGGCTTAGGATCCATTTCTTCCCTCTGGGATTGATCCCTCTTATGTTTGCTGATAGGTTTCAATCCACCTGGACAATGAGCACTGATGGGTAAACTGTCATCATTTGGCCTTTCTGCTGAACATTTGTGATTACTAGATTACAGTCAAGCCAAGGAGATCCTCAACATTGAACATCAGAATCTTTTAAGCTCCATCTCAGAGACCATAAAAGGGCACCTTGGTGACTTTAACTGGGAACCCTGCTAGCTACCTATTGTCCCTCTTTTTTAACCAAGCCATTACAGGGTATTCCTCAAAGCAAGATATGATGCCTTTATCATCAGCAGTTTTATCTGGAAGGTTTTAGAAAACCCCTCTGGTCAGTTGGTTTTGCCCCTGTGGCTCAGGTGAGGTCAAATCTGTCCACCATGTGCTGCTGTTTTGACCTTTTTATAATGATTGCTGGTGCAGTCTTATTTTTCCCTTGCTATCATTCTTTCCCAGCTGGACTGCTGAATTTTACGTCACACTTCTTCTTGCAGATAAGAAACCTTCTATCACCTATATGCTTGCCAAATTTTGTGCAGATGCTGTAAAGATCTGTCAACAGCTAATTTCCAGCACTTACTTTTAGATGCTGTTACACAGGGCTTCTATGTTGGTGTATTCTGTACGATTTAATTCTTATCTGAATGCAGTATCATCTGTTTGTACATATAACTGATCAATGATTGTAATAGAGCTATTCATTCATACATCTGCCCCAGCTTGGAGCCACCTGTGAGAGGGGTGACTCTGAATTTTGGGTGCTTAAATGGATGGAGGAAGCACCAGCTGTTGCAGGGAGGGACAAGAAGTGAAGATACAGGAGTTTGGATTTTATCAGCTTGTCGCCTCCACCTCGGCCTCAGCCTCCCAACCCTCCCCCTCTAGCTCAGCTTGGATAGTTAGAAGACTGGCTCTGCCTAGCTGTTGGTTTGCTGCTCTGCTTCTTTCATTCCTTTTTTGAGTGCCTAACAACTCCACCTGTGGGCACTAATTTCATCTTCCCCATCTGGGAGCCACTTGTGAGGGAGGTGACTCTGAGTTTGGGGTGTTTATAAGGCAGAGGGAGTGCCGCCGGTAGACGGGCAACCTGTCGGTGGCCGCCAAAGCTTGCCGCCAAAGGGAACTGTCCTTTGGTGCTGGGCCTTCAGTGTGGGTCTGAGGTCTGGGGGGAGGTTATATTAAGGGGGGTTGGAGGTCCGGGCTAAAGTTCGTTAATCCCCCTTTTAGTGGGTTGTGCCAGGCCTTTTGCTGCCATGTGTTTGGGCTCTCTTGGGAAGGGTGATGTGGGTGGTGCATCCCGCCGCTTTGGGGCAGCTATTACTCTTGTGGTGAGGAATAGAAGAATTGGTGTTGGCAGAGCAGCTGGCTATTACAGGCAAAGGGAAACTAGTAATTTAGTAACTGTTTCCATTTTCAGTTGCCCTGTCAGTTCTCAGGCCTGTTCCAACTATCCACAGAACCTGGCCATGCTCCACTGCAATGCCAGGTCAGTTCAGAATAAGACTGAAATCATACATGACTTGATCATGGATGAGGGAGCTGACATGGCTTGTATAACTGAGACCTGGATGGGGGGGTCTAGTGGCCCAATTTGGGCCCAGCTTCTCCCATCAGGCTACTCTGTTGTGGAGCAGGCTTGGGGAAGGGGGGTTGGAGTGGCTGTGGTTCATAAGAATACTTTTTCCCTTACTAGGGTCCCTATGTGACAGTTGACTTATATTGAGTGTGTATTTTTGTGGCTGGGGTCTAGGGATAGATTGGGGATTCTGTTGGTGTACCATCCACCCCACTGTCCAAATGACTCCCTAAATGAGCTGACAGAGTTGGTCTCGGAATTGGTGTTGAAGTCACCCAGACTTTTAGTGCTGGGGGACTTCAATATTCACTTTGGGCCTGACATGTCTGGTGCGCTTCAGGAGTTCAGAGCAGCCATGACAACTATGGGCCTATCCCAATTAGTTTCAGGATCAGCTCATGTTGTTGGTCACACACTCAATTTGGAATTCAGATCAGCGGGGTGTTCCATGCGTGAGCGATCTTTTGTTTTTCCCATTATCATGGATGGACCACCACCTGGTTAAGTTTGGTTTCACGGCCACAACCCAGCCTTGCAGGGTGGTGGACCTATAAAAATGGTCCATCCGAGAAGGATACTGTACCCAGTAGGATTCTAAAAGGCCTTGGAGGACTTCAGTGTTGGTGCTGACAGTGATTCTGTCGATGCCCTGGTGGGAACCTGGAATAGGGAACTCACCAGAGCAATAGACACAATTTCTCCTAAGTGTCCCTTCTAACCTGCTTTAAAAGTGGCCCTTTGGTATACAGAAGAGTTGTGGTGTCTGAAGCCTCAAGGTAGGAGACTGGAGCTCAAGTGGACAAGAACTTGGCTCGGAATTAACAGGACACAGCATAGAGCCCTTTTGAAGGTTTATGTGGAAGTGGTGTGTGCGGCAAAAACCCAATACTGGTCTGCACGCATTGCTTCTGCAGGTTCACGTTCAGCAGAGTTGTCCCGGGTTGTGAGGAGTTTGATTCAGGCTCCTTCCATTCCAAAACAGTCCCCGGAGACTTTGTTCTGCTGCAATGCTTTTAATGTTGTTTGTGGACAAAATCTCTTGTATTCAGGCCAACTTGGACTCCACTGTTTTTGCAGTCTATTAAGGAGCTGTCCAACAATTGTAGTATTAGATTGGGTCAGTTTCAGTCTTTGATGCCTGAGGACGTGGACAAGCTGCTTGGGGAGGAGAGGCCTACCACTTTTTCTCTGGATACTTGCCCAGCTTGACTGCTTCTATCTAGAAGAGAAATTGTTGGAAAAGGCCTAGTTAATATCATTAACTCATCATTGAGGGAGGGTAGGATACCTCCTTGTTTGAAGGAGGCAATGATTAGACCATTTCTTAAGAAGCCTTCCCTAGATCCCTCAGTGATGGATTGTTATAGGTCTGATTCCCACCTGATTCATGCCCATGCCATCCACTGATTCATGCCCATGTACTCATGTACTCCACCCACTGACTCATTCCCATGCTGCGACACAACCAATCTCCCATGGTTGGGCAAGGTGATTGAGAGAGTGGTGGCTAACCAGCTCCAGGCAGTTTTGGAGGAAACTGATTATCTAGACCTATTTCAAACTGGCTTTAGAGCAGGCTATGGGGTTGAGTCTGCCTTGGTTGGACTGATGGTAGATGACCTTTACCGGGGAATTGACAGAGGGAGTATGACTGATGGCTCTTTTGGATCTCTTGGCGTTATTTGATACCATCAACCATGGTATCCTTCTGGTTCACCTGGGGAAGTTGGGGATAGGAGGTACTGCTTTGCAGTTATGGTTCCACTCCTGTCTCTCAGGCAGATTCCAGATGATGGAGCTTGGCGATGGTTGCTCTTTGAAATGGGAGCTATTATATGGAGTCCCTCAGGGCTCCATTCAGTCATCAATGCTTTTTAGTATCTACATGAAACCACTGGGTGAGGTCATCAGGAGATTTGGTGCTGGGTGTTATCAGTATGCTGGTGACACCCAAATCTATTTCTCCTCCTCCTCCTCCTCCTCCTCCTCCTCCTCCTCCTCCTCCTCCTCCTCCTCCTCCTCATCATCATGATGAAATGACATTCACTCCCTAATTGCTTGCCTGTGGGCTCAATGCAGGATAATAAATTGAAGCTGAATCCAAGCAAGGCGGAGGTGCTCATTGTGGGGGATCAGAATATTAATGATGAGTTAGATCTTTCTGTGCTGGATGGGGTTACACTCCCCTAGAAGGAGCAGGTATGCTACTTGGGAGTGCTCTTGGATCCAGGCCTCACCCTGGTATCTCAGGTGGAGGTGTCTGTTTTGAAACAGTTGTACTGGTTGCCAATATGTTTCCAGGCAAAATACGAAGTGCTGCTTATTAGCTTTAAAGCCCTGAATGGCTTAGGTCCGGGCTACTTTAGAGAATGCCTGCTTCGGTATGATCCCCATCTCACGCTGAAGTCATCTGGACAGGTCCGTCTATAGTTACCACCAGTACATCTGGTGGCGACTCGGAACCAGGCCTTCTCTGTAGCTGCTGCTGGCCTATGGAAGGCACTCCCGGCAGATATCTGCAGTTTAGGCTCACTGTTGGCCTTTAAGAGAGCCCTAAGGACTTACTTGTTTGGCCTGGCCTTCCAAGGCTTTTAAATTGTTTTAAAGTATTTTAATTGGTTTTAAATTGTGTTAAAATTGTTTTTATATTAAGTAGTGAGTTTAAAATGATATTTGTCTTTATGTCTTTTTAAATGTGTGCACCACCCAGAGTCTTTTGATGGGGTAGTAAAATAAATAGATATTATAGAGCCACCAATTACCAGTGATTGGGGGTGGGGGTGAAAGAGGAAGAACTGCTTGTTTTACTTTTTAAAAAGTTTTTAACTGATGTTGCAGATCACCTTTGCTGATCAGTGAAAAAGTTTTAACTGATGTTGTAGATTGTCTTGCATATAAATACAAGCAAGCAAGCAATTTGTGTTTAATATATTAATTTGCTGATGCCTTTATACTGACATAGCTTTATTACTTCCAGAGGGTCTATTACACTAATATGAATGGTCAAATATTCTTGGATCCTATGATTTATCCCTTGCTTGCATCTATCAGTACTTCTGTTCTTATTTTACTGATCCCTGACATTGTTTTAACTGGATTTTCTGCCATTAATTTACAGAATTACACCTCTTTTTAAAACAAAGGGCTTCATAGATTTTGGCTAATGTACCAGTTAGTGCCAGAGAAAATGAACTTCCGCTCTTGTGCAATGTGCTTTGTCCATTAGATGAATAGCTATAATTTTATCCATCCCAAGCATTGGTGTATGTGACTCCTTAGCTATGGGTGAAACATGATAACTTGAAAATAGGACCAATTTTCTTACTATTAAGCAACACTGAAAATAAGTTTTTTAAAAAGCTACTCAGTGCTGAGTTACAGGAGAAGAAATAACATATCTTTCTCTAAATATATGTTCTATTTCAGTTCCATTTTAAAAAATGTACTCCCAGTCTTGTCATCCTTAAAAAAAGAAGAAGAAGAAGAAGATCAGGTCCACACCTAAGAAGACTTTCATAAAGCTAAAAACAGATGGTGGAAAAGATAGTATTATCCACTTTTTCACTCCTCAGCCAAGGTTCACATTTCTTGTGTGTCTGTCTGTAGAATACACACATCTATTTTGCAACAGTATGAAAATACAGTAGGTACTTTATGAGGTAGCCCAGACCATCACAGGCTTTTAGACTTTGAGATAGAAGCCCAAGGTGATCATTTGGTTTCTCTTCCTATATGTGGATATTCAAGGTCTCCTACTGTGAATTTAGATACCTTAATCTGAATGTTATTTGACTTGCCACATTCATAATTAGAATTGTAAGAAAACATTTATGGCAACCTGAATGAAAAACACCTACTATTTTATTTATGCAAACAAATCCCCTAAAACATAAAAATTCTACCCCTAATTCAAGCAGCTCTCCATTATTTATACACCAGCAGATCATATTTCATGGTTTTTAGCTCAGGACTATGCTGCTGTAGACCCAAGTCACTATGCTTAAGAGTATATTTACTTGCATGAATGAGCAGTGGATGAAAACTATTAATGTCCCAGCATGCTTTGCTCACCAGTACTCATTTTTTGGCCATACAGTAGTTGCAGTTTCTCCCTATATTTCTGCATTTAAACCTGTCAGTACCTCAATTAGCATCTGCTTCTCTTCCCTTGGGAGGGACATTTGCATGTTACTTAGCAGAACTCCAAAATCTAAACCCCATGAAAGCCTTGTGATAATAAAAGATCTCCCTAACATAGAAGCTTAAATTTTCTAAGAGCATTCTTTTCCTTTTAGGGGTTTCTTCTCTCCTGGTCTCATCCAATGGCATAAATAGAATATTTCAGAAGTAAAAACATTAGGGAGAATTTTTTTAAAAATTATCCCACAACCCATCAGGCTCGGGTTTTTTTTTTTTTAAATTAAAAGTTAGTACATCATAAATCCAGATTAAAGATGATGTATACTTATTTTCTTTTAAATTTCAAATAAAGTCTGAACTAAAAATATCTCAGACGATTAAAATATCTAGGATGATTAAATTCAGAATGAAAGAGACCTGCTGGATTAGATCATGGGTCTGTCTAGTCCTAAACCTAGCCAAATGTTTCTGGGAGCTCACAAAAGAGGCATGGAGGCCTTGGCTGCCCCTCACTCTGCTGGCCAGTATTTACCACCCAGTATGTATCCATTCCATATAGTCAATACAGGGACACAGTTCACACTTTACTATGTCCCAATATTTGATAGAAATAATAGACCCTGCAGTTTCTGCTCCACAGAACTGGAGGAACTCCTCCCTCACTCCAGCCCAATTGGCTGTGCAGGCTGTCCTTTGGTCAAGAAGGAAGTTCGCACAGCCAGCTCCTGTGCTTCTCTGAAGTCTCGCTGACTGCAGAGAAACAGCTCTCCCCAACATCCAAATGTGGCGGGAGAACAGGGGGAGGGGACACAACGTGTTATGTCTGAAGGCGGGCTATGTATGGAGCCTCAGTTTCATCATGGAAGAAAGGTGGCATGTAAATGCAATAAATAACATAAATAAATAACTTCACTTTGGTCATTCAGCTCCTGGGGGTTGCATTGTATACCTGTTTACAAAAATTAGCTGTAGACTGGCAGCAAAGGTATTTTCAGACATAAAGGAAATTGTATCACGTTGTTATGAGTTTGGGTCTGAGTATTGTGAGTGGCCTATCATTCAGTGGCTATTGCAGTGGCTGGTCAGAACCTGGGATCTGACAAAAATGCTAATATTCCTTAATGATCCATTGTCCTTAATGAGAGTATTTTAGAAGGGAAGTCATCAGAGCTTGTAAGGTGATTCCTGCTCCTCCCACCAGGAAAAGGATTGAGCCAAGATTGTGTATGTGCACACACGCTCATGGGCATCTTGCTCCATAACCACTGTGGAGCACAAGCAGTCTTAGAAGTCAGAGACAGATTGTTTTTGGAGAGACTGAACTGAGGAGAAGCTGAAAGCTGAAACACTATCGCTGATGGAACTACCATGGGGATGATTGGTCAACACCTCCAGTTTGGGCGAATGTGGGGAATTTAGCTCAAAAGGGGAGACAGTTCCAATCAGCCTTAATTTGTGCAACCACCTGAACTCAAGAAAATCACCTTGTGAGAGAGGGTTTCAATTAAATCAAAAAGGAGTTTATTGAAAGTAAAATAATGAGACTAAATTACTAAATGGCCCTAGTGTAAAAGCAATACAAATATGTTTAGAAACAGAATATTGTAAGACACATTTAGCTCCAAATTATGTGTAAATTCCCAGGCGGGGTAGAGAGAGGTACTTTAAGATAGAGGGGCAAGCTTTGAAAAATAAGAGAAAGGGGTAAATTCAGCCCTCAAGGAGCCGAGCAAGAGGCTATATCACCTGTCCTCACAAAGATCCAGCTCAAGTAGCTGGAGACCAGCGTCCATCTGGGGAGGTAAAGTGGAAAACAGGAGAGTTGAAGGAATTATTGGGGTTGCTCATGAGGAAAGTTCTAGCATGAGGCCAGCTGGATAGATTGGCAGGGGGATTGATCTCAGACCAGGCACAATAAGCTGAGCCTTGGCGTGAGGGTAGCTAATTGGCCAGGCAGGTAGTGATTTCAGCTCGGATGATCCCAATGAAGAGGGGAACACCAAGGTGGTCTGCTGGAGTTCTTGTTGCAGTCTGATGGGGTCCTGTGAGAGGCACAAGGGATGTTTCACTGTGGGAATTCCCAGTATAATACATGTGGAGACACACTGAGTCATGGCATTAGGGATACTTATATCCCAAAAAATGCCTTGGAGGCACCTTGCTGCTGTTGTGCTCTGCTTAATAGGGGAGTCCTGATTGTCCTGAGCATTGTGTCCGATCATCCTTCCTGAGTAGGAAGGTGTGTGTGAATCACCTATTGTATTCAGGTCTGATTGTGAGGACAATTGGAGTGTGCAGGTGCATCCAAGAGTATCCTGTGCTGGGAAGGGCTTCTCAATAGTTCTATCAAAAGTTTTGATGGGCACCTCTTCAAAGTTACGTCACTTACTCATCCTTCTTGTGAGGGAATCTGCTGCTGCACTTGTCTTATCTGCCGTCCCTTCTTGGCCTAATTGCTTTATTAGCATCAGGTGTTATCTCTCTTGAGATAGGATAAGGGGAGTTTTAGAGGTCACCCTAAGTCCAAAATGACCTTGGATGCCAGATAACTTGCAGTAGCTAGTTCTGGAATCTGTTTAGCTGGGCCCCCACATAGGGAGAGGGGTTCTGAGGTGAATCCCCTTTGCAATTTGTGTTACTTGCAGCCCAAATCTAGGTATGACCAGACCACTGCCAACTAAGCAACTTGTCTCCATGTATAACATAAACCAGGAGCTCACGTTGCACTGCAGCTCCTGAGCATAGCAAAAGTGCAGTCTCCAAGCCTGGAGATGCAGCTGCAACCAGGGAGGCTTCTGGGAGTGGGCAGAATAAGCTCAGCTGGTAACACTATGGAGTGCTGGGCTGCTCTCTGGGAACTCGATGTGATCTGATGTGGCATGTGGAGCCAGAGCCAGCGTGGTGTAGTGGTTAGAGTGCTGGACTAGGACCGAGGAGACCCAAATTCAAATCCCCATTCAGCCATGAAACTAGCTGGGTGACTCTGGGCCAGTCACTTCTCTCCCAGCCTAACCTACTTCACAGGGTTGTTGTGAAAGAGAAACTCAAGTATGTAGTACACCACTCTGGGCTCCTTGGAGGAGTGGGATATAAATGTAATAATAATAATAATAATAATAATAATAATAATAATAATAAATAATGTGGGAGTACGTTCCTGTTTGCCTGCACTTGATGTTCAACATATATATTTGTAAATAAACCAAATATTAGAAAGACACCATAAGCCTACAGTGATCTCTCCTCCAAAGGAAGCCAAATCAGGGTACCATTACCTTTGCAACTTCTTAGGGAAGTGAGCTGAGTATAACAATATTGATTAAAATTATTTTAACTACATTGGAAGTTAAGTAGAGTTTCTTTCAGGACATGCCTAGCAGGGAAACAGTGATGCTTTGGGTGTTCTGCCACCTGCTAATATCCATCCTGTCTTGGGGATGGTAGTGTTCCACTCTGATGTGCTTCGTACATTAATGTGGCTTAAAGACTCATTTACCACTTCCAGGCCCAGCTTTCTGATGCCTGTACCTGTATTTCCCACATCTGCAGTGTCAGGCTAATACTGAGCCTGATACTGGGCCCTTCCAAGGCATCGTAAGGATTACTGGGTTAATGTGTACAAAGTGCTTTGAACTAAAATGTGCCTCATTAAAAAGTGCTAAGTTCTGTTAGGTAGTTTTTGGCCCAAATAAGGCAGGCTATCCAGATAAACCAGGTTACTCCACAAACAAGCATACTGAACTTGCTATGGTGGATCACCAAACATACATGACAACAAAATCAGACTAATCAAATGTAGAGATTATGCTTTGATTGAAATAATTAGTGAAGAATCTAATGAGAGAAGAGAGGGGATTGGACTCATTTAGTTTCTCTTGTCAATCAGAGGAAAGCATCACAAGCATCACCAATAGCAATGTCAGGGCAACCAAGGAATACATCATGGCAATAGGAACTGGAAAATGTAATAAACAGATATCTTTTTACTGTGAAGAGAGCATGGGGATTGTGTTAGTGAAGTCATATGAGAAGTGACAGCCAGTTTTACAGTGTGGACTGTTATTGTCTGATGTGGAACAAGCTGTAACCAAAAAAAAAAGTGATGATCATCCATCAAAATTATTGGCCTACATGTTCCTCAATGGGAGGCTCCAATTTGCCCACACTGCTGCATCTGTATGCTTGCATGCAGAAGGTTCCAAGTCCCCCCTCCCACCGGCATCATCAAGAAAGGGCTGAGAAAGACTTCTGCCTGTAAGCTTGGAGAAGCTGCTGTATAGACAATACAGGAGAACCTCATTAATTCTGGGTCCAGCACCCATGGTTTTGCATATCTGCGGTCGGATAATGAATACCCAACCTTGACATACGTGGAAAAAAATGGGTGGTGCTGGTTTAAACCCATGTATCCATGGGTCGGTGTGGCCAGAAATTACCTCGGAGGCCATTTCCAGCCACCGTTTTGTGTTCAGCAACCAATTTATGGCTCATATATATATATTTTAATGGGAGCCCCACGATATTTGGCTGTTTTTGCTCGTGGGTGACTCTGGAGCACGGTAGGGCACTTCATTGGGCCAGTTTACTGGTTTGGGGGGTGATTTGGGGTGATTTACGGGCAGTTTTGGGTAGCCTGGGAACCTACCCTCATGATTTCCATAGCCCTAATGCTCCGTTATCTGCAGATTCACTATCTCCCCCCCCCCGTGGAATGGAACCCTCACAAATAATGGGGTTCTCCTGTACTGAGCTAGATGGTTTGACTCAGTATAAGGCAGCTTCCTATGTTTCTATTTAAGGAAGCACTACGCATCTTAAATGGATCCTGCTCAGTTGAACAGGCAGCACTGTGGTCTTGCACAAGTGTGCAAATATTTAAATTAGTGTGCCTCCACTCCAGGAATGCTCCTTAGATGGGAAACAATTAGCCACTCACAATATACTGAGGAACATACAGGCCATTGTCTAAAAGAGCCTAAAGTCTGAATCCCTTTCTCCTATTACTTCTCCATACAATACATATAGTTAAGCAGCATTAGACAGTTGGTCATAATACATCATAGAAATCATAACGTTGATCAGTGCAGTTTTCATTCTGCATGGTTCTGAACCAGTGTTCCCTCAGGATTTCCCAGATGTTGTTGACTACAACTCCCAGAATCCCCAGCTGCAATGGCTTTTGCTTGGGGATTCTGGGAGTTGTAGTCCGCAACATCTGTTAGAGGGAACACTGGTTCAGATCTATTTGACTTCTCCCAGTTTAAAAAAAAATGTAAAGAAAGGCCTTTCTTTAAGCAAGAATGTTGCTTTGATTGATGCTTACAAAAATGTGCATATCCTTATACATTAACTGACTGTTCAACTGAGCAGAGTCCATTTAAGATGATCAGTGATTTCCTATCAAGGGGGAAATTTTTTCTCATGAGGGAAGATCTCACTCTGGTTCTTTATACATTTTGCTAAAAATAAAAATCGTCCCTGATATCCTGTGAATGGTTCTTATTTGGCTATTAGTCTGGTTCACTACAGAGCTTGCTGAGCAGTTTTCTGAACTAGCGCCATTCCTCCTGAATCTTCTGAAGCATTTATTATAAAGTCACTGCAGGGAACAGAGCTGTCAGCCTCCCCCATTCCATTTTCTTTCTATTGGTTATTAGGAAGATTACTTAGTCAAAAAGGAAAATTGTGCACACATGACGACGCAGAATCAAGTCACATTCATTTCAGAAACCTGTCAAAGACTAGAGAGAGAATGAGAAATCTAAGCAGCTGTAGGTCTCTGGTGTGTGTTATTTGAAGAGAGCAGCTTGTAATGTACAAACATGAAAAGGGTTCTTGCGAAAAACCTCAGGAAAAGGAAAGTACTTGCCTATAGTGAATTCAGGCAAAAAAAAATCTAGACTTTATTTTGAATATGTCTTTTGATTAAAATTCATAGTTGTCACATAAAATAAATCACCTCCTTTCCCCATAATGTGACCTGAAACTGCTTCTAAGTGAATAAGATATGAACTCTAAATGTTCACAGTCTTTACCCTGACACATTCAATCATATCACAAGGCGCCGGCATAGCTGCCAAGCTTTTGAGATGTTGTCATTCTTATTAAAGCTTAGCATCACATAAGACCAGTTCTAGCTTGGAAACACGTGTTTGGGTAATACTTATAATCAAAGCAATTTTATTATATGACTGTAAGAAGCCAGCAGAAATTATATTTTAGTACATGCTGGATCCTTGTTAATTCCAGTCTGCTTTATATGGATTAGGTTTTGCCAGTATGCAGGCTCTGATATTCTGCTGAATGTAATTACATTATACAGAGAGAGAGAGAGAGAGGTTTGGGTCTCAAGATTGCAGAAATACTTGCAATGTACCACAATAATAAATAAATATAAATAAATAATTGAGATCTGCAAGATCGTGGTTTTTAAAATGTAATTTTTATTTAATTTTTCCAAATACCAGATGACATTCTGCACAGTGTTAGAACTGTTTGACAGGAACTGCAGCTGTGGAAGATTGCATCACAGCCCCACCCAGCATGTTTCTCAGCTGGTGTGGAGTTATTTTAGCTGCTCTCTCCTCCCTCCAGAATGACTTTTTGACTTCACAAATATATCCTTGAAGACTGTGCAAGTTTCACATGACTTCTGCATGATGTATGTATGACATCTAATCTCATGGAAAACCAGTCATTGGTCACCTCTGGCTTGAACACTTGATACCATACCCTCACACTACCCCAGATTTCCCAGCAGTTATAGGACTGTGGTAATGGTTGCCTCACTATGTATCTAGAGGCCACACACACAATTTCTTACTTCACACAGAGGTAGATAAAAAGCGATTGTGAATAAAGTTTGTTGCAGTTAAACTAGGAAGAACAAGAAAGCAGCTCTAAAGAGGAAGAAGACTCAGGGGGCCTTTCCAGATTATTATTATTTTTAAAATGTTCAGCCATTATTCTGTTGTTGTGGGGGATACAAACACCTCTTTTCCTAATGGAGTCGTCGCTCAGTTGGTGTGACTGATTCAGATGCCATTTCTAAACATAACGCTTCTGTTGCAGGGAAATGAGATGTTTCTCAGCAATCAAGCCTTGTGGTCAGGGAATTACAGATTCCAGTTACAGGTTCCAGTTTACACACACCATTGAAGCTAGTACTTCCAATGCTGTAATTAGTGCCATACAGATTTGGTTCTATGAGTATCATGGACATCTACTAAATATTGTTTGTGATGTCATCAAGCAGTATAACATGCCAGCCCCTTTTTCATGCTATTTTGTACAGGTTTTTAAAGTTTCAATTTCCTTTTTATGATGTCTTCTTCTTTAATGGCAGAACTTCCACTGCACCACTCAAGTAGGGGAGACCTACACTAACCCTTTGAACCCTAACTTAGCAAGTACTAACAAAACTATTTCCACACCTTAACAGCAATATCCTAGCCCTTCATGGTCTCTTCATCTGGGAGGTTTTTTTATTTTTATTATTTGTTTATTTATTTATTTATTTGATTTATATACCACCCTTCCAAAAATGGCTCAGGTATCAAAAGATATCAAAATCTTTTTGATATAGATTTTAGAAGACACCCTCTCCTCTCTCTCAGTGCACATAACTGTGTGGAAAAAAGCAATTCTTACAAATTTCACTGCCCTGCTTTTGGTAACAAGGAAGTGGAATTGTTAAAAACTGGGGGCAAAACATTCCTCTAATTTATATCCCGTTTCATAGGGATTGGATTTAATGCTGTGAAGGACTTGTGATAGGTGGCAGGTTTCACATGGGGGAAAGTGTTTTTGGATCTCCTTTGTTGGATCAGTTGGATCAGTTTCATGTTGGATCAGTTTCATGCTATGGCAGTGGGAGGATATTTCTGATGAGTGTGTTGAATAGGAATTATAAAGTTACCTCTGAAAGGGAAGAATTTCTATACTGTAAGCTAAGTTTTCGTGTCTTGGCATCTATTCATTTATTTTAAATGAGGAAATAGGTTACTAATTCAACAATGAAATATTGTATTCAAATGTTAGAGTGGGCAAAGGAACCTCAGAAAATACTTGCTCATAATTACGAACAAATGAGTTTCAGAGGAAAATAAAATGGTGCAGTACAAAATAATACCTAGAAGGATAAATCTACAGTAGCCTCAACAAAACAAGATGTAAGTGTCTGTTCTAAAATACACCTCCCAGAACTATGTGTCAATAAGGCTTTGAAACCTAGAAATGGTTTCAGTGCCAGACCTCAGCCGAAAGACACACACACAAAATCTTGCCCTGAAATGTGTTGATTGGTTAAGGTCGTTGGCAGTCGGTGGAGTTTAGGTGACCACTTGCAATTCACCTACCTAAAATCAATTCCAGATTTACTGTGTGCATGGATGAGTTATGTTGGCCACACTGCTCCCCAATTTAGAGGGAAAGCAGGCCCATTCACACATGATGCTGCACACTCATACAATGAATGGACAGTGTACACAGGTGCAGTCATTCATATGTTATGCTTGTCGTAGGTACAAAAGTATACTTCCTGTCAGTATCATGCATTTGAAGGGCCTGAATATAGCCTCACTTTTCAAATAAACACAGGTAGAGACTGTTCAGATGAGCAGCCCTACCCAGGCTTGCAAAGCCTGACCCAGGTAGAGCTGCTCGAGTGGAGTGCCTGGATTGGACCTGATCCCACTACTGCCCTGCCGGGTAGCCCAACTATGTTACCTGGGCTTTTACTGGGTTAGAAGGGCGCAGTCCCTGGTTGTGTGCATGCTTGAGCTGCCTACAGTCTGAGCTTGCACAAAGCCAGGTGGCAAAAGTGAAGAGCAGTAGGGGAATCCCCCAAAGCACCATGCTCCTGGCTCTGCTACTGGCCGCAGCTTGGCTCATGGGCTACAGTGAGTGGCAGAGTTGTAAGGTAAAGGCGATCATGTACAGGGCCAGACATCTGTACACTTGTACAGCATAATGTCTGAATTGGCAGATGGAAACTTGATGTATATGGTACATATGGCAGCCTGATGGCACTGGATGGACTTTGACATTATCCAGTGCAGTAATGGAGTTATGGAAAACCATATTGAATCGTATATCTCACCAGCCATTTTTCATATTTCATCATATGCAGATTCATTTTCAAAGTGAGCCTAATATATTATGGACATGATCCAGCCTTTACAAATGGGGACTAGGAAGTACAGGTTGACAACTTCAGCTCAGTCTCTGCGTTCAGGAATGGGTGGGGAAAGTACTTTGCAAAGCAGGAGGTGTCTCAGCTGTTACTGGCAATCATAGACTTTCTAAGCACAATCTTATAGACTAGGAGGAAACAAAAAGGGGCCAAGTAGATTGGCAGAAATGGCTATCCACAATCGGATCATTCTAGCTGGTCTGACATTCTACCAAGTCTAAGCAGGTGCTTGTTTGCGTGTGTTGGAGAGGTGGGTGGAATGGAAGACCTCCCATTGCTGCCTCATGATCTACTACGTTTAGCTACATTTGGTGCATTTATGGTGTAGCGGGGGGCTGTATGCTCAGCGTACATGCTATCCCTTGAGTCTAGATGCAGATATCAGTGATACCATCACTAGAACCTATATGCTTCATTTTGTTTATGCATCTTTGCACCCTGCCCTCCATATGCAGACCCTTGGGCTTAGATTGTGCCATATGTAGTTTCAAGTAAAAACTAGGTAGTTAGGTAAAAGCTAGATAGTAAAGGTATGTGAAGATACTTTCATTCTTTTTATGTTAATAAATTCTATGTATAACAAAGAAACTACTAGCCAAAATATCTCTTCTTTTCTGGAACATAATCGGAGAAGGTCTGTGATGTTTTTCAGATAGGCAGTGTTGGAGAAAGTAGATTTTCAACATTGCTCCTGTTATGAACACGTATCATTTCTCACCACAAACCTTTCCAGGATATTTCTGTAATGCTGATATCCACATGAGATTCAGTTCTCAAAGCATTTGCTGCAGCTTGCGATCTTGCTAGCTAAAAAATCAGTTTGTTATGGTTCAGAACCTTTTCAGTGGGATGGATTGCATTCTGACATATTGTCATATACGAGCATCAATACCTCTGACATACAAAAAGGTCATGCTGCCAAATAATAGCATTTCAAAGTAGTAATTAAAATAATTCATTTAAAAGAGACTTTTCCATGCTATCCATAACTGCTATTTTTCTTTGAAGATGAAACAGAAGGGCAATGTATGTTATACTACGATATTCCAGTGTCTTTTCTTAAATCAAGAAACACAAAATTTTATATTTATTTATTTGAAACATTTGATATACCACCCATTCCGAAGACTCTGGAAGCTCAACATAAGATAAATTCAGTTGGAAATCGGTAGACATAAGTGAGGCTTATCCAGTGAGACCTCCTGTAGATTCCATCTCCTCCTCCTCCTCCTCCTCCTCCTCCTCCTCCTCCTCACAATGTGTATCAAGTTGTTAATTTGTATTTACAATTTTTTTTATTTTAGTTCCTGCAATGATAACCTCCTATCCAAACACCACCTTGGCAACACAGGGTCAAAAGAAAGAGATGAGTTGCACAGCACAAGGAGAAAAACCCATCATTGTCCGCTGGGAGAAAGAAGACAGAATAATTAATCCTGAAATGTCCCGCTATCTTGTTTCCACCAAGGAAGTGGGTGATGAAGTGATCTCTACTCTGCAGGTGATATAACCAGCCTGGTGTCTGCCTATGACTCGTGTGTCATTTCATTCTAAGAATAAGAGCAAATGGTATTATTGGGCTTATTTGGGAAGTGCCTTTCTTCCACTGTTCACACACCCTTTATGTACAAAAGTACATGCCACACTAGTTCCCATCTAAGGAGGGTTGTGGCAGTGAACTCATGTTGAAGATATCCCAGAGAAATCCTTTTTTCTTCCTTCTAAAGAGGGATGACTGATCTTCTTTGCACTGGACAGAGAGGCTTTGGTAGGAGACGGAAAAATCCATACTTCTTGGAGGAAGGGAGATATATATGTAATACACAGAACAAATAAATATAATGGTGATATTAAAATGAACAACTAGTCCAGGTATTGTACATTCTCCTCTTTAAAAATTCTATACTCTTGTTAACTCTTCTCTCAGGACTGATTCATATGCTATCCTCTTAAAGGGGAAACATCTGTAATCAAGAACCCCCATCAGTGCAACCTTTATTGACTTTCAAGGGAGATAGGATCCACTCTTCTTCTGTGGGCTAGTACAGATGGTGGCATCTGGAGAGTAGGGAGAACTTGCTAGCAATTACAGCCTAAGCTCAGTGTACAGCGTCATTGGTACTCGCCTTGCAACAGCATAGAATTAGGCCTTTGCTGGAAGTGTTGGCTGTTGCCAACAGCTGTTGCCACCTGTACTGCTTGTGACTATTAGCTGAGCCTCCTGCTTTCATCCATTGCAGTCTGTGGGTGGGTGTGATTAAAGAGAATATATCATTAGGAGGGTAAACTGTGAATATATTAGTGTAAACTGCCCAGAGATGGAAATTTGGGGTGGTCTATGAATTTGATAAATAAGTAAATAAAATTGAAGAGTGTTAAACTGAGCCACTGTTTGTGTACACATGACCTCAGGTTACTTCAGACATTTCATATATTGGCAACAGTCATCATATGGACAAGTCACTACAAATATTGCCTCTTCCCACCTCCCAATCTGGCTCCCAATTGGGGTAATTTGCTTAAGATGGTACAAGGCAATGATCTGTGTTGACAAAAGCTAGCAATTTCACATATCATAAGAACAGCCCTGCTGGAATAGGCCCAAAGCCCATCTAGTCCAACATCCTGTTTCACACCGTGGCCCACCAGATGCCGCTGGAAGCCTAAAGGCAGGAGTTGAGGGCATGCCCTGCTTTTACTCCCCTGCAACTGGTATCTGAGGCTAGAGGTGGCCTATAGCCCTCTGAATAGTAGCCATTGATAGACCTCTCCTCCATGAAGTTATCCAAACCCTTCTTAAAGCCATCCAGGTTGTTGACTGCCACCACATCTTGTGGCAGAGAATTCCACAAGTTTATTATGTGTTGTGTGAAAAGGTGCTTCTGTTTATTGGTCCTAAATTTCCTGACAATCAATTTCATGGGATGACCCCTGGTTCTAGTGTTATGTGAGAGGCATGAAAATCCCTCTCTATCCCCCCTCTCCACACCATGCATGATTTTATAGACCTCTATCATGTCTCCCCGCAATTGTCTTTTTTCTAAACTAAAAAGCCCCAGGTGCTGTAGCCTTGCATCATAAGAAAGGTGCTCTAGGCCCCGATCATCTTGGTTGCTCTCTTCTCAACCTTTTCCAGTTCTACAATGTTTTTCTCTGGTTGTTGTAACCAGAATTATATGCAGTACTCCAAGTGTGGCCACACCATAGTTTTGTATAAGGGCATTATGATAACAGCAGTTTTATTTTCGTTCCCCTTCCTAATGATCCCTAGCATGGAACTGGCCTTTGTCACACCTGCCACACATTGAGTTGACATTTTCAACGAGCTGTCCACCACAACCCCAGATCCCTCTCCTGGTCAGTCACTGACAGCTCAGACCCCATCAGCTTATACATGAAGTTGGGGCTTTTTGTACTTCTGTTATGAAAGGCACAATTTATCAGTGAATAATATCCCTCTTGGCCTCACTTTTGACCATCTATAGAATAGTTAGATAATTGTGTGCAGTATTCAGGCAGACATCTGGATATTAGCCAATATGCAAGTTAAAGCCAGATTGATAAATAAATGAAATGTTTATTAAAATGAGTTGAAATGAGAATAAAAGGCACATTGTAAAGTGATGCAGGAGAACAATCTTTTATTTAGTGGGATCTTTATGCTGATATATGCAGATGGCATTGCTTTGTCAATAACTGATCCTGTTAGATCTTTAGAAAAGACTTTTCCAAAATTAAGGGTGTAGGGTATAATCTCAGATTGAGAAAAATCAGAATTATTGGGAGTGGGAAAATGTGAATATTGAACCAGTGTCACAAATTCTGCTCTTAGATAAAGCACCTTGGAACTAATCAACTAAGGCTACATACCTATGAGTGTGTAAAGAGGAGCAGATATGAGTTTTTCTGTTGTGGGGGTCGAAGAAAGGTTGCTTAAGAACATAAGAACAGCCCTGCTGGATCAGGCCCAAGGCCCATCTAGTCCAGCATCCCGTTTCGCACAGTGGCCCACCAGATGCCGCTGGAAGCCACAGGCAGGAGTTGAGGGCATGCCCTCTCTCCTGCTGTTACTCCCCTGCAACTGGTACCCAGAGGCACCCCACCCCCGAGGCTGGAGGTGGCTGACAGCCCTCCGACTAGTAGCCGTCAATAGACCTCTCCTCCATGAAGTTATCCAAACCCCTCTTAAAGCCAGGAGAGCCAGTGTGGTGTAGTGGTTAGAGTGCTGGACTAGGACCGGGGAGACTCGAGTTCAAATCCCCATTCAGCCATGAAACTAGCTGGGAGACTCTGGGCCAGTCACTTCTCTCTCAGCCTAACCCACTTCACAGGGTTGTTGTGAAAGAGAAACTCAAGTATGTAGTACACCGCTCTGGGCTCCTTGGAGGAAGAGCGGGATATAAATGTAAACATAATAATAATAACAATAATAATAAAGCCATCCATGTTGTTGGCTGCCACCACATCTTGTTGCAGAGAATTCCACAAGTTGATTATGCGTTGTGTGAAACAGTACTTCCGTTTGCTGGTCCTAGATTTCCTGGCAATCAATTTCATGGGATGACCCCTGGTTCTAGTGTTATGTGAGAGGGAGAAGAATTTCTCTCTATCCACTTTCTCCACACCATGCATGATTTTATAGACCTCTATCATGTCTCCCCGCAGTCATTTTTTTTCTAAACTAATTAGCCCCAGCTTTTGTAGCCTAGCCTCATAAGAAAGGTGCTCTAGACCCCAAATCATCTTGGCTGCCCTCTTCTGCACCTTTTCCAGTTCTACAATGTCCTTTTTTAGAAGTGGTGACCAGAATTGAACACAGTACTCCAGGTGTGGCCACACCCTCATTTTGTATAAGGGCATTATAATATTAGCAGTTTTATTTTCAAACTCCTTCCTAATAATCCCTAGCATGGAATTGGCCTTTTTAAAGCTGCCGCACATTGAGTCGACACTTTCAACGAGCTGTCCACCAGGTTCTCAAGATCCCTCTCCTGGTCAGTCACCGACAGCTCAGATCCTATCATGGTATACTTGGTTGGGGTTCTTCGTCCCAATGTGCATCCCTTTACACTTGCCAACATTGAACTGCATTTGCCACTTTGTCGCCCGCTCACCCAGTTTGGCGAGATCCTTTTGGAGTTCTTCACAATCATTTATGGATTTCACTACCTGAAAGAGTTTGGTATCATCTGCAAATTTGGCCACCTCGCTGCTTACCCCTGCTTCTAGATCATTTATGAATAAATTAAAAAGCACTGGTCCCAGTACAGAGCCCTGGGGGACCCCACTTCTTACTTCCCTCCATTGTGAAAACTCTCCATTAATACCTACCCTCTGGTTCCTGTCTTTCAACCAGTTAGCAATCCACACATATACTTGTCCCCTTATCCCATGACTACTAAGTTTCCTCAGGAGTCGTTGATGAGGAACTTTGTCAAAAGCTTTTTGGAAGTCCAGGTATACTATGTCAACTGGATCACCTTGATCCACACACTTGTTGACACTCTCAAAGAACTCCAAAAGGTTGGTGAGGCAAGATTCACCTTTGCGGAACCCATGCTGATTCACTCCCAGCAGGGCCTGTTCTTCTATGTGCTTTACAATTTTATCCTTGAGGATGCTTTCCATCAATTTGCCTTGAATGGATGTTAAGCTAACTGGCCTGTAATTTCCCGGATCACCCCTGGATCCCTTCTTGAAAATCGGTGTTACATTTCCTACTCTCCAGTCCTCTGGTACAGAACCTGATTGCAGGGATAAGTTATATATTTTAGCAAGGAGGTCAACAATTTCATATTTGAGTTCTTTGAGGACTCTTGGATGGATGCCATCAGGCCCTGGTGATTTGTTAGCTTTCAGTTTTTCCAGGCAGTTTAGAACATCATCTCTCGTCACTTTTATCTGGCTCAGTTCTTTAGCCGCCATCCCCGAAAAGCCTGTTTCAGTATCCTTTGCCGAGAAGACGGACTCAAAGAACTCATTTAGCTTCTCTGCAACCTCATTATCTTCCTTAATAATCCCTTTCACTCCCTCATTGTCTAATGGTCCAACTGCCTCCCTGGCAGGTTTCCTGCTTCTGGTGTATTTGAAGATGTTTTTATTATTCCCCTTGATGCTTTTAGCTAAATGTTCCTTAAACTCTCTTTTTGCCTGCCTTATTGTCACCTTGCATTTCTTTGGCCAGAGTTTGTGTTCCTTTCTGTTCTCTTCATTTGGACAGGCCTTCCAATTTCGGAAGGAAGTCTTCTTCCCTTTTATGGCTTCCTTGACAGTACCCGTTAGCAATGCTGGCATCTTCCTGGACTTCGTGGTACCTTTTCACTTTTTGGGTATACAGTCTAACTGGTCTTCTAGTACTGTAGTTTTGAGTAAACTCCATGCACTCTGGAGTGAAGTGAATCTCCTGATTTTCCCTTTCAGCTTCTTTTTCACCATACTCCTCATTTTCGAGAAGTTTCCTCCTCTGAAATTCAAAATGTCTGTGTTAGACTTCCTTGGTGACTCTCTCCCCACATGTATGCTGAATTTGATGGCACTATGGTCACTGTTCCCTAAAGGGTCGATGACATTGACATCATGCACCAAGTCCTGGGAGCTACTCAGAATTAAGTCCAAGGTTGCCTTCTCTCTGGTCGGTTCCAAGACTAACTGTTCTAGGGCACAGTCATTTAGCATATCTAGAAGTCTGACCTCTTTGTCCTGACCTGACTGTGAATTTACTCAGTCTATGTGTGGATAATTGAAGTCACCCATGATTACAGCCCTGCCTCTCCTTGATGCCTCCCTGATTTCCTGCTCCAACTCCCAGTCACTGTCAGTGTTTTGATCAGGAAGGCGATAGCATGTCCCCAGTAGCATGCTCCCTTTCAGGCCTTGTATTGTCACCCACAGGGTTTCTGTGGAGGACTCCAGTCCACCCAGGTTTTCTAGCTTGTTAGATTCTATGCCTTCTTTAACATACAGTGCTACTCCACCTCCAAGGCACCCCTCCCTGTCCTTTCCTCCAAGGCGCCCCTCCCTGACCCTGCTTTTTTCTCTTTGCCTCTCCTTACATGCTTCAGGTGGAACATTCTGCTTCTTTCCTCTCCATAGTACCTTTTGTGTTTATCAAATGTATGTTTGGCTATTTACTTTTCCAAACACATCTTATAACTATTGAAAAACTGATCCAAGTAGAAGGGGGCGTAGCTTTGTGACTGACACAGGGGCCAGTCAGTCATTATGAAGTCTTATATTAATGGTATCTTAATGGCCTTTGTACGTAGTCTGGAAACTTCAGTTGGTTCAGAATGTGGCAGTCAGGTTTGTCTCTGGGTCATCTCGGAGAGACCACATTACTCCTTTGCTGATGGAGCTACACTGGCTGCCAATAGGTTTCCGGGCAAAATACAAAGTGCTAGTTATAACTTATAAAGCCCTAAACGGCTTAGGCCCTGGGTATTTAAGAAAGCGTCTTCTTCACTATGAGCCCCACCACCATTGGGTGAGCGTCACTATGAGCCCCACCACCCACCATTGAGGTCACTTGAGGAGGTCCGTCTCCAGTTGCCACCAACTCGTTTGGTGGCTACACAGAGACAGGCCTTCGGGGCTGCTGCCCCGAGATTGTGGAATGCGCTCCCTGCTGGGATACGATCCTACCCAACTCTGGCAGTTTTTAAAAAACTTCTGAAAACACATCTCTTCAACCAGGCTTTCTCAGCTTTTTAAAACTTGTTTTTAAATTGTTCTGATTATTTAATTGCTGTTTTACGATGTTTTAAATTGTTAATCATTGTTTTATGCTTTTATAATTTTTCTTTTAATTATTAACTGATTTTAATGGTATTTTTAATGTAATCCACCCTGAGCCTTTTGGAAGGGTGGTATAAAATTTTTAATCATCATCATCATCATCATCATCTTACCCAACAAAAACTGCAGAGAATAGGATCAGAATCAACAGATAATATTTTTGGAGATGCAGTAAGTATTAATGCTAATGGTGTGTGTGTATTGGAGAGAATGATTTAATAACATGTCATTACTGCATCCTGAAGAGTGCTGTAAAATTCACAGAGTTATTGACTGACATCCAGAGCATCAATATGGAGATACACACATGTTAGGAGTTGTGTCCCCTGCACAGAGAGGCTGCTCTTAATTCAGTTGGAGTCTTCTTGAGCAGCAGAGCATGTGTGCAGGGAGAGAGATTTTTTGTTGCTCTCCCCTACCTCTGTAAGTGCTCATTACCTTCCAGAAATATGTCCTAAAGGTAACACTGAGTTGAGTACATAGTAGCATCTACAGATTGCAGCTCTGAATGTCAACCATCAGGACCCATGAGTTATATCATATTCAGAATTTGTTGTCAGCCTTATTTTTCTCACAATAATTGGATTGGCGTAAAGATGGATGGATGACCTCATTTAATTAAAATGTCTATGGAAGATTTTCTTTAGACCTTCTTCTTCATGTGCATATGGAACACATGGAGGGAGAGCAGGATTGTTTCTGTTGGCCCTGCTTCCAGGCCATCACACCAGTATGGAGGAGAAGGCTCAAATAGGACCCTAGTCCTCATGTATTATACATGACTTCTCCACTTTGCTAAACCGAGTCTGCCCTGGTTGCATATGAATGGAAGACTACATGTGTGAGCACTGTAACCCTAACCATTAGGAGATGGGGCCACTCTTGGAAGAGTATCTGAGATTCCAAGTTCCCTCCCTGGCATATCCAAGATAGGGCTGAGAGAGATTCCTGCCTGCAACCTTGAAGAAGCTGTTGCCAGTCGGTGTAGACAACACTGAGCTAGATGGACCAATGCTCCGACTTAGTATATGGCCACTTCCTATGATTCTGTGATCCTAGATCATCTACTACTACTACAACTACTACTAAGGAGCCAGCGTGGTTAGTGGTTAGAGTGCTGGACTAGGACCAGGGAGACCTGAATTCAAATCCCCATTCAGCCATGATACTAGCTGGGTGACTCTGGGCCAGTCACTTCTCTCTCAGCCTAACCTACATCACAGGGTGTTATGAGGAGAAACTTAAGTATGTAGTACACCTCTCTAGGCTCCTTGGAGGAAGAGTGGGATATAAAATGTAAAATAATAATAATAATAATAATAATAATAATAATACGAATATTTATAGATCGCTTTTCAACAAAAAGTTATCAAAGCAATTTACATCGGAAAAACAATAATATATAAATAAGTTGGTTCCCTGTCCCAAAAGGGCTCTCAATCTAATATGAAACACAAGCTAGACACCAGCGACAGCCACTGGACAGAATTGACTTTGCTAACTGGGCAAAGAAGCAGCTTTTAACGTGGCAGCGGGAGAGTAACGGGCCCTATCCGCTGCCAGCACAGTACCTCCAGTGACTGTTGCTGGTGTCTATCTGATGTTTCCTTTTAGATTGTGAGCCATTTGGGGACAGGGATCCATCTTATTTATTTGTTGTTTCTCTGTGTAAACCGCCCTGAGCTATTTTTGGAAGGGCGCTTTAGAAATTGAATTAATAATAATAATAATAATAACAACAACAACAACCTCAACACCATAGGGGCCACAGAAATCACCATCAGCCAATTACAAAAAGCAACTTTACTGGGAACAGCCTATATTCTGTGACAATATCTATAATAACAGCAACAACATTGATAATATAATTCAGCCATCCCAGGTCCTTGGGAAGGACTCGATGTCTGGATAAAACAAACCAGTCAATAACACCTGTCTGACTATGTAAATAAATAATAATAATTGCAGTAGTAGAAGTAGTAGTAGTAGTAGAAATAGTAGTAGTAGAAGAAGTAGATGTAGCCCCCCAGTGAGGCACTACCTTGGCGTGGTTGTGGGGCTTGCGTGCTCTGAGGAAGGTGAGAGCTATGCCAGAGGTCCAACCATACTGGGCAGGTCACGCCAGAGGAGCCAGATGAAGAGTGCCTCTCCCATCAACAATGTGGTGAGATGTAGCTTTAATAAATCTATACCAGATCGGCTGTCACCTGGGTCAACAAGGACTTTGCCAGGTGCTGGAGTCCCTCGACATCTGGTGGCAAGTGGGCTACAGGACTCAGGATCTTTAACTGAGCAACCAGGGCTGGAGACTGCAGGATAACTGGAAGAAACGTCGGTTAACCAGAAAAAATATACAAAAAATGCCAAGGAAATAATGATCTGCTATGACGAGTCTAGTCCAACTAGAAGATCTTATTTAAAAAGAATGTACCAAATTTGGAATGAGAAGAATCCAGATACAGAAATAACAGAACAAAGGCTAGCAGACCAGAGAAGATACATAATAAAAAATAAAGTATTCACAGGAGTTGAGCTGGAAGAACTGCAAAGAGCAACACAGGCTCAAGATATGGAAGAAGAATTACCACCAATTGAAGAAGTTGCTCAGGTGCAGGTGGAGGAGGTGTTGGAAATCGAGGATGCCACTGTTACTGAAATGTTTCAAAATCAAAACCAGGCAACCTCCCCTTTGCCTTCACCTCAAAAACCCGAATGCTGTTTAACAGAAAAGCAACAAGAACTAAAGCAAAAAATAACTGAGCACATGAACCAAACAACCACCAGGGTTCGACTTCCAGCTCTAAAAACAGTTGCCAATAAACAACTCACTCAGGCATTAAAAGATGTCAATGCTGCACTTGCAGAAATAACAACCAATAATTTGCAAGAAACAAAGCAACTAATGTACAGTGCAGCAACAATAACAGCACAATAGCTCAGATATAAGATGAGTGGACCTGTAAAAAAAGAAAGTAGTACATCACCAAAATGGAAGATTAGATTAGAAAATAAAATCTCCAGGCTTAGATCAGATGCTAGTAAATTGAAAGATATGAAAGACAAGAAGCTGAAGAATGAAAACACCAAACAGTATCTGATCCAAAAATACCACCTAGATTCAAGGAAAATTAGAGAAGACCTGGAAATAATAAAGCAGCAAATAACAGCTGTGTCAAAGAAGATTAGCAGGTACGAAGCCAGACTCACACAACACAGGCAGAATCTCCAATTCCAGTTGAATCAGAGTCGTTTCTACCAAAGCATAGAAGGAGAAACTGCAAGAAACATAGAAACACCAAATAAAGAAGAAACAGTGCAATTCTAGGGGAAATTATGGGACAGTCCAATAGATTAAAATAAAAAAGCAGGCTGGGTAAAAGAGGTAAAAAAATGTAACCAACAAATGCAAGATCTAATAATAACACCAGAATTAATAAGTGAAAGAGAAAAGAAAATTAAAAATTGGACTGCACCAGGCAATGATGAACTGCATGGCTTTTGGCTTAAACACCTAACAAGCCTTCATAAACAACTATCAAAACAGTTCAATCACGTTTTGCAAGGAGGTGATATTGAACAATGGCTAACAACTGGGAAAACTCATCTTATAATGAAAGACCCAGCAAAAGGTGCAGTTCCAAGTAATTATAGACAGATAACCTGCCTTGCAACCATATTGAAATTATTAACTGGAATAATAGCAGATGAAGTAATGCAACACTTATTAATTATTAAGCAGCTTCCAGTTGAACAGAAAGGAAATTACCCAAACACCAGAGGCACAAAAGAGCAGCTGCTGATTGACAAAATGATTTTAGAAAATTGCAAGAGAAGAGAAGAAAATTGCAAGAGTACTAGCAACACCAATCTAAGTGTTGCATGGATTAACTACAAGAAAGTCTTCGACTCATTGCCTCACACATGGATACTAAAATGTTTAGAAACAACTGGTGTCAGCAAAAACATTCAGATATTTATTTAAAAAAGCAATGAACATGTGGAGTACGCAGTTAACAATCAATGGTGAGACACTTGGACAGGTTAGCATTAGAAGAGGCATTTTCCAAGGGGACTCACTATCCCCTCTGTTGTTTGTAATCGCCATCACTCCACTTTCACAAATACTAAACAGAACAGGCCTCGGATACCAAACATCTAAAAAATCAACCATCTGCTGTACATGGACGACCTGAAGTTGTATGGAAAGTCCCAGTCAGAAATCGAATCACTGCTAAAAACTGTCCGTATATTCAGTAGCGATATAGCAATGGAGTTTGGACTAGACAAGTGTGCTGTATTAATAATGATCAGAGGGAAAATAAGAAAAACAGAAGGAATATAACTGCCCAGTGGAAGCAATATCAAGAACCTGGAAGAGAAAGAACCTTACAAATACTTGGGCATTCTCCAGGCTGATAACATTGCACACACTGAAGTTAAAAGAAAAATTGGAAGTGAATACATCAAGAGAGTTAGAAAAATCCTCAAGTCCAAACTCAATGGGGGGAACACCATACACGCCATAAACACCTGGGCTATACCTGTTATCAGATACACTGCAGGAATAATAGACTGGACCCAGACAGAGCTCAAGACGCTAGATCGTAAGACCAGGAAAATAATGTCCATCAATCATGCTCTGCAACCCTGCAGTGATGTAGAATAGCTATACCTCCCTCGCAGCTCAGGTGGAAGAGGAATGCTGCAAGTCCATCAAACTGTAGAGGAGGAGAAAAGACGCCTTGAAGAATATATCAAGGACAGTGAAGAAGATGCACTTCAAATGGTCAATAATGCGAAACTATTCAACACCAATGAAACAACGCAGGCCTACAAGAAAGAACAAGTCAAGAACCGAGAAGAAAAATGGAGAAATAAGCCCCTGCATGGTCAATATTTGCACAATATAAGTGGAAAATCAGACATCACCAAGACCTGGCAATGGCTTAAGAATGGCAACTTGAAGAAAGAAACAGATGGTTTAATACTGGCTGCACAAGAACAGGCACTAAGAACAAATGCAATAAGAGCAAAAGTCGAAAAATCCACCACAAACAGCAAGTGCCGCCTTTGTAAAGAAGCAGATGAAACTGTGGACCACCTAATCAGCTGTTGTAAAAAGATTGCACAGACTGACTACAAACAAAGGCATGACAAAGTAGCAGGGATGATACACTGGAACATCTGCAAAAAATACAAGCTACCTGTAGCCAAAAACTGCTGGGACCATAAAATTGAAAAAGTGGTAGAAAATGAAGATGCAAAAATGTTATGGGACTTCCGTACAAACAGACAAACATCTGCCACACAATACACCAGATATAAATGTAGTCGAGAAGAAAGAAAAACAAGTCAAAATAATCGACATAGCAATACCAGGGATAGCAGAACAGAAGAAAAAGAAATAGAAAAAATAACCAAATACAAAGATCTACAAATTGAAATTGAAAGGCTGTGGCAGAAGAAGACCAAAATAATCCCAGTGGTCATTGACGCCCTGGGTGCAGTTCCAAAAGACCTTGAAGAGCACCTCAACACCATAGGGGCCACAGAAATCACCATCAGCCAATTACAAAAAGCAACATTACTGGGAACAGCCTATATTTTGCGACGATATGTATAATAATAACAGCAACGTATTGATGATAAAATTCAGCCATCCCAGGTCCTTGGGAAGGACTCGATGTCTGGATAAAACAAACCAGTCAATAACACCTGTCTGACTATGTAAACAACAACAAACAACAACAACAACAACAATTGCTCTCCCCCTGCTAATTATAAGAGAAACGCCACTTTTAAAACATGTCTTGAATTCATCTTGAATTTTGAAACAGAATGTATTCATACAGTCCTGGAATGTTTCAAAATATATCTGAACCAGGACCTTTGAGAGGGCCAGAGATTGAATATTCATTGGCAGCCCCCTTCCTCCCCCCCACCTCATTTGGATGATACCCTTTGCCAATGTTGATGTGACTCCTTGCATGTGTGAGGCCCAGGGTAGTTCTCCCCATTGTCCCTCCCCACCAGACGGCCTGATCAGAAAAATCAGTCTGAAAAAGTCTGAACTTCTGCTGTGGCAGATGAGCAGGCCTGGCCCTTATAAATTGTGTGGATGGGAATTTTCCTGGGAACCATGTGGCACTCACTTTGAGTATATGAGAAATACATAAATAGAATATGAGTCTTCAACCATGACTGTTGTGCTTTGGTACAATTGACTTGGGACCACATGTGTATGACATTGCTATGTGTTAAGTCCATGTAATGTGGTTTACTACACATACAAATTATCTACAAGGCTTGTTGCATTCAAAGTCTCTTTAAAAGATGGATTTCCTTTCAGTGTTTCCTATTGAAAATATTTTCCTTTTTTCCCATTTCCGATGTAGATTTTGCCAACGGTGAGAGAAGACTCTGGTTTCTTCTCCTGCCATGCCATCAATTCATATGGGGAGGACCGTGGAATAATTCAGCTCACTGTGCAAGGTAGGAAGAGGACAACATAAGGAAAAAAACACAGCTATTGTAGTACAGTAAGTGTATGTCATGCTCAGAAATCTGTTGGGGGGTTCTAGTCCCTGATTAAAAATAGCCTTAACTGTCAGAAATTAAAACTGCATACGAGTTTCAAACTTCAGCTGCCCAGTTCCTATTGGAATTATCAAGCAGACATGTACACATAAACATGGGATGTACCTAACGACCAGTTCGGATGATGGTCTGCCAACACATGATCAGGATAGCAACATGCCTAGAGCACGCTAGCCTTGTCATCACTGCAGGACATCCCTTTGCACTACTGGAGCATTCTTTAATCTTGTGAGGGGGGCATTCATCTGAATTTGCCCTCTACATGAACTTACAAGTTTGGAGTACATGTGGAGGGGCCATTGAGATGAACATGATTTAAAAGACACCCCATCAGCACATTGGGAAGTCCTGCTGCGATCTCAGGACACACACTCTCTGGGAGCATACTATCCAGATCATGTGTGCCAGGGATGATCATCTGCACCAATCCATAGACTTGGGGTGTGCAGAAACCCCCTGAGAAATGTCACTTATCTTCTAGAAATTCATTTGGCTTCCCTTAAATGTTCTCAGATGTTTCACCTTGGAAGGAATCCTAACATTCACTTCAAATTTCACTTCTTGCCAAACCTGTTTACCAGACACAAGTTGATCCAAGTCTGCATTAGGCTGAAACCAATACATTACCTGTCATGAGACCACTTAGGGCTAGCTTAACCCAAGAGGGTGACGACATGGATAGCAAAAAGCCCTTTCTCATGTTGGGGTTGCACGTGGCTGGTGAAACCTTTAAAGGGCTCTTGACCTCTGCGTCAGCCCTTACAGTTGCAGCCTTTTCACACCAGCACAGCATCCGTCCTGGAGGACATGCACCACTGGCATGTGGTTGGTCAGGCCAGCTCATGAGTTAAAAGCCACATAAACCTTGTTTTGGCTGCTTAGAATGCCCATATGGGTAAGTGCTTTTTGGTAGCTTCTGCAGAGCTATTTCCATGTTTAAATCAGCTCTTCCTCTTAATCAATAGGACTGCAATCTGAAATACTTACTTGTGAATAAAAATGGTTGGCATCAGTGCATCTCATCTCAATTCAATAGCTAGAGGCTCGCAGCAGCCTAAATAGGGTGAAGTAATGCAAAAGCAATTTGATTTTCTTTTTTGAGAAGAAACAGTAAGCCTGTTGTATATTTAGAAACAAAATATTTCAAGTTTAATCCATCAAAGGCTTCTGGCAATGTATTTTTGCATTCTGAATTCCAGTAGTCAGTATATCCTTAGGCTGGGTACCCCGCTACCACATTTCATGGAGAGGAGGGGAGGTGTCGTCAGGCAGGAATCGGCAGGTTCTGGAATGGCTGAGGTGATGCCCTGTCAAATGCTGAGCGAGGCAGAAATCAGCCACTGGGCTCTGCTTGCTCTGCATATGACACTTGCTCACATGCTTGTATGCCTTGCAGCTTACACACAAAATGCCAGATCCACTCAGGACTCATAAACAACCTTTCTCCCAACCCCCAATTTTCTGTGGCTACAGGTTTTGTCAGTTCCTTGTTACCACAGGTATACAGAATATCTTACTAAACCAGTCCCCTCAATAAGCTGCAGTTCTAAAACTGCGGTAAAATTGCAGTCATTTAAAGCATTTGTCAAACATGAGAAAATATATAATATGTCCCAGCAGCATGGAGGTGTCCTAGTGCTCACATGCAAGGAAACACTATTTTATTTTGGTTGAGTAATTAAGCTGCATTAACTATCCATTATAAACTACTACTGACTTTATCTTCATCGTCGAACATAAATTATAATCTCCATCCGATACACTTATACACACAAAGAATGGGTAGTGTGTCTCTCCCTCTGCTGCTCTCTCTTTAACCACCAAGATTGTATTGGTGTTGAATAATTATTAGATAGTCAAAAAAACCTCCTGGTTTTAGAGCATTTTGGCTCAAACTCCACGAAGTCGGGAAATTGGAACCTAACAGACATACCATGTGGTCAATAATTATGTTGTGCAATGTCACCAATTGTGCTTGCTTGCTTACTTCTTGCCCTCCATGCACCCACACTTTCCCTTGGTCTTTGAGGCCCAATTGAAAATGGGGAGGATGGAGTTCCTGGCACCAGGAAAGATGCCTCACTCACGGTATCCATGTGAGTGCATCAAAGGCAAGTTGTAAGTAAACAAAATTTGTGACACTGCACAACTTCATTACTGATCATGTGACATGTCTGTTAAGGCATCAGCCTTAGGTTCCAATTTCTCAGCTTTGTGGAGCCTGAGCCAGATTGAGATAGCCTTAACTCTTCTAATGGAACTTTTTTTTTTTTTTTTGGCTACTCACCTTAACTAAAGGGGCACTCCTGTGCCCCATTATTTGATAAGTTAGTCACACACTGGGGTTCTAGGCCTTTTTATTCAAACATCCTTTTAGATTAATTGGTATTCACACACACCCACCCACCCATATAATAATATTATTTCCTTGGTTCATTTACATGTAAAATACAGATGTTCCCATATAACGTGTAGCCGAAACCTGCTCAGCAAAAAAGAAATAATTCTTTTAAAATAGTCATGTGGAGTACTTGTTACCCTGGGAATTCTTTTGAGACAAATCAGGTTTCTTGTTTTAAATTAAATATTAGCTTTCCCTCCGTATGGGAATTAGGTAACTAAATGTATGTAATGCTCAGGGAGTGGAAGAAATGGCAAGCAATATTACCGTTGACAAGCCTTTTTTGTATCTTCTTGCTGTCACTTACACATAGCTCTTAACTAAAGATGTAGTTTCACATAACCTTTTGTCTAAAGCAGAGTTTGTCTGTTTACCCAGAACCTCCAGATCCTCCAGAAATAGAAATCAGAGAGGTGAGAGCACGCAGCATTGCCCTCAGATGGACGATGGGATTTGATGGAAATAGTCCAATCACAGGCTATGATATAGAATGCAAGAACAAGTCTGGTAAGAACATGTTGGAACCACTGACTTACAACTTTGAAGATTTACCTTTTTTTCTGGTTGTGTGAATGGTTTCTTTTAAAAACAGTTTATGGGGGGTGGCTCTCACTTTTGAACTCCTGAGTGTGATCATTTATGCCTTCTATCAAGAACAGTTTGCATATCTGAATGACTGCTTTTCACTATCACCCGTTAACTAAAGTGTCTAAACAGATATACCCATCTGTATTGATGACTGGCAAAATGTAAGTAAGTAAGTAAGTAAAACTTTATTTCGGTCGTAGACCAGCAATACAACAATATTAAAATAATAATGATAATAACAATAATAAGATGATAATATAAAATCAGACTACATTTATACGCATTTGGCATATTATATAACAATATTTGGCCACGATATGAATAACATCCAGATTAGGATTAGTGAGCAAATAGTTTAAATAGAAATCCTCTCCATGACCCGGAAAATTTATCAAAAGTGGGGCAATTTGTTGGCGTCTTATGTCTCTGTAATATTCACAATGCAGTAAAACATGAGCAGTTGTTTCAACGTTACCAGATCCACAAGGGCATAATCTTGATGTGTATGGTATACCCTGGAATATTCAGTATAGTCATTATATAGTATAAAGAAACTGTGTATGTTGTATACATTTTGAAAAGTGCCATTCTGAATAGGACCATTAGATGGCACAGCAAACAAAATAAATAGGTGAATGTCATCTAGTATTATACTTCCATGGGTGATGTATGCTGGCCTTCCCCATACAAAAGTCAGAAATAAAAAAAATACTGCCACATATATTCATGTTATATGGATTGTCCTATTTCTATCCTTTATAATACTGTTGAGAGAATCAGAATAAATGAAAATAAGCAAGTCCATATAAATCTCAAAATGGCAAATTTGATCTAAATTCATACAATGGAAAAATTATAATTCATATAACTGAAATAAATTATCTCAAAGAACTCTCAACTGAAAGAAGTTATCTCAAAGCTCTTTCACTTTGCACTTGTGACTCATACAAAGCAACTTGGAGTCAGCTGAGAAAAGGCACACAAGGCAGTGGGGAAACGACTTGACTAGCAAGCCAGAGGTTGCCAGTTGGAATCTCCACTGGTATGTTTCCCAGACTATGGCAAATCAAAATGGCAAATTTGATCTAAATTCATACAATGGAAAAATTATAATTCATATAACTGAAATAAATTATCTCAAAGAACTCTCAACTGAAAGAAGTTATCTCAAAGCTCTTTCACTTTGCACTTGTGACTCATACAAAGCAACTTGGAGTCAGCTGAGAAAAGGCACACAATGCAGTGGGGAAACGACTTGACTAGCAAGCCAGAGGTTGCCAGTTGGAATCTCCACTGGTATGTTTCCAATATAGGAAACTCCTATATTGGGCAGCAGTGCTATAGGAAGATGCTGGAAGGCATCATCTCATACTGCTCATGGAGATGGCAATGGTAAACCCCTCCTGTATTCTACCAAAGACAACCACAGGGCTCTGTGGTCGCCAGGAGTCAGCACCAACTCGAGGGCACACTTTACCTTTACAGTCTTGTTGGGGCTGCACCAAATTCAGACTGCAGGTGGGGAACATGTTGAAATGTGTCCAAAAGTTATGTATGTGAAAACAAGCACCATCAGAGTGAAGGCTAGCTGCAAAGCTTTGCCCTCAGACAATAGCCTTCCACCAGCAGGGAGTTTCCTAATGGGAAAAGATTCAAGATTATGCCATGTATTCTTTTATGAGCGTCAGAATTTTCTCTCACTCAAATGTTGTTACATTCCATGACAGAACTCATTTGTCTCACACTTTTGTGTCAGTTGAGATGGCTTTGTTTGAGCATTTTGAATTCCACATTTTCAATTCACACTGCCAGATTTTTCAGGATTTTAGCCTGCTTTCCAGTAGGCATATGAGGTCACCTGGCATTCCATGAGTGTCCCCCCGCCTCCACCCCTATCAACTTTGCAATGCCTGGACCACTATGAACCAAATCAGGTACAGTTGTAGGAACACATAGGGACACCTCAGTGGCATAGTTTGTGATGATGCTGTCCACCCCAATTCAAGATGGCAGATGCATGAACAATTGAAGTGCAAGTGGGCTAATGTATGGACTGTCTTACTGATCTTAACCAAATTTGGTACAGTTGTAGTCAAATGGGCTAACACAAAGGGACACCTCAACAGCATGGTTTGTGATGTCATCCACCCCAATTCAAAATCGTGTGAACATTTGAGGTGCAAATGTGCTGACTTGTGAACTGCCTACTCAGTTTGAACCAAATTTGCTACATCTGTAAGGACACATAGGGATGCCCCAATGGCGTAGTTTGTGATGATGCCATTCACCCTGATTCAAGATGACAGACATGTGAACATTTGAGGTGCAAGTGGGAACTGATTTGGTACAGTTGTAGGACACCTCAGCACTAAGTTTGTGATGATGTCATCCATCCCAATGCAAGATGGTGGACGCATGAACATTTGAGGTGCAAATGGGCTAACTTGTGAACTGCCTAACTGATCTGGACGAAATTTAATCCAGTTGTATGGACAGTGAAAAGAAAGTAGGCAGATTAGTTATTATTAGAACAACTTGTTTATAGTTCAAATGTAAAAAGGCACCTTTTTAAAGTGGAGATTTTTTTTATTGAGCAGGGGAGGAACAACTGGCCCTATCCATCCCCAGCACAGCATCCCTCCAGTGACTGTTGCTGGTGTCTAGCTTATGTTTGTTTTTTTTAGATTGTGATCCATTTTGGGACAGGAAGCCATTTTATTTATTTATATCTATGTAAACCACTTTGGGAACTTTTGTTGAAAAGCAGTATATAAATATTTATCATATTCATATTCGTAGTAAAAGAGCTTGCAGTTTGCAAGCACACTTCCTGCAAAATCACTGCCCTCTGAAGAGGAGGATTGCCAAAAATGGGGGCTGCTAGTCTCCTTTGTCACCTTAAGTGGCACAGTGGGGAAATGCTTGACTAACAAGCAAAACGTTGCCAGTTCAAATCCCCGCTGGTACTATAGTGGACAGCAGCGATATAGGAAGATGCTGAAAGGCATAATCTCATACTGTGTGGGAGGAGGCAGTGGTAAACCCCTCCTGTATTCTACCAAAGACAACCACAGGGCTCTGTGGGCGCCAGGAGTCAAAATTGACTTGATGGCACACTTTACCTTTACCTAGTCTCCTTCACCAAAACTCTCCCTAAACTGCCTGAAGCTAATGCATTCCATTCAGGTGTCTGGACAATCAAGCCAGCAGTGGCTAATGTGCAGAGGATAGCCTTAAGAAGGAGGGAGTCAGCTTTATTATATGAAGAGCAGCAAATGGGCCCAACACAGCCCTGAGCAACCTCTGCAGGCTCACTGAGGGCCTTTGGGGAAATTAGTGAAATAAATAATCAGTCATGATTCCCAGGTGGTGGTCAGGATATTCAGTAGATTTCATTGGAATATGGCTTTTCCTGAGCCCAGTCCAAGCTCCTTCAGTCCAAGTCCTGCCATACAGAGGTCATTGCTGCTTTCTAGGGTTTTCTCGTTCTGACTCTTGGGGTGGGGAGCAATGAGTGGGCAGGTATATGTGTATGTAAGCGAGAGAATGAATGAATGACTGAAGGGGAATGGGAGCAGAGAAGGGCATTATGAAGGAGGAAGGGGAGAAAGAGATGAAATTAAGGAAGGTTACCAAGTTACTTTCTCTGCCTGATGACTCTCACTGACTAAGTTTTCTCACTGGTTCTAATAGGTCACACATAGCAGTAATCTGCCAATAAAGCAAATATAGGTGGAGATCATTCAGCTGATTATTTTAAAAACATTGTTATGATCCCATCAGGATTCTGGATTCTGTTTCAATCTGGTTATATGCCATATTTACCTGAAACCACAATGAGTTTTTTTCCAAGTTGTTTGAGGGATTGTCTTAAATTCAGGGTCCTCTGCCTAGCCAAACTGTGCCAAGCCCTGGGGGTTTACAAAAAAGTGAGGAGGAGGAGGAGGAGGAGGAGGAGGAGATGGGGGGGGGCTGTGTGCTTCCCTCCCCCTCCCCTTCTGTTCTCAAATAAAGTGAGCTCCCAGCATGGCTGCTCCTGGCAGGCTCTTTCTCTCTCTCTCTCTTCCTTGCTTGCCTACCTTTCTCTTCCTTCCCAGTCTTGTTTTGTGTGTTTATGTGCACGTGCACATGTGTGGATTGTTCATGGTCATGCACTCCTATGCTTGGATTGTTGTCTTCCTTGCAAGGCAAAGGGGTGAGAGGAGCAACAGCAGCTGCACTGAAGAAGCCCTCCTGCTTCAACTCACAAGCTGCCTTACTATCAAGCCCGGCGCTGGAGAAGAGTGAGGAATCTGATGAGCCAGCAAGATCCATGCCCCAAGCAAAAGCAAAAAGAAAGACAAGTGGTGGCTGGGAGGATGCACCCCAGGGCAGGCTGTGCCAAAAGCCCAGGGCATTTTTTACACAGCAGGCTTTACTGTGGGTTTACTGTGAGTTCGAAGTTGAAAAAAAAACCCAACCCACAACCTGATTCAAAAAGTGGATTTTTTAACCCCAGATATAAATCAGGCTACACATTGCACTAACATACAATGGAAAATCTGGATCATGTTTGGAGTGCTCCCTGATAACTCGCATGGACATCAGGGTAATTCTGGCCGATGTGTGAATGCACACCCTCCATTCCGGAGGAGATGCAAGCTAAAAGCCCTGTGTGAAAAAAGCCCAAGCATGGGATGAGGATGGTAACAATGCAGGAAGAAAAAAAGACCCCGGCCTGGTGTTGTTTTGCTTGGGTTTTTGTTAGTTTTTGTTTGAGAGTGGTTTGGGGGAGTTCAGGCTATGAATGAATCTCTAACATTCGGCAGGGGTGGGAGGCTTTGCTGGGAGGTGAGTTGGGAGTACTGGAGGCCAAAGAGTTTGCTGCTCTGTTGGTACATGCAGAGTGGCAATGTGAGTACCAAACCATTTCTGCCGGTATTTATTTGAGAACCAGATCTGAAAAATTATGTGAATCCCTGGGTGTAACCTGTATTTAATCCACATTTTTAAGGATTTTGTCTTAAATACAGTCTTCTTGGGTTCAGGTAACTATGGTAATATTGCTTATAGGGGAAGGCCGCTTGAAAAACTAGTCCCACATTTGCTGAGTGGGTTTTTTTGGAGAGAAGAAAACTTTGCTTTCTTTCCTTAACACAGCCCTTCACTGCTTTTGTTTCACTGTGGTAGAAGCCAGCTTCCTGCCAGAATCTACCTTACTACTGACTGATTCATTATAGGAGAAGTCTCTTGTGCCTCCAGCAGCTGACTAGAAAGAGAGAGTTCAGTGCATACAGATTCCTTTGTCATGCTGCTACAGTCAAAATTCTCTGTTCTATGGTAACAATGTTAACAAATGTCAGCACTGCCATCTAACTGATGTGTGGAGAAGCAGACCTGTTTCTGGATTGCCATGTACCTTCCAGTTATTAGCAGATACAGTTCTGTCAATAAAACAATAACCTAATAAATTAAATGAGATATATTATTTATTAAAATATAAAGCACATTATGCTAGAACAGTTCAAATTCTTGATACCTGTTTAAGCTCAGCCACTAAAGCCCAACCTAAGCAAGAGGTTCTTCTAGTACAGGAGGACCTCGCTATTCGTGGGTTTAGCAGTCACGGATTCTAGTTCTAATCACTCGCGGTAATTCGCACTTGACCTCTGTATATGCAGATAAAAATGGGGGGGGAGGGTTAAACCTGCATATCTGTGGGTCAGCGTGGCCAGAAATGACCTAGGAGGTCATTTCTGGCCACCATTTTGTTTTTGGGAGCCATTTTGTGGCTTGTTCTTTTAAAAAATGTTTCAAAAACAGCTATTATTTGGCCAATTTTTAGAATTGTGGACTACTTGGGAGCATGGTAGGGCACTTGCGGGCATTATTTGGGTGTTATGGGGGGTAACACCTATTTTTGGCTGATTTTCAGCAATTTTGGACAGTCCAGGAACCTAACCCACTAGATTCTCATAGGGTTCAGGGTTACAATACAGTTATTTGCAGGGGTTCCGTTCCGCCTGGGGGCGGGTAGTGAATCTATTGTATTCTCCTGTATTTATATGTATTAAGTGTCTGAGGTAGATTTGAATTTACCTCTTGAGTAAGGATGTAGGGAACAGACTTCTAGGTGAAATTTAGCTATGAAAACTGTTCATCTTATCTATCTATTTATTTATTCAGTTTCTATACCGCCCTTCCAAAAATGGCTCAGGGCGGTTTAGAAGTTTTGGTTCTTTCATCAACAATATACAACAAACAATATTATGCAGATTATTGTGATGAAACTGTGCATGCACATAAGCAGCTTGGGCATTGCAGGATAAGAACATACAAACAGCCCTGATGGATCAGGCCCAAGGCCTATTTAGTCCAGTATACTGTTTCACACAGTATGCCCCTGAGAAGCCCACAGGCAAGAGGTGAGGGCATACCCTTTCAGGTGATATCATGGTTTTTGCGACGATCTCTCTCAACTGTGCAGGCATGCCTCGCAGTTAGCAAGAGAAGCTGGGCCAAATGGACAGGCCCAGTGTCACTCTGGCCACTGCCGCCAGGTGGGGAGAGAAGGACTGCTTGGCTTACACCCTCGGCTGCGCAGTGGCTGAATTTTTTTTTAAAAAAACCATCAACAGAGGAGGTTTGGTGCAGCAGGGCCCCCCCGAAGTAGGTTTCTGGGGGCATCCCTGGGGGGGGGGCTTGCTGCAGGGGCAGGCTGGGTGCCAAAATGACCTAGGTGTGCCCCCGCCCTTGTTTTGACATATATACAACTCTGCTATGGCTACTACATATTGCCCTGAATTCTTTTCTAAGTGGAATTCAGTCACAGCCATAATGTTTACAGAATGAAAATTCCACCCTTGTGGAGCAATCACTTTGTTTGATGCTCTTTCTACTGAGATTTGGCACATGGGTGGTAAAGTCAAAATGGAACAATGGGTAGATCTTAAAAGGTGAAATGGAATATAAAGTAGGAAGTATGCTTGGTGTCTTATAGTAGAAAATGTGTGAGAATGAATTTTATTCCAGATGGAACAGAGATCCCGGCTATTCTAGATAGGGTTGCCCTCTCTCTGAAAGAGCAAGTGTGCAGTTCCTAGATCCAGTGCTGCTCCTAGAGAATCAGGAGGCAGCAGTGGCCAGAAGTGCCTTTGCACCACTTCGGCTGGTGTGCTAGCTGTGCTCTTTTCAAGAAGGCAGACCTGGTTTCTGTTACCTATACCTTGGTCACATCATATTTGGATTATTGCAATATGCTCTACATGGGGCTGCACTTGAAAAGTATTCATGAACCATAGATGGTGCAGAATGCAACAACCAGATAGATATCTGAAGACATCTGCTTTGTGCTTATTACAACTATAGACTCTGCACTGGCTGCCAAATCTGTTTCCAAGTGCAATTCAAGGTGCAGGCTATTAACCTTTAAAGCCCTGAACAACTTGGGCCCTAGGTAGCTTAAGGACTGGCTGCTCCCAGCTGAATCTCCCCCTCCTAACTAGCTCACCTTGGAGGGCTCTGCTCCATGTTCCAACACCTATTGAAGGACATTGGTTAAGCACATGGGAAAGGGTCTTCTCAGAGATTGCCTCCAGGCTGCCACTCCCTGATGAGAGGAGTGGTTGACTGCTTGACTCCCAGTGTTTCAGAGGACCCTGAAGACTGCCATTTTGTTCAGGTCTTTGGCCAATGAATAGCTCTCTCTGATTTTCTTTTAGTTGATTGTAGCTGTATTTTGTAGGTTTTGAGTATGGCTGCCTTAGCACATAATGGGAAATCATGGGCCCAATGGACCCATGGCTTGCTCCCATTCTCCCCGCCGCAATTCTGCTGATCCGATCTGGAGTCTGGGAGACTGACCGCAGTTGGGTGGGTGGGGGGGACTGGCTATGCGGGCTTCCTTTGTTTAATGCCAGATAGCCATGGCAGCCAACCAGAGACATTGAGAGAGAGGAGCTTCCTACCCTCAACTCAGCCTTTGGACGACATATAACACTGCTTTCTAACAGGCGTTATTGCCCACAAAACAAAGAAGGAACCAAGGGTTCATGTTGAGGTTTGTGACTGAGAATTTCAGCTGCTGGAACACGGGTGGGTGAGCACCGAGCATGGTAGGCAACTTCCCCCTGCACTTCTAAGGTCATTTCCGTGGTTTTAAAAGAAAGGGGTGTGTGCAATTTTCCACCAAAAATGGTGGGATGGTGATTCTTGGGGGGCATTGCTGGAATGCAGGGGACTCATGGAGCATGGTAGACAACTTCCCCCCACATTTCTACAGCCATTTTAGCCTTCCCCTCTCCCTTTCTGTGACATTCGGAAACCTAACCTCCCTTTCCCTATTGTCCAATGCCTTGGTATCCACGGGTTTTTTATCCATGCTAGAACCAGGGAACCAAATCCCCATGGATACCAAGGTTCACCTGTATATAAATACAAATAAATACTTTTTAAATTTTGGTCTATTTTAAACTCAGTTTATTTTCCCTTTTTATAAAAAAAAAATCTGTTCAACTTTGAGGTTCTGCAAGACTCTTTGTTATTTTTGCCTATATTAAATTGTTCTGAAACTTGGCATGCATCATATAATATCTTTCACAACTAATATGTCATGAAACCAATCCATACTTATTGCCCAACTGACCCTGAAACCCATTGGAAAATCAAGTGTGCAAATAAAAGCGATGGTTTTCTAGTGAATTTCCATCCTACCTCACTTGAACTAATTGTGGAACTGTTCACCTTGGCTTCTGAGGGCTCAAGGGAACTGTGTTTTCAGGCAGATTGATCCTTAGCTTTCAGAAAGACAGAATATGTGGCCTGTTCTAAATTACTAATAAGTATGTTAATAACACTGGCTTATGCAGTACTGATAATAGGAAGTCAATGCAGTTAGTTTTACAGAAATACTAATATTATATAATGTTTCACCTGAAAGGGGGGAAACCTCCATAGATGCAGATTGCATAACTTCTCTAGGCAGCACGGCTACCTTCCATGACACAACTCTTCTTACAAATTGGAGAGGATTTGTCTTCAAGTTCTATTCTCAATCTGTTTTTCTTAGGAACATAGGAAGCTGCCTTATACTGAGTCAGATTACTGGTCCATCTAGCTCAGTATTGTCTACCCAGACTGGCAGCAGCTTCTCCAAGGTTGCAGGCAGGAGTCTCTCTCAGCCCTACCTTGGAGATGTCAGGGAAGGAACTTGGAGCCTTCTGAATGCAAGCATATGGACCCAGAATATCTTACAATGTTCACACATGTCTCCCATTCAAATGCAAACCAGAGTGGACTCTGCTTAGCAAAGGGGACAATTCATGCTTGCTACCACAAGACAAACTCTCCTTTCCTTTTCTGAAAGGACAACCCCACACTCTTTAGCATCAAGGCCATCTGAGGTTGTGAGATGCTCTCATTTCCTTCTCCTTTAGCAGCCTTATTTCAAGGCTCTGGAAATAAGGCTCTAGAATGATTATATTCTAGAACTGTGCTGAGAGACTGACTGACTGAATGATTGCTCTCTGTCATATCATGAATCCACATTAAAAGGAAATAGGAGTACTCCTCTCTAATACTGAAATCTTTTCCCAACCTATTCATAAAAATGAAAGTGTTGAAAGAATCCCTTGATTCTCATTTCTCACTCCAAAATTCAGAAATCAGGGTAGATTCTCACAACCACATTTGCCAATTATTTCTGACATAAACTCCATACTTGTTTTGTCAGCTTGTTTAAGTGTGTGTGCTCAGATTACTGGATTCTCTACATGTGGATATTTTAACAGGCTGTTTGAGATGATACATTACCTGACCAGTCAGACAACCTGCCCCAGGTAAAAACATGAATGTGCACCTCTCTCCCTCCCTAGCTTTCCATTCCTTAGTCATATGAGTAGTGGTTTGCCTCAACTGCTTCCCTACACACAACCCAATTGCTACTTAAGTATGAACTGCACCCCCCATGTGATTAAGGAATGTTGTGTTGGTGGGGAAGATGTACATACTCACAACGTAAAGTAAAGTAAAGTTGTGCCATCAAGTTGGTGTAGACTCCTGGCAACCACAGAGCCCTGTGGTTGTCTTTGGTAGAGTACAGGAGGGGTTTACATACAAACTGTATGTGCATATGCTCTGTATGCATGGGAAAAATGGAGGGGACAGACAGGGCCAGAAGGCATGACCCTGCTTCTTCCCGTGCATTCACTGGTATCTCCGACCATGTTGTGTGAATGGGGCTTATATGTGAAAGCTACTAACATAATAAATAACAATAATTATTATATTATTGGCCAAATATAGGAAATTGATAAAAGAACAAAAATTACCTGAGGGATTCATCATTTTTCTCACAAAAAGGCTTAACTATTTTGGAGCTTTTAGTTTATAAAGACACAGGGATTATAATAGATATTTTAATATTACTAGTCACCTATCTAGCATTTTGTTAGATATGGGAACCTATGGGGCATCATTTCCATATTCCTTGGCTGTCAGAGACCACCCTTATCAGGAACCTGGAGGATCTTCCAGAGAGGAGCCCTCAGGATGTGAATCATCTGACAAGGAGCCCTTGTCCAGCCAGCTTCTTCATCCAGGGCCCACAACTGACCACCTACCTGATTGGGAACATATAATTTAGAACACTGAGGAGGATCCTGGAGAGCCTCTCAGGGAGGAGTCTGGGAAATCCTCCAACGGGGAGCCCTTGACAAGCCAGCCACCTCTTTCAGAACCCATGACCAACTCACTGCCTGTTCTAGAACATGACCCATCTGCCATCTCAAGATCTGAAGGACAGTCTCCCCCAAACCCCAGCTCCAGTCCTGGGTATGAGATGATGGGTGATGAGGTACCAGCATCACCACCAGACTCTAAAGAGTGCTGAATTACAACCTGGGCCCAACTACAGCAGCACTGATGGAGTGCTTGACTGCCAGCTCACAGACCGGCACCTGGAAGGTTCTCCTTAGCAGGAGGCATCACCTTGTGAGGAGGATGTGAACCTTGCTTCAGGGCTCATCCCTTGCCTTGTTACTTGGAGACCTTGCTACCTAGCTAAGCCCTACCCCATCCAAGTAAAGTTTAGACAATAGCCACCCACCATCAGCAGCAGCCAGCCATTGTAGAGATTAGTAGGTGCTCTCCTTCCCTTGACCAGTTGGAGAGTTGATTCCAGCAATATGCTGGATAGCTGACTTGTGCAAAAGAACTCCCCTTATGAGCAGTCTACTAGAGTATTTGTAGTATACACTAGAGTATTTGTAGTAGTAGTAGTAGTAGAATGCAGTTTAATGTTTGAGTCATATCTTAAGAACCAACAATAATTATATCTCCTTTCTCCTTTCAAAATTTCAATTATTTCTGCCATCTTTTGAGGTTCCCTGCTGTTGCTCTGAACATTGGAGCTGCCCTCCTTTCCACCCCACCCCCACCACCAACCTCTGCTTTGTATTGCCCTACCTGCTGTCTCAAGCTCTCTTCAGATGTAGTGAGAAAAGGACAATGTACTCGGGTACACTGTCCAAAGCAAAAGCAAAGCACTCCTCTGGCACATACATCATTTCCCTGCGCCTGAGAGAATTACCTGCTATCACAGCATTCACCTCTTCAGAAGACTGCTGTAAGCATGAGTGGGGCGGGAGCGGGAGTGAGGTAAATGATGGATGTGCCACAGGGGTGGGACTTCTGTTCCTGCTTTGGATGGTGTACCTAAGTACACAATTCTCTTCTCATCAAGGCTTTAGTCATGATGGAATGTGGCCAGTGCTTAAATTACCAGGTTGTGGGGGGAGCTCTTGTTTGTTGTTTGTTCTGGCCTCCCTAGCTACCGTTTCATAAAAAATTATGAGTGGCATGATATTATTAAATTGAGAGGCACCTAGAGATGGGGCTTGTGGATTTCATTAAGGTCCCTACACATTCTCTCATAATTTGAGCACTGACCGTGATCAGGGACCAGATGCTGTGGAGGAAATAATTAGTGAGAGGCCAAAATAAAGTACTTATCACAAGTAGAGTTGCCAGCCCTGCAGGACTGGACTGGAATCTTCAGGAATCTGCACCAATCTCTAGGTGAATATTGAAAGCCATCCTTGAAATTTTAATGGCTTGATATTCTTAAAATATCAAGAGCCAGCATAGCATAGTGGTTAGAGTGATGGACTAGGACTGGGAAGACCCAAGTTCGAATCCCCATTCAACCATGAAACTCACTGGGTGACTCTGGATTAGTCATGTAGCTCTCAGTCTAATCTACCTCACAGGGTTGTTATGAGGATAAAAATAAGCATGTACACTGCTCTGAGCTCCTTGGAAGAAGAGCGGGATATAAATGTAAAAATAAGATAAAATATTGGTGGGGAATATCCAGGAATAGCTTCAGGCAGTTGGCAACCCTAATCACAAGCCTAAGAAAACTGTTGCCACCCTCTGTAACAGTCTCAGCTATAAATTGCTTTTGAAAAGTATGAGCCATTTCAGTGGAGTATAGATCTATCAGCAGCTACAATCCTGGCAGTAAAAAGAAATTGGTGAAACCTCAGTTTTTAGAAGCTGTATATCTCTGTCTTGCCAGTACTGGGGATTAACAATGGCTGAAACCATAATGCCCTGTTTATGAATCTCTCTGAGGAGTCCAACTGGCCACTATCAGAACACAAAATGCTATGCTAGGTGTTCTTGACACTACATGATAATCCCTATGTTCCTGTGTGAATCTGTCACCAATGTTGTAGTTGAGTAAATTAAAAGAGCTAAGGGAAGTGGCAGTTTCCTCATTAATGAAGTTTATTTTGCCAAAGCTGATTTTCTTCAAAATGTTGTGTCCTTTTCTCTCCCTCTTCCTCTTTATACTGTATTTCTGATTTAGCTATATGTTTTAAACAAAGAGAAAACAAAAGGAAAGGAATGGGGAAAATTGATTGTTTCTCCCACATTTCCTTTTAACAGACTCCTGGGATTCTGTTCAAAGAACCAAAGATGTTTCCCCACAGCTGAATCAGGCCACTATCATTGACCTCCATGCTTCCTCAACCTACAACATTCGCATGTATGCAAAAAACCGCATTGGAAAGAGTGAAGCCAGTAATGAGCTTACTATCACCACAGATGAAGCAGGTATGTTCGCAATTTGCCCTAATTAAATCTAATCTTTAGTTGTATTCATTGTAAGAGGTATGTGTTTTTGGCATTGTGAAGAAACAGGTACTATGTCAACCAAGTGCAAGGAAATGGTCTGGTTGACATATCCAAGAACAATTCAAAGTGTTGGTTTCAACTTCTTCAAAACTTAAATGGCTTGAGACTTGGAGGACCGCCTCCTCCCATTGAACCTGCTGAAGGGGCTCTCCTTTCTGAGTCCTCTTAGCATCTGTTGTGTATCTGACTGCAGCATGGGAGAGAACCTTCTTTGTAACCATGTCCAAGTTATGGAATTCCCCACCTCAAGGAAGGGAGGCCTCTCTTACTCCCTTTCTGGTGGCAACTCCCCACCCGGTCAGAACCTTTCTGTGTCTCTGCTATGACACAGTCACAGCTGTGTCTCTTTTTTAATCTTGATTCTGTAAATGGTATTTTGCTTGCTATCTTATAGCACTGTGAAGGGGGTTTATTTTCAAAAGTTATTTGTTGCTGTTTTATATAGGCTTTTTTTTTTTTGTTCTTTTTTGTTAACCATTTTGATATAATCTGTATCTAGGTATAGAGATACCGTATATATATTTATAATACACAAACATACATAATGCTGTGTAGCTACAAATAACATTTCTCAGTAGACTAAGAAGACATTGTTATAACCTCTTTCAAATGTAACTGCCTGACATGAGGCACTGATACCCATATGTAAGCCCTTTAAAGAAATAATAGCTGATACTTAACACTGGCTTGGATTTAAGCCAGTTTAATATTTTTATCTGAGTACTTTGCTGCAACACTTTGCTGTAACACAGTGGTTCTCAAACTGGGAGCCTCCAGATATTGCTGAACTACAACTCCCATCAGCTCCAGCTACTATTTTGTGGCTGGGGATGATGGGAGCTGTAGTTCAGCAACATCTGGAGGCTCCCAGTTTGGGCACCACTGCTGTAACATTTGGGAAGCTAATTGTAAACATAAGGCCACAACAGTTAGATAACTAAAATAGTGATCCTATTCAGACGTTAATGTTATTGAAATTAAATGAAATAGTATCAAATAAATAAATATCAAAGTTGAATGAAATATTTTGTTGCTGAGAATTTAACACCTACACTAATCTAGAGACAGAAGCCCCCTTAAAACATTAAAATAGGGGTGCTGTCCCTGTGTAGAGCATCCCAAGAGTGTGCCTGCAGGCCCCACCCAAGTGATGACAAGCTCTAAAGCCTCACCCCAGTGCAATCCACACTTTCAGTGTGTTTGTCTGCTGAGACAAACATTGTAAGCATGAAGAGATTCTTTCTGTGATTAGGTTTAGGTGCCTCAGCCTACAAATCAGGGAAACGTCTGCCATGACGATTACAGTGTTCACCTCTTCAGAGGAACAATGTTTGAATTGTGAGCAGGGGGAGAAGATGAGTGATGCTCCAGGAAGGGATTTCTGGCACACTTTCATGTACAGCCTCTTTTTTAATAATGTCTGAATGAGGCTCTTGTGATTGCTGAAGGTTGGGACTTCTCTGCTCTGGCTTTATCCTGAATAAATCCATTACTTTTGTTGATGGTTCTGTATAATTGACCTTTCACTCTGAATGGGCAGCTTCATAATGAGGGTACTTGTATATGTTTTTGAAGGTTGATGTAATTGCCCTCCTTTTTTCCTCTTAAGAAGTGTGGTCCTTGAGAACTCAGTGTTGTTTGGGGAGCCCAGAGCTGCAAGGGTGTTGTCATTCAATTTCATTAGAGGAGATGTATGTTCTAAGGATGTGTTAAAGAAAATATTACATCATGTGTTTATATGCAATCATGCTTCTAAATTATATGTTCAATTGTTTTCTGGTTAGAACATTAAAACACAAAAATATCTACATTTGTGTTAATCTCTGGAGAGTGCAGAGAACTACATCCCAAGTCTCAAAAGGAAACCAAAGAGTTCTGGGACATAGGAGTTTGCATTATATCGTTGGAAATTTGACAACTTGGAAGCATAGCATAGCTTGTTAAAAGCCTGCTATGTGGCAGCTGTAAACAGGTAGAGAGGCAAATAGCATGCTCTATGTAGCCTCTGGACATGTCTTGCATCCAGCCTGCCAAGCCCCCATCCAACTTCTCTGAATTTCTGAGTGGTATGTGTATGGTAATTCTATGCGTTACTGCAGTGTTTCTTAACCTTTTTCATTCCAAGGCATACTTACATTAGAAATATAGAGAGAGAGAGATATTGGGCCACACTAATTCCCCCCAAACACATAACTTTTCTTTGTGTAGCAGCAAAGCTGCTGCATGATTTTTGTTTTATTCTCTCTCTGTGTGTCTCTCTTTCTCTCCACCCCCACCCCCTGCCATCTCACCACGTACTATAAAAGAGGCTTGGATTTTGCAGGCATTCCTCTTGTATGACAAAATGACCATGCACTCCCCCTTCACTTGGTCTCGAGGAGTATATGTGTTGCAAAAGCTGTCTTTATAGCTGCAGCACTTAAGCTTTTTCATGTGTTTTTATTTCCTGGGTGATTTTTGTGGAAATCCGGCATGGATTCACATGCAGTAAACTGAAAAAATATAGTTTGTTCATTGGTTCATAATTCAGTGTAAGTCTGACTGTTTATCTTGAAAACTATCCGAGAAAACTGCCAAAACTTGTTGGTAGCTATCATTCCCCATGTGTTTCTAATGGAAGAGTTTTGCCGCATTTTCTGGCAAATTAATTCATTTCCCTGGTATCCCCCCCCCCCCCGCTTTTGTAGTCTGGCCAAGGTCTGGAAGCTACCTGTAAAATGACACATTTCTGTCTTTCGTAGTTTGGTCTGAGAGTTTCATGTCAGTCAGTCCCAAGCACACACACACACACACAAATTCATGGCTATCCCTTACATTCCTCCTAGAGCTGATTCACCCCATAATGCACCAGAAATAATGCATCACTCCCTGTGCATAAGGGAATGTGCCAGCTCAAACCAGGAAGCTTAAACCCGCTCCCTCATGCACAAGAAAGGACACATCCTTCTTGGTGCATTGTGGTACAAATCAGTTGCAAAATCTGGGAGTGTAAACTCCCCACTTTGGGAGCTGACTCAGAGCAAGTCAGCTCCTATGCCCCATGGCATACTGGTTGGGAAACACTGCTTTACTGCATGGTCAGAGGTTTCAGTTTTACATGTGACTGCAAAGTAAACTACTAAGTGGTTACCATAATTCACAGCCCTCTCTTTCCAGCCTGCTTAACTAACATGTGCCTCTTGCATGTCTTCCTTCCGTCTGTCTCTCATGTGTACACGTGCATATAAAAGATTTGAAATACTTTCCCCCATTTAATAAACTAGTAGTGCTTCTCATCCAGGCTTTCATTTGACTGCAAATTAACATGCCAGCATAATCAGCTGACCTTAATTTGCAGATTAGCTTCTCCATTAACAACGTGCAACCTGAACGTCAAGTTATATTCTCCGCTATGTGACCTGGTTTCAAGATGACTGACCCTTTCGTTACTCTATTATGAAGCTGTCCATTCAGAGTGAAAGGTCAATTATATGGAACCACCATCAAAAGCAGCAGATTTATTCAGGGCAGAACCAGAGAAGAGAAGGCCCAGCCTTCAGCAGAGCCACAATATCTGCTGTGCAGGCTAGGTGTCAGCTGAGAACACAGGCACAAGGCATGGAAGTGCCACCATTTGTCATTGTTTATTTTAGTTCATTGCTTTTACCTCAGGCATGTTCAATGAGCATGGGTTCTCAAACATCTGAGGGAAGCCTGAGGGCAGAGAACATAATGAAGGCCTTACAAAAACAACAGCGTTAAATATTAACGGTGGGGGAGGGAAACCTCATTGGCAAAGGTGTGCACTGTGTATCATATACTATTGTGGCTTCAGGCAGGCAGCATCTTTTATTCAAAGGTAGCATAAATAGGGTTCCTGCAGCAAGAAGGGAGCTATGGAATATGAGCTTCCCTTTTGCTGCTGACTGTTCTTGGCTCTTGTAGGTCCTTTCTCCCCTGCCTACAACTTCTAGCAGCAGCTCTCCACAACAAGCCATGAAAGCTTCAGTGTTTCAGAGAGGAGAACAAAGACTGTGTTAAAGTCCGGCGGTGAAAAGTGAAAACCATGTGAATGGAAGTGAATAGAGCTTTTCATATTCAGATGCAATTTTAGTTCTAATCTTCATCCAAGAAAATGTTGCTCATTGTCTGATAATTTTGACTGTTTTAACTTTATCGTGAAAATTAAAACAGTCACAATTCTCAGACAATGAGCAATGGAAGTTCAGATTTCTTCTCCTGCTCTTGCTTTTCCTCTTCCTGTGCATATTTTGTTCTTCTCTCATTCACCCTGTTTTAAATTAAGGCTGCAGTCCTAAACCTACTTACCTAGGAACAATCCCAACAAAACTTAATGGGACTTCCTTCCAGGTAAACAGACATAAGCTTGGGGTGCAGGAGCAATTTCCATAGATATGGCTTCACAGAACAGGCCCAAATGTTGAGACTCGTGAAGCACATATAGAAAAATGTGGGTGCTGTTTTTCAGCCAAAGAGACTCATGTGGATATGAAAGATGTGATTATAAAGAAATAACATAGCACTTAAAGAAATATTAGACAGATGTGGTCATGAACCAAACGCAAGGGAGATTGCCATCTCATTGCCCTAGTACTGTGATCAGACATTCTCTGATGATATGACTGTAAGCAGGAGTATTGGGGATCAGATTCTGTCCTGTCTGCAACTGGATGGGCAGGTGATTGTAGACCTATTCACATGTTAAGTTTGACACTTGTACAATGAGTGCACAGTGTACATAGGTTCAGATCTGTGCACAGGTGCAGTTATTCACACATTATGTTGAATCGTACACTTCCTATCTGTACCATGCATTTGAGGGGCCCATACCCAGGTTTACTTTTAAAATGAAAGAATGCAGGCACCGTCATTCACACAAAAAACATGTATGTCTGTATAGACATCTGTACTCACAACAAAAAGTCTAAAGAGGGCTTTTCTCACACAGATAAGCACAACCTTATTGACCCCTCAGCTTCCCTGCTTTTCTGCGAGGCTACAGTGAGGTGGTAATGTGGGAGTGAACTGTCTGACTGTAGTCTACAGACAATGTGATCCACAATGTGATCAGAGACACAAGTTTTGGTTGGTACAGAAATATGTTAAATAAATAAATAAATCCCCACACAGTTAGAAGTGTTATGAGGGTAGATAGCTGTGTTGGTCGATTAGAAGGAAAGGTGTAATGAGGTAAACTTTTATGTGGCTTCCCGGTCATCAGAATTCCATCCAATGGTTTTGCTTTACCAGCATTGTAGTTAATCTGTGTTCATGTCCCATCACAGGGTGCTTACACACGTTTTACTATTAATTCCCACTGAACCTTTTGCAGCAGAGCTTCATTGGGAATTAAATCCATTATATCAATTTGTTCTTATACAGGAATAACATTAACCCTAAGCAAGCCAAAGCATTTGAACTCATATAGTGTCATTTCCCAGATCTTATTGCATCCAAAAGCCTCTCCAGGCATTATGTAACTCTGTACATTACATAGAGACACAATGACAAGAGGAGCATGCCAGGAAGCCCTACCCAAACATGCACCTTAGCCACAGACTCCATTCTCCACAGACAAATGCTTTACCTGGAAAGGGATCCTCCATATAATCAGGGACATAGGCACTCCCAACAAAAACTGTATCTGTGGGGAGCAGGGTGGCAGGCTTAAGACTGTGTCAGTGTGAGGGGGCAGGGCTTAGCAGCATGCTATTGGTGTAACTGTGTGCAGCGTGTGTGGTTACATAGTGCCAGAAGAGGGAATGCATGCCCTCTCTTCACCCCTTAACATTCCTTTGAATACCTATTTTAAAATCCACACTCGTAGATACTGTGGGCTCTCACAATTCAAATCAATACCTAGATTACCACTGTATAGCCAAATCTTCAGCAGAGTTGGGGTTTGCATGGTTACTTTTGAAATGACAAACATACTTTGATAGCCTACTCTCTCTCTCTATCCATTCAGTCGTGTCCGAATCTCAGTCACTCTATGGATCACTGAACTCCATGCCATCCTATCTCAGAGAGCTTCCTTTAAGTTCACCATGGTCATCCCAGTGTCATTTTTTATAATATCCAGCCACTGAGTACAAGGCCGTCCCCGTCTCCTTCTCCCGGTGATCATTCCCAGCATAATCGTCTTTTTGAGTGAATCCAAAAATGATATGATAATCATTTCAAATGATATGAAATGATAGCCTACAAATAAATATAATGGGCAGCATCTAGCTTAGTCATGACAAGGCACCATCGAAATACATGAGTCATGACTAACTTAAATCACATTAATTTCAATGGGATTTGATCATGACTAACTTTATCTGGATGTTGCCCAGTATGCTCTGTGATTTATTACTCTAATACTGTAATTAGTTTGTATCTTTTCACCCTGGCAAAACTACAATTACAAACTACAACTACAAACTACATACAATGCATGCCAGGATTCGCAAAGATGATACGATATATTGTTTTCTATAGCAGAAGAGAATTTAGGATGTTGATATATCTTTTTATTTTTCACCAGCTCCTGATGGACCACCTCAAGAAGTTCAGCTTGAGCCCATATCTTCACAAAGCATTAGGGTAACATGGAAGGTAACTAAGTACTGTACAATGGGTTGGAAAAATAGCCTCTCAGAAGATTTTGGGAAGCATATATCACTGTGGTGTTGTTGAGGAGCACACATGGCTAGACAAATAAGAGATGCATAGTCAGATGCTTATGGCTAAATTTTCACAAATTACTTCACAACTGAGTGTAATTGCATGCTAAATTAAATTTGCATGCAATTATATGTGCCTAGGATTGTGCCCTTTTGGACATCTTATTACCAGAAATACAGCTTCAGTCTAGAAAAGAAGTACATAAATGACTGCAGTATAGGTTACTGTATATGTAGAGGGCTTCTGCAGCTATGGCTCGGATTGCTTTAGATGTTTAGATAAAAGATAATGGAGCTTTTCTCTCTCTGTGAGCCAAATTTTGATTAATACTTAGAAACATATTATAAGCATGAAAGATTTGATTTTGCCATATGCATGGCATATTTCATATAGTACTGCATCTGAGAATAAATGAATGGCAGATTATAGAAACATAGGAAGCTATTCCTATTTAGGTTCCTGTTTAGGGTAGTGAAATCCACAACAGATGGTGAGGAGCTCCAAAAGGATTTCTCCAAATTGGGGGAGTGGGCAACAAAATGGCAAATGCAATTCAGTGTTAGCAAGTGTAAAGTGATGTCCATTGGGACAATGTGCATATTGTCCCAATATGCACATATGCAAACCCCAGCTTCACATATACACTGATGGGGTCTGAGCTGTCAGTGACTGACCAGAAGAGGGATCTTGGGGTCATGGTGGACAGTTCGTTGAAAGTGTTGACTCAGTGTGTGGCAACTGTGAAAAAAGTCAGTTCCATGCTTGGAATCATTAGGAAGGGGATTGAAAATAAAACTGCTAATATTAAAATGCCCATATACAAAACTATGGTGCTCCATAGTACAGACCAGAACATAGTACAGTTCTGGTCACCGTACCAATGGAAGGACATTAGAGAACTGGTAAAGGTGCAGAAGAGGGTAACCAAAATGATTAGGGGCCTGGTGCACTTGCCTTACGAAGCAAAGCTACAACACCTGGGGCTTTTTAGTTTAGAAAAAAGATGACCTAGCCTAGGGGAGACAAGATAGAGGTCTATAAAATCATGCATGGTATGGAGAAGGTTGACAGAGAGAAATTCTTCTCCCTCTCTCAACACTAGAATCATGTGTCATCCCATTAAACTGATTGCCAAGAAATTTAGGACCGACAGAAGGAAATACAAGAAAATCTTGATATTCACGGATCCTGCATGCGTGGATTCACATTTCTTCAGTCGGGTAATGGACGCCTGACCTCAGTATCCGCAGTAAAAAATCTGGCGGGCATAGGGAGTTAAACTCATGTATCCATGGGTTGGGGATGGCTGGAAATTATCTTGGAGTTCATTTCCAGCTGCCATTTTGAGGGGAAGAGATATTTTGTGGCTCGTTTTACAAAAAGAAAGAGGAAAAATGTGGTTTGGGGCCAATTTTTGACTCTTGGGAGGCACTACAGTACTGCTGGGGACCCATGGAGTATGTTAGGGCACTTCTTACTGTGCTTTCACCCATGTTTTTGTCTATTTGGGGGCCTTTTCCCCCTTAAAATCTAACCCCTGCAATGTCATTGCCCCAATTACTCTGCATTCACAGTTTCAGTATCCGCAGCACTAGCTGGGCACAGAACCGAAGTTTCCCTGTACTTTTTCACACAATGCATATGGAATTCTCTGCCACAAGATGTGGTGACAGCCAATAGCCTGGATGGTTTTAAGAAGGGTTTAGATATATTCGTGGAGGACAGGTCAGTCAGTGGCTACTAGTTTGAGAACTGTAGGCCACCGCTCAGAGGCAAGATGCCTCTAAATACCAGTTGCAGGGGAGCAACAGCAGGAGAGAGGATATGCCCTCAGCTCTTGCCTGTGGGCTTCTCAGAGGTATCTGTTTGGCCACTGTGTGAAACAGGATGCTGGACTAGATGGGCCTTGGGCCTGATCCAGCAGGGTTTTTCTTATGTTCCTACGTTCTGAGTTGCCTTATACTGAGTCAGACTATTGGTCCATCTAGTTCATTATTCTCTATACAGACTGGTAGCGGCTTCTCCAAGGTTGCAGGCAGGAGTCTCTCTCAGCCCTCTCTTGGAGATGTCAGGGAGAGAACTTGGAACCTTCTGGATGCGTGTATGCAGATGCTCTTTCCCAGACTGGCCCCATCCTCTAAGGGGAATATCTTACAGTGTTCACACGTGTAGTCTCCCAAGGGGACAATTCATGTTTGCTACCACAAGACCAGCTCTCTTTCAGAAAATTATATAGTTCTGAAATCAACAGTTTAAAAACAGTAAAAGCCTTGTGTGCATCTCTTATAAAGCTGCAGAATTTAGGGAATTTTTGAAGGCATAGAAATATTTTAAAAGCCCTACATTTTAACTTCTTTATATTTCAAGGAGGAAAGGTAAATTTTAGGAAAAATTAAAGTATGGGATCATCCAACATTAGTACACCACTGTATAAACTATAGTTAACCTTCAAATTGAGTGAGATTCATCGAGTCCAACTAGTGTTGGGCCACCCTGTACAATCAGCTGCGTTTGAAAACAAATTTACAACACATATCCAATGTTTACTCAGAAATAAGTCCCATTGTGCTTGATGAGGCTCATTCCAAGACAAAGGTGCATAGGATTGCAGCTTTAATTTTACAAATGTTCCACTTACAGCTAATGAGCACTTTGGATACTATTTACGTCTGAATAAACTTGCATAGCTAAATGTAAAGTATGGATCATTGTGGTCTATCCTTTGAAGAGGGGTAGAAGTATTCCTTCTGAGTCAGGAAACATATCTTCTTTTTTGCTCAAGTGAACTGCACTCCAGGTACAGTTGTATATATTTAAGTCACATTGAGACAACTCTGACTCTATGATTGATTAAATCCATAGTCTCTAAACAAATTCCATTTCCAGAACAAAGGTCATCAGAAGAAGGCTGGCATCCATAAAAGCAATTGGACAACTCTGATTAAGATTCCAGAACCCTCCACTGCCTACAGCTATTGTACTAGGGTGGGTTACACACACACACAAACACACACACACACACACACACGGCTTAAATATTTAAATAAGATATTTGGCAATCCCTATTTTGTTTGACGAGCTAATGAAGCTTGTGGGAAGGGTGTGAGCAAGCTTTCATTCATTCATTCATTCATTCATTTATTTATTTATTTATTTATTTATTTATTTATTTATTTTATTAAAGTCCCATCAGCAGAGACTTAATAAAGAAGCCAATGCTTCACCTACTGTAATCCTCTTGCTACTGTATTTGTAGGTTCTTCTTCAGGCTGTCATTGTATTACGCAGGTAACGAGAGTATTATTTTAGATAGAGTGGAATCCGTTAATGATTTTGGGTGTCATGATTGAATAATTGTTTGGATCTGCTAGAAAAAGCATGATTATTTGATGCCTTGCCTGGTCTGTGCTGCAGAAAATAAAGTTTTGTATATTTGGCCTTCCTAGGGACATCTTGCAAATAAGGACACAAAATACAAATAGACAATCATCACAGCTGGCATATGTTAATTGAAATCAGTTTCTTCGTAGTAGCGTGATGTGTAACCAGCCTAACCATATCAAACATTGGTTTCTCATCATGTTCCAGAGAACCCTGCAGTTCTACAATAGGTTATCAGTAGTTCTACAGTGGGAAGATGGTAATTTGTGACTTGCCCACACAATTTTTTTTTTTTAAAAATAGGATATCTAGCTTCGTGGATTGTGGGAATGCTGTGGACATAATTTATCTTAAGTTCAGCAAAGCATCTGACAAACTTCCTCACTATATTTTAGTTAGCAAACAGGTCAAGTGTGGACTAGATAATGTGATCAGGTGCAGGTGGCTTCACAGCTGTTTGGAAATCCATTCTCAAAGAGTGCTCATTAGTGGCTCCTCATTAAACTAAAGGGAGATTTTGAGTGGAACATCACATGGCTCTGCACAGGCAGAAGCACACTTAGCCATAGACCATGGGGATTTGGTCCTTGGCCTCCTGTCTTCTGGGGGTAGGGCTCTAAATGTTCTGGGAGGCCTCCCCAGAGTCTCACTGCTGCCCCACGCTTGCTGGGCAAGTCAAATCTTTTTAAAAACATGTTTAAAGTGCCACACATGCATGCAGAGAGCCCCTAAATGGGCCCAAAATGGCCCGATCTGTTATTTGGGAGGCAGGCAGGCTTAGAGAAGGAACTCTTGCCGCCACCTCCCTCCTCCAAGTGCCTGCACACCCGCTGGCAGTTCCTGTCCCCGCTGCACAGCGGTGCTTTAAAAATGTTTTTAAAAATTGACTCCCCCCTCCAGCCCTCAAGCGGGGGGTGGAGCTCTGAAGCCCTTCAGATACGGGCTCCAAAATTACCTAGGTGCACCCCTGTGCACAGGGCCTGGTATATTTTTATCCATTACTTAGATGAAGGGATGGAGGAAATCCTTATCAAAACTATGGATTATATATAAAACTGGGAGGGATAGCTAACACCAGAGAAGACAGGAATAGTAATTCCTAGGGGTGTGCAATTCGGGTTTTCGGTGATTCGGTTCGGGACCCGAACCGAATCACCGCCGTTCTGTTCTGTGCTTGATTCTGGGCTACCCGAATCACCCCTGATTCGGTTCGGATTCAGATTAAATCCGAATCTGAATCCGAATCGATTCGGGTAAGAAAAACGGGTCCCAGGGGCAAAATAGTGGGGTGGGGTGGTAGGGCCCAATGGTTGGAAGCTACCACCCAAATTTCAGGGGAATTGGGCAAAGGGCTGATTTTTTGGGAATTTTTGAAGTTTTAGTGTCTTTGGGGCAGATCAGGGGCATAGCGTGGGATCTGGGCAAAAAGAGTGGGGTGGGGTGGTAGTGCCTAATGGGTGGAGGCTACCACCCCAATTTCAGAGTGACTGGGCAGAGGGCTGATTTTTGGGGAATTGTTGAAGTTTACATGTCTTTAAGGGTTTTCCCCATAGAGAAGCATTGAGGTGTCAGCAAATGTATAGCCTCACGCAGGGGGCAAAGGGGTGGCCTAGAGCAGTGTGGGGTTGGTGGTAGTGCCAGGTAGGGTCAAGGAAGCTACCTGAATTTTTTCAAAGGATTTGGGCAGAGGGCTGATTTTTGGGGAATTGTTAAAGTTTACGCGTCTTTAAGGTTTTTCCTCATAGGGTATACATGGAGCTTTCAGCAGCCCCATAACTGTACTTGGGGGGTGCTGGGGTGGCCCAGAGCAAGTGGTAGTGTAGTGCACATAGGGTGCCAACCACCCCCATGGGTTTCTAACTCATGGGGTACAGGGTTCTGTTGTTTCAGAGGTATTCTGAGTGTGGATTCTATGATAGCTAATGAGATTTTCAATGAAACACCATGTATCCACTCTAATTTGCTATCATAGAATCCACACTCAGAATTCACACTCAGACGTCATCCCGAATCACCCAAATTTTTTGGGCACAAATCAGGGGTGATTCGGCTTGGCCCCGAAAAATATCGGGGGACATCGGGGGTGATTCGGTTCGGACCCGAATCACCCGAAATTGCTCGTTTCAGGCACAGATCAATCTGTGCCCAAAATTTTTTGCACATCCCTAGTAATTCCTGTTGTTGTTATTACTACTACTACTATTAATATTATTATTATTACTACCACTTGCATTTCCTGCTTTTCAACAGAGAAAGTTACCAAATGGCATGAGAAGATGATTTTCTGTCTTAAAAGAGCTCACAATCTCAACACACACCAGCAGCAGCTACTGGAGAGATGCTAAGCTGTGCTGAACTGGAACATGGCTATCCCTCTGCTAAATATAAAAGAGCCACCACTTTCAGTGGGGCCTCTTCCTCAGTTTGCAGCGGTGTTCCTCTTTATTCTGTACTAGTCAGACCTTATCTGGAATACTGTGTCCAGTTCAGGGCACCACACACAAGAAGAATGTAGTCACATTAGAATGGGTTTAGTGGGAGGACATGAAAGCACTTTTCAAATTCTTTAAGGGCTGTCATATGGCAGAGAGCAAAGACTTAGGGCCCGTTCGGACACAGCATGAAACCTTGGGTAGATGAACCTGTGGGTTAATCCACAAAGCCAGGAATCATCCCACAGACAATGGTTCAATGATGGTTTTGCAACCCCTGGCTTCCAGGCAGAGGAATCCCTCCCTCTTCCTGGTCCACCAAGGCTGCATCCCAGCAAGCTCTGGATACCAGTAAAGTGACAACCATTGGCCAAGATCCTTTTCAGCATTGATCACCTGCCCTCAGTAGGGAACAAACATTTTAACCCTTTCCTCACACCACTTTCACCACTGACCTTGCAAGAACCCTGCAGCCATACAGTCTTGCACAGACACAATTACTGGTACCGGGGGATGGAGATGGGCACTAATTTTCTGTTACTTCTGGAAGGGGAAATGATGATTTCCTGGGAGGGAGTATGGATATAAGGGCAGGTAAAGGATCCTGGGTTTGGTCCACTGTGTCAAAGGATGCTCTTGACTCATAGACCCAGGCCAAGCAGGCTGACTTGTAGATCCAGGTCAAATAGTCCAGGAAGCCCCAACACACTTGTGCCCCCTGTTGGCTTGCCAGCTGGGGATTAACCTTCTCATGAGAAGGCCAGTCCACCAGAGAAAAACAGAGGCACTATGTGCTTCAGTGCTCCATTGAGCTGCACTCTCATGAGTACCCCATTTCTGGGGTACTCTTCCCAGGGACTTGCACAGATGTAGCAACTGGGCTGGGCTGCAACAGCCCTCCAGCCTGCATGCGTCCTTATTCTCTGTTGCCCCAGAGGGCAGGACTCGATCTAATGGGCTAACAGGAGGATAGATTTTGGTTGAACATTATGTGAAACTTCTTAAGAGAAAGAGCAGTTTGACAACAGAACCAATTAATTACCTAGTGAGATAATGGGCTTTTCTCATATTCTAAACAAAGTTTTTTATATTTCAATATTTTTGGCCCATATGATGAGTAAAATTACCCAAAATAGTCCCATTGAAATTATGAGGATGAATTAGGCATTGCCTAACTTATCCTTTTAATTTCAGTCGGACTACTGTGGGTAATTTTATCCATCATATCACTAAATTATGGCAGTGCTGCTTATTCACTGTGTGTATATGTAAGTTGTTGTGTGAAAATTTTACTTCTATATGTTTACAGCACATTATCACCTGCCAATTCACCTATATTTTCTTCACCATGCACATAATTGCATTCTGTAGTTTAACACAAGTTTAGTAGGAGAATGTATCTCAGTCATTTCTCAGTGCATCTATGTCAAGTTTGGATGGATGGTGATACGTATTGTGCAATCACTCCATGCCAACTTTCAGGCAGCTTGGGAAGATATTTTGGATTTTATGGCTGATAGAATTAGTCAGGGCTTATAATGATGGGGAATGCCATTTTTGTACCTCACCTTATACAGGTGCTATCATGCTTGTGTAATTATTCTCTATGGTTTTATAAAGCTTTAGATTGCTAGGGAAGAATGCCTGGGTGAGAATGAGTGTATTATGGATAGATTCCCCCCTCTCTGCCCTCATGGTATGTTCATCCGCTCACACCTTAAGCTTTCAAATATGCATGCACATAATCTCTTAGTCACAACATTATCCCCTTTCCTTTCCTTCCCTTCCCTTCCCTTCAAATACACACCACAATTTCATAACCACCATTACTGGCAGTACAATATGCTTATCTCCAAATCCTGCTCCCAAGCCCTTTGCTTTTCTTGCTGCTCTGGCAACAGTGACAGCTGCTGCTGCTTCTGCCTCTTTAGCAGCAACGAGGAGGTAGATCTCTACAATATCTCTCTGCCCCTCTGCTCTCTCCATTGGGGCTTGAAAGCCTGCTACTGCATTCCTGGCACCTGTGATACTGCTGCAGCAGTATTTCAAAAACCAGAAGGGAAGGCGAGGGGGAGAAAGACCTCCCATCTAGCTGTTACCAGCCTCAGATCGTGGGAGAAGGGATTATAATTTGAGCCAGAGAAGAACTGAGTGGGGGGAACAGCCTCATTCAGAATTCCAGCCCACTCCATGAGCATGCCTAATTCTTATTCTGAACCAGGTCATTACAACATTAGGGTGACGCCTTCAAATTTGGGGCACTGGAAATGGATAACACTATTTAGAAATGTGATACTCAGGGATACTGTGTGCTCTCTACTCCACCTTCCACACACACAAGCAACCCATAAAGCTATATATACATTATCCTTTCTGTATCAAGCGCCCTCATACTATGAATCTGCTTTAAGTGTACCAACTGCCAGGCAAATCTTTTAACCTGTGCAGGTCTGCACAGATAGCTTCTGCTCCTGGATTCTATATGGCCTGCATAATGAAAGTGCTGCAAAGCCATTTTGAGAACATTTAAACTATGGAAGGAGAAAGGGCTTAATGATGAGGGAAGCTGCCCATCACTGCTACAATGTATGAGCTACCACCTTGTGCCATTTGCATACTTTTTACCAAGAACGGAAATTAAGTACAATCCTATAACTGTCAGCAGGAAAACGGAAATCTTGGGACTGGACCTTAAATTATTATAGTCACCACTGATGGTCACTTTTTTCAAGGAGTTTTACTAGAGTGATTGAGGCTATTTTTACAGGACAAAAAAAGAAAAAAAAGAAATCCTAGTTCTAATGTGTTGCCAAGCATGTGGTGTTAGGCTTTTCATTATACCTATATTTGAATTCCTTTTTAAAGTCATTATAATCATGAACCTAGAGCCAACCAGTACTTGAGTTTAGGTAGTATAGGCCCTTGGGAACAGAGACCAAGCCCCATCTGACACTTAAAGTGATGCCATTATATTATGTTTAAAGTGTGCTTTCATGTCTTCTTTAGGCTCCAAAGAAACATTTGCAAAATGGGATTATTCGTGGATACCAGATTGGTTATCGTGAATACAGTGCAGGGGGCAATTTCCAGTTCAACATCATCAGTATTGATACCACCGGGGACAGTGAAGTTTACACTTTAGATAACCTGAAAAAATTCACCCAGTATGGCATGGTGGTGCAAGCATGTAATCGAGCTGGAATAGGACCATCTTCTCAGGAAATTATCACCACTACACTGGAGGATGGTAGGTAGTAAGCTTGAAAATTGTTTATTTGCATCAGGTTGAGATTGTATGGGATCTGCTTTTGATGATTTTAACTTCAAGTCTGTGCATTATTACTTGACCTGAGCTGTAGGAAAAGGGTATGATTTTTTAAAAAGGAAGGTTTTGTTACCTTGGGGAGTGGCATGTTCCTTTAAAGAAACCTGCCATCTTCAAGGAACATATTATAGGCTCATTCACGCAATGGTTATTAGGGTAGGACAAATGCCCTTTCCTACTTTGGGAGCTCTGCAGGCTCCCATTTTATGACCATGTGCTCTTAAAAAGCCAGGATCTGCTCTTCCGAGAGAGAGAAGCTGAGTTGGAGGGCACCGACCTTACCCAGCACTTTAGTGAGATAGGAGGAAATGCCCTCTGTCCCAGCTGTTCTGCCCCAGACAATCACGTCCTCCCCCTCCAACCTTGCTTTTTAAGAGCACATGATCACAAAAATTGGAGCCTGAAAAACTCAACTAGGGTAGTGCATTTGTCCTAGCCTAATAATCATAATGTGAATGGGCCTCATATTCATCTACAGGTGAAACTCGGAAAATTAGAATATTGTGCAAAAGTCCATTAATTTCAGTAATGCAAATTAAAAGGTGAAACTGATATGAGACAGACGCATTACATGCAAAGCGAGATAAGTCAAGCCTTAATTTGTTATAATTTGTGATGATCATGGCGTACAGCTCATGAAAACCCCAAATCCACAATCCCAGAAAATTAGAATATTACATGGAACCAAGAAGACAAGGATTGTAGAATAGAACAATATCGGACCTCCGAAAAGTATACAGTGTACTCTGCTTGATTGGCCAGCAAACTCGCCTGACCTGACCCCATAGAGAATCTATGGGGCATTGCCAAGAGAAGGATGAGAGACATGAGACCAAACAATGCAGAAGAGCTGAAGGCCGCTAATGAAGCATCCTGGTCTTCCATAACACCTCAGCAGTGCCACAGGCTGATAGCATCCATGCCACGCCGCATTGAGGCAGTAATTGCTGCAAAAGGGGCCCAAACCAAGTACTGAATACGTATGCATGCTTATACTTTTCAGAGGTCCGATATTGTTCTATTCTTCAATCCTTGTCTTCTTGGTTCCATGTAATATTCTAATTTTCTGGGATTGTGGATTTGGGGTTTTCATGAGCTGTACGCCATGATCATCACAATTATAACAAATTAAGGCTTGACTTATCTCGCTTTGCATGTAATGCGTCTGTCTCATATATCAGTTTCACCTTTTAATTTGCATTACTGAAATTCATGGACTTTTGCACGATATTCTAATTTTCCGAGTTTCACCTGTAAGTCCATCTTGGAAAGTCCATCATTCCAAGTCCATCTTGGAAAATGTGAGGTGCTTTGGGCAGAGCCAAAAATCTAAGCCTCTTCCTGCCTAGAGAAGCCCAGCCATCTGCCCACAAAATGCTCCCTAAGGGCACTACCCTAAATTTTTCTGTCTGTGGACCGTTAGCCCCATGACAAGCTATAAAGCAGTCGTACAGCCCTTAATGGTACTGGTTTACTCAATACAATATCAAATTTGTTTATTTATTTATTTATTTATTTATTTTTGCATTTTTATACCGCCTTTCGTTAATATATAGCCCCAAGGCGGTTTACAAAAGTTAAAAACATACAATAAAAACACAATAAAAACAACATGCTAGGAGTATAAAAACATATAAAAACAGGCATAAAACAATACAACAAATAAAAAACACACAGAAGCAGCAGTAAAAATGATTATGTAAAAGCCTGGGTAAAAAGCCAAGTCTTTACAAGCTTTCTAAAAGCCATGATGGAGTCCGAGGAACGAATGGCCACTGGGAGAGCATTCCAGAGTCTGGGGGCAGCAACAGAGAAGGCCCTGTCCCGAGTGCACGACAGCCGGGCCTCTCTCATTGTCGGCACCCAGAGCAGGGCCCCCTCAGATGTCCTCGTCAAGCGGGCAGCAACCCTTGGGAGTAGGCGGTCCCTCAAATACCCCGGGCCCAAACCGTTTAGGGCTTTAAAGGTCAAAACCAGCACCTTGAATTGGACCCGGAAACGAACCGGTAACCAGTGCAGCTCTTTCAAAATGGGGATGATATGTTCCCAATGGGCAGCTCTGGATAAAACCCTCGCTGCCGCGTTTTGCACTAGCTGCAGTTTCCGGATATTCTTCAAGGGCAGCCCCACGTAGAGCGCGTTACAGTAATCCAGCCGTGACGTGACTAAGGCATGGGTAACCGTGGCCAGATCTGCCTTCCCGAGAAAGGGACGCAGCTGGCGCACCAGCCGAAGCCGTGCAAAGGCACCCCTGGCCACCGCCTCCACCTGAGCTTCCAAAAGCAGAGCTGGGTCCAGTAGTACCCCCAAGCTGCTTACTTGCTCCTTCAAGGGGAGTGCAACCCCATCCAGAACCGGTAAAATCTCCTCATCCCGATTGGCTCTCCTACTCACCAACAGTATCTCCGTCTTATCCGGATTCAATTTCAGTTTGTTAGCCCACATCCAACCCATCACGGCCTCCAGCCCTCGGTTCAGGACATCCACCGCCTCCCTAGGATCAGATGACAAGGAGAGATAGAGCTGAGTGTCATCCGTATATTGCTGACAACTCAGTCCAAATCCCCGGATGACCTCTCCCAGCGGCTTCATGTAGATGTTAAACAGCATGGGGGACAAGACCGAACCCTGCGGGACCCCACAGGCCAATGGCCATGGGGCCGAGCAGTAGTCCCCCAGCACCACCTTCTGGACCCTCCCCTCAAGAAAGGACCGGAACCACTGCAACGCAGTGCCTCCGATTCCCATACTCGAGAGGCAGCCCAGAAGGATACCATGATCGATGGTATCGAACGCCGCCAAGAGGTCCAGCAGAACCAACAGGGATGCACTCCCCCTGTCTAGTTCCCGGCGTAGGTCATCCACTAGAGTGACCAAGGCAGTCTCAGTCCCATACCGGGGCGGAAGCCAGATTGAAAAGGGTCCAGATAATCCGTATCATCCAAGACCCTCTGCAGCTGGGACGCCACCACACGCTCTATCACCTTGCCCAAAAAGGGAAGGTTAGACAAAGGTCTATAGTTGTCCAGGCTGGAGGGATCAAGGGAGGGCTTTTGGAATCCTTTGATTTGAAATTTTGGAATCCTGTACTGCTTAAATGAGTTCCTGAAGCTGGGCACTGATTTTTGTGTTGGCTGCTTGCAATGCTAGAAGCAGTAGTTGTCTAAGACTGAGGGAACATGCAGTGATGCTGACATAGAAAGCAGCCTCTTCAACCCAAGTTGGAACTCCTGAGACAGACTTTTCCCCACCTAGGAGACATTGTCAAAAGCCAAACCTAGGAGCAATCCACAGCATCCATCCACTCACATTCCCACCCTCTCCAGGCACCTGTCTCCCCCACATATTATAAGGCAATTCACACAGTCAAAAACTGGGTAAGACAAGTGTCCTACTCCATTTTGGGAGCCGTGCATACTCCCAGTTTTCATTACTTGATAGGAGGAGTCATTGAGCATGAGGCAGGAGCTGGGTGGGATAGCACCATCCTGTGGTGTTTTTGGCTATTCCAGTCCTTGATCCAGGCCAGCTTTTGAACGGAGCTTTAGTTACTTGTATTCCAGTCCCAGTGGCGTAGAGGTGGGACTGGAATAGCCAGCAGCAAGAGCACTGAAAAGCAGTCTGCGCTTGTCTCGCTGTACACACTATCTATTTTATTATACTATTAATATTCCTGATTCCACTTCACTGCCTTGTCCTGCATATCACAATTCTTTCCTCTGGATTCTACATGTCCTCCCCAGCTTTCACGCCCAGCTTTTTACAAAGGTAGGATTTAAGACTTGTCCTACCCAGCTTCTGCCTCACACATAGTCACTTCTCCTATCTAGTTGTTTGCTCACACACAATAGAAAATTGGAAGCAGACAGTTCCCAAACCTGGGTAGGACACTTGTTCAACCCAGTTCTTGATTATGTCAACTGCCTTACTGACTTGCTTTTTAGCAATGCCATGCAGAGGACCACTAAACCAGCAGCCAAGCTTCGAGATGTTGTTTGGAGTACATGGCTTTGAGTATTTTGGGTAATAGAATGTATGACTTGACAATGTACTGTACTGATACTTCAGAAACAACACAATAAGCCCAATATGACAAACAAAACCAAATAGAAATCAAATTAATAATAATAATAATAATAATAATAATAAATAGAACTATCCCCTCTGTTGTTTGTAATCACCATGACTCTAATTTCACAAATACCAAACAAAACAGGCCTCAGATACCAAACATCTAAAACATCAAGTAAAATCAACCATCTGCTGTGCATGGACGATCTGAAGTTGTATGGAAAGTCCCAGTCAGAAATCGAATCACTGCTAAACACTGTCGGTATATTCAGTAGCGATATAGCAATGGAGTTTGGACTAGACAAGTGTGCTGCATTAATAATGAACAGAGGGAAAATAAGAAAAACAGAAGGAATAGAACTGCCCAATGGAAGCAACATCAAGAACCTGGAAGAGAAAGAACATTACAAATACTTGGGCATTCTCCAGGCTGATAACATTGCACACACTGAAGTTAAAAGAAAAATGGGAAGTGAATACATCAGGAGAGTTAGAAAAATCCTCAAGTCCAAACTCAATGGCGGGAACACCATACAAGCCACAAACACCTGGGCTATACCTGTTATCAGACAGACTGCAGGAATAATAGACTGGACCCAGACAGAGCTAGAGACACTAGATTGTAAGACCAGGAAAATCATGACCATCAATCATGCTCTGCACCCCCGCAGTGATGTCGATAGGCTATACCTCCCTCGCAGCTCAGGTGGAAGAGGAATGCTGCAAGTCCATCAAACTGTAGAGGAGGAGAAAAGACGCCTTGAAGAATATATCAAGGACAGTGAAGAAGATGCACTTCAAATGGTCAATAATGCGAAACTATTCAACACCAATGAAACAACGCAGGCCTACAAGAAAGAACAAGTCAAGAACCAAGCAGAAAAATGGAGAAATAAGCCCCTGCATGGTCAATATTTGCACAATATAAGTGGGAAATCAGACATCACCAAGACCTGGCAATGGCTTAAGAATGGCAACTTGAAGAAAGAAACAGAGGGTTTAATACTGGCTGCACAAGAACAGGCACTAAGAACAAATGCAATAAGAGCAAAAGTCGAAAAATCCACCACAAACAGCAAGTGCCGCCTTTGTAAAGAAGCAGATGAAACCGTGGACCACCTAATCAGCTGCTGTAAAAAGATCGCACAGACTGACTACAAACAAAGGCATGACAAAGTAGCAGGGAGGATACATTGGAGCATCTGCAAAAAATACAAGCTACCTGTAGCCAAACAATGGTGGGACCATAAAATTGAAAAAGTTGAAGAAAATGAAGATGTAAAAATATTATGGGACTTCCGACTACAAACAGACAAACATCTGCCACACAATACACCAGATATAACTGTGGTCGAGAAGAAAGAAAAACAAGTCAAAATAATCGACATAGCAATACCAGGTGATAGCAGAACAGAAGAAAAAGAAATAGAAAAAAAATCACAAAATAAAAAGATCTACAAATTGAAATTGAAAGGCTGTGGCAGAAAAAGACCAAAATAATCCCAGTGGTAATTGGCGCCCTGGGTGCAGTTCCAAAAGACCTTGAAGAGCACCTCAACACCATAGGGGCCACAGAAATCACCATCAGCCAATTACAAAAAGCAGCTTTACTGGGAACAGCCTATATTCTGCGACGATATCTATAACAACTATAACAACAGCAACAACATTGACAATAAAATTCTGGCATCCCAGGTCCTTGGGAAGGACTCGATGTCTGGATAAAACAAACCAGTCAATAACACCTGTCTGACTGTGTAAACAAGAAATAATAATAATAATGAAAGCCTGGCAAAATAATATACAAAACATACAATTATATTTCTTCAAAGTAATTTAGTAAAACATTTAAGACCAGTAAAATGAAAATCTCACCAGAAAAAAACAAGGCAAAAACATTGCTCTTTTTAAAAAATGCAACATTCAATCAATAATCTGCACAGTATGTACCCTGAGACCCGAAGATTCCTTGTGACCAAAACAAAAAACAAAAAAAACCAAACGGTTTCAACACCAAAATATAGATAGAACATTGTGTAGTGAATAACCAGATGCATTTTGATCATGCTGGCCTTCATCAGTGAATTAGTCATTCAATGAATTAGTCAGAGTTTACAGACTTGCACACCTTTACAATACTGATTTGTAGAAATTGTCATACCTTGCTCAACAAATTTGTTTCCGTACACCAACTGATCTCGTTTCTGCTGTGGCTTCTTGTGCTTATTCCACAGTAGTTTCTAGATTCTCTCCACTATGGTAACGGCTTTCCTTCAAGTCTCTTGAGACAATTTATGCAAATTAATATTGGAAAGGTATGCAAGTCTGTAAACTCTGACTATTTCATTGAATGGGCCACTGATGAAGGCCAGCATGGTCAAGACGTGTCTGGCCAGTCTATCACTACCCCTTGTTCTACTTGTATTTTGGTTTTGAACTGTCTGTCTTTAAAAAAAATATATTGCCTTGCTTTTTTCTGGTGAGATTTTACTAGTTTTACTGGTCTAAAATGTTTTACTAAATCACTATCTGAATAAATATTATTGTATATTTTCTATATTATTTCATCCTGGCTTTAAGTGCTTTGTTGCTGGTATTTCAGAAACCTGGATTTCAGAAACCAAATCATTAGTCACACTAAGAGTTCTTTCGACAAATATTGTCATTCTAATTAGAAAATATCTTTCATTTTCAGTGACCCTGATGACAAGCAACATATTTTCTCTTGAGGGGAAAGCACTTACTTTCATATATTACATTTTTCCATATGAATGTTCATCTTGTGATTTTGTATATGCAGCATTCTCTCAAGTATCTCACACAGAATTTGGATTCCTGACAATCTTTTTGTTTCATCTTTAAAAATAATAATGAATCAACAGCTTTCTCATCTCCAACGTAATAGTGGAGACATTTTAAAAATACCTGGGAAGTGCTTTCAAAATGCTCCAGTGCTCAGAGGCTGGTGCTTTATACCCAGCATGGCTTCCTCTTCTTGTTAGGGCTAGCAGTCTGGAGGCACAACTGTATTCAGGTCAGACAGGCAGAAGGCTGGTCATCACCAAACAGGCAGGCTAGGAAAGGCAAAGCAAGGCAAGCAGATAGATATGCTAGTTGGCACATGAACAGAGTACAGGCAGTCTAGCAGCAGTTTGGTCTCAAGAGATAAGTTTATTTAAACAAAAGCTAAGGCCAGAAGGACTAGATGAATCCTTATTGGCCTTGCCTGCTACATCTGTGACCTGCAGCCCATTCTTTGGCCATCTGGATGGATGAACCTTGACACTGGTACTCAAGGGACAAACAGCAGCACCAGAAAAAGTATATTGGAAGTATGCATTTCTGCAGAGGGTGAATTTCATCCTCTCACCAGTTAGATTTCTGAAAGAAAAATAATAATGTATTTCACGTTAAATGCTCCCATCCTAAACATTAATAAAAGTGAGTGCATTAGAAACTCCTCAGAACAGATCCATGATAAAGAAAAACACTTTGAATATTTTTTTAAAAGCCTTTCTTTCAAGTTAACACAGAGGGCGGGAACTATTTGTCTAATGACGATGCTTGCTTGCCTCCTCTCCAAGACCTTCTCTGTTGCCTCCTATGCAAGTGAAGTAAATATGCCCCTACCTGAGTATTCAGGTGCCTTAACCTGGCATTTGGTTCACCCTGCAGCACCAGTTCTGCTTACCAAAAGTGGCCCACTAAGTGGCTCGCATTCCATGTCTGGCTCCACACCAGCAAGCCAGGCTTCTTGCCCATTTAAAGTTTGAGAATAGATTGAGATTGTTTCGGCCCCAAGACCTCTAATCATTCGCTTTACCAGATAAAACTGTGTGGATGAGTGTTGTACCTGAGTACTAAAGTCTGCTTCTCAGCCCTGCTCCTTGGACTGCCATAGACTGAAATTTGCTTGGTGGGTACCAGGGACAAGACTTTTTTCAGTGGTAGCTTTGCAGCTGTGGATTTCCTCCCTGTGGAAATAACTCAGGCCATACTTTGCTTAGCTTTCAGTGGGCTTCTAAAATGTGTTTATGTGGTCTGCTTTGTAACTGACCTACTGTCCTGGTTTTACTGGAAATCATACCCTTGCTGTTTTTATACTTTCGTTTTATAATCTTTGGCTTTTATAAGTTGCAACTATTTGTTTTCTTATTTTTGTTACCCACTTTGGAAAAACATTTATTTTAAAAGGCACTACAAATATATGATGATGATATTGCGTTTGGGGCAGTATAGAAATGTATTAAATAAATAAATAAACAAATAAACAAACAAATAAATAAAATTAAACATTATTATAATTAATAAAATAATTAACATATTTCAGCCACACTGTAACAAAAAAAAACTAAATTCAGAATGTGAAAACCCTATATTTATATGACCATTTCATAGTATTGACCCAGGATCTTTGTGACTAGCAAAATAATACTATTATAGAAAGGGGTATGTGTCCCTGTTAATAAGGGTCAGGATGATGGGATGCTAGAGGTCTCTGACTGGATCTTCTGTTTCATTTTTTGTTTCATTCAAAGCAGCTGGAGGGCCCCCAAATTGGCCTAGGAGAACAGTGCTGAGAGAGGAGGTTGGTTTACACCTTTCCCCTACACTGTTTTCATAATCTAAATCCCTCTTTAAGCTGCTGTTTGCCCCAGGGGAAAAATACATATACACCATATAGGAATCTTTATGTACCTGTATGTTTCCATCCCCACTAGATAATTAACTTGTAGCTTCAGGGTAGTGTTTTATATTCAGAAAATGGTGTAGGAAGGAGCATTAAACACTGATTCCTTTAGCACAGTTCCCCAAATCTAATTCACCCCCACCCAACCTGTGGCAGCTTTGAATTTTAAAAAAATAATCCACCAGAAATTCAATCACAGATTTCATCTCATCGAGGTCTAGAACTGAGCTACAAAACTTGAACTTGCTCGCCTGCAGTGAGTCATGACACTTGCTAAGAATGACAAAAACCAACTTGCTATATTTCTAGGCAATTGAGAACAAGTTGTATAGAATTGCTGTTCTAAAACAGTGATAGAGAGCCCTCTTGTGGGAAATGGGAATTACTCAGTCAGCTAAGAAAATACTGTAGTCAGAAAGCCTGCACTAATATGACTAGTCAAGCATCATCCAATAGGAAGATTCTCAGATGATTTACGCCATTAAAGCCCCCTTACATTTATTTATTTATTTATTTATTTATTTATTTATTTATTTATTTATCATATTTATATACTGCCTGATATGTGTGTCTCTACATGGTGTACATAAAACACAACAAATATAAAACATAGTAAAAACAAAACAATTTCACAGAACGATTTCACAGGATAAAAGCAATTAAACAGTTTAATGTTAATTTCAGTTAGAAAGCCTGAGAAAATAGGTGTGCTTTTAAAAAGCAGTGATGGAGGTGCTCTTATTTTGACAGAGAGCATATTTCAAAGCCCTGAGGCAGTCACAGAGAAGGCCCGGTCCTGAGTCACCAAACAAGCGGTGGCAACTGTAACCGGACCTCCCCAGATTATCTTAATAGGTGGCAGGGTTCATGACAAAGAAGGCATTCTCTTAAGTACCCTGGATCCAAGCCATTGAGGGCTTTATTATAGGTCATAACCGGCACTTTGTATTTGAGATTTTCAATACAAACCATGAATCCACTCTCATTTGCTACCAAAGAATCTACACTCAGAACACCTCAGAAACAACAGAACCCTGTATCCCAGGGGTTAGAAACCCATGGGGGTGGTTGGCGCCCTATGTGCACTAAACCACCACTCACACTGGGCCACCCCAGCACCCCCCAAGTGCAGTTATAGGGCTGCTGAAACCTCCATTATATATTATGAGAAAAAACCTTAAAGACGCGTAAACTTCAACAAATCACCAAAAATCAGCCTTTTGCCCAAATCCTTTGAAAAAATTCTGGAAGCTTCCTTGCCCCTCATGGGCACTACCACCAACCCCACACTACTCTAGGCCACCCCTTCCCCCCTGACGTAAAGTGATACACCTCCATTATACCTTATGGGGGAAACCTTAAACATGGATAAAATTCAACAGTTCACCAAAAAATCAGCCCTTTGCCCGATCCCTCTGCAATTTGGGTGGTAGCCTCCACCCATTAGGCACTATCACCCCGCCCCACTCTTCTGCCCCAGATCCCACTTTATGCCCCACATATGACCCAAAGACACTAAAATTTCAGCAATTCACCAAAAATCAGCCCTTTGCCCAATCCCTCTGCAATTTGGGTGGTAGCCTACACCCATTAGGCACTACCACCCCACCCCACTCTTTTGGCCCTGGGACCCATTTTCTTGATCCAAATCGATTCAGATTTGGATTCAGATTAATTTGGATCCGAATCGAAACTGGATTGATTTGGATGGGTCAGATTCAGGCCCAAAAATGAATTGGGGGTGTTTTCAGATGTGAATCGAAACACCAGAAATCTGAATTGCACACCCCTAGATGAAACAGTGGACCACCTAATCAGCTGTTGTAAAAAGATCACACAGATTGACTACAAACAAAAGCATGACAAGGTAGCAGGGATGATACACAAACATTTGCCAAAAATACAAGCTACCTGTAGCCAAAAATTGGTGGGACCATAAAACTGAAAAAGTTGTAGAAAATGAAGGTGCAAAAATATTATGGGACTTTCGACTACAAACAGACAAACATCTGCCACACAATATACCAGATATAGGAGGAGAGATCTGGGAGAGTTGGTCCTGTGGTAGCAAGCATGACTTGTCCCCTTAGTTAAGCAGGGTCCACCCTGGTTGCATTTGAATGGGAGACCAGAGCACTGTAAGATATTCTCCTCAGGGGATGGAGCCACTCTGAGAAGAGCAGAAGGCTTCAAGTTCTCTCCCTGGCTTCTACAAGATAGGGCTGAGAGAGATTCCTGCCTGCAACCTTGGAAAAGTGGCTGCCAGTCTGTGAAGACAATACTGAGCTAGATAGACCACTGGTCTGACTCAGTATATGGCAGCTTCCTGTGTTCCTATAACTGTATAAGAAGAAAGAAAAACAAGTTAAAATAATCGACATAGCAATACCAGGTGATAGCAGAATAGAAGAAAAAGAAATAGAAAAAAAAAATCACAAAATACAAATATCTACAAATCAAAATTGAAAGGCTGTGGCAGAAGAAGACCAAAATAATCCCAGTAGTAATTGGTGTCCTAGGTGCAATTCCAAAACACCTTGAAGAGCACCTCAACACCATAGGGGCAACAGAAATCACCATCAGCCAATTACAAAAAGCAACTTTACTCGGAACGGTCTATATTTTGTGACGATATCTATAATAATAACAATATTGATAATAAAATACAGCCATCGGAGGTCTGTCATGGCTCAGACTTCTGACTCAGAAGAGTCAGATGAGGAATGGGAGGATTGGCCTGCTAGTGAGGGCTCAGAGGCACAGCAACAGGATTTGGCAGGGAGAACAGACTCAGGAGCTGAGAAATTGGAACAGCTGCCAGACATGAATCCTGATCAGGAGCAGGTTGATCAGGAGGAGGCTGGGATTTCAACTGTCTTGAGAAGACGTTTCAAGAGGAAAGCTCAGTGGGAGAAACGCAGGCGCAGGAGATCACAAGAGAGGAAGCAGAAGTGCTGACTCAGAGAAGCCTGATAGGCTGCTGGTTCTCTTCAGCTATATATTAAGCAGTCTATGATTTCCACCGATGCTGTTAGCAACTTTCGCTGACTGCGGACCGTGTTCTATTTTGAAATTCTCAACTTTTCCGAGTTCCAGTTTGCCCTTGTTCTTTTCTTTCCTGCTCTATGTTCTTGTTCCATTAATTCCTTGCTCTGGTCTCCTTTGTTCTTTTTCATTACTTGCTATGTTGTTTTCTTTTCAGTTATTATTCAGTTATTGCTAGAGGGGGGTACCTAGTTCAGTTCAGGGGACTTGATTCATTTACTATTTTCTTTGTGAACCTTTCATTTTCCATCGTGCAGCTTCACGGCTACTTTCTGTTAACTCACAGGGGGAGTGCTGAAGGGGACTGAAGGGGGATGTAAATCCTGTTGGGTTAGCTGAGCTAACAGACTTGTGACACGGTCCTTGGGAAGGACTCGATGTTTGGAAAAGAGAAACCAGTCAATAACACCTGTCTGGCTGTGTAAACAAGAAAATAATAATAATAATAATAATATGAAAAATGCCAACAAGGAAATAATGATCTGCTATTACAAGTCTAGTCCAACTAGAAGAGGTTATTTAAAAAGAATGTACCAAATTTGGAAAGAAAAGCATCCAGATACAGAAATAACAGAACAAAGGCTAACAGACCAGAGAAGATTCATAATAAGAAATAAAGTATTCACAGGAGTTGAGCTGGAAGAACTACAAAGAGCAACACAGGCTCAAGACATGGAAGAAGGATTACCACCAACTGAAGAAGTTGCTCAGGCGCAGGTGGAGGAGGTGCTGGAAATAGAGGATGCCACTGTTGCTGAACTGTTTCAAAATCAAAACCAGGCAACCTCCCCTTTGCCTTCACCTCAAAAACCCAAATGCCATTTAACAGAAAAGCAACAAGAACTAAAGCAAAAAATAACTGAGCACATGAACCAAACAACCACCAGGGTTCGACTTCCAGCTCTAAAATCAGTTGCCAAAAACAACTTACTCAGGCATTAAAAGATGTCAATGCTGCACTTGCAGAAATAACAACCAATAATTTGCAAGAAACAAAGCAACTAATGTACAGTGCAGCAACAATAATAACACAAGAGCTCAGCTATAAGATCAATGGACCTGTAAAAAAAGAAAGCAGTACATCACTTAAATGGAAGATTAGATTAGAAAATAAAATCTCCAGGCTCAGATCAGATGCTAGTAAATTGAAAGATATGAAAGACAAGAAGCTGAAGAATGAAAACACCAAACAGTATCTGATCCAAAAATACCACCTAGATTCAAGGAAAATTAGAGAAGTCCTGGAAATAATGAAGCAGCAAACAACAACAGTGTCAAAGAAGATTAGCAGCTACGAAGCCAGAATCACACAACACAGGCAGAATCCCCAGTTTCAGTCAAATCAGAGACGTTTCTACCAAAGCATAGAAGGAGAAACTGCAAGAAACATAGAAACACCAAATAAAGAAGAAACAGTGCAATTATGGCAGAAATTATGGGGCAGTCCAATAGATTATAATAAAAAAGCAGGCTGGGTGAAAGAGGTCGAAAAATGTAACCAACAAATGCAAGATCTAATAATAACACCAGAATTAATAATTCAAAGAGCAAAGAAAATTTAAAATTGGACTGCGCCAGGCGACGATGAACTGCATGGCTTTTGGCTTAAACACCTAACAAGCCTTCATAAACAACTATCGAAACAGTTCAATCACATTTTGCAAGGAGGTGATATTGAACAATGGCTAACAACTGGGAAAACTCATCTCATCATGAAAGTCCCAGCAAAAGGTGCAGTTCCAAGTAATTATAGACCGATAACATGCCTGCCAACCATGTTCAAATTATTAACTGGAATAATAGCAGATGAAGTGATGCAACACTTATTAACTAACAAACAGCTTCCAGTTGAACAGAAAGGAAATTACCCAAACACCAGAGGCACAAAAGACCAGCTGCTGATTGACAACATGATTTTAGAATATTGCAAGAGAAGAAAAACCAATCTAAGTGTTGCATGGATTAACTACAAGAAAGTCTTCGACTCATTGCCTCACACATGGATACTAAAATGTTTAGAAACAACTGGTGTCAGCAAAAACATTCAGATATTTATTTTAAAAAAAGCAATGAGCATGTGGAGTACACAGTTAACAATCAATGGTGAGACACTTGGACAGGTTAGCATTAGAAGAGGCATTTTCCAAGGGGACTCACTATCCCCTCTATTGTTTGTAATCGCCATGACCCCACTTTCACAAATACTAAACAAAACAGGCCTCAGATACCAAACATCTAAAACATCCAGTAAAATCAACCATCTGCTGTACATGGACGGTCTGAAGTTGTATGGAAAGTCCCAGTCAGAAATTGAATCACTGCTAAACAATGTCTGTATATTCAGTAGCGATATAGCAATGGAGTTTGGACTAGATAAGTGTGCTGCATTAATAATGATCAGAGGGAAAATAAGAAAAACAGAAGGAATAGAACTGCCCAATGGAAGCAAGATCAAGAACCTGGAAGAGAAAGAACCTTACAAATACTTGGGCATTCTCCAGGCTGATAACATCGCACACACTGAAGTTAAAAGAAAAATGGGAAGTGAATACATCAGGAGAGTCAGAAAAATCCTCAAGTCCAAACCCAATGGCGGGAACATCATACAAGCCATAAACACCTGGGCTATACCTGTTATCAGATACACTGCAGGAATAATAGACTCGACCCAGGCAGAGCTAGAGACGCTAGATTGTAAGACCAGGAAAATCATGACCATCAATCATGCTCTGCACCCCCGCAGTGATGTAGATAGGCTCTACCTCCCTTGCAGCTCAGGTGGAAGAGGAATGCTGCAAGTCCATCAAACAGTAGAGGAGGAGAAAAGAGACCTTGAAGAATATATAAGGGACAGTGAAGAAGATTCACTTCAAATGGTCAATAAAGAGAAACTATTCAACACCAATGAAAGAACGCAGGCCTACAAGAAAGAACAAGTCAAGAACCGAGCAGAAAAATGGAGAAATAAGCCCCTGCATGGTCAATATTTGCACAATATAAGTGGAAAATCAGACATCACCTGGCAATGGCTTAAGAATGGCAACTGGAAGAAAGAAACCGAGGATTTAATACTGGCTGCACAAGAACAGGCACTAAGAACAAATGCAATAAGAGCAAAAGTCAAAAAATCCACCACAAACAGCAAGTGCCGCCTTTGTAAAGAAGCAGATGAAACAGTGGAGCACCTAATCAGCTGTTGTAAAAAGATCGCACAGACTGACTACAAACAAAGGCATGACAAGGATGTCTGGATAAAACAAACCAGTCAATAACACCTGTCTGACTTTGTAAATAAATAAATATTAATATACTCTGTTATTGCACTCTGCAATAATTGTGGAATCTAGTTTGGCCCAAATATGAGAAATTTTATTCACAAAAAAGTCATTGAAGATGTTACAGCAAGTGACTGACGTTTCTGAGTTCAAATTCAAGGGGGAAGGGGCACATACTAACCTTCTCACAACCCCAGGCAATTCTGATGGATGTCAATTTGCAGGAACAATGCAGGCAGAAAAGAACCGCTTCTTTGTTACCTGCTCTGCCAAAGCAAACTGTGCTTTGTGTTGCGATTGGTTGGATTCATGCCGAGTCTTTCTCCACTTGCGCTCTAGTCATCCACCTTGCATCTTCAACTCCTGTAGTTCTTCCAAATACCATGGGGCTAATTTTGAAGCGGGTCGAAGAGGCCGCTTAGGAGTGATTTTGTCTGGTGAGTTCATTATTCCATGTTTGCACCAGAGCATCGACAGAATCACTAGCAGCCCTCTCTAAACCCTTCCAAGGCTTCTTGGAATCATATTGAATTCAATAACCTTCTTGGCCAGACCACCCTAGCAGGTCCTTCACCCCTGCTGAGTTGAGTTGTGAACGCAAGTCCTACCCTAACCAGATGGTGGTCCTTCCATGACAATGGGGAGACAGGAGTCCCCACCCATAGAACACCACTCTGATCAGAGCAAAAGACCAAATTGAACATGTGACCAGCATAATGTGTTGGTTCAGAGACCAGTTGGCATAGGCCCATAGTTGTCATGGCCACAATGAACTCCTGAGCCGCTACTGACAACCCAGTTCTGCAATGAACATTGAAGTCCCTCCCCCCGCACCAGACTGGGCAACTCCAATGCCAACTCTGCAACCATATCCGTCAGTTCAGTTATGGACTCTGTTGTAGGGCTGAGTCCAAAGGGGCTCAGGCAGTTGCAGGTGGAGTGGGGAGTAGTTCCCTTTAAAAGCATGTAAGCAGGTCCTTACCTGCTCCTGAGCTGCCCCACCTCCTTTCCGGGCACAGCGCTTGCTCTACAAAAGGCCGCTTACCTGCTTTTAAAAAGAAACTGCTCCCCCCCCCCACCGAACGGGTTCAGCACCAACAAAAGTCCCAGTCTATACTTGGTCCCTAGACTAGGCTTACATACAATCAATATAGAAAATTCCCTGACAGGGATTCTGGTAAGGGAGATGGTATTCTTATAGACCACAGCCACGCCACCTCCCTGCCCTCATCCTCTCACCTACTCCACCAATATTCCACTGGCTGAAACTGGGACCAAACCAGACCACTAGCCTCTCCCAATGATTCCTCACCACCACTGGAATAGCTACCCCAGAGTTGTCCCATGCCTCTCCATCTCTGCATGTGCAGAGAGGTCCCAAATGGGCCACAGACCGGCCCACGCTGTCATTTGAGAGGCAGGTGGGGAGGTGGAAGCAGTTCCCACCACCCTCCCTGCAGCCACTGCAGCCACCACCGCCCCCATCCTGAACTTTCTTCAAGGTAAAAAATGGAACTTTACCTCCCCCCCCACTGCAGCCCTTTACTTGTAAATAGAGGTGCACTTAGGTGATTTTGGAGCCTGGACCTAAAGACTTTTGGAGAACCCCCCCCCCGCAAGTTAAGCACCATCCCCCTACACACACACACACACACGTACACACACACACACACACACACACACACACACCTTGACACGCACAGTATTTTTAATACATGGGTTCCTGAGAGCACAAACAGCAACTGAAATCACAAGAATGTGAGAATATAAAACAGGTATATTTATGCAAATATGCATTAACAGAAACTTTTCAAGATGCAACCTAACATATTCCCACCCCAAATATTCCTTTCCCCACTCCCTCCTCTGTCCCTAAAGCAAAGGTCACACTTGGCGCCTGGCACAGGTCGCAGTCACATTCAGCTGCCTGGTGTAGCAACCACAATACCTAGGACTGACGAAAGAGGATTTGGGGGCCCTGAAGGTGTGTGGAGGCCCTGGACTTCTGCCCGAAAGTCCAGGTGTAAGAGCGCCTCTGATTGTAAAGGGGAATCCTTTCTGTATTCCCCTTTACAAGTTTGGCCTTCATGCCAACTCATGAGTTGGGGGCTTCGCTCAGCTCGCCGCCGGACTAAGCCCCACCGCTGCCGCAAAGGTTCGTCTTGAGGACAAGTCTTTAAGAACATAAGAACAGCCCTGCTGGATCAGGCCCAAGGCCCATCTAGTCCAGCATCCTGTTTCGCACCAGATGCCGCTGGAAACCACAGGCAGGAGTTGAGGGCATGCCCTCTCTCCTGCTGTCACTCCCCTGCAACTGGTACTGAGAGGCATCCTGCCCCTGAGGCTGGAGGTGGTCTTCAGCTCTCCAACTAGTAGCCGATACTAGACTTCTCCTTCATAAAGTTATCCAAACCTCTCTTAAATCCATCCAGGTGGTTGGCTGTCACCACATCTCGTGGCAGAGAATTCCACAAGTTGATTGTGCATTGTGTGAAAAAGTACTTATGTTTGTTGGTCCTACATTTCCTGGCAATCAATTTCATGAGATGACCCCTGGTTTTAGTGTTGTGTGAGAGGGAAAAGAATCTCTCTCTATCCACTTTCTCCACATCATGCATGATTTTATAGACTTCTATCATATCTCCCCGCAGTTGTCTTGTTTCTAAACTAAAAAGCCCCAAGTGTTGTAGCCTTGCCTCATAAGAAAAGTGCTCTAGGCCCCTGATGATCTTGGCTGCCCTCTTCTGCACCTTTTCCAGTTCTACAATGTCCTTTTTTAGATGTGGTGACCAGAATTGTATGCAGTACTCCAAGTGTGGTTGCACCATCGTTTTGTATAAGGGCATTATAATATTAGCAATTTTATTTTCAATCCCCTTCCTAATGATCCCTAGCATGGAACTGGCCTTTTTCACAGCTGCTGCACATTGAGTCGACACTTTCAACGGGCTGTCCACCACGGCCCCAAGATCCCTCTCCAGGTCAGTCACCGACAGCTCAGATCCCATCAGCGTATACTTGAAGTTGGGGTTTTTCATCCCAATGTGCATCATTTTACACTTGCCAACACTGAACTGCATTTGCCATTTTGTCGCCCACTCCCCAAGTTTGGAGAGATCCACTTGGAGCTCCTCACAGTCAGTTTTGGATTTCACTACCCAAAAGAGTTTGGTATCATCTGCAAATTTGGCCACCTCGCTGCTTACCCCTGCTTCTAGATCATTTATGAATAAATTAAAACACTGGTCTCAGTACGATCCCTGGGGGACCCCACTTCTTACTTCCCTCCATTGTGAAAACTCTCCATTAATACCTACCCTCTGTTTCCTGTCTTTCAACCAGTTAGCAATCCACACATGTACTTGTCCCCTTATCCCATGACCACTAAGTTTCCTCAGGAGTCTTTGATGAGGAACTTTGTCAAAAGCTTTCTGGAAGTCCAGGTATACTATATCATCTGGATCACCTTGAGCCACACATTTGTTTACACTCTCAGAGAACTCCAAAAGGTTGGTGAGGCAAGATTTATCTTTGCGGAAGCCATGTTGGTTCTCTCCCAGCAGGGCCTGTTGTTCTATGTGCTTTACAATTTTATCCTTGAGGATGCTTTCCATCAATTTGCCTGGAACAGATATTAAGCTAACCAGCTTGTAATTTCCCAGATCGCCCCTGGATCCCTTTTTGAAAATCTGTGTTGCATTTACTTTCTAGTCCTCCGGTACAGAGCCCGATTGCAGGGATAAGTTATATATTTTAGCAAGGAGGTTGGCAGTTTCACATTTGAGTTCTTTGAGTTCTTTGACTCCAAGGTGCCCCTCCCTGTCCTTTCTATAGAGTTTATATCCAGGGATAACAGTGTCCCACTTGTTCTCACTTTTCCACCATGTTTCTGTTATGCTCACTGTATCTATTTCTGTGTTAGCAACCAAGCACTCCAGCTCACCCATCTTGGCTCGGAGGCTTCTGGCATTGGCATATGAGCACCTATACGCTGAATCTCTCTTCTGATATATGCTATCGTCCTTTTGACCTTTTGACCAGCTGGCACAGGCTCCTGTCTGCTCTTTATGTGGTTCTGCTCTGTCCCCTTCTGTTTTATCTCAATCTTTTGCACCCTCACACTTTAAGAGATGGCATTTGCCGAACCGGATACTTTCCAGCTCCTGTTGGCTATTCCCCAGGTGCCATTTTAAATGCTGCTCTGCAACCTTTTTGATTTTCAGCACCAGCAGTCTGGTTCCACCTTGGTTCAAGTGCAGCCCATCCCTTTTGAACAGGTCTTGCTTGCCTCATAATGTATCCCAGTGCCTAACAAATCTAAACCCCTCCTCCTGGCACCAACATCTCATTCACGCATTGAAACCCCTCAGCTCTGCCTGTCTCGCTGTACCTGCGCGTGGAACAGGTAGCATTTCTAAGAATGCTACCTTGGGGGTCCTGGACTTCACACATTACCTATCAGATTAAATTTGGCTTCCAGGAACTCCCTACTACATTTCCCCACATCGTTGGTGCCAACGTGCACCACGACAGCTGTCTCCCCCCCCACCCCAGCACTGTCTCAGAGTCTATCTAGGCGCTGCATGATGTCTGTAACCTTTGCACCAGGCAGGCAAGTCACCGTGTGGTCAACACGCGGGTCACAAACCCATCTCTCTATACCTCTAATGATGGAATCACACACTACAAGGAGGCCCCACCCCCCGGAGGAGTATCCCCTGTGCAAGAGGATATGGGCTCATCATCCATGGAAGGGGTCCTTTCTAAAGGAGCATTTCCATCTTCCTCAGACTGATGTCCTCCTTGCCCGAGACCTTCATTCTTCCTGACAGCAGAGGAGCTACCAGCCCTGGAGTGGGATGCCTCTATCACATCCCTGAAGGTCTCGTCCACATGCTTCTCTGTCTATCTGAGCTTCTCCAGATCCACCATCTTGGTCTCAAGGGAACAAACTTGTTCCCTGAGAGCCAGGAGCTCCTTGCACCGAGCACACACACATGACTTCTGCCCATGGAGCAAATAGTCATACATGTGGCACTCTGTGCAATACACTGGGAAGTGCCCCCTCCCCTACTGACTTTATATCTTCATACTGTTTTTGTTGGCTGTTTACAGTATTTAGAGATAGTTTATTAGAAGGATAGGTCTCAGTGGTAATGGTGAGCTATTTAACTGTACAAACAGCCTTTCCAAAAATATGAAGGAGGGATTTGTACTTACATTCTCTTCTCCACCAGGCTCCCTGTGATCACCGGGGCTTGTTCCAGGCTCCCACACACACTTCTTGCTAAACTCCTTTGAGCCAAGCTGGCTTGAGTGTAACCCCACTCAATTTCAAGCCGGTTCACTCATCCCTACACTGGCAATAGGAATTCTTCATATGTACTAGATTCTTGACTGCAGAACATGTATTTAAAACAGCTATTTTGTTATAGCTAATAAAATTTAGAGACGTAAGTTTTGGGCGGTATAAAAATATGTTAAGTAAGTAAATAAATAAATAAATAAATAAATCCGAATTTCCAGATTTAATATGTTTTCTAGAATAGCTCAAACTTCAGGAAAAACATTTTCTCCTTTCTCTGATGAATTTTTAAATTGATCACCATTTAATGATTAAGAATAGTCTCAAGCTTGCACTGTGCGCGTGGAAAGTTAACATGTTTGGATGCACAAAGTGCTTTGGATACATCATTAAATATAAAATACACCCATGAACTAACTAGCAATCGTGTATCCCATTGTATTGGCATGCTGTTTGACTTTCTTGATAACATGCATGGAGGTAGCAACAGTTGAAGAGTGGTAATGAGAGTAGCAAATTCATGAAGACAGCAAGGTTTTACAGGACTTTAATGGAAAATGCACAGGGATAGCCATATGATAACTGCAGACTATTCAATCTTTGTGCCAGCACCCCAGTGGCTGATTATTATGGTGGCCTACCATGCACTTGCAGCAACAGCTAAGACTTGGAGGAGTATGGCTTGATTAGCATCCCCAAGTATTTATGGGCTGTAATGTGCAGCATGGTTATCTTGCCTGCATTGCTGTAAAAGGCTGCCCATGGAAAATTTCCCCCCAATGCTGCTCTTTTCCCCAGGACTTATGTAAGAAAGGTTATTTTGTGCATTTGGGTTGATATTCGCCATCTTGTTTAAATCACTCACATTGAAAAATGGTAATTAATTTCTTTCAGTTCCTAGTTCCCCCCCAGAGAACGTCCAAGCGATTGCCACCTCCCCTGAAACCATCTCTATTACCTGGTCCACTCTTGCCAAAGATGCCCTCAATGGAATTCTACAGGGATTTAGGGTTATATACTGGGCTAATCTTTTGGATGGAGGTAAGTAGCTTTGCACCTCAATTACAGAACATTTCTATCGATGTATTATATTCTCTAGGGATGAGAAGTTTTCCCTCATTTTGCTTCTTTGTTGTACAGTGGGTTTCCTTTGCCTTGCATAGCACACCACCTAAATTCTGGCTTAATTTGGAGAATTTCTAAAAGTATAATTAATTTTAGAGTTGTTTTGGTTTTGGATATGGACATGTGTATTGATAAAACTAGTCTTGGTATGGTTGTATGCATAATTCCATCAAAATTCTTGTTGTGTTTTATTTCATTTAATTTTTTTTTAAAGAAAGGATTTTTAGGCCACCCTTCAGGAATTCTACCAGGGTAATGTAGAAACAAAGTGAAAACAGTAAATAGAAAAATAGGCAGCAGCAAGATTACTCAAAATTCAGTATATGTACATGTTTCATTTACATAGCATACTGTGCTGCCATTTCTGAAATAAAAATATCTGTAAGATAAAATGTCGTTCCACAATATTTTCTAATCCAAATAATTTAACAGCCTATTTTTATTTTCGAAAATATTACCATGAGCCTAAAATAGCACAGTAATAATTTTACAGTGCTTTACATGTTTATTTTTCTCTGTCAGGCAGTTGCAATGTTTATGATTAAATGCACAGCATGGGCGTTTAGCATGTTTATTTAATAATCATAATAAACTTTATTCCTACCATAGTTACATATTTTAATCCAACAATTTGTTGCTTATACTCACAGCGATATAATTACCACTCAATGGGAGAAGAATGGCACTGTCACTAACTCAATTTAATTTTCTGCTCCCTAGAGCTGGGAGAAATTAAAAATGTTACCACTACACAGCCCTCATTAGAGCTTGATGGCCTGGAAAAGTACACCAACTATAGCATCCAGGTGTTGGCATTCACACGAGCTGGGGACGGGGTCAGGAGTGAGCAGATTTTCACGCGCACAAAAGAGGATGGTAAGAACTGAATCATTCTTGATAGCCATTCTTCAGTGAAGCAGTGCTTTTGTGTGTTGCCCAGGTTTCCATAGCCCATAGATGCCTAGCAACCTATACATGAGTGATACCAAGTTGCAGTTATCACCAAGTTCTTGGACAAAAGTCTAAATTGCCTCTCACACCCTATGACACATCCCCTCAAGCCTGGCTGAATGCAGAAGGAGAGGGGCTGGCTGGTGGCAGGGGTGGATGAGTAGTGGTGGGAAGGTAGCTGGTGGCTGCATGGCTTCTTCCTGCCTCAGTGAATGGGAACTGGTGTGATGCAGTGTTGATGACAGCATTTTCCCCTTACCCTTGGAGGGAGGGAGGAGGAAGACGAGGTACCCTTGCCACGTTATCTTCTCCATTCACCAAGGGGGAGGGTTGGAGAGAACATAACCTTGTCCTCCACTTTCTCTTGATAGAGACTTTCACCAGCTCCCCTCCCCACCCCTGTTATTGCACAGAGTTCTGGGAGGAAGTCCTTTCATCAGAGGAGAGGGCAGGAGGAGGCAGAAGCTACTGCTGCTTTTTCCCACCTGCTTCCCATCCACAAATTGAAGTCTCTCTTAATTTTCCTGTTTGTGGATGGTGACTCATGCTGCTATCGTCTCCTGATGACCCACAGCTGGACTCAGGGGTCAGTCATGGGCCCTCAGCCAAGGCCCAACATGGCCAGCCCTTAACACTGCCCATGAACCTATATGTCTACTACATATAACATCTGTGTACATGTCCATTTTGAGTGGACTTGTAGGATCCTCAGATATGTATGTTTTTTGCAGGCTAGGCCTCTTAGAGATCAGGCAGTGGGGAAGAAATAATACCAGTACAAGCTTCACTAGCTAAAAGGGCCAGAACCAAGGCATCTGATTGAAAGACTAGATTAGTTGGTAGTCATTCAGACAAGACCAACGTCATAAGGTCCATAACAGCAGTGCAAACAAGTGTTTTTAGGACCACAGGAGAGTAGCTGCACCCTTTGACGGTAGCAGTACATAATCAGGTTTCATGATAGATTGCTGCCTCCTTATTTTTGAAGAAGACAAGCAAGCAGCTGCATACATTGACTGGGCATTGGAAGAGAAAGCTGTGTACAGAAAAGGGGGAGATCACCCAGATCCCCCTTATTCCCAAAGCCATCCTGCCATCCATCACTCAGCTAGTCCTACAGGAAGTCTGTTTTCTGGTGCTTCTCAAATAATAGCTCAGTCAGTTCCCTGTAACTGGCAGGTGTTTGTTGCCTGCAACACCTAGACTCTTTTCTCTTCCTCATTGCTTTGGGCAGTTTTTCTCCCTCTCGCTCGGCTAGCAGCAGCCCTCCCCATCTCCCCGACTCCTCTTGTCCCCCCATCATCAGCTCATTTTACCCAGTCTATTCCAGGTGCCCTCCATTCAAGACAGCCTCCGCTGTTTTCATCAGGTTGGTTGGGCTTCACTTGGTTGTTCTCCAGCAACCAAGGATCTCAACATCCTGTTTTCAAAATGATATTTTCAACTGATTTTTCCTCCCTACTGACAATCTGGCACAGCTTCTTTGTTTGACCCATCTGGATTGGTTTGATTAAATCTAGCCTTTGCTCTCCAGACACCTCTGGCACATTTCAGCCTGCTCATTTGTGCACTCTACTTATGGCACAATCTGATCTGGCTGATCCAGGCTAATTTGTTAGGGTGGTTTGGAGACGGAAAATATCGCCTTGGTGTGTGTAGACTTGGACCTAGATGAGCCTTGGATGCATTCCAGCTCTGCATTCTGTGTGCATTGTCTGTGAACTTCCTACTTTGCTTAATTTCTCTATTAATCTTTGGCATCAGCAGAATATTTTGCTTAGAAAATCAGCGGCACAATACATCCCTTCTGAGAACTTAACTCACATTTCCTTTGAACCACTTATCACAGAGTGTCTCAGCATGCAGATAGTTATATGGAAATATGGCACATACAGAGAAGGCATAAATTGGGAAATGAAACCATTTCTCCCCTAATTCATAAAATAAGAGTTAAACTCAAGAGGTGAATAAAAGAGTCCAGAAGCAATGTGTCTTTGCATCTGCATTTCTTATCATACTCAGTACTTTATTTTAGACACCAGAGGTCAGTCATGGCTCTACTTGAATTTATGTAAAAGAAACAGCTCTGATTGTGAATGAAAAATGAGGATTCTTCTTAAGGTTTGCATTATTTAGTTCTTTCTCCCCAGAAGCCTGCAGGGAAAAACAATATTGCTTCTGTCCAAGATGTTCATGGCACAGTGAAAGCTGCAACAGAAATTTCTGGCTGCTTCAAAAATATATTCCATTTAATTTATTCCCTTTGCTTGGAGTTCCTTCTAAACTAAAAATGGAGTTACTTATTAACTAAGTGTCTTTCCACCTGAGGATTTATTTCACTGATCATTAACATTTAAATAGACATACTCATTTTCTCTCTACACTCTAGACTTAAATTGCATTTTCACAGGCCGTTGTATTTGATGGCATGGGGGTTGAATGATTGCATTCATTAGAAATGATGCATTATAAAATCTTAATTAAAACAATGAATCTATGTTTCTTAATAAGCAGCCCACTGAGCCAGATCCATAGCTGGTGCAAAGCAGTATAGTTTAGCAAATGGCACCAATTTGCACCTGTCGGACTCTAGTTCATTAACTCATTTCAGGCTTTCCTCCCTACCTGATCGTGTTCAGTTCAGCATAGGGATTCTATTTGCTGTGCCCTACTGCTCTCTGTTGATGTATGTGCACATCTGCCATACATATGCACCTTAGCCCAAACCTCCACCAGAGTTCCAGTGCATAGACAGAAGTCTTGTTTCCATTCACTTCAGGGAGCTCCTTGGTATACAGTGGGAACAGGGGAGGCTCGCCAATGAGATGAGGTTGCCTGCACCATAGGGTGGCAAATGCCCCATGGGTACCGCCTCCATTGCCTGCAACCCACTCTCCGCCACCTTGTTGCCCCACCCTTCCCCATCTCACGGCTCTGCTTTACTTTCTAGGCAGACCACTCCAGGATTTTAGAGTGCAGAGTGGTAGCAGCTTGTAGATTGGTGAGGGAGCTGGCCCTGAGTGGGGTTGAGAGCCTTGAGTTGCCTTCAGCACAGTGGGAAATCCCTGGCTTGCTGTGTGTGTACCAGACTCCCCAAGCATTCAAATAGTGCTAGATTAGACCTATTTTTTGCAGCTTAGAATCTCAAAAAGATTTGATTTCTCCTTCTCTTCTTTCATTATTTTATTTCACTCTTCGTTTATGCTACTTTATTACATGCCATACATCTGAACCTCATAACTTTGCTTTATATTTTGTAATTTAAGTCCCACTCTTATTTGTAAACTAGCTCAACCCACGCAGAGCATCTGCATGCTTGTACTCCCCTCACTGTCTGCCATAGCCCCCCTCACCTCAGAGATCTCTCCACCCTCACCTGAGCCACACTCCTGCTCCTCCTCCTCCATCCCATTGTTTCCATCCTTCTCACCCCTCTTGGTCATGGCTACAGCATAGCTGGTGCCTATTGGCCAAGCTGCAGCCCCCTATCCCCAGAGACCTCCCCACCCTCACCTGAGCCCCGTCCTGCTCTTCCCCACAGGAGCAGCAGCAGCAGCAATTGACCAGGCCCTTCCTCACTGCCGCCAGCACCATGGCCACTCATTCCCCTCAGGCTGCTGACAGGCCCAGGCCTGTCCCTTGCTTGCTGGCCTGCCTGCCTCCCTCGGAGTCCCTCCACCAATGGCCTTGGTAGCCCCAAACAGCAGCGGTGGTTGACTGGGCCCTTCCTTGCTGCCGTCACTGCCACCATGACCACTTGTTCCTCTCAGGCCACTGATAGGCTCGGGCCCGTCTCTCACCCTTCCTTCTTTCTCTCTTCCTCTCCCTTCTTTTTCTCTCTTTCTCTGTCCTCCACTCACTCTTCCCCTCTGTCCTTCTTGCCTTTCTTTCTTTCTTTCTTTCTTTCTTTCTTTCTTTCTTTCTTTCTTTCTTTCGAACAGCCCTTCTGGATAAGGTCCAAGGCCCATCTAGTCCAGCATCCTGTTTCGCACAGTGGCCCACCAGATGCTGCTGGAAGCCACAGGCAGGAGATGAGGGCGTGCCCTCTCTCCTGCCATTACTCCGCTGCAACTGGTTCTCAGAGCCATCCTGCCTTTTGAGACTGGAGGTGGCCTACAGCCCTCCGACTAGTAGCCATTGATGGACCTCTCCTCCATGAAGTTATCCAAACCCCTATTAAAGCCATCCAGGTTGTTGGCTGTCACCACGTCCTGTGGCAGAGAGTTCCACGAGTGGATCACGCGTTGTGTGAAAAAGTACTTCTGTTCGTTGGTCCTAGACCTCCTGGCAATCAATTTCATTGTGTGAGAGGGAAAAGAATTTCTCTCTCTCCAAATTCTCCAAACCATGCATGATTATATAGACCTCTATCAGGTCTCCCCGCAGTCGTCTGTTTTCTAAGCTAAAAGGAGTCAGACCTCAGGTCAGTCACCGACAGTCAGATCCCATCAGCTGTATACTCTGAACAGCTCAGTCCTCATATCAGTATACTTGAAACACGAGTTGGTGTTTTTCTCATCCCAATGTGCATCATTTTACACTTGCCAACATTGAATTGCATTTGCCATTTTGTCACCCACTCCCCCAGTTTGGAGAGATCCTCTTGGAGCTGCTCACAATCCGTTTTGGATTTCACTACCCGGAAGAGTTTGGTATCATCTGTGAATCTGGCCACCTCATTACTTACCCCTGCTTCTAGATCATTGATGGATAAATTTAAAAGTTGTCATTAAAACACACAGGCTCTATGCTTTTTGGAGAGCTTTCTCAAATGGTGCAACTGCCCATTTCAGTTTAAAAACCGAAACCTTTCCTGATTAAATTATTTTGACAAATATCAGCAAAACTACATGGATATTTAGTATGCAGATATAATTATATTATTTCAGTATGCTTTGATTATTTGAAAAAATAAATAAACCTATTTATGACCATATCATGGAAATCAGGAAGGCTGTTCAGATACTTCAGTATTTCTTTCTTGGCTGTAATGAATATTGAGCTGGAAAGCTAAAACACAGCAATTTTGCATGAGAATGGTGTATATATAGACCACATTTAACCCCCAGTCCCAGGTTTTTCATGAAGGCTTGAGGATCATCATCACAGATGTGAAAACAATACCAAACACTGGATGAAATCAGTACTCAATAGTATTGTTCACGAGTTACTCTAAAAGACTGCTTAATTCCAGTGTACCATGCTGCTTGCACTGTGCATTTAGGGATACCTGGAGGCCAGGCTTCATTATCCCAGCCTCCAGAGTTCTGCACTACTCAGAGCAATGTGGATCGTGTGGGTTCATGAGTCATGCACCACACAGAGGATGCCCAGTCATCTGGGGGAAGGTAGGTTCAACCCTGCCTTCTCCCCTGCCTATCCTCCCTGCCCCAGAAATGGTCGTGAGAACGAATTAAGCTGTCAGTGCAAAGTATAATGGGATAAGGTATTCAAAGGCAATTGGCAAACTGCATTTTTCCTTGTGCCTGTCTTGGTTTCAGAACTCTAGATCGATCATGAACTAATTCAAAAGGATTTGATGACTTTGAGCCACATCCATCAGAACTGTTCCCTGTGGCTCTAACCTTAATTTAACAATCAATTGCTTTTAAGCACACATGTCCAATTTCAGTGATTTCTAGCATACCATGCAGATCATAAACAAAACTCTCCCACGGGGGCAAGTGATTACCTTGAAGAATCGGGTTTCTGTCTTCCATACAAACAAAGGACATTTCTAATTAGCATGTTCTTTAGGAAAAGAAAGAAAAAAGCTGAGCACTGTCAAATACCAGAATTTCCTGTGAGTGTGTACTGTCTCTGTAACAAGATTTGGGGTATAGATGTGTGTCACTAAAATAATTTATTTGTTCTTTGAGTTTTAAGAGTGCTGAAAGATTTAATAGCAGATTTAAAATGTGTATATTTAACCAGAACTGGTTTTGGGGAACTGGTGCTCAGTCACTGCTGATGGCATTTTTATAGGAGAACCAATGCAGTGTAGTGGCTAGAGCATCAAATTAGTACCAGAGAGTCCCAGGTTCAAATACCTATTCAGCCATAAACCTAACTCAGTCTCCTTGGAGCAATCCCTCTCTGTCAGTCTAACTTACCACACAGAGTCGCTCTGAGTATAAAATGAATGGGGACAGAACCATGTACTGAAAAGCAAGATAAAAATGTAACAAAGTTCAATAATACGCTTTGGTGCTATTCTCACGGGCAGGCAAAACTGGGCTAAGGAAGCCTAGTCTGGTTTTGCCAGCGCATGGAAATTGCCCCGCAGCTCCTGGCGGTGGTGCAGCGGCAAACCCACCTTCAAAACAAGGTTAAGGTTAATAAGGGCACCTGAATCAAGAGAGTACATACAGAGCCCTTTCTCACAATCATGAGAAAGGGCTGCAAGGGTCGAGGAGAGGAAGCCTTTAAAAGCTTATTTCCCCTATAGACGATCCATTCCTCTTCGCTGGGTGCGTGATTGTGTACCCAGATACTCCTCCTCATCCACCATCAGCAGGGAGGTTTGGGTGCTGGGAGGCCCTCGGAACTCCCATAATGCACTGTATCTCTCGATTCAGGTTGCAGCTCACTGAATCACCACTGAACACATTTATGATGCTTCCCCCTTCAGCCCAATAGCGCCGTAAGCATGTTTGTTGGGGCGTAAGGGAGTTAGTGACAGTGGGGTGGTGGGACTTCCTCCCTGCTTTCCCCCTTGTAAGCATGAGCACGGCTGCCTTCTACAATGTCTCAAGAGGATCAAAACAAGGTTAAGGGAGCAAGCACTCTCTTAACCTTTTCTGTTTTAAATCGTCTGCCAGCCCTGGTTATCATTAAGATATTTCAAGAGGAGGCAGACATAAATGGTGTGTGCATGCGCACACACACTTACCTGTGCAAACAGTGGAACTGTGCCAGTCTGCAGCGCAGCAGCACTGGTGCTTTGTGAGGAACCCTGATGCTATCCGAGACCATGTATTGGCCAAAGTATATAAATATATCCTGGCCCATCAGTCATTGCAGCCAACCTACTTGCTATTGTACCACCTTATAGCATAGATGAGTAGTAGCCACATATAAGCAGCTGTAATTGGTCCATCTGGAGCATGTGTTCTTCTGACACAATGTCAGCCTAGGCATATGTCTCTTATAAAACTATAGGAAGAAAACCCATTTTTTAAAAGCTTATGAAACACTCAAGTCAAATGAGGTCATTGTCTACCTGTAAAAAGGGAAGAGTTTCAGTTGGAGGATATGTCCGTTCCTTAGCTGCCAGCACTGTTTTAGAAGCTAGCCCTGCACTTGGCTGAAAAAAGGATTCCATGTTCCAGCATCAAATTTCTAGACACTTGGCATCCCCCCCTCCCCCCACGATATACTTCAAATTGGAAACTTTTTGCCAAAATAGTTGCTGGCCCTCATGTTGTGCAGTGTATTGTGGATGGTTCTGAGCCATCCATGTTGCTTCAGGCTCCTTAGGAATTGCTGGCAGTCTTACACAAGAGTGCAAATCCTTAAAGTACCGTGCCCACACTCTGGTAGCCTATTCACAATGGAAGCATGTAAACACTCTATTTACATTGGAAACACTGTTATATGTAGCACTCTGGAAGTGCAGACATGCTCCTTTCAATATTTGCAGGTATGTAGTGGAGGGGGGACGCGCAGGGACAGAGCACTGGTACTTCTCAGTTTCTCTGGCTGTTGGGTGGGCATGGCCATGGGGGCTGTCATGGAGAGCACCTTCACTTCTGAATTTGCAACTAAATCACTAAATATTTGCACTGTTGTGCAAGACTCCTGGCAGTTCTTTAGGGTGCCTGCAGCAGCATGGGTGGTTCACAAGCACCCATGTTATGCTGTGCAACATGTGTTCCAGTGTTGCCATGTGAACAGATGAAAATGATTCCATTAAATGAAAGAAACATAACATGTCTTCTTCTTTCCTTTGAGTATATCAAGTAATATATAGTACTGTTTTCTTCTCTGTGGATCAAACACATATTACCAACCCCGAGTGGCCACAGTGCATGCTTGGAAAAGTGCACCTCCTCAACATCTTTTGTGATAATTAGGAATATGCACAAATCCATTTTTTTGTTTCGATTTGTACCTGAATCAAAACACGCCTGATTAGTTTTGGGTCCAAATCTGACCCCACCCCCATCACCCCAGATTCGATTTGTAACCGAATTTTCCAAATCTGAATCAATTCAGAATTTTTAAAAAAGAGTCCTGGGGCCAAAAGAGTGGGTGGTGGCAGTGTCCAATGGGTGGAAGCTACCACCCAAGTTTCAAAGAAATTGGACAAAGGGGTGATTTTTGAAGTTTATCTGTCTTTAAGCTTTTCCCTATAGGGAATAATGGGATTTCAGCAACCTTATAGCTCCACGTGGGGGACACCAAGGTGGCCCAGAGTGGGGTTGGGTGGGTGGTAGTACCCAATAGGTGCAAGGAAGCTACCACCCATATTTCAAAGGGATTGGGCAATAGGGTGATTTTTAAATGATTTTTGAAGTTTACGTGTCTTTAAGCAAACAATTACAAACAATTAATCCACTCGCATTTGCTACCAGAGAATCTACTCGCAGAACACTTCGGAAACAACAAAACCCAGTACCCCATGAGCTTGTGGGTATGGGGATGGTTTGCACCCTATGTTCACTACACCACCACTTGCTCTGGGCCACCCTGGTGCCCCTCAAGTGGAGTTATGGAGCTGCTGAAATCCCCATTATTCCCTGTGGGGGGGAAAGCTTAAAGATGTGCAAACTTCACAAATTCTTTACAAAACACCCCTTTCACCAATTTCTTTGAAATCTGGGTGGTAGCAGGCACCCATTGGGGCAATACCACCTGACCCACTCTTCAACTCCCGAAGCCCCTTTTCTGTCCCTTTTCTGCCCCAAAGATGTGCAAACTTCAGAAATTCTTTAAAAATCATTCCTTTGCCCAATTCCTTTGGAATCTGGGTGGTAGCAGGCACCCATTGGGTCACTACCACCTGACTCAGTGGCACTCCTAGGAGGCACCCACAGGCATAAATGGGCACTGTCTGTCCCCATTGTCCCATAGGGTGGATGCAGCACACATCATCATCATCATCAACAACAGCAGAGCTATACAAAGAACAAGGTTTCCAAAGATCACACACATCCACTGTGTCACTCACCACACCTACCGTGTCCCACCATCCAAATGCAATTGATCCAAATACAACAGTGTGAAACAACAACAATGAAATGCAGTGCCCCACACGCCCCCTCCCAATGCAGGGTAACAACAGCAGCCAGCAACAAGCAAGTAAGTAAGTAAGTGTGATATCACAGATGCAGCAGACTAGGGCCAACAGCTGCATCGATTGCACCCTGTCCTCCCTCCCCCAAGCATTTTTCATCCACAAGCAACAGAGACAGCTACATCTGTGGCACCTGGCCATAAAAGCAGGTTAAGTAAAGAAGGGTGAAAAACAACATTCTGACAGTGGAACAGCGAGGTTTGGCCCCCCTCCCACCTACACAAATAGAAGAGTGATGATGACAACAACAGCACACAATTTTTGGCGCATTTTTTTGACATTTCTGTGACGGATCGGAGCCTGTGGCACCAGCACAACCTGTTGTAGATGCAAGCAATCTAGTATGAATAAAAATGATGATGATGCTAGAAGTCACAATATGACCCAATCTTCATTGCAGAGAAGTCCAGAGAAAGAAAGAGAGAACCTGTCCTGTGCCCGTCCATGAGGTCCTCAAAATACAGGAATAACAACAAACCATCCAAGGCATTTGAATTGCATATTATATATAATAATAATTATAATAATAATAATCAGTGGACCTGTCAAAAAAGAAAGCAGTACATCACCTAAATGGAAGATTCGATTAGAAAATAAAATCTCCAGGCTTAGATCAGATGCTAGTAAATTGAAAGATATGAAAGACAAGAAGCTGAAGAATGAAAACACCAAACAGTATCTGATCCAAAAATACCACCTCGATTCAAGGAAAATTAGAGAAGACCTGGAAATAATAAAGCAGCAAATAACAGCAGTGTCAAAGAAGATTAGCAGATATGAAGCCAGAATTACACAACACAGGCAGAATCTCCAATTCCAGTCGAATCAGAGACATTTCTACCAAAGCATAGAAGGAGAAACTGCAAGAAACGTAGAAACACCAAATAAAGAAGAAACAGTGCAATTATGGCGGAAATTATGGGACAATCCAATAGATTATAATAAAAAAGCAGGCTGGATGAAAGAGGTCAAAAAATGTAACCAACAAATGCAAGATCTAATAATAACACCAGAATTAATAAGTGAAAGAGCAAAGAAAATTTAGAATTGGACTGCGCCAGGCGATGATGAACTGCATGGCTTTTGGCTTAAAAACCTAACAAGCCTTCATAAACAACTATCAAAACAGTTCAATCACATTATGAAAGGCGGTGATATTGAACAATGGCTAACAACTGGGAAAACTCATCTCATTATGAAAGACCCAGCAAAAGGTGCAGTTCCAAGTAATTATAGACCGATAACCTGCCTGCCAACCATGTTCAAATTATTAACTGGAATAATAGCAGATGAAGTGATGCAACACTTATTAACTAACAAACAGCTTCCAGTTTTTCAGGAAATTCAGGAAATTGCCCGAACACCAGAGGCACAAAAAAATTCAGGAAATTCAGAAATTCAGGAAATTGCCCGAACACCAGAGGCACAAAAGACCAGCTGCTGATTGACAACATGATTTTAGAAAACTGCAGGAGAAGAAAAACAAATCTAAGTGTTGCATGGATTGACTACAAGAAAGCCTTCGATTCATTGCCTCACACATGGATACTAAAATGTTTAGAAACAACTGGTGTCAGCAAAAACATTCAGATATTTATTTAAAAAGCAATGAGCATGTGGAGTACACAGTTAACAATCAATGGCAAGGCACTTGGACAGGTTAGCATTAGAAGAGGCATTTTCCAAGGGGACTCACTATCCCCTCTATTGTTTGTAATCACCATGACCCCACTTTCACAAATACTAAACAAAACAGGCCTCGGATACCAAACATCTAAAACATCCAGTAAAATCAACCATCTGCTGTACATGGACGATCTGAGGTTGTATGGAAAGTCCCAGTCAGAAATCGAATCACTGCTAAACACTGTCCGTATATTCAGTAGCGATATAGCAATGGAGTTTGGACTAGATAAGTGTGCTGCATTAATAATGAACAGAGGAAAAATAACAAAAACAGAAGGAATAGAACTGCCCAATGGAAGCAAGATCAAGAACCTGGAAGAGAAAGAACCTTACAAATACTTGGGCATTCTCCAGGCTGATAACATCGCACACCCTGAAGTTAAAAGAAAATTGGGAAGTGAATACATCAGGAGAGTTTAAAAAAATCCTCAAGTCCAAACTCAATAGCGGGAACATCATACAAGCCATAAACACCTGGGCTATACCTGTTATCAGATACACTGCAGGAATAATAGACTCGACCCAGGCAGAGCTAGAGACGCTAGATCGGAAGACCAGGAAAATCATGACCATCAATCATGCTCTGCACCTCCGCAGTGATGTAGATAGGCTATACCTCCCTCGCAGCTCAGGTGGAAGAGGAATGCTGCAAGTCCATAAAACAGTAGAGGAGGAGAAAAGACGCCTTGAAGAATATATCAAGGACAGTGAAGAAGATTCACTTCAAATGGTCAATAAAGAGAAACTATTGAACACCAATGAAAGAACGCAGGCCTACAAGAAAGAACAAGTCAAGAACCGAGCAGAAAAATGGAGAAATAAGCCCCTGCATGGTCAATATTTGCACAATATAAGTGGAAAATCAGACATCACCTGGGAATGGCTTAAGAATGGCAACTTGAAGAAAGAAACAGAGGGTTTAATACTGGCTGCACAAGAACAGGCACTAAGAACAAATGCAATAAGAGTAAAAGTCGAAAAATTCACAACAAACAGCAAGTGCCGCCTTTGTAAAGAAGCAGATGAAACAGTGGACCACCTGATCAGCTGTTGTAAGAAGATCGCACAGACTGACTACAAACAATGGCATGACAAGGTAGCAGGGATGATACACTGGAACATCTGCAAAAAATACAAGCTACCTGTAGCCAGACATTGGTTGGACCATAAAATTGAAAAAGTTGAAGAAAATGAAGATGAAAAAATATTATGGGACTTCCGACTACAAACATACAAACATCTGCCACACAGTACACCAGATATACCTGTAGTCAAGAACAAAGAAAAACAAGTCAAAATAATCGACATAGCAATACCAGGGGATAGCAGAATAGAAGAAAAAGAAATAGAAAAAATCACCAAATACAAAGATCTACAAATGGAAATTGACAGGCTGTGGCAGAAAAAGACCCAAATAATCCCAGTGGTAATTGGCGCCCTCATGCAGTTCCAAAAGACCTTGAAGAGCACCTCAACACCATAGGGGCCACAGAAATCACCATCAGCCAATTACAAAAAGCAGCTTTACTGGGAACAGCCTATATTCTGCGACGATATCTATAACCATTGACAATAAAATTCTGGCATCCCAGGTCCTTGGGAAGGACTCGATGTCTGGATAAAACAAACCAGTCAATAACACCTGTCTGACTGTGTAAACAAGAAATAATAATAATAATAATAATAATAATAATAATAATTCAATTTCTAGACCGCCCTTCCAAAAATGGCTCAGGGCGGTTTACACAGAGAAATAACAAACAAATAAGATGGAACCCTGTCCCCAAAGGGCTCACATTCTAAAAAGAAACATAAGATAGACCCCAGCTACAGTCACTGGAAGTACTGTGCTGGGGGTGGATAGGGCCAGTTACTCTCCCCCTGCTAAATAAAGAGAATCACCATGGTAAAAGGTGCCTCTTTGCCCAGTTAGCAGAGGTATACTGCTGGACTTGAGATTATGTAGGGGGGTGGAGCATAGTATACCTGTACCTGTGTGTGCGCGCTCTGTGAAAGGGTTAGTGAGTTTAGGGTTAATATATGCTATGGCCTCAGAATGCTGCAGTTGGGGGTGGGGAGTGGGGGGGGGGGTAAATGGATGCAGGGAGGAGGCTAGAGTCTGTGTCTTCCTGCCAACTCAGAGCCTGTAGGCTGCTGGGCAGATAATATTAATACTGATGATATATTATGGGCACAGAGGACTGGAGGACAGGCTTCTGTTTTTTAAAAATGCCCCTAAATCTTTTTTTTGGAATGGGAAAAAAGACAGAATTGTTTTTAAAAACCAGGAGGCTACGCTACCCTTCTAACCACCTACTAGTACTAGCTAATGGGGATCCCTCCCACAGACAAAACCCCTGTTTAAAGTTCTTCTAAACTAAACAACACAGAACCTTTTAAATCCAATTGCAACCCCAAACCTCCCTCCAAACAGGCAAAAACCCAAGAATACACAATTCCAGAGGGGTGTGTGTGTGTGTGTGTGTGTGTGTGTGTGTGTGTAAATGGGTACTCACTCATTCTAGGGCTTCACCCATGCTGTGTGTCCAGTTGACCACTTCTGTGGTCTGGTCTCGAGTCTACTCTTTCTTCTTCAAATTTCTTCTCCTTCTTCAGTCTTCAGATTGTGGGGTGGGGGAGGGGCTGGGGCAAAAGCCTGGAAAATCGGGGGGGGGGGGGGTGGCTTGCCAAGTGGCCACAAGGGCTGGGACTGGTGGCTGGCACAGACACAGCAGGCACAAGCAGGTAGTGATTCTCTCAGCAACAGAAAGGGGTTAAAAAAGTATTTTCTTCTTCTTAGGAACAAAAAAGCAATGCGGCAGATAATCCATTCCCAAGCTAGCATGCAGCAGGGGCAGGCAGGCTGGGAGGCAAGGTAGGCTGGCAAGGCAGAAGGCAATAAGCAAGGCAAAGCAAAGCTTTCTCTCTCTCTCCTCCCACGAGGCAGAAAGGCAGAATGGTGAATGCTACCTCTTTAAATCTCATTGAAAATCCCTCCTTGAACTCCCCCCCCACCCTTGCCCGCTTCTTTGACCCTTTCCCTAGCCAATGTGAGGTCAGTCATGAGTGGCAAGAGCCAAAAGAGCCAATCTGGAACCAGGAGGGAAGCATCTGCAGATCTGCGCATGCTTTCGTTCACCGATCAGAAGCTTGGAAGGGCAAGAAATTCAAATCGACATCAGACACAAAATGGAGACTACACAGAGATCGCCACAAAATGGAGGTCTGAAACAACAAAACATTTGGCTCCAAAATTTGGGCATTTGTTTTGTATACAATTCGCCCGAAACAGGCAGATTTGGGTACAAATTGTTCTGTACCCGAAACGTTTTGCACATCCCTAGTGATAATGCAAGGTAATCTGGAGGGCACCTCTTGGGTTTCTCACTGCTCCCCTGACTCTTCCCAAAACTGTGCTTGAAAAGGCTGACTTCTTGGGCAGGCCATGGTAACTAGGCATGCCATACTGTGTAGCTTGGGACATATTGTATACTTTTTCCCACTTCAGTAACTGTACATGTTGATCTTGATCTTACAGTTCCAGGTCCTCCTGCTGGGGTTAAAGCAGCTGCAGCTTCAGCCTCCACTGTGTTTGTATCCTGGTTACCTCCCATAAAATTGAATGGTGTCATCCGAAAGTATACTGTATTCTGCTCTCATCCATACCCCACAGTAAGTTTGTTGTTGATGTTTGGAATATCTACAGGAAAATAACTGTTTCTCCCTGTGTTTCTAGCATTTTTATTCCTAAATCTTGGGGCGGGGGGAACTTACTGTGGTATAAAGGGCAGAATGAAGACTGCCAGAAGGTTAGTATGGTCCCCTGTGGTTGTCATTCCTTGCCTCTGAACCAGGTAGATGCAGCAAACCTCCTTATAAACAACCAGAGGATCCAACAGGGTTCCCCTTCACATCCTTCAGCATGTAGAATGCACATAAGTTTGTGGTGTGAATTTGGGGGTTTATGGTTGTTGAAGCTGTTTACATTTGGAAGAATTTGATTTCACTGAATTGTGTCTGCAAAACATTGGGCTTTTTAGCCTACCTCTGATGAGAAGTAAATGAAATTATTCCAAATATGCAATATACAATTACTTCAAAGTGAATGGGATAGTTTATGAAGATAAATGCAACCCTATCTGGCTGAAACCAGGTTAGCATACTCATTGTTTGTTGAGATCCTGATGCAGATAATTACACATGGCGGAGCATAATAGTGTTTGAATAATCATATTTGAACATGAAATACTTGGCTTGTCATCGGCTTGACAAGCATGTGACAAGTTCAAGCATTTTGACACTATCTCATTTTGACACTGTCTCATTTTTAATTGACCCTGACTCATGAAAGAATACATGCTTTTAGCTTCTATTCCTAAACAATGTAACTCTAATTTGTATTTTACAGATTTTAAATGATGTTTGTAAATGCATTTTAATCATGCTCGTCTAGACATGTATATATCACTTATTGTACCAGCTTTTATTCTGGTAAATACTGTTGAGTAGAGAAACAACATTGTCTTGAGTAAGGCAACACAACTTTGACTTTGGCCCTCCAGCTGTTTTTGAACCACAACACCCATTTATCCTTAGGCACAGTGGACAATAATGAAGGCTTATGGGAACTGTAGTCGAACATCTGAGGAGGGCTGAAGTTTGGGGGTGATTCTGTGTGGGTAAATGGCTAGTGAGGCAAGGATTAAATACCTGTTGCCTCTCTGCTCTATGTTACGTCCTCCCCACCTTAGAGCTTTTCTGATTTTTAAAAAATTGGTGTTGCAGCACTACTACAGTGTGTTAGCATGCAGACAATCGTTCTGATATCCAGGCTTAACAGGGATGTTCAGAATTGCAGTTTTGTAGCATATATGTTTATTTAATGTATTTAATGTATTGTTTATTTATCTAAAACATTTATAAACTGATCCAAAAGTTTTTCTCATGTCCATGTTAAGGCATGGAACATTGCAACAAGTGGGGAAATAGCACTGCAGATCTAATACCTGAGACTCATTAACCAATACTTAATATTATTCTGTATCTACTTGCATTAATGAGGGATCACATTTATATTGTAGTTCACTCTAGTTGTTGATAATGATGATGATTTATATACTATTTTCCAACAAAAAGTTCAAAATGCATTGTACATGGAAAAAGAAATAAGATATTTCCCAGAATATCCCAGAAGGGCTGAGAATGTAAAAAGAAGTACAAGACCATGCAAGGCCATGCATGGTCTTTGGATAGGGATAGTTACAGTACTCTCCTAGGTAGCCAGATTTGGCTTTAAAAAAGCCAAATTCTGGCTTATGGCCCATTGGACCCACGAGTATACCCCTTAGGTTCTGGCAACTCTGCGGGGTCTCCCTCATGAAAGGTAAGTCACCACTTTAAAAGGTGCCACTTTGCTCATTTAGCAAGGATTAATGTAAATGACTAACATGATTAGTAAAATTACAATACCTAACTTGTTCTTTTATTTTCCATTGGACTATTTTGGGTAATTTTCTTCATGTCAGCCATTTTCATTAATACCTGCTAACTGAGCAAACTTTTAAAATGGTGACACCTACATTACGCAGGGGGAGAATAACTGTTCCTATCCAAGGAACCCAAGGAATCCATCTTTGTAGTGGCTGTTGCTTAATTCCATGAAAGCTTTAAAAATGTTTCGTTTATAAATGACGTTTCTGAGAGAAATTGCCCATGGTGCATGTCCACTGCATGATAGATACCACCACCACCCTTCACACTTTGAGGCTATTCACACGATTGCAGAAAATTGCAGAAATTGTGTGCCAGAAATTGTGTGGGCGGCCATGTGGCCGCCCAGGGCTCCCACTGTAATCGTCTGCAGGGAGAGCAAGCAAAGCTCAGCTCACCAAACCGGGTCTCACTGATCATGAGACCCGGCTCTTTATGTGTTTGCCACAGCAAGCACCAGAGTACCTTGGTTGTCAAAGTTTGAAGTGGCTCTTACTTTGCTCAAATGCACCTTGAGCTGGTTCATTTTTTTATGCTCTGTAGCTTGACGCCGTAGCTCAGTGGTAGAGCATCTACCACTTTGCATGCAGAAGGTCCCGGGTTCGTTCGCTGACATTTCCAGGTCAGGCTGGGAGAGACTCTTGTCTAAAACCTTGGAGAGCCACTGCCAGTCAGTGTAGACTATACTGAGCTAGAGGGACTGATAGTCTCACTCAGTAGAACATTATGATACTCAAAAAGTGGTGAATACATGTAATTTAGGACAGCTAGGATTCTTAGGTCCAAGAACTGGTTAATCAATATATGGGTTTGGAAACATAAAATATTGTTTCCTATGTACCACCTGGGAATACAAAATGTGCTATTTACTGCCAGATATGTCAATGTGCTACTTTTAACATATAATGAGGCAAGTCTCACAATCAGGGAGAGGAGTCTACTCATGTGTTGCTACGTGCCGCAGCAACACACGAGCAAAAATATGAGGTTAATGGAGCGCTCGCTTCTTTAACCTTGGCTAAGGGGAGGGGTATTTAGGGCAGCTAGCTGCTGGGAGCCGCACAGGTCCCGTTACAGCACACGATCTAGGCTCCCTTAGCCCGCTTTTGGGTGATCGTGAGAATTGCCTCAATGTGTACCAGAGTAGATTACAAAATTCCTATATATATATAACTTGTCAAAAGCATTTTAACACATGTTCAGTCTTTTGCTAGCCTGTTGGGTTTTAAATGTTATTAAGCTATTTTTTCTCATTTCATCCATCCAGTCTACTGGTAATGTTATTTATTGCCATGAGAGCACAGCACAGCAGAGATCTTGCTCTTGAGTTAGGTTGATACAATTGATTTAATAGCAATGCAAATGCCGATGATTTGATGTCTTTAATATAACATTGAATTGTTTGCTGGTTTGATAATATGACTGCTAACAGACTTACTCTTGCCCAAAGAGTGTTGGTTTAGGGATTGTTATTATTTTATTTTTAACCAGCATTTCCCAATCATTGTTTTTGAGGTTAGCAATGCTTTGGAAAAGCTTAATTTGACCTGCCTTAAAGTAGCCACCAGATGGCACTACTGAATCTACCTTCTTCATGCTCACTCATGCAAATTGTTTCTGGTCTAGTTTCCTTGCTGAAGCATTTGGCATATAGCACAGGGAAATGGATTAATCACCATAGAGTACATTCAGTAACGGGTTTTTGTTTCCAAGGTATTATTCTTATTAGATTTTGCTGTGGTGCTAAGCTCATTTCCACTGCTTACACATTTTAGCAAAAGTCATGTTTTGAGCCATTTCCAGATCATGTTTTTGTGTTCCCCCCCACCCCGCCTGCATATGCCATTTGGTTTGGGGACAGGGGTATAGCTATAATTGAGCAGATGGGCTCAAAGAAACTGGGCTCCCCAGCTCCCGAGGGCCTCCCAGCTGCACTCCTCCCTATTTTCTTCATTATCTCCCTCACTCTAAGAGGCCACCAGGGAGAGGGGCGAACACGGGCCCCTCTCCCCTAGCTATGCCCCTGTATTCAGTAAATTTCATTCATCTTCACAAACTGAACTGACACCTATCTTTTGATCAAACCCTTAAATGCATTTGAGTGGGATTAGACTGCATTGGTCCCTCAATTTTGTTAGATATTGTGGATCAGTTTATTTCAAGGTTGCTGCAGAAACCAGAGTTTTTCTTACCACCTGTGAAATTGCCTATAGCTTTGAATGGGAAATAAAACCCTTCTAGCCATTTTTGCTGAGTAGCATTTGGGTCATTGCTTGAGTCCAGGGAAGCATAATTTTATTAGCAGGCCACTAGAGACCACTGTGACACTAAACTGAGAAGCCAATAAAATAAACAAACAAATAAATAAATAAAAATGCCTTGCAGCAGCATCTGCTTCTGTTTCTGATGCTCTTCAGAAGGTGTTAAGTGGGTCAGCCTGATCCCCTTTGTGACAGAAGAGTAATACAAGAAGGGGCTTCTTTTCTTTCCCTTTCTGTGCTTAGCTAAGCTGAATGTATACTAAGGATGAACATCCAGAAGGGCATTGCTTTGTAAAGACTCCACTTCTAAGTTTTCAGCAGGGATCACATTTTCTACATCAGAAATTCACAAAGTATTTAAAAAATCCAATCCAGACAAAAAAAATTGAATGGATCTCATTTAATTTAGAAGTTCATTCTGCTGTTTAAAGATAATGGTTTAAATCCTAAGTTCTGTTCTGCTGGCTAAACAGAGCTCTTTGGGAAAAACAGAGATTTCCTACTTCCTCCATCCTTCCACAGCCCCATATGCCTTCCAAAATTCAATTCCTGAGGATGGAAGACCTTCCAAAGCTGCAGTGTACATGGCATAGGGCGCTACAGCAGAAGTGGGATGAACAAAAATCACTCCTCTCTTCAAACAGAAGTCACCTTAAGTGGCGCAGTGGTGAAATGCTTGACTGCTGCTGGTACTATATTTGGCAGCAGATATAGGAAGATGCTGAAAAGCATCATCTCATACTGCGTAGGTGGAGGCAATAGTAAACCCCTCCTGTATTCTACCAAAGAAAACCACAGGGCTCTGTGGGCGCCAGGAGTTGAAATCGACTTGACGGTACACTTTACCTTTTACCTTCAAACAGAAGTGCCTTCCATTTGCACAAAAACATAGGATCCAAGCCAGTAGGTCTTGAATTTGGTTTTGTCCATTTTAGTATTCAGGAAAAGTAGCAAAAATGTCCATGTATTAGCCACGTTCACTGTCAGACAAATATTCATCCCATTGTCAATGGATCTATGCAAAAATCAATTTTTGTTTACAATTGCAGGATTGTCAGGTGCTCAGGATTCAGCTGAATAAAAGGAAATAGAGATGCTGGGGAACTTCAGCCAATCTCAAAATGCAGGGTTCTTCCAGACAGCAATAAGATGCTCAGTGTGAGAGGCTTCTGTGCAGATTCCAAGCACAAGTTTACTTATACTCCACACACTCCTGCAGGCCATCTCTTATTTCCCAGTGCAGATTCAACCCTTGTTCAAATGCAGAGCAGGGTCCTCATGCAATATTTGCAGCTCCACCTAATGGCCTTCTCTTGCTTTCCAAAAAGAGCCAACCCTCCCCGTTCATCAGAAAAGTAATAATCAGTTCTTCTCTGAAAACAGGAGCTGTCCAGTGGGTGGCACTGCAAAAATTACATGAGGACTGCTCTGCACATGAACAGAGTGTGAATTTGCACTAGGAAGGAAGATGAAAGCCTGTGAGAATGCACAGAGCATGAGTAAACCCATGCTTGGATATTGTTGTCTGGAAGGACCCTCAGACTTTTCAGTGCAGATAAGCTACTCTGTTTGCACTTAAACCCACTTAGGTTAAAGTACATGCTAAAGTTCAATAAATTTGATCCAACCAAATGTTAAATTGGACTACCTGGAATGTTGATGATATTCCTTTAAAATGTATTGTGCTACTCTGAAGACTGAAGATTGAATTGGTAACAAAATCTCCTTTTTTAAAGCTACTTTCCCACATGTATTGTATTCTTATTCTTATTTATTTATTTATTTATTCATTCATTCATTCATTCATTCATCCATCCATCCATTTATTACATTTATATCCCTCTCTTCTTCCGAGGTGCTCAGAGGGGTGTACATGGATATTTTTATCCTCACAACTAACCTGAAAAGTAGGTTAGGCTGAGAGATACATGACTGGCCTGGAGTCACCCAGTGACTTTCATGGTTGAATGGGGATTCGAACTCAGGTCTTCCGGGTCCTAGTCCAACACTCTAATCACTGTGTTATGCTGGCTCTCTTAATCTGTATACATAATCACCATTAGAGAGGAACCAGGTTAATCTGTTGCATTCATAAAGTAGCTCATTTGACTGAAAATAAAACCATTGTTCCTTCTGTGTGATGGTTGAAGTTCAGAAATGTAGTGCAATTTAAGTGGAACAGCAGTGTAAAGGGTGGTATGTTTAGCATTTGCTCTTTGTAACTCTCTTTTCAGTGTATTGTCTGTTGGTTCTTATCTTCCATTTTATCCCTTTTAAAGTGTGAAATAAGATGATAATGTTTCCTTGCTAATTGAGAGCAAAAATGCTGAACTGGGTTAATCTTATTTCATAAGAATTGAAATGGTTCATGTGCAGCCCTTGCTGATGGCTCCAAAGGGCTGAAAGATTTTAGCCAGGTCTTCCTGGCTTGAGCATTAAGGAACTGCATTTACTATTTCAAATTGCATTTTTTTCCCTGTGACTCATTTTGTACATAAACCTTAAAATGTTTACTTGAAAATGATAATCTATGCTTATAGGTCATATATCCCAAATAAGACTCTTGGTAGTTTGTTCACACTCATCATTCATAGAGAAAACTACCTTATTTTCTCCTAAGTGAAGAGCTTCCTTATGCACTGCACAAGCACATAGCATTTTTATATAGTATGTTGTTTTTACTGTATTTCATAATAAATCAAGTTTGGATCTAGAGAAGAGCACGCCAGATTTTTATTTTGCATATCTTGGAACACTTACTGGCATAGCTTCTTAGTTTTTACTTCCTTATTTCAAAATATGTAGGTTTATCCATTGCAAGAATGCAGGTTTTAAATGCAACAATTTAGTTGTTTTAAATTTCAAAAATGTTTTACTTATACACCAGTTCTAAATGATTTTGCCATTTTCATATTTTTCAAATTTGGTACTATAGAGTGTGCACACTTTTATTTATTTTTTATTTTACATATTTTTATACCGCCCAAAACTTACATCTCTTTCAAGATATTCTAATGAAATATTTGTTTCTAAGAGTGACATCTTGCAAACTTTGTTTGTTTGCTTGCTTGTTTGTTTGTAACCCTTTGGACTGGTGTTAATATATAATATGACATGTGGATGAACATAAATGAGAACATACAGAGTTCCCCCACAAGTTCTGAACTTTGTTTAAAACCCTGAACAGCTGCTTCCAGTCAATTCTGAACTATATTTAGCAGGGGGAGAGCAATGGGCTCTCTCCAACCCCAGCACAGCATCCCTCCAGTGGCTGTTTCTGGTGTCAACCTTATGTTTCTTTTTAGATTGTGAGCCCTTTGGGGACAGGGGACCATCTTATTTATGTATGTTTATTTTTCTATGTAAACCGCTTTGAGAACTTTGGTTGAAGGCAGTATATACAATTTTGTAGTAGTAATAGTAGATGATGAACCAATCGACTGACTCAGTAGAAGGCAGCTTCCTATGTAACTTTACAGGCCATCATGTAGAACAAGATGCAGACATTGTATTTGGAGTAGAAATCCACCACAAGGAAGTGGGCATGGATGTGGTAATGTGTAGATCAGCCTTGTGATGCATTAAGTTTATTATTTATTTGTTACATTCCTATACCACCTACATCAGTAATCTCAAGGCAGATTACAGACTTAAAATAACAATTAAAAGAAACAGGAGTAACTAAAAAGAGCTTAAAAGAACCGAAGGCCTGATTTTAAAAGATGTGTCTAAGGTCCTCTTGAAGGCCACAGTAAAATCAACACATCTTGACAAGAGTGCCAGGGCATAGCAATGTGGCAGTGTCCTCTGAACTGAAGGCAGCTGCCACCCCAGCCATGCCACCAGCCCCATAGGTGCCGCCTCTTCCCTGGGCTTACCTCTTATTGCTCTCCTTGCAGTGGTGGTGGCCCCACCGCCACTGACTCAACCTCCTCCCCCTCCCTGCCGCTGTTACTGCAAATGCAGTGAGAGTGACAGTGGCTCCAAAAGCTCCAGGAGCTGCGGTTCCTAAGCTTTCCCATCTGTGCCCTATAAAAACATCATGGCGTGGCGTGGTGTGCTGGGCCCTGATGTTATTATAATTCCAGTGGCCAGGGAAAGCTTAGAACTTCTTGTGGCTCCTGGAGCATTATTATTATTATTATTATTATTATTATTATTATTATTATTAACACAGTAAGACAGGTGTTATTGACTGGTTTATTTTATCCAGACATCGAGTCCTTCTGAAGAACCTGGGATGGCTGAATTTTATTGTCATTGTTGTTGCTGTTGTTATAGATATCGTCGCAAAATATAGGCTGTTCCCAGTAATGTTGCCTTTTGTGATTGGCTGATGGTGATTTCTGTGGCCCCTATGGTGTTGAGGTGCTCTTCAAGTTGTTCTGGAACTGCACCCAGGGCGCCAATTACCACTGGGATTATTTTGGTCTTTTTCTGCCACAGCCTTGCAATTTCAGTTTGTAGATCTTTGTATTTTGTGATTTTTTTTCTATTTCTTTTTCTTCTCTTCTGCTATCCCCTGGTATTGCTATGTCAATTATTTTAACTTGTTTTTCTTTCTTCTCGACTACAGTTATATCTGGAGTATTGTGTGGCAGATTTTTGTCTGTTTGTAGTCAGAAGTCCCATAATATTTTTGCAGCCTGGCCCTGATGTTATTATAATTCCAGTGGCCAGGGAAAGCTTAGAAACACCACTTGCGACTCCTGGAGCATCATCATCATCATCATCATCATCATCATCATCATTTATTCAGTTTCTATACTGCCATTCCAAAAATGGCTCAGGGCGATTTACACAGAGAAATAATAAATAAATGGATCCCTGTCCCCAAAGGGCTCACAATCTAAAGCCATCGCAATAGTTGTGGCAGCACCTCAAGCTCCAGGAGCTGCAGCAGGGGTGCCTAAGCTTTCCCCAGCCACTGTGCACTATAAAAATGTAATGGCTGGGCACCAAGCACCAGGCCATGATGTCTTCAAAGGATCATTGGCCAGGAAAAGGACCTCCACTGCAGGGGTCTGCTTAGGACCCCCCTGCTGCTCTGGATGTTTTAGGAGCCACCATGGAGGTGGCAAGTGAGCAGTAGGCAGACTGGAGGGCCGGGGCAGGGGAACGTTGGCCCCATAGGCAGCCCCTGGCAGGGAGCAGCTTGTGTCATTTGCACATGTCCACTCAATTATAGCTCTGCCCCTGGGAAGTGCATTCCAAAACTGAGGGGCAGTTACAGAGAAGGCCTGACCCTGAGTCATTACCAAACCAATTGTCTTAAGAGAAGAACATGCTAAATACTTTCATTTGATGGCAGCTATTTTTCTCTGGGTTTTTTCCTTCCATATGCTGCTTCACAGATAGTGAAATAAAGGAATAGAGAATACAACCTCCTCAGGTGATCAGTGAGCAGAAGGAAGGACAGGTGTGTGTCGTGGGAAAACAAACAAGTTATGCTATTCACTCATATTAGTAAATGCAAAGTATTGTGCATTAAAAACAATCTATTTCAAATGTTATTGTTTCAATTGTTAAAAAAAGGAACGTTCTCTTTGCAAACAAAACAGTCTTTTGTCCTTGTTTAATAAATATCTCCGCTATATTTGACCAGCTGAAACGTTGAAGTAAAATCAATTCCCTGTCATTGAAAAGTCCAACATATTTTAATTTAAATTAATGAGTTGAAAAGGAGGTAACCAGTTAAATAGAGTCCAAATCATGAACTAAATGCATATAAATTGTAAGTTGGAAGTTCAGTATGGAAGACAGAGCTACAAAGAAGGCTGCTTTCCTTTTGAATAGTTGTTTGTAGGGTGGAGGACAGGTAAATAGGAAGATGTGGGGAGGCAGGAGAGAGCTTGCAAAGTACTAGACTTCATGGTCTGATTCATGTATAAAGCAGATCCGCAGGATTTCTGGGAAGTCAGAAAGCTGGTAGGGATGTGCATGAACGACTCGGGCAACTGCTGGCGGGGCAGGGAGCAGTTCCCTTAAAAAGCAGGGAAGCTGCCCCTTACCTGCTTGCCCACTGCCCTGCCACTTTTCTGGCAGCGCTGCCTGCTCTCCAAAAGGCCACAGGCGGCTGCGGCATTATTATTATTATTATTATTATTATTATTATTATTATTATTATTATTATTATTATTATTCGATTTCTATACCGCCCTTCCAATGCCCTTCCAGGCATTGTTCCCTGCAGCCTCTGCATGGCCTTAGAATGCATGTTGGCCATTTGTATGGTTGACATAAGATTACTGGCCATGAAAATGGCCAATGCACATGCGCGCTGGTGCCGCACAGAGGCTGCGGGGAACAGTGCCGCAGCTGCGCATAGCCCAAGCCAGTTCAGCACTTCCCCAGAAGAGGTGCCAAAGGAGGTGCACATTCCAATATGCTGGGAACCAGAGGTTCCCGGGAAGTGCATGCTTCCCACAGGTGTGCCGTCTGAAGTGTTACAGTGTTACCAAGGTTCGCCCAACTTCTGTATCGAGGATTTAATGTTGGGCGAAAGAAGTTAGGGGAGTCTTGTTAACGCAGCATGGGAACCAGCAGTTTCAGATGACACGTCTGCTGGGATTGTGCGCTTGTTGGGACCCTCCAGTTCCCTAGAGAGAATTGAAAACCCAGAGCCGGAGAACAGGTGTGCCAACAATATGATCCAGTTAGTGGGGGACAAAAAGCTCTTTCCTGCCACTTACCTTATTTGCTATTGTTTTGTAAGCCTCAGCTTCATTAAAAAGTGACTCCAGTTCTGCCTGAAGCACTTCCACCTGATTGCATTTCATTTTGCCTCCTGTGGTGAGCCAATTTGCTCAGCCTATCACCTTTATCCAAATCATCCCAAGCTGCTGGAGAGGCTCCAGGGATCTACATTTCTGCGAAATATTTATCAAAAACCAGCACTTGTGAAACATGCAAACCAAATTACAGTCTACTTTTCAGTGATGGCCTTCACATTAGTGGAGTGACTTTAGAATAAATGATTTAAGTGATCAGTTATGGTTCAGTTTATATTCATTTCCTTCAGATTCTTACAACAATAAATTATGCTGCTTTCCTCTTTTGCTTTGGTTTTAGATGCTTGCAATGTTTTGAGGTTCAGAGAACCGCTAGCTGGAAGTCAGATCATGGTTCGTGCTAGAGCAATGCTGTGGAAGTGCCAACATGCTGTTCCAGGTCTTGCTCCACTTCCCACCTGCACAACACTACTGGGACTGCCTTTTAGACTGCTCAGCAGCCCCAGTGGGTCCCTAATGCCAGTGATTCACTGTGCAGAATGTCAGCCATGTGTGTTAAGACAATTTCCATACTCAAAGTAGAACTAAATCCTTTTAATCACCTGAATGCAGATCAGAGTTCTATTATCCTGTTTCGCCATCTCCAGTCTGCCTGGGATGATTGCTGTCATTAATTTAAGGAGACCTAAGGAAAGCTACTGTTCTGTTTTCCCCTTCTCTATATGTATGTATGTGTCAGTTGCTTACTTTAGTTTGGAAATATTTGTCTCTTCCATCACAGGTAATCAGCGAATTTGAAGCTTCTCCTGACTCATTTTCCTATCGAATCCCCAATCTGAGTCGGAATCGACAATACAGCGTCTGGGTGGTAGCTGTGACAGCTGCAGGAAGGGGCAACAGCAGTGAGATTATCACCGTGGAACCACTAGCTAAAGGTGAGGAGCTGGTGTTCAAATGATGAGCAGAGGATGCCACTTAATGGCATGATTTGAGTTGGAAGTGACCAAAAGGCCACTATTGTAAGGCAGACTATAGCCATCACAGATCATCCTGCACATGCCTAACCTAATGTAGAGTAGGTTGCCTGGTGGCAACTGAGAGAACCAGACTCTACCTTTTAATGGTGAAGTAGAAGGTTGTGTGGCTGCCATACCTTCCCCCCCAGTTTTCCTCAGATCTTTCTGCTAAATTTCCTTTCAACAACCAGGGCTATAACATTGCTCCCAAACAAGTGAGGGATGAAATTCTAAAGGTAAGAAGTCCAGTTCTTTGGTTTGTGGCCTGGAGCTTTTCCAAATAGCATCTGAATGCAGCTTCACTACGCTTAGGCTGAATCATTGACAGTGATGTCAGGACGGTGACTGAAGGTGCCATTCATACATACAATGGCATTATTCACCATTTTTTCCTGACAATTTGCAGTATGTTTACAATTAGTATGTTATAAGTGTGCTTTAAAAGGCACACTCTGGTGCAGTGCTCAAAACGGCTTAACTTTAGGCACTTTCTGCCACAGTCAAGCTGTCTGGGAATGCTCCTGGCAACCTAATGACATTATGCTACAAATGGACAGTCGGCATGCTGCTGAAAGGTCCTTACCCAGCAAATAGCTCAAGTTGGCACAGGCCATGAAGAAGGCAAAGAAACCCCCCAGGCATTAGGAACTCAAGAATCCCAAATTTAATCATTAAGGTTGTACATCAGAATTGATGGTTGGATTGGACTGGATTGTATTGGATTGCATCCAGTCCTGATTGGAGTGCATTGGTTCACATAAGAACATAAGAACAGCCCTGCTGGATCAGGCCCACGGCCCATCTAGTCCAGCATCCTGTTTCACACAGTGGCCCACCAGATGCTGCTGGAAGCCACAGACAGGAGTTGAGGGCGTGCCGTCTATCCTGCCATTACTCCCCTGCAACTGGTACTCAGAGGCACCCTGCCCTTGAGGCTGGAGGTGGCCCACAGCCCTCCGACTAGTAGCCATTGATAGACCTCTCCTCCATGAAGTCATCCAAACCCCTCTTAAAGCCATCCAGGTTGTTGGCTGTCACCACATCCTGTGGCAGAGAGTTCCACAAGTAGATCACGCATTATGTGAAAAAGTACTTCCTTTTGTTGGTCCTAGACCTCCTGGCAATCAATTTCATGGAGTGACCCCTGGTTCTAGTGTTGTGTGAGAGGGAAAAGAATATCTCTCTCTCTCCACTTTCTGCACACCATGCATGATTTTATAGACCTCTATCATGTCTCCCCGCAGACGTCTTTTTTCTAAACTAAAAAGCCCCAGGTGTTGTAGTCTTGCCTCATAAGAAAGGTGCTCTAGGCCCCTGATCATCTTGGTTGCCCTCTTCTGTACCTTCTCCAGTTCAACAATGTCCTTTTTGAGATGTGGTGACCAGAATTGTACGCAGTACTCCAAGTGTGGTCGCACCATAGTTTTGTATAAGGGCATTATAATGTTAGCCGTTTTATTTTCAATCCCCTTTCTAATGATCCCTAGCAAGGAATTTGCCTTTTTCACAGCTGCCGCACATTGAGTCGACACTTGCAATGAACTGTCAACCACAACCCCAAGATCCCTCTCCTGGTCCGTCACCGACAGCTCGGATCCCATCAGCGTATACTTGAAGTTGGGGTTTTTTGTCCCAATGTGCATCACTTTACACTTGCTAACATTGAACCGCATTTGCCATTTTGTCGCCCACTCCCCCAGTTTGGAGAGATCCTTTGGGAGCTGCTCACAATCCGTTTCGGATTTCACTACCCAAAAGAGTTTGGTATCATCTGCAAATTTGGCCACATCGCTGCTTACCCCTGTTTCTAGATCATTTATGAATAAATTAAAAAGCACCGGTCCCAGTACAGATCCCTGGGAGACCCCACTTCTTACTACCCTCTATTGTGAAAATTCTCCATTTATACCTACCCTCTGTTTCCTGTCTTTCAACCAGTTAGCAATCCACACATGTACTTGTCCCCTTATCCCATGACCGCTAAGTTTCCTCAGGAGTCTTTGATGAGGAACTTTGTCAAAAGCTTTTTGGAAGTCCAGGTAGACTATGTCAACTGGATCACCTTGATCCACACACTCGTTGACACTCTCAAAGAAGTCCAAAAGGTTGGTGAGGCAAGATTTACCTTTGCGGAACCCATGCTGGCTCACTCCCAGCAGGGCCTGTTCTTCTAGGTGCTTTACAATTTTATCCTTGAGGATGCTTTCCATCAATTTGCCCGGAACGGACGTTAGGCTAAATGGCCTGTAATTTCCTGGATTGCCCCTGGATCCCTTTTTGAAAATCGGTGTTACATTTGCTACTCTCCAGTCCTCTGGTACAGAGCCCGATTTCAGGGATAAGTTAAATATTTTAGCAAGGAGGTCGGCAATTTCACGTTTGAGTTCTTTGAGGCCTCTTGGATGGATGCCATCCAGCCCTGGTGATTTGTTAGCTTTCAGTTTTTCCAGACAGTTTAGAATATCATCCCTTGTCACTTCTATCAGCTCTCTAGCCTCCATCCCTAAAAAGCCTGTTTCAGGAACAGGTATGTGCTCAGTATCCTCTGCCGTGAAGACAGACGCAAAGAACTCATTCAGTTTCTCTGCAACCTCCATATTCTCCTTAATAATCCCTTTCACTCCCTCATTGTCTAATGGCCCAACCGCCTCCCTGGCAGGTTTCCTGCTTCTGATGTACTTAAAGAAGTTTTTGTTATTCCCCTTGATACTTTTGGCTAAATGTTCCTCAAACTCTCTTTTCGCCTCCCTTATTGTCACCTTGCATTTCTTTTGCAAGAGTTTGTGTTCCTTTCTGTTCTCTTCATTTGGACAGGTCTTCCAATTTTGGAAGGAAGTCTTCTTCCCTTTTATGGCTTCTTTGACGGTACCCGTTAGCCATGTTGGCATCCTCCTGGACTTAGTGGTTTCTTTCCTCCTTTTGGGTATACAAGCTGACTGGGCTTCTAGTATTGTGGTTTTGAGTAAACTCCATGCATTCTGGAGCGAAGTGACTCTCCTGATTTCCCCCCTCAGCTTTCTTTTCACCATACTCCTCATTTTGGAGAAGTTTCCTCTTCTGAAATTCAAAATGTCTGTGTTTGACATCCTTGGTGATTCTCTCCCCGCATGTATGCTGAATTTGATGGCACTGTGGTCACTGTTCCCTAAAGGGTTGATGACACTGACATCACGCACCAGGTCCTGGGTGTCGCTCAGAATTAGGTCCAAGGTCGCCTTCTCTCTTGTTGGTTCCATGACCAACTGTTCTAGGACACAGTCATTTAGCGTATCTAGAAATTTGACCTCTTTGTCCTGACTTGAATGTGAATTTACCCAGTCTATGTGTGGGTAGTTGAAATCACCCATAATTACAGCCCTGCCTCTCCTTGACGCCTCCCTGATTTCCTCCTGCATCTCCCAGTCACTGTCGGCATTTTGATCTGGAGGGCGATAGCACGTCCCCAGTAGCACGATTCCTTTCCGGCCTTGTATAGTCACCCACAGGGTTTCTGTGGAGTACTCCAGTCCACTTAGGTTTTCTAGCTTGTTAGATTCTATCCCTTCTTTAACATACAGTGCTACCCCTCCTCCAAGGCGCCCCTCCCTGTCCTTTCTATAGAGTTTATACCCAGGGATAACAGTGTCCCACCAGTTCTCACTGTTCCACCATGTTTCTGTTATGCCCACTATGTCTATTTCTGCGTTAGCAACCAAGCACTCCAGCTCACCCATCTTGGCTCGGAGGCTTCTGGCATTGGCATACAAGCACGTATACACTGAGACTCTCCCCTGATGTATGCTATTCTTTTGACTCTTTGACCTGCTGGCACAGGCTCCCGTCTACTCTTTATGCAGTTCTGCTCCATCCCCTTCTGTTTTATTTGAATTCACCAATGTACATCGGTATTTTGCATCAAAACAATCAAATAGTGCAATTGATTTGATGCATGAGGTCAGCTGGGTTTGGGATCTTAACTCTTAGCAGTGTGGTAGTTTTTTTTTTAACTGAAGAAAAGCTGTTGCCTCTGTGGGAACAGCAAGGGGGCATCCTCCCCCCGCCCCCTGTAATGCACTGGGGAAATGATGCAACATAATGATGTTGCTTTCTCTTCAGGGCATTATGTGGAGGGGACTGCCCGGGAGAAAAGCAACATAAGACAATGCTGTTATTGCCCACAGAGGCAGTAGCTTTTCTTCAGAATGGAAAAAGAATGGAAAAAATAACTGTGCTGCCACCAGGAAAGGGCTTCTATCCAGTCTGATCCGGTGCAGGTTATTTCAGACAACCATGCATTGGACTGGATTTAGTTGGTCCTCATGAACATCAAACCAGATGATTCTAGGTAAAATTGCCCAATAGAACTTGTATTGAATCTGATTCAATGATTGGTCTGACTCAATGCACAACCCTATCCATTATGTTTAAAGAAAATGCATTTCTAACCCTTCTGATTGCAGTGATAAGTTGGAGTAGAGGTTAGCAAAGTGTACTGCTGCATTGTTGAACAAGTTGCTTACCCCTGAGACAGAATAAGCAGGTTTCTTTTGATGGCTCTTCAGAATTATCATGAGTCTAGTGCTTCTGGTTCCTCACTGGTATCTGCTAGCAATATAATGGAATTTCATTAGCTAGGCTTCGTTTACTTCTCTTCCTTTTTGATCAGTAGAACTGTGTGTGTGTGTGTGTGTGTGTGTGTGTGTGTGTGTGTGTGTGTGTGACTTTAATTAATTTTTTTACTAGAACAATTCTCTTGAGAAGTTGAGACTTTTCCTTCCTTTAAAAGACTGTGAGCGCCACAATTTCAAGATGATCATATAGCACATAGAATAATTTTTTCTTCCCCCACCCTTTCTTTTTTATGGATCCCAGCAGTCTCCTGTCAGCCTACTGAAGCAATTTCCCTTTGCTCTTTAAAAACTGCTTTGTATGACTTTCTTCCAAATATTAATCAGACAGGATAAAAACCTACTGAGATTAAACATTCTGGTTATGTTTGATGCTAATGCCTCCTCCCATGTTTGTCTAATTGGTGTAAAATGGATTCTCGGCCCTGTGGTCTGTTCTTTCTTATAAGCTGTTAGTACTAATCTGCGTATTTGATTGAAGTATGTCATGACTGCAAATGTGATTCTTGGTGGTCTTCTGTTCTAATTTTTCCCTGCACATTGCTTATTAATGTTATTAAAGAATTATAATTATTTTATTGGACAGAATAAATGGTGTGAATAGAACACGATCCATTCCGTCCTGCGTACACAGAGCTATTCATTGGGCGTTCACACTAGCGATGTGCATGAAACAATGGAGGCGCAGTCTGGCGCCGGCCAGGGGGTTTGCACTTACCCCTCCCGCCGCTTTCCCCCCGCCGGTGCTCTGTTTCCCCCGTTCTTGTCCGGAAATACCGGAAGTAACGAGCGTGCGTGTGCTGTATGCTCGTTACTTCCGGTATTTCCAAACAAGAACAGGGGCGGGGGCGGCAGGGAGGAATACTGCTGCCCCCAAAACCTTTCATTGAAACAGAGCGCCGGTGGGGGGAAAGTGGCAGGAGGGGTAAGTGCAAACCCCCTGGCCTTAAAGGGAGACCCCAGCTGGCGCCGGACTGCGCCTCCATGGTTCCATGCACATCCCTAGTGTGACTGCCCAACGAATAGCTCTGTGTACGCAGGACGGAATGGATCGTGTTCTATTCACACCATTTATTCTGTCCAATAAAATAATTATGATTCTTTAATACCATTAATAAGCAATGTGCAGGGAAAAATTGGAACAGAAGACCACCAAGAATCACATTTGCAGTCATGACATACTTCAATCAACTATGCAGATTAGAACTAACAGCTTATAAGAAAGAACAGACCACAGGGCCGAGAATCCATTTTACACCAATTAGACAAACATGGGAGGAGGCATTAGCATCAAACATAACATTTCCCCCCAGTGGGGGGAAAGCGGTGGGAGGGGTAGGTGCAAATACCCCCACCCTTAAAGGGAGACACCCCCCTGCCACCAGACCACCAGACCAGCCCAATTTTGAACTGGTTCGGAGGCCTCTATAATGGCCTCCGGACCGGTCCGTGCACATCCCTAATTCACACAGAATTGAGCCCTCTCACCTCCCATGAGACAAAGTAGTCTCCTCAAGTAGTGGATTATTGGGACACTAGTGGGATAGCAAGATGCCCCCCTGCCTCCTTCTGCTGCTCTGAAATGGCCCTCCTCTTCCTTTGCTGCAGCAGCACCTATTGCCTCTCTCATACCCCACTGATTTGCTTAAGAAAAAGAGGACAGAGCAGAAGAGGAAATGTCAAAAAGGCATTGGAGTACCAGAGATGTTGTATAGAGCATCTCCAGTTCTCCACTGCTCTTTCAACATTTTCTCTTCCATTCCTTGTTCCTTTTCATAACCAGTCCAGTGGTGCATGAGGGAAGTGCAAAATGATGCACACCAAATTAGGCAATAGTGGCTATTGGTGCCGTGAAGAAACCGAAGACAGTGGTGGACCTGGATGTGCACATGAAAGTGTGGGGGGAACAGAATCTGGTCCCTTGCCTCAGGTGTGCAGAGGTCTTGGGTTGCCATTAATGTGCCAGCAATGCTCAATCATGTCAGAATAACAATGTACGTTAACTATTCTTGCAACCATGAGCCATTCAGTCCAGACCTCTGTTGTTAATGTACTCAGTTGTATTGACTTTTGAAATGATGCTAGTGTCCAAGTGATTTCAATGAGAGCAGCTTATGCTGGACCTATCCTCCTCGTATATTCATAAGGAGTAACTGGCACAAGCTCAACTCTCTTAACTAAAATCAGTGGCAGACATCTTGACTAAGTTTACTTAAGAACATGAGAACAGCCCTGCTGGATCAGGCCCAAGGCCTATCTAGTCCTCCATCCTGTTTCATGCAGTGGTCCACCAAATGCCTCTGTGAATCCCACAAGGAAGAGGAGAGAGCATGCCCTCTCTCCTGTCGTTGCTCCCCTGCAACCGGTATTGAGAGGCATTGTGCCTCTGAGGCTAGAGGTGGCCCACAGCCACCTCCAGATAGACCTGTACTCCATGAATTTTTCTAAGCCTCTTTTAAAGCCATCCAAGCTGGTGGTACAGTATTCACCACATCTATGGCAAAGAATTCCACAGATTAATTTCGTGCTGTGTGAAAAGGTACTTCCTCTTGTCAGTCCTAAATTTCCTGACCTTCAGTTTCATGGGATGACCCCTGGTTCTAGTGGGGTGTGTGTGTGTGTGTGTGTGTGTGTGTGTGTGTGTGTGTGTGTGTGTGAGAGAGAGAGAGAGAGAGAGAGAGAGAGAGAGAGAGAGAGAGAGAGAGATTTCTCTCTGTCCACCCTCTCCACACCATGCAGAATTTTATACACCTTGATCATGTCTCCTGTTAGTTGCTTCTTTTCCAAGGTAAAGAGCCCCAGATGCTGTAGCCTAGCCTCATAAGGAAGGTGCTTCAGGCCCCTGGTCATTTTGGTTGCCCTCTTCTGCACCTTTCTCAGTTCTGCAATTTCCTTCTTAAGATATGGTGACCAAAGCTGTACGCAATACTCCAGATGTGGCGCACCATAGATTTGTAGAAGGGCATTATAATATTAGCATTTTTATTTTCTATCCCCTTATTGATTGATTGATTGATTGATCGATCGATTGTTGAATTTATATACTGTCTTTCATTAAAAACAATCTCAAGGCGGTTTACAAAAGTTAAAAAACATACAAGAAAATGACAATAAAAATATTAAGCTAAAAATATAAAAACAAACCAAATTTAAAATCTATAAAATACAAGCATAAAAACTATACATGGGTAAAAATACATAGAAGCATCAATAAAAACAATCATGTAAAAGCCTGGATAAAAAGCCAAGATTTAACAAGCTTTCTAAAAACTGTGATGGAGTTCGAGGAGCGAATGGACACTGGGAGAGCATTCTAATGACTCCTAAGCATGGAATTAGCCTTTTTCACAGCTGCCGCACACTGAGTCAACACTTTCAATGAGCTGTCCACCACAACCCCAAGATCTCTCTCCTGGTCAGTCACCAACATCTCAGATCCCATCAGCATATATGTGAAGTAGGGGTTCTTTGCCCCAATATGCATCACTTTACACTTGCTTACATTGAACAGCATTTGCCATTTTGTTGCCTATTCCTCCAGTTTGGAGAGATCTTTTTGCAGCTCCTCACAATCTGTTGTGGATTTCACTACCCTCGATACTTTAGTGTCATGGACAAATTTGACCACTTTGCTGCCTATCCCAACTTCTAGATCATTTATGAACAAGTTAAAGAGCACTGGTCCCAGTACCGATCCCTGGGGGACCCCACTGCCTTCTTCCCTCCATTTTGAAAACTGTCAATTCATTCCTACCCTCTGTTTCCTATCCTTCAACCAGTTACTGATCCACACATGAACCTGTCCCCTTATTCCATGACTGCAAAGTTTACTCATGAGCCTTTGTGGGGGACTTTGTCAAAAGCTTTTTGGAAGTCCAACTGTACTATATCAACCAGATCACTTTTATCCACATGCCTGTTGACACTCTCAAAGAACTCCAAAAGGTTGGTGAGGCAAGACTTCCCTTGCAGAAGCCATACTGGTTCTCCCTCAGCAAGGCCTACTCTTCTATATGTTTAACAATTTTGTCCTTACGTATGCTTTCCTTCAACTTACCCGGCACTTAAATTAAGCTGACTGGCCTGTAATTTCCCGAATCCCCACTGGATCCCTTTTTGAAAATCAGAGTTATATTGGCTACTTTCCAGTCATAGGCAGATTACCATGGAGGCAATTGCGAGTCCTGGAAGAGCCACAGATCTTGGGATGGGGGAAAGGTTTTTATAAGAGAACTTTGAAGATTGCATCGGCCACCGCTGGCCGTGGGAGTGGCGATGCGAGATTAAGCCTCTTGCTGCCCCACTACTGCAGCGAGGATGGTAAAGGTGGCAAGGTTGAAGCCCCCCCACCCCTTTAGCCTACTTTCCAGTAGGCTTATGAGATCACCCAGCATTCTGTGTGTGTGTCCGTGTGTCCCCACCATCAACTTTGCAACGCCTGGACCAATATGAACCAAATTAGGTACAGTTGTAGAGACACATAGGGACACCTCAACAACATAGTTTGTAATGATGTGATCCATCCAAGATGGAGGATGCATAAGCCTTTGAGGCGCAAGTGGGCTAACTTGTGAACCACCTAACCGATTTGAACCAAATTTGCTACAGATGTAGGGACACATAGGGATGCCCAAAGGGTGTGCTTCATGATGATGTCATCCACTCCAATTCAAGATGGTGGCTGCATGAACACGTGAAGCACAAGCAAGCTAATTTGTGGACTGTCTAACCAATTTAAACCAAATTAGGTACAGTTGCAGTGAGTGACACATAGGGACATCTCAGCGGCATAGTTTGTGACAATGTCATCCACCCCAATCCAAGATGGTGAATGGGTAAATCTTTGAGGTGCAAGTGGGCTAACTTGTGAACCGCCTAACTGATTAGAACTAAATTTGCTGCATATGTAGGAACACATAGGAATGCCCAAATGGCATGGTATGTGATGATGTCATTCACTCCAGTTCAAGATGGTGGCTTCATGAACATCTGAAATAAAAGTGGACTAATTTGTGGACTGCCTAACCTATTTGAACAAATTGGGTACAGTTGCAGTGAGTGACACACATGGGCACCTCAATGGCATAGTTTGTGATGATGTCATTCATGTCAATTCAAGATGGCGGACACAAACTTTTGAGGTGCAAGTGGGCTAACTTGTGAACCGCTTAACCAATTTGAACCAAATTTGTTGCAGCTGTAGGGACACATAGGGACACCTCAGTGCCGAAGATTGTGATGATGTCATCCACCTCTATTCAAGATAGTGGACACATAAACTTTGGAGGCGCAGGTGCACTAACTTGTGGACAGTCTAACCAATTTGAACCAAATTTGCTACAGCTAAATGGACACATAGGGATGCCCTAATAGTGTAGTTTGTGGTGACATCACCCACCCCAATCCAAGATGGCGGATGCATAAACCTTTGAGGCACAAGTGCACTAACTTGAAGACTGTCTAATCAATTTAATAAAATTTGGAACAGCTGTAGTGAATGACACACAGGGACACCTCAATGGTGCAGTTTGTAATGACGACATCCACCCTGATTAAAGATGGCGGACACATGAAAATTTGAGGTGCAAGAGATCTAACTTGTAGACCTCTATTTTCACAAAATTTAGTGAAAGAAAAGTAGGCTCATTAGTTCTTATGAAAACAAATTGTTTTTACTTTTAAATGCTGCTACAGCCGCTGCAGGAAGCAGGGCACAAGAGGCAAGTCCTCCCTTCTACATTAAAATGCTGGCAGAATGGGGTGGCTGGCTGCAGCGGGGACTTGGAGGGTTGTGGTGCGGGGAGGAAGTTCCCCATTTTACCTTAAAGCAGCTTCTGCTGCTGTGTAGAGGAACGAACAGTTAACTGGAACAGCGAGGGAGATCTCCTTCCAACTCCCCTCCTCCCTCTCAAATGAGTGCACACCCCACCCTCGAAGCAGCCCATCCAAATGACTTGTCCCCTTAGCTAAGCAGGGTCTGCCCTGGTTGCATATGAATGGGAGACTAGAAGTGTGACCACTGTAGGTTATTCCCCTCAGGGGATGGAGCTGCTCTGGGAAGAGCAGAACGTTTCAAGTTCCCTCCCTGGCTACTCCTAGATAGGGCTGAGAGAGCTTCCCACCTGCAACCTTGGAGATGCCACTACCAGTCTGTGAAGACAATACTGAGCTAGATAGACCAATGGTCTGACTCAGTATATGGCAGCTTCCTACGTTCCTATTCTAGGGACAAGTTACATATTTTTGCTAGAAGATCAGCAATTTCACATTTGAATTCCTTCAGAACTCTTGGGTGGATGCCATCTGGCCCTGAAGATTTGTTAATTCTTAGTTTTTCAAGACAGTTTAGAACATCTTCCCTTGTCACCTCAAATTGGCCCAGTTCTTCAGCTGCTAAATCTGAAAAGCTCAGTTTCAGAGAGGGTCAGTATCCTTCACCATGAAGACAGATGCAAAGAACTTATTCAGCTTCTCTGCAATCTCCTTATCCCCCTTAACAGTCCCTTTCATGCCCTCATCATCTAAGGGCCCAACTGCCCCTTAGAAATAAAAAAGGGCAAATTGGGCATGCCTGATGTCTTTCTAATTTCAGAGGGATTTCCTTGAGTAAATTTGGTCAGGGTGTCAGCCACACAAAACCCTACTAAGAACCAAGTTTGGAAGCTCCTTTAAAAATAGGACATAGTTTGTGCAGCATGACAAGTTACAAGACAGTTCTGTATCCTTTCCCAGTGTTGATTGCTTCATCATCCTTTCTATCTTTGGCATTTTACTCTTTATAGAAATGCATTGTTCAGAATCATGTCTTGCTATTCATCACTTCTTGGTGGTGACTAGGCTTCCTATTCAGCCCAATGATTAGGCAGCTCCAGGCACACATTACATTTTTAGAAGCTATCCCTTCCACTGAAGTGAATAGGGCAGACCTGTGCACCAATCATTCCCCTTCCCATGCTGCTCACAGTTATAGCAATTGTCTGAAGAGGTAGCCACCATAAATGTGATAGTGGGCACTTCTGTGATCAACAGCCTGGTGCTCCCCAGACTGATGATCATGGAAAAGCCCATCATCATGCTTACAGCAGTCACCTCTTCAGACAACCACCTTAACTGTTGGCAGCATGGGAGGGAGAGTAAGGATGATTGATGCACTGTGGGTGGAATTTCTACACCTGCTTTCAGTGGCTCTACTTGCAAGCAGCTTTTTCTTATTAATATCTGCATAGGACTAAAGTTGTCTTTTGGACAAATTACTTAGAAGATGTTTCTCTGATGCTCCTTGTGTTTGACTATCTCAAGTCTCCGATGCCACCTGTTTGAAGAGCCATACATTGGTCTGCGGTTTAAAAAATAGTTAATTCTGACTTCCCTCTTTGGGACTTGCTGTGCCAAAGGTCAGGAGAGAAATGTAGAATGTTCAGGCTCCTCTTCCTGCTGAATCACTTCCCCACCAGTGCACCAGTATACTACATCTTCATTGGCAGATATCAATTATTTTCTGACTCTGAAAATAAATTCTTGACAGTTCATCCTTCTGCATAATTTCAGTGTAATGATAACATATCAATAGAGGAGCTGAATGTTAGGCTTACTTAAGTGTCAAAATCTGTCTTGTCTTAGGAATTTTTTGTCACTGTAGAAGAGGGAATACTGTTGTTTTCCCCTATTGGCCCATCCTCTGTCAAAGTATTGAAAATACGGATCTAAGAAACAAATGTAACAAATGAAGTAGGGTACTTTTGCCAGCTGTCAGAAACTAATAAAAAAGATGTTTGTACTGATTTGGAGTGAAGAATATAGAGCTTTTGATTGTTTTTTGTGACTGAGCATATATACAGAAAAGGAAGTATAAAGTTGTGTTAAAGGGGATGTAATTAGATATGTTGGGGCCATTCCTGATCTTTGGTGTTCTTACAATATGCATGACTTTTAAAATATGTGCAAAGGAAGCATAGGAAGAATTACATATTGGCCGACATGATGAGGGAAATTACTCAAAGCAGTCCCAATTGAAATTAAAAGTTAGGCATTCATTGACTTACTTGTCCTTTTAATTTCAATAGGACTGCTTTGAGTAATTTTCCTCATTATGTCCATCATGATCACTTTTTAGCAACTTTCCTTAAGGAAAGTAAGCTTATGAGATCACCCGACTGTCTGTGTGTGGGTTTGTGTGTGTGTCCCTATCAATTTTGCAATACCTGGACCAATATGAACCAAATTGGGTACAGTTGTAGGAACATGGGGGCATCTCAATGGTGCAGTTTGTGAGGATGTCATCCACCCCGATTCAAGAGAGCACACATGTAAATGTTTGAGGTGCAAGTAGGCTAACTTAACACTTAACTGATTTGAACCAAATTTTCTACAGCTACGGGGACACATAGGGATACTTCAATGGCATAGTTTGTAATGATGTCATCCACCCCTAGTCAAGATGGCAGATGCATAAATGTTAGGGGCTCAAGTGGGCTAACTTGTGGACCATCTAACCAGTTTGAACCAAATTTGGTACAGTTGTGGTGAGTGGCACATAGGGACACCTCAACAGTGTAGCTTGTGATGGTGTCACCTACCCAAGTTCAAGATGAATATTTGAGACTCAAGTAGGCTGACTTGTAAACCACCTAACCAATTTGAATGAAATTTGCCACAGCTGTAGGGACACATAGGGACACCTCAAGGGCATAGTTCTGTGATGATATCATCCACCCCACTTCAAGATGGCGGACACATTAATGTTTGAGGCTCAAGTAGGCTAACTTGTGAACTGCCTTACCAATTTGACCAAAATTTGCTACAGCTGTAGGGACACATAGGGATGTTTCAAGGGCGTAACTTGTAATGATGTCATCCACCGTGATTCAAGATAGTGGATGCGTGAGTATTTGAGGTGCAAGTGAGTGAACATGTGGACCGCCTAACCGATCTGGACCAGATTTGGAGCAGATGTAGTGAGTGACAGAAAAGGGACACCTAAGTGGTGTAGTTTGTTATGATTTCACCTACTTCTTCAACTTGTACATGAATTATCTAGAAGTTGTGGTAACCAGCGAGGTGGCCAAATTTGCAGATGACACCAAACAATTTAAGGTAGTTAAATTCAGAAGAGATTGAAGAGGAGTTCCAAAAGGATCTCTCCAAATTGTGGGAATGGGCAACAAAATGGCAAATGCAGTTCAATGTTTGCAAGTGTAAAGTGATGCATATTGGGGGGGAAACCCCAGCTTCACACATACACTGATGTCTGTGCTGTCAGTGACAGACCAGGAGCAGGATCTTAGGGTAGGGATATACAAACTGGCTTGCCCTCGAGCTAGACTGGGCCCAGTTTAGCTCAAAGTCTGGCTTGTCCAGGGCCAGTTAGGGGTTTTTTATAAGTTAAAAATAGTGGTCTTACCACCATTGCCAGGCTCCAGAGGGTCCTGTCATTGCCGTGGGGATGTGTCTCCTGATGGCTCCCCTGCCCTCCCAACCCCCCATTTTTGGCCCTTATGGGCTGTTTTAGGTCCGTTTTGGGTCATGCCATTTTGGAACCTGCTGCACATGCCCAATGGACCTCAGCATGGCCTGGGACATGATCCAGAGGCCTGCAGTGGTGGCAGTGGTGGCAAGTCTGTAATGGGCCTAAAATGGCCCATAAAGGGCCAAAAATTACATATTTGGGCTTAGCTGAGTTCTTCTCTAGATTCTCTTGCTTCTCTTTGGTTGTTTTAGGCTGCTGGAAATTGCATAGGAACATAGGAAGCTGCCATATACTGAGTCAGACCATAGGTCCATCTTGCTCAGTATTGTCTACACAGACTGGCAGCAGCTTCTCCAAGCTTGCAAGCAGGAATCTCTCTCAGCCCTATCATGGAGATGCCAGGGAAGGAACTTAGAACCTAGATGCTCTTCCCAGAGTGGCTCCATCCCCTAAGGGAAATATCTTACAGTGCTCACACTTCTAGTCTCCCTTTCATATGTAACCAGGGCAGACCCTGCTTAGCTAAAGGGGCAAGTCATGCTCGCTACCACAAGGCCAGCTCTCTTCTTACAGTTGGTCCAGGTCATCTCAGAGAGACCGTATCACTCCTATCTTAAAAGATCTGCACTGGCTGCCGATACTTCCAGGCAAAATACAAGGTCTTGGTTATAACCTATAAGGTCCTAAATGGCTTAAGCCCTGGGTAGTTAAGAGAACGCCTTCTTTGCTATGAGCCACACCACCCATTGAGATCATCAGGAGAGTTCATCTGCAGTTGCCACTGGCTCGTCTGGTTGCTACTCAGGATGGGCCTTCTTCATTGCAGCCCCGAGACTTTGGAACGTGTTCCCTGCTGGAATAAGAGCCTCCCTATCACTTACAATTTTTAAAAAGGCAGTCAAGACATATTTGTTCACCCAGGCTTTTAATTAGATACTGTTTTAATAGTTTGATGGCTTTTAATAATTTTAATGTTGTTTTAAATTTTAAATTGTTATAATGTTTTAACCTTTCTACTTTTTTATTTTTTATTGTTTTGTTTTAAACCGCCCAGAGACTTGCCTTTTGGGTGATATACAAACATGTTGGTTGGTTGGTTGGTTGGTTGGTTAAATAAATAAATAAATAAATAAATACTGTAGCATTCATGTTTTTAGATACGTAATATTTTGTTGCTTTATTTGATTTTAATTTTAACCTGCATTGAGGGCCATGAGGAGAAAAAGCAACGTAGACTTTTTAGTACAAAATAAATAATCTGCAAGACATTCATGGAATTATTTTTTAAAAAACCAGCAGCTGCTATTATGACGTGCACAGTGTCTGTGACAATGGTGCTTCCACATGCTCCCTCCACCCCTTTATATGTCCTCGGTCTTCTTTGATTTTCCCATTTCCCCTCTTCTCTTTTTCCTCCATTGTATGTATTTGGGTTGGGAGGGTGAGGCAATGGATCGAGGTGAGAGTCAATGTCTATATTATACCATTGTAAGTTACAAAGGACCTCAGCAGAGTTGCAAATGGCGGGGGGGGGGGAGGGAAGTAAGTAAGCTGGGACACATGGATCACTTCAGTCGCTGTCTGCTCTTTGATCTGATATAGAGAGAGGAGGAGACTAGCTTGGCAGCTGGGGGCCTGCATCATTCCATGGGATGCTAGTTGCAGACTTCTGTTGTGAGTTAAATTATAACACACTTTATGGCCACTAAACACTACCAGTGCACATGAAATGTTCACACATCTCTTCCAGTAGAGAGGAGAGGAAGTAGTGATTAAAAGCTATTTGTTTTTTATTCCCAGCTGCCTTGAGCCGTCTCTTTTCCGGCCTTCTTTTTGCAGATATTAAAATTATATTATTTGTTTGCCTTTAAACAACCTGATAATGTGGGCTGAAATTAATTAGTCTCATATAAACATAGCCAGAAGCATCTTAACTTTTGCTTTAAATATTAAATTATTCTTTTTCCTCAGAGATTGCAATACCATACCATTTTCTGTTTAACCCATTTCTGTTTTCTTCCTCAGCCCCAGCCAGAATTCTGACATTCAGTGGCACTGTAACAACCCCATGGATGAAAGATATTATCCTCCCATGTAAGGCTGTTGGGGACCCAGCTCCTACCATCAAATGGATGAAAGAAAGGTAACCAGCAACTATATGTATAACTTGAATATGGATGGGCTTCTCTTAACAACCCAGTCCTCTGGAGCTCTGCTACATTTCCAGAGCACATAGGATCAGGCCTAATGTTGTTAGGCTGCTTTTACTTTTGGAATATATAGAGCACAGTAACCATCACGGAAGGTTCCTATTATTTTTCTTAGCATCTTGACTTCTTTAGTTAACTTTTATATATGGGCCTGCCGGTTGTGTAAACAACTCATTCCATCTTCAGATTACAATCAGTGTTGGATCTGGAGATGTTTATAAGCCAAAGCACCAATGAGTATAGCATGCCTATAGTAAAGGGCCTCTTTTGAGCTAGAAACAAAATGACCCCATTTCGAATTGAAATGTTTTGAGCTCCATTTTAGAGGGCTATTTTTCTGGGGAGAGCCGGAAAAACAGCAGAGTCTACTGATTGGGGTTGGTGGGTAGACCAGCCCCACCCCACCCCATCCCAACCAGCTTGGCCTCTGTTTCAACAAAACGTTTTGAGCATTTTACGTTTCATTTTAAGCTTGAAACAAAATGCAAAATGTGCACTCCTCTACTTTATACTACACTGGCATTCATGGTATTCAAACAAACAGATATGTAAAAACAGTTTCAGGGATACCTGAAGTTAGCAATGGCTTATTCTTGGGACCAGCAGCATGTTCACAAAATTGTGAAGGGCAAGTATTCAATATATATTCTGATTTGAATGGTGTGATGGTACTTGAAAGAAATGGTTAGCCAAAAATAAAAAGTACATTGACCTGGCATTGGCATACCTGTGTTACCATTTTAATAAATATTTAGGACAGCTTTACACATGCATTTTGAGCTTGTTTTCTCTCTGGCTGATACTCCTGCCATGCAGAGGATAACAGGTGCAAAAGCATGCTATTTTTAGTAGCACCCTCCCCATGGCCCCTCACCAAAACTCCCTGCTCCGGCAAGTTTTCAGAGGCCCTGAATCATGTTGTTAAAAGTGGATGTGGTTGATCCCCTTCATATGAGCAATTCTCTCTATGGGGTGGGAAGCACAGTACAGAGGAAAAATGAGCCCAAAGCATGCTTATGATTCTGCCCATATTGTTTACCAAGCTATGCTGGCAAATAAAAAAACTATTCTAAGCATTACATTGACTGTGCAAACTAAAACAAAGGTAACCTTATGGGATTTTTCCTTTGGCAAATAAGAATTGGAGCATAACCTAAAACGATATGGTATAAATATAGAAGATAGGTCCAATTAGAGAAGTCCTGATCCTAATTGTTAGTGTTGCATTGTTGAGGCAAATACTCCCAGCACTGTTCAGATTAGGAGAAGTTCGTGCTTGGTTTATAATTGTTCCTGTGTTTTTATAAATAACCCCAATCCTGATTAATGTTGATTGTAACCTCTTTAATTTATGAATTTTGTTTCCTGTGAGGTAGTAACGGGACACCCAGTCTAGTGATGATTGATGGGCGAAGGAGCATCTTTAGCAATGGCAGCTTCGTAATTCGTACTGTGAAAGCAGAAGATTCAGGATATTACAGCTGTTTGGCCACTAACAATTGGGGATCAGATGAAATTATTTTGAATTTGCAGGTACAAGGTAAGCTAGTAAAGATCTTCCTTCTTTCATTTAATTGTGACGATGTGTGCTTAAAAGATTTTCATAATAGGTTCAGTAATCAATCCCTCATATGTCAACGAGAGTACATTGGGTTACCAGAGACGAAAACTGCCAGTTTCCAGTCATATATATTCCAAAGTACCCTAATTAATCACAGTTTCTGAAAATGGCTGCTGTTTCTCACTAGAGTTGATCAATCAACTTTTTGGTAGCTTCACAAGCATTGGTGGAGGAGGTACCATAGCTCAGCTGCAGAACAGATGGTCTCAAGTTCAATCCCTACTTGGATCATCTCAAAGAAGAGCTGTAAAAAATCTCTATTTGAAACCCTGGGGAGCTACTGCCAATTAGCATAGACAATACTGAGCTAGGTAGTCCAATGGTCTGATTCAGTATAAGACAGCTGCATATGTTTTCATCAATATTGCTGCTACCAACCTTTATTGTGGGCCTTTAAGGTCTTTATACAGGTGGAACTCACTATATGCTCTTCCGCTGTTTGTGGTTCTGCATATCTGCAGTCCTAACTGCAGACCTGACCTCAGCATACGTGGAATGCAAAGGGTTATGTTCTGCATATCTGTGGTGTCGGGGTAGCCGTAAATGACCTCTGATGTCATTTACGGCTGCCATTTTTTGAGTAGGAGCCATTTTGTGGCTCATTTTAAAAAAGAAATCTCTCCCTGTGATTTTCCACAGACAAATGACCAATTTTGGGCTGGGCAGGGGTATTCCTGGAAGGCTGGAGACCTGTGCAGCACAGTAGGGCACTTTTTTGCAATCCCCCTACTGCACATTTTGCTGGGTTTTGTCCATTTTTTCCAGCCCCCAGAAACCTAAGCTCCCATTCCCATTGCAACAATGCCCCGCTATCCACGGTTCTGATATCCATGGTTCCAGTGGAGAATGGAACCCCTACAGATAATGGGGTTCATCTCTATGGCTTTAAGTCACTTTGGGTTACTGGAGCAGCCAGAGCATATCAATCATTTGGAACAGCAGTGTACATTTTAACCTAAAGTTATCTTTGGAATGTGTTTTCTCATCCACTTGATGATCCTGCCTGGATTGAGGTGATGGGAATGTCAAAGGCAAGGTTAAGAAATGGCAGATAAAATCATATAGAATTAAATATCTAAGAAAAAGAGAAGTTGTCTGCTAAGTCTTAGTGAAGATGTCAGATTAACAGACACTTTGACAGATATGATTTGCCTTTTTAATTTTTGCAGCCTCAAACAATTCTTTCATAAATGTATTTAAGAACAGGTTGATGCCATGCATAATCATTTGATTCTCATTTCTGTTTTTAACTACTACTTATCTAGTTCCACCCGACCAGCCTAGACTTACTGTGTCCAAAACCACATCTTCCTCAATTACTCTTTCCTGGATTCCTGGCGACAATGGTGGCAGTTCTATTCGAGGTAACAGTGTACAGATCTATGCTAACGCCAATATTTAATAGCAAAGAAGTTTTTCACAAACTGTAGTTTGGACCTAACAGTGAGTCCACTTAGCCTCCTGTGAGAGAAAACAGGGTAGGCTATCTAAACCAGGGATTCTCAACATTAGGTCCCCAGATGTTATTGGATTTCAGCTTCCATGATCCCCAGCCCCAGTGGCCTTTGGTTGGGGATTATGGGGGTTGAAGTCCAGTAACATCTGGGGACCCAGCATTGAGAATCCCTGATCTAGACCACCTGCCTGAGTATGGGAATCTATGCTGTTTCATTTGAATCCGGAATGAAACATACGAGCTCGAACTGGGCTTGCCAGTAATTTGGGCTTGGAACACATTGCTCAGAAAATGCAAGCATCTGATTCAACCTGAGCAGTGAGGAAATGGTTACACATACTGGCTGACATCTAGAGCAGCCTTCCAACAGTATAAAAGGAAGTCACACTGACGCAAGGGAGAGATTCCCAAGCTGTACTGGAGACACACAGCATTAGGCCCTCAGGAGCGGGGAGCAAATTTTGATTCCTTGCTCTGGACAAGGGTTGCCTTTCTACGAGGCAGGATGACACAGTTGCCTCAGGCAGCAGATTATTGGGAGTGTCAGTAAGACAGCAAAATGACCTCTTGTCCCCTGCTTTGAAAAGAGAGAGAAAGAGGGGAAGTGGGGAGGGTCTGTGCAAGAGGAGGAGCATTTGGTGCCCTACCTCAGGCACACAGAAGTTTTGAGCTGCCACTGGCTCTGCAGGTGCCCTGTGTCACCCAAAAATATGTCCCTGGGGTTGTCCTCTTGTGTGTGTTTGAGGCTGCACAGCCAGAGCAGTAGCACAGCTGGTATGTCCGCCTTCTGTGTTACTGGAAGTTTGCTCTGGGTATCGGCTGTTGAAAATAAGCACAACCTTTGCTCCTGTGAATCAGACCTGAGAGGAAATGAGTTCTGCATCTGGAACTGCTGTGGTAGGTCCTGAACGGTTCCCTTACATTTGGAATCCACTATTTTAAAGAACATCCATAAAAGTCATATCTATTGGACTCTGCTTACATAGTCCCTCTGATTTTTTGAGGTTGCCTGCTACTGTATGTATGAAAATTTCTTACTGACAAATTACTATGGGTACCATCTTGTCTTGTGCTAGTTAAATGCTCTTGTGCTGGTGTAAGAATGTAGTGCATTGTCATTGCACCAAAAAAATGTAGCGTTCCGGACTAGTTACTATGCTAGAGCAACATGTTGGCTTTGTTGCACAACCTCTTGCACAACCTCTCCCACAGTGCCTTGCACAAACTCACACATGTGCAATTGGGGATCTTCTTGATAACCTCTTGCACAAACTTGGATATATGCAAATAAGGAGCTCCATATGCAACATACATCCAGGTGCTTCCTCTTCCACTAGCAAAAGCAGCATTTTGTAAAGCACTGCAACTGCAAAAGGTCCTTCCATGATCATCACTGTGGATGCCATGTTCAGTTTGAATCTGGACAGCAGAAAAAGTAGCCTTTTTATTTTTGCTGTTCATTGTGAATGTTTATACTTAAGTCTGCTGTAAGTACATTTGAGATTCTCCCTACTGTAATCTGGATATTGGAAGATTCTTTAATGTATTACATTCATAATGGTACCAGCACAGATCATGGAAAAGAATGGTTTAATCATAATTTAGTGTGATGATCCCATTAACTCATTAACTTCAATCCTGGCTTGTTCTGACCACAATTTGTAAACAAACCAGGTTATGAAACTGAGATTCCAGTTTCCAATATTACTATTGGCAATCTATTTTAAAATTTAGTTTTTCACATGGTCAATGTTTTTGACTACAAGACACATTTAAAATGTATTGCTCTCCTTTGTGTTTGAAGTCAAATGCTGACGGCGGCTAATGGGGACATCTTCAGAATTTCATAAGTAATAGTTGCATTCCCCACATTTGTTAAAATTCACCCAGTAAAATTATTGTTCTATATAATATTTTGCTAATAAGCAAATAATCAGCAAAATATTATGCAGAACAATAATTTTACTGGATGAAATTTAACACAACCCTCTAACTGTACCTTTTCATTTTCTACAACATTCTTGGTTCTTGTATCTCCTTAAACCTGATGTAGTACCATGGTCTTGGTTTCCTTGGCAGGTTATATACTGCAGTACTCAGAGGACAACAGTGAACAGTGGGGCAGTTTCCCCATTAGCCCTAGTGAACGTTCCTACCGTTTGGAGACCTTGAAGTGTGGCACCTGGTACAAGTTCACGCTGACGGCTCAGAATGGTGTGGGGCCGGGACGCATCAGTGAGATCATAGAGGCCAAAACACTTGGGAAAGGTACTTAAAACTGTATTCTATTTTTATTCTAAAACAGATGATAGCTTTAGTCTCATGCTGCTGTAGGTATATAGCTACTTGCTATTTAAGTTATATGCTGCACAGAAGTGCAGTAGCTAAGAGTGTAAACTATGAGAGGGCAATTCCCAGTTCAAATCTCTCCTTGGACATGAACTTCCTTGAAGGCCTTAGGCAAGCCACCATTCCCTCAGGCTACTATCTGCAATTGGCAGATAATGATGATGATGATACTTGCCAAGGTTGTTTATAAGGCTTACTGAGGTGATGTAAGTGGAATGACTTGAACATTTTAAAAGGCTGTATAAATGCTAAAAGTTATGAATGACTATTATCCACAAAGCCTACCTGTGTCGAGAAACATCCTTTGGGAAAGTTTTATATATGTTTCTACTTTTAAGAAAGGTGGGAGCCCAGCCAAGCTGCCCCTTCAGAGTTCTGGATTCTTGACATGAGCAGACTAATGCTAAGGGGGATGGGATTTCATGAAATTTATTGCCCTCCAGGAAAAGGGGCCCATCAGGATTGGCATCTTTTGGCTTGCTAGCTTGCTTGCAAACAGAGGTGAAACTATCTGCTTCCTTAAATTGACAGTTGCCTTTAACGCTTCCCACATTGCAAGTTTGATTTGCAGGGGCATATCTAGGGCGGGGCAGACAGGGCACATGCCCCGGGCGCCACTTGAAGGGGGCGCCATTTCTTAAAATTAAAAAATTAAAAAAAATGGCCACCAGAAACAAAATGGCCACTGGACATGCTCAAATGGCCTCTGTGAGGCCCTAGGCCATGCCAGGCCTTGCAGAGGCCATTTGAGCAAGCGTGGCAGCCATTTTGTTTTCAGTGGCCATTTTTTTAAAAAAAGATATTTTTAAAAATGACCACCTCACATGCTCAAATGGTGCCTGTGAGGCCCTAGAGGCCAGTGGGAGGAGGGGAAAACTTTTCAGACTGCCCACAGCCTTGAGGAAGTCCCCTGAAGGGGCTACAGGTTTTTGTTTTTAAAAAAAATTAATATAATATAAAAAACTCACTGTACACATATTCAGATTGGCATTATGTACAGAGAATCAGGGCTTGTGAATACTGCACTGAAGTTTATGAGCTAAGATTGTATTCATTTGCTCTTACTCTGCTTCTTGTGATAAGTGAGTTAAATGTGATGTCTTAATAATATGGCTATTAATGGTGAGTTTTTCTTTGAATCAGTGTGAAATCCTTAGTATTAAGGCCCACTGGGAGTTTCTTGCTCTTTCTCTCATTTTAACTGTCTTTCTGAAATACTAGAATATATTCCAAGCAGTGACACAGTTTACTCTGCATAGCCTTTAATTATTTTCAGAGTATCTGGGAAAAGTCAAATTCTCCATTTATTTTTAAAACTTATGTAATCGTGATGCTACAATGTATAGCAGAGAATTAGACAGGCACTTCTATTTAGTTTTTCCAAGCACACCTCCGCATAATATTTAGGTATTTCATGAGCCCCAGCATACTGAAATTTGTAGTTTTCCAGCATTTTTTGGTCCGGCTACGTTCACTGCTAAATAGTTTTTGAAATATTAAAAGATTAACGAGCTTGACTTGTATTTTTCAGCTGATATTATGGTAAAGTTATCTGAAAGATGGGTGTCAGATGTTTGGACAGGGGGCGCAATTTCAGTGCTTGCCCTAGGCGCTATTTCCCCTAGATACGCCTCTGTTGATTTGGGAGTGATTTGCAGAATACAGCTAGAATGTAGATATATAAAATGTGAAGAAGTCAACAGATGATAGTTTTATCGTGAGAAAAGGAAATATCCTTGCTAACTATTTGTATTCAAGTCACTACTTTCATATGGTTTGTGAATACATGAGGGAGAAAGCCCCCGCCCACTGAAGTTGTTATCATTTTCCTTTATTAAATGCACGTTCTGCCTTTTCCTAGAAACACCCAAGGACTTACAAAAATAAAGGCAACCAATCTGATATCTAAGTAGCCCAAACAAACAAAAAGATATTCACAACTAGGAAATACTGGGCTTTTATTTTTTTTCTGTATTGAAAGTTCCCCTTCTGATAACTTGATGCCCATTTCTGAGTGGTAGTTTCTTCTCTGCAACCTTGCAAAAACTGCCAGTTTCATTTTAGGCTTTCTCTAAAAGAAATCTTTCTTGAGTTCATTCTAGAATCTTTCTGTCTTTAAAACTGAATACTAGGATTGTCAGGCTGCTGCACAGCCCTGCTGGGGTTTATTTGAGAACATGATACACACTCTGAAACATCATTATGACCTTTAGGTTTTGATATATCCTTAGTTTAACTATCTTACTCATATCCCAGGTTTCATTGTGTGATAATAATTTATTAATGGTTTGACATATTTGGCCTGCTTGAGCACTAAATGTTAACAAAGTCATTAACACTATCAAAAACTGTGTTCTACCCAAGTTTGGAAACTGTGTGTGCTCCCCATTTTTGCTTGTGTAGAAGCAAGATAAGAGGAGAACTTAGGGAGAAGTGATTGTGTGGAAGCAAAGTAGAAGGAAAAGCTGCCCAAGTACCCAACCTACTTCACAGGGTTGTTGTGAGGAGAAACATAAGTATGTAGTACACCGCTCTAGGCTCCTTGGAGGAAGAGCGGGATATAAAATGTAATAAATAAATAAACAAACAAACAAAAAACAAAACAAAAAACCAAGCATCTACATGTTATACTGCTGAGAAAAAGTTATGAACAAACCCAACCACATGCAGGTATGCTCAGCCAGGAAGTAAATTAGGGCCACATTTTGGTTTCTACTTTCACATTATTTTCATGCACAGAAACAATGACAAGGTGAAGGATGAGGAACCCAAATGCCCCTCAGTACAAAATGCTTCAAGACAGTAGCTCTCCAATATATTATTATTATTATTATTACTACATTTATATCCCACTCTTCCTCCAAGGAGCCCAGAGCGGTGTACTACATACTTAAGTTTCTCTTTCACAACAACCCTGTGGAGTAGGCTAGGCTGAGAGTGAAGTGACTGGCCCAGAGTCACCCAGCTAGTATCATGGCTGAATGGGGATTTGAACTTGGGTCTCCCCGGTCCTAGTCCAGCACTCTAACCACTACACCACACTGGCTCTCAGTATAGGCTCTCAGTATAGGCTGGCAGACCCTGGCACAAACTAGAGTTCTAGCACATAGATTAAAGCAATTGTCAGGTCAGCACTCCTTGGCTAGTGGACACTCATTGTGGTTAGCAACTCTGGTGTAGCTGTTTTGATTTCCAGACATCTGCATGTCTTGCAGGCAGCTTGGCAGCTTCAGTAATGTAAAAGTCAAAGCAGCCCAAATTGAGTCTTTTTAGACCAGTCTGCACAGTCATACTAAAGCCCCACAAACATAACACAAAACAAATATACAGTAAGCATGATTTATTACCATACTTTCAGTTATCATTTACTTCCCTATGTTATCACACTAAAATGGTGGATTGTAGTGACCTGCAACTGGTTTGTGTCAACCTAAGGTTGCTTGCATAAGCAGAGTTGCTACCATGTTCTTTTAATCATTCTCTACACCCCAACATCCACCGTAACATCACAAGAGATACTCTCCAACATTCTCTCCAATGTCACAAGGATCAAGGGCACATCTCTAGAACTGTATGCTGAAGCTAATGCTGGATGAAGCAATGGAAGTACTTCTGAGATGATAGATCCCAGCTATTTCGTGTCTGCTGCAAAATGTCTACAACCCACCTTGTCCCATATTTCCTTCACCATCATCCCATCCCAGAGAGGCACCTTTTAAAATGGTGGCTGTGGTTGACATATATCGCAGGGGAGACCAGTGGTCCCAGTTCAGCTCAGCATAGGGTCTTTCCTTTGATGGATGTTGTTGTGGGGTGTGTGTGCACGTGTGTGTGTGTATAGATTGTGAGCCCTTTAGGAACAGGGAGACATTTTGTTTTCACTTGTTTGCTACATAAGCTGCTTTGAGAATTTTTTTTGTTAAAAAGTAATATATAAACTTTTAATACTGATTATGATAATAAAAGGGGCCTCATTTTGCAAGAAAAAACTAGGTCTCCCATCTGAGACATTTGGAGAGCACTATGTTATGTTGTCCGCCTCTTGTAACTCTATGTTTTCTTTTAGAACCACAGTTTTCAAAAGAACAAGAACTCTTTGCCAGTATTAACACCACTCGAGTAAGGTTGAACCTTATTGGCTGGAATGATGGTGGCTGTCCAATCACCTCCTTTACTCTGGAATACAGGCCATTTGGGACCACAGTATGGACAACAGCTCAGCGAACATCTCTCACTAAATCATATATAGTGTATGATCTTCAAGAGGCAACCTGGTATGAACTGCAGATGAGAGTCTGTAACAGTGCCGGCTGTGCTGAGAAACAGGCCAAATTTGCAACGCTCAATTATGATGGGAGTAAGTGCATTCATTTCATTTCTGTTTAATGAAGAATGATCATAAATAATTTAATTTCACATAATGTAATCTAAGTGCCATTTAATTTTGTGTGCTGCAATATGGCATCTGCAGCAACTAGATAATAAAACAGTAAAGATGTTTACGGTCTGAAATTCCATCTGCCTCTTGTCATGTGAAAAAATTCACAAGGAGCTGTACGAATTTATGACAGACTTTTCTGATAGCAGTGCTCTGCAAGGAAGCTCATAGCTCAGTTTGGTGCAATGGACTGTTCCAGTGAAAATTACAGGAGGACACACACACACACACACACACACAACACACACACACACACACTGTGCCAGGACAACAGGTCGAAGTGAGTGTTTCACACAGCTATTTCCCTGATTGGAGGTCCTCCTCTCCTTTGTCCTGACAAATATTCATTCTGACATAGAGGTTAAGAGTGTGGGCGAAGGGAAGATCTGGCAGTGCTTTTGAGAATGAAGAGAAAAAGTGGGGTTGGTGAGTGGCTGTGAGCAACTACAGCCCTGTGCACTAGTAACTCGTTACTTCTCTTTTCTCGAGTACTTGTACTTATTTAACTTACAAAAGTTTCTGGGTGTTCCAGATCTGACAGCCACTTCTCCCCATTGCCCCAGGCATCTCAGATGAACACTCTGGGAGCCAGTAAATTGTCGTCTAATATGAAATCCCATTTGTATGTGCCTTCAGTTGTTTAACATAAGAAATTAAAAATAGAGAGACATGAGGCATCTTTCCAAAGAAGGGCTGCTTGCCACTCCTGAAACTAAAATTTTAAAAGTCTTACATTTGTAATCCACAAATTTAAACCATCCAGGCTGAGCATAGTGCGTGGTGGTCAGCATGTAAACAACCAGCTAAGTCCATGGCACTGTAGCTGGAATTCAGCACAGACTGACTGAAAACTGACAAGCTCTAAAAGCCATGTGAATAGGCCATTTGATATCCAATAGGCTACAAAAATTAGTCAGGGCTAGATAGTCTGTACTGAACCTAGGTGTGTAGCTGCTTTAGCGATGTGAGGTTTACAATGACTGCAAAGCTGTCAGTCTACATATCTGATACAGAAATATCATTGTGCATTAATTTATGCTGTGGTTCTTCCCAGCAAATTTCCCAGCAAATAATTGAAATTTCTTTGCTATATATTAAGTTCTTGGTAAACACAAATGGCCTGAAATTGTTTGCAATTATAAAGGCCACAGTCTTCAAATGATGTGTGCTGGAATTGTGCCACTTGTAGGGCACTACAAATAATAAATGGCTGGAGTGTTGTGCAGTTAGAACATGTCCATGTAAGAATGACTGGAAATTCCAAAGTGGGAGATTAAGTTTTTGCCCCCTTGCTTTGTCCCTGCTTTTTGACCCTGTTGCTGGATGCATGATGAAGGTAAAGCCAAGAAGCTGGAATAGATATTTCAAGATCTGTATTTATTTAGATAATGTTCCCAAAGTATCTAGAAAACATTCAACATAAGAGCATAAACCATTTTAAAATATTAAGGGCATGATACAGTTTCCCATGGGCACTGCATCATCCATGAAAGGGATCTCCTCTGATGAACCATCCTCCTTCTGTTTGGTTATACATGGATCACAGCTCTTTAGCCATTTTCTGCAAGTGGCAGTGTGTGCATCAACCCTCCTTCTCCTCCCATGAACCCTGGTCCTGATGGAGCCCTGAAGAGAAGAGGGAGATCTGAATGTATTATAAGGAATGTCTTCTTTTTAAAATAATGGCTAGGATAAAGCAGCCAGCACATGCCTATGTGTGTGTGCCTGACAAAGGAGAGGAGATAATTCCCTCAGTAGTGTCTTCAGAAGATTGGTTCATCCTTATGATATTTATATTGTTAAGCTTTAAAGCTTTTATCATGTATTGCTTCAAATATTTTATACAGAAACTACAAACTTGCTCGATAAATAAGATAAAAACAAACCATAGGTTTAGATCTGTATTACTATTATCTTTTGTTCTTGGTTTCTAGCCTAGGCAATTCTTGTTCAGATTCCTGACAAAAAAGTTCAAAAGTATTGTGAGGTCTGCTTGCAAAATGTTAGGTCTAAATTATCTAACACCTCAGCTATAGTTTATTTAACCTGCAAAAGAGCAGAAGATTCATAAAAAGCTCTGCTTCAGTGATGGCAATTCAGTTATTTCAAGGCTTATTGTTATTAATTTGAGGAGGAGTTTTCTTGCAAAATGCTGATTTCGCAAGCTTGTTTATCAGAAAACTGAATTTATTGATGACAAAGGGTTTTTGAAATGTGGGAGGATGTTAAAAAATTAACTCCATATTGGAAACTACAACTCTTATGAGCCGAGCCAAACTACTTCCAAATTTTGGCTAATCTCATCATAGTTCGGGCCAGCCCTCTAATCTGCCAGCTTTCCTCCCAGCACCTTTCCCAGACTTGCCAACTGTACTTTTTTTTAATGTCCCTGAACTAATGAGCTAGGAGGAATAAAAAATATAGCTCCCAGAGTTCTGTCATTTCCAGAGATTCTGGCATTGCAGGGTTCAGATGTGTCCAGAAGCCTTCACTGTAGAAAGTTGGGAATGTTAAGGAGCTCTCAGTTTTTACAAGCCCTCTCAGCTGCCATTTTCCCTCCTCCCCACTTGCAACTTAGTAACTTCGGGAAAGTGCAGGAAGCATTGATATTACCCAAATTTGCATTTCTTGGCTCAGAAATATGAACTTCAGGGGCTTATAATGCTTGCCCCAAATAGCAGTGACCATTGGATCCCCATAATTCTTCTGCGGTTCAGATTTTAATCCCAACTGGAGAACAGTTAAACTTTTTCTGCTCTCCTGCCCACCCAGTCTCCTTACATCCTCCTACCCATTCAACATTGTCCCATCCATTTATCTGGTTGCTTGCTCTAGCAGTAGCAGCACAGGAAGGTGTCTTTCAATTGCTCCCTCCAGCACCTGCTCAGCATGCCAGCACAAGTAGTTCTGGGAGATGTAGTTTTCTACTGACATTTGCAGTAGCTTGAAGGCTTGTGGGTACCTTGGAGGGAGAAGAATGTAGAGGCTTTCCCAAGGAGTTGTGGGCAGGTGATCAGGCCACTTCACACTTCACATTCATTGGAGCCAGAGTGGTGTACTGGTTAGTGTGTTGGACTAGGATTGGAAAGACCCGATTTTAAATCCCCGTTCAGTTATGAGACTCATTGGGTGGCTCTGAGCCAGTCACTTTTCTCTCAGCCTAACCTACCTCACAGGGTGGTTGTGAGGATAAACAAAATCATGTACATCTCTCTGGGCTCCTCGGAGGAAGAGTGGGACATAAATGTAAATAAATAATTCAACAAGGTTTGAATTGGCTCAGGCTTGGAATAAAGTGATTGATTTTCTGAGTTCGGGGGGGGAACAGTTTCATTTTTAAAGCTTGAATATCAGCCTAATTTTTTTGGGCGGGGGGTCATCCCATTACTAGTGGGCAGATAGGAGGAGGGAAATGGCCATCTGAGCGATCTGGCAAGAGTAGAGGAGCTCCCCTGGCCTGTGTCTTTCTGAGCTTTGGAAAACTTTGAGGGGGAAACTTGAGCTTTTCCCAAGAGTTTTTCAAAAAGGCTCAGAATGATTCAGCTCATTCCAAATCAAGTTGAGTGAGTTTTTGTGTACCACTCAGTTTAATATCCAAAAACACTTATTTTGGAAAATGGAAGTGAAATTGATGAGAATAAAGGCAAAATCAGATATCAAATTTAAAAATGGGAGAAACAGTTAATTGGGTGTCTTATTTGATTAATGGATACACATTTTTCACTTGGCAGTTTCTGTAATTTACATTTTTATAAAGAAAGCAACTTTACTGAATAGTGAGTAAACTTTCTTGGCCTTTTTACTTAAACCGGTGGAGTTGGCAGATCCAGCTCTACTGTTGGACCTTTGCCCTAAAAGTGCCCCATACAAACACTTACTATGATGAAGCTTTCCTAATGAACTGAACCTCTTAGGAACATACAGGTGAGCTCCTGTACACTGTAGTCACTTAAAAAAATCAACCTTTTCTCTTCATTGATAGGCATCTAATGTCATGACACTGTTTCCAGGTACAATCCCTCCACTCATTAAGTCAGTTGTCCAAAGTGAGGAAGGTCTGGCAACCAATGAAGGGCTAAAGATGCTCGTGACCATTTCCTGTATCTTGATTGGGGTCTTGCTGCTTTTTGTGCTTCTGCTGGTTGTGAGGAGGAGGAGGAGGGAACAGAGACTGAAGAGACTCAGAGGTAAGGATGGACATGAAATATTTGCTTGTGTGTATCATGGTCACCTTGCCCAAAAATGTGCAGCTGAGGCAGTACACAGATCTGCTTCTAAGAAACTGGTGAAGGACTGGTTCCTGGATTACAAGAGTAGCATGTCTGCTTCTCCCCCATGGTTCCAACTGACTTCACTCTAGTAATAACAACAGAGAGTCTTACGACACTAAAGTCTTAACAAATTTATCACAGCATAAGTTTACTTCTGTAGTCTGTGAAATGAGGAGAGCTGGTGTTGCGGTAGTGAGCATGAATTGTCCCCTTTGCTAAGCAGGATCTGCCCTAGTTTGCATTTGGATGGGTGACTACATGTGAGCACTGTCAACTGTTAAGATATCCCCCTTAGGGAATGGGGCAGGAGCTCAGTAGTACAGCAGAAGAACCCAGGTTCAATCCCTGGCATCTCCAGGAAGGACTGGGAGAGACTCCTGCCAGAAACCTTGGAGAGCTGCTGCTCAGTATTGTCAGTGTAGATAATACTGAGCTAGATGGACCAATGGTCTGACTTGGTATAAGGCAGCTTCCTATGTTGCTATATTCATAAAGCTCATGATATAATATAATCATTTGTCTTTAGAGTGCCAAGACTCTTTGTTGTTTTTGCTGCTACATGGCTACCCCTGTGGACTCTAGTAATATTACTTAGGGGAGGGTCACATTAGGGGGTAATTACATGGGTGTTTTTTATTGATGCCATAACTTTGGTACAAGAAGTAACCACATTGCTCATGTCCTCCAATGTAACCCTTAGTCTACCAGAGTGATGTGGGATAGAGCGATGTTGAACAGGTATCATGCCATTCTTGTAATGTAAGAACTGGCCTGCAAAGTACTAGCTTCTAGATAAGATTAACCAGGTAAAAAGTTATAAAAGCCTTGAATAGTGATTTGCTCTAGTGCAATTCCTGCTTCTTCCCACCAGGCTTGTGCAGGAGAATTTCCCTAGCATTGTAAACCTACATGATAGTGTTATCTTACAAATTTGTGAAAAACAATACCAGTTTCTATAAAGCACAGTCCAAGGATAATTTTGTGTCTAAAGCAGATACACTAGGATAATTTTCTGGAGTCATAATGACCTTGACCCCTTTCAGTACCAGGAACTATTTCTGATTTAAAATAGGAAAATTTTCATGAAACAGTATACATTCACATCATGCCCATCATGACACATTGTCTGCATGACAATATGGCCAGCTTCACATGTCACAGAGAACCCACTGCTTGGCCAGTCTGCTGGTTCCCAGAACGTGTGTGGGAGCCCAACTTCTAGTGCCTGGAAGCAGATGCTGGCAGTGATCATGCTGTCTGAACCACCAATGTCAGCATATTTCTACTTTACTAGCAGTTGCAAACTGAACCTCTGTAATCTAGATTTGAAGTAGGTTACAGACATCTGGTTCAGAACTGCAAATAGAGTAGAATATGCAGATCCTGGTGGATTCAGTCAACATGCCCAATATCAGCATCTGCTTCCTGACACCAGAAGTTGGGCTCCTATGCATATTCTGGGAACCAACATTTTGGCCAAGTTGCTGCTTCTCTTTGACAGGTAAAGCTGGGCTACGTGTTGTGAGAGTTGGCCACTCTGCTGAGCATACTTTCATTAAGGATGTCCTGTATATTTTCAAAGAGAGAAATTTGGGCACACATTTTTAGATTGTTAGGAACTGCTGAACATTGTTTCCATCCAGTATCAAATGTTGTGCCATTTGTTGTTTCCTATATATCTCCAATGATATTTGTGGGGGTGATACTTCGGTTTCAACTTTGCTTTGTCTTACCTTCCCCATAGTTTTTGTAGCAGCATTGTCTAAAGCACAAGGAAATCAAATTGCTTGTCAGAAGGTGGTCTAGGGCGCATATTTAAAAGACTAAGGAATCTGCTGACTTTTTTGTTATTTAACCTAAGCTCCAACTGTTGCAGAAGCTGTATTTTCTTTGCTCTCAAATTCAGTTCACTTTAAACTCAGCAGCTTTAAACCAAACTGAATTTTGAAATGTAGCATATCCCAACAGAAAGCTGCAGGACCACTGCTGATTTCCCAAAAGAATCTATCTAAAAAGGCTAAGAATTATAGCTGACAAGATCTTAACAAGCAAAAATGAGGGTAACAGCTGGGATTCCCATGTTTCACTTCCCTTCTGCAGTGATATTCAGCCTTAGATTGTGCAAGGTGTTTATTTTAAAGTCAGATTTTATATTCCAGCAAGTCTAAATTCTTGGTTGAGCTAATGTTTTGAACATGGTGCTATTAGAATTGACAATTCTTTTTTCTTACCTGGTCTAAATATGTCATGTCTAATAATTTTTCATAAACTTGAGCAAAAACTATTCATATTGATGTGCAGAAAATTGCCGGCACACACAGTGTTCATGTATTATCTGGTTACTGTTGCCTTTGTTTGCCAGATATAGGATTAAATGTTAGGTAGAGAACAGTGGTGCCTAATGATGTGGTGATATAGTAAATAAGGGTGATAAGGGTAAAGGAAATCATTTGTGTCATATACTCCCTCTATATTCAGCAATTGATGTGTGACAGATAAAACAGACATTTAAAACATTGGTTTCCTTATAAGATTCGTTCCACTCAGTTTCACAGGCATGTTGCTATGGGACTGTGTGCAGATTCTGCATAATTAATATAATTTAATTTTGAGGTGTGAAAATCAGGTTTCTCTTTGTTTATCAATTCTTACAAACATTCTGGTGCTTTAGCAAATTTGGCTAACCTTTGGCATGCATTACCAGTCTGTTTTGGACAATACCTTTCCAGCCCACACAATGGAAAGGGGGCATACTGAAAGTGTGCCCATCGTGACATTTTCTGTAGATATTCCCATGTGCTCTGCCATCACAGTGGGTATACTCTTGGCACATGCCATTTCTCATCATGTGGGGCTGGTAAGATAACCAAACCAGTCCAACGAGACTGTCCAGTCTGTAGTTTGCCAGATCTTCCTTTCCCCCCTTTTTGAAGATTGGATCCTCTTTACACCCTCTCCAGTCTTGTGGCACCTCACCCTTTAGCCATGATTTCTCAAAGATGATAGACAAAGTTTCTGAGAGTACATCAGGAAGTTCTTTTAGTACTCTAGCAGGCAATTAATTCTTTTAGTACCCTAGCAGGCAATTAAATGAGTTAATGACTTTAACTCATTTAAGGTAAATAGGTGTTCTGTGACCAACTCCTTATCAATCTCTCCCAGCCCTTCCACCTGAGATCCTTTTAAATGGATTTCCCAGGAATCTGAGACCTTTTGCATGTTATGTATATGCTTTGCCACTAAGCTCAAGATTCCCCCCTGTAATAACAGCAACTTCTCTGTACTCTCATATAGTCTCACTAGACTTTGAAGAAAGTTGTATTAGTGAGTAGCCTGCAGAATTGCAGTGAGATTTATTACTTGTACACACTACTCACAATGTCACTCTACGTACTTCTATGAAAATGAAATAATCTAAGCAGTCAGATCATTTTCAGTAAATGAGATTATTTTTATAATTGTACATTCAGCTTTTGAGAGCAATAGGTTGTTCCAGAAGGATTTTCATTTTTTAAAATAACTAAAACTGATCAAAACTCTATATTTGAAGAAGTGATCCAGTTTGTTCATGAGATGGAGAATGAGCTGAATGTTTTTTCATTTACATCAAAATAAAGCTCTTCTTTTCTCCCCCCCACTTTTCAGTAGAAGTCTATGCCGTTCTTTGGGTGGGTGGGAAGTGGAATTTTGTTTTCTCATTCATCCAAAAGAGTTTTGCTGTATTTGAAGATAAAATATATTATTTATATAAAACTGTTATTTCTAGTCTCAAGAAAAATAATTTTCAGTACACAGCTGTGTAACAGTTTGGTTTAATTAAACAAACAAAACATACAGTGCTAATGAGTTGTTTATGTGGTGTTAATATTATTCCTGTTTTCTTCTAGATGCAAAGAGTCTGGCTGAAATGCTTATGAGGTAAGAATAAAGTGCAGAATTTGTTAGTTTGTTTATATTACAAGTGAATCATCCTGAGACCAAGAATGAACCATTCAAAAAATGCACAGCAACTACTGAGGAAATTCCCCATTTAGAATTTTTCTTTCTTTCTTTTTCACAAATCGTTGGATTTTTGAAATTCAGTTTCAATTGTGAAAGAAATATTTCCTTTCTTTCTTTCCCCACAAATCATTGGATTTGTGGGATCCAATCATATAACCTGGAAATCTCTTTCAATGGTGTGTGTGTGTGTGTGTGTGTGTGTGTGTGTGTGTGTGTGTGTGTGTAGGGGGATTCCACTGGAACTGCAGGACAGTTTAAGAAAAACCCCTTCCACAAGAGGTATGCCACTCACACCTCTCTGGATCCAAGCCTCTGTACTGCTGAAGATGTTCTGCGGACATCAGAGAACCAAACTGGATGTGAAATGTGATGTAGAAGTTTCTGATTAGAGCTCCCAAGTCTTTTTCTTTTTCAAGAAGCTGCCATGGTGGCCCTGATTTTGACACTAATGCACCAATGCCACTCCTGCTACATCCCAGAAAACTCCACTGTTGCCCTCCAAACACAATGCCACTTATTGATGACACATGCTACTTGTACACTTAAGGCACCAGTTAGCACATACTGTTATGTCATGTCCCTGTCCTGTAAAAATAAACCCTCCTCTAACACACAAGGCACAAGTATGCTCCCAAGAAGAGTCGGCAGTGCTTCCTCCATCTCCCGTTCTGTAACTTGGTTTCCATCACCAAGTTTCCACTTGTATACTGGGCACCAGTTCATGCTCAGTTCCAGCTACACTGCCATGGGCAGAGCTGACTGTATACATGCTGGCCACTTGTATGTTCCTAGCTGTCTAGACATGATGGCAGAGTGATATGGCTCCATGCTACACATCTCAATATGGGAAATTATATACTCCTGCTGGCATTGCCATGATTGGCTGAAGAGTTAAGAGTCCTATCCTCTTTTGTTACAGGGAAGGTGAGAGCGGCTTGGAGGGCAGTTATTTGGGCTCACAATTGACTTCAGTGGGCATTTAACTTCCACCTTTTTGCTGTAATTGTAACATTATATAGTTGTTGGGAGAAGGATGCAGGCCTGAGCAATCATAGGAATCTGATCTTTCCTCCATCATATACCCAGCTCCACCCAGTTATGTTGGCAGTTATCTGCTGTGGTGTACATTTTCCCCCACTTGCATGGTACTGTGTTCTGCTGTGCCACGGGGATCTGGGAGCAATCCTATCCCACCTGGAAACTATAAGTCATGGATAGGCTCACACTACTAATCTTGGAAATGAGGATTAATGTGTTAAAGCAAAAGGTATGAAAAAGGTGAGGAGGGATTTGAAGGAAGATCAAGGGGAAAGTAACATCCACATACATGTTCAGAGACAGATGCATGACAGCAGAGTCATATTCAGTGTCAGGAGGCTTTCAGATACCCATAGGTGGTAGAACCAGAAGAGCAAATGTCAAACAGAAAACCAAACTGAAAGATACCTGACAGACTGGTTGTTGGCATGAAAGATAAAGTTTTGGAGTCACTGCCATAAGATGAATTCCTGGCCAACTACAGGGTAAATCCTTGCGACAGTCTCAAAAGCTAATTGTGTCTCCTGCCACCCCACTCTCATTTTCTGCCCATGCTGTTGACTTGTACAGATAAATGTTAAAGCTTTGAGATATTACTGCACATTCTGTACTTGATATAGTATGGATTTGCTACACATTTTTTACTGCCTATATATATTTTACTCTTGGTTGATAGCTCATTCCAAGTGTAATTTTCCAGTACACAGACTTTAAAATGAGAGTATAATAGCTTCAATGATAATACCCTAATTGTTTCTTAAATCAGTTCCAAAAGGCTATATCAATCACTTGAAGTTAGCACAGGAATGGTGATGGGATTGCTGTGTTGTTATTTTTACTGTTTTACTTACTGCAGTGTCAACAGAACAAAAAGCACAGTATGTTACTGAAGAATAGCAAACCTAATGCAATTATCACAAGCCATATAGAAGCTTGAATAAGTAACTCTCTTAAAATGTCCAGTTCCTGTGTTGATCAATATTTAAGTCAATGCCATACTAAGAATACAATGCCGTAATAACTGCCTTTCCCTCTGACTGGCTGAAAGGATCATTAGGTAGTTCAGTTTCTGAAAAAATGGAAGATGGGGAGAAACAGCAGTTTCATAAACTGCATTCAAAAGAATGTATTCTTCAAAAAAGAGTTTCCAGAGGAGGCTTTATAGTCTCTGATAGTTCTCATCTCTGCCCCGCTCCCCACCTTTCTACCTCCAAATACAGCTTCTGTGCTTAAGGGAGCTGATGAAAGGAATTTACTTTAGCATCTCACTGATAGGAGACGGACCCAACCTTGTATTCTTTTAAGATCATGTGACAGGTAACTAAATTATTTGGTGGTTTATTTTCATATATGTATCCCCCTTTTCATTTGGTTTTGTGTTCATTCCTAGCAAGAATACAAGGACATCGGACACACTTAACAAGCAACAGCAGACACTGAGAATGCACATAGACATTCCCAGAGCGCAGCTTTTGATTGAAGAGAGGGACACAATGGAGACCATTGGTAAGCATTGATTGGCTTGTTAGGTGGCTTTATATGAGTGCATCTTGCCAGTTTTCTACTGTTTCTTTTATAGCATAATTTACTATAAGTGGGAAAATTAACTGAATGCTATCCTGTGTTCTGCTTTTGACTATGTATACAAAATAATTGAAGCAGAACAGAATAAAAACATAATTCAAGGGGGAAACCCAGCATGTATCAAACATATGTTAAGGCTATGATGTATCTTGGATTTCCTTTTTCAATTCCCCTTTGTGTGGGAGGGGTAACACTGTTGTTTAAAATTTCAAAGATTGTAAACTGTGGTTAACATTAAAGTAATGGAAAGTATCCCCTTCAAACCTTTTTCCCCGTTACAGTTTCTTGCTTTGTGATGAAATCAGTGAGTTCTCTTGTTGTACATGTGAAATAACATTGTTGGGGTTAAACCAAGTTCTGTGGTTCAAGAGGAAAATGGCAAAGAAAGTGGCTGACATGGTTTAGAAATATACAAATAACGGCAAAGGGAACCCAAACCTTTGGGCCAGCAAGCTTACAATCCCTGTCACCGTTCATACAGATTGAAGTGCTAAGAATCAAACCAATTTAGGCCCGATTCATGCATTGCCAACATTGCAGAGCTGTGGCTTCCCAATCCTGCTTTGGTAACATGGAAAATGTTACCACACCATTGAAGGGAAGTCATATGAAAGGTTTCTATGCTAGCAGCTCACCTCTCTGGGGACCAGCAACACTGAAAAGATAGTTAAGTGTTAGTCACTGGGTCTTAGCTTAGGGCCACCATGTCCTTTAGCTAAGTTCTCACCCCCAGGAAGGGAGCAAGGCTGGTGGTGGCCTGTGTTTGGCCACCACAGCCCCCTGGCCCTGCCCCCCTCATCTGACATCAGACTCAGGGGACCATCCCCACATCTGATGTCAGACACAGGGCATGGTCTTCCTTCCAAACGGGGCCACGTGGCCCTATTTTGAAGGGAGATCAGCCCATGCTGCGTTGGGCAGCATGAGCTGGAGTGACTCTCCCTGCCTTTAAAGGCAGAGAGAGCCATTCCGACCACGCTGCCAATGCAGCGCAGGCTGATCTCCCTCCTAAACGGGGCCGCTCATCCCTGTTTGGGAAGGAGATCAGCCCCGCTGTGTTGCCAATACATTACAGGCCGATTTCGTTTCCAAATGGGGCTTTATGGCCCCGTTTGGGAGTGAAATAACACTCCCGCGTCTGACGTCAGATGTGGGGGTGTGTGTTTGGGCCATGAGGCGCGGCCCCTGATTGGCGACAGCCCGGGTTCTTTGAACCCATTGCCCAATGGTGGCTCCGCCCCTGCTCACCCATCACATTACACCTTCTGTAAATTCACTTTGCTACTGTCTTTTGCAAAGTTGACTTTGCTTCCAGAATATCCTTGAACATTTCTCTCTCAGGCTCAGCATTTCAGAATGCCAATAACCTGGCAGCTGTCCTTATATGGCCAGATTTTCATAAGAGTTTGAGCCAATGCATCAGTGAGAGCAGAGAACTCATAATAAGCCAGCTCTTTAAAAAGTTACATTGAAGGTTCACTGAAGGTGTGTTTAAGGTTCACCTTAAACTGAGGTAAACTTGCATTTGTTTTCTAGTTTTCCTCACATTTGCGTCACTGCTCCTTTCTCTTCTGCCAAGTTTTATCCCTGAGGGTTTTATCCTTGAGTTATCATCCCTGGGCAGCAGAGTTCATAGTGCAGATGCTGCTAGCTCTTTAACTGCTGCAAACTGATAAGTGCTTCTGTAACAGGCTGTCTAACACAGCGTATAAAGCAGTAAGCCAGACCTCTGGCAGGTTTCCTCATGGCTCTCTGCCCAGAGGCTTTATTCCTAACCTGAACAAAAACACTTCTTTTTGCCAGGGACAAAGCACTTTGTTCATCCTCCATAGGACCTTTTTTGGGCAAAAATATGTATCTGGTACTATTATGCAGGGTCGTCCATATTAATGCCTGCTGAGATACGATCCTCCCCATCTCCGGCAATTTTCAGAAAACACCTGAAAACACATCTCTTCAACCAAGCTTTCTCAGCTTTTTAAAACTTGTTTTTAAATTGTTCTGATTATTTCATTGTTGTTTTATGATGTTTTTAATTGTTAATCATTGTTTTATACTTTATAATTTTTGTTTAATTATTAACTGATTTTAATGGTGTTTTAATGTAAACCACCCTGAGCCTTTTGGAAGGGCGGTATAAAAGTTTTAATAAATAAATAAATAAATAAATAAATAAATAAATAAAATGCCCTCCTCTCAAGGAAAAGAATTGATTATAAGCACTGGATTGTTCCACTGTTGAAACTCTTGTCTTGAAATATATTTAAAAGCCATATAATATTTCAGTTTAGGAATTCTCCATGGCTTTTAGCACTATCCAAAATAGCTGGAAATGACTGCAGCAACTTAGGAGAAAGTTTAATGTGTGAAATCAGATTGCATTGTGCATCAAAATTTATTGTTTTTATTGTTTTATTATTATTAGTCTGGTAAAGCATAAAAATATTCTACATAATATTTAAAATGTTTGTGGATTTGGTTTATCAGAATAAAGGGATATACTTCATGGTGAGGAAGTGAATTGATTCTGGTACTATTAAAACAGGAAAATGCAGGACTATATGGGAAATTATCACATCTATCTATCTATCTATCTATCTATCTATCTATCTATCTATCTATCTATCTAATTTGTATATCAGCCCCAAACTTTCATCTCTGGGTGGTATACAATAACATAAAACCAGTTAAGAAATATACAAAAACTTAAAAACACTTTAACAATTTAAAAATAACCAGAGATTAAAACCCAAAAATATTAGGAAGCTGAGAAAGCTTTTGCCCTAGGGCAAAGTCATGGGGCCATTTTGGCAACTATTTATTTCCCCTGGAAATGCCCTCAGGCACAGGATTGTGAGCACATAAAGAAACATGGTGTGAACTAGCTGCATATGAGCTTACTTTGCTATAATTTCAGCAGCCGTTTTAAAGTCTCTATTAACCAAGAAATCAAGCATACCTCTGATTCACATTTCTCCATGCAATCTCATATTAGAAGAGGACACTTTCACAAGGATTAAATATGACTTGCAATGACTGTGAGATACTCTCTTTTATCACTCTTGTAGCACTGGCCTGGAGAGTCAGTTGTAGTGGTGCTAAGTGGTCATTTTAATTTTAATTTTTATCATGAAAATTATGAAAAACTGATGGATGCGGAAATTCAGGAATGGTGGTTACATTTTAATAGGTGTAAAATAATTTAAATCCCTTTCCCATTTTGTTACTGTTGTATGGTCTCTGACCTAGGTTCCATTCCACATGCCTTCCAGCTTAACTTGGATAATTTCTAACTTTCATTTTGGAAATCAGTTTACACACAGTTTGCTTCAGTTTTTACCTGTGTTTTCCCTACAGGTTATCAATGTACACACACATATACATACACTGTATGAAAAGGAAACTTGATGTGATTGTGCCATTGTATCAAAGTTTCCTTTTTGCACAGTGTCAGGGTCCCTCCCTGATGTCCCTCTCAATTCCAGGGAAGTGATTTGTTTTTTAATATTGTTCTGTGACTAAATTCTTGTTACCCTGCTCTGGCTGCGCAGCCTCACGAGCACAGGATAGGCATATATGTTCAGGATAAAAATGAAACAAAACTTGAGGTATAAAGAGAGGTGTATAGAGAGCCAGCATGGTGTCGTAGTTAGAGTGCTGGACTAGGACTGGGGAGACCCGAGTTCAAATCCCCATTCAGCCATGATACTTGCTGGGTGACTCTGGGCCAGTCACTTCTCTCTCAGCCTAACCTACTTCACAGGGTTTTTGTGAGGAGAAACCTAAGTATGTAGTACACTGCTCTGGGCTCTTTGGAGGAAGAGCGGGATATAAAATGTAAAAATAAATAAATAAATAAATAAATAAATAAATAGGTTTATTATTTACTGATTAGAATAAAGATCTCTGCAAAGCAGGGCACACAAGTTTCTCTACCAAGTTACTAGGTACATCCGCTGTTTAACTTTCTGAGTGTTTCTTCTCATCTGCATAAAATGTAACATATAGGGGGTGAGATAACTGGAACAGAGGTAATTAAAACTGGGTTTGTGAACTTAGTGAATTCTTCCAGATCTTCTTGTCTGTTACTAGGAGCTGCCCAGAACACTGCTGGTTCTCCAGCCTCCACACATTCACCCTTCAAGTTCCACACAACCCTCCTGAACAATCTCTCCTGCTCAGAACACACCAACCAATCTCTCACTCCTCAGCCCAGAACACCTCCTACTCCCACACGACTAACTCTAACTCTCCTCCCTTCTCTCTCTGTCTCAGCTGCCTTTATTTTAAATCCCTCCCCCTCTGAACCTTCCATGTCTGGTTACTAGGGTAACCCACACACTCTCATGTACTCACACACCAGTTCCTATATACACGTCCCATCACACTTGGTGTTTTGATAAATGCACAGATTTACTTGTATGCATCAGTAACTTGAGGGGGAAAGGCAAGAACTACAAACTATGGTAAAGTGTGCATGCATAGAGGGCTGAAAACAATCTGGAAATCAAAAGCAGAATTATGGATCATTGCTGTGCTGATAGCACTCTGCAAACAAGATCAGATAATTCAGACCAACAAAATCCATTCAGAAATTTGGATGGAAAGGATTTAATAGGCATTCCTAATTTTGAATGAATTAGTCTTATGATCAAGCATCTTGGCATATGTCCATCTGAGGCAGTAGTTCCCAACCTGTCATATTCCAGATGTTGCTGAACTACAACTCCCATCATCCCCAGCTACAATTTATTGTGGCTGGAGGTGATGGGAGTTGTAGTTCAACAACATCCAGAGTACCTCAGGTTTGCAACCCTTGATCTCCATATTACAATAGGAGGCTTAATGTGAAGACTCGGAAATGATCTTTCTCCTACCCTCTGATGCTAGTTTTTCACATACTGGTTGATTTGTAGGCATCCCCATCTTTTTCGGTACCCACCAAATGCTGCACCAGATTCTGTTATAGGGCACACAGTCATACTTAATGGTTATGATGTACATTACAACTTTGACATTTTGTCTACTCACTTCTCCATCTTAATTTGTGCTACAGAGCTAGGAAAAGACCACATGGAGCTGGAGGCCACAGTCATTAAACTGGTTACCTCAAGTCTTTTTCCAAAGCATATGATACTTTGTGAAAAGTCCTATGCAGGTGACTGTGCAAAAAAGAGCTTCTTTCAGGTCTTCAAGAACTGAGAGAATGTGTGTACGCAAATATACTCATTTTCTTAGAGGTGCTACCAGGACCTTTTGGAGGCATAAGCTCTATCTGATGTCCTTTGCTATTTTAGATTAACCTTAGGGAAGCAAAAACAATTTTTCTTCCTGCAGTTCACTTGGACAGTGTTTGAGAATCCCTATTATAAATCTAACAACATTTGAAACTTAAATTCATTACTTGAATCGATGCCAGTTAATAGAAAAGGCCTGTTATTGAGTGGTGTTTTAAGTTCTAAACATTATATGGATATTTGGGTTGGCTCAGTTGAAGAAGAGGAAGAGGGTATGTCTCTCTTTCTGAAGAGAAATCTGTAACTCAAACGTTACATGTAAGCAATCTCTTTTTCATGCATGCACTTGTTAGAAACTTCAGGGTTCCCTTGGCAGCCAGCTCTGGACAAAAGCAAAGTCAAAACTCATTTGTCTAGTTATTTTAGAAAGTGTCATATGCTAATTGTTAACACACAGTGCTGAAGAACATGCAAGCAATATTAATTCTTTGTAAAGATCATTTAAGTGACCATAATAGCCCCTTCCTTGCATTGTTTTCTTTCCTGCAGATGACAGATCTACAGTTCTGTTAACTGATGCTGACTTTGGAGAGACATCAAAACAGAAATCACTGACTGTCACTCACACAGTACACTACCAGTCTGTCTCACAGGCCACTGGACCATTGGTGGATGTTTCTGATGCCCGGCCAGGAACAAGTAAGTATGAAAGTTAATTTACTGTACCTTTCTAATCAAAATGAATATTAAGTTGCAATATTCATATCTATCCAGCCATCCATCCATCCATCCATCTCAATATTTTAGTACCCCACTTCTCTAACATCAACTAATCTATTTTAAATTTCAAAAACAGAAAATAATAACTTACTAAAATCATTAAGACTATATAAACAAACAGCAGATAGCAGCATCAAAAGACAAGAAGTTAGCAACAGCATTTAAATACAATATAGCAGTCAGCCAAAGACCAAACGCCTATCCTGAATTAAATAAACAACCCTTCAAAAGACAAGTAAATCTGGAATCAGGCAGCTCTTCTTTAGAAGGTTGTTCTAGAATCAGGATGATGAGAATCCTGGAGAAGATTCCCAGAGTGAGTGTACCTGTGAAGGAAGCCATGTGAAAAGTTCTAGTCATTTCTGATGATGAGCCAGTCACTTATTCCTGGGGGTGGGGGGAAACTGGTCACATGAGCAGGCTACTTGTCTGCACAGTGTCACATTGTGCAGACGTCAGAAATGCACAGAAGACTGCCCCTCCTCCATTACCTGGAAGCACTGCAATGTGCAATTTTTAAATTCGTATAGGGAAGAGGAGATCTTGTATGAGTTTGATGGCTTTTAATGCTGAAATCCAAAACTAAGACTAAGCACTCCCCACTGTACCATTCAGTCATGCAAAGCTCTACCAGCTTATAAAAACCTTTAGGTTTCTTTCCCTCACTACATTTCTTTGGAGGCCTTGTGTTGCTGTGACACTTCCACTTATAGCTAGAATATCAGGGAATAAGCTATTAAGAACATAACATAAGAACAACCCTGCTGGTTCAGGCCCAAGACCTATCTGGTCCAGCATCCTGTTTCACACAGTGGCCCACCAGATGCCTCTGGGAAGGCCGCAGGCAGGGAGTGAGGGCCTGCCCCCTCTCCTGCCCGTGCTCCACTGCAACTGGTATTTAGTGGCACCCTGCCTCTGAGGCTGGAGGTGGCCTATAGCCCTCAAACTAGTAGCCATTGATAGACCTGTCCTCCATGAATTTATCTAAACCCTTCTTTAAGCCATCCAGGCCGATGGCTGTCACCACATTGTGTCAGAGAATTCCATAGGTTAATTATGTGTTGTGTGAAAAAGTACTTCCTTTTGTTGGTCCTAAATTTCTTGGCAATCAGTTTCATGGGATGACGCCTGGTTCTAGTGTTATGAGAGTGGAGGAAATTTTCTCTCTGTCAACTTTCTCCACACCATACATGATTTTATAGACCTCTCCCCTCAGTCATCTTTTCTAAACGAAAAAGCCCCAGGTGTTGTACCCTTGCTTCATAAGGAAAGAGCTCTAGTCTCCTTATCAACTTGGTTGCCCCCTTCCTCACCTTCTCCAGTTCTACAATATCCTTTCTGAGGTATGGTGGCCAGAAACTATACACTGTACACATATGACTGCACCATAGTTTTGTATAAGGGCATTATAATAGCAGTTTTATTTTCAATCCCCTTCATAATGATTTCAAGCATGGAATTGACCTTTTTCACAGCTGCCACACATTGAGTCAACACTTCCAACGAGCTGTCCACCATGACCCCAAGATCCCTCTCCTGGTCAGTCACCGACAGCTCTGACCCCATCAGTGTATATGTGAAGTTGCATTTTTTTTGCCCCAGTATGCATCACTTTACACTTGCTAACATTGAACAGCATTTGCCATTTTGTTGCTCCCCCAGTTTGAAGAGATCCTTTTGGAGCTCCTCTCAATCTCTATTGGATTTCACTACCCGAAAGAGTTTGGTATCATCTGCTAATTGGGCCACCTTGCTGCTTACCCCAACTTCTAGATCATTTATGGACAAGTTAAAAAGCATTGGTGCAAGTACAGAACTCTGGGGGACCCCACTTCTTACTTCCCTCCATTATGAAAACTCTCCATTTATATCTACCCTCTGTTTCCTGTCCTTCAACCAGTTACCAGTCCACATATGAACCTGTCCTCATCCCATGACTGCTACATTTTCTCAAGAGTCTTTGATGAGGAACTTTGTCAAAAGTTTTTTGAAAGTCCAAGTATACTATGTATGACAACTGGGTCACCTTTATCCACACACCTGTTGACATTCTCAAAGAACTCCAAAAGGTTGGTGAGGCAAGATTTACCCTTGCAGAAGCCATGCTAGTTCTCCTTCAGCAGGGCATGTTCCTCTATACGCTTAACAATTTCAACGTTGAGAATGCTTTCCATCAATTTGCCTGGATCAGACGTTAAGCTAACCGGCTTGTAATTCCCCGGATTCCCCTGGATCCCTTTTTAAAAATCGGTGTTTCACTGGCTACTTTTCCAGTCTGAACCTAGTAGGGGAAAGTTATATATTACCCCTATATATTATATATAGATCCAGTGTGGTGTAGTGGTTAGAGTGCTGGACTAGGACCGGGGAGACCCGAGTTCAAATCCCCATTCAGCCATGATACTTGCTGGGTGACTCTGGGCCAGTCACTTCTCTCTCAGCCTAACCTACTTCACAGGGTTGTTGTGAGGAGAAACCTAGGTATGTAGTACACCACTCTGAGCTCCTTGGAGGAAGAGTGGGATATAAAATGTTTTTAAAATAAGTATTTTTGCAAAGAGGTCGGCAATTTCACATTTGAATTCTTAGTTCTTTAAGGACTCTTGGGTGGATGTCGTCTGGCCCTGGCAATTTTTTTTTTTTTTAAATTTTCCAGACCGTTTTGAATGTCATCTCTCATTACTTCAGTTCTTGGGAGGGTTTGACGGAGAGAGCGGGCTTAGCCCACTCTCCACACAGATGATCAGTTGTGCAGTCCTGGGCAGCTGGATCGGCCACCCACACGACTACTGGCTCCATCACAGAGCTGGTGGGGACTGTGGAGATTAGGGGTCACCCAGTTCGTGGAAGTCCCAGGATGGCCTGTGAGAGTGTGCTGGTCCTTCTGGGGGGACCTCTCAGGCCAGAAGGCCTGTTGTTGCCTCCCAGTTGGGGGTCTACTCATGTGTCTCCACACACTGCGGCAGCACACAATTTAAAAAACAAGGTTAACAGAGCGCTCTCTCAGTTAACCTCATTTAAGGGGAGGGGGAATTAAGTGGGCTAGCCGTCATGGAACCACCAAGCTCGCCCACAAGCCCCGTGGTTCTGACAATCACTAGGCTAGGCCCCCTTAACCGGTTTTCTAGTGATCGTGGGAATAGGCTCATTGTCTCCTTGCATTTCTTCTGCCAGAGTTTGTGTTCCTTTCTGTTCTTTTGATTTAGACAGGCCTTCCAATTTCTGAAGGAAGTCTTCTTCCCCTTTATACTTTCCTTGACTTTACTTGTTAGCCATGCTGACATCCTTCTGGACTTGGTGGTATCATGCCTTCCTTTTGGTATACATTCTAACTGGGCTTCTATAATTGTGTTTTTAAATAACTCCTTGCATTCTGGAGTGAAGTGACTTTTCCCTTTCAGTTTTCTTCTCACCAAACTCCTCATTTTAGAGAAGTTTCCTCTTCTGAAGTTCAAATTGTCTGTGTTAGACTTCCTTGGTGATTCTCTCCCCTCATGTATGCTTCATTTGATCACACTATGGACACTGTTCTCTAAAGGTTCCATGAGACTGACATCTTGTACTACGTCCTGGGCACCACTTAGGGTTAAGTCTAAGGTTGCCTTCTCTCTACTTGGTTCCATGACCTAGTGCACAGTCATTTAGTGTATCTAGATATCCCGCCGCTTTTGTCATTACCTGAATGTGAATTTACCCAGTCTACTTATGAGTAAGTGAAGTCACCCATTATTACGGCTCTGTCTCTTTTTGACGTCTCCCTGATTTCCTTCTGCAACTCCCATCACTGTCAGTGTTTTGTTCAAGAGGGCAATAGCAGGTCCCTAGTAACACATTTCCTTTCAAGTCTGACCCACAGAGTTTCTGTGGAGGACTCCCATCTTCTTGGCTTCCTAGAAAACCTTCCTAGGTTTTCTAGCTTGTTAGATTTGATCCTTTCTTTAACATACAATGCTAACCACCCCCAATTTGCCCCTCCCCAACATTTGTATAGAGTTCATATCAAGGTATAACAGTGTCCCACTGGTTTTCACTATTCTACCATGTTTCTGTTAGGCCCACTATATCTATGTTTTCATTAGCAACCAAGCACTCCAGCTTGCCCATCTTAGCTCAGAGGCTTCTGGCACTGGCATCTAAGCACCTGTACCCTGAATCCCTTACCTGGTGTATGCTATCTTTCTTATGGCCATTTGATCTCTTTGACCAGCTAATACATCCTTCTGTCTGGTGTTTATATGGTTCTATTCTGTCTCCTTCTGGTTTATTTGAAACATTTACACCCTTGCACCTTAAGAGATGGTATTTGCCAAACCAGATACTGCCCATCTCCTGTTGGCTGGAATACAATAGACCACCATTGAGTTATGTGTTTCTGCTGATTCCTTTCCCTTTTAATATGAGTTGGGCTTTCTGCTTCTATACTGGTTCATTAATCATTTTTCTTTTGGGGCGGGGGGTAGGTTGGCAATGCAATTCAAAATACTGTTCAGTAAGCAGATCTAATATACAGGTGGACCTTGTTATCCACAGGGGTTCCATCTCCGCAGATGATAAAACCACGCATAAAAAGACCTTAAGACAAGGGCAATTGGTAGGTTAGGTTCCTGGAAGGCCAAAAAAGTGTAAGTGTGTGTGTGTGTGTGTGTGTGTGTGTGTGTGTGTGTGTGTAGGGGGGAATTGGAGAAATAACATACTGTGCCATGTTCTTCAGGTCTCCATATGTCCAGCAATGCCCCACAAACATCCAATTGTGCCCATTTTCCACAAAAAAACCTACAGAAAACCTTTCTTTAGGAAAGTGCCACAAAATGGCTCTGATCAGCAAAATGGTGACCGGAAATTACCTTGGAGGTCATTTTTGGCCACCTAGGAACTGCAAATAGGCAAATTTTAACCCTTTTTGTATCTGCAAATAACAAGGCTGGGTGCATATGACCTGACGGTGGATACACGAAACTGCATGTGCCAGGACTGTAGATAATGAGGTTCACCTATATACTCAGATTTTTTGGCAAAATCCAGTACAGTTTTCTCACGTATAGAATATTCTCTAGCTTTTTGGCCTTGATTCCATGTAGTTTACAAAATTCATTGCACAAACAATAATATTTATTAAGCAGATGTATGATTGCAAGGGTGCGTGTGGAGCAGACGAATTTGCAGTGCAATTCAAAATACTGTTCAGTAAGCAGATATAATATGCTAAAGTTTTTTGTTGTTGTTGTTTTGTTTTACCAAATCCAGTACCATTTTCTAATGCCTGGCAGATTTCCTAGCACTTTGACAATGGTTAGATGAGGTTTACAAAAAACATTGCACAATCAATATATAAAGCTGCAGCATACTGTTAAATTGGGGGTTGGCTTCAAAGGCAGCCACTTATCTGACTATTGTCTTTGCTTCGCAGAAAAAGCAGAACAGCATGTTTAGAGCTGAACCTTTTTATTTTTGTGCTAGTTATTACCCTAATCTCAAAGAAAGAAGAACACAAGAACAGTTTATATTTTTAAATGGCTTTGTAAGTAAAAAAGCTGTCAATGTGTTGATGTGAAGGGATGAATCATGAATAATCCTTATATCTATGACTACTTATCCCTAGCTTGCTCATTTTAGAATTTCCCATTTCAAATTCAAACTAATACAAAGGAGCAGCCTTGCTATTTTAATTTTTTTCAAGCCAAATAAAATAACTTTTTAATAAGTTTGAATTTGTATTTTAATACTGTTACTTCCCATTGTTATTAACACCCTCAGATGCCTCAAAAGAAAAATCTTTTCATGATTCTTTTATGTCCTATTCTCTTTTCAACAAATCCACACCCACCCACTCCTGGGCGAGGGGTGGGGGAGAGTAAATGATAGCAGGCATTGAGATTTAGGCACAATCAGGAAACTATTGATTTCTAGATAATTTTTCTGTTAAAAATAAATTCCCCAGGAATATTTTATTTGCATGACATAAAATATTCATTAGTAAGGCAACCATATAAATAGGTGCGAGGAGAGCTGGTCTAGGGCGAGGAGAGCTGGTCTTGTGGTAGCAAGCATGACTTGTCCCCATAGCTAAGCAGAGTCTGTCCTGGTTGCATATGAATGGGAGACTTGATGTGTGAGCACTGCAAGATATTCCCCTCAGGGGATGAAGCCGCTCTGGGAAGAGCAGAAGGTTTCAAGTTCCCTCCCTGGCTTCTCCAAGAGAGGGCTGAGAGAGATTCCTGCCTGCAACCTTGGAGAAGCCGCTGCCAGTCTGTGAAGACAATACTGAGCTAGATAGACCAATGGTCTGACTCAGTATATGGCAGTTTCCTATGTTCCTAGGTGCATATTAGGTATAATTAAGCTGGGGAGTTGGGCAGGACAAATGTCCTTTGGACTGCCAATCTCTGGGGGCTGCCCTCCCCCTCCCCCATGTTCTGCCTCTTAGGGTACTTGACACTGGGTACTCAGTGTTACTGAGTGTACCGCTGCCCACCACATCCTCCTGCTGTGGCCAAGTATGGGTCTGTCCTCTGGCCATCTGGTCACTCACTCGCCTCTGCCAGTGCTGCTGCTGCCACAGCCAGCCTGCCTCCCTTTGCCAGCTGTGACATGGTTTAACAATATCATGGCAGTAGCTCACACCAGTGCATTAACATCATTAGACCATGATGCAGCATGGCCCAGTGGTCGGTTGGCATGTGAGTGATGGACGGGCAAGTGGTGGCTGGCAGTGGTTGGGCCACCACAAATGTCATCTTGAGGTTGCTCTCAGTGTCACTACACTAGAGTGACCAAACATGCAAAATATGTTTGACATTATATATCTTAGCAGTCAGTAGAATATGGTAGCATTACGTCTGATGACCAACCAGATCAGCCCATTTGTCACTCAACAGCAATTCCATTTTCGGTTTTTGTCAACTCTTCTCCTTCCTTCTTTCACTGGCTAATCAGGTCTCCAATGCCAGTGATGATCTCTGTGTTTAATTGCAGATCCTACAACAAGAAGGAATGCAAAAGCTGGGCCCACAGCTCGCAACAGATACGCGAGTCAATGGACTCTCAACAGACCCCATCCCACGATATCAGCCCACACTTTAACAACAGATTGGAGGCTACCAACCCCCAGGGCCACAGGGTCTGTGGATAAAGAGAGTGACAGCTACAGTGTCAGTCCATCACAAGATACAGGTACAATATTTGTTTCTAGACCTCAGAATAAGGACAAGATTATCATCAGAATAGAGCATTCATGCAATTTAGTATATTGGATTTTATCCTCCTTTGGGTTCTGAACATTATATCTAAGATAGGGTTTTTGCATCTTCTAATCATTTAGGAAAACAAGAACAGTGAACACGAGGAAGTGACGGGGGGGGGGAATCAATTCTCTTTGTGTGCATTTACTCCCTCCTTCTCCTCCCCCTCTGCTATGCTTTTCTTATCCCTAAAGCTCTACTTACTGAGCTTTGAGGGAAAGGTTTGGGAATTTGCTGCATGAAACAGCATCAACCAGGATGTGGCAGTGTTAGGCAAAAATGACTGCATCCGATGTCGAATGACTTGAGCTCTAATATGAATGGCTTGAGGTGTAACATTGTAAGTTCTTTCTGGGAAATCTGTTTGCAGGAATGTGACTCATAAATGACTACATGATGAAAGAGAATATTGTGCATTAGAAGCCCTATTCAGACATATATAATATATCATTAAGGTGTCTGTACACATGTACATGTTTTTGTTTGAATGACTGTACATGCATTCATTTTAAATGTGAACTTCGGTACAAGCCTCTCAAATGCAGGAAACAGATAAAAATAGTATTACTGTGCAAGTGTTGAATGTGTGAATAACTGCACTTCTATATCCTGTACAGATTGAACATGCATTGAACATGATGTGGGAATAGAACTAGAACCCACAGCCTATTCCACAGGGGTGAATTTTGCTTAAAGGAAAAAGTATGAAGTAACATGTACATTGTGCTCAATAGGGATGTGCATGGAACTGGTTCGGAGGCCCTTTATTGGCCTTCGAACCGGTTCAACCAGCAGATGGTTCCACCGATTCAAAGGCGGGTTCGAAAGGTGGGGGAGGGTGCACTTACCACTCCCGCCGCTTTCCCCCCCACTGGCGTCTGATTTTAGTAAAGCCAATCAGGGCAGCAGTAAACTTCCCTGCCACCCCATTGCCCCCATTTACTGGAAATACCTGGAAGTATTTGATGTGCCTGCACTGGCGTGCGCAGGAGCACCAGATACTTCCAGGTAGTTCTGGTAAACAGGAGCAACAGGGCAGCAGGGAGGTACACTGCTGCCCTGACGGCCTTTACTAAAATCAGATGCTGGAGGGGAGAAAGCGGCGGGAGGGGTAAGTGCACCCTCCCCCACCCTTTCTCTTTATACTTTTTATTCAATTTTCACAACACAAAAGGACAAACACAAATGATACAGACACTCACAAACATACAGAAGAAAGACTTCCATCTCATCCTTGGAACAAGTGTTGTTAACAATAACCGGATCTTGCCTATAGATTAAACATTCTCTCCCCAGTAGTTCATATAGAAAACAACTTTGGGGTATTTTTGAAACATTTGTTGTTAGCCCTCAAAAGCCTGACAAAAATCCATTTTGTAATGTATTTTTAAATAGACAAGAAGAGGGTCCCATTCTTTTTTAAATTCTTCAAATTTATTTCTTAGTAGTGATGTTAGTTTCACCATTTCTGCCAATTCTAGTACTTTAAGAATCCAATCCTCTTTAGATGGGCATTGACTGTCTTTCCATCCTCCCCCACCCTTAAAGCTGCACACACACCTGCTTTTGAGCCTCCCCCACCTGGTTCCGTGCACATCCCTAGTGCTCAACTCTTTCAGGGGGCTTTTCATTCCAGCACAACTTGCCACATTCTAATATATGTATTCATATTTTACACACACACACACACACACACACACACACACACACACACACACACACACTCCAATCCTATTTACCAGTCTTGTCCCTAAAATCTTCTGCATGAGTCCATTTCTCATGCTCACCAGGCTATCAATACTCAGAATTCCGCACTAGACATATACATTCTCTATGGGAATATAACCATTACCCCTGTCTTGTGGCAAGAGAAAAGTTTTCATGTCCTGGCTTGCAGAAATATTAAGAAGCCCCAATGTAGGAGAACAATGCACATATTTTTGATACTATATTATAAAACTTTGCAGTGAATTGATTGATTAAGTGCCGTCAAGATGGTGTTGACTCTTAGTGACCACATAGATAAATTCTCTCCAGGATGATCTGTCTTCAACTTGGCCTTTAAAGTCTCTCAGTGGTGCATTCATTGCTGTGATAATCGAGTCCATCCACCCTGCCATTGGTCGTCCTCTTCTTCTCTTTCCTTCAACATTCCCCAGCATGATAGACTTCTCAAGGGAGCTGGGTCTTCACATAATGTGTCCAAAGTATGATAGTTTGAGCCTGGTCATTTGTGTCTTGATTGAAAATTCTGGATTGATTTGTTCTATGATCCGTTTGTTTGTTTTCCTGGTTGGTCATGGTATCCTCAAAGGTCTTCTCAAGCACCAAAGTTCAAAAGCATCAATGCTTTTTCTGTCTTGCTTCTTCAAAGTCCAGCTTTCGCATCCACAGCTTTCGCATCATGGGAAAAACCATTGTCGGAACAATTCTAATCTTTGTAGGTATAGATATATCACAGCCTTTAAATATCATTTCCAAAGCCTTCATTGCAACCCTACCAAGTGCTAGTCTGCAGCGTATTTATTGACTGCTGGATCCTTTACTGTTGACAGTCGATCTTAAAAGGCAGAAGCTATCCACCACTTCAATGTCTTCATTGTCAGTTCTGAGGCTGGTTGCTGTACATACTGTCATTAGTTTAGTCTTCTTTACATTTAGTCGTAGTCCCATTTTTTTTACTCTGCTCCTTGACTTTCATTACTAGAGCTTGTAGATCATCCACATTCTCAGCTATCAGAGTGGTGTCATTAGTGTAGTTCAGGTTATTGATGTTTCTTCCTCCAACTTTAAAACCATGCTCCTCTTCTTCCAATCCAGCTTCTCTCAGTATATGTTCAGCATATAAACTGAATAAATATGGAGAAAATATACCGTCTTGTCTTACTCCTTTGCCTATCTGGAACCAATCTGTTTCACCATGTTCCATCTAGACTGTGGCTTCCTGTCCTGTGTATAGGTTTCTTATGAGAACAATGAGATGTTTTGGGACACCCATTTTCCTAAGGATATTCCACAGCTTGACATGGTTGATGCAATCGAAAGCTTTTCTACAGTCAATGAAGAACATATTGACTTCTTTCTGGTATTCTTTGGCTTTCTCAATTATCCAACGTACATCAGCAATGATGTCTCTTGTTCCTCAGCCTTTTCTGAAACCAGCTTGAACATCTGGCATTTCCCTTTCCACATAGGGCTCTAATGTGCATTGGATGATCCTGAGCATTAATTTGCTAGCATGTGAAATTAAGGATATTGTGTGGTGGTTTGCACAATCTGTTAAGTCTCCTTTCTTTGGCATGGGTATGTAGACTGACCTCTTCCAATCTTTTGGCCTCTGTGCCGTTCTCCAAATTGCTGGCATAGTTTGGTTAGAGCCTTGACTGATTCTTCTTTTGTTGCCTGCCACATTCTCTGTAGCTATTCTATCAATTCCTGTAGCGTCCCAACTTGGTAATGACCAGAGTGCTGATCTAACTTCATCTTCCTGTACTAGAGGTTCTTACAAGTAGCGAATATCTTCTAGAGTATCTTGAATGTTGATGTCCCTGCTGTACAGGTTTTCAGTATACTCCTTCCATCTCTGTTTGACCTTCTCTGAATCAGTTACTATCTGTCCTTTAGCATCCCTTAATATACCAGTTCGAGGCTGGAACCTCCGTCTGAGTTCAGAGAACTTTTGGGAAACTTCCCTTCTTTTTCCATGTCTTTTTCCATCCTCAAAGTCTTTACAGATGTCGTTGTAGTACTGCTCCTTGTCTCTTCTAACAGCTTTCTGAAATGCCCTATTAAGTTCTTTCCTGGGATCTTTCTCTTTCTTGACTTTGGCTTCTCTCCTCTTCTTGGCAATTTCCACCCTCTGTTCTGACATCCATTTTGCTCTCATCTGTTTCTTGGCCTTTGGCAGTCTCTTTTCACATTTGTCCTTAACAATTTCTTTGATTTCATTTGACAGTTCCTCTGGTTCCCTATCAATAAGGTTCAGAACTTCAAAGTGGTTCCTAATGTTCTCCTTGAAAATGGTGGGTACATTCTCAAGATCATATCGTGGAAGCTGGATAGCTTTGTGTTTCTGCTTTATCTTAACTTGGAACTTGCACATGAGCAGTTCATGATCTGTTCCACAACCAGCCCCCTGCCATGTTTTTGCTGTTATTACTGAGCTCTCCCACCTCCTTGCACCAATAGTGTAATCAGTTTGATTTCTGTGTACTCCATCTGGTGATGTCCATTTGTATAGGTGCCACTTTGGTTGTTTGAAGAATGTGTTAGCAGTGAAGAGATCATTGGCTTGGCAGAAACTAAAAAGTCATTCTCCTGCTTCATTTCTGTTTCCTAGGCCATACAGTCTGGCTGTGTGTTCATCCTATTTCCAACTTTGGCATTCCAGTCTCCAACCACCACCAGCACATCTTGCTTTCATGTTCTGTCAATTTCAGACTGAACTTGAGCATAAAACTCATCAACTTCCTCTTCTGCATCAGTCGTTGGGGCATAGACTTGAAGAACTGTCATGTTAAAGGGCTGTCCATGAAATCTAATTGATATTAATCAGTCACTGACCGCATTGTACCCAAGTACTCTCATTGCTATATCCTTCCTGACTATGAAAGTAATACCGTTCCTTCTTTGTTTTCCATGTCCTGAGTAGTAAACAGCATGATTTTCTGACTGAAAGTGTCCTATTCCAGTCCACTTTAATTCACTGATATCCAAGATGTCAATCTATAGTCGATTCATTTCATCTTTCACTGTTGAGCTTCCCCATATTCATGCTTCTTATGTGCCACGTTCCCATTGTAATTCTGTCTTTGCAGCTTCTGATTTTCTTTTCCTGCATGGCAACATCAGCCACTAGACATCTAAAAGTCTTTAATCTAACTGTGTCATAAATGCCATCAGTACTCTGAGAGATCCTCAGCTCTTTCTCAGTAGCATGTTGAGTACCATCTGACCTGAGGGGCCCATCATATGGCACTACATCGACAATCTTTTTTTTTTTTTTTTTTTGTCTATTCATGTGGTTTTCTTGGTAAAATACGGGAGTGGTTTACCATTGCCTTCTCCCGTGCAGTTTGAAATGATGCCTTTGTCATTGTCACTGAAATGATCATCCACCTCCAGCACCTTCCTATATCACTGCTGCCCAATATAGGTGCCTGCTTGCTTTAGCTTGGCAGCTGGGATGACCTTCACACTTTGGGTGACCCTACTGGGAGTATACCTCCTGGTATACTTCATTTATCCTTCCCAGGAACACCCCCACAACCACCACCATGATGAGGCAGCATAGCAAGACTTGGGGCGGGGCGGGGGGGGGTGTAGCAGTGAATAACTAGACCATAATTTCATTCTTGATTTGGCTGGGGCTTTGCTTGTAGTGTTTGACATAATGATGAATGACACCCTACATCTATTGATCATTAATAAGGATAATTAAAATGTGTTTTATTTATAAGAAAACATTGAGATTCTGTGCCCAGTATTGCAATGACTGCCTGCATTTAGCTTTCTGTCCAAATATTCATTTTAAGAGCCCTGACCCAACTGTACACTAAAACTGTATGACTTGCAAAATTGTGTGATGCTATAGTGCCTTAGGTAAAAGGGGGCTGAGGGAGTATTTAAACTGTATATTTGGGCTGTTATGATGGGGTGGGTCGGTTAATGTGAGAACAAAAAAGCCTAGTGTTGTTCACTGCCTTTCTCCAGCACAGTTGTTAATAAAGCAGGAAGCTCAAGCCACCTATGCAGTGGGAGGAGGAGACAGTGTGGATGATAGTAGTAGGAGAGGCTCTTGTTCTTCTTCCTCACTCCGGCCTTGAGCAGTGGTTGTGTATGAATGATTGGGTGATTAATTTAGTGATCTTTATCATCTCGGGGAGCTCCCTTCAGCTCCTGGGAAGCTGGATTTTAGCTCTGCTCTGGGATGGCCACCAGTTATGGAATTGGAGGTGGAAAAATTAATATGTGAAATGAAAACAGGTAAGGCCCCAGGATATGATGGTATTAACCCTGAGGCTATTCAGTTGGATATTGAATGGTGGGCCCCTGTGCTGGCCAGGCTTTTCACCTACACAGACTCCACTGGACTAATTCTGAAAGGGTGGAGTACGGCTGTTATAGTGCCAATTTATAAGAAAGGGGAAAGAAATCTTCCCTCGAATTATAGGCCTATCTCACTGCTAAGTACAGTCAGCAAGCTGTATGCTAGGCTCCTTTGAGCCAAACTTCATGCCTGGATGGAGGATGAGAGTGTTTGGGGGGATGAACAGGCCGGGTTTAGAACTGGATGATCTACCACTGATCAGGTCGTTATCCTCCAACTTCTGACTGGAAAATATGGAGATAAGCCTGGGTCAGCTTTGTATGTGGCTTTCATTGATTTTAAATCAGCGTTTGACTCTATATCTAGAAGACTGCTTTGGGAGAAGCTAGCTCAAAAGAACATCGATAAGCGGCTTCTTTTTTAATGCAACAGCTCCATGCAGGCTTGAATATCAGGATTAGATGTCATCCTAAAGGGGAGCTTTCACAACCTATATCTACCTATAAAGGAATGAGGTGGGGATGTATCCTTGCCCCTTTGCTTTTTAATTTATATCTCAATGACTTGGCCCCTTGTCTAACCGATTCCAGCCTACATTCGCCATCTGCAGCAGGTGTGTGTATTCCTCTTTTTCTTTATGCAGACAATGCTGCTATTTTAGCCAGGACTCCGGTGGGCCTGAGGCGAGCCTTGAAAAGATTGGCCCTCTACTGTAGAGCCAATTATCTTTTGATCAATTATTCTAAATCTGAAGTAATGATTTTTGCAAGGAGACCGAGGCAGTTAAGATGATCGATTGAGGATTAACAGTTAGAACAGGTCTATACATATAGATATTTAGGTGTGACCCTGCAAGCAGGGGTTTCATGGAAGGTGCATATAGATCAAATCCTTATGGCACGGAGAAGTTCTCTGGCTATCTGGAAATTTTTCTATTTTAAAGGAGGTGAGATCATTTTGGCCACCTTGAAATTATTTGTGGCCAAAGTTAGGAGCCAGCTATTATATGGGGCACAACTTGGTCCTTTTCCTTCATACAAGTCTATGGATGTGGTTCAGAATGACTTCCTTAGGGCTCTACTTTGAGTACCTAGATGTGTCTCCAATGCATTGTTAAGGTTTGAGTTGGTTGTTCTGCAGATCAAGCCTGGTTGTCTATTTTGACCTATTGGCTTAAAGTCAGATTTTTCCCCAAGGATGGATTTCTCTTATCTTGGCTGATGTATTCCAGCCAACTTGGGCCTGGGCTATTCAGGACAAAATTGTCTCATTGGGTCTGTCTAACCTTGTCTTGTTAAGTTATGAACAGGCTAGGCAGATTCTGAAGCAAAGACTCTTGGACTTTGAAATTCAACAAGAACTCTCCCGAATCCCTGATTGTACTAAAATGAGGTTGGGTTTGAGCAGTTCTAGTTGGGGCCCTGCTGCCTATTTGAATGCTTTGAACATGACATGTTACAAGAGGGCATTTTTAAGAGCAAGACATGACATGTTACCTTCAGCGGCACTCTCGAGGAGTTTACTGAGTATTCCTAGGGAGCATAGATTATGCCCATGTGGTATGGGGGAAGTTGAATCCATCCAACGTGTTTTGTTGTGCTGTCCATTATATAGAGATTTAAGATGCTCCTTACTAACTCCTCTTCTGACGCCCTTCCCAGGTTGCTCAGGAGATTTTTATGTTTCTTATCTTCTTGTCGATAGAACTTTAGATGTCACCTTTAAGGTGGCAAAATTTTGTTTTATTGCAGGATTGTTATGGCAGCGAGTCCTTTTTGATTAATTTTAAATTTTTATTTATTATTTATCAATAAATAATTTTTATATATTTATAAATGTATGTATATATTTACATATTTTCTCTTCCAATTGTATCTCCCTATGTTATGATGTTTATGTCATGTTATGCTGACCTTGGGTCATAAATAAAGAATTACTTACTGTTCCTCCAGTAGATGTACAGGCATGCTCACAATTATTGAAAGACATAAGGAAGACCCCCTCAGTTCACTCTGCTACACTTGTCCTTCTCTAGGTGAGTCCAATGGTTAGCATATGACAAGGCAGACCAGGTCTTGTCTGGTTCTGTTGATCATATAGATCTTGGTCAGATCAGCTAGAAATCAGGAGAGCTCCCAGGCTGAGAACTCGGCATCCACTAAGAAGAATGAGATATTGCTACAGCAACAGCTACCGCAAACTGAGGCCTTAAATACTGCAGACCCAGGACTCCTGTCTCAGAGTCCTCCCCTATCTTCCAGGGACTGCAGAGGCTTAAAGGACTTAGGGATCTATTCTGCAGGCATCAGCTACTACAGTAGGAGTGTGTGTGTGTGTGTGTGTGTGTGTGTGTGTGTGTGTGTGTGTCCCCACTGCAGAGGGCTGAGACTCCAGGGAATCCTCTGAATCAGAGGACAAGGGCAATGGTGTATCTTCAGGATGTGGCTGAGCTGGTGACTCTAAGGCATCTTGAGCTTCATTCCCTGAACTGCTGCCTCATTCCCTGAGCCCTCATTCTCATTCCTTATCCACCCTTGGCAATGTTGGCTGCAGGATCGGATTCATGGCAACACCTGCACTCCCTTTCAGTCCAATCAAAAGATCACAGGATCAGGGAGGATCTCATGGTCAGATGAATGCGGAATAGAACAACTTAAATTTTACAAACTGCATGTGATATGGGGAGTAGTTTGTGTGTAGCCTGCTCCAGACTGGGACCCACGGGGGTACCAGTAACGTTGTGTGGTAAGGGCATCAGCAAGAGTCCAATCAGGACCATGGACAGTTCACTGTTGAGTTGGGCAGATGCAAATTGGATGTCAGCATCAAAGACCAGCAAGTTGTTGACAAGTTCAGCAGAAGTCTAGACTCTAGAGCCAGCTGAGGGCATAACTGTCCTGCTGTCAGGTTAGTGTCTCTGACTACGCCCTTTCCTGGGAAACTGTCTGAACTTAAAGGGATTGTGCCCTGTCTCACCAGTGCAGGCTCCAAGGGAGCGGGGAAGCCTCCATCTGCCTCTGGAGGTGGTACAGTAGCTGCAATGAGCCCTCCTGCACTGTTGAATGTTGAGAGGCAAACCATCTCCTCAAACCATGAGTGGAGCATTATTGACTTCTGGGGCTCCCCTCCTATGGGAGTCTCTGGTAGGGTGGTGCCTTCTGGGGATGGCTCCTGCATCCAGTCTTCCCCACCCTCTGTGCCCATGATAGTGTGTGTGTGTGTGTGTGTGTGTGTGTGTGTGTGTGTGTGTGTGTGTGTGAGAATACGTATGTATCAACATGTGCATGAAAGCCAACAGGCCTAGCCCTACCATGAAGCAAGGTGAAGCAGCTGCTTTAGGTGGCAGACTGTGGACCAGTTCCTGGGGCAGCACAACAGCCCGCCCAGCACTCCATATGCATGTGGATGGCCTGCAGAAGATGGAAGGCAAAATGCCTCTTCCCTTCCTAACAGAAAATGAAGAGCATTGTAAAGAAGAAAAGTATGCGGTGTGTGATTTTTAAAGGGGGGAAATGGAGAAAGGATAGGAAATGGAGAGTTGCCATTTAGTGTTCCACCTTAGGTAGCAAAATCTCATAATGGACCAGCACTGCCCATGGGAGGAGAGCTGGTCTTGTGGTTGCAAGCATGAATTGTCCCCTTTGCTAAGCAGGATCCACCCTGGTTTGCATTTGAATGGGAGACCACATATGAGCACTGTAAGATATTTCCTTTAGGGGTTGGGACCACTCTGGGAAGAGCACCTGCATGTTTGTATGCAGTTCAAAGTTCCCTCCCTGACATCTCCAAGACAAGCTGAGAGAGATTTCTGCCTGGAACCTTGGAGAAACTGCTACCAGTCTATATAGACAATACTGAGCTAGATGGGCCAATGGTCAGACTAAGTATATGGGCAGCTTCCTATGTTTCACTGAACCCAGAAAACAGACATCCCAAAAGTGTTATTGTTACACACTCCCAACTTCCAAGCAGTGATATATTTCAGGGACAATGTTGCCAGGTTTAGTTTCCATTTGGTAAGTGAACTTTGTAGACTTACCATATCTTACAATATGTAAGGTTTGCTTTATTACCTACTATATAAGCAGAATAAAGCAGAAATATAGCGGCACTCCATCTGTAGGCAACAGGTCCCCAGAAAGCAATTTGTGCAGCCCCCTGCCCTTCCCCCAGGCTGCACCTCCAGCTAATGCCAGCTAGATACTCTCAATATCTCTCCAAACATTCAAAAGAGATTCCTAGCTATTAGGAGACCATCTTCTGTCACTAGCTCATATTGATAAAATATCAGCCACCATCTTGAACTAATAGCTAGCAATTCACATAACAAAGGATAGATCAGTTAGCAGCCTTAACAGTATTTTGCTTCACTTCAGGAAAAAAGGAGTCATTCTTAAAGTTTCCACTTGTTCAGTGAAGGAGAAAGGATGTGAATTGCCTTGGCTATTGACCCTAGCCAACTGCAAATATATTTAAAGACATATATAAATACTGTAGTCCAGTTTTCATCAGAGTTGCATACAAGATAGTTATCTTACAATGCCCTCTCAGGGCAGTAAACTGCAACATTGATTATATAGCTGTTGCTTTTAAAATATGTCTGTTCATGTTCATGTATACTTTGCAACAACTTTGGGATGTTTGTGAAAGTATACAACCTTCTGAGTGGGTGTTCATCTAGAAAATGAATTTGTAGAAGTTGTTCAGTTTGAACAAATAAATGAACTACAGAAACCTGGAGGTACCTTCCTGGGCCACCTAGAAATAGGAGAATTGGGGAGGTAAGCATAATGAGTCTTCACAAGAAGTGACAGTACCAAATGTCAAAACAGCCATCCGAAGCCAATTAAAACACTTTCTCTAGATTTCAGAAGTCTGAAGAGATGAAAGGTCCACTCCAGTAGGTGCATGGATATACCTTCAGAACATTAGAATAGCAAGTCTTATTATTTACATGATAGAAAGTGGGTTCAGTAGACCACACTATCACATCTGAGGGCAAAGTAGTGTGAGACAATATGGAAGACTTTTCATCATTACTGAACTATCATGGTCAGAAATAAACTGGCAGCTAGCTTCAGCACATGATATTTTTAGTGATTTTTATATGATTAAACCAATATTTATAGTCACATTGGTTCTAGTGGGAAAGTTAAATTCTAGGGGATTTTTTCACTGAAATGTGCTGTTAATATGAAAACCAGACAATTGCATTTTTCTGTTGAATTATGAAGTTATCCATCTAAGTTATCCCAATTAGTGAATTGTTGTGTGGGACGTTCTCTGAATGTGCAACATGTGAAGGCAATGCATGACAAACATTCGACCCAGCTGCCCTTGAGAACTGCAAGGCATGCCTGTATAGCATGCCTGCACAGTTTGAATAGAGTCTTGTTTCAAACTGTGCAGGTACACTGGTGCATCTCGCAGTTCTCAAGGGCCGAATGGCCAGGCCCAGTGGCCGCTCCTGCTCCCACTCCACCCACCACCACAACAGGGGGGATGCCTGCTGAACTCATGCCGCACCCACCCCTGGCCGCGCACATGGCAGCTAGAATGACTGGCAAGATCAGTGGTTCAGCCTCATGGCAGTGGCAGATAGGGCTCGCGGGGGGGGGGGGGGCTCGTTGGGGGGGTGGTCCAGATGCCCAAACTACCTAGGTGCACCACAGAGGGCAAACCAAGTCTGGGCAGTTCTGCGTTGCCACCATGTGATGATGCAGTTGCCAACCAGTAGTTCTGAGAAGAAAATGGAAAGCCATTCTTCAAGAGGGAAAGATGTTGCTGGGCTGGATGTGGCTTACACATTACACATATGGCTATACTCTGTTCAGCCCAAGTTGGGATAACCTCATATCTGCCCTTGCTGTGCTAAAACAAAATCCTCTGGTGGCTTTAGCCCTATTGCTGAATGTGCTTAAAGGTGTGTTTACATATATACATGTTTTGTGTGACTGATTGACTGATGGTACATGTGTAAACTGTACACATGAACCTGGGTACAAGTCTCTCAAATGCATGGTACAAATCGAAAGTGTATATGGATTGAACATAAAGTGTGAATAAGTATATGTGCATATAACATGTGAATACAGCTTTTGTTTTTTGTTTTTTTAAAATCCCTTGTAGTCCAGGATCTGGCCTATGTGAATAGGCAAGATTTGGATTGGGTTTGAACCAAAGTATCAGAGTTTGGTACTGTCCACTTTGGGTTGGGTTGCATCCCAATGAAAGCTGGATCAGACCAAATCTGAAGCCCTGCACTTACCAGGCAGGCCTGCCAACCGCACCCCCCCCCATCTCTACATGTACATGTACACGTACATGTACACATACACATAGGCCCCAATTGCAATAGAGCAGCAGCTACAAGGCATGTCTTATGTTTTTAAATGACTACTATTTTTATTTTCTCCTCAGTAGTCCTGGGAACAACACAGATGATCCTGGAAATTGTAGTATTTTCAGGGACTAATGCATATATTCATATTGAAGAAGGATTTACACTCACAGGTTGGACCCTGTGTTGCCTCAGTAGGGAAACTAAGGGGTCTGCAATTCACCTTAGGAATTGCTTCAGGTGAAATGTGTATTGCATGAGGCAATACATGCAGACCAATATTGTTCTGTATGTATTTTCAGTGGACTCCAATTGCCCCTTTTGTCTAAAATTTATAAGTACCAAAAAAGTGAAATTACAAAACAAAATTGTATTTTAGAAAATTAAAAGAATAATATTAACAGCTTTCACTCCTGATTTTTTCCATCTCAGCACATAAAAACTTGTTTACATGATGCAAATCAAGCGTGTGTTTTTTTAAAAAAATCTTGCCTCATATGATGACATTACTACCCAAGCTGAAAATTTGAAAAATGCTAATGGTGAAATATGGAGTCATCCCTGTAATGTGTGTACTGTTCATTCATTAAAAAGCCAACAAAAAGCTTCCTACTGAAGTGACTACCTTTCTTTTGGTGCCTAGATCGAGCAAGGAGCAGCATGGTCTCCACAGAAAGTGCCTCCTCCACATATGAAGAGCTAGCAAGAGCATATGAACATGCCAAGATGGAAGAGCAGCTGCGGCATGCCAAGTTTACCATCACGGAATGCTTCATATCAGACACCTCATCGGAGCAGCTTACGGCAGGGACTAATGAATACACAGACAGCCTAACCTCAAGCACCCCATCAGAATCGGGGATCTGCAGGTTTACTGCATCACCTCCCAAACCTCAGGACGCAGGGCGCGTGACAAACATGGCAGTTCCAAAGGCACATCGGCCAGGTAAGTGCCCTGAGGCTACCCTGCAAGTTCCATCTGTTCTGACTCACTCTCTGCATATGTTATGATTCTGAAAGTTTCTTAATGCCATCCCTAAAGAGATAAAGGGACTTAACACTTCTACTAAGGATTTCCAGAACAAATACATATTTTGTTTTATTAAGCAGAGGTGTAGTAGTCCCAGATAGGTGAAAGGCAGTCCTGGCCACCAAAGTCTCATGATACAACCATGCTCTGATTCTATTAAGTATGTGATCCATATCCATTTAAAACACAACACACACACACACACACACACACACACACACACACACACACACTGTGAGAGCTTTTTTAGAACTGATCTGAAAATACTTTTTTTTTTAATTGCAAACATTTTCAGCAGTGCCAAAACAACCTTTCCCCTTGTTGGTGACTCTTCAACAATATATATGCAACTGTCCTGTTAGTTTACATTGTGCTAACTTGTATCTTCATGTAGCCAAATCTGATGGAGTACAGCATTGTCTTGGTTTGGTAGGGTCACCCATGTGAATGATCCAGGAGTCAGGAAAGGAACAGTGACCAGGAAGTTTTTCACACAGGTATTTAAAAACCCTTTAGCTTACATCTCCTCTGGAATGGAGGGGTTGCATTCACATATCGGGCAGATTTACCCTGAAGTCCCTGCGAGCTATCGGGGAGCACTTCACCCACAATTTGGGTTTTTCAATGTGCATTAGAGTGCAGCCCAGTTTATATCTAGGGTAAAAAAATCCACTTTTTTTGGTCGGGTTTTTGAGATAACTTTAGATTGTCAGTAAAGCTTTGTCGAAAACTCACAGTAAAGTCTGCTGTGTTGAGAACTCCCAGGGGAAACAATAGTGCCAAAGAGGGCCAAAATGGGAGGAAATTTGCCCAACTCAATTTTTTCCCCCAGCTCACTGAAATGGCAAGTTTCTGCCAAGAAGAAGAAAAAAAAATCCAAGTTGTAGATCAGAGGTTCTCAAACTTGGGTCCTCAGATGTTAATGGACTTCAACTCCCATAATCCCCAGCCTCAATGGCGTTGGGTTGGGGATTATGGGAGCTGAAGTCCATTAACATCTGAGGACCCAAGTTTGAGAACCTCTGTTGTACATTATTCATTACCGTTTTGTGCCCTTTCTATCCTCAGTGAATATTATTCCACTGCTACTTTTCTCAGGACAGCTTGGCTCATTTGAAATCTGTCTTTTTGAAATGCAGAACTCTAAGGTAGTCTTCCTCTTGCCCAGTCAGGCCATTGAGAATGACTTCTCAGTTATGACCTCAACAAAGACAACTGTGTTCTCCAGATTGAGACTTCAATATTGCTTTATGTGCTGGAGTAGAGTCAAGGCCAGGCAGTAACTTATTTGGGCAGTTCCACCCATCCTGATTTGGGTGGGGCATAAGTCCTCCTCATTACATTCTTGGTACTTACTGCAGGATTGTCCCCCCCACCTTCATTAACAGATAAAGAATGATGTGACAAAGCAGTTCCATTTCACTGATCTCAAGAGAATTCTGGAAAAGTTCAGAGATGTTGACTGCAAATAGATGCAATACATTTCCCTGTCAATATTGTTCTTGTACTTTTGCATCCATCAACACAGAATTATTATAGGTATCTGAAGTATAGAAAAATGAAAATGTAAAAAATTCAAGAGAACCGAATGTCTTGGGGGATGGATAAGGAACCAACACATGAATCCTTCCATGTTCAGATCATTTCTGGGCCAAGTTATAATTCACTGTATGACAGAATTAGATGATTGCTTCTGCTTGTTCCAGCTCAGTTCCTAATAGAGCGAAATTGCTACTGCTAGTTTCCCCCTTTCATAATGTATTTATTTATCAAATGTCAGAGAGGGTATCTAGTGCTGTTAGGCAAGTCCTGGTTTCAGTTTCCTACTGTGGGTATATAGTGTATGTCATGTAAATGCAGGAAAAAGATAGCATCCAACATGGGGCAGTAACTTGAAGTTATTTTGCTCTGTAGTTCCAGATACAGTGTGGTTTTAATTTAGTGAATTTGCAACATATAATGAACTAATTGGGCTTCTGCAGGATTTTTTTTTAATGTGTGCAAACAGTGCCTTATATACTGTGCTTTCTTATTCCTTGCTCAGGGCAGATATAACTAAATATGGTAGCTTTGTGGCAAATTCCCCATCCCCTCCCTGTAGGAACAAAACAAATGATTCCATCACATGGCACAAAGGAAGCTGCCATATACAAGGTAATACCACTGGTCCCTCTAGATCAGTATTGTCTACACTAATTGGCAGCAGCTCTCCAAGGTTCTAGGCAGGAGTCTCTCTCAGCTGTACCTGGAGAAGCCAGGGAGTGAACCTGGGACCTTCTGCATGCAAATCGATGCTCTGCCATGGAGCTACAGCCCCATCCTCTAAGTGGAATATCTTACAGCAAACATTGCTCACATGTAGTCAGTCACCCATCCAAATACAAACCAGGGCAGACTCTGCTTAGCTCCCCTTGCCCCATATGTCAGTATCAGGATGGAAAAAGGCACAATGTGATGATATGTCACTTTTTCATTATTACAGGAGCGGGGATTAGAAATGAGATCCCTGTGAAGGTGCAAGCCCATAGTTTTTGGCTGTATCTAAATCCACTCTCAGAAGTCCAGAGCTATTGTACTCCAGTTACAAAGCCATTACTTAGAAAATGCAGGTATTCAAAGAACGAAGGTTGATAACTGTAGAGAAGGAGACCACTGCCTAAAGTGCCTTTCATCATCTTCAGGATGCAGATATTTGGCCGTATCAATTACATACTACAGAAACAAGTCCTTGGAGGAAAGTTGATGCTTTCCAAGAATCCCATACAACATTATCATCAGTTATTGAATTAATTATTCAAATGCTGGTCCAGTCATCTCATATCTATTCTATAAAACGTGATTATCCTAATACTTATTGAGTACAGGAGAACTTCATTATACGTGGATTCTATATCCTCGGTTTTGCGTATTCACGGGTATCTAATTGACACCCAGCTTCATTATCCATGGATATGAACAGGTTAAAACCCATGCATCCACTATTCCTAGAGGGTTGGAAGTGACCACAGAGGTCATTTCTGGCTGCTGTTTTGTCCATGGGAGCCATTTTGTGCCTCATTTCAGATGTGTGTGTGTGTGTGTGTGTGTGTGTGTGTGCATGTGTGTGTTTGAAAAAATCCATGATTTGGGGACCATTTGGGGCATGGCGGGGGGCATTGCCAGATGCCAGAAGACCTGTGAAGCACAGTATTTGGCCCGCTTTTGTAGGGTTTTGTGGTTTTTTGTTGTGTGTTTTTAGTCTGGGAACCTAACCTCCACATTCCCATAGACTCAATGACTCATAATCCACACTTCCAGTATCCGCCATTATATGCGGGAACGGAACCCCCATGGAGAATGAGGTCCACCTGTATATTGCTTTTTATTAGGAATTATCAGTTCCATGATGCTGTGTTTTGGACTGTATAGCTTTCAGGGCCATATACTTAACAGTTGTGGCAAAATTAATAGCAAACCATTGTGTGACATTTTCTGTCATACATACACAGACACAGACACGCACACACACAGAGAGGGGAAGAAGCCAGATTGGGCTCATTGTCCTCCTCATTGATGGGGAGGACTTCACCTACCCTCTGTTGCAGTCCCAGTCTAGACTGCCCCACCACCACCACCACAGCTGCTATTTGGCAGGGTGGGGGGAAGCTCTCATTGGCTCCAGTGAGAGCTTTGTTCTTAGAGGTAAATATAACAGCCACAGGGGAGCTGATCCATATTGGAACCATGACTTGGTAGGTTTATGCCCCCCTCCTCTCACCATAGTCTGATGCAGCTACTATTTAACATTAAAAAAACAAGGGTGTGCTTACAGAGCAGAAGCTCAAAGTAACATTGAGTGTCACACACACCACCGTCTCTTGTCTGTGTCAAATGGTCCTAGCTTAATGTTTTCTACTGTGGAGCCATGCATGCGGGATTTTACATTTCAGTGACTTTTTCTCTACATATATTCTTCTTCAGATTCTCCCTCAAGAATTAAAAATAAGCATTGTATGTGAGAAATGCTTATAGGAAAGGATGGAAATCCCTCCTCAATGGTCTGCACTGCCGTACTATTGCAAAATTGTGGATTCTCTACTGAGAATATGCACTCTAGTTCCATGATAATTTGACTAGATAATTTCTAATCCTCCCCCCCCCCCCCGCAATACATCAGGTTGGGAACTTATGATATTGGGAAGGATCTTACAATACGTTCATCCCAATCCAAGCCATCACATGGAGGATAGTAAGACTATGGCTTCTTATTCCCACTCTGCCTCTGCCTTCTCCAGCAGTCCATGCAAGGGTGGCATCACATGGACAAATACGGCCATCATACAGAAAATATGGATTTTCACATACATTACAGCATGGATAGGTGATAATTGCTCCATTAGTTTTGATCCCGCCCCCCTGCCCCCTGGAGAGTGACTATACAATTTTAGCCTATGCATAGGCTCTATTCAGAACCTCCATCTCTGCAGAAATGGCTGGGGACTGTGGAGGTAGGCAAGAGTGGCATGAGTCAGTTGCATGGGTCAGTTGAATATCTGGGCATTGTCTTGGCACTTCAGACAGCTATACAGTAAATTTTTCTCCATTGTTGTCAGTGTTCCTTCTAGCCTAGGCCTACCCTAACAGCTTTGCACAGGAGTGCATTTACATGCAGTATGCTGTATATTCCTGTTACATGTTGATAAATATATGTGTGGCTCTGCTAGGGCTAGGAAGAAATTAAAGCAGAATATTGTTTGGGTCCCCCGCCCCACTTTCTTTAGGCATTCCAAAGGAAAGTTTAAATGGAAATGTTCTCTTCTAGTCAGGGAACAGATAATTGCTCTAACTCCCAAGGCTCACTGTTAATTTTGCTGCTTTTGTATGTCAAGTAAATAATGTAATGGCATTTGATATTTTAAAACATTAGGGATGTGCATGAAGTATTTTGTTGCCTCGAATTCAAAGCACCAAAATGCTTCCAGCTGCCCCAGGCAAATCGTTTCAGCGGGTGGCGAGCAGGCACTATAAAAGGAGGAAGGCAGGTCTTACCTGCTCCTCTGTTGCTCCTCCCTGTCAGTATTAAACGCTGCATCATGCGGCTGTAGTGCTTCTCCCAGCAGCCTGCAGATGGTGTCAGCACATAATTGGGGTCTGTGCATGTGTGGATACCGTTTGCATGGTCAGCATGGTGTTGCTGAACATGCAAATGGCGTCTGCACATGTGCTGCCGGGAGCAGCACTGCAGACATGCCACGCAGTGTTTAATATTGACACCATCATGGCGGGGGTGGCAGAGGAGCGGCGGAGGGGCAGGTAAGATCTGCCTTCCTCCTTTTAAAGTGTCTGCTCTTGCCTGCTGAAGAAACTTGACACTAAAATTTCAGCCTCTGTTTCCCTGCCAAAATTTCCACAATCTAGAATGTTGGCAAAATCCCTAATGGGATTTACACATTTGTAGTCGTCCCCTAGCATTTTTGGATAAATAGTTTGTATTCAGCTCTACTTTTTGATAGCTTTTAAGCACATTTTGCAATAAGAAACAGATTTTTTTTCATGTTAATTTTAATTAGAATCAGTGCAGTAAATGCAATCAACTGTGCAAACACAGAATATTGATTAATGCTGCGAGTGTGCTATAATTACGAATGCCTGGCACACTTTTGCTGTGGAGCAGCTTAAGATACAGCAGAGAGACCATGTATTGTAGTGGATACAGTGTCAAACTTGGACCAGGGAGACCTGGGCTCAAATTCCTGCTCAGCCATAAAACTCAGCAGGTGGGGAAAGTGGTTGTATCTAAACCTAGCTACTTCACAGGAGTCCTCTGAGGATATAGTGTGAAATAGCTCATTGGCAGAACATCTGCTTTGCATGCAGAAGGTCCCAGGTTCAATCCCTAGTTTAAGAACATAAGAACAGCCCTGCTGGATCAGGCCCAAGGCCTATCTAGTCCAACATTCTGTTTCACACAGTGGCCTACCAGATGCCAATGGAAGCCTACAGCAGGAGCTGAGGGCATGTCCTCCCTCCTGCTTTTACTCCTCTGCAACTGGTACTCAGAGGCATCCTGCCTTTGAGGCTGGAAGTGGCCTATAGCCCTCTGACTAGTAGCCACTGAAAGACCTCTCCAGATAGGGCTGGGAAGGACGCCTGCTTGATATCTTGAGGAGTCACTGCCAGTCAGTGTAGACAATACTGAGCTAGTGGACCAATGTTTTCAATATAAGGTAGCTTCCTATGATCCTGTGTATCCTGAGCTGCTGCTAAGAAGAGTGGGCAGCAGATGTGATACATAAATGTTGCAGCTGAAAGGTAAAACCTCTAAGCCTTCTTTTACTTGTTGTTATGTCCAGTATAGCTTTGCACCAGCCTCAATGAGCACCACATCAATGAGCCCCAAAAGGCCTATCGGATGAATCACAAGGGTGTATGAGAGGCATTTAGACCATTTTCATATAGATAATTTATTCAGGGATCCAAATAATATGGCTTCAATGTATTTACCACCAGCACTAGCCCCCTTCCCAAGTGAGCATCATTCATCTAAATCCGGAAGACTACTGGACTGCTCACCCCCCACCCACCCCTCCCTCTCTCTCTCTCTCTCTCTCTCTCTCACACACACACACACACACACACACACACACACACAACACACACACACTGCATGGTTGCAACATAATCACACCTAGTTAGCATTTCTCAGTTGATTTAATTTGAATGATTTGAAGTGTGGGGAGTTATTTAAAATGTGCATTTATAAAACTGTATCTCTGAATGCTGACTGCAATTTCCATGTCTTAAAAGGAATTCTAATTGCTTAATTAGTAGTATATTGTATAATGTCATCCAATCCATTTAAACCCATTTTCTCCTTAGAGGTCAATCGAAAAAGCATAACTTTCTTTTCTCTCCCAGCGACTTCAGTTCCAGCAGTATTATTTTGTGATACCTGGCTTTATTTCAGACAGCATTTAGATATGGTTTCGAACTTCCTAGGATTCCTCTGCAGTCTCTTGCCTGCACAAACTGTTTCTGATGTTTAATTTGAACACATGCAAGGAAATAGTTACGTGAAACCACCTAGGACAATTAAAACCACAAGACCATGAAATTAGCATTTGGGTTTAAAGAAAAATGCAGTGAAGTACTTTAAAAATAAAATAATTAATTACTCAGAACAGAGCCACAAGTACTTCTGCCTATAGGAAATAAGTAAAATGAGTGGAAGATGGCCTCCAAATCCTACCAATGTACCCTTGAGCTTTTATGGTTCTTATATATAAACAAATGAAATTCCTCTCTTAGCAAAGCTTTAGGCTAGTATCTGTATATACTCAACTCCCTAACAGGACAAATGTACAGAATGCTTCAAGAGAGTGACTTTGTGTATAGCAACAGTTTGTGCAGTTGTATGTGAGGATGTGTGGACCTCCCACTGAGAGAGTTGTGGGAAGTGTGTTATTGAAACCCTTTTTACATCCTTCAGACTTTTGTTTGTTAGAGCATGAGTTTCCAAATTCACTTTAAATCCCATTTTAGGCAAAACTGGGAAGGAGCTAGAGCTCAGTAGTAGAGCACATTTTGGCATTCACAGGGCCCCATGGTCAATTCACAACATCTCCTGCTAAAAAGGATTTCAGGTAATAGCAAGGCCAGGCAAAAAGGTCTTTGTCGTATTTATTTTGCCCAGAATGGAGGGCTTGTGGGTGGGGCAGTTCCATGAAACCTTTCCCACAGCTTTCAATTGCTACTGCCTGTCTTTGTTATCCTAGAAGATTCAAACGCACTCCCTGCTGCTGGTAGGTGTCATTTCTCTTCAGGACTTCAGTGTCCTACATAGAAGTTGCCAGAGTGAATGGAGAAAGCACTACTTTCTGTTCCTGCCCTTGCTGTGCTTTAACTTCATTATGCCATGATGCCACACCAGTGGGGAACATAATTAGTGCCACTGTTTATGCCACTGGTGACTTTGCCCCTATTCGCCCCCTTCCCAAATTGCTGAAACACCCCCACACTTACAGTTTGTAAATGGGGCATCAAAGTTGAGGAGCATTTTTGCTCAGCACTAGATAATGTTGGTAGTGTTGGTCTTTCTGAACCCTCTACCCAGGTCCCTGGAAAGTTGCTGACAACTGTTTCCTGTTAGAGTAATCAATGCTGGGCTGGATGGACCAACGGCCTGACTTAGTATTAGGCAGTGTTATTTGTTCAAAATTCAGTGGTAAACTAAGGATGTCCGGAAGCCCTAGACTTAATGAAACTCAAGTCCCTCAAAATTTCTAGGTGTCTTGCCTAAACAGAAACATCCAAATGCAGACACATCCTATGCCTAGCAAGTGTGTCCCTGCTTATTGGTTCTGCCCTAGCCATCAGGAAACCTCCAGCCCTGTCCTTACAATAGATGTATGTGGCTCAGAGGGGTCATACAATCATCTTACTATGGTAGAGTGGAAGCTGCCCCAGGAAAGCTGGATAACTGTCCTTGTATGGTAAAACTGTGATGCAAAAGGGCAGTGGGAAGCTGCCAGAACAGGACTAGTCACAGAACTGGCAGATGGGCAGTTGTGTGGATCTGCTAGACTCTAAAGGTTGTTGTCTGCAAGGCTGCCCTAGGCTGTCCACCTTGTACTGACAAGCCAGAAAAACGATCCTGTTACTGGGAGAAAGAGTTGCATATCAGAATATGACTGATCGGATTGACTTGTAGTCGGTTTGCTCATATTAAACCAGGCAGTTTCAAGATTTAACTGTCCACAGGTTTTTACAATCCCACAGACTTTGGATAATACACTTTGAAACAAAACAATTCCAACCTTAGGTTTGTTTGATTAAGCAAGGCAGTTATCTTGTGTTCTGCTGCTGTTCCTGCCCAGCTTAATGAAGGCATCCTGGTTTTCTCCTAATAAATAAGGTGCTTCTAAGGTGGAAGTGGTCTCAGGGCATTGCACCGAAAGCAAGAACACCTCTTATACACTCCTGCCAACTCTGGGACTATAGTGCTTGAGTCTATAAACTGTTTTGTTCACACAAATAGCTCACAGGCTTAGAAAGAATTGCCTTCATATATATTCTAGTAGATACATTTTCCCAATTACCTTTTCAAATGACCAAGTTTTAAATACAGAACACAAAATTAATTGTTGCTATAAAAGTTCCACAGCATTAAAATAAAAATAAGGGAACCTAATTTTTCAAGATGCACCTATGAGCTTGGAAATAACTGTAATGACTTGTACTTTTAACTTTTACATTGCCAATAACACCATTTTATTTTCCTTCTGCAAAAATTATTAGCTGTATTAGAACATTCATCAGAACAAAGTTGCTGTGCAGTGCTTGGCTGTCCATAGGATTGGAAAATGCGGATTCACTCATCTTTCCAGGGGCTGAGACAGAGGTTAATGGGATTGTCCATTATTAATCGATGCTGTAGGACACCTTGAGAGTTTGCAGAATTGCATACACATCATGCTACAAATCCTGTAGTCCTTGATGACTCAGGATACAACCCTGACTCCTGTTTCTCCATTGCCACCAAAATGAATTTGGAAGTAAATTCTCATGCAATTTCCCCTAACTTGAATTTGCTTGTGAATTCACATTTATATTCTTTTAATATAAGTATTTTTTCTATATGTCCAATTACAAATTTGGGTGGGAAGAGTAGAGAAATAAAGTGTAAAAGCATTTAATTTGTCAAGTTGTTAGTTCAATGTATTATCTTAACATTTACCAGCCAGAGTTAAGATTTAGGGTTTTATTATCTTTCACATTGGATACAAATTTTGAATGAAATTCAAACATTTGAATTCAATTTCTGAAATGTTACATTTTTTTTTGAAAAATATTGTTTCTTCTCTGATTCATTATGATGACACTATATGTCTAATAAAGAGTGCAGACAGGAAAGAACAATGCAAATTACTTGTACCTATCTCCTTGATGATTACAGAAGTGAAAGTACAACAACTTACATACTGTGCAGTGAGCTGCTGATCTAAGGAAAAGGTATGCTCACTGCTTCTGCAGCATCTGCACCCTACCCGCACTGCTTCCAAAAGCAGGGAGGCTTCACAGCTGCTAAGGTAAGCATCATTGCACTTCCAATGGTACTCTCATTGGGAATGATGAGAGTACCGTTGCAAGTGCAATAACACACTTCTTGGTAAACATGGAGCCTCCCTGCCTTCATGAACAGCATAGGCAGTGCATAGAGTGCCACAGAAGCATCAAGCACAACTCTCCCTTGGATTGGCAGCTCACTGCGCAGAATGTAAGCCACTGAGCTCCTTGACGTCCATTTATATGAGTTTTACCAATCTCTGATTCATTGCCACATTTCTACTTACTCACCTTCAGTCAGGATTAGATATCTCCCATTCACTACCCCAAATAGTATATCTCTCTTAGTCACTACCAGATTCCAAAAGTGACTTACAAGAACTTCCAGAAACTTTTCATCAGGTTTCTCTTTGTCAGAAAGAAAGAAAAAACACATTTGTAATGCAGTAGAACCACAGAGTTCTACTACTGAGCAGTAGTAAACCTCAGTGCCTGATATCTGGACTAATAAAGCACTGGTGCAACAGAAGAACCACACATGTAGCACCAGTGCTTTTGAAGAGTGTGAACATGAGTGAGTGAGACAGAGAGAATTTCAGTGACCTCCTTCTCCCCTGGAGCAAGCCCTCTGTGTCACCCGAGGACTGCACAATCCTCAGGGATATATTTCAGGTGGCACAGAGCACTTCCTGGGAAATAGGTCGGCACTCAAACTTGTCAACACCACTGAGCCAGCAGTAGAACTAAGTGTGGAGCTGCGTTAGTTGAACTTTTCAGAAACACAGGTATTTTGTTAGTCAAAATGTAAGCCACTGTGCACATTGTGAGCCTATTCCCACGATCACTAGAAAGTGAGCTAAGGGAGCCTAGCCCACTTTCTAGTGATCGTTGGAACCACTTGGCCCAGTGGTTCCAAGGCAGCTAGCCCACCTAATTCCCTCTCCCCTTAAATGAGGTTAACAGAGTGAGTGCTCCATTAACCTGTTTTTTTTTTTAATCATGTGCCACTGCGGCGTACGGCGACACACGAGTAGACCCCCTACTGGGAGGCAACAACGGGCCTCCCAGCCTTGGGGATCCCCCCAGAATTCCCCACGCACTCTCATGAGGCATCCTGAGAATTCTGGGGGCAGGCAGCCCCCGATCCCCACAGCCCCCACTGGCTCCATGACAGAGCTGGTAGTCATGTGGGTGACTGATCCAGCCACCCAGGGCTGCAGGACTGATTGTCCATGGGGAGATTGTCTAAGCCCACTCTCCCTGCTGAACCCTCCCAGGCTTTATACACCACTCCTGTGTAAAGCCTCTGTGGTTTCTCCCAGATAAGTGTACATAGCATTCTATCTTAAAATGAATTCCAAAGTCATTATTGAGAACCATATCTCCACACCACCAGTCCTAAAGAGCTTTAAAACTTCTAAATGGTCACTTGCCTTTCTTCAGCAATAATTATTTTTATTTGATCTGTCTAACAAGCAATGTAGTGAATGCTTTGCTGTAGTAATCACTTTTTAAAAAGACCAGTAAAGTAGGTTCTTATGATCTGCTGCTTTCTGATCCCAATCTGGAGGTGAGTGGTAGAGGGCAGAAACGTATTTTGTAGTCATCAGTGATTATAACTATAGAGAGGCTATTCAGCACAATGTAAGAAAAATATGATGTTCACATTAATATAAAGATCATTTGTTTCCAAAATTAATACTGCAACCCAGGCAAAAGAGATGGGAGATTGCTTTTTTAACTGATACATGCATTTAAAGATGCTGAACCTGAAGATTCTCTGTTCTGCATGATCTAGATCAGAACAGCAACATTGTACAGAATTGACTTGCTACTAGCACAAAGCTACTTAGAGGTTGCCTTTTTGGTCTAATCTTACAGAGGGATTGCTGGCCTGTGAACTGGTTCACCAAATGAAAGGCCAGTCCCATGCTACATGGCCAGAAAGCAAAACATTGAGCCTTGCCTGGAATGGAGAATACGAAAATACATGAATCCATTTTTCAGATCAGATTCCATTTGGCTCTGCATTGCAAGGTACCTTTGAAGAGTCAACTTGTGGGAGAAAAGCAATGGTGTCAATCTATCTTCTGTTCTGTTTCAAGTTATTGACAAAATTACAAAGAACTATACCAGCTATGGGTCTTGATGGACTACTGGAAATTCAGTCTCTTAATTAAAAAAAAACCTAGCCGACCCCACATAGAGCATCTGTGCGGTGCTTTGGGGCCAGCTGTTTCCCCCTCCCTCTTCCTCCTGCCCCGGTCTCTCCTCTCTTCCCCTTTCCTCCGGCCCTGCGCTCTCCAGCCCTCCTCCCCTCCCGTTCCTCCCTCTACACAGAGCCTTGGCGGGTGGCAAAGAAGGGCCCCGTCACCGCCGTTTTTTTCTTCCTCCCATCCACCTGCCACAGCTTTTCTCTCCCCCCACTCCTCCCGCCCGCTGCCATTTTTCTCTCACCCGCCCACTGCTGCTGCATTTCTTTCCCCCCACCCGCTGCCTGCCACCGCCTTTCTCTCCCCCCCGCGCCTACTGCCTGCCAGCGCTTTTCTCTCCCCTCCGCGGCTTTTCTCCACCCCTCCTCCACCCACCGGCCGGCTGGCCACCACCGGCACTTTCTTGCCCCTCTCCTCCTTATTCCGCCGGAACTCTCACAGCGTGTCACGAGAGTTCCGCCGCCAAATCCTGGACATGCACCGGCTATTGTGGTGGCTGGGGATGATGGGAGTTGTAGTTCAACAACAGCTGGAGGGCCAAGGTTCCCCACCCCTGGCATGGCTCAGTGGGCATTTGAAACCTGGTTGAAACCAGGTTGCCACAACTGTAGCTCAACACTCTAACACTACACCACAGTGACTTTAAAATAAAATAAACTATGAGATCATTTCTGAATGTAACCAGTTTGTCTAACTTTACTGGTTTTCCCTGTTTTGTTTTGTGTTGTTGCTCTGTTTGAAACAAGATGTATTTCCAAGCTGTAAAATCAGGATTGAAGTCTGATGTAAATGCAAAGGGAATGTTGAATCTTCTCGAGTTTTCCTAAGTACCATCTGTTATACATCACTATATGCTGCTTGAGCAATCATGTTGCCCACAGTAGCAGGTCACATGGTTTGTCATCTTCATCAGTTTGCCACTTAAATACCAGCCCTGCTTTTTATTGCCTCAGATACTTCTGGAGTCTGAGGATCATTGACACAATGTTGCTTCAGTGCATGTCACCTGTTAGTGAAGAATCACCCCAAGGATATTTGTGTATTAAAAGAGATATTGATTTCCTTTTCCAATTATCATCAGCATTTAGGAAGAACAGAGTTGTGCTAGGGAGGACCAGTGAGCATATATAGATATATACACATCTCCTTACTAGGCACTTATTTCATGCCTTTTACCTAGTCAGCATTACAGGAGAACATTCATTAGCTGTCCCAAAATTCTAAGAGAAAACTGTGAAATGGACACGTCCCTTTCTTCCGTTCTGTATTTCCACTGTGTGCTTTAAAATGCACTAGAGATTTTTTTAATCAAGTCCTGATTTGCTTGAAGCAATTTTGAGATTGATTCAGCTTGTCAGCCTTGCTTCATAAAGGGATTGTGGCGCATGGGCGCCAGTGATGAGAGAATGATATGAGCAGGCAAGCGGAATAACAGTCGTGTGGGTGGCAGAGCTGCAAACAGGAATGGACTCAGTCTGAAAGATTATTTAAGCAAAACCCTTGGAAATCTCCACATACTTGACTTGGACGGAGGGAGACCTCTTAACGGCTTTCTAGCTTTGAAATGATTCCTCTGTGTTTTCTCCTCATGAACTGATCCTAAAATATGTCTTAATGATTATTATGTAGAAAATACATTTTATAACCTGGGGCACTTCAGTGATATTAAGACCCACAGTACTCACATTTCTCCAGGGCTGCTGCATAATAATTAAGTAAAGATGTTATAATCCCTTCTGGGTCAAAGCTGGATTTAACCATTATGCTAAGCACTTTATAGCAGGAGCCCCTGATAATTATTTCTTTTCTGTATCACTAGTATTTAGCAGCTCTTCAGCCCAAGCTCTTCCAGCAGCATAAAGTCAAATTCATGAAGTTATAAATAACAATAAAACCCACCAACAAGTAAAAGAAAGCAAGCAGAGCAACTGATAAGCATTCCAACATAAAACCAATACATTCTAAAAGGCCTGGGCAAATAAGTTTTTCATTTAGTATTGAAAAGAATACAAAGATGGCACCAGGCAACCATTATTGGGTAGGGCATTCCAGAGGTGATGCACCACAACTGATGTGGCTTAATTATCTAGAAATCTTAAGAATAGAGATTTTGCCTCCTCTGCTTTCTGCGCCAGGTTCCTTTTGAATTCTCCCTACTTCAGAAAATGGGGATAATATCACCCAGCGAAGAAGTAGTAGTCATGTTCTGATCAGCAAGTGGACTTTAAAATACCAGTAATTTATTTAGTATGGAGAAGTGAACTCTGTGGTGGAGTAGGCTTAGAGGATCAAATGCCACAGCCCGCAATCTGGACCAGGTGATTGGGAGCCCAATTATACCCTCACAGGCATATATGTCCTTGCCCCAGTGCATGTCTGCTGGTTGCGGTGTGCATCTTAAGAGCACACTTTGGAACCCTTGAATATTATTCAGCATAGTCTCTGCATGTCCTCTAATCCAATAAACCAGAGAATTTCTACCACTGGTGTATGCTGGCATAAACATTCTAATTCAAATCTCTTTCGACTCCTCGAGTCTTCATTTGACTGTTGTTTTTCTGATTTAGTTAACAAGGATATTTTACAAGTGCTTGTACCTTGTTGCTTCATTAATATTGTCAGATGTCAGATCTAAAGTTGTACTACTCCCATAACCATATCAACACAGAAAATCTATTCAGATGCCTTGATAGCTTCACAGCACAGCTGTTTGGATATATTATCTAATGCTCAGTGTGGCTTGAACATAAACATCTAATTAAATCAATGCCATAAGATATCTGAAGATTTAGTTATGTGTATAAACAAGATTGCAGATGTTACTTACGAATGCATTAATTTGGTAGAGGAAGATATACATTTTATCTACCATTTTGATAGAAGAAAGGAGTTGCTGAAACTGCATTGTCAGGTAGCAGAAATATTTTCTATTTGCTTTTGTTGCGCTTTCCTTCTCAACTTTATGCAATATTTAATCGTTTTTATCCTGAGTTGTGTGAATAGAAGAAAGCTTGTGCAAGGAAACTTCCCTTTTCCTCCAAAATGCCCCAGAGTAAGGGAGCGCTCCTGAAGGAATTAAGAGGAAAGGGGGCTCAAGAAGAAAGGGGGACTGCCAGAAACCAAGTGCAGGCACCGTCCAACAGCAGAGTTCTGCAACTCAGGATACAACCCAATATGGTTTTGAAAGCATCCTATTCATTTGCAGGATGCCTTTAAAAGCACTTATGCAACAGTGTGTTTCTGATTTATTTATTTATTTATTTATTCAATTTTTATACCGCCCTTCCAAGCTGGCTCAGGGCGGTTTACAATTAAAAAACAGAAATCATTAAAAACAATTAAAACAGAAACACAAATATAAACACCGATTTTAAAACATCTTAAAAAACAATTAAACTATCAAAACAATTAAAACCCTGAAAACCAGGTTAACATTAAAACAATTAAAACTAATTAAAAACCCTGAAAGGCCAGGCCAAACAGATGGGTTTTAAGGGCTCTCTTGAAGGACAGTAAAGAATTAAGATTATGAATTTCTGCTGGGAGTGCATTCCACAGCCCAGGAGCAGCCACAGAGAAGGCCTGCCTCTGAGTCACCAGCAAACGAACCAGTGGCAACAGGAGACAGACCTCCCCAGATGACCTTAACGTGCAGCAGGGATCATATAAAAGAAGGCGTTCTCTAAGATATCTCAGATTCAAGCCGTTCAGGGCTTTAAAGGTAATAACCAGCACTTTTTATTTTGCCCGGAAACATATCGGCAGCCAGTGTAACTGTTTCAAAACAGGCATCATATGGTCTCTCCAGGTTGCCCCAGAGACCAATCTGACTGATGCATTCTGAACTAACTGAAGCTTCTGGACTACGTACAAAGGCAGCCCCACGTAGAGCGCATTGCATAGTCAAGCCAGGAGGTTACCAGCAGATGCACCACTGTTTTGAGGTCATCCTCTTCGAGGAATGGGTGCAGCTGTCGAATCAGCTGAAACTGATAGAAAGCACTCCTGGCCATGGCCTCCACCTGAGATACCAGGGTGAGGCCTGGGTTCAGGAGTACTCCCAAGCTGCGCATCTGCTCCTTCTGGGGGAGTGTAACCCCATCCAGCACATGAAGATCTAACTCACCCCTCAAATTCTGAGCCCCCTCAATGAGCACCTCCATCTTGCTTGGATTCAGCTTCAATTTGTTATCCCTCATCCAGCCTATTACTGCCTGTAGGCAGGCATTTAGAGAATGAGTGCCATTTCCTGAAGATGTAAAGGAGAAGTAGATTTGGGTGCCATCAGCACACTGATAACACCCAGCACCAAACCTGATGACCTCACCCAGCGGTTTCATGTAGATGTTAAAATGCATTGGTGACAGAATGGAGCCCTGAGGGACTCCATATAACAGCTCCTGTTTTGAGGAGCAACTGACACCAAGCTCCACCATCTAGAATCTACCTGAGAGATAGGAACAGAACCACTGCAAAGCAGTGCCCCCTATCCCCAACTCCCCCAGGCGATCCAGAATGATACCATGGTCGATGGTATCGAACACCGCCGAGAGATCCAGAAGAACCATCAGAGTCACACTCCCTCTGTCGATACCCCGGTAAAGGTCATCCGTCAGGCCGACCAAGGCTGTCTCAACCCCATAGCCAGCTCTAAAGCCAGTTTGAAATGAGTCTAGATAATCAGTTTCCTCCAAGACTGCCTGGAGCTGGTCAGCCACCACCCTCTCAATCACCTTGCCCAACCAAGGGAGATTGGAGATTGGCTTGTAGCTGTCCACCACTAAGGGGTCCAGGGAAGTCTTCTTTAAGAGTGGTCTAACCATTGCCTCTTTCAGGCAGGGGGGCACCCTACCCTCCCTCAGCGATGCATTTATGATATTAACTAGGCCATCTCCAACAATCTCCCTGCTAGATGGAAGCAGCCAAGTTGGGCAAGGATCCAGAGAGCAGGTGGTAGGCCGCCCCGCCCCAAGCAGCTTGTCCACATCCTCAGGAGTCACAGATTGAAACTGATCCAATCTAATACTGCAAGAGGGATTGCTGGACACCTCATATTTCCTTGAGGTTTACACAAGTAATAGGTTAAAGTATTCAAAAGCCAAATTTATTTCCAACTTAATTTATGATGGAAAAAATATTTATTTTCTTAGTACTTATTTAGGAGAACTATTTTAGGAACCATAAGGATCATACAAGGAGCTCTATTGGCCAAGCATCAATGTACTAGTCCTAGTACCACCAGAACCCCTAACTGGAGGAGGGGATTCCAGGCATTTCAAGACAGGATCCAGATACCACTGAACAGAATCCTCCTGATTCTGGGTATCAAGTGATCCAGGAAAGCCAATCCTGTGCCTCTTCCTTCTGTATAACACCACCAGGGCTGTCCTTAGGGCTTGGCAAGCAGGGCGACTGCCCCAGGCCCCACTCTTTTTAGCCCCATTAGAATTAACTGGAAGGGGCCCCCGCACCCTGCCAGGGCTCTGGTGGTGGACAGCTCTGAGCACTACCAAGATCTGCTGCATTCCCCTCAGTCTAGGGAATATTTTACTGGGGGAAGCCATTGAACTGGCCCTTTAGATGCTTCCTGAAGGTTGTTGGCTTCTGCATCTACCTTGATCAATTGAGGCCAGTTTTATCTAACCAGAGCCTACAACCAGGGGAACTGTGGTCCTGGCTCTGGCTCACTGCTCCGATTACAGCATCCATACTTTTTGTCTCCTTTGGTTACCTGCAGTTTGGTTAGCCACTGGGACTTGACAGCTCACAGCACTTGACATAGATAAACTGTTCCTTCTTATTGTGTTCTTCATCCACACCCTGGTTTTGTTTTTTGCTTCCCTGCTGGTTTTATTGTTCAGCCTACATGCCAGCCAATGGCCAATTTAAAATATGTTTTAAAATATTAAAATATGTGTATATTCAAATGAATTAGACTAGAGTAGCCAAATAAGCACTGACAGATTATTTTCCCCCTGAAGGAAACAATGGACTCTGAGCTGGCTATTAAAGCTGATTGAATATTTGATTATTTTTCAGTCCGGCCCACTTTTTCTTTCTTGTACTGTTTAAAGGTCCATGCTTAAAATATGCAATGAAAAGATCCAATGTTAAATCCTTCTGTTGTTAGGTTTTTTCCATGTATTGAGAGAATGCTGCATTTTATTTCCACATCAGTTACAATTCAAAATCAATGTCAAACTAGTAATCAGTTTAAATTACAAGTTTGTTTTATACTTAAGGTCATTTAGCCATTCTACTCCAGAGTAAGCTTCAGTAGCAAAGGAATACAATGAGCCAGTTTGACTCACCAAAATCAATTTCAGTTGAAATAAAAATTTCAGAAGAACCATTTATTTTAAACTTCTACAAGAACCTTAATTTGGAGCTCAAACTGATTTGACAAATCCTCTTGTTAATCTGTTGTAGTGAATGAAGTATATGATCTCATTTTAATGAGACATGGTTTGTAAGAAAGGAGTCACAGAATATGTACCCAGAAACAATTGTTTCCATAGAAACAGTAACCGAGGCTCCCAATTCATCAGGTCCTAGGGTCAGTTACAGGTTTTACTGCTGTAACTAGCCTTCTTCTTCCAGCACCTGCTACTTTTCATTATAGTGTTAGCCCTTGTTAAAAGTTTAGTTCCAGGACAATATAAAACTTCTTAATGGCAGGAAGTGTGGCTGGATATAGGCCTATGAGGCTGTGAGAAAATGTAAGCCACATTTCCTCAGAGCTACCTTGTCCATAGGGCAAATGGAATTTTCGCTTTGCTGCATGTGGCTCTAATAAAGCAGGGGAGGCAAAAAACCATTGAGGTTTTTCTTACCATCTTTGGATAACTGCTCCTGGCCAGGAATCAAGTAGCATTTAATTTCTTTGTTCCACAGAAATCAACAAAATTGGGCTACTGCAAGATTGGGTGGAAAGGTAGCATGAAGGGTTGTGTGGTGTGGGCCTGGCTATGAAACTTAGCCCAGGCTGATGAGAATAATGGTGAGAGGTGTGTAGCCATCAGAGTGTTCAGGTGGCTGGATGCCCTGGGGCAAGCCCTTATCATCCCCTTAATTTATATTCCTTGGTCCCTGCAGCTAGAATGTTCTCCATTTAAATAAGAAAATCTGGACTGTTAAACCCAGTGGATTAATTAGCAAGACTAATGCAACACACTCTGTAAACAGCCATCAGATCCATTTACTGCTGGACATAAGGGGAAGTATAACCCCTGCTAACTTGGCTAAGTGGCACCTTGTAATGTGGTGGTTCTATTTATTTAGCGGGGGGGGGGGCGGGCGAGTAACTGGCCCTGTCCATCCTCAGCACAGTACCTCCAGTGACTGTTGGTGCTGGTGTCTATCTTACATTTCTTTTTAGATTGTGAGTCCTTTGGGGACAGGGAGCCCTCTTATTTATTTGTTATTTCTCTGTGTAAACCACCCTGAGCCATTTTTGGAAGGGTGGTATAGAAATCAATCAAATAAATAAATAAATATTAATAAATAAATATTATCAGGAAAGTTAGGTGAAGTCATGTTTGGCCTTGGATTATGAGTATTTTCTAGTTCAGACCATCCTTGCAATAGTTGCCTAAGTAGGCCCTATTTAGAACTCAACTGAAACTGCCTGGCTGCTTCAGTGCAGCTTCAGATATTGAGGCTGTACACACAAGCAGCCCGGGCTACCTCCCTCAGAAGCCCAGGTTTGTAAGCCGGCCTTTAACCTGCATTAGAGGGTGTGAGTGCGCCCTCTAACCCAGGACCAGGATTGTGTGTATGCTTGGGCTGCACACAGCCCGAGCATACACAAAGTTGGGCACCTAGAGTGTCGGACTCACAGGGGAATCCCCCAATGCACCACACTGCTCACATGGTGCATTTTGGGATTCCTGGAGTCCGGCACTCATTTTCCTGGCCTCCAGTGATCCACGCTGCTGGGAGCAGTGCAGATTGTGTGGGCGTGCAACAGCACACCAAAGAGGAGGCCAGTGATTGTATGGGGGGAAGGAAGGTTCATCCCTGCCTACCTCCTCCCACCCTCCTTACCCTCCCTTTCATGATCATGTGTAAGATCTTATTGCCACATCTTTTGCCCATGTGATTAGAGCAGGTTGCATGGTTATCTGACATTATACCAATTTCCAGTCTAATAAGACTGGTATGGTATCAGTTCCCCCTAATTCACCTTAAATATAACCATTATACCACACATCTGTACCTGACGTACAATTTTCCTCATGGATGCCCAGTTAAGAGGTTGGCAAAGAGTTCTTATGCAACCTAGTTAAGGTGAAATTGCAGTATAACTGATAGGAACTCAAAGCGGGTTGGATCCTATATATCAGTTTTAGTTGAAGTAGTCCACACAGTGCACTATGCTAATGTGGCTAAAAGGTTATCAAAAAACCTGTGTCTCTGCCCCTCCTTGTCAAGAAAGCTCCTGACATTGGTTTTACATAGGATTGGCATAGGTGTCTACTGTTCTTCATGCCTCTAATGGTTGACAAAGGCCAATCAAATTGGCCCAGAGTATGTAGGAAAACATCTTCTCCGTTATGAGCCCTGCCACCTGTTGAGATCACATGGGGAGGTCTGTCTGCAGTTGCCACCAGCTCATCTGGTGGCTACTCAGGGATGGGCCTTTCCCATTGCCACCACAAGACTTTGAAATGTGCTCCCTGTCAAAAGAAGAGCCTTCCCATTTCTGACAGCTTTTTAAAGGGCTGAGACAGATGTATTCACCCAGGCTTTTAATGAGATTTATAGTATTTATCATTGTTTAGAATTGTTTTAATGCTTTAACTTTGTTTTTAATCTGTGTTGTTTTATTGTAAACTAACCAGAGACATGAGTTTGGGGTAGCATACAAATATGCTAAACAAATAAATCAAATGCTGCTGCAAGGATGCTCATGGATGCTTGTCACTTCACGAGTATTACATGCATCTTGTAGCAGCTTTATTGGTTCCTAGTTTGCTTCCAGAATAGATTCAAAATACTGGTTTTGGCCTTTACAGCCCTAAATGGCTTGGGCCCGGGAGATCTGTTGGACTGAGCTCCAAATGGAGAGGATCAGAGACAGGACCTTTTGGTTGTGGTCCTTTAATTCTGGAGTGCTCTCCCAGATGAACTTTGCCATGCTCCCCCCTCCCCCCCACCCCTCAGCATTTTTAAGAAACACATAAAGACTCATATTTTAAGAGGTTTTAAAAAAATTATTCTAGTGGGTTTTCAAAAATTTTATTCTAGTGGGTTTTCAGTTTGTAAAACTGGTTTTAATTGGGTCTCATTTTAACTGTGTGTTATTTGTTTTATACTGTTATATTTGTTCTATTGTTGTGAATCACCCCAACAGCATTGTATTGGAAGGGCAGGATAGAAATATTTTAAATAAATGAAAATAAAATGCTGCACATCGTATCTAGCAGAAACTCTGCCCCTGCCAGAGCAGCATCACTGCCCTTTTGCAATTTGACTGTGACATGGCAGGAGCAGTAATTATTGTTGCAGAACAGACTGGACAGTTAGTGGGGTGGACTGGGATTCAGTTCCAGTGCAGTACACACAAAGTGTTAGGCTGGTATATTTACCTTATTGAATTTTTAACCCACGCATCCAGGAACACACTACAGGGTTTCTTCTGTTCTCAAATCAACTCTAGTGGTAAATAAGCTCCCTTTAACATTTTGCATTATTAAAGAATTTCCATTAAGTATAGGAAGTCAACAGCAAGCTAGTAAAATGTAGGTTACATAAGTAATAAGTTTAATATGTTTTCTTTATCAAGTGACGGGAAGATCAGTTTCGTCATGTCCTCTTAAAAATATATGAACCAGCTTGCATAACAAGCCAAGAATGGGAACAGAACTTGTAGTATACTATGCCTCTTCTATTATTCTTTCATGATTTATTCAGAATTTTTCCAAGATTCAGTTCTGGAGTTCATATTGATTTTATACATCAAGGTTCATTTCACAGGTTTCTGCAACTTTGCTGCTGCATTAATATATATATTAAAAAACCCTCCTGATCTGCAGCAGTGCTGGGATGGACAGAACTGAACCTACTGACAAGTAGGGATACATCAATTGAAGCAATTGTTAACCTGAAGGTGGTGCTGGTGGTGCCAGTGTATGGTACAAAATGTATATATGAACGGATTATTAATGCGGCACACACTTTTCTTATCCAAGCAGAAAGCTCTGTGGTCCGAAGTTATATCTGAAAACCATCGTTTCTGAATAGCGTTTGTAGTAATTAAGCCTCAGTTCATGAATTATTAAGCACACTCATTTTCAGTGCTTTTGAGTTGAAAGGTTTGCTTTCATTGCTAATAAAGTGTGCACACCATTGAAAAGGAGTAATTAGAGCATCAAAGGCAGTGGAGCATCTGATTACTTAAAGCTTTGCCTGGAAATACTATCACTTGGCAATATTATACTTTAACACTATCTGACAAATATTACCTAGAGAAAAATGGGTTCAGAAGCTCCATTCGTCCCATCTAATCAAAGACTTTTCGTTCCCCAGGATGACTCTAATCGTGATATAATAATGCAAGATTTTTGAAAATTGGCCTTTTTAGCCTACTTTCCAGTAGGCTTATGAGATTACCCGGTATTCCGTGTGTGTGTGTGTGTGTGTGTGTGTGTGTGTGTGTGTGTATCCCCCCCACCCATCAACTTTGCTGTCCTTGGACCAATATGAACCAAATTGGGTACAGTTGTGGGGACACCTGCATGAAATAATTTGTGATGATGTCATACATCCCAACTCAAGATGGCGGACACATAAACATTTGAGGCACAAGTGGGCTAACTTGTGGACATTCTGACCAATTTGAACAAAATTTGCTTCAGCTGTAGACATAGGATGTATACATAGGAATGCCTCAATGCGTAGTCTGTGATTATGTCAGCCACCCCAATTCAAGTAAACATTTAAGGTGCAAGTGGGCTAACTTGTGGATAGGGATGTGCACCGAAACGCAGAGGCATGGTCCAGTGATGGCGGGGGGTCTCCCTTTAAGGGCGGGTGGGTTAGCACTTATCCCTCCCGCCACTTTCCCCCCACCGGTGCTCTGTTTTTGCAAAACGTTTTTTGAGAGGCAGCATTCCTCCCTACCGCCCCTGCCCCCATTGTCCAGAAATACCAGAAGCAGCTATTGCACGTGTCAGCCACCGCTACGCACGTCACACGTTGCATGCGCATGTCATGCATGCACGCAGCATGCGACGGGTGTGGTGGCGGGTGCACACGCAATTGCTAATTCCGGTATTTCTAGACAACAACGAGGGCAGGGGCGACAGGGAGGAAAGCAAAACTTTTTGCAAAAACAGAGTGCCTGTGGGGGAGAAGCAGCGGGAGGGGTACGTGCAAACCCCCCCCCGCCCGGCTCTGGACCAGCCCACATTCAAACTGGTTCGGAGGCATCTATAATTGTCTCTGGACCAGTCTGTGCACATCCCTACTGGTGGACTGTCTAACCGATTTGAACCATATTTGGTATAGTTGTAGTGAGTGACACACAGGGAGGCTGTTCTCATGACCGCAGGAAAGTGGGCTAAGCCCAGTTTCCTGTAGTCATGGGGACTGCCGGGAGCCATGCAGCTCCCGTTGGTTAGCCCGCTTAAGTCTCCCCCCTTTAAAATGAGGTTAGCAGAGCGAGAACTCCACTTACCTCATTTTACTGACTATGTGCCACTGCCACTGCTCGGCTCCATGCCACAACGACACAAGCAGCCTCCCAGCCTCCTACAAGCAGCCTCCCAGCCTCAGGAGTCTCCCCAGAATGCCCTGGTCACTTGTGTGTAAGACCCCTGGGACTTCTGGGGGCCAGGTGGCCCCCAATCCTTGCCGCCCCTACCGGCTCTGTGGCGGAGCCAGTAGTTGTGTGGGCAACTGACCCAGCCACCCAGGGACAGCACCCCTGCTCGTGTGCTGGGAGAGTGGGCTAAGCCTGCTCTCCCTGCAGAGCATGGTAAGGCTTTCCACACTGCTTGTGTGGAGAGCCTCAGGGACACCTCAACGGTGTAATTTGTGATGATGTCATCCACCCTGATTCAAGATGGCAGATGTGTGAACATTTGAGGTGCAGGTGGGTTAGCTTGCGAAGCACCTAACCATTCTGAACCAAATTTGCTACAGCTGTAAGGATCGAGAAAATGGGAAGGGTAGGTACCAGATACAGACATAGAACACAAAACAATGAAGTACCTAGTAGATGTAAAGGTTTATTGTGATACCAATGGTAACAGAATATATACATAAGTAAAGAATGAGTGTACAATGTAAGGTGATAACACAGTTATCAGAATGCTGAAAGAGACAGATGGCTGAACAATGTAAAAAACAATGAGTAATGACAGAGTTATCAGAATGCAAAATATACAAATAGCAGAGACGTGCAGTGCTTATGCAAGGTTTCAAAAGCTTCCTCAGTCAGAAATGTGTCTCTCGATCCTCATATACTTTCAAATAGATTATTGATTTTTCTGTATTTGCATTTTTTGGATTTTAAATTGTTACATTATTATTTTGCATCCTTTATTTCAAGACTCTATTTGAAAGTATTTGAAGATCCACTTAATCCAGCTTTTAGTCAGGGTTAAGGGTGCCAGTGCACCATTAGACCTGGCTCCCTAATGCTGTGTGAGCTCAGGCTGCTTTCCAGCCCAGCTGCACACAGAGACAGGCACCTAGAGTACTCATCCCTTGTGGGAATTCCCCAATGCACTGCACTCAGCACACAGTGATACCTGGGATACCTGGAGGCTGGAACGCGTCGTTCCAGCCTCCAGAGCTGCGCACTGATTAGTACAGCGCTGCTCATCTGGGAACACAGTCCGCACTCCCAGCAACATGTGTGCTATTGTCAGGGGCGGTGAAATTTGTGCAGCCTTCCCCCTGCCCCGCACCCTTGACCACCCAGTCAGGTGAACAGCCCGCCATTCTGATTGATGACTGATTAAGTGCCATCAAGTTGGTGTTGACTCTTAGCAGCCACATAGATAGATTCTCTCCAGGATGAACTGTCTTCAACTTGGCCTTTAAGGTCTCTCAGTGGTACATTCATTGCTGTCATAATTGAGTCCATCCACCTGGCTGGTGTCGTGCTCTTCTTCTCTTTCCTTCCACTTTCCCCAGCATTATGGACTACTCAAGGGAGCTTGATCTTCACATAATGTGTCCAAAGTATGATAGTTTGAGCCTGGTCATTTGTGCCTCAATTGAAAATTCTGGATTGATTTGTTCTGTGATCCATTTGTTTGTTTGTCTGGCTGTCCATGGTATCCTCAAAAGTCTTCTCCAGCACTAAAGCTCAGAAGTGTCAATGCTTTTTCTATCTTACTTCTTCAACATTCAGCTTTCACATCCAGAGTGTCATGGGGAAAAACATTGTCCAAATGATCCTAATCTTTGTAGGTGTAGACATGTCATGGCATCTAAATATCCTTTCCAAGGCCTTCATTGCAACCCTACCAAGTGCTAGTCTGCGGCGTATTTCTTGACTGCTGGATCCTTTACTGTTGACGGTCGATCCTAAAAGGCAGAAGCTATCCACCACTTCAATGTCTTCATTGTCAGTTCTGAGGCTGGTTGCTGTACATACTGTCATTAGTTTAGTCTTCTTTACATTTAGTCATAGTCCCATTTTTTCACTGTGCTCTTTGTCTTTCATTACTAGAGCTTGCAGATCATCCAATTTCTCAGCTCTCAGAGTGGTATCATCAGTGTAGTTCAGGTTATTTATGTTTCTTCCTCCAACTTTAAAACCACTCTCATCTTCTTCTAATCCAGCTTCTCTCAGTATATGTTCAGCATATAAATTGAATAGAGAAGGAGAAAGTATACAGCTTTGTCTTACTCCTTCGCTGATCTGGAACCACAGTGTTTCACCATGTTCCGTCTGGACTGTGGCTTCCTGTCCTGTGTATAGGTTTCTCATGAAAACAATGAGGTGTTCTGGGATGCCCATTTTCCCAAGGATATTCCACAACTTGACATGGAAAAAGCACAATCAAAGGCTTTTCTGTAGCCAATAAAGCACATATTGACTTCTTTCTGGTATTCTTTGTCTTTCTCAATGATCCAGAGTGTATCAGCAATGATGTCTCTTGTTCCTTGGCCTTTTCTGAAACCAGCTTGAACATCCGGCATTTCCCTTTCCACATAGGGCTCTAATCTGCGTTGGATGATCCTGAGCAATACCCCCACTTTAGTTAGGACCTTTTCCTTCAGCTACAGTATTGAATCAGTCATGGGGAAAGCTGCTATTTATGACATCACCCTGAGAAACTTGTGGATTATCATTTGTGGAAAATGCTCTGTTAGTCCCCTGGTGGAGCTGCAATTCCCAGGGTTCCATGGGGATTGCATATACCTATTAAACAAATTTAGGTCTGAGGTGTAGCTTTAAGGGGATCATTCATTCATTCGTTCATTCAGTTTATATACCATCCTTCCTAAATTGGCTCAGGGCGGTTTAAATTAAAATATAAAACAAAACAATAACAAACATTTAAACCAGATTAGAACGAGATATTAAAAGCCAGGCTAAAAAGATGGATCTTTAAGGCTCTCCTGAAGGCCTCCAAGGAAGATAATCCTTTTCAGGTCATTCTCCTCAAGGAATGGGCAGAGTTGATGAATCAGCCGCAGTGGGTAAAGAGTACTCCTGGTCACAGCCTCAGCCTGAGGCTCCAAGGTGAGACCTGGGTTCAAGAGCACTCCCAAGCTACAAACCTCTTCTTTCTGGGGGTGGTGGTGTAATCTCATCCAGAACAGGAAGTTCTATGCCATCTTGCAGATTATGACCCCCAACAATGAGCACCTCCGTCTTTACATGGTCTCTCTCAGTACTTTTCTACCTTCAAAACATTGGACTAACCTCTGGCTAGTGTTCTGGATGCCGCCATTCCATGCCTGATTCTGTGGCGTCTACATTTCTGTTTCAGTTGAAATGACTATAATACAGCCCAAGGGCTTTAGGCCGAGAAATAAGGATGAGAGAAATAAAAATTGGCAATTGTAAGACCCTCAGGCATTTACCGTGCTATTTTCAATTGGTAGCTTTATGTAAATGCTACAGAATGCTTGCCTATTCCCAAGATGAGAAGCACACACTGTGCTAAGAATAGCACACCATACATCTGTGTTGGAAACTTAACTACGATAAAGCATATGGTGCCAAACAAAGCCTGCAGGAATAAACAGAGATTCTGTCCAAAGTTCTGAGTGATTTTTCTCTGTCTGTTACTTTAAATCAGAAATAGAATAGGAACTGTTTATTTTTTAGGTAACAATAGCATGACTGTTATTTGTGAAGCCAGCTAAAGAATCTGCTTTATCTTAAAATATTGGGCAACTTTCCATTTTGCTTGTTTAGATAGAAACTTTGCAATGTTTACCTTAATGTGGTGTCTGAAACTCTGTTTGTGGCATGGGCCAGTCTGTATGTCTCTTTTTCAAATAGCTCATAGAACTGTAATTATTATTAGCAAAGTCTTTTGCTTAAAACTTTTAGCATGTTTCCATCATGCATGGGTGCAATTTTGGCAGCTAACACTGGAGAGAGAAGCATATTAAATAAGTTTTAAAACATTAATGAGTGAATTGCTGGGATTAATCCATTCAAAAACATGATTCAATAAGGGCTGCCTCTGTAGGGAAAAAAAGATGAAATAGCAAAATGTCACCTATATTCAGATTATAGATGTGAAGGCCTGGTGGGGGTGGGGGCTGAGAGGGGAACCATAGTAATAGTAATAATTTTATTTACAGTCATTGACCAAACAGAAGGGGAACCATTTTTCCCTAGCAGAAAAAAAATGGGGGAAACCCTTCCCCACCCCTTTCATTTTTCCATTCCGCCTCCTCATTTTTCCCAGGCCTTCACATCTCTAATTCAGAACTGACCTGCACAGATTGTGACTCAGACTAACCAAATCAAACCATTGGCTATGGGCTTTACCCCCTCTCTGTTTCCATGTCTGCAGCCCTGGGTAGGCAACAAAACCCGGAGATTTGTTTGATCCCCTGGTGGGATGCAGTGGAGGGCTGTGTTTGGCTTGGTTGGTCACAGGTTGAACAGGCCAAATTTAGATGCTGCAGTCTTTGTATCAGAAGAACTATGTAATTTAGAATGAGCTCGAGAAGATAAGCATGGTTGGGTAGCCAGCTGGAAGAGAAGATCTTGCGACAGCTTGGAGGTGTAAGGACCTACTATTTAATACTCTGCTTCTTATAGGTTGCAGAAAGTTGGCTGGTAAAGTATCTGTGGAGCTGCATCAGATTATATTTTTCCTGTACCACAAAGTTGTTTGGAGTTGGCTGGGAAGCATGCTCAAATAGCAGTAGCTGTATGAAACATGAAAACATTCTCCCTAGTCCAAGGTTTGAAAAACTCAGCCTAACTTACTTTACAGGGTCATGAGGATAAAATAGGGTAACCCCAATGTACACTACCCTGTGATGTTTGGAGGAAGAGTGGGGTATGATTGTGAGAAATGTGCACTGTATTTAAATATTTAAGCACTGAGTACAGTCTTTCTCCCAACCCTTTAGTCACACAAACAAGTTTATTGTTTTGCATGATAGTAATTAAGTGTGTGTGTGTGTGTGTGTATACATATACATATACATATACATATACATATACATATACATATACATATATCCTTTCTCTGCTTTCTCTTAACAGGTGACCTCATGCATTTGCCACCGTATCTTCGAATGGACTTTTTGTTAAACCGAGGAGTTCCTGGCACTAGCAGAGACCTAGGTTTAGGGCAAACCTGTCTGGAACCTCAGAAAAGCCGAACCTTGAAGCGTCCAACAGTCTTGGAGCCAATACCTATGGAAACTTCATCCACAAGAGAAGTACAGTCATGGCAACCTGGTGCCGTAGCAACATTACCTCAGCGAGAAGGAGCTGAGCTAGGACAGGCAGCTAAAATGAGCAGCTCTCAAGAATCGCTGCTGGACTCTCGGGGCCATTTGAAAGGAAGCAATCCTTACGCAAAATCTTACACCCTGGTATAACAAAAAGAGCATGGCTGGACAATGGCTGTAAATACTAAACAATTATTTAAAAAAATCCAATCAAAGCTACCTTTTTTATTGAATTCCAATATTTATAATTAAAGAAGAAGATTGCCAAAATATTTGGGACAAAAATGCAACCTGCAGACAGTGCAAAGACTCTCCTGCTTTTTTTCTGTCTGAGTGTGAGCGTCATCTGACTGGACCTCTGAATTTTTTGAGAAGAGGAAGTCCAGTTTTTCTGATATTCACAAGCTTTTGTGTTTTTACTGATTTTATACAAAGTGCATGGGGACTAAATAAAATATTTTAAACTGGGAATTTCATCACACACAAGTAAGGAGAAGGAAAACAATAATAATAATAAAAATAATAATAAATGAAATCACCCTCTTTGTGAATTTAACAGGGATATTTATTTAAGAAGGCAAAATGCCTCTTGTCATGTTTTGCACACTTTTTTTAAAACTAGAAAAATGGGTCCTTGATCAGTTCTTTTTCTTTCATTGTTAATTAGGATGAGTGATGTCAGTCAGTGAAGTGGGGAAGGGAGGGAATCAATTTGGTTTTGGCATTTCTTTTCTTTTTTATATATTATTTTAATGAGACACTCTTTGCATTTTGTCTATGCGAAATAAAAGGGTCTTCTGCCTTTATCTATGTGTCTGCATTGCCTTGCCTTGTTTTCTCTTCTGCTGTATTTGATCATCTTTTTGACCATGTAGAATTCTAACATCCACTGATTTGACTGGAAGACGGTTTTTGGTGGGTTGTGGGTTTTTTTAAATTCACTAGAGGGGTAGCTCTCTCTCAGGGACTTTCAAAGAGCAAAGGAAGCTATTTAAATTCAAAATTTAAATGGATACAATTATGAGAACTATAAATTCTATATGATAACTTTGAAACCAGTGCTATTTATGTTGATGCTTTCTTCTCAAGATTGTGGACATTTTTCTTTTCCCCTGAAGTGCTAGAGACTTCGTAACTGGATGCTGATGTTGTCTGGTATACTTTGCTTTCTCACTCAAAGTCCAATGGATTGCTATATTATTGAAATCAGGAAGGCATCCTCCCCAGTGTTAGATAGCTAGAGCCTGGGAGGAAAAAATTGTTTTTCATTTACTCTCCCAGTGTGCCAGTTGGTAGTTTACATGAATTTGTGTTTTTATCTTGCTTCATGAACAAGGTGCTACAGTTTACAATGCAAGCCTTGGGCCTACAGCAGCCAAAGCTGTAAGAGCAGTTTGCCATCTTGAACATTCGCTGACATACCTCTACCTTACACTACTAGGCCTTTGCCTAAAGTGGGTGTAATTAGTCCTAGCTACTGTGATTAATCCAGCTAGAATGAATGAACGATTGTAGTTTTGGTAATATTTTGCATATGTTAGATGGCAAACCTATGCATGTTCGAATGGGAGTAAGTTCCACGAACACAGTGGGACTTGCTTCTAAGTAAATCAGGCCTGAGCTCACACTGAACATTTGACTTCTTTAAGCCTTGGGGCCACAATGACATTTTCAAGAGGTTTCAGACGGGCCTACCAACCTTCAGGCCAACTGCCATTCTAGGATCTAACTAGCAGCTACCGATGCACATGTATTCGAAGTGCTCATAAATCCACTCACACTCAGCAATTGTTGAGTATGGACTGGACTTCATATTGAATTATTGCCTATTCCTTGCCTATGTATGAAGCCAACCTGTGGTTTCATCACATTTGATTAACATTATTTTATTCCTATGATTTTGCAACTTCTACATTATTTCTTTTTTGCTTCCTTTCCTGTACTTAACTATAGAAGTCAATTTTCATAGCAATATATTTCATATTTTCTTAATTCAACTCAAGTCACTGGATTTCTATTCAGACACCACCTCCACCCAGGCACTGACAAAGTAGATTTATTATCAATTCCTGATCTTTTTGTTTGGCACTAATGACCTTCACAGAGTCCAACAGAAAGATCAAGGGGTCCAATGATAATTCCAAATCAGATCCATGTTAAAACCTCATAACTAACATAATCTGCATGACTATTTCCAACAATGATCAAGTGATTTTTTGTTTTGTTTTAGATTTTGTTGAAGTCCTTGCCATATATATATATAGATTCTTAAAATTATTTTTTTCAAGCCTCTTGAAATTGTATACCTCTGTTCATGTGTACATATTTACACATGAATTGGTCCCAGGGTTATTTGTGTGTGTGTGGGGGGCATATAGCCCCATTTACTTTACCATTTCAGCCTTTTGATCAACATTATTTTCTGCCACTAAGAGTTTAGTAGCAGAACAAATATCCTTTGGTTCCTGTTGGTGAGACAAGAACCTTTTCAAAATCTGATAATTCAGATTTTGTTTATTATTATTTAGTTTATTCCTCCTAATAAAATTTATGTAAAAACTGAAACAGAGGAGGTTTCAGTATACCTCAAAATGAGGACAATGCCTCACTGGGCACGGAGGGCAGGATGCCTTCATGTTTGAAGGAGACAATTGTGAGACTTTTACTTAAGAAGCCTGCCCTAGAGCCCTCAGTGATGGATAATTATAGTTGGGCAAGGTGATTGAGAAGGTGGTGGCTGATCAACTCCAGGTGGTTTTGGAAGATACTGATTATCTAGACCCATTTCAAACTAGCTTTAGAGTGGGCTATGGGGTTGAAACAGCCTTGGTTAGCCTGATAGATGATCTATACCAAGGAATAAACAGAGGGAGTGTGACTGTGCTGGTTCTTTTGTATCCCTCTTCGGCTTTCGATGCCATCAACCATGGTATCCTTCTGAATCGTCTGAGGGATTTGGAGTTAGGGGGTACTCTTCTGCAGTGGTTCTGTTCCTATCCCTCAAGCAGATTTCAGATTGTATCACTCAGGGATAGCTTCTCTGTTAAATGAGAGCTATTGTATGGTGTCCCTCAGAGCTCCATCCTATCCCCGATGCTTTCTAATATCTATATGAAACTACTGGGTGAGATCATTGGGGGATTTGGAGCAGGTTGTTATCAATATGCTGATGACACCCAAATCTGTGTCTCCATGACATCATTATCAGGAAATGGCATAGCTCCCCTAAATGCCTGCTTTCATGCAGTGACAGGAAGAATATGGGATAATAAATTGAAGCTGAATCCAAACAAGAATGGTGAGTGGTCATAATTGAGGGATGTGATAGAACTTCCTGTTCCAGATGTGGTTGCACTCTCCCTAGAGGAACATGTACATAGCTTGTGTGTGCTTCTGGACCCAGGCCTCATCCTTGGTGTCTCAGGTGGAGGCTATGGCCAGGAGCACTTTCTATCAACTTTGGTTTATATGACAACTGCGTCCGTTCCTTGAGGATAATGATCTCAAAACTGTGGAGCACTTGCTGGTAACTTCTTGGCTTGACTACTGTAGCGCACTGTATGTGGGGTTGCCTTTGTATGTTGTTCGGAAATTTCAGTTAATTCAAAATGCAGCAGCCAGATTGGTTTCTGGGCTTCTCGGAGAGACCATATTATGCCTTTTTAAAAACAGCTGCACTGGCTGATATGTTTCAGGGCAAAATACAAAGTGTTGGTTATTACAACACTCAAACTGCTTGAGAGATAGGAACGGAACCACTAAACAGCTTAGGGCCAGGTTACCTAGGAGAGTGCCATCTTCAGTATGGTCCCTACCACACTTTAAGGTCACCAGGAGAGTTTCATCTTCAGCTGCTGCCAGCTGTCCTGGTGGTGACCTGGGATTGGGCCTTCTCTGTAGCTACTCCTGGGCTCTGGAATGCACTCCCTATGGATGTTGGAGGCATAAGAGTTTTAGCAGTCTTTAAAAGAGCCCTAAAAACATATCTTTTTAGTCTGGCCTTCAGTGATTACTGAAATGATTTTAAGCTGTTTTTAATTTTGCTTTAATGATTTGGTTGTTTTTTAATCTGTTTTTATATTTGTGAACAACATAAAGTTATCTGGATGAAACGGTTTAGAAATCTAATAAACAAACAAACAAACAAACAAAATAAAAATAATATCCACCCTTGGTCCAAAGGGTCATCTTATTCTATTTATTCATGTCTTCCTCAATTTCTTCTATCACAGACAAATAATTCGCTTGGAAAAATTCAGCTAAATTAGCAGACAATTGGATCCTCTAATATTTACCAGTCCCCACCCCCGCCATGTTCTCATTGAGTTGATCAGCTTGGGTTTTTACTGTTCTTTCCAATATTTATACTTCATAATTCAGACTTTGATCATTCTGTTGATACTCAGAAACCTTCTTTTAACTCTATAGCTCTTTTAATATTTCTCAAAGAGAAATACCTAGGACTGTTAATACAATTTTAGCATCATCTGCATGCACTATTAACTGATATACTTTAATGATAAATGTGTCATGATTGTTATAAGTAAACAAAGGCTCTGATTCTGAATTTTTTTGCTTATGGGATCATACAAAGGTCAATAGCACTTGACTAATGAATGGGTGTTTTAGGATCAAAGCAAAACTCTTAGCCCTAGATATTTAGAACTGGTGCTGCAGATTTGCTGCTCAAACAAATTTAATTGGATTGTTTTGTTTATGCTACAAGTCTCATTGATTTTTGTGTGGGATTTCAGTGTCTTACTTGTGATTCTTGGGTATCTTTTAAGAAGCTAAGTAAAAGCAAATGTTGATTTTGCCTTCTTTTGCTATGGCAGTGCATACTCTGAAGCAAAACTATTTTAATTGACCCGTGATTACTTGTTAGTGTATCTTAACTAGGTTCCATACTTGGATAAATTAGGATAACTTGAGACTTAATAGTTCTCTTAGGGAAAGGATTCTGATCAGTTGATCCTCACTGTTTTGACATGATGTGCTTGTGCAGCTTCAGAAGCCAAACATCTATTCATCAGTCAACTAAAGGTGTGCAAACAGGTTCAACGGTGAACATGTTGGATGCTGATCCAGTTTGGTTTGATGGTTCGAGGTTGAACTGAACCACCCCATTAGGTCCAACCCCAGACCTAACCACCACCACCACCCCTAGCCACTTGGGGGGTTCACAAGTCAACTTTAAAAAGTTAGTACTTACTCTCTCCAGGGGGCTTCTCCAAGTCCATGGGGGGGGGGAGGCTGTGGTGGGCCCATTCCCCTGTCTGCCTTCCTCATGGCAAAAATTGCCCGATTTGGGCATTCTTTGGCCCTTTCTGGGTTTTCCCCTCATTGAAAAGGCTATTTTTGAGGCTGCCATGCATGTGCAATGGGCCCCTGCATGGCTGAGTCATGACCCAAAATGGCCGCCGCAAGGGAGAAAGGGCCAAAGAATGCCTGAACTGGGTGATTTTTGTCATAAGGAAGGCCAGCATGAGGAGGGGGAACCTCTGTGGACTTCCTCCCCCTGGTCTCAGAGAAGCCCCCGAGAGGGGGTAAGTACCAGAAAAAATTGTTTTTAAAAATTGACTCATGAACGGGAAGCAAAACCAAACTGGTCCAGTTCAGACTCGAACCTGACTGGATCAGCCAATTTTGTACACACCCCTACTGTCAACTTCTTGGTCACCTGTTGAGTTCAGCTATAGGAGAGGATTATATACATTGTGATTTATTTTTTTAAAGGAAAAATGCACTGTTGTTTCATACTCTTTACCTAAGTGATCCCCATATTCGAAATCTTGCAGGTATTCCCCACAGATTGGCAATAGTGGCCCCATCCTGCTCTCTGTAGCCTCTGCCTAGCTCAGATGTGTTTTCACACATGAGGCAGGAAGCGTCTTTTCTTCAATTAGATTTATAAAATTAATTTAAAGCTTAAATTGGTCAGAAATACATCAGCATTAGAAATAGTGATGCACCTGAAATTTGCATTTCCTGATTTGAAAATATGAATCTGGGTAGCTCATAAAGTTGTTTGGCTAAAAAATGAGGCTAACATTACGGGCTCAAAAGTTCTTCTCTGGTTCAGATTTTAATCCAAGTCAGAGAAGTCCTTTAATCTCTGCTCTCTCCCACCTATACACCTCCATCTCAAGGAAATCTCCATCTTCATCCCTTGCTTACATTTACTGCTGATCTAGCATCAGAGGAATTGAGGGAGGGAGGCAGAGGCAGGGTTGGGTTAACATATAATTAACATTATATAATTAACATGTTGGATTAACATCCCCTGCTAACTGGGCAAAGAGGCACCTTTTACCTTGGTGATGCTCTTTATTTAGCAGGGGGAGAGTAACTGGCCCTATCCACCCCCAGCACAGTACTTTTCAATGACGGTTGCTGGTGTCTATTTTGTGTGTTTTTTTAGAATGTGAGCCCTTTGGGGACAGGGAGCCATCTTATTTATTTATTATTTCTCTGTGTAAACTGCCCTGAGCCATTTTTGGAAGGGCGGTATAGAAATTGAATTATCAGATACACTTCAGGAATAATAGACTGGACCCAGGCAGAGCTAGAGACGCTAGATCGTAAGACCAGGAAAATCATGACCATCAATCATGCTCTGCACCCCCGCAGTGATTTCGATAGGCTATACCTCCCTCGCAGCTCAGGTGGAAGAGGAATGCTGCAAATCCATCAAACAGTAGAGGAGGAGAAAAGAGGCCTTGAAGAATATATCAAGGACAGTGAAGAAGATGCACTTCAAATGGTCAATAATGCGAAACTATTCAACACCAATGAAACAAAGCAGGCCTACAAGAAAAAACAAGTCAAAAACCGAGCAGAAAAATGGAAAAATAAGCCACTGCATGGTCAATATTTGCACAATATAAGTGGAAAATCAGACATCACCAAGACCTGGCAATGGCTTAAGAATGGCAACTTGAAGAAAGAAACAGAGAGTTTAATACTGGCTGCACAAGAACGGGCACTAAGAACAAATGCAATAAGAGCAAAAGTCGAAAAATCCACCACAAACAGCAAGTAGGAGTGTGCACGGAACCGCACATCTGCGGTCTGGCACTATGGAGGGGGTCCCTTTAAGGGCGGGGAGGGTTTACTTACCCCTCCCGCCGCTTTGCCCCCTCCAGCGCCCGTAGTTATTGTAGAAATTGGGGCGGCAGGATACCTCCCCGCCGCCCCTTCTTGCTCCGCAATTCAAAAGGCTGCAACAAGCCTTCTGCACACGCTGCGCAGTGCACGAGCTTCACGTCGACCCGACGCGATGGGTAGACCGGGCCTCCGACCGCCGGAGGCCCGGTCTACCCGGCCTCATCCCGGCGGGTAGACAGGGCCTCCGATCGCCAGAGGCCCGGTCTACTCGGCCTCGTCGCGACGGGTAGACAGGGCCTCCGGCAGTCGGAGGCCCAGTCTACCTGTCGCGTCGGGTCGACGTGAAGCTCGCGCGCCGCGCGCGCATGCACAGAAGGCTTGTTGCAGCCTTTTGAATTGCGGAGCAAGAAGGGGCAGCGGGGAGGTATCCTGCCGCCCCAATTTCTACAATAACTACGGGCGCTGGAGGGGGCAAAGCAGCGGGAGGGGTAAGTAAACCCTCCCCGCCCTTAAAGGGTCCCCCTCTACCCGGACAGGACCGGCCAGGTCCAAACCAGTCTAGACGGTCCGGAGGCCTTTACAATGGCCTCCGGACTGGTCCAGAACCACCCCTAACAGCAAGTGCCGCCTTTGTCAAGAAGCAGATGAAACCATGGACCACCTAATCAGCTGTTGTAAAAAGATCGCACAGACTGACTACAAACAAAGGCATGACAAAGTAGCAGGGATGATACACTGGAACATCTGCAAAAAATACAAGCTACCTGTAGCCAAACATTGGTGGAACCATAAAATTGAAAAAGTTGAAGAAAATGAAGATGTAAAAATATTATGGGACTTCCGACTACAAACAGGCAAATATCTGCCACACAATACACCAGATATAACTGTAGTCAAGAAGAAAGAAAAACAAGTCAAAATAATCGACATAGCAATACCAAGGGATAGCAGAATAGAAGAAAAAGAAATAGAAAAAACTAACAAAATACAAAGATCTACAAATTGAAATTGAAAGGCTGTGGCAGAAAAAGACCCAAATAATCCCAGTGGTAATTGGCGCCCTCGTGCAGTTCCAAAAGACCTTGAAGAGCACCTCAACACCATAGGGGCCACAGAAATCACCATCAGCCAATTACAAAAAGCATCTTTACTGGGAACAGCCTATATTCTGCGACGATATCTATAACAATTGACAATAAAATTCTGGCATCCCAGGTCCTTGGGAAGGACTTGATGTCTGGATAAAACAAACCAGTCAATAACACCTGTCTGACTGTGTAAACAAGAAATAATAATAATATAGGCAACATAGGCACTTGCCTATGGTGGCAAATGTTTAGGGTAGTGTGTGCCACCACCCTTTTAAAAACCTTTTAAAACCACCGCTGTGCAGTGGGATGGCAGCAGCACAGCAGGGATGGCAGCATGAGATTTTAAAAGGTAAAAGAAGATTTAACTTGTTTTAAACAGAGAGACAAAGACGGGCGGCAAATCTTTGGTTGCCTTTTGGCGACAAAAAGCTTACTCTGCCCCTGGGCAGAGAGGATTCTCACTCCCCCTCCCCCGCCAATGCCTTATATTCAGGGGAAATGGTTTCCCAGCACTACTGAAAGGGCACAATGCACCCCTACCCCACTCCCAAATAAGCTGGCAGTCCTGCCTGGTATCTCAAAACTAGTTGCACATGGTTGATCTACCCACAGTCCCATAAGGTCAGATCCCAGTCTTTTAAACTAACCTAGACTGTGCCATATCCAAATGATGAATTGTGTGGCATCACCTAGGCTGATTTCAGCTCCTGCCACTTACTGCAATGAAATGTTCAACATCTCCTATGCAACTGTTGCTTAGTTGCTGATAGGGATGTGCAAACTGATTTGGGTACAAATCGATTTGTATCCGAATCTAGCTGATTTGGGTGATTTGGAGACAAAACAAATCACCCCTGTTGTCCATTGGCAAGATTCTATTCAAAATTGAATTGTGCCTGATTTGATTCAAATTGATTCGAGATTCGGATCCCTCCTATTAATTTCCCCAGATTCCCAGCTTTCATTTTTTTTAAAGAGCTAAGCTCTAGCCGTTGTAGAAGTGGAGTTATGGAGCAAAATGTGTGGTCACTGTTTTTCAAGTGTTCGGATTCTTTGGTGTATAATAACTTTCCCTCAGTGAATCCCTATAAGGATTCATTACACACCTTCATTTCTTCTATTCATTTTGAGTGTCTTTTGGACAGTGGAACATGGGAACATAGGAAGCTGCCATATACTGAGTCAAACCATTGGTCTATCTAGCTCAGTATTGTCTTCACAGATTGTCAGTGGCTTCTCCAAGGTTGCAGGCAGGAATCTCTCTCAGCCCTATCTTGGAGATGCCAGGAAGCGAACTTGGAACCTGCTGATGCTCTTCCCAGAGCGGCTCCATCCCCTGAGGGGAATATCTTACAGTGCTCATACTTCTAATTTCCCATTTGCTTTTAACCAGGGTGAACCCTGCTTAGCTAAGGGGACAAGTCATGCTTGCTACCACAAGACCACCTCTCCTCCCATGGCAGTGCCAACTGTCAACTGCCATGTGCCAACTACACCCCCTCCCACACGCAAGTCTGTGGGGTACCACTCAGTTTATGTTCCAGGATTTTTTGCAAGTGTTTAGTCTCTTTGGTGTCTAATAACCTTTCCTCATAATGAATCCCTATGAGGATGTAATGAGGATTCATTACACACCAAAGAGTCTAAACACCTCGAAACTTCCTAAAATATAAACTGAGTGAGTACCCAGCAGCTTGTGGGTTGGGGGGTAGTTGGAACATGGGATGCCACTAATTCCCCACCCCCACCTGCAAAGCAGTGGGGTCAAAATGAATAGAAGAAATGCAGGTGTGTAATTAAGACACCAAAGAATCTAAACACTTCAAAAAATACCTTAAAAAAATAAACTGAGTACCCAAGTGTGTGTGTGTGGTGGTGGGGATGTAGTTGACACATGGCAGTTGACAGTTGGCACTGTCCAATGATAGTCAAAATGAACAGAAAAAATGAAAGCATATAATGAATCCTCATAGGGATGCATTATGAGGAAAAGTTATTAAACACCAAAGAATCTAAACATTTCAATATTCCTTAAAATTAATGAGTACCCCACTGCCTTGCAGGTGGGGGGGGTGTAGTTGGCACATGGCAGCTGACAGTTGGCACTTTCCAGTGACAGTCAAAATGATCAGAAGAAATGAAGGTGTGCAATGAATCCTCATAAGTATTCATTATTAGAAAAAAATCACCAAAGAATCCAAACATTTGAAAAATAATGACTGCATATTTTGCTCCATAACTCCATTTCTACAAGGGCTAAAGCTTAGCTTTTTTCCTAAAAAGAAAAAGAAAAAAGAAAAGAAAGAAAGAAAGCTGGGGATCCATGTTAGGGTTAGGATATGGCGACATTGAATCCCCATTATTTCCTATGGTGGAAATGTTCAAAATCAGTAAAAACTAATATTATTCATTAAACATCAACCAAATGTCCCACTGCCTTGAAATTTGGGTACTTGGTGGCACCCATGCGGACTTACCTATCTCCCAAATTTGGTGCCCTTAGAAGCTTGTTAAGTTGTCTGAATCAATCCAAATCCAACTTGAAACAAAGCAAATACAAATCAAATCTGGGGTGATGGGGGGGTAGATTTGGACTCAAAACAAATCAGGGGTGATTTATTTTGGGCCCAAATCAAATTTAAAAAATCAATTTGTGCACATCCCTAGTTGCTGAGGGGGCATGGCTCTTCCATCTCTTCAGTTGTTATCAGAGCTGCACAAACACAAATAACATTATTTGCTCCCTCCAGTACCCCTTTCTCATTAAAAGGGGAACATGTTTCCCCTAGCCAGGTGCATTGATGTGGAGCAGTCTCTCAATTTCAATGCAATCTGAACTAAGCCCAGCTTCAATCACTGTAAACACACACTACTCTTGTTATTTCCAGAAGAAGTTGCCTCACAGCCCTTTGGAGCTTTTAAGCCAAATGAGAGTTTCATTAGTGTTGATGGGAGATGCTTGCTTAAGTGTAAGGAGTAAGCATTTCCACTGAAAAGCTGCTGTTCTTTGTTTTGGTTTTTCCCCCTCTGCCAAAATAATTTGATGTTAACAACAACAAAATAACAATCCATATCTGTATTTCATTCACAGCATAAAGAGCAGATCAACAACAGGTGCTTTTATAGACTATTTCAGAGAGAGCTTGAATGGCTTGTTCATTAAACTTTCATTTCCTGGTAAACAACTCAGAGTAAATCACTCTTGAAGGCAAAATCTTTCTCGTATTGATAGGCAGAATAACACAAAAAGGGTTTGAAACCAAGGCTGTAAGCAGTGAAGATTGATTCTGTCCCCTGGAACGTGGTAGGACTTCTACTAAAAGAAGTTCATTATCATTCTAGTCAGTTCTCCAGATGCTTTTTAAAGGGGAGAAGTTTATTAATGAAATATTTTAAGTGGTGACGTGATTTTTTCAGAATCAGTTAGTACTTATACTGAGGGGTAGGTGGGAAGCAAAGCTTCCTTAAATGGCTGTGTTTTGTCACATAGCATTTATCATGGCCAAGTCAGAAAAGGTAAGGTAAATTGTGTTGCCAAGTCGCTTTCAACTCCTGGCGCCCACAGAGCCCTGTGGTTTTCTTTTGGTAGAATACAGGAGGGGGTTATCATTGCCTCCTCCCATGCAGTATGAGATGATAATTTACAGCATCTTCCTATATCGCTGCTACCTGATATAGTAGCAGCGGGGATTCGACCTGGCAACCTCCTGCTTGTTAGTCAAGCATTTCCCCACTGCGCCACAAGGAAGCATTTAAAAGTGCATCTCAGACATTTACTTGTGATTTGACAGTATTTGTCAGCTGACATGCAGTAGCAAGCAGTATCTTGTCAGTATCTGACATATAGCAGTTGATGGTTTGACGATCTCTAATAGCAATTGAATTATGAGTTAGAGTCCAGCATCAGAATCTGAATTTGGAATGTGGGGGAAAAATGAAATTTGGAAAAGCTTTTAAAATTCCTTTAAGCTCTGTTCATATGGGTATGTTTGCAGTTCCATAAATTCAGTCACTGAGGAATGGCTTTTTTCATCTGTGATTCTCAAACCAACTTATACCAGTGAGGTACGTAGAAGAAGGGTTGTACTTCAGTGGTAAAAGCATATGCTTTCAATATAGACGGTCCCAGGTTCAAACTCTGCTCCAAAACCACCTCCAGGTAGGTTTGAAAATGTGGCCTGCCTACAAGCCTGGAGGATTATTGCTAATCAGTGAGAAAAATTTTGAGCTAGATGGACAAATGGTCTGACTCAGTATTGGGCAGCTTCATTTCAATAGGATCAACACCACAAAGACATTTATAAAGGCTTGCACAATTTGTGATTCACCTAAAAATCCTCTAACTGTATATGATCTCTGTTGGATAGGGTAGGATGGGCTGTCTTGATTGGGCTTTTCTCTCCATAAACTGAGTGCATGCATGGGGGCGGGGAGCATTATCCAAAAATCCCCCAGGAGATCAATTAAACCACTTGTTTTTGCTGTCTACCTGGGATTACAAAAGCAGCAGGGGGAAGGGTTTGTTGGATTCCTGGCAGGTGTGTACAGGTATAGTGTGTTCTTTTTGGTTAGTCAAGTTATGTAGACCTGACTGAACTGTTGCAAGTGTTGAGATAAATGTAAAAGTGTACTATTTCATCACTAGCTATGTTGCTTCCTTGCCTTTGAGTTCGGTCCTTCAAGGACAGATAACACATCTGGGAACACATTCTCTTTTAATGAAACTCCTGAAATATACATGTTTAGGAAGGATTTTTTTTTTTTAAAGAATCACGCTCACATTTTAAAGGTTACTCTCACACTTCCTGGACATTTCCATTCTCAATTTTGTTGGTTTAAGCTTATATATCAGAGGCAAAGTCCAAAGTGCAATCCTATTAACTGTTCACTTCATGTTCCTCACTTTATCTCGCCTTTGGTACGTTGGAGACCTTTCTGCAATTCATATGTCTGCTCCAAATTGCTGCTGAAAGCTGAATTGGACCCCAGTCAGCCTACTCTGCATCTGTCTTGTGGCCAACACATGCAGCATGTTCCCTCTGACAAACAGAACAGTGGCTTGAAAGGAGGGGCAAGAAGTGGGGGGGGAGGAGACCTAAAGCTTGCCTACTGCTTGACCTGATCACAAGGTAGTTTCTTGCTGGTAAAGTGGCAGTGAATAACAGACTTTCTTTACTAGACAATACTGCCAAGATGCATAGGGGAAGAGTCCTTTCTCAGCTTAATATATTTCAGAAAAAGAATCTTTGCACAAATCAACACAGTACTTTCAATTATCTAAAGATCTGATTTTTCTGAACTCTGTGTTCTTGAGGTCTTTTGGACACAAAAATCTGTGCTGAGTAAACTTGTCTACACCAGTAAATTGGTGCTTCATTTGACTCCAGTCCAGTTAAAGCAAGTCATTATTAATAGTCACACTTTGTGGAAGTTCATTGTTCAGAGGCATGCTTTCAACTGGATGTGCCACCATTTCCCCAAAAGACACCATGGGGACCCAGTCCTGATCAAGATTGCAGACAGTGCTGTTCTATCATCAGAAATCACCCCACTCACCCCCAGGCTTAGGGTGACAACGTACGTTGGGGGCCCACTAGACATTTTTCTGCCATGTGGCTCAAAAGCAATAATTATGAGACACTCCACACAATTCTATATGACCTACTTCTTTTCTTCATGTTAATGCGCAGCTACTTTCTGTACTACAACGTAGCACATACAAAATATTAATAAAATTAGCATATGTTTTGGCAATTATTTCACTAAACTGTTGTTTTAGAACACTGTCAATATTGCAATCATAGAGGCGCTTCATACAACATGTATGAAGCGCCTGACGGGGTTCTGCAAAGAGAGGAGGCTTAGTCCGCTCTCCCTGCAGACGAGCAACCACTCGTAGCTGGGTGGCCGGATTGGCCACCCACATGGCTCCATCTGGCTCCATCACAGAGCTGGCAGGGGCTGCAGGGATCAGGGGTCGCAGGGCCCCTGGAAGTCCCAGGATGCCCCACGTGAGTGCACGGGGCATCCTGGAGAGACCCCTGGGGCCGGGAGGCATGTTTTAGCCTCCCGGCGGGGGTCTCCTCATGCGTTGCTGCACTGCAGAGCTGTGCTGCGGCAGCACAGGACCCACTGAACAGGGTTAGCAGAGCTAACCTCGTTTAAGGGGAGGGGTACTTTTGGCGCGGCTCCCGTGGCAGCAGACAACGAGGAGGAATCGGGCTAGGCTCCCTTAGCCCAATTCCTCCTGGTCGTGAGAATAGCTTCATAGTATTATATTCTGTATTTCTATTTTACATTGTTTCCCAGCATGATAACAAGATTCCACAAACAAGAAATGGCTTAAAGAGGGTGTGATGAGGATATTGGTGGGGAGAGCGCCAATCAGGGGTTATTCACCTCCTGCCTGTCTGAATTGGTCTTTTCTTTGGGTCTTTGTTGCCATCACCTCCTTAATGCCACCTTAAAGACCTCAGTGAGGAGGACCTAGAGTTCTCAGGATTTTTTTCATTGGGAATCAGTGGCCTCTGGCCTTCCCATCCACACAGATGAGAAAACATGGCCAAGATCCCTTGGACTTTCAGTTTCAGGGGGAACTGTGTGAGCCAAATAGGCAGATGGGAGGGGAAACTCCCTTTGGAGCATGCAAACAACTAACCCCACATGGCTTTTGGTGGGGGGGTGGCGTAAGCATTATAAGTTTAGGAACAAGGAGCAGGGCAGAGGAAAAGACCAGGCATATAAGCAAGCAAAGACTTGAAAATTAGGTTCTAGTCCTACAAACCTCATTTGTAGGAACACTTACAGACCAACTTAATCAGGTCAGCGTAACCAGGGAGAAACAAACAGTTCCTGGTCCTAGAATCATAGACTATTAGAAATTGAAATTATTAGAAATTTACATTGGAAAGTACCATGGAATTATAGTCTAATCCTGTGCTCAGGGCAGGGAACGGCTCCAGCATCTGTGACAGATGGCTGCCCCACCCCTTTTTGAGCAGCATCAGCAGCCAGGTTTTGAAGATGTGACGTTGAAGACAGGACATGCAGTTCAGAACATTCAGATTCTAAGAATGGGTCCAAATGCAATAATTTTTGATCCATTTCCCACATGCCTGCCTACATTCTCAAGTGGACCTACTACAAAACATTTACAGATGATTATCAGCCATATACTGGCATGCTTGTACTGTACATCAGAATGCTCCCATGTTGCCTTGCCATAAGAGAGCAATGAGGATGCCTGGATTACTAAGAGTCCAGCTGGAATGGATGGCAGGGATCAGTTTGAATACTTGAGCTTTGCCAACAAAGCATGCACATCCTTCAGGAGACAGAAGCTACATACACAGATACATATGCCTGCATCTCTACCCATGTACTTGGCACATATCATACATGGAGCCTCACGACTGGTTTGGTTTACTTCTTGATAGCGTAATTAATTTGTAGTGTATTTCAACAACTTGGCACATAGCCCCAACATGTACGTGGAGGTGGTGTAAGAAACAGCTGGTCTTATAGATTGAAGCAGGGATTCTCAAACTTGAGTCCCAGATGTTGTTGGACTATAACTCCCATCACTCCTGAGTATTGGCCATTGTGGCTGGGAATCATAGGAGTAGTAGTCCAACAAGATTTGGGGGCCCAGGTTTGAGAACCATGGAATGAAGCATTGCATTTGGCAGACTGACATTCATTTAAAAGTCTGACCTGCACCATCTTTTCCTACAAAAGGCTTCCCCCCCTTTTTCACCCCCTTGCCCTCCCTACCTGGCACCTGGAATTTGAGGTGTTGTATATTTTTCCTCTTCTTGCTGCAAAAAGGACTTGTTCCTTAGCCTTGAGAAGTGAAGCCCGTACGTGTTTTTCTTTGTAAGGACACAGGAAAGGAAACCAGTTCTCCTGGCATAAATTCTTAGAGAGTCCATTTAGCATCACTGTGGCCGGACATGTCAAGTTCACAAACTCCAAAGTGATTTCCCAGATTTTACTGATACCTCCAAAAGTTCCTTTTAAAGGGACAAAATATGCTAGTTTAGTAGCCAACGTATCTACCGTGGTAGCTGAACAAGAATTTGAAGGAAGAAACAAAATTGAAAAAAAAGGTTGCTGGGGAGGCAGAAGGAGACAAAATTAAAGATTTTGCGGTGTTGAAAGCAACATGGTTGCCATGCCAGCAAATCACTGGGCTATCTTGCATGTGCTATAGGTTGGAAAATGCTGAGCAAAAGCTAGAACCACGGTGGATTCCAGATGGTGTCACTTGGAGATTCTTGCTCTTCAAAGCGAGAAATATTGCATGAAGTCCAACAGGGCTCCATTCTATCTCCAATACTTTTTAACATCTACATGAAACCCCTGGGAGAAATCATCAGGAGATTTGGTGCAGGGTGCTATCAATATGCTGACAACACCCAGATCTATTTTTCTATATCAACTTCATCAGGAAATAGCTTAACCTCTCTAAATGCCTGCTTGGAATTGGTAATGGGCTGTATGAGGGAGAACAAACTGAAGTTGAATCCAAACAAAATGGAGGTACTTGTGGGAGGCCAGAACTTAGGAAGTGGTTTAGACTTGCCTATTCTGGATGGGGTTATGCTGTCCTGAAAGATCAGGTAAGTACTTCTGGACCCAAACCTCTCCCTGATATCTTATGAGGCAGTGGCCAGGAGTGCTTTTTATCAGCTCTGGCTGTTACACCAGCTATGCCCATTTCTAGAGACAAATGACCTTAACACTGTGGTGCATATGCTGGTAACATCCAGGCTTGGCTACCGCAATGTGCTCTACTTTGGGCTGCCATTGTACATAGTCCAGAAATTGCAACTGGTACAGAACAGAGCAGCCAGGTTGGTTTCCACAGCCACCTGTAGAGACCACATTACTCTTATTTTCAATGAACTACAATGGCCTCCAATTAGTTTCCAGGCAAACTACAAAGTGCTGGTTATTACCTATAAATGCCTGAATGGCTTGGGCCCAGGGTATTTACAGTAAGAGCGCCTTCTTTCATGAACCCCACAGCCTATTAAGATCATTGGGGGAGGTCCAGTTTCGGTTGCCACCAGCTCATTTGGTGGTGACCCCAAACCAGGCCTTTTATAGGGTTGCCTTGTGGCTCTGGAGCACACTCCCAAATGAAACTGGAATCCCTCCATCTCTGGTTGTTTTAAATGACTTTTGGAAACACATTTGTTTTAGCAGACTTTTAATTTATGATGTTTTAAAGTTTTATTTATGGTAATTTAAATCTGTTTATATTATATTTAAGTTTTGGTTTTATTTCATTGTATACCGCCCTGAAATTTTATATAGGGTGGTATATAAATGTGACATATAAACAAACAAACCATGGAACAGAAGAAATTATATTTAACATATGAAGCTGCCATCCTGAGTCCAGACTAAAAGTTAGAAATGTAGGAACATAGGAGTTCATCTATTCCAGCCAGTACTGCACTCCAACTAGCAGATCTCTTCAGCATCTCAGGCAGAGGCCTTTTCTAGCCCTGCTACCTGAAATATTTTCAGATGGAGATGTCACAGACTGTCTGACCCTGTGAACCTCTGTTGGGATCTCCAAAGATGAGTTCCACCTTGAGGCACTGGCCTTGCCCTTAATTCAGTGTAGGATGTCCGTTGTTTCTGCCTGGCTGCCTAGGGCAACATGAATGGATGGCCTCCCAGACTAAGTGTCCTGAAGGTACAGCACAGCCAATCTGCAATACAGTCATCCCTCTCCAACCACAGGTTTCCCAATCACGGTTTTGAGCAGGGGTGTAACTACCATTAGGCAAGGGGAGGCAGCTGCCTGGGGCTCCCCATGCATCGAGGGGCCCCCCAGAGGCAAGTCACATGAGGCAAGTCACATGACTATATATTGTGAAGTGTGTGTGTGCATCAGCGAGGGGCCCATTTTAAAATTTTGTCTCTGGGCCCACTCCAGCCTTGTTACGCCCCTGGTTTTGAGTATCTTCAACTGGGAAATTTTGACCAGTCTCGCCAACCGCAACTTGAGTATATGCGATTCTAGCGGGATTTCATTGGCATTGTTTTCCGAGGGTGAGAGGCGGGAAAGAGTGGGGGAGTGACTATGCAATCTTGGGAGCTGTAGAGGTTGGGGATGTACACTAATGGCTGCTGTGCTTTCACTGCTGCCAGGGGGAGCCTGCATTTCACTGTTTACTGCTGGGGGAGGCCTGTGAACCCCTGCTAACTGGGCAAAGAGGCACCTTTTTAATGTAATGATTCTCTTTATTTAGCAGGGGGAGAGTAACTGGCCCATTTCTACTCGCTGCACAGCATCCCTCCAGTGTCTGTTGCTGGTGTCTGTCATGTTTCTTTTTAGACTGTGAGCCTTTGTGGGACAGGGATCCATTTATTTATTTATTTATTTATTATTTCTCTATGCGAACCACTTTGGAAACTTCTGTTGAAAAGCGGTATATAAATTGTCGTTGTTGTTTGTTGTTGCATGTGCTTGGGGGCTGTATGGCTGCTGTGTCTTCACTGCTGCATTTGGACTTTTTCTGCTGGGGGGAGCCTGCATGTATTGGGGGGTGTAATGGTTGCTGTGTCTTCACTGATGTGTTTACACTGCTTTTTAGGGAGAGGGAGAGAAAGGTGAGAGAGAGAGGAGCAGTGGTGTGTGTGAGAGAGAGAGCTCAGAAAATGGGTCCAAAGTGTGCAGGCAAGAGAAAGAAAGATGCTATGGCCAAGCAGGCAAGGGATGTCATGAACCTGGTGGACAAAATCAAAGTCTTGGACTGCCTGAAGGAGGGCTATAGCAACAGCATGGTTGGAAGATTGTTCAGGGTCAATGAGTCGACCACCCACAGCATCAAGAAGAATGAGGATGCCATCAGAGGCAGTGTTGCCAGTGGGACTCAGTCCTCTCTAAACATTTCGTACATGCCACGAGATCCCAACGTTGAGAAGATGGAGAAGGCCCTGGACATCTGGATGGAGGACCAGGCACAGAAAAAGGTCCCTCTCCGCACCCGCATGATCTGCATCAAGACATGGAGGATCTACAGACACCTGGTGGAGAGTTCTGGAGAGGGAGAGCCTGTGAAGTTTCAAGAACTTCAAGGAGCGCTTCAGCCTTCACATTGTGAAGCTTGTTGGGGAGATTGCTTCTGCAGACCAGGAGGCTGCAGCCACTTTTCCTGCCGAGTTGAAGAGGCTGATCAAGAAGAAGGGCTATGTGCCCAACCAGGTCTTCAATGTGGATGAGACTAGACTCTTCTGGAAGAGGATGCCTAGCCGCACCTTCATCTTTAAGGAGGAGAGAAGGGGTCCATGATTCAAGGCTGCAAAGGACAGGCTGTGCCAATGCCTCAGGTGGCCTGATGGTCAAGCCCATTCTGATCTACCCGTCCCTGAATCCATGAGCACTGAAGGAGAAGAATGTGAACCACCTCCCTGTGTTCTGGAGAGTGAACACAAAGGCCTGGGTAACGTGCACCATCTTCATGTTGTAGTACAACAACTGCTTTGTGCATGAAGTGGAGTGCTACCTAAGAGAGAAGAATCTGGCTTTCAAGGCGCTGCTGCTGTTGGACAATGCACCTGCCCCTGCCACTTGCCTGCCCCAATGTGGAAGTGGTGTTCATATCTCCAAATACCACATCGCTCATCCAGCCAATGGACCAAGGCATTATCCAGGCTTCCAAGAGCTACTACACCAGGCGGAACTTTGAACATATCGCTGACCTGTTGGATGGCTACCCTGACATGACCCTGAAGCAAGCCTGGAAAGGCTACAGTGTTGCCCATGCCTTGAACATCATCAAGGAGGTGATGGTTGAGCTCAGGAGCAGCACGCTGAATGCCTGTTGGAGGAATTTGTGGAAAGGAGCTGAGAGAGACAACACTTCTGTGCCAACTGTGGAGGAAGAAGTTGGGAGGATAGTGGCTTCTGCCAGGCAACTTGGCGGCAACGGCTTTGAGGACATTCAGCAGGCTGAAGTTGCTGAGCTCCTGGAGTCACACTCTGAGGAGTTCACAGAGCAAGACTTGGAGGCCCTGATCAAATCCTCCAGTGATCAGGATGAAGCTGGTAAAAAGAGCAAGACTGCAGGGCCACAGCAAAGTTGACCCTTGAGAAGTTTAACAGGTTCCTCAGACATGCCTCAGAGCTGGCAGTGGACATGGAACCCTTTATGCAGCGTAGCCGGACATTCAGGCGGGGACTGGATGACCTGATTCGGCCCTATGCAGAGGTCTAAAAAGACCTCAGGAATAAGATGGTACAGCCAACCCTCCTGAGCTTTTTCAAGAAAGCGCAGCCTAGCACTTCAGAACAGCCTGTCATTGGGGAGCAGCTGTGAACTGCTCCCAACAGAGGGTGCATCATCATTGGAGGGTGCTGGTACCCCCTCTTCCCCTTGAAAATCCCCCCTGAGCCACCCCACTCCACAGCTCCCTTCCCCTGGATTGCAACCCCCCACATACCTCCTACTCCTCAGCATCCTGACCATCTGAATGGCTGTCAGGTAGGAAAAGCTGCTCATTATGATTTCTTGTGTTCTGCTGTTTTCTTGTGATTTTAAAGTGCATTTGAGTGGTTTTTGGCAAGGGGGGGGGTCAGGAATTTTCAAGGGGCTCAATCTGCTCATTCCTCTTGGTAACTCTTGCTGATTCTGTTGATATTTAGTGGGTTTTGGTGATTGGGGGGAGCATATTTTCCTTGATTTATAAGAAATTTTGTGGCCACAGTTGCCCTAACCCCCTGCTTTGCATTGGTTTCAATGCCTCACCAACTACGAATTTGGCACCCGTGGGATTTTGCGAGTACATAACTCTCATGATTGGTGAGGGATGACAGTACTGTTTAGGAACAAGTTCAAATAATACTTATCTGGCCCACATGATTAAAGGATTGATACCTTGCAAACGTGCCAGCCTGGAGCTTTGCTCCCAGGAGATTTCCTAACAGGACTTTGCAAACAGATAACGAAGGAGTTTTGCAGGAGTTTAGTGGAAGATTGGTGGGAAAACCTGTGGGGAGACACACAAGTCAAGAATAAGGTGAGTACTACCCAACCTTTGTAATTTTCTTGGAGGACAAAATTAAAAGCTGACCACTGTACCCAGTACCTAGCTTCAAACCCCATATACTTTAAATACCCAATAAAGCTAGTTATGAAGGTAGAATGCCAGCAGGGGAGGGGCTTATTCCCACTGTATTGCACAGAATGTCGCATGTATGACTATCTGCCTGAGGGGCAGAAGTTGTGGATGTGCGCTTGGTGCAAAGACCTCTTGATTCTCAGGGAACAGGTTCATTCCCTTGAAGCCGTGGCTGACCTGGAGAAGCTTAGGGAGGCAGATAGATGTGTGGATGAGACCTCAGTGATGTGGTAGAGACATCCCACTCCCAGGCTGACAGCACTTCTGCTGTCATGGAGAATGAGGGTCTCAGGGAAGGATGACATCGGTCTGAGGAAGAGGGAAACTCTCCCTTAGCAGGGACCCCTTCCTTGGGTAATGCACCCATATACTCTTGCACAGACGATACTCCTGCAGGAGGTGGGGACCTCTTAGTACTGGGTGATTCGATCACTAGGGGCATAGAGAGATGGGCTGTGACCTGCATGTAAACCACACGGTTACTTGCCTGCCTGGTGCGAAGGTTGTGGACATCACCGTACAACTGGGTAGGCCGTTGGGGAGTGCTAGGGAGGAGTCAGCTGCCGTGGTGCACGTTGGCACCAATAATATTGGGAAATGCAGTCAAGAGGTCCTGGAAGCCTAATTTAGGCTGCTAGGTAGCATACTGAAGTCCAGGACCCCCAGAGTAGCGTTCTCTGAAGTGCTACCTGTTCCACACTCAGGGACAGTAAGGCAGGCAGAGCTGAGGGGTTTCAATGTATGGATGAGATAGTGGTGCCAGGAGGAGGGGTTTAGATTCGTTAGGCACTGGGATACATTTTGGGGAAAGTGAAGCCTGTACAAAAGGGACAGGTTCCACTTGAACCAAGATGGAACCAGTCTGCTGGCACAAAAAATCAAGAAGGTCGCAAAGGAGCTTTTATAATGACACCTGGGGGATTGCCAGCAGGAACAAGGTCGTATCTGCTTCGGCAGGCAAAACCACCTAAGATGTGAGGGTGAACATGTTTTGAATAAACCAGAAGAGGACAGAGTAGAGCCAGGAGCTGAGCAGAAGGAAACACAAGACAGCTTGCCAAATAAGTCAAATGATGGTAAGGGGGATAGCACACACCAACACCAGGTGAGGGACCCGGCATATAGGTGTCTGTATACCAATGCCAGAAGCCTCCAAGCCAAGATGGGTGAGCTGGAGTACTTGGTTACTAATGAAAACATAGATATAGTGGGTGTAACAGAAACCTGGTGGAATGGTGAGAACCAGTGAGACACAATTATTCCTGTTTATAAACTCTATGGAAGGGACAGGGAGGGGAGGGTTGGGGGAGGAGTGGCACTGTATATAAAAGAAGGAATACTCCAATAAGCTAGAAAACCTAAGTGAACCAGAGTCCTCCAAAGAATCATTATGGGTAACATTACAAGGACTGAAATGAAATGCGTTACTAGGAACATGCGATCGCCCTCCAGATCAAAGCGCTGAGAGTGACCTAAAGTTGGAGAAACAAATAAGAGAGGCGTCAAAGAGAGACAGGGCAGTAATAATGGGTGACCAACTACCCACACATAGACTGGATAAATTCACATTTAGGTAATGACAGAGAGCCCAAATTTCTAGATGTGCTAAATGTCTGTGCCTTAGAACAATTAGTCACAGAATCAACCAGAGAGATGGCAACTTTGGATTTAATCCTGTGTGGTGCCTAGGACCTGGTGCGAGATGCCCGAGTTGCAGAACCATTGGGTAGCAGTGACCATAATGTGATCCAATTCAGCTTATATGCAAGTGGAGAATTGTCAAGGAAGTCCAACACAGATGAAGGGACTGGTAAGAAAGAAGTTGAAAGGGAAAGTCAGGAGGGTCAAATCACTCCAGAAAGCATGGAACATTTAAAGCCGCAGTACTAAAAACACAGTTGGAATGTACACCAAGAGGGAGGAAAGGTACCACCAAGTTCAGGAGGTTGCCAGCGTGGCTAACAAGTAGAGTCAGGGATGCTATAAAAGGGAAGAAGACTTCCTTCAGAAAATGGAAGTCCTGCCCAAATGAAGAGAACAAGAAGGAACATAAACTCTGGCAAAAGAAATGCAAGGACACAATAAGGGATGCAAAGAGAGAGTTTGAGGAGCATATAGCTAGAAGTGTCAAGGAGAATAACAAAAACTTTTTCAAATATATCAGAAGTAGAAAACCTGCCAGGGAAGTTGTTGGACCCTTAGATGATGAGGGTGTGAAAGGGATTATTAAGGAGGATAAGGAGATTGCAAATAAGCTGAATGAGTTCTTTGCATCTGTCTTCATGGCGGAGGATACTGACCATATACCCTCTCCAGAATTGATTTTTTTCAGGTTTAGCATCTGAGGAACTGGGTGAATTTGAGGTGACAAGGGAAGATGTTCTAAACTGTCTTGAAAATTAACAAATCGGCAGGGCCAGATGGCATCCACCCAAGATTTCTGAAGGAACTCAAATGTGCATTTGCTGATCTCCTAGCAAAAATATATGACTTGTCCCTACAACCAGGCTCTGTACCAGAGGACTGGAAAGTAGCCAATGTGACTTCAATTTTCAAGAAGGGATCCAGGGGGGATCTGGGAAATTACAAGCCTGTCAGCTTAACCTGGGTGCCGGGTAAATGGATGGAAAGTATACTTAAGGACAAAATTGTTAAGCATATAGAAGAACAGGCCTTGTAGGAGGAGAACCAGCATGACTTCTGCAAGGGAAAGTCTTGCCTCGCTAACCTTTTGGAGTTCTTTGAGAGTGTCAACAGGCATGTGGATAAAAGTGATCCGGTTGACATAGTATGCGTAGACTTCAAAAAAGCTTTTGATAAAGTTCCCCACCAAAGACTCTTGAGTAAACTTAGCAATCATGGAATAAGGGGACAGGTTCATGTGTGGATCAGTAACTGGATGAAGGTCAGGAAACAGAGTAGGAATAAATGGACAGTTTTCACAAGGGAAGGAGGGAGGAAGTGGGCCCCCCAGGGATCAGTATTGGGACCAGTGCTCTTTAACTTGTTCATAAATGATCTAGAAATTGGGGTGACCAGCAAAGTGGCCAAATTTGCAGATGACACTAAACTATTTAGGGTAGTTAAAGCCACAGCACATAATTAATCTTTGGAATTTATTTCCATGGGAGGTGGTGATGGCCACCACCTTGGATGACTTTAAAAGAAGTTTAGACAGATTCATGGAGAACAGGTCTATCAGTGGCTATTAGTCTGATGGCTGTGGGCCATCTCCAGCCTCAGAGGCATGATGCTTCTCAATACAAGTTGCAGGGGAGCAACAACAGGAGAGAGGGCATGCGCATACCTCTTGCCTGTGGGCTCCCCAGAAGCATCTGGTGGGCCACTGTGTGAAACAGGATGCTGGACTAGATGGTCCTTGTTCCGGATCCAACAGGGCTGTTCATAAGTTCTTATGGTGTGTGTTTGCAGATGTCCGCCCAGCATGTTCCTTTCTCACATGGCGGGGGAGGGGCAGTTCATCTGAATCCACACGCTATACATGACCCAAATTTGTTGAGATGTCACGCATTCATTTACTAGCACATCCCTCTTTTAACTGAAAGGGCTGGGAAAGTATTGTCCAAACCAGCCCTAGGAGAAAAGCACTTATGCTAATCCCTTTAAAATGGCAGTCTTACAACTGGCAGTCACTGTGGACCAAAGGGGAATTGGCTTATATTATTATTTTTTATTTCTACAGAAGGGCAAATGCAAGTAGATTGGACCATTTCCATTCACTTAACTTTAATCAGACAATGGGCTAATTAATTGTTTCCTTTAATAATGTAGTTTTTGACAAAGCGTGTTTTTAATTAAATTAGTAATTGCAAATTGATTTGTTTCAAATAATCTGATCATCCCCCCCCCCCCATTTAAAACTAAGTGTCTCTGAGTAAAGTTTCTACTGCATGTACTGTATTTGTCTCAAATCTGCACTGGCAAGTCCCTGACAACACCATATCATAGAAGCTCTTGAGGTGGAAGGCCTGATACAAGAGGAGTGGCACCAGGGCATGACACATTTGGGCACCTGTCCAGGCCCCAACACCGTGGAGGGTGCTCATTGCTGATGCCTTCCCTGGCCCAGAGGGGAGGATTGGGACCAGTCAGCGCCGGCAGGCATTGGGGGCTGGTCAGTAAGGGCAGGAGGGGCTGTGCCACGTTCCCCACAAGCAAACAAATGCATTTGTTAAGAAGGAGGAATTACCGCCTAATCAGAAGAAAGAGAGATAGAGAGTGTGCCATTTTCTCTGGAGAGAAGGGAGCTTGCTTCAATACCTCCTCCCTGCTGTTGGAGCCTCCTCTCTCCCATGATTGGTCAGAAAAAGTGCCAGTAAGGCTATCTTGATTGTGTAAAGGCTCTCCTAAGCATCGCCCACCCACCCCTGAAGGAAAAATACGAAGGCTGATTGCAACAGCCTGTGTATGTTTTTCACCCTTTTCTCCCAAAGATGGGGAAAAGGATAAAAATTGATTGCCACATCCTGTGTGTATGTATGTATATTTTCCTTTTTCTCCTTGGGGTGGGTGGGCAATGCTTAGGAGAGCCCCTGAACAATCAGAAGACAGGATGGCTTGACTGGCACCATTTCTGGACAATCATGGGAGAGAGGAGGCTCTAGCAGCAGAGAGGAGGGGGTTAAAGAAAGCTCCCTCTCTTCATAGAAAATGACTCTTACTCTTTCTTCGGACTAAGCTGTAAGTTTTCCTTCTTCTTAGCAAGTGCAATTGTTTGCTTGTTTGCTCCCCTCTTGTCCTTACTTACTGACTGTTCCTGTCCAGTGGGGTTCCCCCCCCCCTCTCTCTCAGTATCCCCCTTCTGTTGCATCCACCCACCCCTTTCCCTTTGTTGACCAATAGGGCTTTCCCCCCCTCTGCATTTCCCCCTCTCCAACTACTCCTTTCCCCATCTGTAGCCCAGTGGAATTTTATTTTATTTTTTCTTTGCATTCCCCCACTCTAGCAACCCCTTTCCCCTTCTGTTGCCCAGTGGGGTTTTATTCCCCTGCCCTTGCAGTCCTCCGCCCCATTGCCCCCTTTCTTGCAGTTTTCCTTTCTTTTCCCAAACACCCCCCACCCCCATCAGTCCTTTCTCCTTCTTTTGCCCCCTGGAGTTTTCTTTCTTGCATTCCCACCACCTTTTCCCTTCTCTTGCCCAGCTGGTAGTATTTCTGTATGGAGATTTTGCTGTGTGCTTGCTATAAGAAAACACTCAGTGACTCAGGCTTGCCAGCCTGCCCAGATGTGAGCAACTATGCAGGTCAGCCTGCTGTGGGAAAGTGTTTGCACTGGTGCTGAATGGGTGATTTTATGTTCTCAGAAAGTGTGGGGGCGGGGGGATCCCTCAAGGGATTAATAACTAAATGTACTAAAATGAATGGCCCTTCAGTGGGTGCTTTCTGAAGGTCCACTGGAAATACTGGGAGCCATGAATACCAAGGGACATGCCTGGCCTCTATCAGAATAAATGCATTCATTTTTAGTATATTCTTTCATAACAATGAGATATAATAATAGTAAAGTACACAAAACAATAAAAATCAAGGATAACAAAAAAGAGAGCCAGCAACTATTGTATAACAAAGATTATGACTAGTATCTCTTCCCAGGTGGTGGGCCCCTTTGTCCATACTATTGTGTCAGGTGTGGGCTTTGTTACAGAACAGCTTGTCTTAGGCCTGCAGACTGCACCCCTCTATGTGATTTGGAATTGCAAGCTTGCAATCTTGGCTGCTTGAACACATGGGATTGTGAACTCTGCACATGCCCACATTTGGCAAATGTGCAGTTTGGTCACATGGCACAGGCAATTATGGGGCAGCACTGCCCAAGGTAAAGGTAGCAAACGACTGCAGGGAGATCCCCATGGCCTCTCTTTTGCCAAAAGGGAGGAAGCTAGCATGCAGACTCAGGTCAAAGAGACCGTCACAAGTAAAATAGCTAACCCCCTTGACAATGGGATTAGCTTTGCTAATCGCTTTCACAGCTACTCAGATAAACATGGCACAGCCCCAGCCTCCTATCACTGCATTAATGAGCTGGCACTGACCCAAAGCCAGGATTGTTAACAGAAAAGGAAACCTATCTCTCTCAGGAAGAGATGCCCCGGTCTCCGATAAAGGCTTTTGAGTTCACCCAAACAGTACCCTATACACACCTCTCCACCAGTCAGTCCAGCTTTTGTTCCTTAAAGAGCACACTTACTTGATTGGTTCATGTAAATATGAACTTCTTTGTTACACATGATTTTCAGCCCCTGCAGTCAGGGTGCTTGACTTCTGCATTGTCTCAGAATATTTTTCTGAGTACAAATACCCCTAGCCCAACCACATGGCCTCAGCATCAGGCTGGTGATCACATTTGGAATCAGACTCCACATGGCTCTTTGCCCTACTGGTTCTCAAGGGTTTGAGTTGTAACTCTTTGCTCCTCACCTTTTCTTCTTCCCACCTTTCTGCTGCCTTCTCCCTGCAAGGAAGTCTACCTGCACACTCCAACTTGCATGTGTAACCAACACACCAACGGCTCAAGACTGGTAATACTAACCACCTATCCCTTTAAATCTCCCTGCTCCCTTCTCTCTCCTCTTTAAATCTATATTTTGGTCCTTTCTCAAGCAAAGCCATAAGCTAATTAATTGACAATTTGGACCTTAAGTCAAAACCTCTCTACATGAGATTCTAGTTAATACTTTAGTTAGAATTTGACTGCCTTATCACCTTGCCTGACCAATCTTTTAATTTCCTGTATCCCTATTACCCCTAAATAAATATGTTTGTACAAAATTTCTTTCTCCTCCTCATTTTCCTGACCAAAATTTGCACAAAGCTATTCTGAAATGAACTATTCCATATAGTCACACTGATTCCCTACATTATCCCCAAAGCCTGATTTGAGTGTAATCTGCACTCTGGAACTGTCTAATTTATTATATTCTAGGTGTGCCAGTAGCTTTGAGATATTATTTAGGGGAAAATCTTTTATGTTTTTCTTAATTGACCATGTACTAGGTGGTTAGAAATCATTTGAAATTGTTTTGGCTGAACACTTAATAGAATAGTAACGATCTATCTCCTCCTATGAGAAGAGTAATTCTGCCTTTTGAGGCCTTGTTCCAACACAGTATGACCAGAACAGCTGCAGTTGCACCTGAGTAGCACTTTCCAGGGCCCTCATTCCAACAATCAGCTGTTTGGTAGGGAAAGTGAGTGGGATCCCCTCCAGAATGTATCATTGGTGGGATTCCAGCTTTTGGAAGAGGGCTATGCACATGTGGTCTTGGCTGCTGGATCAGTCTGGGGAACAGATGCACCATCTGTTCACATGCACAATTTCCCCTTCCAGCTTAGGATATATCGGTGGCAGCCTGCTTTCGCACATGTAAAGGTCAAATCTGGACTGGGAAGATAGAATAGCTCTTTCCTGGAGACAGGACTGTCCCTAGGGGAGTGGGAGTCCAGGGCAAATCAGAACATGCAGGGCCTCTTAACATTTATACTGTAGATAATTAAATTAGTCCTGTTTCACCAGTCTCATCCTACCCGCCTCATTGACCTTGCCCTCTGGGCTGGAGGCTACAGCTACCACTACTACCACAATGATTACTATTTACATACTGTAAATAGTATGTAAATACAAAGGAAGATAGGGTTCCGTATTCTCTTATCAGGAGACAGCTGTGTACAAAACGTAACAGAGTATGTTGTTTCTATGACAGCACTGTTTTTCTTTTCTCATTCAGTCTCCCCTGTCTGTTAGAAACTAGCTTCTTGAAGAAGTCTTCCTTAAAAGACTTTCTCATCTTGGACATCACAACTTGTTCTAAAGACAGCACCCAACAGCATGCAGAGAGAATGAAAAGCATACAGTGTGCTGTTTAATTTAAGACAATATGAAAGATAATTGGGCTTTTGTTAAAGGCACACAGAATCAATATTTTGCTCCATGAACATACATAAATTTGAGCTACGTTATGGGGAACAGGTTACAAAGAGATGAGGAAATCTTCCCAGGATGCAGCATTTTAATGGCAGTTAACCCAAAATGCGTTTCTTAGGGATAACGTACACTTTAATCTGGACAAAAACATAATGAAATGGGGCATAAAAATGTGAAGTACACAGTAATTATGTGTGGGAAAGGGTGGTAGTGGAGGATAACATTTCATAGCCTATGTTAGTTTCTAATGGGTTGATGTTTTGATTTGATTGTCTGTTTCTGGAGCTCCTAGGATCATTTTTAGGTATCTTGATTCAGTACAAAGTGACTGTTGGAGGCTTTGGAGAGCCAGTGCTTGGACTTGGTCAGTGAGGATAGCCTGAATTGGTAGGGACATGGTACCACTGTGCCCTACAGGCTTGGGACAGCCAGGCAGCATAAGAAGACCCCTGCTGGATCTGAACAAAGGTCCATCTATTCGAGCCTCCTATTTCCTACAGTGGCCAACAGATGCCTCTGAGAAGTCCACAAGCACATGGCCTTCTCCTGCTACTGATTACCAGCAAATGGTATTGAGAAGCACCCTGTCTAGGGATGTGCACAAGCTGGTTCAACCCCCTTCTCTGGGAAGTGCCAAACCAGCTCAGGTGCCAGTGTTTGAACTAGCTGGACAGGACGGGGAATGGTTCCCTTAAAAAGCAGGTACAGAGCTCCTTACAAGCTCGTCCCCATGCTGCCACTTTTCCGCCAGCAGCACCCACTCTCCAAATGGCTGTGCGGGGCTGAGGCACTGTTCTCTGCAGCATTGTTCCCAGCCTCCATGTGACACTGACATGCAAATGGCCAGCCCATGTGGATGCCAACACGATGAGGAGGCTGCAGGGAATAGCGCTGCAGCCCCACAAAACTGTTTGGAGAGCAGTCACCAGCAGCAGAAAGGCAGCAGGGTGGGGTTGAGAATGTAAGGAGCTCCTTACCTACTTTTAAAGGGAAGCGCTCCCCACCCTGTCAGCAGGTACACCAACGGATTATGCACTTCCCTAATCCTGTCTTTGAGTGTCATCAAGACTAGTAGCCATTTATAGATCTGTCCTATCCCCTTCTAAAGCCATCTAAGCTAGTGCCACTGCCACATCTTGTAGGAGTGAATTCCACGTTTTATTTAATCAGTCAATTTGTCAAAAGAGCTACAGCTACAGTTTGAGGTTTGTGGAGGCCCATCTCAGATTCCTAGCTGATGGCTTAATCAGAGGAATAGCAATGTTGGAGTGGACCCTGGGACAAAAAGTGAAGATGGGCCCTTGCCCACTCCTTCTCAGAGAGGTGCAAGGGGGAGAGCAAAGTGCAAATGGTCACCCACCCAATAGGCCCCATTTAGGGTTGCCAACTAGGGACGTCTGTAGAGGCCATGTGATTATTTGGGGACCAAATCACCTTTTTTGCATTAGGAAGAAGAGAGTCTATTATGGAGACCAAACAACTAACTTTCTTTCTTTCTTTCTTTCTTTCTTTCTTTCTTTCTTTCTTTCTTTCTTTATTTATTTATTTATTTTCTTTCTTCTTCTTCTTCTTCTTCTTCTTCTTTTGCAAATGTGTCCAGATTTCTGGGAAACAGCTGGAACATTTTGTTTGCTCAGAACACTTTGGTCTCATGAGCAGTAGGGATGTATGAGCCAGTTTGGTTTGGGCAGTCCAAGGTCGAACCGGCCCGGCCCCCAAAGAGGGCATGTCAGTCGAGGTTCAAATTGCATCATCTCCCAGTTTGCAGAGTTGGCTCATGGGCTGGCTTTGGGGGTATATTTGTAAAAGGGAAATTGGCTGTACTTTACAAGTACAGGAGATTTCCTAAGCTTAAAAGGCTTTCCCTTACCTTTAAAGTGGCGGGGGGCAGGTGAAAGGCTTTCCTTTCCCTTTTAAACAAAGCCCCGCCAGTGGAGTCAGCCACTATGGCAGCTGCTGTGGCAATGGAGGCTTGGGAGGCAGTGGCAGCCCCCCCCCAATGACAGTTGGAGCCTGCTATGGCCCAGTTCAGGGCTCTGCATGTGTGCAAAGGCCTCTCCAAGGGTCTCTGTGCATGCATTGAGCCCCAAATGGGGCCACAGCTGGCCCAGACTCAAAAAGATTAATAACTTAGAATTATCAGCACTCTCTCCAAACTAGAACTCCCAGGATAGGACTGGTATAAAACACATCAGTGTTTGTAGTGTAGACAGGTGACCATCAGCTACATCTCTCCCCAGTGATGAAGGATGACACTTTGCCCCCACCTCTGTAGGTGGCAATTATGACATCACCTGTGGTTCCTCGATTATGATGTGCTCATTGTCTCCTTGGTGATCGCTAAAGCTCCATCACCAAGCTTTAGCCATCAAGGTGTGGGGGATGCAAGAGAAGCAGCAGCATCTCACAGGAGCAACTTGGTTCTCCTCTTCTTATCCCCAAAATAGTTGGAATAAGCATGGCAAGGCAGTTGTACTCCTTTAAAATATACAGATGAGTGGTAAGGCTGTCAGGTAAGAAGCATTATTGTTGTTGTTGTTCTAGAACAGAAATTTGTAATGGATAGAGGCAGTTTGAAATCAAGCAAGCTAGTGGGTGAGGCAAGTATTCCAGTACCTCTAAATACCAAAATGTTTCACTTCCTTCTTTATTTGGCCCTGTAAATAATCTTTGCCAAGGCTTAATTCTAGAAACAGTAGCGGGAAAGATACTATGTTGCCTGGAGAAGAATCTTCACCCTGGAAATAGACCAACTTGAACAGAAAACTACAGTCAGATAAACAAGACAACCTTTGTTTTGGGAATCATCTGGAAAAGCTGGGGGGAAAAAAGATTCCACCAAGTGTAAGAAAATAAACTCATACCAAAAACCATGACACAAAGTAAGGAACATAACATGTTGCACTGTTTCAGGAAAAAGGAAGTGGAAAACTTCAGATATGACCATCACCAACACAGGTAAGTGCTTTATTGCTAAAGAAAGCAGCCATTTGGTTTCTTTCCTAGAGAACGAGAGGCAACACCATCACAATGTGCTTTATTAGAAGGAAATAGCTTGACTCAAAATGCATGGTTTTCAATCTGTTTAAAACAGCAACAAACTCCTAACGAAAACTCCTAACATGATACAAATCTTTGCATTGTTTCAGGAAGGAGGAAGTGTAAAAGATCACAGGTGGTCACCACCAAAATGGAGGCAAGTCCTCAAGAGGTAAGTCCTTTCTTGCTAAAGAAAATGGGTACTTGGTTTCTTTTCTGTCCCACTGGCCTTTTCAAATCAATCACAGAAGACAGCTATCATGGTTAAACTTTGCTGTTTTGCAGACTGAAAGGCAATTTTCCAGTTTACAAGGAACTGCCATTTATCTGTTCTCTCAAGAGAAAAAGAAATACTTCTCCATAGGAGTGTGCGAACCAGCTCAGCTCAAAAGCTTCAGCTCGAGCCGGATAGGGCTGGTCCAAGTTTGAGCAGAGCTGAGTCCAGTTTGAACCAAGCTGGCCCAAGGTACCTTGAAAGCTCAAACTGCCATTTCATGCAGGGCAAGTTGTGGTGGCCATTTTGTGACACTATGTGTCACTCTCAGAGATTGGCTGTGCTGCCACTGCCCTGATTGGCCAGACGTGTCTTGCCCTTTGGTTGGCTTGCCAATTGTGCCACTCAGTGGCAACTGTCACCCCATTGGCCAAGGTGGAGGGACAAGGGTGGGTGCAGAATAGGAAGGTGGTTCAAATTGCATTTAAAGGCCACCCTATAGTCTCGCAAAGCCATTTTTTCTTGAGATTCTGATTGGAGAGAGCTGGCTGTTGCTTCTGTTGTTTCTTCTGTTGTTGTTGTTGTTGCCGCTACCACTGCTGCCACCTGGATGCTATTGCTGTGTTGGAGTCTTTGGTCTTCGCAGAGGTTTGCTGTGCCTGCCTGTGTGCCGTTGCTTTTGGCTTTACTGCCTTTTTGCCTGATTGATTGATTGATTGGTCTGGTCAGATTTTTTCTTTCCTCCCAGGGCTGGGCTGTTTCTTGCTTTTTAAAAGCAGTGTGCCAGACTTCCTGACTCCTGCTGTGAGTGTGCCCACTTTTCCCTTTATCCCCCACCTCCACCCGGCCTGGTTTAATTTGAAAGTTAAAGCTGTGCCTGGCTCTCCTGCTGCCAGAGAGTGCCCAACCACCACATCATAGTCAGAGAGAGGCCTTTTCTCTGTGATTTACATTTTCCTTGATTTATCTCTCTCTTTAATTTGCATTGGTTATTTTCTGGTTTTTGTTTGGGCTTGCTGGCCCTGCCACATCTGCCCTCCTATGAATGAGTGGGTGCTGCTCTGCTCTGCTACTTGGACCAGCAGCCCCTGGCTGGCCTCCTATCCTATCCAGCTGGACTTCTGGACAATGGAGGGTAAGTAGAAAAATTTCCTTAACTCTTTTCACCCCATAGATTTGGGATTTAAATAGGGCCTTCCTGGTTTGGAGGGTGGGTGCTGTTGTTGTTGTTGTTGCTGCTGCTTTTGACTCTCTCTTTCTTTTTTACAGGTGTTTAGTGTGTTGTGTAGTTATACTGTAGTTGTTGTAATGTATTAGGTGGGCAGTCAGTATAGGTGTGGGTGGTGCTAGGTTTATTTGTTCTTTGTTTTAAATAAAATTTAAGAACCCCAGTGGGAGGTCAGGGGGAGCAAGGCTTGGACCTGAGTGGTGGGGACAGGGGACAGGGGGCCAAGGAGGCAGGCGGAGCTGCTGCGGCTGCCCATTCCCCAATTCTTTGCCCCTGGTGAGGTTGCATGCAGGCTGTCCAATCTGGAGGAGCCTGCTGGCCCAGCTGCACTGCCAGAGCTGCCGCCACCCATGGCTTAGTCAGAGAGTGCTGGCAGTACTGGGGAGAGCACTCCCCTACCAGGGGAACTGATGTTTCTATGGCTAGAGTGGAGGGAGAGGGCTTAGCAGTTGCGAGCTCAGCCAAACAGTCCCTCTCTCTCACTGCCACCCCCACTCATCTTGCCCCTCAGTGAGACCCCCACCATCATCGTTGAGGAGTCTGGGTCCTCACCTCTTCTGGGACCGAGTCTGAGGAAGAGTCTGCTGAGTCACCTCAGCATCACCCTTCTTGTTCCCAGACAGGGTGGTGGGGGTGGTGATGGGCACCCAGCAGCCCCAGTAGGTTTGCCAACACCCAAGCAGCCAAAGATAACCACATTGAATGCTGCAAGCAATGTTTTAAAGCACTTTGAGGTTATCCAAAGTGCTCCAAACAGTGCTTCTAGTGTACACTGCAATGCACAAGTCAGCAGGGGGAAGGCTGTCAAGCATCTTGGGATATTCTTGCTGTGGTGCCACATTGTGTGGCTTCATCCTGACATCCTCAACACTGCTGAAAGTGCTAGTGCACCCAGCTGTGCCTTCTACTAGTGCTGCGCTGGCAAGGATTTTGCACCAGCATCGCAGAACAAGGGGATGCTCCCTTGCCAGGAGTGGGCCAAGGTGTCTGGCAGCAAGTGTTCTGGACAAATAAAGCCACGTCTCATGACTCGGATCTAAGGTGAGATAATGGCTCTGGATGACCAGCCATTTCAGAGGGTGGAGAATGCTAGCTCCCTCCAGCAACTCCAAGTGCTGGCTCCTGACTACCGGATCCCCTCAAGGACCACTTTCGGTCAGGCGGTGGTCTCCTCCCTGTAAAGGTGGTTCAGGGAACTCATGTAGGGCATGCTGAAGGCAACAGAGCCTGGCACAAGCATGCATTTCACAACAGATCTAGGAAACAATGTCAGTGGAATGCACACTGCTTTCCTGTTCCTCACTGCTCATTGATGGAAGCCAGAGAGACAGGTGACCTACAGTGCTGCTGCTGCTGTGTCCAGCCCCTTCCCCAAAATATGGCACAGATGGGCCATGCTGCATGTGCAGACAGACGTGGTGCACACATCAGAGGAACTGATTGGTTGCAGGACTGAGGAATGGCTAGCTGGGAAGCCAAACCTCAGGCGGGGCTTCATTGTCACTAACAATGGCTCTAATGTAACTAAGGCAGTAAAGCAGATGAAGTGTGTGTCCATACATTGTATGGTCCTCACATGGCAGCTCACTGTGTTGGATAGCATTGGCTTCAAGGAGGCCAAAGTGTCCAAAGATCAGGGCCTGCCACCAGGCTGCACTTGTGGAGAAATGTTGAAAGATTGCAGCCCATTTTCATCAGAGCAAGAAGACGAGGCATGTGCTCCATGAGCAGCGGCATGAGCATGACCTTCCTTGACACTTCATTCCTGGGGATGTCAAGAACCAATGGAACTCCACCCTTCTCTTGCTCTAGTGCCTCCAAAATCTGGGAGATGATCACTGTCAAATTTGGGGGTAACCTCCAATTTCTCCACCAGACATACAGGTGATAAAGCGTTCAATCAGGATCATTCTGGGGATGACCGTATAGGTGGACTTGGCAGGGTGGTCATTTTCAAGTGAGCCATTCAAAATGAAGAGGTTAAGTCTGATGGTCATTTGACTTGGCAGAGATCCACATAATTTGACCTCTGGTCCTTTGAAAGGTGGATAAGAGGGAGCCCATCTGCCTCAGGGTTGGGTGGATAGGCCTTCTGTTTAGTGTATAGGGTATAGTCATCAAGACCCAGCCTAGCGTTGAAATCACCACCCAACACCACATACGCCTTAGGAATGGAAAGGAGGAGGTTTGCCGCATAGTTTTCCAGTTCAACCCACATTGATCTGACCTGTAGCTTCCTTTGTTGTTGAGGAAGATATATGTTAATTATCAACAGTTCGCAGTGGCTGGATGGAATCAAAGCTGCCACAGCATATTGCTTGAGCAGTCGAAGCAGTTTAGAGAATGTGTGTAGAGAGGTAGCGACCAGCACACCCAGGCTGCCTTTGCATCTGCCATGGCCTGCCTCAGGTATGACTCCAACTGTATATGAGTGGAACCCATTGAGTAATAACCTCCCAGTTGTCCAGGATTCCTGAATCAGAATAATATCATGGCAGGAGAGATAGTCTCTGAAGGATGGGTCTGTGACAGAGGAACCCCACCCTGTGACATTCCATGATGAGGGTAACTTTACTCTGGTCTACTGGGTCTCATTGTGTAGAGCTGTGAAGTAGAGGTTGTGTGAGGGGATCTTGTGATATCGACAGATCCACACAGGATTGGTGGGGCAAGCATAAGTCCTGACGGGAGATAGCAGGTGGAACGCTTACAAGTTCCTGGGCACACACCTCTGTGGATATCGATCCTCCCTGGCATGAGGTCTATGCGGGGTGAAGAGATTCACATGAAGAGGGGTTCACTGTCAAGGAGAGTTCTTGGACCCATGCCTTGTGTGTTGGTGACCTCTGGGGTTACAGAGAGGGTCTGGATCCATTGAGGTAATGCAGGGACCCCTAACTCTGTCGATCAGCCTACTTCCATGCACCTGTTGTTGCTTCTGAGGTGATGACTGCCCCCAAAGGAATCTTGTCCTCCGCAGGGTTCTGGCTCAAGTTGGAGTGCAAATGGAGAATCTGGGGAAGTGATAGACTCTCTGGGACAACCTGGGTAGATTGTGACATTAGGTTGTGGAGATGATGTGGGAGGGATATGGAGACCCTCCCCTGAGGTGGCAATTTCATATGGTCTGTCGGAGACTGGCAGTGCAGTGACCTTGTCAAAATGTGGATCGCTGGCAAGTAGCATTCCAGGGCGGAGGTCTTGTAAGGCAGCAGTTTCTAGCAGGGGTCCCTCACCTGCTTTGTGACTTGGGAGGCTTGCAGGTATGAGGAAAGGTTCTTGGAGGCTGTTGGGGTGTGTGGGCGCCTTCCCCCCAGATGGGTTCTACTTGGGCACCTGCCCAGGGCGGGGGTCTGTATTGTGGGAGGAAGATTTCATGATATCTGTGATGTCAGATGTCTGTAAGTTCTGGCAGGCCAGTCACTCCACCTGATGGCAGGCTTGTTGGAGGAGGGCCCTGCATCATCCGTTTCACTACCACTTTCTGAACATGAACAAAGGTCTGACAAATGCACTGACAATTTTCTTTTGGCCTGAGTAGGTGTGTGAGTAGCAGAAGTATGGCATGATTTTGGAGTTGAGTAGCTGGAATAATTTGAGATTGTTTTTAGGAGTTGAATGTCCATGTCAGAGTTTGAATCTGTGTGTGTGACATCCTCCCCGTGCCCTGATTGAGAAGTTAAAGCCAACAGGAGTTTAGTTTTTGGGTTTTGTTTTTTAAAAAAACTTTAAGCAATTGATTGTTTTTAGGTGATTCAGTTCATCCTGAACGGCTTTATGCAATTGGAATTCCCCAGGCAAATTGGTGGTAGCTTGCTTGGCTTTGCCACGGCTAGGAGATTTATTGTCCTTGGGGCTAATTAGTTTAATGGTAGGGCTATTAATCTCTCAGCCAGAGATAAGATATCTAATTACAGGTCCTGCAAAAACATGAATAATTTTGTAGCCTTGAAAAAGCAAGCAACTTGACTGGCATGTCAGTTTTGTCACCAGTGCTGCATTTTGAAAGGTTAGAAATCGCTTTCTAAAATGTGGACAAGCAGGCAGAAAGAAGTACAAGATTAAGCCAACGTTTTTTGATTGTGAATTTGAGAGGTAGGACAGAGAGCGAGTAATCTCTTTGTGGTTTGTCCATCTATTTTGAAACACTGAATTAGTTTGGCTAGTAATTCCCAAGAGTCCTGGTGGCATCTTACATGAAGAAGTGAAGACAGATGCAAAGGGAGGGGCTGGTCGGGGGCTAGTGATGACACTCTGATGAGTTTTTAACCCCTTGGTTGTCCTGGGTTATAAATTGATCAAAAGCCTGCCTCAGAAGGTCCAATTTTTCAGTAATAATGTTTACCTGACTCAGAATGGTGATTAGGGATTCTGCTGAGATAATGCAGGCATCGCTGAGTTATTTAGTGATGAGATTGAATGAGTGGTGGGAGGCATAGCTGGAAAGTGTCAGCTCCCTATCTCTCTGATCTGAGGAGCTGCTCAAAGAGGCCCTCCAAGATGGCTTGGACGCACTTTGTTTAATAGCCTCCTTGACTGAGGGGGAGGGGCATCTGTTTCCAGAGCTGTAAATCTATTCTGGTACTGACAGTGCAGACATCTCTTGCTGCCTTGGGTGGGTGGGGGGGAGGAAGGCATCGATCTTGATTTGTTTCTTCTTTCCAATGTGAACTCCTCTATCGTCAGCCAGAATTGCTGGCAGGGCTCTTGGGAGATCTTTTTCTCCTCCTGGGGAGAAGCAAGCACCTGGAAGGTATGCCCAGGAGGGGGAGGAAGCCCAGTTTGGGGCAGGAGCTCGTGAGTTGAGTGGTTAACTAGTCGCCATCTTGGCTCCTGCCCATCATTCAAACCTCATTTACAGAAAACTGCTTCTTGCCTTCATATAAAAGTAGTATCCTATTTTTTGCATCTCATTTTATAACTCCAGAGTGACTGGGCAGAACGTTCTCAAAACTCATATGGGAGTAGCACATGATGATAGCATTAAATGTGTGGATATTTAGGGAAATCAGTCCACCTGTTGGATACGTAATGAATGTTTTTAAGTTGTTAATTTTGTTTTGTTTTTTTAATTGTTAAATATCAATGAGTAGACTGAGCTCCTTGAACTTCTATACATTTAATTCTACATTAATATAGAAACACCATGTGAGATTTCAGAGCTTTCTGCCCAGCCATTCATGAGGAGTTGTTGCTGTTTTTTACTTTCCCATTGATTCCTATGGGGAAATTCTTATTTAAGTCAGAAATTAAGGCACAGCTCCCCCTAATGGTGGCCTGTGTTCATTGCACACATTTGTTCAATTGTAAATCTGCCCCTGTAGCAACTGGGTGCTTTTCCAGACTGCAAGCTTTACTGCGGGAGGAAGTGGCTGAAGTTAGGATGAGTTAGGATGAGAGTATATAAAAAATTTTTAAGCACATATAAATGTAAATAAGCATTAAATGGAGTAAAGCTGGAGTCGTTCACATTGTTGAATGGGGGGGTAACAGTGGGGTCTAGGGGACCCACCACCAGCAGCGCATAAGATAACCTCCCACCCACACCCACCCAACCTTTTTCAAACCTGAAGGGTTCCCCCAGAGCTTGTAAAGGGGAATCCTTACCATATTCCCCTTTGCAAGCACGAGAACTGGTTCTACCTGATCTTGGCACAAATCAAACCACCAGCTGATTCTACTGAACTGACTTGGAGACTGGGTGGTTGGGTTTGAGTTTGGTACAAACTCAAACTGAACTGCCCGGAGTGGTTCCATACATACTCCTACTACTGGACATGGATGAAGAGCCGGGGTCGACCTCATCTGCAAGCTGATGAGTGCCACCCATGTCCTCTTCACATTAGACCATGCTAGGCTGAGCACCAAGACCCACTAAAGATTTTACATGCACTTTTGTAACACTAATCACCCCTTAGGTTGATAATACATTATATGGCATCATGGGAAAATATATATTCAATGGTTACTGAACTAGATAAGAACATAAGAACAGTCCTGCTGGATCGGGCCCAAGGCCCATCTAGTCCAGCATCCTGTTTCACACAGTGGCCCACCAGATGCCACTGGTGGCATGCCCTCTCTCCTGCTGTTACTCCCCTACAACTGGTACTCAAAGGCATCCTGCCTTTGAGACTGGAGGTGGCCCTCTGACTAGTAGCTGTTGATAGACCTCTCCTCCATGAAGTTATCCAAGCCCCTCTTAAAGCCATCCAGGTTGTTGGCTGTCACCACATCTTGTGGCAGAGAATTCCACAAGTTAATTATGCGGCATGTGAAAAAAATACTTCAGTTTCCTGGTCCTCAATTTCCCAGCATTCAGTTTCATGGGATGACCCCTGGTTCTAGTGTTATGTGAGAGGGAGAAGAATTTCTCTCTATCAGTCAGTCAGTCAAGTCAGTCAGTCTTTATTAATACAGCCAATGGCCAGAATTACAAAAATAAAATCATTTAGAATTAACAACTTCATTCTGAATAACACCACAAATATAACAGAATTTAGCAACATTGAATAAGTTCTCCTCTTTACAATCCTTTAAAATTAAAATTAAATAATCCATTTCAGTTAATCCTGGAAACAGGATAAGTTGAGATGAAATGTATTTCTTCCTAATGTCACTGTAAAATTGCCAATACAAAAGGACATGAGCCGTCGTCTCAACTTCTCCCGATCCACATGGACAAACACAACGATGATAAGGAGTATTTTGGAATCTCCCCTGCAGCACAGCTGTATTCATGGCATTACAACGGGCCAAAGTTAAAGCCCTATGAAATTTAGGTACTGTAAGAAGAGATAAATATCTAGCTGGAGAATAGCTTAGAGTTTCAAAATTCAGGAAAACACCCCTAGGAATTAGACTCCTGTCAATCTGAGATTCCACATCCAGAATCCTTTCCTTAAGTCTGCCCCTAGCCTCCTCATAAGGCAAACTAAGAATGGCTGCAGGTGGAAATCCGTAATAGTGCAATCTCCCTTCAATAGCTTCCAACCAGGCTGAGCGATAAGCATCTTAAAAATCAAGATTTCTCCACTCCATGCATGATTTTATAGACCTCTACCATGTCTCTCCGCAGTTGCCTTTTTTCTAAACTAAATAGCCTCAGGTGTTGTAGCCTTGCCTAATAAGAAAGGTGCTCTAGACCCCTGATCATCTTGGTTGCCCTCTTCTGCACCCTTTCCAATTCTACAATGTCCTTTTTAAGATGTGGTGACCAGAATTGTACACAATATTCCAGGTGTGGCTGCACCATCGTTTTGTATAAGGGCATTATAATTTTAGCTGTTTTATTTTCAGTTCCCTTCCTAATGATCCCGAGCATGGAATTGACCTTTTTCACAGCTGCCACCCACTGAGTCAACACTTTCAATGAGCTGTCCACCACGACCCCTAGATCCTTCTCTTGATCAGTTACCGACAGCTCAGATCCCATTAATGTATGCTTGAAGTTGGGGTTTTTCATCCCAATGTGCATCACTTTACACTTGCCAACATTGAAGCTCATTTGCCATTTTGTCACCCACTCCCCCCGTCTGGAGAGATCCTTTTGGAGCTCCTCACAATCCGTTTTGGATTTCACTACCCGGAAGAGTTTGGTATCATCTGCAAATCTGGCCACCTCACTGCTTACCCCTGCTTCTAGATAATTTATGAATAAATTAAAAAGCACTGGTCCCAGTACAGATCCCTGGAGGACCCACTTCTTACTTCCCTCCATTGTGAAAACTCTCCATTTATCCCTACCCTTTGTTTCCTGTCATTCAACCAGTTAGCAATCCACATATGTACTTGTTGCCTTATCCCATAACTGCTAAATTTTCTCAAGAGTCTTTGATGAGGAACTTTGTGAAAAGCTTTTTGGAAGTCCAGATATACTATGTCAACTAGATCACCCTTATCCACACACTTGTTGACACTCTCAAAGAACTCCAAAAGGTTGGTGAGGCAAGATTTACCTTTGCAGAAGCCATGCTGGTTCTCTCCCAGCAGGGCCTGTTCTTCTATGTGCTTTACAATTTTATCCTTGAGGATGCTTTCCATCAATTTGCCTGGAACGGACGTTAGGCTAACTGGCCTGTAATTTCCCAGATCACCCCTGGATCCCTTCTTGAAAATCGGTGTTACATTTGCTACTTTCTAGTCCTCCGGTACAGATAAGTTATATATTTTAGCAAGGAGGTTGGCAATTTCACATTTGAGTTCTTAGAGGAATCTAGGATGGATGCCGTCCAGCCCTGGCGATTTGCTAGTTTTCAGTTTTTCCAGTTTAGAACATAATCTGTTGTCACTGCTATCTGACTCATTTCTTTAGCCTCCATGTCTGAAAAGCCTGTTTCAGGAACAGGTATATGCTCAGTATCATCTGCCGCGAAGACAGATGCAAAAAACTCATTTAGCCTCTCTGCAACCTCCATATCCTCCTTAATCCTTTCACTCCCTCATTATCCAAAGTTCCAACTGCCTCCCTGGCAGGTTTCCTGCATCTGATGTCTTTAAAGAAGTTTTTGTTATTCCCCTTGATGCTTTTGGCTAAATGTTCCTCAAACTCTCTTTTTGCCTCCCTTGTTGTCACCTTGCATTTATTTTGCCAGAGTTTGTGTTCTTTTCTGTTCTCCTCATTTGGGCAGGCCTTCCCATTTTGAAAGGAAGGCTTCTTCCCTTTTATGGCATCCTTGACTTTACCTGTTATCTATGCTGGCATCCTCCATGCTGGATTTCCCAGCAGTGTGCTGTTTGAGACAATTTGCACCTCTTAGAACTTCCTACAATGTTAGATATACTTTGCTGCATCAGCTAACCTGGTTCATGTATTTAAGGCTATTGTAAGTAAGTAAGAGCTGAAAGCCATTTTGTGAAAGGAAATTTTTTTGAGAAAGGTGAATTAATCCCCTCACAAATCCACCCCCCCCACACACACACATGAATGCATGGCTATCTGTAAAATAACATGTGGGGAAATAAGAACCACATCGTTCATTTGATGGAAACTGTGTATTGTACATCGCCTAATGCCCTAAACCTGATTTGCCGCACAATAAATGTTCATAAGTGTACTTGAAACAATGAACAATGTACTATTTTATGGATTAAGCCAACAGTTATCATTTATCACAGCAAAGATGTCTGCAACATGGCATGTCTGATAATCTTGTTCTTCAGTTACTTTCCTCAGGAAAACATCTAATGCACAGAGGATTTTTGAAAATGGTGTTGTTGTTAGCTGTTCTCACACAAGAGGGCTAGCTTGAAGCACACATTATATTTTTTAAAACAACAATTCCCATTCTGCTCTAAAGCTTTAATGTCTTGGAAAATAGATATTGCATGCGCTGTATGCAGTTGATGTATGGTGTACAGATGCAGCTCCATGGGAAACATTTGCATTGACTGTTACATTCTCCTAATTAGATGCTTCTGAATAAATAGCTCCTACTTCCAGCATGTTTTTTATAGCAAACAACAGAAGACATTTCAGTTTGTCTTGCACTTTAGGTTACCCAAATGCAGTCAGCAGAAGTTAGATGACATAATTTAAAGAGGCAGTAAGATTATCATTTCCTAAGCCTATAGCTAGCAAGATCAATGGGGAGAAAAATCTGCAGTTACAACTTATAGAGATGCATTTTCGGGGTCTGTAGCCAGCAGGGTGGTAGATCCCCTGGGGAGTTGCATGCTGCTCTGTGCAGTTAACTGGGGAATTGTAAATCTGAATCCTGTTCAGACCTCTAGACAACAGATCTTAGACAAGTGGTGGGTTGTAAAAGGTTCTTTTTAAGTTTTTCAGAGATGAGAAATGAACAGCAAAGAGTAATTTCCAAGCAGTGCATTATTCTACAGGTGAGGGTTCTATATTGTATTGCATCTGTAGTTTACACAGTTTAATATCCCCCCCAAAGTGGGAGGGGATATTATCCTTTTCCAAAGAGCCAACAGAAAGATGATGATTTTTTGTGTAGCTTGAAGTACTTATCTAATTAACTATTTTGGTGAGGTTTGGACCATAGTTTGAGATCACTGGCTGAACCTGTGTTGCTATATTATCCAAGGGTGCCGATGTGCCACACACTTGCCCTTCACTTGATGGAGCTACTTTCATTTAGCTTATTGTTGAAAAACACAACCAGATGGGTTTGAATTACCCATTTGGATTTGCATAACCAGATGGGTGGTGTCTAAAAAATTTCCACCTGCTGCCTGTTCAGTGACCCATGTGAAGCAATATCAAGGCTTCAGATGAATTCACAAAGAGTGGTGTATGGATAGAATGAAATGCTATCGCTCTTGGCTTTATAAAGAGCTCTGTTGGTAATCCATAGCCAGATGGCCCCTGTAGGTTAGAATGGATCAATAACCTTTGGAGCAAGGGCTTCACATTTCCTTATAGCAAGCCAGCCCAATCAAGAAACAAACACCTTGAGCCTCCCCCACCTTTGGTCAAACTCAATTCTCTTTGCAATGGATATAAAAATCCAAATCTGCCCCCAGCACAACAGTGGTAAGGCTCACCAACTTCCCTACATGCCTCAGAGCTGGTTTAGTCAGTGCCACCCCCACTGAGTGCCTCCAAGAGAGGTTACTTTAGAGGAGAGCTGGTCTTGTTGTAGCAAGCATGAATTGTCCCCATTTGCTAAGCAGGTTCTGCCCTGGCTTGCATTTGAATGGGATACTATATGTGTGAGCACTGTAAGATATTCCCCTTAGGGGATGGGGCCTCTCTGGGATGAGCACCTGCATGCAGAAGGTTCCCAGTTCCCTCCCTGGAATCTCCAAAATAGGGCTGAGAGAGACTCCTGCCTGCAACAGGAGTTGCAGAGAAGCTGCTCTGGAGAAGCTGCTGCCAGTCTGTAGACCAGGGATTCTATCAAAGACCAGTGGCCTTTGGTTGGGGATTATGGGAGCTGAAGTCCAATAACATCTGGGGACCCTTTGAGAATCCCTGGTGTAGACAATACTGAGCTAGAAGGACCAAAGATCTGACTCGATATAAGGCAGCTTCCTATCTTCCTGATTGCAGGCATTACCTAGTCTTGTACAGTCTATGCATGCCAATTCCAGCATATTCCTGCTGCTGGTGTGCCACTGGGATCCAGAGGCTGCGATGGCTGATGGGCCACCCTTGTGAGAAGTGTGCCATGGCAAGCTCTGTGTTGGGAATTATTCAGAAATTGTTTGAAAATGGCTGCCATTGTCATCATGCCTTTCTACAAATGTGCAGGCACATTAGAAATACTGGCCAACAAGATGTACAGTCTCCTGTTAATAGTAAGGACCCCCCAGGTCTGCTGCACAAGGCAGCCCTGATTGTGTAGCGATGGGGTTCCTGTGGAATGACTTTAAACGGCTTCCAGACAGCAGTGAAGTGCTTAGAAACATTGGTCCTTATGATCGATGGGAGTCTGCATGTCATGCCAGCCATTGTGTACCATTCTGGCTCCAATCTTGGAACCAGAAATTCTCCATAAAGAAAAACTAAAAAGTCAGGGATGGAGCACCTTCTTCACAAGAAAAAGCTAATTAAGATACCACTAAAACATTGACCCTCATCTCTGAGTGCAGTTAAGGCAATGTGCGGACCCACAAGTCATCTCTTTATCTCTTCAGTGGGTGCAGGCAGTGGTCTGAAGCCAGCATCTTCTCCCACCCAAATATGGGGAACAACTCCAAGGCATTCTTCAAGCAATGACCTTCCTTTCTTATTTGTATACGTACATGTATGTAGACATTTTCCTTCAATAAGGCACCCTGTTAAAAGATTTTGGCAAGCAGTGGAAAATGAAATAACAACTAAATTTAGAGTTTTGATAACGCTTAATATAGAATGGAGACTACTGCTTTTGTTCACTGGAAATAATATAAAAATGGATAACAAAGTTCTGTTAAGGTTTCTTATACTAGCAGCTCAAGTATTAAATGCTCATAATTGGAAAACTGCTGAAAATCTTAACATCAGTAACCAGGGGCGTATTTAGGGGCAGGGCAGGCAGGGCACGTGCCCCGGGCGCCACTTGAAGGGGGCGCCATTTTGTAAAATTAAACTTTTTTAAAAAAATGGCTGCCAAAAACAAAATGGCCACCGTGCATGCTCAAATAGCCTCTGTGAGGCTCTAGGTCATGCCAGGCTTTGCAGAGGCCATTTGAGCATGCGCGGTGGCCATTTTGTTTTCAGTGGCCTTTAAAAAAAAAAAGATTATTTTTAAAAACGGCCACTGCACATGCTCAAATGGTCCCTGCGAGGCCCTAGAGGCCAGCGGGGTGAGGGGGAATCTTTGCAAAAAACAACAACCAGCCTTTAGGAAGCCCCCCAAAGGGGCTACGGGTAAAAATAATAATAATAAAAATATAATATAAGACACTGTACACATATTCAGATTGGCACTATGTACAGAGAATCAGGGCTTGTGAATACTGAGCTGACGCTTAAGAGCTAGGATTGTATTCATTTGCTCTTACTTTCCTTCTTGTGATAAGTGAGTTAAATGTGATGTCTTGCTAATATGGCTATTAATGGTGAGTTTGTCTTTGAATCAGTGTGAAACCCTTAATATTAAGGCCCACTGGGAGTTTCTTGCTCTCTTTCTTTCATTTTAACTGTCTTTCTGAAAGACTAGAATATATTCCAAGCAGTGACACAGTTTACTCTGCATATCCTTTAATTATTTACAGAGTATCTGGGAAAAGTCAAATTCTCCATTGATTTTTAAAACTTATGTAATGGTGATGCTACAATGCATAGTAGAGAATTAGACAGGCACTTCTGTTTAGTTTTCCAAGTACATCTCCACATAGTATTTGGGTATTTCATGAGCCCCAGCATACTGAAATTTGTAGTTTTCCAGCATTTTTTGGTCTGGCTAAGTCCACTGCTAAATAGTTTTTGAAATATTAAAAGATTAACGAGCTTGACTTGTATTTTTGAGCTGATATTATGGTAAAGTTATCTGAAAGATGGGTGTCAGATGCTTGGACAGGGGGCACAATTTTAGTGTTTGCCCTAGGCGCTATTTCCCCTAGATACGCCTCTGTCAGTAACTGGTTTAAAATAATACTGGAATATATGCTTGAAGAACTCATTTTATTTCGATGTAATAATATGCGACAAAAGCTAAATAGATATGATTTTAAGCAAGTATGGAAACCAGTTATAGACACAGTGGAGATAAATAGGTTTTATTATAATCCAAGTAAGATCTTGGTTGAAATGGTGAAGATGATGGATTGAATATATAAGTATGATTGATATACCAGTTTAACAAAATCTATAGCAACTGTACATATTGCAAATGTTTCTGTATCCTGTTGTACCATCCTGTTGTAACATTAATGTATATTTCTAATATTCAATAAACTTATAAAAGTTAATTTTTAAAAAGTTTGGGAGGGAACTGTTCCCCGCCCCCAAAGGCACCCTGTACTATACATATACTCAGGGATTCCACGGATATCAAGGTGTGGACTGATATTGCAGACTTCTCTATTAGATAGGTGTTAACATTATTGAATGGAGATCATTATAGTATGTCTTGGAGAACAGGCAATGAACTAACCTTGAGTTCAATCTCATCTAAAGGATATCCCCAACAGACAGAAGCATGTGATGATGATGATTCCCTGGGATGCTATGTGGTAGAAGCAAGAGTGAACGTTGAAAGCTCATATTCAAGAAATCCTTCCTTTCTAAAAATAAATACATTGTAACCAAGAACAGACAACTTTAATTATACCTTAGAGGATCCACGGAGCCTTTGGTGTGGTGATGATATATTGGTCAGAAAAGCCAGGAAAAAACAACCAAAAGGAAATGAGATGAGATGAAGTTTGGTTGCTAGGAAGTTAAGTCCAAATGACTCAGAGAGTGGCCATTAGTGCCACAGCAGCTTAGGGACTTTCTGAAACTATTTCCAGGGAGTGTTAACTTTGCCATTAAACTAACTCCCCTGGCATATCTGAGGTTGTGTGTTTTTTCCCCATCCAACAAGTAATAACTTTTTAACATGAGAATTTGAAAGTCATAAGTCTATAACTGAAATTTTCTCTCAAAAGAGCCTTAAAACACATTTCTTTAACCAGGCTGTTGGTGGATTTTTAGATAGTTTCTCATTGGTTTTGATTAGTTGTTTTTGTTTGGGTGTAAACTGCCTTGAGATTTTATGATCGGTGGTATATACATGCAAATATACAGTAAAATAAATAAAATAAAATATATGATCCAGCTTACTAAAAGTCACACACAATGTACTAGGGGAAGTCAATAAATAAGGTGAATTTAAGTATAGCATTAAAATTGCTAATGTTTTCATTATCCCTGCTAACTGAGCAAAGAGGCACCTTTTAAAGTGGTGGTACTTATTTTATTTTATTTTATTGTGTTTCTATTCTGCCTAATATAGAAATTTCTAGGCAGTGTACAAATTAAAACATAATATAAACACATTTAAAATTCATAAGAATAGACAAAAAATCACAGTAGATAAAAACACACATTAAAATTTAAATTTAATATTTATCAGGGGGAGAGCAACTGGCCCTATCCAACCCCAGCAAAGCATCCTTCCAGTGGCTGTTGCTGATACCTGCCTTATGTTTCTTTTTAGATTGTGAGCCCTTTGGGCACAGGGGACCATCTTATTTAAGTATTATTTATTTTTCTATGTAAACCGCTTTGAGAACTTTGGTTGAAGTGCAGTATATAAATATTTGTCATTATAGTAGTATTAACTGTTCATTCCAGAAACATGAACATACACTGTTTTTCATTGTAATCACCTCCTATCTCAACACATTTATTCCAGCGACTGTCAAGCTTGTTGATTCCATCAGAGAGAACAAGGATTTGGTTTTAAAAAAATGTAGACAATTATATACCACATTTTGAACATCTGCATCACCCTTGTGCCCCTTTAATGCATGTAGATGTAGTCACATGACAATGTTCACCTCCAGGTTGTCAAAGCAACACTGGAGTGTATCCAGGAATTGAAATTTGAGACATCCGCTCCTGTCCTGATCTTGCACCTTCTGATTGTCACATTTGGCACCAACAAAAAAGAGACTATGTCTCAAGATGCTTGTAAATATATGAGAATGTTTTATTGGAAGCCCAATGTGTTTCGGACAAGAACACCTTCTTCCGGGACAACTCTATAAAGCCTTACAAGAGATCTCTGTTTAAAAAATACTCTTCACTAGCTTGAATCCCATTGGATTTAGTGTCTCTTTCTCTCTTTTCCCACCACTCCTCCTCTTCCTCTTCCTCTGCCCCCTGGAACACTGGAAAGAGAGAATTCTTCCTCCTTTGCCATAGCAGTTGCTGCAGTAACCACCTCTTGTTATAGGGTTTGGGAATTATGGGGGAGGGGACTTGGGGGCTTGCAGAGGGCAGCAGTTATGTAGAAATTTAGAACTCCCATGGCAGGCGGAGGGGCTTTTTCCAGAATGATGTTCTGCTTGTGATTTCTGGTTCCAATCTGGAACCAGGATTGAGGGAGCTTACCCATCTTTAGCAACGCAGCCACCTCAGGTGTTGGATTTGGGGTACCACTGATGGATAGTGACTTAATGTTCAACATGGTGTGGGGGAGTATTATCTAGGTTTTATATCTCAAGTGCCAAGCACTCTTGTCATCAGTTTTCAGTATTTCTTGTACTTCCCACCCCCTAGTCACTAGGGTTATATCTGCAAGATATTACTCAGCAAGCAGAAGGGGTGTTGCCAAGGACGTACAAAACATGCATCACTGCATTATAGCTGGCAGTATTGCTGAGTCTTCTCTTGTCCATTGCCCCATCTGCACATTCAAAGCATTCATAGTGGAGGAAGAACTCTCTCTGATTGTATATTGATATTAGAGGAACAGAGTGTCAGTGAAAAATGGTGATTTTTCAACATTTATTGCTTGTTTCATCATGGAAATGTTCCAACTGTCTGTCTTGGTAATGAAATGTCCCCAGGAGAACTTCCCTGTTGCCCAGTAACTGGAGAGTTACCAAATCTTTTTTTCTTTTCCTTCTCATTTCCCAGTCTCATCCCCACTGGCAGAGTAAACAGTCAAGCATGCTTTTCACTTGTTTAAACCATCTTTATAGTCTCAGTGTATGGCACAGAAGCAGGAGCATTGACTTTTAATTCAGATTATGGGTCTTGGTTCACACACTCACACACTGAGCACTTTTAGAGATATTGCTAATGCTAAGGAAAATATGCAGTAATGGAGAATTGCTTTTCCTTGAGTAGTGAAAAGGCTACTTACTCCATCCCCTTCTTGGGAAGGCAAATGAATAGGAATGCATTTGTCGTACACTCATCAGCAGAGAAGTACTGGAAATGAGCAGAAATGGCCAGAAAGAGCATCAATCATTTGCAATGCAATGAAAAGTTCTAACTAGCAGTTTTTCATTCTATTAGGCTTCTAATGTACTGGGCAACATCTTCTCTTATTTCTTCTGCAGCCACCAGGAAGAAATAGATTATTGTTGAGGGACTATTTTAGTGCTACCAAGGTATCTGCTGTATAAAAATGATTGCCTAACTTGAGCTAGCTATTTATTATAAATATGGGATTCCAGTAAATAAGAGGGTAATACAAAATCTACTATAATAACAATTAATTTCTCCAGTAAATGAATTGCATCTATGATCACTTCATATGTGACATATTCAAAGCCACATTTTAGCTTAATATTATATTGTGTTCAACCTCTCCGCCCGACTCTGAAATACTCCATATGTCAGAAAAAAAGTCCAGGGAGGCAATCGAGGGATTAGCTGCCAAACATTTTCTATCTTTTAAGCAATGCTAAACCTAGGTAGTACACCTGGGGTCTTTTAAAATGCACCAGATGTTCTGTTGGAAATTTCAAATGAACACAATACTTTCTATGGTGGGGTCACTGTGAAAGCACACGTACCCTGTTTTGTTCATACAATCATCTCTCCAAGAGTGAGGATAGGGGAAATCAGTTCAATGTGTTTGGAAAAGAAGTTTGGAAAATAACTAGTTCTGCTGATTGGCTGGGAGCTTGTAACATCTCAATCTCCCTCTTCTCTTTCTTGGAAGACATTTTAAACTCTTTTAAAAAATGAATGGCCAACATGACAGGCAGACCTACACTGATATCAGGCATCCGCCAGGGCTGCTGCACAACCTGAAAGGCTGTCTTGATGGTGCAGCACAATAGTGCACTATTGGAGCTACCTGTCAATTTGTGCAGCAGCCCCAATGGGTTCCTAACATTGATAGAGGGCTGCCCATCATGTCAGCCATTATCTTTATTATTTTTTTAAGGGGGGAAATTGGAGTGTTGACTTGGAAAAACCTGTGATACTGTTATAAAATAATGCTAGACAGCCACTTGAAACATGGTAGGAAGGTGCAAGACAGATGATTCAATCAGCTTTTGGTTCACTCATAATCATGTCTGTTAAAGGCATTGTGAATGTGACTGGGACGTTCTCTTCCAATTTCAGTTTCTCCTTGGAGGAACCCTGAAATACTCTCTTGAACTTCTCTGGGGAAATATTGGTTCCATCCTTAGTATAAGTAATAGTAGTAGCCATTGTTTCCTGGGAGGAGGCCTTGCAGTTGGCTCTAGTTTAGCCTTTCCTTGAGGAATATGTCTCATACCTCAGTGTGCTACTTTTGTTCCTCTCTTCTTCCCTGCTAAAGCTTTAGAGAAATTTCAATCAGACTAGCAGCTCCAATATTCTGCCAGTTAAAGAGGACCCCTAGTATCATGTGCACTCAGGGGTCTTTTCAGACAGCTAGCTTGGCTCCACAACAAACCCAGGTTATGGACTGAGGCATCAGTCAAGCAGCATGTTCCATAAGATCCCTTGCAGTGGCACTGAAGATGCTGGGGTACAACTCTTGGATTGTGTGCAGCAGCTTAAAGAGTTTTCCCCTCAATATCCACTGTGACTTTGCAAGGGTTAGGAGGTCTCACCTTTCAGGTTTTGCACTGTATACCTGCTTAATATAGCAAAACGTCTTGGGCCAGCAAAGCTCTGCTTTAGATATTCCAGTATCCTTCACTTCCCATAATGATGTCCTAGCTGTCTGCACCAGGACCCAAGAGAAATTCAGAATCTGTACAGATAGCACAGTCCGTGCTGTGGAGGGGCAATGGCAACAACGTGCACCTGGCATTCATGTTGGCTGCTGAGCAGCCCAGAGCCTCTACCAGCAGACTAAAATAGAAACTGAACCTGTAGAGGTCTCATTCAAAAGGGCCATGGGGATAGATGCTGAGCTGCTATCTGAGACATCTTCAGAAAAGAACAAACAAACAACAACAATGGATATTTATAGACTGCTTTTCAAAAAAAAGTCCCCAAAGCAGTTTACAAAGAGAAATAAAAATAAAGATGGATCCCTGTCCCCAAAGGGCTCACAATCTAAAAAGAAACGTAAGACAGACACCACCAACAGTCACTGGAGGAGGGATGCTGTGCTGGGGTTGGATAGGGCCAGTTGCTCTACCCCTGTTCAATAAAGAGAATCACCACTTTTAAAAGGTGCTGCTTTGCTCAGTTAGCAGGGACTGTGCACTTTTGAACAAAGCCTGTTCTAAAAAGGAACCCCTTCATGCCTGCCCATCTCATAGGCTAATTGGAACGGAAAATGTGTGTCTGTGTGTATGTGTACATATTGTCTCTGCCTCCATAGTTTTAAAATGCCACCACCATTTTTGACTTGCTTTTCTTTGTGCACCAGATATTGCAACCACCCTCTGCCTTGCTTAAGAATAGTAATGGATCCTTGATTATTCCCATCAGATTTAGCAGACTCACCTATTCTGAATCCCTTTACACATGGACTGCACAGTCTGACGTATGCCAGTGTGGAATCTTGGTTACTTCCTTCCTAATAACCTTTGGGAGAGAATTTCCTATCCTCTTGTTTGTTACTGAATACAAGCAATTATCTTGAAATCACTGGGTATGGTACATGAGAAGAGAGAGATCTATTTTTCTAACATCTCAATCCTAAAAACATGTAGCTGGAATTTCATTGATTATTTTTTAAAGATCATTTATTTCAATGAAGCTTACTGACAAGTAAGTGTGCCTAGAATCACAGCTGAAACTACTATTTCCTCATTTTATTTTATTTGTGGGCTGGAGGTGTATCTGATTTGAATTTCTTTGCCCCATCCTTCTATGTGATTATAAGGTTGCCTCATCTTCTATAACTAGCTGGTATATATTTAGTACTACTGTTTAATTACTTAACTACAGAAAATCTGTAGCAGTTTGGATATGCTAAAGGTGCTTTTTGATTGCTTTCACTTTGCTTTGAGAAGAGGTTTTTCAAATAAAGTAGTTGCTACAGTTTCTTTATTTTTTTATTTTTATGTATTTTTTTTATTATTTGTTTTTGTTTTTGTTTTGGGGAGGTCTTATTTAGAACAGTGAAAGCTCCTGAGCCACTAGCAGAATTATGACTATCTAGCCCATAAGAATTATGATAAGCCCTGGTAAATTTTCCAAATATGTTGATGTTAACATATTTTACAAAAGCTTCTAAAATAATTGAAGCTATGTTACTTAGAAATGTCACATTGATTGCAATGGAACTTATTTCCATGCAGTAATGTTTTTAGGAATGATAGATTTAGAAGTGGTACCCTCCAGAACTACTAAAATCAGTGAGCGGTTTCTATTGATTTTGATGGGCTATGAATTGCAGTCCTGATTTTTTAAAGGAAGAATTAAGCTACGTCTAATTCCTAATAGACATCAAAGCCTTTTTGGCATGTTAAAATTGCTTTACACCTTAGCATTTCTTCTGGGTACATACAAAACATGTTGGTTAACTTGATGTGCAGAAGGAGGGCTGAAGAGCCACAAGAAGCCTTCAGTGTCCTGGGCAGGGAGAGGAAGGGGGCGCAATTTTCGTAGCTCTTTCCTCCCTTCAAAATACTTTTCACTGATATAAATATGGTTCTGTGCAATCAGGGGGAAGGGCTCCTATACTTATATTTATTTATACCAGTGGAAATGGCTTTTGAAGGGAAGGGACCGGTGTGAAATTTGATTCACCTTCTGCACCCAGTCTGCTGTGCGACATTGACTTCAGCACAAGGGATAATGAAGACTTCTTGTGGATCTGTAGTGCTCCTTCTGTCATCAGAGGGCTGTACATCATGTCAGTTTTTGAAATGTCCAATAGAGAGCTAAGCATGCTTAACATAAGAACAGCCTGGCTGGATCAGGCTCAAGGCCCATCTAGTCCAGGATCCTGTTTCTCACACAGGCCCACCAGATGCCACTGGAAGCCTACAGCAAGAGATGAGGGCATGCCCTCTCTCCTGCTGTTACTCCCCTGCTACTGGTACTCAGAGGCATCCTGCCTTTGAGGCTGGAGGTGGCCTTTAGCCCTCCAACTAGTAGCCGATGATAGACCTCTCCTCCATAAAGTTATCCAAACCCCTCTTAAAGCCATCCAGGTTGTTGGCTGTCACCAGATCTTGTGGCAGAGAATTCCACAAGTTGATTATGCATTGTGTGAAAAAGTACTTCTGTTTGTTGGTGCTAAATTTCCTGGCAATCAATTTCATGGGATGACCCCTGGTTCTAGCGTTATGTGAGAGGGAGAAAAATTTCTCTCTATCCACTTTCTCCACACCATGCATGATTTTATAGTCCTTTGTCATTTCTACCCGCAGTTGTCTTTTTCCTAAACTAAATAGCCCAGGTGTTGTAGCCTTGACTCATAAGAAAGGTGCTCTAGGTGCCTGATCATCTTGGTTGCCCTCTTCTGCACCTCTTCCAGTTCTACAATGCCCTTCTACGGTGACCAGAACTACACCATAGATTAGTATAAGGCCATTACAATATTACTATTTTTATTTGCAGTACCCTTCCAAATGATTGCTAGCATGGAAGTGGCCTTCTTCTCAGCTGCCGGCAATGTTTTCAGAGAACTGTCCACTATGACCCCAAGATTTCTCTGCTGGTCAATCACCAACAGTTCGGACACTATCAGTAGAAATGTGCAGACTGGCTTGACAGTGAGCCAGTTCACCATTGAACAGGTCTGGCTCAAGGGCTTGCTTTCGAGCTAGACCAGGCCTGGTTTGGTTTGAGATCGAGCCAAACCGCCACCACCCCGGCCGACTTGGGGCTCGTTTGGGATTTTTAAACATTTTTTTAAGCATTCACTGCCTCTGGGGGGTGCTGCTGAGGCAATGGGAGGGTCTCTGGTGGTTCCCCCTTCCCCTGCCTGCCTCCCCCCAGTCTCAAAACGGCCCAGTTCAGGCCATTCTTGGCCTGTTCCAGGCCTCTCTGCACTTGCAGTGGCCATTTTGGAGGCTGCCACACATGCACACTGGCCATCTGCATGACCGAGCAAACCGTTTTTGTGCACATCCCTAGTGATCAGTGTATATGTGAAGTTGGGGGGAGTTCTGCCCAATATGCATCACTTTACACTTGTTTACACTGAACTACATTTGCCATGTTGTCGCCCTCCCCCCAATTTTGGAGAGATCCTTTTGGAGCTCCTCACAACCTGTTGTGGATTTCACTACCCTAAATAATTTAGTATCATCTGCAAATTTGACATCTGCCTATTGTGTCTCTGGGCAGGACTACAAAGTGCGTTATTGCAGATAGTGACTGGCTCAGTTTGAGACAATAGCTGTGGCCTAGAACAGCATAGAAATAGGGCAAAGCCTGTCCCTTGCCCCAAACCCCTGATGCACCAGGGATGGGAGCAAATTAATCCCACCCCAGTGGTGTCCTTGACCACCCTCTGTCTTCAACTTTCCCCCCAAGCTTGCCATTGAAAATTAAGTGCTGCACTTGGGTTGACTTTGCAGTGGTTACAAAATGAGTCTGCACACCAACAGTGCATGGCCTCATCTCCACACAGGGACTCTGAGGGGCAATGATTCTCCATGGGCTCCTGCACAGATATGCTTTGCAACTCCCCTCTCTTATATAAGCCCTTTTTTTTTCCTGCACACACATATCCGGCCTGAATATGTGATTGCTGCAGATTTTGTTGTCTTACTCCAGGTTCCATCTGATGATGCTGTTTGTAGAGATTTCACCTTGGCAATTGTGTATCACATCTCTTTCTGGTTCCTTCCTTCCTTCCTTCCTTCCTTCCTTCTCTCTCTCTCTCTCTCTCTTTCTTTTTTTACAGTCATGCTCCTGATAACCTCACGACTCACTGGAATCAAGACCAGTGGGTACACAGGGGCAGTGCTTTACATATGAGTAACTGAATTGATTGTAAATACACAGAATATATAGGTTGCTTGCACAGCAGGCTTTTCATCAGCTCTGTTTACTGAAATGGATTTCCAAGCAGCTACTGTATAATCTACTTCAGGCGGCAATACATCAGTTTGCTGACTGCTTTGAATTTGTTCCAAAATATCTTGGCTGCCTGTATACAGCAGTGTAAATATGTCAGTGAAGATATTAAAAGGAGTTATGAATTGGGGAGAAGATGGAGAGGGAATAGTTTGAGTGAAAATAAAATAGATTTAGTACTTGTTCACCCATTTCATTTAAGAACATAAGAACAGCTCTGCTGGATCAGGCCCAAGGCCCATCTAGTCCAGCATCCTGTTTCGCACAGTGGCCCACCAGATGCTGCTGGAAGCCACAGGCAGGAGTTGAGGGCATGCCCTCTCTCCTGCTCTTACTCCCCTGCAACTGGTACTCAGAGGCATCCTGCCTTTGAGGCTGGAGGTGGCCTATAGCCCTCTGACTAGTAGCCGTTGATAGACCTCTCCTCCATGAAGTTATCCAAACCCTTCTTAAAGCCATCCAGGTTGTTGGCTGTCACCACATCTTGTGACAGAGAATTCCACAAGTTGATTATGCATTGTGTGAAAAAGTACTTATCTTTGTTGGTCCTAGATTTCTTGGCAATCAATTTCATAGGATGACCCCTGGTTCTAGTGTTATGTGAGAGGGAGAAGAATGACTCTCTATCCACTTTATCCACTCCATGCATGATTTTATAGACCTCTATCATGTCTCCCCGCAGTCGTCTTTTTTCTAAACTAAAAAGCCCCAGGTGTTGTAGCCTTTCTCATAAGAAAGGTGCTTTATGCCTCTGATCATCATAGTTGCCGTCTTCCGCACCTTTTCCAGTTCTACAGTGTCCTTTTTCAGTTGTGGTGACCAGAACTATACACAGTACTCCAAGTGTGGTCGTACTATAGTTTTCTATAAGGGCATTATAATATTAGCCGTTTTATTTTCAATCCCCTTCCTGGAATTGGCCTTTTCCTAACATGGAATTGGCATTTTTCACAGCTGCCACACATTGAGTTGACACAGCTGCCATGACCTCAAGATCCCTCTCCTGGTCAGTCACTGACAGCTCAGATCCCATCAACATATACTTGAAGTTGGGGGTTTTCGTCCCAATGTGTATCACCTTACACTTGCCAACACTGAACCGCATTTGCCACTTTGTCACTCACTCACCCATTTTGGAGAGATCCTCTTGGAGCTCCTCACAATCCGTTTTGGATTTCACTACCCAAAAGACTTTGGTATCATCTACAAATCTGGCTACCTCGCTGCTTACCCCTGCTTCTAGATCATTCATGAATAAATTAAAAAGCACCGGTCCTAGTACAGATCCCTGGGGGACCCCACTTCTTACTTCCCTCCATCGTGAAAACTCTCCATTTATACCTACCCTCTGTTTCCTGTCTTTCAACCAGTTAGCAGTCCACACATGTACTTGTCCCCTTATCCCATGACTGCTAAGTTTTCTCAGGAGTTTTTGATGAGGAACTTTGTCAAAAGCTTTTTGGAAGTCCAGGTATACTATGTCAACTGGATCTCCTTGATCCACACACTTGTTGACACTCTCAAAGAACTCCGAAAGGTTTGTGAGGCAAGATTTACCTTTGCAGAAGCCATGCTGGTTCACTCCCAGCAGGGCACAAGTGGGATAACTTGTGAGGGGACTAGTCAGACTCCTGCTCCCTTGAATCAAAATTTGGATCCATAAGTTTCCTGCTGTGATGCTTTTAATAAGTTTTTTGTGGACAAAATCTCTCGTATTCGGGCAGATTTAGACTTCGACTCCACAGCTAGTACAGTATCAGATGCAGAGGTATCCAGCTACTCCTCTTGTGTGGTTAAACTGGATCAGTTCCAGTTTGTGACTCCTGAGGATGTGGACAAGCTGCTTGGAACGGTGCGTCCTACCACCTGTCTACTTGATCCTTGCCCGACATGGCTTACACTATCTGGCAGGGAGGTTGTTGTGGAGGGTCTGGTGGTAATTATTAATGCCTCTCTGAGGGAGGGCAGGATGCCCCCTTGTTTAAAGCAGGCAATTATTAGACCTATTCTTAAGAAGCCTATCTTGGATCCCTCGGAGTTTAATAACTACAGGCCTGTCTCCTACCTCCCATGGTTGGGTAAGGTGATTGAGGAGGTGGTGGCCTCCCAGCTCCTAGCAGTCTTGGAAGAAACTAATTCTCTAGACACACTTCAAACTGGTTTTCGGGCGGGCTACAGAGTGGAGACTGCCTTGGTTAGTCTGATGCATGATCTCCTATTAGGACTTGACAGAGGAAGTGTGACTCTGTTGATCCTTTTGGATCTCTTGGCAGCTTTCTATACTATCGACCATAGTATCCTTCTGGAACGTCTGAGGGAGTTGAGTGTAGGAGGCATTGCTTTGCAGTGGTTCCGCTCCTATTTCTCGGGCAGATTCCAGTTGGTGTTGCTTGGAGACTATTGCTCTTCAAAACTTGAGCTTTAATATTGGGTCCCTCAGGGCTCCATATTGTCTCCAATGCTTTTTAACATCTACATGAAACCGCTGGGAGAGATCATCCGGGGATTTGGTGCTGGGTGCTATCAGTATGCTGATGACACCCAAATCTATTTCTCCATGTCAACTTCATCAGGAAAAGGCACATTTATTTTATTAATTATTATTTATTTATTCGATTTTTAGACCGCCCTTACAGAATAGCTCAGGGCAATTCACAAATATCATAAAACAGTTAAAATCAATCAATGATCGGGAATAAAAAATTTAAAAAATACAATAAAACAGCTAAAAATAAAACAATTCAAAACCTTAAAAAAAAATATACATTGAAAACCCTTTAAAACATTTTCAAAAATCCTGGAAGGCTAGGCCGAACAAGTAGGTCTTTAGGGCTCTCCTAAATGCCAATAAAGAATTCAAATTACTGATTTCTGCAGGGCGCGCATTCCACAATCTAGAAGCAGCTACAGAGAAGTCCCACCTCTGGGTCACCGCCAGATGACCTGGTGGCAACTGGAGCCGGACCTCCTCAGATGATCTTAGCGTGCTATGGGGATCAAACCGAAGAAGGTGCTCTCTAAGGTAACCTGGACGAACCTTAATACCACGTAGTGATCCGTCCATGACAATGGGGAAACTACCGGATCCCCCACCCATGGAATACCCCCCTGATCCGAACAGAAGACCAGATTGAGCGTGTGGCCAGCAGCATGAGTTGGTTCAGATACTAGTTGGGATAGGCCCATAGTTGTCATGGCCACTATGAACTCCTGAGCCACACCACAGAAGCCAGCCCCAAAGTGGATATTGGAGTCCCCCAGGACCAAAAGCCTGGGGCACTCCAACACCAACTCCGTGACCAGCTCAGACAGCTCGGTTAGGGAGTTGGGCAGCGGGGTGATTGGTACACCAACAGAATCCCCAATCTATCCCTAGTTGCCAGCTTCAAAAATACACACTCGATAGAAGTCAGCTGCCTCACAGGGGCCCTGGTAAGGGAAATGGCGTTCTTATGGACCACAGCCACTCCACCCCCCTGCCCACTTCCCCTAACCTGCTCCACAACAGAATAACCTGGAAGGAGAAGCTGAGCCCACACTGGACCACTTGCCTCACCCAACCAGGTCTCAGTTATACATGCCAGGTCAGCTCCCTTGTCCATGATCAAGTCATGAACAATTTCGATCTTATTCTGAACTGACCTGGCATTACAGAGGAGCAAGGCCAGGCTCTGTGGGAAACTGGAGCTCCTCCCCAAGGACTGAGAGTTGACAGAGCAGCTGGAAGTGGAAACAGTTACTAAATTACTAGTTTCCCTTCCCCTGTAACGGCCAGCTGCTCTGACTACACCAATTCTTCTATTCCCCACCACTACAGCAATAGCTGCCCCAGAACTACTGGATGCACCCCCTGTAATATCCCACTCAGGAGAGCCTATATCTGCAAATGGGCCTGGCTCAACTCCGTACAATAAAAGCAACCCTCTAACCCAAAACCTCCACCTACAACAGAACCTCCCCTCAACAACTACCCCAAAGATCCAGCTGTAAAGGCGTGCCCCTTATATGAAAAACAGGCCAAAAATTCTGGCCCTCACCCTCATTACTCCCCTGAAGTGACTCCCCCAAAGGGGCAACCCCCTTTGATGTCGCCCGTTCGGTGGCAACCCTGCCAGTGTCGGGCCCGCCACCACTGGGAGCGTCCTTCTTATAAGTCCTCGGCAAAAGGCCCGGCTGGTGGAAATGGGGGTGGGGGGGAGAATGTCAAGTCACCTTGGGCTTGGCCTGCAGATGGAATCAGGAGGGGGCAAAAGGAGAAGGGGGCAGCTAGGCAAGAACCCCAGATTCTCACCCTGAGGGGTGCCCAGAAAGATGGTAGTCCCTCCTGCACAGATGGAATCCCCCTCCTCTCTTCTCCAGCAAGCTTCTGGGCCTGGAGAAGCTTGCCTCCCTGATATCCTCTCTGAATGCCTGCCTGATGCGGTAATGGGCTGGATGTGGGATAACAAACTGAGACTGAATCCAGACAAGACGGAAGTACTTGTTGTGCGGGGTTGTTACTCGGGAAATGATATTGACCTGCCTGTTCTAGATGGGGTCACACTTCCTCAGAAGGAACAGGTACGCAGTTTGGGAGTGCTTCTGGATTCACGCCTCTCCCTGGTTTCTCAGGTTAAGGCAGTGGCCAGAAGTGCTTTTTATCAGCTTTGGTTGATATGCCGGCTGCATCCGTTTCTTGAGATTCATGACCTCAGAACAGTAGAACATTTGCTGGTAACCTCCAGACTTGATTACTGCAATGCGCTCTATGTGGGACTGCCTTTGTACGTACACTGCCTTTGTACTACAATTAGTACAGAATGCGGCAGCCAGGTTGTTCTCCGGGTCATCTCAAAGAGACCATATTACTCCTATATTAAAGGAGTTACACTGGCTGCCAATAGGTTTCTGGGCAAAATTTCAAAGTGCTGGTTATAACCGATAAAGCCATAAACAGCTTAGGCCCACGGTATTTAAGAGAGCGACTTCTTCTGCACGACCCCATCGTCCACTGCATTCATCAGGGGAGGACCGTCTGTGGCTACCTTCAAGTCGTTTGGTGGCCACTCAAGGACGGGCCTTCTCAGTTGTCGCTCCGAGACTTTGGAATGCGCTTCCTGCTGACATAAGACTCTCCCAATCTCTAGTGGTTTTTAAAAGAACTTTGAAGACTCATCTTTTTAACCAGGCCTTTTAGCTTTTGTAATTTTAAATATTGTAAATTGTGTTTGTTTTTAGGCAGCTTTTTGAAGTTTTAATTGCTTTTAATGTTTTATGCTTTTGTATTGTTTTATTATTGTGAACCGCCCTGAGACTTTGGTTTGGGGTGGTAAAGAAATGTATTAAATAATAAATAAATAGCTTATGATGATGTCATCCACCCTGATCCAAGATGGCAGATGCATAAACTTTTGAGGCGCAAATGGGCTAACTTGTGAACTGCCTAACCTATTTGAAACAAATTTGCTACAGATGTAGATACAAATAGGGAAGCCCAAATGGCATGGTATGTGATGATGTCATTCATTCCAATTCAAGATGGTGGCCACATGGACATCTGAGGCACAAGCGGACTAATTTATGGACTGCCTAACCTATTTGAACCAAATTGGGTACAGTTGCAGTGAGTGACACACATGGACACATCAATGGCATAGCTTATTATGATGTCATCCATGCCAATTCAAGATGGCAGACACATAAACTTTTGAGGTGCAAGTGGGCTAACTTGTGAACCGCTTAACCAATTTGAACCAAATTTGCTACAGCTGAATGGACACATAGGGATGCCCCAATGGTGTAGTTTGTTATGATGTCACTCTCCCCGATGGCAGATGCATAAACCTTTGAGGCAGAAGTGCACTAACTTGAGTACTGTCGAACCAATTTGAATCAAATTTGGGACAGCTGTAGTGAATGACACACAGGGACACCTCAATGGTGCAGTTTGTAATGATGACATCCACCCTGATCCAAGATGGCAGACACATGAAAATTTGAGGCGCAAGAGAGCTAACTTGTGGGCCTCGATTTACATCAAATTTAGTCCAGATGTAGAGACAATGAAAGGAAAGTAGGCTGATTAGTTTTTACTAGAACAACTTGCTTTTTAGTTGTATCCAGCCTAATGGAAAATTGTCCGATAGGACCTGCATTAAATCAGGTCCAATTATCAGTTTGATTTGATTCACAGCCCTAGTAAATGGGGCCGATGTTAACATTTAACAGTGATTTGAAGGGAACTCAGTGTCTCTATTCAGGTGTCTGCAACCTAGTATAGTTTTAATTCAAAGAACATGAAGTGTAAATCCTTGAATCCTGTGGGATAAGAAGGTAACTTTCTTGTGGCAACATATGACCTGTGCACATGTGCAATCCTTGATGTGTACAGAAGATACTGCTTGGATTACAGCCAGTGGCTGACATCTTGATGCATGTTAGGAGGGTCTTCAGGGTGTGAAAGTAGTCCTACACAACTCCCCCAATCCTCCTATGTGTTTGCCATTGCTTCAGAGGGCTAATACTTCTGAGGGCTACTCATGTTCCAGAAGCACCCTGTAAGAGTGAAAACATGTAACCAGCCCCAGCAATGTGTTTCTGATTGTTCTAAATGCTTCTGGAGCACAAACAGCACTTGGAAGTATTGTGCAACAGTGTGCATGGAGGACTGGGGGTGTTGTGTGAGAGTGCCCAGTGCATCCCCACAAAGCCTCCTAACACACATGCTTAGGTAGTCATTGTGCCAGCCAATGTCTTTAGTTCTGAGACGTGAGGTTGCAATTCTCAACTGACACCTCAAAGCCAACGCATTTACTCTAAAGCAGGAGTTCCCAACCTGTGGTACAATTTATTGTGGTTGTAGTTCAGCAGCATCTAGGGTACCACATGTTGGGAATATCTGCTCTAAAGGAAAACTCCATGGATTTCAGTTGAACTAGGGCTCATTCACTTCACTGGGAGGCTCCATGCAATGTGAAGCTGTTTTTATAGTGTGTCAGACCCGTGGTCCACATTGCCCAGGGATGTCATTGGCAGAAGCATGCCAGATCTCAGACAAAGCTCTTTCCTTACCCTGCCACCTGAGATTTTTGAACCTGGGACATTCTGCATGCAAAGCATGTGCTCTGTCACTGAGATATAGTCCTTCCCACTGGTTTTAAGAATGAGTGTAAACTGCTATTTCTCATGGAACTTTGGGCCCTTCTAAAATGTTTGACTAGTATATGTAAGAGGTTGGTGTAAGTTTTGCATAATCATTTCATGAATCTGTGAAAACCCTGTCTGTACTATTTTTCTAAGTGTCCTCTACAACCAGACAATATCTTTCGGCCTGCAGTCTAGGACTGTTGGAAGATATGGGGCTGGTTAACCAGTCTGTTCATTGAGGAGGTATCCATGTGCCACTGAATCATTTTGCATAAAAATGTGTGAACTGTATTTGTGCGTGAAATAAAATGAAGCAGTCAAATGTTATTTACAGATCTCCCCAATGTCTTCTCAAAGACACATCTGCTTGTGTAGGGAATCGAGGTACAGTTGCCAATATTTATTGACATTTTATTTTTATAAAGGAATTGGCTAAATAAACAAGGCATCTGGGGAATTCAGCTGCCAGAAGAGTTGCACATAAGTTCAGGATTTTTAAATGTCTGTATCATATATTTTACAAACATGAGGGGATAATTTTCATGAATTCCTCAGAAGTCAGTCAACCCGTGCCCCCCAACCATAACAACTCCAGAGTGTTGTGCGCACAAGTGTGTGTCTGTATCCCTTTTTGTCAAGTCTTAGGCTGATTATCTGTCAAAGCCTAAAATGAATTGACAGAGGGAGTGTGACACTGTTGGTCCTTTCGGATTTCTTGGTGGCTTTCGATACTATCGACCATAGTATCCTTCTGGAATGTCTGAGAGGGTTGGGGGTGGGAAGGACTGCTTTGCTTCTGCTTCTACCTTTTGGGCAGATTCCAGATGGTGTCGCTTGGAGACTGTTGCTCTTCAAAATGTGAACTTTTGAATGGCATCCCTCAGGGCTCCATAGTGTCTCCAATGCATTTTAACATCTACATGAAACTGCTAGGAGAGATAATCAGGAGATTTGGTGCAGGGTTTTATCAGTATAATGACATTCAAATCTATTTCTCCATTTCTCCATCATTAGGAGAAGGCATAACATCCCTAAATGCCTGACTGGAGGCAGTAATGGGCTAGTTGAGGGATATCAAACTGAGACTGAATCCTGATAAGACAGAGGTACTTAGTGTGTGGGGTCAGAACTTGAGATGAATGACCTCAGAACAGTGGTACATAGGTTGGCAACCTCCAGATTTGACCATTGCAATGCACACTATGTGGGGCTGCCTATGCACATAGTCTGGAAACTGCAGTTGGTACACAATGTGACAGCCAGGTTGGTCTCTAGGTCATCTCAAAGAGACCATATTACTCCTATATTAAAAGAGCTACAATGGCTCCTGATAAGTTTCCGGGCAAAATACAAGGTGTCGGTTATAACCTATAAAGCCCTAAACTGCTTAGGCCCTGGGTATTTAAGAGAACGTCTTCTTCTGCATGAGCCCCACCTCCCATTGAGATCATCCAGAGAGGTCTGTCTGCAGTTGCCACCAACTTGTCTGACTGGAGGCCATGCAGGGATGGGCCTTCTCAGTTGCTGCCCCGAGACTCTGGAATGCACTCCCTGTTGAGATAAGAGCCTCCCCATCTCTGACAACTTTCAAAAAGTTCCTAAAGACTTAACTTTTCACCCAAGCTTTTTAATTTAACTGTGTTTTAAATTGTTTTAAGGTTTTTACATTTGTGTTTTAACTTGTAAACTGCCCAGAGAAGGAGGTTTGGGGCAGTATACAAGAAAGAAAGAAAGAAAGAAAGAAAGAAAGAAAGAAAGAAAGAAAGAAAGAAAGAAAGAAAGAAAGAAAGAAAGAAAGAAAGAAAGAAAGATTTTAATCTTTTTTAAAATAGATAGCTAGACTGAAAGTGCAGTTCTTTAAAAATGACGTCTACAGGGGATCATAGTTGAGACTAAATACCAGTCACTTGTCCTTAGAACAGTGCTTAGTACACCAATGCATCCTCTTCTTGTCAATACTAAAACTAAACTGGCTTCAAGGGAATTTCTATAAGCCCCAGACTAGCTGCTAACACTTTATCTGCCAGTTAGCTGACCTGGACATTCTTTCAGCACCAGTATATCTTTTAAATGAGAGTTTCTCAGTGCCTCAAGTGAAACCCTCAGAAGGTAGGGGTAATTACTCCTAATTTATAGATCTATTGATGCAGATCCACCCCTGTTTTAAGGTTCTGAGATTTAAAGCAACTGGAGGAATTCTTACCAATCTGCATATGACACAAAGCTAAAGAGAGAAACAGCTTTAGTAGAATCAAGATTCAAAATTATCTGGACAGGCTGAAACTGGGCCCAAACCAACAAGATGGGGATAAATGTGAAATCCTGCATTTAGGTAAGAGAAATCAAATGCATAAGAACTGGACGAGGGAGACCCTGTTTGGCAGCAGTACCTGTACCATTCCACTCTATTCTGCACTGGTAAGATTCACTTGCCCTATGCCCATTCCTTGGTACCACATTTTGAGGAGGACATTGACAAACTGGAATAGGTTCAGAGGAGGGCAACAAAGCAGGTGAGGACCGTTTCCTATATGAAACGGTCGAAGCAGCTGGATATGTTTAGCCTGGAGAAGAGAAGACTAAGAGTGTGGACGGGAATATGGTAACAGTAAAGTGTTCCATCAAGTTGGTTTCAACTCCTGGCAACCACAGAGCCCTGTGGCTTTCTTTGGTAGAATACAGGAGGCATTTACCATTAACACCTCCCACGCAGTATGAGATGAAGCCTTTCAGCATCATCCTATATTGCTGCTGCCCAATATAGGTGTTTCCCATAGTCTGAGAAACATACCAGCAGAGATTCGAACCGGCAACCTCTGGCTTGATAATCAAGTCATTTCTCTGCTGCGACATTAGGTAGCAGTCTTCAAATATCTGAAGGTCTGTCACATAGAAGCAGGACTGAACTTGTTCTCTGTAGTTGCTAAGGGATGGATTAGAACCAGTGGTCTGAAATTATGAAGATTTGAGCAAGACATTGGGAGGAATTTCTTACCTGTAAAAGCTGTTCAACAGTGGCACAAACGGCCTCATGCAGTGGTGGGCTCTCCTCTTTTAGAGTTTTTCAAAGAGAAGCTGGATGGGCATCTATCAATGATGCTATAGAATAATCCTGTACTGAGCAGGGGGATGGACCAGGTCCCTTCCAACTCTAAAATTCTGATTGTATGGCTGCTTCAATAAAACTTCACAAATTGGTTCAGAAAGCACAAGTCTGCTTGATGCTGTAATCAGTCCCACAATTTTAGAACAGTGGGTTGGTTCAGATGAAATCATGGCTTATTCAGCTGGGAACATGTCCCAAGCCCCTGCAGTCCCTCCTTCTCCCTCTCCTTACTTCCTCAGCTCCATCGCTGAGCTGTGATGCTGCATCATGGTTTGATTTAAGCACAGCTTCATGGCTCACCCAAACCCAGAAGTATGCATTAGCTGTGGTTTATAAACCACAATTAAATCAGCATTTGGCTCTGCCGGTGATCCTGTTGATAGCCTGGTTGAGAATTGGAACAACTTGCTCACCAGGGCAGTAGACACGATTGCTCCTAAGCGTCCCCTCCAACCTGCTTCAAAACTAGCTCCTTGGTATACGGAAGATCTGCGGGGGCTGAAGCGGCAAGGTAGGCGGCTGGAGGGCAAGTGGAGAAGGACTTCTGGAACATCTGAGGGTGTTGGGGGTGGGAGGCACTGTTTTACAGTGGTTTCGCACCTACTTCTTGGATAGATTCGAGATGGTGTCGATTGGAGACTGTTGCTTCTCAAAATCTGAGCTTAAGTATGGTGTCCCTCAGGGCTCCATATTGTCTCCAATGCTTTTTAACATCTACATGAAACCGCTGGGAGAGATCATCAGGTGATTTGGAGCGGGATGTTATCAGTATGCTGATGACACCCAGATCTATTTCTCCATGTCAACTTCTTCAGGAGATGGCATATCTTCCTTGAATGCCTGCCTGGAGGCAGTAATGGGCTGGATGAGGGAGAATAAACTGAAGCTGAATCCAGATAAGATGGAGGTACTTGTTGTGCGGGATCGGAACTCCAGAGACGATTTTGATCTACCTGTTCTAGATGGGGTCACACTTCCCCAAAAGGAACAAGTCCGCAGTCTGGGAGTACTTCTGGATTCACACCTCTCCCTGGTTTCTCAGGTTGAGGCGGTGGCCAGGGGTACTTTCTATCAGCTTCGGCTGATACGTCAGCTGCGTCCGTTTCTCGAGATCAGTGACCTCAAAACAATGGTACATTTGTTGGTAACCTCCAGACTGGACTTCTGTAATGCGCTCTACGTGGGGCTGCCTTTGTACATAGTCCGGAAACTTCAATTGGTTCAGAATGCGGCAGCCAGGTTGGTCTCCGGGTCATCTCGGAAAGACCACATTACTCCCTTGCTGAGGGAGCTACACTGGTTGCCAATTGGTTTCCGGGCAGAATACAAAGTGCTAGTTATAACTTATAAAGCCCTAAATGGCTTGGGCCCTGGGTATTTAAGAGAACGCCTTCTTCGTTATGTGCCCCACCGTCCACTGAGGACACTTGAGGAGGTCCATCTCCAGTTACCGCCAGCTTGTCTGGTGGCCGCACGGAGACGGGCCTTCTCGATTGCTGGCCCGAGATTGTGGAATACACTCCCTGCTGAGATGCGATCCTCCCCATCCCTGACTATTTTTAAAAAACATCTGAAGACCCACCTCTTCACCCAAGCTTTTTCAGCTTTTTAAATGTGTAGTTTTAATTTTATACTGTTTCAGGGCTTTTAGCTGTTTTGTTGGTTTTACTGTGTTTTAATAGTTTGGTTTTAATTGTTAATTTGTTTTAATTGTTTTTATCATGTTGTGAACTGCCCTGAGCCATTTTTGGAAGGGCGGTATATAAATTAAATAAATAAATAAATAAATAAATAAATAAATAAATAAATAAATTTGAAGTCCAGGTTGAACTCTGGTTTCAAATGCTGATTTTAATTAGCACACAATGTACAATGTGTGTACATTGTATGTACAGACAGGTATCTGTACACATGCATGCACTTCTGAATGATCATGCATGCATTCATTTTAAAAGTGTGCCTGGGTATAGCCCCATCCTCAAATGAAGGCTGCAAATAGAAAGTGTGCTACTGTACATAAGTTGAACCAAATGTGTGACTGTGTGTACAGATCTGTACATGTATATCTTGTGCATAGGCAGTACACACACCTATATATTTAATTCTCCTGGATGCACCTTAGAATGTGCGTCCTGGCGCCCAGCTGATTGGCTGGGCGGCGGAGGCACCTGATTAGCTGAGGCGCAACTAGGAGGATAGGTCGCCATGGCGGTGGCAGGCCCAGCCACACAGGCCAGAGGCGGTGGGCCTGGCCTCGCCATGGAGGCCAGAGGCGGCGGCGGGCCCAGCCCAGCCACGGAGCCAAGCGGCGGTGGCAGGCCAGGCCTGGCTGTGGAGGCAAGCAGCAGCAGCGGGCCCGGCCTGGCCGCGGAGGCAACTAGCAACAGCGGGCCGGGCCTGGCCGCAGAGGCAAGGTCCAGGACGGGGGAAAGAAGTGGGGGAGAAGTGGCGGTGGGGAGGAGAGGTGGCTGGGCCCGGCATGGGCCGGCCATGGTTAGGAAGCGGAGACTGAGGCAGAAGGGGGGGGGAGAGGTAACCACCGGCCCCAAAGAGTGCACAGATGCGGGCTCGGCTAGTTTATCATAATTTGTGAATAGGGCTAGTTTGGAAAATCACTGTAAACGCACAGCTCTGGATTTGGACAAGCCATGGAGCTGTATTTAAGCAAACCTCAATTGAAACAGACATGAATGGCAGAGATAAGTGAAGAAAGGGAGCATGGGGATTAGGGTAGAATAAACCATAGTTCTTTTGGTGTCCTGACCTGACCCATGGTGTTAAGTGACATTGATTACAACACCAAACAGCTTTCCAAACCAATTGTTAGGGTTTTACTGACCTTCCACTATCTATAGCAAAACTTTCCAGAGCAAAAGAAGTGGGTGTTCCTCTTAACTGGTTCCTACTTCCTCTCAGGAAGCACAACACTACCAGACTGCATCTAGTTCCTTGGGTGCAGATTGTGCAGAATACATGTAACATGTGCTTCAAGTCAATGAGAATGGCATGTACAGTGCTGTTTTCCTCACAAAATATGGAAGTGGATGCCACATGTCCATGGATTTTGCAGAGAAAAGTGCCAATTTCAGCATGTCTACAATTCTCAGATGACATAAGTGAAAACTGATGGGTAGCCATAGTTATTCTTGGAAAAGTAGTCAGCACTTGGAACTTTTCTGGTCCACCAACATAGTCTCAAAGTGGCTCTGGCATAAGGGAGCTACTTCAGAAAAGCAGTAAGAAACTCTGGTCATAGAGGTAGTTGTAGGGCAATTGAAATCACAAACACTTTCAAATAAATATACTTTAGATAGCCATCCCCTGTAGTGGTTGCGAGCTAGAGCAGGAACCATGGGGCTTCCTCTGTTGTTGCATGGAGAAAAGAGAAGCAGTTCTAGAGAACGCCATGCAAGAAGCAACTCAAGAGGAGCCACTGGACTGTTTTGTCAAAGGTATACATATTTCTAAAGGCATTGTATTTCTAAATTCCAGCTCACTGTGTGTGGAATCTATGTTTTCAGCAGCAAATGTTACAAGCACTAGCAGATATGCATACAGCATATGGCAGAACAGAGAGCGGCTTGTGCCAATGCTGTTATAGCAGCAACCTGTGATTGACAGAGAGTAGGAATGCACCCTTCCTGCTCTGCTACCTTTCAGCTGTGATCCCATTAGAAAAGCTTACAACTAAATATCAGGCGTATAGTATTGTGCTGATTCAAGAAGCACTCCTTTGATATCTGCCAGTTCGTACGTGACTGCATTTAAATGCAGCAGAAGTTTAGCCAATAACAAATGTAGGAGAGCTCTCTGTTCATTTTCTGTGGCCTGGTTTTAAACACTGAGTGACTTCTGACTGCTGCTGTAGCAAAACAACTGTCACTGACAATAATATTAATCATAAAAAGAACACTCCGTTTCCCTATGGCACTATTTTCTAACTACAAGTCCCCATTTTTCCATATTGATCTGATGTGTATATTGTATATAATTCCCCTTCTTGTATCAAGTTGTATATTTGTAATGCTCAAATAATTTAGAAAATCAGTCTGATTTAGATAAGTCCCCCACCCGCCCTGTGGGGAAGAGAACCAGACATTGTTGCATCATACTTTGTACTATCTCTGTGTTTAAGTGCAAAGACACAAATTGCTAATTTTTAAACTTCAAAAATTGTGTGGTCTATTTCTTATTTAATCAAACATAGTAGCTCTAAGAATCTTGTGAATTGTCATTTAGGGCTAAGAATTCTTCATCCCCATGCCATCCCTGCCAAACTACAATTTCTACTGTCTTGTAGTGCAGATTCAGTTAGGCCTTGGAGATACAGAATCTGTATCACAACACAGAGGCATATCTAGGGAAAATAGCGCCTAGGGCAAACACTGAAATTGTGCCCCCTGTCCAAACATCTGACACCCATCTTTCAGATAACTTTACTATAATATCAGCTCAAAAATACAAGTCAAGCTCGTTAATCTTTTAATATTTCAAAAACTATATGGCAGTGGACATAGCCAGACCAAAAAATGCTGGAAAACTACAAATTTCAGTATGCTGGAGCTCATGAAATACCCAAATACTGTGTGGAGGTGTACTTGGAAAACTAAACAGAAGTGCCTGTCTAATTCTCTACTATGCATTGTAGCATCACGATTACATAAGTTTTAAAAATCAATGGAGAATTTGACTTTTCCCAGATACTCTGAAAATAATTAAAGGATATGCAGAATAAACTGTATTCACTGCTTGGAATATATTCAAGTATTTCAGAAAGACAGTTCAAATGAGAGAAAAACAGCTAGAAACTCCTAGTGGGCCGTAATACTAAGGATTTCACACTGATTCAAAGACAAACTCACCATTAATATTATTGACATCACAATTAACTAACTTATAAGAAGCAAAATAAGAGCAAATGAATACAATCCTAGCTCATAAGCTTCAGCTCAGTATTCACAAGCCCTGATTCTCTGTACATAGTACCAATCTGAATATGTGTACAGTGACTTATATTATATTAAATTTTTAATTTTTTTTAACCAGTTGCCCCTTTGGGGGGCTTCCTAAAGGCCATGGGGGTGGGTCTGCAAAGGTTCCCCCTCCCCTCGCTGGCCTCTAGGGCCTCACAGGGACCATTTAAGCATGTGCAGTGGCCATTTTTTAAAATAATTTTTTTCCAAAAAAATGGCAGTTGGAAACAAAATGGCCACCGTGCATGCTCAAAGGGCTTCTGCAAAACCTGGCATGGCCTAGGGCCTCACAGAGGCCATTTGAGCATGTGCAGTGGCCATTTTGTTTTTGTTGGCCTTTTTTTTTTTTTACCAATTTAATTTTAAAAAATGGCACCCCCCCCTTCAAGTGGCGCCCGGGGCACGTGCCCTGCCTGCCCCACCATATATATGCCCCTGATCACAAGCACGTGTGTGAGGAAGCCGATACAGTGTTGCAACAGTGCTCTGAGAGGAAATCACTCTCTGAAGTAGAGGTTAATGCACTCTTACAGAGCAGTTTTGGATAAGTGGTGATGGGCAGGCACCCAGACTAGTTTAAAGTCTTGGTGCCTTCTTGCTCCCAGCCCACCAGCATACTATCAGGATGCCACCTGGATAGGTTCTTGGTGCATATGCTGTAGTTAGTAGATGTGTGTGCATGCATGCACATCAAACACAACAGGCGCTGCACACCCAATAGGGCTGATACACATGTGGATACTTTTTTCCACATATAGCTGATATCACTGGTTTGGAGAAAACCATGCCAAGCTTAAGGATGGTTGGACATTTGGATGAGCATGATCTGATGTAACGTTGATCTATTGACATTAATATTCAGAACCTCTTCTCTTTAATTACACTTCCATCTAAGAGTTAAGTTCACAAATTATAATTATTCATGACTGCACTTTGTGATGTACAAATTCTGTGCAGACCTGGGACACTTTCACTTTTTTGTAAAAGATTTCCAAGCCAAACTGGGGAAGAACAGATCCACTCCATAATACACAATGCACAACAACAGTTAGGAGGAACAATAAAAATGGCAATGTTTTCTAAAATCTGGTTGCATTTTCCAAGTTCCATTGAAATCAGGAGCATGTCATTTTATTTAGACATGTATACACAGTTCTGTTCAGTTGTGGATATAATGCTAGAAATTATATTGATCTACAATATAATTTTGCAATATTTTAATTGTTTACAATTTTTTTTGTCTTCCTTCCTCAGAGGACAACTGGAGAGTGGATATAAGAAAGGATGGACTATATCGTCCATCTGGATAGGCTGTTAGGCAGTGCTGGGGAAGAGTCAGCTGTTGTGGTGCATGTCAGCAGCAACAATGTTGGGAAATGCAGGCAATTGGTCCTGGATGCCAAATTTTGGCTACTAGGTAGCATATCACAGTCCAGCACCCCCCAAGATAGTGTTCTCTGAAGTACTACCTGTTCCATGTGCAGGATCAGCAAGAAAGGTGGACCTGAGGGGTCTTAATGCATGGATGAGACAGTGGTGCTGGGAGGAGAGGTTAGATTTGTTAGGCACTGGAATACATTTTGGGGCAAGCAAAGCCTGTACAAAAGGGACAAGCTCCACTTGAACCAAGATGGAACCAGACTGCTGATGTTTAAAATCAAAATGGTCTCAGAGCAGCATTTAAAATGATGCCTGGGGGATTGCTTACAGGGACTGGGTGGTATCTGGTTCGGCAAGCAAAATTTCCTAAGGTACAAGGGTGCAAACACTTTGGATAAACCAGAAGGGGATAGAGTAGAACCAGGAATAGACAGAAACGCATCACAGCTGACCAAAAAGGTCAAATGACAGTGAGGGAGATACACATGCCAATGCCAGGTAAGATACTTGGGGTATAGGCATTTATATACCAATGCCAGAAGACTGATGGGTGAGCTGGAGTGCTTGGCTGCTTATGAAAACATAGATATAGTGGGCATAACAGAAATCTGGTGGAATGGTGAGAACCAGTGGGACACAGTCATTCCTGGATACAAACTCTTCAGAAAGGACAAGGAGGGGGCGGATTGGGGGTGGAGCAGCACTGTATATTAAAGAAGGAATAGAATCCAACCAGCTAGAAAACCTAGGAGGACCAGAGTCATCTACAGAATCATTATGGGTGACAATACGAGGATTGAAAGGAAATGTGTTACTAGGTGCTATTGTCCTCTGGATCAAAACACTGAGAGTGTTCTGGAGCTGGAGAAGCAAATCTGAGAGGTGTCCAAGAGACAGAGTTGTAACAATGGAAGACTTTGATTACCCTCACATAGACTGGGCAAATTCATGTGCGGGTATTAATAGAGAGGCCAAATTTCTAGACATGCTAAATGACTGTGCCATAGAACAGTTGGTTGTAGAACCAACCAGAAAGAAGTTGACCTTGGACTGAATCCTGAATGGTGCCAAGGATCCGGTGTGAGATGTCAGACTCGTAGAACTATTCGGGAACAGTGACCATAGCTTGTATGCAAGTGGAGCATTGCCAAGGAAAGTCCAACACAGATGTGATGGACTTCAGAAGCAGAATATTCTCAAAAATGAGGGGAATGGTAAAAAGGAAGCTGAAAGGGAATCAGGAGGGTAAAATCAGTCCAGAAAGCATGGAACTTGTTTAAAAACCACAATAACAGAAGCTCAGTTGGAATGTATACCAAGAAGGAAGAAAGATGCCACCAAGTTCAGGAGGACATCAGCATGGCCAACAAGTAGTCAGGGAAGCTATAAAGGGGAAGAAAACTGCTTTCAGAAACTGGAAGTCATGCCCAAATGAAGAGAAGAGAAAGGAACATCAACTCTGGCAAGAGAAATGCAAGACAATAAGGGATAAAAGTGTTTGAGGAGCATATAGCTAGTAGTGTCAAGGGGAATAACAAAAACCTCTTTAAATATATCAGAAGCAGAAAACCTGCCAAGAAGTGTTTGGACCCTTAGATGATGAGAGTGGGAAAGGGATTATTAAGGAGGATAGAAGCCAAATGAATTATTTGCAACTGTCTTCACGGTGTAGAATACTGCCCATATACCCCCTCCAGAACTGAGCTTCTCAGGCTTGGAGGCTGAAGAACTGAGCCACAGATGAGGTGATGAGAGAGAAAGTCATGAAAAACTAAAAATTAACAAATTGCCAGGGCCAGATGGCATCCACCCAAGAGTTCTGAAGGAAGATATGAGATATGCTAGAATATCTCCTAGCAAAAATATATAACTTGTCCCTACAATCAGGCTCTGTACCAGAGGAGTGGAAAGCAGATAATGTAACTTCAATTTTCAAAAAGGCATCCAGGGGGGAACTGGAAAATGACAGGCTGGTCAGCTTAATTGGGGTGCCGGGTGAATTGATGGAAAGCATATTTACTTAAGGACAAAATTGTTGAACATATAGAAGAACAGGCCTTGCTGAAGGACAATCTGAATGGCTTCTGCAAGGGCAAGTCTTGCCTCACTAACCTTTTGGAGTTCTATGAGAGTATCAAAAAGCATGTGGATAAAGGTGATACAGTTGACACAGTATACTTCGACTTCCAAAAAACCTTTGACAAAATTCCCTTCCAAAGGCTCTTGAGTAGCAGTCATGGGGTAAGGAGACAGGTTCGTGCGTGGATTGGTAACTGGTTGGACAAGAAACAGAGTAGGAATAAATAGTTTTCACAATGGAGGGAAATAAGAAGTGGGGTCCCCCAGGGATCTGTACCGGGACCATTGTTCTTCAACTTGTTCATACATGATCTAGAAGTTGGGGTAAGAAGTGAAGTGGCCAAATTTGCCGATGACACAAAACTATTTAGGGTACTCAAATCCATAACAGATTGTGAGGAACTCCAAAAGGATCTCTCCAAACTGGGTGAGCAGGCAACAAAATGGCAAATATGGTTCAGTGTAAGCAAGTGTAAAGTGATGCATATTGGGGCAAAAAAATACAGCTTCAAATATACACTGATGAGGTCTGAGCTGTCGGTGACTCACCAGGAGTGAGAACATATGAACAGCCCTGCTGGATCAGGCCCAAGGCCCATCTAGTCCAGCATCCTGTTTCACAGAATGCTGCTGTGAAGCCTATAGGCAGGAGTTGAGGGCATGCTCTCTCTCCTGCTGTTACTCCATTGCAACTGGTACTCAGAGGCATCCTGCCTTTTAGGCTGGAGGTGACCTACAGCACTCTGACTAGTAGCTAATGATAGACCTCTCCTCTATGAAGTTATCCAAACCCTTCCCAAACCCAAACCAGGTTGTTGCCCGTCACATCTCGTGGCAGAGAATTCCACAAGTTGATTATGCATTATGTTAAAAAGTACTTCCATTTGTTGGTCCTAGATTTCCTGGCAATCAATTTCATAGGATGACCCCTGGTTCTAGTGTTATGTGAAAGGGAGAAGAATTTCTGTTTATCTACTTTCTCCACATCATGCATGACTTTATAGACCTCTATCATGTCTCCCCGCAGTTGCCTTTTTTCTAAACTAAATAGCCCCAGGTGTTGTAGCCTTGCCTCATAAGAAATGTGCTCTAGGCCCCTGATCATCTTGGTTGCCCTCTTCTGCACCTTTTCCAGTTCCACAATGTCCTTTTTTTAGATGTGGTGACCAGAATTGTATGCAGTACTCCAATTGTGGTTGCACCATCATTTTGTATAAGGGCATTATAATATTAGCAGTTTTATTTCCAATCCCATTCCTTATGATCCCTTGTGGAGATCTTGAGCTTGTGGTGGATGGTGCATTGAAAGTGTCGACTCTGCACGGCAACTCTGGAACAGGCAAATTCCAGGCTAGCGATCATTAGGAAGGCGGTTGAAAATAAAAATGCTTATACCTGTATACAAATCTATGGTGTGGCCACATTTGGAATACTGCCGTTTTGGGCACCATATCTTAAGAAGTCATTGTAGAACTGGAAAAGGTGCAGAAGAGGGCAACCAAGATGATCAGGGGCCTGAAGCACCTTCCTTATGAGGCAAGGTTTACAGCATCTGGGGCTTTTCAGTTTGGAAAAGAGGTGATTATAGGGAGACATGATAGAGGTGAATAAAATTATGCATGGAGTAGAGAGGTGGACAGAAAGAAATTTGTCTCCCTCTCTGACAAAACTAGAACCAGGGATCATCCCATGAAACTGAAGGTTGGAAAATTTAGGACGAACAGAAGGAAGTACTTTTTCACACAGTGCATAATTAAGAACATAAGAAAAGCCCTGTTGGAGACCCAAGGTCCATCATCCTTTTTCACACAGCCCCAACAGATGCCTCTGGGAAGCCCACAGGCTGAAGCTGAGGGTATACTCTCTCTCCTGCTGTTGCTCCCCTACAATTGGTATTTAGAGACATCTTGCCTCTGAGGCTGGAGGTGGCCTATAGCCATCAGACTAGTAGCCATTGATAGACCTGTCATCCAATAGAATAGATGGATTCCATTCATCTATTGAATTCTCTGCCATGGGTTGTGACAATGGCCACTAGCTTGGCTGGCTTTAAAAGGGGCTTAGACAAATTCATGTAGGACAAGTCTAACAATCACTACTAGTCTGGCCTCAGAGATTAGATGCCTCTAAATGCCAGTTGCGAGGGAGCAACAGCAAGAGTTGGACATGCCCTCAGCTCTTGCCTGTGGGTTTCTCAGAGGCATCTGGTGGGCCACACTGTGTGAAAGAGCATGTTGGACTAGATGGGCCTTGAGCCTAGTCTAGCAGTGCTATTCTTACATTCTTATGACTTCTGACAGTATGCTTAAAATTGTGCTTTGCTGTATACTCTGGAAGTTATTTTCACACGTTACACCAGTGGGAAGAGGACGCACTTGTCCTTCTGAACCCGATTCTTTAGAATGTGTGAAGCTTCTCTTACATTCTTGCACTGTTGGAGATCTATAAAGATGTTTAGCAATTAACATCCTCCCCTGTCTGGATGAGCTTCTTCCTCCAAGGAGCCCAGAGCGGTGTACTACATACTTGAGTTTCTCTTTCGCAACAACCCTGTGAAGTAGGTTAGGCTGAGAGAGAAGTGACCGGCCCCGGGTCACCTAGCTAGTTTCATGGCTGAATGGGGATTTGAACTCGGGTCTCCCCGGTCCCCAATAATGAGGATTGGGTCATATAGTGAGTTGTTGCATCATCAGGGTTTTTTATTGAAATATTGCTTGAATCCACAAATGGGTGGTGCTGCTGCACTGGGGTGCCACAGGCTCCGAACTGCCGCAAAATGCCCAAATAATGGCGCCAAAAAATTGAGTGCCATTGTTCATCAGTCTTCACTCTTTCAACTTGTTTTTGTGGGAGTATGTTGTTTTGTATCCTTGCCATTCCCTGCTTCACATGTTCTGGAAGTCTCAGGCCCTGTCTGTGGATGACAAATACTTGGATGGGGAAGGGAGGGCAGGGCACACTTGATGCTGCTGCTGGCTACTAGTCTGCTGTGCATATGATGCCTGCTTCAGAAACCTGGCTCTTTGCAAAGCTCTGCTGCTGTTGTCGTCAGTGTGTGTGCTGCCTGCCTGGTGATGTTCTTCGTGGCAGAAAAGGGTCTGCTGGGGCAGAACAGTGGGTTGGGTGGAAGTGCCCCAAGGGGTGCCTGCCACAACCCAGACTCCCATGGAATTGGCTGCTTTCTTAGGAATTGTGAAAGTTGGAGTGCCTTTGGGGCAGAAAGGGGTCTGCTGGGGCAGAACAGTGGGTTGGGTGGAAGTGCCCCAAGGGGTTCCTGCCACAACCCAGATTCCAAAGGAATAGGGCAAAGGGCTGATTTTTTGTGATTTGGGGAAGTTTGAGTGTCTTTAAGCTTCCCCCCCCCCATAGGGAATAATGGTGGTTTCAGCAGCCCCATAACTGCACTTGGGGGGCACTAGTGTGGTGCTGAGCGAGTGATGGTGTAGTGCACAGAGGGTGCCAACCACCCCCCTAGATTGCTAACCCATTGGGATACTGGGCTTTGTTGTTTCTGAGGTGTTGAGTTTAGATTCTCTGGTAGCAAATGAGATTTTTAATGAAAAACCATGAATCCACTCTCATATGCTACCAGAGAATCTACACTCAGAACACCTCTAGAACAACAAAACTCTGTACTTCATGGGTTAGCAACCCATGTGGGTGGTTGGCACCGTATGTGCACTACACCGCCACTTGCTCTGGGCTACCCCAATGCCCCCCAAGTGGAGTTACAGGACTGCTGAAATCTCCATTATACCCTATGAGGGTATAGACGCGTAACTCCATTAATTCTTTAAAAATCAGCCCTTTGCCAAATTCCTCTGAAAAAATTGTGGTACCGGTAGCTTCCTTGCACCAACTGGGCACTATCACCAACCGCACTCCACTATGGGCCACCCTCCCCCGCACCCCGGCGTGAAGCTATACTTTTCCTGAAACCTCCATTATACCCCATGAGGAAAACCTGAAAGACGTGCAAACTTCAAAAATTCACCAAAAATCAGCCATTTGCCCAATTCCTTTGAAATTTTTGTGGTAGCTTCCACTCATTGGGCACTACAACCCCCACCAACTCTTTTGGCCATGAGACCCATTTTTTAATCTGAATCAATTCGGATTTGGATTAATTCGGATACAAAACAAATCTGGGGTGATTCGGAAGGCTTAATTTGGGACAAAATACAAAATGGGGTTGATTCGGATTTGGTAAAATCGAAACAGAAAAAATACAAAACACACAACCCTAATAAGGTGCTGTGTTTATGTCTCCAAGTTCTAAGTGAGGAGGAAAATAGGCATCTGGGCTGTTTTAATTCGTAGCACTGGGCTTGTTGGGTTAATATAACAAGACAGATCAAGGTTGACAGCTGAAGTAACTTCATCCTAACGTTTTATTTAACATCAAGTAAAATGGTGGGTTACAGAAGAAATGTGACTGGAGATAAATGTAGAGATTAAGCCACACAACAAGCTTCATTGTTTTAATACCTGCCAATGGAGTTTTAAATAGTGTTAAGTTCTTTACATGCATCTAGATTGTTTTATTTCTTGATTTCCTGACAGACCAGGATATTGTGATGGTGGAAATCATGAGGTAGCTACTAAGACTGGGACCCAGACTTTTTCTTCTGGAATTTTCTGAACTGAGACTGTATCGCTACTGCAGCTTTCTCTGTCTCTGGTGCTTCCATGTCTATATCAAATTCTTCTTCAACTTTCTTTTGACCATCTGTATCAAGACAAAACACACACAAACATAAATTAAGATGCATTTGAGGAGGGAAAATCACCAGCTGTGTATAAGCAGAACAATTAAACCTGTCTCTTTTTATTGTGGTGAATGGTATATTGGGATTTTGTGTTTAACTGAAAAATGTTCTCAGGGAAAGCTCTAATTGTACCATCTTTTTTCTTGCATATTCTAATCTGATAATAAAGAAATCAATTAGGACTGTGCAGTTCAGTAAAGTTGGATTTTCAACATTGGAAATCTCCCCCCACCCCACCTGCCGAAGGCAGTAGAATGTAGTGCAAGTGCCCTGGGTAGTGTGGTGGGGTGGGGGCCCTTTAACTGCCCACCCAGCATTGGTGTGGAGGTGGTGCGGTGATTCTTGGGAGTGATGCAGGGCAGGTTGGGAAGCTGAGCGGCTTTTGGGAGGACACACAGAGGTCTGGTGATGATCATTCCGCTCACAGCGTTGAGTAGAACTGCCATCCCCAGACACCCATGCATCCTCCCAGTAGCCACGTGGGCTTCCCAAGCTGCCCTGCATCACTCCCTGCCTGTCCTTGGTGGGCAATTAAAGGCATCACCACCACCCTACCCAGGGCACTTACCCTGCATTTTGCTGCTTTCTGGAGGGGTCAGGGATTTCTGATGTTGAAAATCTTACCTTACTAAAGCTCACAGTCCTAAAATCAGTTTGACCCCAGCTACTGAATAGCAGGCAAGGAATTTATTCCATACCGACCTTAAATTGCAAATGTGCGTGTAGGCTGCTTACTCATTTTATTTTGGAATTGGCTGAAATTGGTTTGTTCAAAAATTATTATTCCTTTAATTGCCTTAAAAAAAAAAGATTAAAGGAGCAGCCTTGGGTTCTTCAGAGGTGGCCAATTTATTCATGGAATCCCTTGAGTCTGTATATTTACCATATTACTAATCCTTTCTCTGATTCCATTCTAATTTGTTGTTGCTTTATAGATGACTTTTATTTCATTTGGACAGGTAATTTGGAGCAATTTCATGAATTTCATATAGATCAATTCCAGGAGCACTAGTATGCGGTTTGCTCTTCAGGCTGACTCACATCAGGTAGACTTTTTGGATATGTTGGTTAAACATTGAGGAACACAGATACACACTTCTTTATTTTTTTAAAAACCCTGCATATTTTAATTCTTTGCTTATATTTGACAGTTGTCACACTAGACATATTAGATACAATTTAACTTATGGTTTATTTTAAATTAAATGCAATTGTTCCACTGAATGTGATTTCCTTGCAGACTCAGCTAAGTTACAGAGTGATTAGATATGTAGAGGGTACCCCGTATTGGTCATACAACTAGCCAGAGCCGGAGTTGCCTGTCAACAGTAAGATATATTATGAGAGAAGAAAGTCAGTTCTGATAATCTGTACTATACCAGTGTGTAGCCTTCCATTTAATCACGCCTTGTGATTAATGACATTTAATCACAAAGTTTACAAAGATAATTTTCAACTACAGGTTTCTGGTTCAAGATATCTCCGGATGTCAATCCAAGGTGATTATTCCTTTCAGTTGCACTAGAAATATGTCTAACTGGCTTGTTTGTTTGATTTCTATATCGCCCTTCCAAAAAATGGCTCAGGGCTCTTTACATACAGAAATAATAAATAAATAAGATGGATCCCTATCCCCAAAGGGCTCACAATCTAAAAAGAAACATAAGATAAGACACCAGCAACAGTCACTGGAGGTACTGTGCTGGGGGTGGATAGGGCCAGTTACTCTCCCCCTGCTAAATAAAGAGAATCACCATGGTAAAAGGTGCCTCTTCGCCAAGTTAGCAGGGGTAAAGGCAATACCTCCCTTGTTAAAGGCACTACCTCTCTTCCTGTGAAACAGCCCATCCCCATTTTTGAGTCCAGTTTCCCCCAGGCACATATTCCCTGGACCGGGTCTCACAATCAGTGAGACCTGGTTTGTGGCGGTGAACGGGAAGGGCGCCCTGGGCAGCCAGATTGGCCGCCCACATCATTGCTGGCTCTGTGACGGAGCCAGCGGGGACTGGGGGGAGCGGAGGCAGCGTGGCCCCCAGAAGCCCCAGTATGCCCTGTGCGAGCGTGCAGGGCATACTGCGGAGACCCCCGGAGCTGGGGGGTGGCTTTTCACCTCCCCTATGGGGGTCTACTTGCGAGTAGCCGCACTGCGGAGCTGCGCTGCGGCTACTCACAACCGGATAGCCCAGGTTTGCGGAGTGCTCGCTCTGCAAACCCGGGCTATGGGGAGGGCTACAGGAGCGGGTTACCTGCTCGAGAACCACCGGGCTCGCAGCTGAGCCCGGTGGTTCTTACGATCTGCAAAAATTGGGCTAGGCTTTCCTAGCCCAATTTTTGCAGATCGTGAGAATAGCCCCCCTGTGGGAATTGTGTGTATTATCATTATACCTCTAAACTGAAGGAATTTACCAATCCTGTGGATCAGAAGACATGCACTTTGTTTCATTTTGCCACATGTAATTCTGGATCTGTAATTTATGTCATCAAGTATCTTTTCCATCTACTTTATGTATGCAGAACCACCACTACCTTAAAAAAGAGAACTGGTGAACCTCTGTGCAAATCAACCATAAGAACGCTAAAGCTCTTTTGGTGAAAAACTGGCTGCAACATCAACAAGCTGAGGCTATCCACATGCGTGTGCAAAACCGCCCAGTTTTGCACACATGTGTGAACCGCTGGGATCGGGCCCAATCCTGGTGGCTATGCAGTGGCAAACCTGCCAAAGTAACCTCCCCCTAAAATGAGGTTAAGGGAACGAGCGGTCCCTTAACTTCATTTTTGGATCATGTGTCAGCTGGCACACTCATGGGGGGGGGGAATCCTAATAATGCACCACGCACTCACAAAGTGTATTACTGGAGCTCCAGGCGGCAGGATGACGGGTGGCAGCACATCCCAGCACCCTGACCTGGCACTCTGCTGGGCAAGCCACTTGGTAATCTGGGCAGGCGATCTGCCTGCCCAGGGAAGGCATGGAGATCGTCTGCGGGGAAGTTAATTAATTAAATCCGCCTTCCCTGCAGACTTCCCTGCTCTTCTCACTGAACCTGAGAAGAGCTCCACCATGCAGATTTTTTCATTTTGGTCTTTACAACATATTCTTGCCCACATAGGGTTCTTTTACAAAAAGAGGCTAGAAGGATCTTGAGATTAAACTGCTTGGCCCTGAAAGCCTTAATGTAGATTTTGACTTAACATCATTATTATAATCATTTTGTCACTGTAGTTACATTAGTTGGCTCATGTCTAAATATGCGGTTTGTTTTTTATCCATATTGAATAGCAGCTGATCCATTGTTTATTTATTACGTATCTTTGTTACATTGGCTTTCTGTCACTCTGCAAACCTGAATTCTACGGGTTAAAGCTTGTCTCCTCTTTTCTTACTCATGCGTTGTTTAAGTAATTATTCACTGCACTTGTGTCTTCTCCACTTTTAATATGAGGACTGCTTCCTCACAGAACAGTCAGTTGGAGAGAAGCTTTGTATTTCGATTCATGAAGGCTTGTGAGCATTTTGCAGTACATTTTTACTTATGTTTAGTATAGTTGTTTGTTTCTACATTTAAGTTTTACTTTATGTATGTTATATGTTTTTAATTGATTATTTTGGATTAGTTTTGTCTTTACTAGTTTTTATATCTTTAGTAAATTTATTTAATATTCTCATCTTATCTGAATATTCATGTAATTTAAACGTAATTTCTTTGATATGTAGTTTATTCCTTTTATTCTCTTTATTAGTTTAGATTTTTTAAAAAATTCCCTTATCTATAATAGAGATCATTGTTTTCACAACCTTTTTCCTGCCTTATAACACACACACACACACACACACACACACACACACACACACACACACCCTTTCCAATGTTAGCATTAAGGGCAATTTCTTTATTTTGTATTTCAGGATTGTTCCGTGTTTGAAAAGCATGGATGAGATGTTGATATCATAAGGGCAAGATTCGACTGTTTTGTTTATGTTTTAAGTTTGTGTACTAGGATTTATTTATTGAAAATGTTATTATGAGTTGCCCTTAGTGACAAGTTCTTTGAAGATGGTTGGCAAATATTTAACTAAATTAAAAAGGTGATAATTTATCCACTGAAATGAAAAAGAGTATCTGTTATAAATATCATATGCATCACAGACTTGGGTAAGGATGCACAGTAACTGGGCAAAACTTGAAACATAATTCCTTATTCATCCAGCATACATGCATTCAAGCTGACAATTCAGAATGCTGTACTGTATAGACAAGTATTCTAACTGTTGTTTTGTCCAAGAATGCTTGGGACAAATGTCCTCATCAGTGCCATGTCACATCATCAAGAGCGCTTTGCCAGTGTAGATCTGAGTGATCAGTGTAGATCTGTCTCACCTGCCACCTAACTGGCACTTTCCCCCTTGAATGGAAGAGGGTAAGAACGGATGAGAAATAGGTTACTGGGCCAGAGAAGTTGAGCCTCCACAAGGTGCCCCAATATCCTCAGCCTGGCTTTGCTTATATTTAACACTTAGAGCCCTTTCTCAAGATCTGTGAAAAGGGTTTGGTGGGCGGGCAGGGAGGAAGGTTTACTAATCTTACCTTCCCCACTGACGATCTGTTGAAGGAGCTGGGTGCATGGTGGAATGCACATCCAGATGATCCTTTGCGGCTCCAGGCAGCACAGAGGGTTGGGGGCCAGGACGCTTTGTCCTGGCCCCCAGAAATCCCATGATGGCCCCCAGAAATCGCATGGTGCATTCTGGGCATCCCCCTAGTGATGGGCGGAAGCCCCGCAGTCTCCCAGCCCTGGTTCCAAGCAGTCGGTGCTGACAGATGATTTTAAAATAATGGAACTAAAGGAGCGCTTGCACCCTTAACCCTGTTTAAGACGCTGGTCTCTTTGGCAGCTTTGCCATCAAAGCACCACTGGGATTGGGCGCAATCCTGGCGGTTCTTATGATCAGCCAAGACCGGGCTTGGCTTACTTAGGCTGGTTTTGGCTGATCGTAAGAACAGCTTCTATGTCTCTGAGAGTAGATGGGGGTAGGGCAGTCTGGTAAAATGACTTGGAAACAAATCACACATTCCCAAGTGTTCATATGCAAGGCATTTCACGGGAACAATATTAAAGTAAAACTTGCACCATATCACCAACATTGTAACATGAATCTAATGAATGCATGCTGTTGTTGTGAAAAATGTCCACTGACCAGCATCTGCAGAGCAGTAAGGCTCATTTTTCTCCAAACCTGTCTAGAGTAGACATTTCAAGGAGACACATTTAATCAGGTTCTGAGGCTGACAAGACAACCTTTAGCAACTTGCTGAATGGTTTACCTTCTCATATAGCCCAGCAGTGCCCATCAAATATACATTCACATCTGGTGTAAGGATAACTAACTCATGGTCTCTGTATGCCTTACTTTTCTCGACTAGCTTTTTGGGGGCACACTCTGTTTATTTGCTTTTCCTCCACTATAATGCTGGAAGACTAAAACATGAAGAAGAGGCTTTGCAGTCCTCTCCACTCCTACTGCTTACAACAACTTGGGGCGATTCTCACGATCAACAAAAATTGGGCTAGCAGAGGCTAACCCGATTTTTGTTGACCGTAAGAACCACGGGGCTCGCAGCCGAGCCTGGTGGTTCTCAAGCGGGTAACTCGCTCGAGAACCCCTGCTAAAAAGCAGGTTTGCTGAGCGAGCGCTCCAGCAAACCTGCTTTTTAGGATCGTGAGTAGCCGTGGTGCGCCTTCGCAATGTGCCTACTCATGAGCAGACAGCGGGCAGGAGGTGAAAAGCCGCCTCCCGGCTCCGGGGGTCTCCCCAGTATGCCCTGCGCGCCGCGCGGCCCCCACTCCCCCCAGGCTCCGTCATGGAGCCGGCCATAGTGTGGGCGGCCGATCAGACTGCCCAGGGCTCCCTGCCCGCTCGTGAGCAGGGCTGCTCACTGCCCCAAACCGGGTCTCACTGATTGTGAGACCTGGTCCCTTAAGTCCACATCTAGCAAACTGCATTAGGGGTATGCACGGAACCGGTCCGGCACTGGGGTGGGGGGTTCCAATAAAAACAGGGGGGGCTTTACTCACCCCTTCCATCATAGTAACCGTAATTCTTGTAGTAATCGGGCGGCAGGGTGCCGCCGGCTTCAATCTCCGCTGGCGTGGCTCAGGCTCCTCCATTCCTATACGTAACGGGGCGGCAGGATCGCTCCCAGTCCCTGCCGCCCCCTTCAAGCTAAGCCCCCTCGGCTGGCGGCCGCCCCCTGCAGCTTTCCAGATGTCCCCTGCCGCCCTTTTCTTGCCAAATATCTCCCCATCTCAAGGGGTCGGCAGGAGAACTCTCCTGCCGTCCCCGTTCGCTTTGCCGCTGAGTTGCAAATGGCTTCTAGGAAGCCTTTCGTGCGCGTGTGGGAGCCTAGAAGCCATTTGCAACTCAGCGGCAAAGCAAACGGGGACGGCAGGAGAGTTCTCCTGCCGACCCCTTGAGATGGGGAGATATTTGGCAAGAAGGGGGCGGCAGGGGACATCTGGAAAGCTGCAGGGGGCGGCCGCCAGCCGAGGGGGCTTAGCTTGAAGGGGGCGGCAGGAACTGGGAGCGATCCTGTCACCCCGTTACGTATAGGAATGGAGGAGCCCGAGCCGCGCCAGCAGAGATTGAAGCCGGCGGCACCCTGCCGCCCGATTACTACAAGAATTATGGTTACTATGATGGAAGGGGTGAGTAAAGCCCCCCCTGTTTTTATTGGAACCCCCCACCCGAACCAAAACCACCCCGTGTCCGGACCGGTCTGGAGGCCTTTAGAATGGCGTCCGAACCAGTCCGTGCACATGACTAAACTGCATGCCTGCCTGCCTCCAATCCCAATTTGTTCCATCATTGGCTGCATTTACTTGGTTGATGTAAGCATTGAGGCCATTCCCACGATCACTGGGAAGTGGGCTAAGGGAGCTTAGGTCACTTTCCAGTGATCGTGGGAACCACCAAGCTCGCAGGCGAGCCTGGGGCTCCCAAGTCGTCTAGTCCACCTAATTTCCCCTCCCCTTAAATGAGGTTAATGGAGCAAACACTCCATTAACCTCATTTTTTTTGCTTGTGTGTCACCACAGCATGCAGCGACACACAAGTAGACCCCCAACCAGGAGGCTGCAGCTATATACAGGAGGCCCTCTTTATTCCTGGGGTTCCCTTCCTGCCAATTGATGTGGATACGGAAAGCGTGAATAAAGAAAACTTACCTCTATGGGAATCCTGGGGTTAAGATCTGAAAAAAATGCTAAAAAAGCAGTGTGGAGGCAGAAATAAGAGCAGGAAAACACAGTACCTTGCTCTCCAGATCTCCAGGAATGCCTCCCAAATCCTCCTATTTTTCACTTTAAAGAATATTATACTATTATTTATCTATTATTAAAAGACCCATAAAATGGCTCTGAGCTTCAAAATGGCAGCCGACAGACATCATTTCCAGCCACTTAAGAACTTTGGATAGGCAAAATTTGCCTATATTTCCTGCCGTGGATAAAGAAACTGGGTCTCTAAGACCCATCTGCATATAAAGGAAACCGTGACCCACAAATAAAGAGGGTCTCCTGCACAGAGTTCCATTTACATGACTAATACTTGTTGGTAGAAAGTCCTCCATGTATTTTTTTAATCCTTAAAATTAAATACTCCCCCACCAAGTTGCTATTGTCCACTACTACATATTTTAGCACAGGCCTCAACACATTTTCTTTGGATCTAGGAGCTAGCCCCAAAATTTAGGAGCCAGGCAATGGACACTTGGGGGAAAATTACATGACTTAGAAATGGGCATGGGAATGGGGAGAGTAAATTGGTTGCTCTTTATCCTCTTTACAATAATACACTTAGAACAGAAATAGGGCTGCCTGGGACAAATACAAGGAGACTATTCTCACAATCGGCCAAAAGCGGGCTAAGGGAGCCTAGCCCACTTTTGGGAGAGCGTGAGAACCACTGGGCTTGCAGGCAAGCCCAGTTTCCACAAAGCAGGTAGCCCACTTAAGTAGCCCTCCTCTTAGACGAGGTTAGCGGAGTGAGCGCTCCGCTACCACCGTCTATTTAGTTCTGTATTGCCGTGCCGCGGCTCCATACCACAGCAACACACAAGGAGACCCCTGCTGGGAGGCTGAAACAAGCCTCCTGCCCCTGGGGGTCTCTCCAGGATGCCCCGTGCAATTGCGTGGGGCATCCTGGAACTTCCGGGGGCCACGCAGCCCCCGATCCCTGCAGCCCCCACTGGCTTTGTGATGGAGCTGACAGTCATGTGGGGCTGCCGGTGTGCTCATCTAATCCCACTTAGGCGCTTCCCACTGCTCATGAGAACCACCTCAAGATGTTATGGAATAACACTATATATAAATATGCTAGCTGCCATAGTTAAATTTCCAGGGGCCCTGGCTCCCAAGTGCCTGGGATTTCTCAAGCCCTGTTTTGGTAGTGAATTCCATAACCTATTTGCATATTTTTGATGGTCCTGAACCTACCGTTGCAGTTTGCAATTGTATAGTAGAAAGATGTGCAACCATGTAGGGTGCAACTTTAGACAAACATCTTTCCACGTGTTGCCACCTGTATGTGTGACACCTGTTTAAGCAGCTACTACACTGCAGAGTATTTGTATGAACTGGGCTTCAGGAGAGTTGCAGATTGTGGTCAAGTCAGGACCCCTGTTTTCAAAATATGTACATACAGAAAGAAAAAGACATGGCAACAACACTCAAAAATACCACCCTTCTTGCAAAAAGTCTTTTGATGTGACAGCTTCAAGTCTTCCCCAATAAAATCCAGGGGAAAAAACCCAATTTGGCATTTCATGTAATTAAAATCTGGAGGGAATGTTTAAAAAAGACCAAACAATATTGCCAGTACACAAATATAATTAATCCTTTCCCTTAATAACGAGTAACCAAAACAAACTGTGCATGGAAGTGTGAAGCAAACTATTACATGAATGAGCAAAGGAATGAAACCTTCCTTTCTGTTCTGGCAGATTTTCTGGCTAACCTACATGCATTAAGCCTTTGGGGTAGTTTACTGGGGGAAACGTCTGCAGTTACTTAAAGGCTAGCAAGAATGATTGACTTTTATGACGATTTCTCATCAATGTCCTTTTCCCAGCTACCATAAATCACTACAACACGACTGAAGTCAAGCTTCCTGCATAGAGGCAGTCATTGTGCAGCAGTCATTACCCATGGCATACACATTTTTTTAAAAAAAATCCTCCCATTATTTCTCTTGAAACAGGTATGTAGTGTTGTGTACTGTTTCTGGTAGTACCTGGAAAAAGCAAAAATTAGCTCTTATCGGAGTAACCAGAATTGCCTTAATAGACATATATATCCTTTGGTGCTACTGTTGTGGGTGCTTATTGGATAGTGTCCATTATGAAAAACATACTGCCTATCCCTCCCCCAAACAAAAGCTTTTAGAACTGTTTTAGAAGGGGAAAAGCAACATGTGAAAGGATGTGTGCACATCAGCAATTGCACAAATGTAGTTTTTGGGGGGTTTTTTAAGAGTGCAAAATGTTCTTGATTGCTAGAGCAGCTGCAGTTAGGAATCAGGAAAATTGAGTGAATAGTCTTTTCCCTTTCAGATTTCCACTTCTATTATGCATGTTCAGTTATTCTGCATCAGAACTACAGCCAAATAATTGTACAGTAATGGGGAAATCACTCCTGTTGCTTCATTAAAATAAGCAAACACAGGAGTGGCCCAGTGCCACCTTGCTCTGCCAACCCCACTTGCAGTCTTTAAAGAGGGCAGGGTTGAAGAGAGAAAGCTGCTTGCAGCCTCTTCTTCTTGCCCTGCATCCCTTGCAAAGCCTAAAGGGTCAGCTCAGGAGCTCCTAGTTTAATCCTTGCAAGTTATAAAGGACATGCAGGGTGAGGGAAAGAGGATCTCGATAGCCTCTCTTTCTCTCTCCATGCCCCTTTCAAAGCCTGCCCCCTCCGGATCCAACCTGTGAAGGTTCTGTAAGGGGTGCAGAGGGGCTGCCAGGGCTAGTAGTCTCTGCTCCACCACCACTAAACCTGATGCAGGAAGAGGAAGTGGGGCAGAGGAAGTGGAGCAGAGGAGAGTGGTGGGGAGGTGTTCTAGCCCAGTGTTTCTCAACCACCGGTCCCTGGACCGCTGCCGGTCCCCGAAGGGTTGAGTGCTGGTCCCTGACTGGGAGTCAACCCCCCCCCAACTGAAATCAAGGCACTCACTTACTCAATTTTGCACATGGCACGGAAGAGGAAGAGTATCACGGAGGCATGGGACCCTTCTTGTGCCTTGCCTCCACGTGCTGCTGAGATCTTCCTACAGCTATCTTATTCCCTATCTTTACAGCTTCAAACTGTATGTGATGCGGGGGCATGGAGGAAAAAGTATGGCAGTGGGCGCCACTTGAAGGGCTGCTGGTTCTTGCATGCTCATTGTTTGCAGCCAAAGGTTGGTTGATTGAAACCCAGCTGCCTGTTGTGGTCGAGGCGCCTTGAGAGGGAACGCTGTTTCCCTCTTGCATCAGTGGGGCTTGCTTGTATGTTGTTTTCATTGGCCCCATGTAGCTTTTGAATTTTTCTAATGGCCCAACATCCCCTCTCCATTGAGTAATCACAAGCACCTCCACTCCAGACATACTGGAGACAAATTTGTTCACCCAGGCTTTTAGATTCAGGGGTTCTCAACCTTGGGTACCCAGACATTGGTGGACTTCTACTCCCATAATCCCCAGCCATAATGGCCAAATGCCATTGTTGTTGGGGGTTATGGGAGTTTAACTGAGGGACCCAAGGTTAAGAACCCCTAATATTCCATGTTTGCAAAAGATTCCAAATTTAATTATTTTAATGCTTATATTATTTTCATTCTAAACTGCCCAGAGATGCAAGTTTTGGGCAGTATAGAAGTCTGATAGACAGACAGACAGACAGACTTGAAACCCCTTTACTAACTGCTGGTCCGGGAAACTGCGCATGAAGAATGTAGCGGTCCTTGAAACTCTGCACGAAGAATTTAGCGGTCCTTGACTCCAAAAAGTTTGAGAAACACTGTTCTAGCCTATCACGTTCTTCTCTTCTCCTCGAAGGAGGAAAGTGGAGATGGAGGAGCCACTCTAGGAACAGATGCAGCATTTGGTACCCTGGTGTAGTGGGCAGGGAGAAGAGACATGACTGAGGAAGAAAAAAAGAAAAGGCACCTCACCCTCTGTCATCTGTTGTGATAGAGGGTGAAGTGGCATTGCTCTCCTGCCATCTGAGGTAACCACTCATTTCACCTCATGAAAGGGCCGGCAGCGACCATACACACCTTATTGTGGAGATAATTTTTAAGCACTAATTATCGCACTGCTTGTGTTGGGCACCCTTTTGCCCTGCTTTGGTGGTCTAACTCCAACCAAGTAGTACAATCCTATTCAGGTTTATTCAGAAGAAAATTCCAGTATCTCCAGTGAGGCTTACTGTTAAGAAAGTGTGCATAGGATTACAGCTGAAGTATCCTTACTACCTATTGACTTGCTTATGAAGTCCTTATATCTTGTCTATAATTCCATTGTTAATATGATTTTGTTCCTGAACTTGTCTCTCTCTTCTTTTTTCAAAAGACAGAAGCCTGCTGTCAACCTTTCCTTTTTTGGTTCTATACCATCAGTAGGGACTTGAACCTGTGCTGTGGTCCAAAATAACATCCAACCACCCTCAATTCCAAACCCAGAGCTGCACTTGTACATTCCTCGGAACAATTGTTTCTCAAAAGTGTTACTTGTGCAAAATCATAAAAAAAAAACTATCTCCTAAGCAGAGCTCTGAAACAGCTACATGATCCTGACATAGAATTCTATGTCCGAAAAAGAGGTCAGTCAAAATGAAGGTTACATGTAGAGCTAAATGTGCTTGTGCTTATGAAGTATTTTGCATGCTTGGGAAGGCTGCACTTAAATATATATTCATTGCAGCGGGGGGGAGGGAACGACACCTATTAGTTATTCATGCAATATCTACAACATGCTGAAGATGAGATGCTGAAGGAAACAAAAAATGTAAATCATGGCTAAATTAGTTGCCCTAATTGGTTCGCCCTATTTCAGCACCCAGCACCTCAATGCAAATTATATAATTGCAGAAGGAAATGAGATATTCAGTCCCGTTGCAGAATAAATATGTTGGCTTTTTAATGTGTTCCTACACAGCACAATCAGTAAAAAGAGCTGGATGGATGGTGAGTAAGCTCCTGAGATAAGTACTGCAAGTGTAATTACTCATGACCAATCCTTCAGCTAATTCCTTGACTTACTTTCCAAGTCGGAACTGAAATAAATGATAGCAATGCTAGTAAATGAAAAGCAGTCACCATTCCTCTAGAGTCATGAATACCAAATAATCCTGTGCTTGTGTGCTTATACAAACCAGCTTTCAAAAGTCCGTGTCCCCCCATACACACACACACCCCAGACGTTTTTGAGAAGTGAAAATTGGGATGAAATTACAGTACTAACTTACAGTACTTACAGTACTAACTCATTCTTCCTCTGTGTACTATAACAGAAAGATATAAACTTATTGGTACCAAAACATGAGTTTTGGTGCCAATATGAAAAAGCACTTTGAGCAATTGATTATTTGCCATATTTTGTCCCATATATTGTCCCACCCAGGCAGCTGGCATTGAGCATGTGCAAAGACCAAATGAATCAGTAAGTGGAGCCAGAGGCGTATCTAGGGAAAATAGCGCCTAGGGCAAACACTGAAATTGAGCCCCCTGTCCAAGCATCTGACACCCATCTTTCAGATAACTTTACCATAATATCAGCTGAAAAATACAAGTCAAGCTCGTTAATCTTTTAATATTTCAAAAACTATTTAGCAGTGGACTTAGCCAGACCAAAAAATGCTGGAAAACTACAAATTTCTGTATGCTGGGGCTCATGAAATACCCAAATACTATGTGGAGATGTACTTGGAAAACTAAACAGAAGTGCCTGTCTAATTCTCTACTATGCATTGTAGCATCACCATTACATAAGTTTTAAAAATCAATGGAGAATTTGACTTTTCCCAGATACTCTGTAAATAATTAAAGGATATGCAGAGTAAACTGTGTCACTGCTTGGAATATATTCTAGTCTTTCAGAAAGACCGTTAAAATGAGAGAAAGAGAGCAAGAAACTCCCAGTGGGCCTTAATATTAAGGGTTTCACACTGATTCAAAGACAAACTCACCATTAATAGCCATATTAGCAAGACATCACATTTAACTCACTTATCACAAGAAGCAAAGTAAGAGCAAATGAATACAATCCTAGCTCAAGCGTCAGCTCAGTATTCACAAGCCCTGATTCTCTGTACATAGTGCCAATCTGAATATGTGTACAGTGTCTTATATTAAATTATTATTATTATTATTATTTTTACCCGTAGCCCCTTTGGGGGGCTTCCTAAAGGCTGGGGGGGTTGCAAAGATTCCCCCTCACCCCGCTGGCCTCTAGGGCCTCGCAGGGACCATTTGAGCATGTGCAGTGGCCGTTTTAAAAAATAATCTTTTTTTTTTTAAAGGCCACTGAAAACAAAATGGCCACCGTGCATGCTCAAATGGCCTCTGCAAAGCCTGGCATGACCTAGAGCCTCACAGAGGCCATTTTAGCATGCACGGTGGCCATTTTGTTTTTGGCAGCAATTTTTTTAAAAAAATTAATTTTACAAAATGGTGCCCCCCTTCAAGTGGCTCCCGGGGCACGTGTCCTGTCTGCCCTACCCCTAGATACGCTCCTGAGTAGAGCTGCTTTAGTGGCCTGTTTTGGAGACTGGAATTGCATCACATACTACAACTAATATCTTGGTCCCATGTTTCAGCCAAACCTCTTGCATTCTTCATCAAATTTTCTTGTAGATATTGTACCCTAAGTATATATGGAGTTCCTCTCCTCCATTCTCCATGTATCTATGTGATAATGCAGGTCCTGACAAATCCCAGGCGCCAGAAAGCCATAGCGCCTAGAATTTAACCATAGTGCTTAGACTTGATTCAGAGGTAGAGTTACCTCTGGTAGCATTAAATAAAGCTTAAAATAAAAGCTTTATTTTCCCCAGGGAGCCCTGTTTTTGTTCTAAGATTGCATTCTCACAATTATGGCTATACTGGTTACAGAATTAACCAGGATTGCTGAGCCTTGCAGAGCTGGTTACAAGAATGCAGATTTCCTGGGCAATCTTGGTCAACTGCTGTGGTTAATAGGGATGTGCACAAATAGAACTTTGCGAAATGATTCGAATTTGAATTGAATCTGCCCAATTTGATTCAAATTTGAATCGGTTTGAAACAGGGTGAGTTTGATCTGAATCAACTTGACCCTGTTTTGGTACCTTTTAAAAACCCATCAGGGTGCCTAAATGGTTTTTAAAAGGCACCAAAATGGTTCCCAAATTGATTTGAATTACCCTTTTTAGAGGTGATTCAATTCACTCAGATCGCTTAGATTTGAGTCAAATCAATTTGAATTGATTCACACATCCCTAGTGGTTAAACCACATTTGACCAGAACAGAAAACCAGGATCCTCTTTTTGAAGACTGCAGAGGGAACATGGGAAAGCTGCCATATACGAAGTCAGACCATTGGTCCATCTAGCTCAGTGTTGTCTACACAGACTGGCAGCGGCTTCTCCAAAGTTTCAGGCAAGAGTCTCTCTCAGCCCTATCTTGGAGATTGCCAGGGAGGGAACTTGGAACCTTCTGCATGCAAGCACACAGATGCTCTTCCCAGAGTGGCCCCATCCCCTAAGGGGAATATTTTACAGTGCTCAGGCATGTCGTCTCCCATTCATATGCAACCAGGGCAGACCCTGCTTAATAAAAACGACAAGTCATTCTTGCTACCACAAGATCATTTCTTCTCCCATCATGGGCAAGTTGTGGTTGTGCAGTCTTCAAAAGAGGCACAGATTGGACAAGGACAGTGAAAAGTGGAACAGCAAAGCAGAAGGCAGGGACAACACAGCTGTCTTTGCAGCGAGGGAAGCTTCTCCCTTAATGCAAGGACAAGCTACCTACTTTTATACACAATACCCATCTTTAGTGGCAGCAGTACTGCAAATCCAATACTAGGTTCCCCCTCAAGTTCTTTGATGTTAGAAATTGGTGGATCATCTTAAATTCAGAGTCCTCTTCCTTGGCAGTAAATACAGTCTAACTAGTATTTAACCTGTACTTTTAAAGGGGGGTAATCTTACGTTCAGAGTCATCTTCTGTTTGGGTAAATATGGTACTTGCAAAAGTGCAACACATACTTTTTCAACAAAAGTTGAAAAGCCCTGGCTTACTTCTTCCATCGAAATCAATGAGATTCTGCAGTGCTTAACTATAGTTGAATCTTAGCCTGTTGTCTTTTTAAAAGGCCATCTCATCTCATGACCTCTCATAATGGAACAATATTCACATGAACTCTTCAGAAGCATAATATGTGCTGAAAGAAGTGTACTCTCTACATCACTATCATGAATAGCTTCCTCCTCTCATGACATTAATAACTTAGACGTTCAGGCACCACTTAGGAAATCTCTAAGGAAATAGTTGCATTCAAGAATGTAAAATTAGATTTGGCATTCACTTGGAACCCAGAATACTAAAAGATCTAGAATCTAGTGATAGTACTTTCAGGAATTTGATATGCTGAGTATATCAAGACTTACATAAGAATGCTCAAGAAATATATCTTGCAGACTCTACTCATAACTTTCAATATGACTGAGCAATTCCCCTAGGTGAGGGAGATGGTGGCTACTTTGTCTTCTTGACTACTTTATTTGTCCTTGATGACTGAATTCTGAATTCACAGGTATTGGTAATAAGTAATTTATATACAGTTATATACACCTTTCTGGCAAGGTTCTGTTGCCAGCACTGCCATTCTGCAGGCTCCCAAAATCCTCTTTGCATATGTTTGGGACTACAAGCTTTTGGCTCCCACTCTTAACATGCTCAGGAGCCTCACGGGATTGTGGGCTCCTGTTTGATGGCATATTGGGGACAAGTCACTTAGCAGGCAGTGGGACAATCACCCCCAGATTCAACAGCTGCCAAATAAATTGAAAGGGAATTAGCCTCGCTCCTTTCCCTATATTAGGGAATGTCTAAACAGACCCAAGTTAGCTTGCGAGTTAACTTCACTTTCAAGGTTTGAAGATTTACCTTTACTTTTGCTCCTCTGCAGTTAACAAGCTAACGCTAATCACCTCGTCAGAAAAGCCAGATAAGGCACTGTGAATGCAACTCCCTTCACCATCACAAAAGAACAATAAGTGGGCAATAGGAACACTGGAGGTGCATTCATTAAAACTACTGATTGGTTTACTAGTCCTTCCAACCTGACAAACACTATCCTTGCACGTCCATTCAGTCTATTTACATACAGGTTGTTCCTGCCATTCATGCCATTGTGTTCTACTCAACCACAGCAAACAAAGACCATGGATCCTTTTGAGATACACTGCAATTTCCCTCCTCAGGAAGTAGGAGCGGCAAGTATTTTGCCTCAGGGCCCATTTTGGGCTATAACTGGTCCTGGTTTCTTGAACCAGTATGCTTCATTTGGTCTCCACTGTGGAATCACCCACTGTATGGGCGATAGACGACATCATTCATCAATAACAGCAGGCTATGTCTTGCTCTTTGCACCACTCATGCTCCTAGCCTCCAGATCGGGCTTCTTTGCTGGCCTGATCTACCCAGCTCACCTTGCTGCTACAAGTAGCTGGCTGCATGAAAACAGAATGCTTTCGGAATTATCCTTGCTGCCTAACCCCCGAGCTGCTTTTGGTTTTCCACTGCTGCCTGGTTCCATCTCTGAGGAAAGAGGTCCTTTGGCTGTGCCTGAGCCACGAGGGTCCAATCACCACTAACAGAAGGACGAGGTTGTATGATAACCACTGTGCCCCTCTGGGCTCTTCCTATCCCTGCTCTTTCTTAAATCCAAAAACCTGATTCTCTAAAGCCTTCTTTTCTCTAGCCAGCCTGGAAGTCATTTAATTCGGACACCAAGCTAAATTGCCTCTTTGCTAGTATCTGATTAACCTTTGCAATGTATTTGTAGTAATAATATTGCTTTAATCAATTCTCTTATTCTGCTGTACCCCTAAACCCTCAAATAAAACCTTAATTTGTTTTGAACTTCAACCTTTCTGTCAGTTCATTTCCCTGGAACCAGAACTTTGCACAAAAATTATTCTGGCGTGGGCCTGTTCCACCCCCAGACCACTAATTCCCCACACAAAGCACGAACGCATTTAGGGATGTTTGCCAATCACCCCGGAGCAGTTTCATTAACAGTTCCTACCACAGGCCTGCACAGGGTTTCTCTTAGTCTAAAGTGGAGTGGCCAGTGAATGAAGTTAACAGCTGATATGAGACATAATCTACAATTTATTGTATTTAGGAATGATGGGAGTTGTACTACAAGAACAGCAGGAGAGCCTGAGCTGGCCATCTTTGGACTAAGGGACAAGAAGGAGGACAGAGTCTGGATTGCACTTCAGGGAAAGTGCACAATTTATTCACTGTATTTGAATAAAACACAGCCAGACTAAAACACACAACTATTTCCTCTCAGCACTACATAGAATTATTTGATATACCTAAGGAAGAGAAAGAATTAACCTCTGTCGTTTAAACTGCAAATTATTCCTTGATCAAAAAGAGATGTCTGTATTAGGCAATCCAAATTCCCTTGTGTTTGACCTTTACTTTGGCAATGCAATGTTCTTATCTAAATGTACTGAAAGAAGTTTTGATGTGTAGTATGATGGTTGCTTTGCTATGATAATTAAAATGTTATTTCAGTTCATGCCTTTGAAGTATATGATTAATCTTTTCTTTCTTGTTGTATTAATGAAAGAGAGAACATTATATTTTACATATGACATGGAGTATATTCGTATAAATATGAGAAAGAAACATAGTAATAAAATCCACGTATAATATTACATTTTAAAGTACGAATGCACTAGAGAGGTATTGATTTTTTTCCTGATATGATGATGAATGCTCCAGTTTTTAAATGTTAATACAAAGCTGTTTAACCAACAATGTATTGCTACTCCTTGCAATGATTTCAGAAATTTTAGTATGGTTAGAATTATTGGTTGGGATCTAACCATCATTATATATCAGTACTGCTGGAGTGAGGGCAGGAGAGACATGAACACTAACATCTGGCCATTTCCAGTGTCACTCCATTAAAATAAAAGCAGATGTGCTGGACTGAAGAGACCCTAGCATTTGTATGAAGACATATGACATAAGGAACCAACAGACTGGTGTTTCAAAAAACCACACACCCTAAAGGAATCAAAAGCAAACACATCAATCAGCAAACAGAGACCTAAGAGAGGAGACTTGCTATAGCAGTAGCCTCTAGGGAAGTATTGGCAAAAAGTCACATTTTGCACATAAATAATTCTGCAGGAAAGAGGAGAACTGCTTGATGCTCTGCCTCCACCTTGCAAAAGAAAGATGGCAGTTTCAAATGACCCCTGTGTACTAACATAATACAATTAGTTGAGAATTTCGTAGAGTTTCTTAACCTTGGGCCCCCAGATGTTGTTGGACTATAACTCCCATCATCCTCAGCCACAAAGGCCATATCTGGGGATGATGGGAGTTGTAGTCCAACAACATCTGGAGGGCCACAGTTAAGAAACCTTGATATATAGCATTTCTCTGAGTTGTCATTTGACAGGTCTTTAAACATTGTAGCCTTACGTCACACTCTAACTAAAGGCAGTCTATCTAGAGCTGATCTTACTAAAGTCCTTTTAAAAAGAATAGATATAGTACAGAAATAATGCTTGATAGATTTCATCCTACAAAGCACTTTCTTAAATAGTACCACACCTGTACACACCTGCTTACTATCTTCTGCTCCTCATCCTCCATTATTTATTCTGTTGTTACATTTTTACACCACCTTTCATCAAAATAATCTCAAGGTGGTTTACAAAACATTTAAAACAATATACGACTAAAAACAGTTACATAATAGCATATTAAATTGGAATATTAAAAATACAAATCTTATTAAAAGTTTAATTAGGAGCATAAAATACAGCACAGCAGCAACAAAAGGCATAAGCCGCGATTCTTTCTTCAAGGGAAAAAGACAATTTCTTATAGACTAGTAAGCTCTGCTGCTTCACAGTAGGGGACAATCACAAAGTAGTTAACATATCACAAAATCTACCAACTACAGTACTGTTGATAGAAGACCAGCACCTTCCCAATGTACCTAATGGTCTTGACAACTGAACCGATAAAGAGTACACCTAGTGAACTAGAGCAAATAAATGATAATAAGCTGTAGAGCCAACCCTAAACAGGAAGCACATTTCACAGCTTCACCCCCTGCAAAATGCACTCCCGTTTTGGTCATTTTTCAAGGAACTTGTGAAATAAGATGAAAAAGTTTGCCCATTTAGATTAACTGCAAGAAGAATTAGCCACACTAATTTGACTTCATTGTGTCATCATGTAAGCAAATTTGAGTGGCTATGTTAGGACCATTTAGAGTGAGGGAAATGTTTCTTACCAGTATTCTTATTTTTCTCGGCACTGTCAAACAGCTCTGTCTGGTGACATCATCACTTTGCCTACATCCGTGAGACCCGGCGGAGGGGGTTCAGTGGGGAAAGTGGGTTTAGCCCACTCTCCCTGCAGACGATCAAGGCAGCAGCCTGGGTAGCCGAATCGCCCACACAACTGCCGGCTCTGTCACGGAGCCGGCGGGGGCTGTGGGGATTATGGCCTCATGGCCCCTGGAAGTTCCAGGATGCCCCGTGTGAGTGTGTGGGGCATGCTGCAGAGACCCTCGAGCCCGGGCGGCTGCTTGCAGCCTCTGGGCCAGGGGCTTCCTTATGTGTTGCCATGGTGCGGAGCCGCACTGCGGCAATACACGATCTCAGGAAGCCTGGGTTAGCGGAGCACTTACTCCGCTAACCCGGGCTAAGGGGAGGGCTACTTTGGCGGGCTAGCCACCAGGGAACCACTGGGCTCGCCTGTGAGCCCGCTGGTTCTCACAACTGGAAAGCAGGCTAAGCTCCCTTAGCCCACTTTCCAGTGATCGTGAGAATATCCTCATTGTCTGACTGGCTGGGATAACCTTACAATTCTTAAAGATGGCCTCAAACCTGAGGACTGAGGAAATAAGCTGCTGCAAACAAGCAGGAAACAATGTTTTTAAAAAGTAAGCAGGGGGTTTGTGACACTTCACCAAGATCCCTTTTTATTCAGAATATGTTTGTTATTGAAAATTCAACACAAATGCCAATTATGTATCTGTCACTACGCTCCCTTCATTCAGGGTGCCAACCCATACTGGAACTGGTCAGGTATGATTTGTTGATAGTCCAGGCAAAACCTTAGAAACATGCCAATTGCTTCAGTCTAACCTGAAGTAAAATTGATGTGGTCCTTTGATGTGAATCTATAAATATCTCCTGTTTAATTAAGTTAACTTAAGTCCTATTAAAAAGAAAGCCACTCAGGAGATTAACAATGCCAATCATTGCTTTCTTCAATTCCCTCAGAAATTGGTATTCTATGAACCTTTTTGCCTTAAGGAAAACATATTTATGAAAATGAGAAGAGCCCTGAAGGATCAGAGCAAGAGTTGTTCTACTCTAGCAGCCAATAGTTTTAAAACCATGTAACTACCATGGGTTTAAGAATGACACTTCTCCATGAATTTGTCTAATCCTTTTTAAAGCCAACTAAGCCAGTGATCATCACAGTGTCTTCCTGAAGCAAATTCCATTAAATGTATTAAGCAATGTGTGAAAAGGTGCTCTCTTTTGGGGTGTCCTCAAGTTATAGAATTATGAGGGAGAAATAGATTTCTCTATCCACTTTCTTGCACAATGCACAATCTTATAAACCTCTATCATGCCTACTCCTTGTCATATTTTGCTAAATTGAAAAGCCCCCAAAACTTGTAGTCTTTCTTCGAAGGGAAGGTGCTCCAAACCCCTTGATATTTTTTATTGCCCCTCTCGGTACCTTTTTTCAGATCTCTCATATCTTGTTTTGAAATGGGTCATTATGTTTGAAGCTCAAACAGAACTGTACATTTATATGCACACATACTGTCTCCAGGAGCAGTATAGGTATTCAAGATGTGTGTTCAAGATTACAGCTCCTGCTGCTGATACTAAACAGGTGTTAGCGGATAAAAAATCTTAAAAGCAGTTGAAAGTAAAAAGGGGTTCTGAAATGAATGGAGACTCTCTGACTTGGTTCTAAAATAGGTGGCACAGGATCTGAATGGCACTAAAATGAATCAAAATGTATTAAAAGTGAATGAGGTTCCAAAATGAGTTTCTTTTACATGCACACCTTATCCTAATAATCCTCATCAAAAAAATTAACTTTTTCACAAGCATTACACACATAGTATACATTTTCACTGAGATAACCACATCGACTGCAAGCTCTTTTTTCCTGGTTAATTACTACCAGTTTAGAGGTCATTGCTGTGACAGGATATCTTCCACAAATATATATTTATTTTAATATAACTTATATTGAACCCAATTTGGCATTTCCTTGCCCAATTTCATAGAGACCCTTTTGAAGCTCTGTTTCATAGCCTGCTTGAGTTTTCATCATCCTATAGTTTGGTGTCATGTACAAACTTGGCTATTTCCTTGCTTTCTCCCAACTCCATTGTCACAGAGCCTCCTGAGCAACTGTCAGCCTATTTCGTTTGGCTCATCATTTAAACAGCTCCTTAAAACTTTTCCTGACTTAGTTTGGTCATGTTTGTATTTAATACCCAGCCTCGTGTCACACATTAATTTCACCTCACTATCTAGTGTACTGTGAAGCCAAAAGGAGGGGGGAATTTTGCATTGACATTCAATTTACAAAGTTCAGTAAGAATAAGGTCCTGCCCTTTCTACAAAACTGAGAGGTGAGAAGAAAAAAGTTTTGCATTCCATAGAGATTAATGTAAGGAGAGCTATGTCTGGATAAAATATTTTATTTAATCTAGAAAGCTTTTAGCTGACCATAAATCAACAGTGGCTAGCATAATAAAAGGTGTTTCTTACTATGGATTGAATCCAAGTCCCATTAAAGGAAACAGAACCATTTTCCTATAAATGATTCTATTTTAAGAGCAATAGTCAAAGTTGGAGTATATGTTAACAATGATCATCTGGAAAGTATAGGAACAGCTTCTGTGTGATGACTTCAGCACTCCTCAAACAGCTGTTGACAGTTTTTTCTTCATCCTTTGCTGGGATGGATGAGGCAGAAGGGTGGCCTCATACCAGTCAGTCAATGGGGAAGCTATGCAGGGGCATAGATTTAAAGCCCTCACGTCTTACCCTCAGCCTCAGTTCAAATAGATGGGCAGTCCACTCACCTAACTTTTAAGCACAATAGGATTTACCAGTTTGGGCCAACTAGGAATTTTTTTGTTCCTTTTGACTCATTGGCTTTGGGAGGAGAGCCTTTTTCACACACTCCATAATTGGGTCACTATGTTCGTTGTTCAAACAGAGACTGAATGGCCATTTGTCAGAGATGTTGTAGCAGATTCCTGCACTCAACAGGGGGTTGGAGAAGAAGACTTCCAAGGTCCTCCCAACTCTAAAATCATATTATATGGTCTGTTTGGGCTAGGGATGCATCTAATTAGATTACAACTAGCACGTTCAGAATAGAGGATAGAGAAGCACAAAATACACAGAGGTTATAAAAGGGGTTTTAAAAGACAGAGGTTAAATACAGGTTACACCTGTATTCATGTAAAAGAAAGAGGAATCTGAATGTAAAATAAACTCCCCATATTTAACAGGCAAGAACTTGGGGGAGGGAGACCTCTTGTCTAAGATTCAGGTAAATATGGTGCTTAGTTTTTTCACACGGGTAGCCTTGTTGGTAGGGGATGTGTACGTAACTGGATATGTGTTCTGTTCCAAACTCGGAATGGAACACAAATGCCCAGGATGTTCCGTCAGAACAACCGCTTCAGCCAGTTGTTCTGAAGGAACGAGCTCAGAACGTTTTGAGTTTTCCGAAAGCCATTTTGGAGGCCAAACTAGTTTTGGCACTGGCCATTTCTCCTTACTGACTGGTATTGGCACTGGCTTTTGATTGGCTTGATTTGTATGATAACAAGCCAAGAAGCAAGGAGATTGCCAACCAATTGTAAGCCAGTCAGGAGTGGAAAAACAGGCCTCCAAAATGGTGCTTAGAACATTTGAAACGTTTGGACTCGGATTCGGAACGAGGTTATTCTGCTCTGAGCTCGAAACAGGACCTTCATTTGAAGGATGTTCTGTTTTGAGTTCAAAACACTCAAAATGGCCCATTTTGCATTGGAACATTTCAAGCTCAAAATGTTCTGCACATACCTACCTGTTGGATTTTGCCACCTACTGGTAAGCGAGAAGAGCTGCCTGCCTGCTTTCTTTTGGGTGAGAGGTCCTGCCAGTTTCCAGTTTATTTTCTGTTTCCTATCTACCATATCTGCATAGGCCCACCTCCTTATATGCACAAGTATACTGAGGAATCTGGGAATTCATCTGGGGTGATTCTCTGAACTTTTGGCAGACACAGCTGATACAGTGGGTTGCTAAGCTGTCAGACATATGAAGAAAATCCTAGCTGACACTGAACAGCTAGGATTGCACCAAGAAAGCAAGCAAGAACTAAAGTAATCAGTGGAGGTGTGGTGCAGCACTGCTAATATCTCAGTAATGTCTGTGCCTATCTGGTGGAATGACAGAGTGGGAGTCAAAGTGCTTTAAGTGCATATGATGTGAATTTTTAACAGACACTAAAGGTGCCACATTACTGCCACTGAACCAACTATCTACCCCTACAGGTGGAGTGGAATAGGGAATGTTGCATAATACTAATTTCAAAAGTGAGATAACCTACAAGGAGGAATGGTAGTTGCACCTGGTAGGTCTCCTTGATTCAGCTATTGATATCATTTTTGCAGGGTTGTGTGCAAGAAGAATGCTCCCAGTAACTGGATCTTCACAGATACTGTGCCGCTACACTTCTTTTTCCTTCACCCTGTTCTGTGTTTCTGACATTTCCCTCTGGGATTTGCTTAAAGAAATAAAATTAAGATTCCAACAAAAGACAAAGTACCTCTCCCAAGTGGCAGACAATAACCCTCACCTATCTGGACATATACATATTTATTGTAAAGCACATGAGGGGAAAACAATGACAATTAATAGGTCATATCTGGACATATACGTATTTATTGTAAAGCACATGAGGGGAAAACAATGACAATTAATAGGTTCTCTGAACAACTAGCACATGAATCAAAAGGGCAACGTGTCCTTCTTAGCTACTTGTTCATTAATTACAGAGAGTTGTTATGCTGTTGGGCCAAAGCCTAGAAGTCAATACCAGAGCTCTGTGGGATTTCTCTTGCCTGCCTTTTTATCTGTATTTATTGAGTGAGCACTGATGGTATAGGATAATGCAATTTTCCAAGCTGTTTTAAGAACTGAGATTCATGAGTAAGGTCAGGCACTATACCAAAGGTTCCACACAGCATTTTCTTCAACTGAGATTTAGAATATATTAGGGTTAAGCTAAGTGTTCTCCAGGTTCACATTCTGGCTCAAAAATAGTGAAATCAGTAATTAAATAGCTATTCATATAGCTGTTTAGAGCCAGGTATCCCCCTTTACTGCTGCTTCAATAGCCATTGTTTGTGTATGTTTCATTTCTCTGTAAGTGATCCCAGCCAAAGATCACAAACTGGATGTGATGTAGCAACTTTACTATGGCTGTTGGATGAGATCACAAAGGATAAATTAAGCCCATTTAGCATGACGGTACTGTTTGAAGTGAGGGCACTGCTTCCTATATAGTCATGGGTGGTGGGTGAAACGAAATGTAAAAAAAATAATCCTAAAAATATTAGAAAAATCTTTCTAAGATTTTTACAAAACAAAGCACCTCCTTTTTGACCCAGCCCTAGAATATATCTAAAGGAAAGTAAAATTCCAACTGTTTTGTTAGATGCATATGAAAACTGAACATCTGTCTATTTTTAAGTAGAACATTAACTGGGTTACTATGTTACCTCAACATGGTCTCATGACCCATCATACTACAGCTCTTTTCAATGCACAAATGGATGAAGTGGAGAGTTGTATCAGGGTGTAGATTCCAGATAAATTCAGCCAAAGTTAGAGTGAGCTCTTCTATGTGCTAGGGGTGGGGTAGAGTTACACTATCACCATAATCTTAGCTGAGACCATGATTTCCAATGCAGACAAAAGCCTTTTCAAAGCAGATCCAGGACCTGCTGTTTTCTGGCAGATCCAGGTCTGAACCAGAAATAAAGGAGGCCTTTGGTGTAGGGGTGTTTTTGCTATGCCATCCCTGCCTTGGAGGACTTTGGGCATGGGAGGCAAGGGGTTCCTATCACCTCTTGCTTTTCATTAGACCCCTTGTATCCTGAACCAGCAAAGGGCCAAGTTGGTGGTTGTGTTTTTTTAATCAATCCCTCATTGCATTGAAAGTTTTCAGTGCTAGCAGTGAATGTAGAACAAATTTCAGCTTCTGTGAACTATTCTGGAAATTTTGGGGAGTAAATGAGTTCATTCCATTGCCTGCCAAAACTCCAAAGAGCAGAATTGGGCAGTTCCACCACTCTCTAATGTGCATACACTGCAAGAAAACTTAAATGTCAGCCTTGCATACCAAATACACCCATAGATCCTTGAGCAAATTTTAATCTTGTACCTCCTAAAAGCTTATTTTAAAACTTGAGCTATCCAGAATGTGAACATATGGATTAACAAAAGGTTTGCCAATTACAATTAAAACACGTTAAACCTGGTGTCACTTGATGTGAAAACCTAATTGATTTGAAGGACTGAGGATTTCCCTCTTGGATTAACAGAAATTACTAAAGAAATTCAACACTTTAGTTAAAAAAAATAAAGAGAGGCAAAGGTAAATAAAATGGCACAAAAGGAAAATGTAGGCCTGAAAGCAAAGCTCTATGATAAGTCTTAAGGAGACCTGTACCTATTACATTTCTGAAGCGTATTTGTGAAATGCTTTATATATGCAAGTAAAATATATAATGTAAGAACCTGGCATATATGTATTATCCAGATATCCTCACCAGGCAATGAGAATTGGCCACAGATGCCTGATGAGATGCCTGATGCAAAGTGAAAAATGTGGCTTTCCTGGTCTGGGAAGCAGTCCTTTTTAACCTGTTGCACTGGCAATTTCAGCATAATGCTCTGGGCTAGCCAGTATAGGTTTCCATGGATCTGTGTTAGTGGAAGAATGCGGAGAAAGGAGGGAGACCATGGACAATATTAAATTTAAATACAGAAATGTGTGTATACACACACATACACACGACGAGCCCAAATGGGTCCAGTCATCTGAGGGTGGGGCAGGGGGCAGTTCCCTTAAAAAGCAGGTCCTTGCCTGCTCCTGTGCTGCCCCACTGCTTTTCCAGTGCTTGCTTGACAAAAGGTCATGTGTGGCTGTGGTGCTGCTCCCTGCAGCCTGTGTGCGACGTCAGCACACACATGCCAGTCGTGCACAGCCTTTTGCAGAGCGAGTGCTGCGTCCGGAAAAGCCGTGGCGCAGCACAGGAGCAGGTAAGGGCCTGCTTTTAAAGGGAACCACTCCCCACCCCTCTGAACAAGTTTGGCTGCAGGCATCCAAGCAGATTTGCCACTTCCCTAAAGAGGCACCAAACCAGTCCATGCCTATTTCTAATACATACACCCCCTTTGCTCCATTTGCCCTATCCTGAAGAGTTTCTTCCTGCCGGGGGTGGGGGGGGTGGGGCGGGGGAGGTCAGGTTGATGCTACACACATTTGTATGTAACCCTATTCAGACATTATGCTGCACATTTATGATGAACATTCATATGATGAATGTACAGTACACAAGTAAAGTGATTCACACATTTTGTTGAACACAGGTACAGCATTACACTCTCTATCTGCACCATCTATTTAAGGGGCCTGTACTTAGGCCTTAAATTAATGCAGGTACAGTCTTTTACACACACACAATTTATACACAAAATCCACACGTCGCGGCTGGACTACTGTAACGCGCTCTACGTGGGGCTGCCCTTGAAGAGTATCCGGAAACTGCAGCTAGTGCAAAACGCGGCAGCGAGGTTGTTATCCAGAGCTGCCCGTTGGGAACATATCACCCCCATTTTGAAAGAGCTGCACTGGCTGCCGGTTCGTTTCCGGGTCCAATTCAAGGTGCTGGTTTTGACCTTTAGAGCCCTTAACGGTTTGGGCCCGGGGTATTTGAGGGACCGCCTGCTCCCAAGGCTTGCTGCCCGCTTGACAAGGACATCTGAGGGGGCCCTGCTCCAGGTGCCGACAATGAGGGAGGCCCGGCTTTCGTGCACTCGGGACAGGGCCTTCTCTGTTGCTGCCCCTAGACTCTGGAATGCTCTCCCAGTGGCCATTCGTTCCTCAGACTCCATCACGGCTTTTAGAAAGCTTTTAAAGACTTGGCTTTTTACCCAGGCTTTTGCATAATCGTTTTTACTGTGGCTTCTCTGTGTTTTTTATCTGTTATCTGTTGTCTTGTTTTTATGCTTGTTTTATATGTTTTTAGCTTGATGTTTTTATTGCTTGATGTTTTTATTGCTTTTATTGTATGTTTTAATTTTTGTAAACCGCCTTGGGGTTTTCTTTTAACGAAAGGTGGTATAGAAATGTAAAAATAAATAAATAAATAAATAAATAAATGAGTGTACTGACAGCTGTACACTTGTGTAATACAATGTCTGAACTAGGGATGTGCTCAAAATTTATTTATTTATTTTATTATTTAATACATTTCTATACTGCCCAAAACGCAAGTTCTCTGGGCAGTTTACAAAACAATAAAAACAGCCAATAAAAGATTAAAACATTTCAACAATTAAAATTAAAAAGTTAAAACTATTAAAACACAAAACAGTATCTAATTAAAAGCCTGGGTGAACAAATGTGTCTTGACTGCCCTTTTAAAAGTTGTAAGAGATGGGGAGGCTCTTATTTCAGCAGGAAGTGTGTTCCAAAGCCTCGGGGCAGCAATGGAGAAGGCCCGTCCCCGAGTAGCCACCAGATGAGCTGGTGGCAACTGCAGACAAACCTCTCCAGATGATCTCAATGGGCAGTGTGGTTCATAGCAAAGAAGACGTTCTCTTAAATATCCAGGGCCCAAGCTGTTTAGGGCTTTTTAGGTTATAACCAAAACCTCGTACACTGCCTAGGAAATTACCGGCAGCCAGTGTATTAAGATAGTTATATGGTTTCTCTGAGATTACCCAGAGACCAATCTGGCCACAACATTCTGGACTAGCTGCAGTTTCCGGACTACGTTCAAAGGCAGTCCCACATAGAGCGCATTGCATAGACAAGTCTGGAGGTGACCAGCAGATGTACTACTGTTCTGAGGTCATTTATCTCAAGAAATCAATGCAGCTGGCGTATCAGCTGAAGCTGATAAAAAACACCTCTGGCCACTGCCTCAACCTGGGACACCAGGGAGTTTTGTGTCCAGAAGCACCCCCAGACTGCATACCTGTTCCTTCTGGGGAAGTGTGACCCCATCCAGAACAGGCAGATCAAAATCATCTCTCGAGTTCTGACCACGCACAATAAGTACCTCCTTCTTATCTAGATTCCGTCTCAGCTTGTTACCTCTCATCCAGCCCATCACTGCCTCTAGGCAGGCATTTAGGGAGGTTATACCTTCTCCTGATGACGCTGCACCAAAACTTTCAATGCAATGAGGGATTGATTTTTAAAAACCCACCAACACCCTGCAGCAAATCTCCTGATGATCTCTCCCAGCGGTTTCATGTAGATGTTAAATAACATCGGGGACAATATGGGCCCTGAGGGACACCATACCGAAGTTCAGTTTTTGAAGAACAACAGTCCCCGAGAGACACCATCTGGAATCTGCCTGAGAGGTAAGAGTGGAACCACTTCAAAGCATTCTGGAATCCAAATGCATTTTGGGTTCCATCCCAAGCTCGGAACAGAACGCAAAATATGCAGAGCGATCCATCGGAACAACCTGTAGAGCTGGTTGTTCCAATGTAATGATCCTGGAACACTCAAAACATTCTGAGAACCATTCTGGAATCCAAAATGGTGCTTGGAACAGTCGCAACATTCCAACTAAAGACAGGGTCATTCCATTCTGAGCTTGGAATCGGCCCTTCATTCGAAGGGCGTTCTGTTCTGAGCTCGAAATACTTGAAATGGCCCATTTCGAGGCAGAATGTTGTGACTGTGGAATGTTCTGCACATTTCTAGTCTGAACAGGACTTATAATTTGTAAGGTGACCTAAAACTCCATCCTCCATGTTGCAAGGCTGGCGGAGGTGATGCAGGGATTTGCTACAGGACTAGTTTTTAAACTGTGAGTTTGGTCCACGAAAAACACCTGCCATCCAAGATTTGGTTCTGGGTGAGAGTAGTGATCTGGCTTGGATCACTGAGACCTGGATGTGCAGGTGGTATCAGCCTGCTGCAATTACATCCTTCCAGGATCTCAGTGCAGCATCAGCATAGACTTGATGATCAGAAAGGTGGAGACACTGTGGTCTCTTGGAGTTTAATTTCTTTGTGTGTTTCTGATGTTGGGCATACAGAATAGATCAGGAATGTTTTTACTGTACCTCCCACTTGTATAGCAGAATCCCTGCTTAGCTTATAATAATAATAATACACTTTATTTGTTAGCTAGTGAAAGTGGTTTTGACCCTGGTATAAGGGACAGCCAAGCTTTTGGTTCTGGGGAATCAGCTCCATACCAAGCCTCCTCTGTTAGTTAGTTCAGGATTTCATAGCCCCTAGTAACAATTAGAGGCAAGTGAGATCCCATAGGCTGAATTTTGATTGGATTGGTAATTACAAGCAGAAGAGGTGGAACATGTTCTAAATTTGCTCAAAACTGCTGCTCCCTGATCTGTTGCATCAGGGATTTGAGGAATTGAGGGTATCTCACCATCTTCTCCTCTGGCATGGCTGCTATTATTATGATTAATATTTATATATACTGCTCTTCAACCAACATTCTCAAAGCGGTTTACATAGAACAATAAATAATACATAAATAAGATGTTCCCATCTCCCCAAAGGGCTCACAATTTACCAGCACTCCAGGCCCTGGTAGAGGAAAGAAGGAAAGGGAGGGGGACAGAGAGGCCCTTTCCTCCTTCCTGCCAGTGTCACTGTTGCTGATGCCAGAGCAACAACTAGGTAGATGAGTGCGTTGGTGGTAGGGGGGGATATTTTTTTCCAGCTCAAACTGACATACAGGTCAGTGAAGAACACAGGGGGTGCTTGCCTCAATTTTAAGACAAGTATTATGAATCACTGTGGTTGTATTCCAAGTAAAGGAACCCTAGAGCTCAACAGCATATCTAATAACCACAGGCTTTCCTGGAATGTTTTGGGCTCCAAATATGTGGCGTGTGTGTGTATTTTGGAGATATTCCAAGTAGGATTCTGGTGATGTGAGTGTGTGGGGCGGGGGGGCGGGCGTTGGGGGAATGCCAATAGATTCTGGCACTGGATAGTGACTAGGAGTAAGGTTCAGCTTTATAGGGGATCCTAGTCAGATTGGTCCACCCCTGGAGGCTGATGAATTCTGAGGCTCTCAGGAAATCTCCTGAAATGGCTGATGGTCCTGCTGAAGCCCTGGCCAACCTCTGGAATGCAAAGATGATCTCAATAGAGAGCATAGTTGCTCATTTGGATCCCTCATACACTACAGTGTTTGGGACCATAAACAGGTTGATGGCAAGAATGCAAATGGAGGAGTCTTGGGGTGAATCTCAGTAAATGTGAGCTACAGCCTATTTTAAGGTCTACTTTGTGATGGTGATGAAGAGAAGTGGGGCACAGTTCTTTCTCTATCAATTTTTCTATCACAAAATGTTAACAAAAAGGTCAAAATGATCCAGTGCAATTTTAGCTCCTTTGCAATTCCTCTACTTCCTTTCATCTTTCCATACCACTACCAGCACAAAATACATACACAATGCTATGCAGAGGGTGCTCATCAAAGGCACTTTAAACTTTCTTCTATATAAGTGATTGATTACCAATCATTCCTGTTGCAGTGAGTGGGGAAATCTACTTTTCTTTCTGTCACCGAGAAGCCTGGCCCTCACTAATAGGATCCCCAGATGGTGTGAAATCCATGTTTTTGTTAGAAGTGAGAATTCTAAAGCATTGTTTCTGGCCAGTGGAGGCATGATGAGATGTTAATAGGTCTGTCTTGGTCAGTTAAGAGTCAGAATTTTTCAGTTGTTGAAGGTTAGTGACTATTTGGGAATGTTGTTCTATGTCTTTTTCTCTGTCTATGTGAAGTTTTAGTATTTTAAAAAATCTATTTTTTTATTTAAAAAAACAACCTCAACCTACTGTCCCCAGATAATCTCTTGGGTTAAACCTTTTTTCCACCAGAGCATACTCTGTTATGTGAGGACTTCAATGTTTCTCCTCGCACCCCTCAAAAGTTATTGCATAGCAGCACACACAGAAGCATTGCAACACTCGGAATCCTTCCTTCATATACATACATCACAATGATGGCAATTTTGCTAGTAATACAGTAAAATGAATTGTAGGTCTCATATTAAACAAGTATTTTTTTCAAGAACTGTCTTATTATTGTACATTTATTAGGCTTTGCTCCTGATAACCTTTTCTGAAATGTTTCTTCTCTCATGTTTGTTGAAACTCTGACAGAAATTTTGAAGTCAGCCTGCATTTATGAGCATGCCAAATGTGTCACTAAAACTGATCATCCAGGCTGTCTCAATTGACAGCCTGTTGGCAAGGCCATTCCTTACAGCAGACCATGTTTATCTAATCCAGTTCAGGGAACCTGAAGTCAAACTTCAGGAAACACATTCTACATAGTTTACCTGCCAAGGAACTCCCATACCTGTGCTGTACTCTCCCTGCAAGCTGTGGACCATTCTGAGGCATGTTCTAGAGTATGCTGTCAGCTCATGCTGGGCAGAACTATCACACTGCATAGAACATGTTCAATAATTTACTCAAACAACTCTCTCATGTAGCTGTAGATTGCAGGAAGATACTGATAGTTATGGAAAGTTGTCTTGAGAAGGCTGTTCACTATTCTCAGAGGCTGTTCTCACAAGTAGCCAAGCCTGGGCTTGGCTGTCCATGAGAATCACCAGTTCACTCTACTGCCCGTGTGAATAGCCCCTCAGCCTTTGTATTTAGGAACCCCTCATGACCAGTCAAAGAATGCTAGAGTTCTTAGGAATACAGGCTCACTCAATAGACCTGCTACACCAGGAAATATCTTTTTGTGCTGGAGACGTGAGCATGTCCCCTTTCTCTCCCCCAGGTATTTAGGGAGAGAGGAGGGCACTTCAGGTAGAAGCACACATTTGCATGATATTCAGGTAGAAGCTCAATTTGAGGGGAAAGAATTGCAAAAACCAGCCTTCTGAATACAGGCCTCTACATCATATACACAACTTACTGGTGTGCATTATGTGCATAGTGAAGAGGAATGTGGTACATATCTCTACTCTTTGTCACTTAAAGCATATCCCCAGCCCAGTGAATGCTTCAATAGTCTTCAGTTATCACTGTAATATTGGTTGCTTCACGTTTTCTTACTTTATATTTCATTTCAAAGCTGAATGTGCCCTGGTATTTTGGTAATGAACTGGTATTCAGGGAAAGCTTTATGGTCTTTCTCCACAGATGAAAAAAACAAACAACATGGAACAGTGTAATAAAAGTTAGGATGAATTCTGACAGTTTAAAAGTAAGAAATACGCAGTGGGTTCCAGGGCTAAACTAAACTGAGCTGTCTGGAGTCCAGCCTGAGACAAGAGAGTCTACCTTATTTAGGAATGAACTTTGAGTGGAAAAAACTCAAAGCTGTATATTCTTATTTTGTATTTCTCCTTTAGAAACCCATATTGTAAGATGCAATACATACACATGAACAAATGCAAACACATTAGGGTAGTCTTCTAGGAGATAATTAAGATAGTGGTGGGCTTTACTTCTGTACTGCTTACCCAGATCTATGTACAGGTATACATTCTCCACTTTTTCTGCATAGGGAGGATTATGTCCAGGGAAGCTACATGAAGAAATTCCTGTAGCTGCTTTCTGGTGTGGAAACAGTCCTCCTCTTTATGAAAGAAAATGGCAGTCTGAAGAGGAATGAACTGGGACTCTCCTTATCCAGTAGCATCACCCTAACAATCCTTCAGGAGTCAGCATATATAGTACTCCTTAAAAAGGAATCTTCTTGTCCCTCTGCATTTTAATCTCAAGGCTGATTTATATATTACCAGAGCAGTCAGGGAATCACTTTTGTGTGGCTTGATATCATGCCACTCCCATGACATCTCTGAGGAGGAGTCACAAGGACTAATTGGTGTAGTTGCTTGCCATGCCAGTATCATACTTTCCTTAGGGGCCCTGATATTAAAATGCAAAGGAGAAGTTATACAGAGGAAGGGGAACAGCGCTAGGCACCTAGGCTGAGAATGAGAACCAGGGCTGGACACTCATGATAAATACATTCCTCAGTAATGAACTGCCTTCAAAAGAAGACTGGCTGATAAAAATTTTGGAATATGCGGAGATGGCAAAACTTACAACACTAATAAGAGACCAAAACTTGGAATGTTTTAAAGAAGACTGGAAACCATTCTTGTTGTATCTAAAGAATTACTTTCCTACTATGGGCTTTACAGCAGGGTTTGAAATTTAGCAAAAAACTGCAGGTTGGGTAGATTAGCTATGTTTGTAAGGGTTTGAATTTATGTTTTGAATTATTATTATAGCAAGGGTAAATTTTATAGCTGATGATTCACGAAGAGATGTGTGCGGGAAGTCCACCTTTTTGTGTGTATTTGCAATGAATGACTGTTAAAATTAATAAAAATTGCATTTGGAAAAAAAAGATAAATACATTCCTCAGCAACAAGGGGAGTAATTTCCTTTGAAGTATCTGATTCTTTTTTCTTTCCCTTGTGTTACACTAAACTCCAGTTATCAAAATCTAGGGTGAATCTGCATCTTCCTATACAAACAGCAAACATACTGGTTTTCTGGATGAAAGAGAGGGGGAAATTTTATCAGGAGCAATGTCTGTGAACCCTCCCTGAAGTGAAAGGAAATTACACAAGTCCAGATTTATTTAGACAGCCTCCTACAGGAGATCTTCTTGGTAGACCATGAGCTCTGTCTGGCAAGCTGGGAGTGTGGCATGGCTGGTGGCTTTCTCCAATTGCACAAATGGCAGCAAAGCTTAGATAAGGTAAGTACTGTACAAAAGGTTTAATAAATCACATTGAGGGAATGCTGCATGGTTTGAAGATGAATGAAGATAATTGATTAAATATGCCATTAGATAGTGGCTGACATGTTGGGCAAGACAACATCAGTGTTTCCAATCTGCCAGCACTGGTAAAGTGTGCCATCAAGTTAATTTCGAATCCTGGCACCCACAGAGCCCTGTGGTTTTCTTTTGGTAGAATACAGGAGGGGTTTACCATTGCCTCCTCCCATGCAGTATGAGATGATGCCTTTCAGCATCTTTCTATATTGCTGCTGCCCGATATAAGTGTTTCCAATAGCCTGCGAAACATACCAGCAGGGATTCGAACCAACAACCTTCTGCTGTTAGTCAAGTATTTCCCCACTGCGCCACATGTGAAAATTGGCCTGGGTAGTGTTGTGCAAAAGCACAAATATGCAACTACTTAAAACAGTGTGCAGGCACTCACATAGCACTACTTCCAAGCAATGGAAGTAGCATTGTACAAGTGCCTGTGTGCAATTTTAAACAGCTGTACAACACCAGCAAGATTGGCTTTCATGTGTGCAACAGCCACAGCAGGTAAGAAATGCTGGCATTTCCTTGTGCAACATGTTGGCCAGTGTTTACCAAATACATGATACCTGGATCATAGGTTTTTCAAGATTATAATTGGAAGCACACTTAACTCCGTGATCCGAAATATATGCATTTTCTCCCAGAATAAAGAGTTTGCATCCTCCTACCCTTCATTAAAGACTTCATCAGGGAATCCCAGTGCATCCTCCTCCCTTAGAATGATGCCACTGCCCATCCACTGGCAGAGTGGGGGATTAACACTCCATAGTATCTCCTCACTCAGAGAAGCACAATTGTATCCAATATAGTGGCTTAATTTTCAAGGCATACCTTAGTACTTCATAGCACAGTTGCATGCCCTGGACCACCATTTGGGATGCACTGCATTAGACGTAAGTATGTGCAGATCTGCTTTGGGTTCGGTTAGCACACCTCCATTCTCTTTCCATAAGAGTTTGCTTAGTTAAACTTAAATGCATTACACACATAGTAACTTAACTCTGAAAATCTCTAATACATGTTAAAAAGAGAATTCACAAAGTGTATTTATTTGCATTTATCAGTCTGTATTAAACTCACTGCTCTAGTTGATGTGATTTGCTTCCCCATGTAGAAATGCCCTTGGGCATCAAAATGCTATTAGTGCTTTTGAAAACTGACAAGTTACTCACCTGTAAGTTTGGTTCTTCTAGTGGTCATCTGTTCTTTTACACCTCTGGGGCTTTGTGTGTGTGCAGAGACCATGTTGGATTCTTCCAAGCTTCATCTCCTGCTTTTTGGTGGGAACCCCGCCCCCAGTTGCTATATGTGGCTACACCTCTCCTCATCCCTTCAGTCATGGAGTCCAGTAGACCCAGCTGGGAGGATGTCAGCTGGCAGTCCAGTAGACCCAGCTAGGATGTACAGTAGACCCAACTGGGAGGATGGGAGGGTAAAAAAACAGATGACCACTAGAAGAACCAAACTTACAGGTGAGTAACCTGTTGTTCTTCAACATGATCTCTGTCTTTTACACCTCTGGGCACATTGCAAGCTGTCATAACGGAGGAGGGTCTAGTCGAAAATTGACTGAAGATTTGGTTCTGCCAAATGTCGTGTCCTTATGCGCCCTAGTGTCAATATCATAGTGCTGTGTAAAAGAATGCGGTGATGCCCAGGTAGCAGCTTGACAGATCATTTCAAGTGGAACGTTACACTCAAAGGCCAATGTCGAAGCTATAGTTCTGGTGGAATGGGCTTTAATGGTAACAGGTAACTCCTTATGAGCCAACTTGTAACACAGTTCAATAGTAGAAACTATCCACCTAGACAAAGACTGGACCAAAACTTGACTGAACCTTGAAGACCTCACCAAGGACTGTCATAAGAAAGAAAGAAAGAAAGAAAGAAAGAAAGAAAGAAAGAAAGAAAGAAAGAAAGAAAGAGGCCGACTTCCTCTATCCTGCAGATCTTTGGAGATAGACGGCTAAAGCCCTATGGACATCCAGGTGATGGAGCCTGCATTCTGCAGGAGAAGACTGGTTCTGAAAAAACACTGGCAGGTTTCTAGGTTGTGAACAATGGAAAGCAGAGACTACTTTGGGTAAGAACTGGACATCTGGTCTAAGCACCACCTTGTGAGGATGAAAATGGAGGTAAGGAGGGTCCACTCTAAGAGCCCGTAGATCGCCTACCCTTCTGGTGGAAGTAATGGCCATTAGGAATGCTACTTTCCAAGTAAGCAACCTTGGTTCAATTGTAGTCCAAGGTTCAAACAGGAGTTGCAAAAGATAGGCAAGTACTACCAAAAATTCCCAAGTGGGGGCCATCACAGGAGCATCAGGCAGAGAATGGTATAAACCCTTCAAAAAATGCTTGACCACTGGGTTTCTAAACCAGGAGGTGTCAGACTGCAGGGAGTTAGCCACTACTGTGGCCAGGTGAACTCTCAGCGAAGACATTTTCAAACCTGAACGTTTCAAATGTAAGAGGTAAGAACAGACCTCCTGAACTTTCAAACAGGAAACATCAAACTTGTGCTGAACAGCAAATTTTAGAAATCTAGTCCACTTATGTCCATAGGATTTTTTTGTCGCAGGTTTCCATATTGCTAGGAAGACCTCTTGAACTTCCAGCGAGAAAGCAGCTATATCCTCCATGCCATCAGGTGAAGGGATCGCACATCTGGGTGGAGTATTCGACCTCCAGCTTGAGAGAGGAGGTGTGGAAAACATGGCAGGCCTTTTTCAGGCCTGGGAACCAAGGCCGTCTCGGCCACCATGGCACTATCAGGATACCCTTTCTGCCTTGGCCTTCCTGAGCACTCTTGAAATAAGCAGTATTGGGGGGGGGGAGATTTTATTTATTATATTGATTTATCAAATTTGTTCATTGCCCCAAACTTTGATCGCTGATACATGTAATGACCCAACTCTAAATAATTCATGTGGTGCTGGGCCTCCTTCACAGTACAGTGGCCACTCAGGTGGTATCGGCCTGTATGAGCTCCCCATCCAGTCTCTGGTCATAATGACTGATCTGGGGAGAGGTGGTTGGAAAGGTGAGCAATACTGGTCCACCAGGAAACCATTTCACGTACCCAGACCGGGGTACGGGAGAAGGAGGATATGGTCCAAATCTCACTGTGGATCAAAAGAACTGAGAAACCAACACTGGAGAACATTCATCCTCAGACGAGCGTGGGGCAGGACATATGTGGTTGTTGCCATATGGCCCAGGAGATGTTGCACAGTCTCTACCCTTTATGGGCCTCCTCTTATCACCTCTATTTCACTCAGTTCTTCAACCTCCCTCCAGGGCCACTGATCAAGACCACAGTAAGGGGGGGAGTTAAATTCCCTCACCCCACTGATCCAGACTGAAAATATTTAAGAAAGAAAAACAAGAATGCATGGACCACTAACATATTTAACAAAATGTGTAGTTTGGCTGTTAGGTGTATGCTTAAAAACATTTAATGTATGAGCTGATCAGAATAAAGTGAGTTTCATTTGCCCCTTATATGTTGACAATGTCTAATGACTGGATTCAAACCTAACAAAAGAACCACTTCACAAAAAAGCCACTGAATCCCACAATTTCCTGTTATGGGTGTAAATTGAACAAATAGTAATGACTCAACATAAAATAACTTAATTTAAACAAAGAACAGGACAACTGTATTTTCAACAGTGAGCCAGTGTGGTGTAGTGGATAGAGTGTTGGACTAGGACTGAGGAGACCCGGGTTCAAATCCCCATTCAGCCATGATACTTGCTGGGTGACTCTGGGCCAGGCACTTCTCTCTCAGCCTAGCCTACTTCATAGGGTTGTTGCGAGGAGAAACTTAAGTATGTAGTATACTGCTCTGGGCTCCTTGGAGGAAGAGCGGGATATAAAATGTAAAATAATAACACTTTATAAGCTTTTAATGGGCAAACCATCCTTTCTTTGACTAACTGGAATTACTTAAAGTGAAGCTAAGCTTTTGGTAGACTTGCTCAAGTATAAATCATCTCATCATGGCCAGACAGGATTGCTTAGGATAACAAAAACACTAGAAAAGGAATCTGCTGGGATAATGAAAACATTAGACAAGGAGCACTGAACTATCTTTGCCAGTAATTCTGTTCCTGCAGTGAAATATTAATATGTGTGATGGGAACATTCAATTTAATAAAAGCAACAATGTAGTATACTCTTAGCTAGGCAATGCTCTGTCTGTAATCTCACAAAATGACTGCTTTATTTGCTTTACCCATGCCAAACTAGGTTTTATTAGCAATTCCAGAAGACAGACTTATTCTTTCTCTGTGAATGTTTGCATTTCCCTCTTATCAGTGCCAACTCACTGCCTTTCATGCCCGAGCCAAAAGACAATGAGCCATGTAACCTCTTTCTGATGCTGACCCTGCCTCTCCCATTGGCACCATCATCTTCCCCTCACGAGGCTGGCCCACCTTCTAGGCATGCAACTGCCGGAAGCTGTAGGTCAGCAGCAGCAGCAGTGACAGAACTTCCTGCATGTAGTGATGGGCTCTCCTCAGCATCTTGCTGTGCTAGTTTCAAAAGCTGGATCTCTTGCTCTCGCCCTACCCACCTTCCAGCAACACACTTTTATAAACTGGCAGCGTCCAGATCCCGCCATTTTCCAGGAGTAATAAAAATTATGTTTTTAAAAATAATAAGGGGGAGGGTGGGCCGGCGGAATCTGCGGATACCAGCAAGAACAGAAGATGGTGTTATGAAGACAGTTAAGAGAACAAAAACAATTTTTAAAACTGAAGTGGGATGGAGGAGCCAAATGATTTGGAAAAAGACAGGAAGTGTAGTTGCCAATAACTGGCAGGATCTTCTAATTAATGGGATAGTGGTATGATACCAGAACAGCAAATTTAACATTTAAAAGCAGGGGCCGGCGGAGGGGAGAGCCAGGTGGCTACTGTAAGTGACTATTAGAAAAACAAACTACCTTGCAGGCCAAGAACAGGAAGAAAAGTTTGTCAGTAGTGTAGGTGTGCCATGTGTGGAAATTAGGGGGTGTGCTCGGGTGGACCCCCATGGGACTCAGACCTCCTGAAGGTTTCCACCCACATCAGCCACACCTCTGCAGCTTGTGCTATGACTGTCCACATCTTTTCCTGCTCCTCCTGCAACATTTTCCCTTTCCAATTCATATTAAGAAAGAAGAAAAAACTACTGATGAAAGACCAATTGTGATAGAAAGCTCTATAAGGGGCTCTACATCATCTGGAAGCTCAGCAACATTGCCCACAGAAACAGCAATGAAGATGGAACTTATCACCACCTGGAAGTATCCCAGAAGGTGAATATTAAAGTTGAACTTATGTGCTGAATGAGGTTAAAAATCTTCCTTCTCCGTGCCAATACTGAACCTGAGCCCTTTAGAACTATGTAGCTCAGTGGGAAAAGGTTTAGGGAGAGGAGGAAAAAGCGGGGGGGGGGAGGGAGAGATAGCTTCTGCAAGCCTCAAACAGTGCTATAATTCTCCTGGAACTTTTACATACAGCAGGCTTTACTGCAAGTTTACTGAAAGCTTTACTGCGAATTCAAAGTTGTCCCAAAAAACTGATGCAAATAGTGGATTTTTTTACCCCGAATATAAATTGGGCTACACTAACATGCTGTGAAAAACCCGAATTGTGTATGAACTGATCCACGAAAACTTGTTGGGACTTGGGGATAAATCTGGCCGATATGTAAATGCTAGATCCCCTCCGTTCTGGAACAGAGGCGTATCTAGGGAAAATAGCGCCTAGGGCAAGCACTGGAATTGCGCCCCCGTCCAAGCATCTGACACCCATCTTTCAGATAACTTTACCATAATATCAGCTCAAAAATACAAGTCAAGCTCGTTAATCTTTTAATATTTCAAAAACTATTTAGCTGTGGGTGTAGCCAGACCAAAAAATGCTGGAAAACTACAAATTTCAGTATGCTGGGGCTCATGAAATACCCAAATACTATGTGGAGGTGTACTTGGAAAACTAAACAGAAGTGCTTGTCTAATTCTCTACTATGCACTGTAGCATCACTATTACATAAGTTTTAAAAATAAATGGAGAATTTGGCTTTTCCCAGATACTCTGAAAATAATTAAAGGATATGCAGAGTGAACTGTGTCACTGCTTGGAATATATTCTATTTTATATATCTATAATATATTTCAGAAAGACAGTTAAAATGAGAGAAAGAGAGCAAGAAACTCCCAGTGGGCCTTAATCACACTGAATCAAAGACAAACTCACCATTAATAGCCATATTATTAAGACATCACATTTAACTCACTTGTCACAAGAAGCAAAGTAAGAGCAAATGAATACAATCCTAGCTCATAAGCTTCAGCTCATTATTCACAAGCCCTGATTCTCTGTACATAGTGCCAAACTGAATATGTGTACAGTGACTTATATTATATTAAATTAAAAAAAACACAACACCGACAACCCCTTCGGAGGCTTCCTAAAGGCTGTGGGGTGGGTCTGCAAAGGTTCCCCCTCCCCATGCTGGCCTCTAGGGCTTTACAGGGACCATTTGAGCATGTGCGGTGGCCATTTTTATTTTTATATATATATATATATATATATATATATATATATATATATATATATATATAGCCGCTGAAAACAAAATGGCTGCCATGCAAGCTCAAATGGCCTCTGTGAGGCCTGGCATGGCCTAGGGCCTCACAGAGGCCATTTGAGCATCCACAGTGGCCATTTTGTTTTCGGTGGCCATTTGAAAAAAATTTTAATTTTACAAAATGGCGCCCCCCTTCAAGTGGCACTCGGGGCACGTGCCCTGCCTGCCCTACCCTAGATACGCCCCTGTTCTGGAGGAGATGGGAGTTAAAGGGCTTTAGGAGCCCTGTGTGAAAAACTTCCTGTTGGCTGGTGCTCTGAACAAAAGTGGCAGGGGATAAACTGCAACATTTTGTTGTGGGTATCCACTTTTATATTGCTATTGCTGCACAGAAAAACAATTATTCTAATTATAGAAGAATTAACATTTGAGTCAAAACAAACTCATAGGGGAAATTCTCAAGCAAAATTCGCCCAAATTTTCTTGGAAATATCAAATCTGGATTTTGCTAATTTGCACACCTGCATTCTGCACATTTTTCAAATTTTTCATGAGGATGCTCAGGGCTATGATTCTCACTACAGGAATACCAACAAATCTCCTGTTTTGATGATGGGTACATTGTAGTATACTAGTAGCACTATACACATATCCAACTGAAGACTGGTGTGGAAAGAGAAAGGTGCAATTGAACCTACAGAAATCCCTCCCCACACGTACATGCACAACTCAGCATATGCAGGTGAGACAGATTATGCCCTTAGATCTTTAAAAGTATCTCTCAAAAGTGAAAATGGAAAATATTTAAAATGCTAGGCTGAATTCCACCACAGCAAAACCATATAACATACTGTATACTGCTCATATGAACTCAATTCAAATGTAATATTTTATACTATAAAGCTGTTTCCATGTGTTCTTGTTCCACACCCATCCACTAAAAGACCAAATACAGATACATGTGACACTGGCAGCTCCTGATTGGCCACAGCACACTATGGTATATATACATGGAGCAAAAACAACAAAAATTTGTTATTTATCTTAATTTGAGTTTCTTAAAGCAAGAATGGAATATAAATGTGGCAAATAAATATACTGTGAAAGAATTTACCTTTCAAGTTCTACTACCATGTTACTTGTGTCCAGGAGAATACTCAGCTAGTAGCCAGTGTAAAATGCCCTCTCCCTACTGATATCAATGTGAATTGTTCCAACAGAGTCCTTTGAGGCTTTTCTCTTCCAGACAACATAAGTAACAAAAGACATTTCTTTACTCCTAATTTATGACCCGCCTGCTATTCTAAATTCTGTCACTCTCTCAAGCAGAGTCTTCCAATTATGCCAAATTACATGGTAATTTTGAAGCATCAAGCTAAATGTATTATGCTAGCTGCACATATTAGAAACACAAAAAAGGCTTCCAAAGATTATGATTATGATTAACATCTTATCATATTATCAGCAGTAAAATGCCATCAGTTTTAAAGGCTTTTAGCACTGCTCAAACCAAATCATTTTAGAGAGGAAAAACATACTGCAAATTAAAGGAAATAGGTTATGTAGTTAAAATAAAAATTGTGTTGCTATTTTTAAAATGGATGAGATGTATTTTTTTAAAAAAAATTCCTCTCTAATTTCATCATTATTAGAAGCTGCCTATTTGGCAGGCTTAGTGTTAAGAATTGCATAAAGGCTGGATAAACTGGTATTTATCATTTTAAGAACATAAGTGCATTTTAAGAACATAAATATAATACTTAACAGGTCTGACCAGTGATCTACCTTGTTCTGTATCAAGTTGGCTCCTAACATGCTTTTGAATAGTCTACTTTTGGTTCTGATTCACCTTGCATTCTTCAGAAAAAGAAAAAGAAAGAGCTTGACATGAACCCTATCAATGTTTCTCCTGTCCAAAATATGTTTAGAAGAAGCTTATTACAAAATGAGACATTAAGAAAGGGATCTAGTTCTTGTCAGTCAGTTCCTGTAGTTTTAAATAACTGCATTCTTTGGCTGCGAGGAGGGACTACCACATGAAGTTCCCAGCCCTGGCAAGGAACCCTCCACCAATGTGCCTGAGGAATTGTCAGGAGAGTGGGAGCTGGTGGTAGTAACTGTGGAGTCCATGGGTAAGTCACCTCTATGGAGGAAGCATATAGTGATATATGGAAGAACCACAAGTGAAAGGAGAAAATAGGCAAAGGGAGGGGGGAAATCTAGTTCGTAGGAGTCTTCACTGGTTTTACCTGCTTGCTATTTAAAAATCACCCATTTGTTCTTTTAAACCTGCTTAAGATTTTATCCAACTCTGGATCAGGCCCTGATGATTCTTAAAGAGGCACAAGATTTTATTGTATTTTTTAACAGCTGAGTGGTATTTATAAATATATAATTCAACTGTAGCTAATTAGAAATAAAATTTGGGCTCAATCAGCTAATAGGGAACTTTCCTCATTTAAGAATATTTGCACTTGATTTTCTATGTAAGTTCTTCCACATTTAATAAAATCTATTAAAAAAACTAAAGCAAATTCACATTGAAAAAAATCAATATACCAGTAGGGGTAAGTGAAGCACAAGTGTTTAGTCTCATATTCTTCGGCTAGGGTTGAAGGTGTGCTTTGGTGGAATCAGTGTAGAACACTGTAAATGATACATAAAACAAAAACTTCCTGTGAAGTTCACAGAAAGAACATAGCAGGCTACATAACCATTGCCATGATGTCTTCTTAGCAGATGCAGTTTTTAATGAGGTACCGATAAATGAAACTCATGGGATTTGGAAGATATACAGTCATTTGATGAAAAATTCAGTTACAGGTCTGCAGGGGAAGTCAAGATGCAAGCCCTGATACAGATCACAGAAAAATACTAACATTGATGTCTATATACAGATATCTACCTACCTATATTTTAAAATAGTTCGGGCAGAAGGAATTCTATTCAGAATATCCTCACCCATACTCTCTGAACATTACTGTCCAAAGAACAATATACAGGTACACTTGGGAATTAATCCAGAGATCTTCATGGGCTTGAAAAGTCTATGGATCTTTCCCCCGAACATATTATTTGCACTGATGATCACGTGTGAGGAGTAAAGATATGCCTGGATTCAGCCTCCCCTCCAAACAGATTCTCAATTCTGCTGGAGAGAATACTGATGCATATTCAGATGGGAAGAGTGGCCAATCATTTTATACAATTGTTATCTATGTGAGGGGAACTCTGAGTGGGGGACAATATCTCTCCCATACCAGGACTTTTACACACAGCAGGCTTTACCATGAGTTTACTGGGAGGCTTTACTGAAAACTCGAAGTTGTCCACAAAACCTGACACAAATAGTGGATTTATTTTACCCCAGATATAAATTGGGCTATACTCTAACATGCTGTGAAAAACATGAATTATGTGTGAACTGCTCCCCGATAACTCACAGGGACTTTGGGGTAAATCTGGCCGATATGTGAACATACCCCCTCCATAACCGCCCTGAGCCATTTTTGGAAGGATGGTATATAAATCAAATAGCTAAATTAAATAAATAAATAACAGGGTCCCTATTAGGGTATCAGACCATATTGAATGTGTGCACTTAAGTTTGGGGACCAGGGATAGATTGGGACTTCTGTTGGTGTACCAATTGCCCCGCTGCCCAACGGAATCCCTTACTGAGCTCGCGGACTTGGTCATGGAACTTGCGTTGGAGCCTCACAGACTTCTGGTGCTGGGGGACTCCAATGTTCATTTCGGGACCAACTTGTCCGGGGCAGCTCAGGAGTTCATAGAGGCCATGACAACAATGGGCCTATCCCAAGCGGTCTCTGGATCAACGCATATTGCAGGTCACACACTTGATTTGGTCTTTTATTCTGATCAGGGTGGTGTTCCATGGGTGGGGACTCCTGTGATATCCCCATTGTCATGGACGGACCACCATCTGGTTAAGGTTGGATTTACAACCACTTTCCGCCTCCACAGGGGCGAGGGGCCTATTAGAATGGTCCGCCCGAAGAGGTTATTGAATCCGGTAGGATTCCAAGAAGCCTTGGAGGGATTTAATGTTGGCTGTGCTGGTGATCCTGTTGATGTCCTGGTTGAGAATTGGAACAACTTGCTCACCAGGGCAGTAGACATGATTGCTCCTAAGCATCCCCTCTGACCCGCTTCAAAATTGGCCCCTAGGTATACTGAAGATATACAGGGGCTGAAGCAGCAAAGTAGGCGACTGGAGCGCAAGTGGAGAAAGACTCAACTAGACATGGAGCACATCTAAAGATCTATGCTCAGGCAATACGTGCAGCAAAGAAGTGGTTCTTTTCTCCTCCCTCGAATAAGAATTTGGAATAATCAGTTACCCACTGTGATGTGTTTAAAGAATTTTTCGCAGATAAAATCTTTCGGATTTGGGCCGACTTAGACGGAGATTCCACAATTAACTTGATGTCTGAACTGGAGGTGTCCGACAACTCCTCTTATGTGACTCGAGTGGATCAGTTTCAGTTTGTGACTCCTGAGGATGTGGACAAGCTGCTTGGGGCGATGAAGCCTACCACTTGTTCTCTTGACCCTTGTCCAACATGGCTTGTTCGATCTAGCAGGGAGGCTGTTGTAGGAGGCCTGATGGAAATCATAAATGCTTCCCTGATGGAGGGCAGGATGCCTCCTTGTCTTAAGACCTATTCTAAAGAAGCCTGCATTAGATCCCTCGGAGTTGAGCAATTATAGGCCTGTTTCCAACCTCCAATGGCTGGGCAAGGTAATTGAGAAGGTGGTGGCCTCTCAGCTCCAGGTGGTCTTGGAGGAAACTGATTATCTAGACCCATTTCAAACTGGATTTCGGGCAGGCTATGGGGTGGAAACTGCCTTGGTCACCTGATGGATGATCTCCAATTGGCAATTCACAGAGGAAGTGTGACTCTGTTGGTCCTTTTGGATCTCTCAGTGGCTTTTGATACTATCGACCATAGTATCCTTCTGGAACGTCTGAGGGTGTTGGGGGTGGGAGGCACTGTTTTACAGTGGTTCCGCTCCTATCTCTCAGACAGATTTCAGATGGTGTCGATTGAAGGTTGTTGCTCTTCAAAATCTGAGCTTAAGTATGGTGTCTCTCAAGGCTTCATACTTTCTCCAATGCTTTTTAACATCTACATGAAACCGCTGGGAGAAATAATCAGGGGATTTTGAGCTGGGTGTTACCATTACGATGATGACACCCAAATCTACTTCTCCATGTCAACCTCTTCAGGAGCTGGCATATCCTCTCTAAATGACTGCCTGGAAGGATGAGGGAGAATAAACTGAAGCTGAATCCAGATAAGAAGGAGGTACTTATTGTGTGGGATCAGTACTCTAGATACGATTTTGATCTCCCTGTTCTAGATGGGGTTACACTTCCCCAAAAGGAACAGGTTCGCAGTGTGGGAGTACTTCTGGATTCACACCTCTCCCTGGTTTCTCAGGTTGAGGCGGCGGCCAGGGGTGCTTTCTATCAGCTCCGGCTGATTTGCCAGCTGTGCCCGTTTCTCAAGATCAATGACCTCAAAATAGTGGTACATATGTTGGTAACCTCCAGACTTGACTTCTGTAATGCACTCTACGTGGGGCTGCCTTTGTATGTAGTCCGGAAACTTCACTTGGTTCAGAATGCAGCAGCCAGGTTGGTCTCTGGGTCATCTTGGAGAGACCACATTACTCCTCTGTTGCTAGAGCTACACTGGCCGCCAATAGGTTACTGGGCAAAATACAAAGTGCTAGTTATAACTTACAAAGCCCTAAATGGCTTAGGCCCTAGGTATTTAAGAGAACGTCTTCTTCGCTATGTGCCCCACCGCCCATTGAGGTCACTTGAGGAGGTCCGTCTCCAGTTGCCACTAACTCGTTTGGTCGCTACACAGAAATGGGCCTTCTCAGCTGCTGCCCCAGGGTTGTGGAATGCGCTCCCTACTAAAATACGAGCCTCCCCATCTCTGGCAATTTTTAAGAAACTTCTGAAAACACATCTCCTCAACCAAGCTTTCTCAGCTTTTTAAAACTTGTTTTTAAATTGTTTTGGCTATTTAATTGGTATTTTATGATGTTTAATTGTTAACTATTATTTTATGCAGTTTTATTATTTCTGTTTTAACTGTCAATTGATTTTAATGGTGTTTTAATGTAAACTGTCCTGAGCCTTTTGGAAGGGCGGTATAAAATGTCCAAAAATAAATAAATAAATAAATAAATAAATAAATTTCTGAGAAGATGCAAGTTAAAGGGCTTTAAAAACCCCATGTGAAAAACATCTCAGTGTTGAATGTGGGTTTTCTTCCTATAAAGTGTCCTATTAGTGCAATGAGGACTAAATCCAGAAAGGCAAACTATATATAGAAGCTCATTTCTGCACAGTGAAATATAGGAACATAGGAAGCAGCCTTCTACTGAATCAAACCATTGTCCATCTAGCTCAATATTCTCTACATAGACTGGCAGTGGCTTCTCCAAGGTTGCAGGCAGCAGTCTCTCTCAGCCCTATCTTGGAGATACCAGAGAGGGAACTTGGAAGTTTCTGCATGCAAGCATGCAGGTGCTCTTCCCAGAGCAGCCCCATCCCCTAAGGGAAATATCTTACAGTGCTCACATCTAGTCTCCCATTCAAATGCAAAACAGGGTTGACTATGCTTAGTAAAGGGGACAATTCACGCCTGCTTCCAAAAGACCACAGGGCTCTATGGTCACAAGAAGTCGACACTGACTCAACGGCACACTTTACTTACCAAAAGACTAGCATTCCTCTCTTCATTGCCATTCTGAATTGATGCAAAAAAGTCTGATTCATTTGATACAGCATTGATTGATGGACTGATCAAACTTTGAAGCTCAGTGACACTCCTGCTCTATCCTGCGCTCATGTGTGTCCATTAGAAAGGGCGCTTGGAGCGTCTTTGCCTTCATTTCCTGGACAACTGCAGCGTCTTCAGCGATCATTGAGAGAAGAATTAGACAACGCAAGTGAGAGATTAGTATTATTGTCAATGATATATCCTCCACCTGTAGTGGGGAGGACGCATGGGTCGTGAGAATACCCCCGGATCACTCAAGGATTATCAGTTACAGATAAGCAACCTGTTTATCCTTGATGTGATCCCGGTTGTATTCACACAACTGGGTGATTAGCAAGCTCCCTGTATAGGTGGTGGGTACAGGTTGTGGCTTACCTCTATATTCCATATTATACTAGGATCTGTTTCAAAACACCTCTCCCAAATAAAGCATCTGATGTGGAACTTGAGTCCAGTATATACTGCTTAATGAAGGGATATTCAGAAGACCAGTTCTCTGCCTTCCTAATATCATCTGTAGATACTCCTGATAAACTGGGTGCCGAGGAACCCACCGCATGGGTAGAATATGTGCTAATGGTGGTTCCAACCCTTAGCTCTGATATGACTAGGACCGGGGAGACCCGAGTTCAAATCCCCATTCAGCCATGAAAACTAGCTGGGTGACTCTGGGCCAGTCACGTCTCTCTCAGCCTAACCTACTTCACAGGGTTGTTGTGAAAGAGAAACTCAAGTATGTAGTACACCGCTCTGGGCTCCTTGGAGGAAGAGCGGGATATAAATGTAATAATAATAATAATAATAATAATAATAATGATGATGATGATGTCTCTGTTATTGCTGAGACAATTCATCTTGATAATCTCTGTCTATTCTGTCTTCCTTCTTATCTTCCCTCTAGGATACAAACAGATCATTGTCCTTCCTGAATGACTTTGTCTGATCTAAATAAAAGGCTTATTTATTTTTTATGTATTAACATATTTGTATACTGCCCCAAACACAAGTCTCTGGGCGGTTTTCTTATGCTCTTCTCACATCCACGATATGCAACATCTTCCTTAACTCTGTTTCTGGATACAGAAAAAGGTAGGGAGGATTATGTCTTGGTTAATGTTGAAGTATGTGAATGTTTTTGGTATGAAGCTCAAGTCTGCTTGAAGGACAACCTTTTCTCTATGGAAGCAAACATAAGGGGCAGTGTTCCCTGTAAGGCATGCGCACATGCCTGCGCCTCTGCTCTAGCTGAATCAGGAAGGCCCCATTCTGAATGCATGTATGCACACACTGCCTTGATACTCCTGCCCAGAACAAAATTCATTCCACACACAGATGAAAAAAATTAGAGAGAACACTGATAAGGGGCATCTGCTCGTAATACATGTAACTCACTAACCCTTTGTACAGTTGTTATCTCTATCAGAAATGCTGTTTTTCATCAATAGAAATCAAGGGTATTGTTCCCAGTGGTTCAAATGGTTTATTTGTCAGTCCCATCAGAACCACTGACAGACTCCACTGGCGTATTGGTTTATATATGGACAGGTACATGCTCTTTAACCCTTTTAGGAATTTCTTACACCATGGGTGTGAGTACACCATTCCTGAATCAATACCAACATGACAACTAGAGATCACTGCCAAGAGTACTCTTATTAAGAAATGTTATAAGCCAGTCAATTTTAAGCTGGAGAGGTAAGTCAATATATGATTTAAATCAGAAGATGTTGGAGAGAATGACTTGTTAGTTGCATAGGTTTCAAATCTCTTCAATTTTGCTGCATAAGTCTTTCTTGTTGATGGCTTTCTTTCATTAAATAGAATATCTTCTAACAATGCAGCACTGGCTGCATCCCCAGGATTCTCCAAATTGTTAATCCCAGCATTTGTTCATCTGGGTGTAGAACTTTACCTTCGTCCATCTAAAGTAGATCTGCTTGCACTGGTAATTTTTAATCCTGCCTCCGAATAACCATAGTATCTTCAGGTACCATGTCTGCCTTTGCCATTGCAGTGTTATCAAGATGCAGTCCGTCTTGAGGTACATAATCTTGCTCAACACTCTTGTGATTAAGGTAATTGGTGGATATATGTAACAGAAATTCTTGTCCCCATTAGAGAAGAAATGCACCCCCCAGTGACTTCTTGCCTGTGCCTGCACAAGAGACATAGTGAATGCATTTCTTGTTCGCAAATAAATATGTTCTTGGAGTTCCCCACATGTCACATATCTTTTGCAAATATTTGTGATGGAGACTCCAGTCATGTATATTTGATTTGCAGACATCTCTGCTCAAGATGTCTGCTTCTACATTCTACATTCCTTTGATGTGTGTGGCAATGGGATCAATCTTGTCACTTATGCACCAGTCCCAAAACTGTATAGCCAGATTGCACAATGGGTGAGACATTGTTCCCCTCTAGTTGTTGACATATGCAATTGCAGTGGTGTTGTCCATAACCAGTTGGACCCTTTCCCCTTGCATCATAGGGCAGAAGGCTTTCAGCACCAGGAAGGCAGCTAGTAGCTCCAAGATGTTTATGTGGAACTTGTTACTTTTCTGTCCATTTGCTACTCATTTGGTGTGTCAGGCAATGTGTCCCTCACCCTACTTTTGATGTGTCCAAGGTCACAATTATTTCTTGGAATATTGATTGGAATGGCATACCTGTGGTTAAATTCCCTTTATTCTCCCACCATAGAAGGGACCCCTTTATCCTTTCTGGAATAAGCAAAGCCTGTGATTGGTCTCCCATTTGAAAATATAATTTCTCCTGAAACCATAGTTGAAGGGTGTGCATGTGAAGCTTCGCATGCTGAATGGCTCCTGTACATGAAGCCACAAGACTTAATAACACTTGAATCTATTTTGCTGACCAATGTGGGCTGCGTATTGCCAATGATACATTGTTTTAACTTGGAGATCCTTTCTTCTGGCAGGAACGCCATCTGTCTCCCCACACCTAGCATTGGTGCCTATTAAAAGTATGGTCTTTGAAAGTTGTATTTTTTTAATTCTTGTGGTTGAACTTTATCCCTAGATCCTCCATGAACGGCATCATCTCCTCTAGATCTTTCTGTAATTTGTATCTGGAATGAGCTGGCAGCAACCAATAATCTAGGTACAGATAAACCTGCATGACCTCTCAAGTAGGCGATTATGACTGCCATACACTTTGTGAACACTCTCGGGGATGTTGAAATCCTGAAAGGGAGCACATTGTACTGAAATATTAGGGTTCCCACGATATACCGTAGGTATTTATTGTGGTGTGTTTGAAATATATATCTTCTAAATCTATTACAGCAAAGCACCTGTTTCCTTTTAGCAACGGAAGAATAGCTATTATGGAAATCATTCAGAACTTTGTGGTTTGTATGAATTTGTTCAACGCTCTCAAATCCAGGATTGGACGGATACCACCATCCTTCTTTGGTATTTGAAAATACCTTAAATAGAAACCTCCTATCTGTTGATTCCAGGGGACTTGTTCTGTGGCATCCTTTCCCAATAATGTTTTGACTTCCTCTAACAAAGTCAGAGTTGAGTGTGTGTACTTTATACTCTGGAAATATGGTTTCGTTTGGAATTCTATTGCATAACCATTATGTACAACACAAAGAATCAATTTGTCTGTTGTTATCCATTCCTACATGGAGTAGTGGTTTGCTATCAATGGGATTTTGACTAAAATGAGTTGATGTGGATTCTGCGAGACATCAAAGGCTTTGTTTATTGTTCTCACCCTGTTTTTGACAAGAAGTGGTTTGCTTGTTCCTAGGCATGTATGCTTGATTTTGATTTCTACCTGATTTCCTGAAATCTCTCTTGTCTTGGTTCTTATACTACAATCTATATTTCCCATACGACTGACTAGATGTTTATGGTTGTTTTTGTTTCAATGAATAACCTGGCTGAATGGACAGAACTGCAAACCATTTAGCTGTTAACTTGGATCCCGCCCCCCCAGTTTTTCTAAGGTTTCATTCATCTCCTTACTGAACAAACCTTCCCCTTCAAATCTGAGGTCTTCAATTTTTTCTCTAGTCTCATCCTGCAAAATGGATGAATGCAGCCAATCATGGAGTCGTAAAGCAATCATTCCTGCCATATTCTTCAATTCACAGTCCATCAAATGATGTACAGTGCTAATCTGCTGCTTCGTGATATCAGCAGACTTAATCTGCAATTCCTTGATCTTGATCTCCCAATTCTCTGGTTTAGTGTTAGCAAGGCCTTCCCAAAGTGCGTGTTGAAATCTTGTCATGCATGCCATATAACTGGCTATGTGCATGGACAGAACTGATGTTGAGTAAAACCTATGCCCCACTGCATCTAATTTCCGCACTTCTTTGTCTACAGGTGCTACATGTTTTATATTGGACTGTGATAGTGTAATCCACTACCAAAGAATTTGGGGCTGGATGCTTGAATAGGTAAGTACAATTTTTCTCTTGCACTTTATAAATATTCTCCAATCTTCTGGAGGTAGAGGCAGTACTTGATGGTTTTTGCTATGCCTGTTTTGAAGCCTGTAACAACACTGGAAGCATCGGCAAGGCGGCAGGTTGTTATGTTTTTGCTGTTTGAAGAAATTGAAACACTGGGTCCTCTATCTCCTCAGCAACCTGTTTAAGCTCTAAGCCCAGAGTGTTTGCCATGTATATTATCAGGTAGTGATAATTTCTCTGCTCCTCTGTAGGCAAATCTAAAGATTTATTTAGAACTTTATCAGACGATGGCTCTGATGGGGTTTCTGTACTCCTCTGACACTGATGGAGTTTTCCTCTCCATCAGAATGTTCACTTAGCTGCACCCTCCTATCATATTCCTCTGTAATCTCCTCTGGTCTATTTTCCATAGGAGAACTGGAGGAATCAGACAATCTAGTAGTCATGTGGGTAGTAATAGCTGTTCCTAATTCAGTCACAGCCAAAGTTGCAGTAACCCTCAAATCTGATTGTGTTTCCGAAGAAGCTTGACAAGTAGAAGTCGTAGTTATAGTGGAAGTTATTGTGTGAGTCACAAGATGTGGTTATGGATGTCTAACGTCCTTAGGGCATCGAAATATACCCGTGTTTCCCTGAAAATAAGACAGTGTCTTATATTAATTTTAGCCCCCCCAAATGCACTAGGGCAATTAGCGGTACATCAGAAATTACTGCTAGGTCTTACTTTCGGGGTAGGTCTTACTTTCGGGGAAACAGGTTATCGTCTTCCCTTGTCATATCCTCTGCAAAGTGTAAAACATGCATTTGCTGCTCATACTTTCTGCTTGGGACAAAATAGTCAATTGTAGATGAATGTCCTGGCGAATAAGGAGCATATATTATCCTATAGTAATCACAGTCTCCCCCCTGCCATGAGCACACCATGTTGCAAGTGTTGGTCTCATGGGGCTGTGCTGGTAATGATGACCCCTCCATGCTTGTTCTGGTTTCCAGCTGTAAAGTCTGTCTCTGTATTCCTCCAGTGATGATATTTGTGGAGCAGGAGACATGAAAGTTTTAGGAATTTCTATTACATCTTCCTCATATCCCACGTATTTCCTTAGTGAATAGGTTGGTGAACATGGATAATATCTTGAATGCATTGTGATCTTTGGTACTGTTGGTATTGCCAAAATATTGCAGGGGTGCACACTTTCTAAGCTCACCAGCACGTCCTTGCGCATAGTTAGAGTATTCAGTGTTGGTATTGCAGATGTCGCATGCCTAGGTGTTGGGATAGCCAACCCTACTGATGTCATGGATGTCGGTCAGCTACAAGTATCAGTGCCGATGTCAAGGCTCTCAACATAGCAACTTGCTATGTTGACATAGCAACTTGCGGTGGATGCCACACCAAGTTATATAAGGTGTTTTAAATGAAGTTCTCAGTTTTTCCAGGTCTGTTTTGAAAAAAACAAAGAGATCTTACATAGGTTCATCTTATGTTCTTCCCCAAGACACAGAAGGCATAAATCATGTCTCTCCAAAGTGGGAAGTTTTGCTTTGCACTTCTTGCACCATTTAAAGGTCTTACGATCTGTCAATAGTCAAATGCTGACTCTGTAAACAAGGCAAAATGTAACAGTTAAACTCTCTCACTGCACCTCAGGTACTCAAGGAAATTAATTCCCCAAGTAATGGAGCAAGTACCTTCCGATGCCGCTCAAGTGGTGGTCAGAAAGACACTGAAGGCAACACGCACCCTTTCTAATGGAAGTACATGAGCACGAGGCAGAGTGGGAGCATCTTGCTGATATTCAGAATCTTACCAAGTTGGCTAATGTGAAGGTGCAGATCCCCAGTTGTGTGAATACAACCGGGATCACGTCAATAATACTCTGTCTCTCTGATCCTCCTCTTCCATCCTGTTGTCCTAAATTTTAATTATTTTAAATTGATTCCAGTAGCACAAATAGCTGAGCATTATTCTGAATTTTATTGTTCTGATATTGGATAGGAACACAGGAAGCTGCCACATACTGAGTCAGACCATTGGTCTATCTAGCTTAGTGTTGTCTTCACAGACTGGCAGCTGACTAGATGAATAATGATGGTCTTCACAGACTTGTCTGTGAATAATGACTTGTCTTCACAGACTGGATGAATAATGACTGTCTTCACAGACTTGTCCGTGAATAATGACTTGTCTTCACAGACTGGATGAATAATGACAATTTGTGCACAAACTCATTGTTTTGCTGTCTCCCTTCCCTATAGCTTATGTAATTTTTTAATTTTACCATAATTGCAATCATCCATACTTTCAAAATCCAATCATCCTGTAATGGAGGCTTTGAATTTTTCCAACCTTGGCTTATGGTTAATTTAGCTGCGGGCAAAAAATTGTCTTATCAATTCTCTATCTCAATACAATTTTGTCTATGAATGGTTAAACACCACCTAAATGATAATTTACAATAACCTTCCTGTAAATTGCAATGATACATTAATCTGGAACACTTCCATAGTCTCAGCCAAGTCTCTTGTGATATATCAGTCTCCAAATCAGTGGCTAAATTTATGCTGCTACCAACAATGGAAAGATCCAGGTGAATTAAGTTCTTATACAGTATAGTCTACTTAATTGCATTTTTCTTTGATCTATTGTAAATTCAAAAGCTGACAGCTCTCTTATACCCCATTGTCTATATAACAACTTCTGAAAATTGTTCTCACATTTGTTAGTACTGAAACTAAGGGATTGCACAATACATTCATTTTAGTTAGATTATTATCCTTCCATAACTGAATATCCACCAGTAAGTTCTTTATTACAATAAATTGTTGTAAGAGGAGAGATTTGGTGTGTGTGCACAATTTATACTTAAGTTTTAATCAGTTATGATGAATAGATTTGCATATGGATTTTATTTATGTTTTAGTATCTTCAAATTGTTTTTTATGGAGTGCCAAAGAGTATCCTGTAGTAAGTGCTTCTTGCTCCAACATTACTGCTTTATTCCTCACAAACCAAAATTGAAGATTACCGAATATAGCAGCTTGATGGTATCTATCATATATTTGGAAGAATTGGTTGGTTGGTTTGTATGAAACAGTCATACTTCCTGATGACCTATGGATATCAAATTTTGCATACACAATTCTGCCACTGAAATTTGCTGAATGAACTATTTTTAAACCAGAATGTGCTTGGTGAAAATTCAAATATTTGTATATTTTTAGAAGAAATTCTGAATATAATAATTTAACTGTTATTGTTCTCAACATATTTTTAACACTCAACAATCAGATCAATAATTCCAAAACCACATCGTGCCCAAGAGAAGTCAAAGATCTTACTCAGATTCAAATTTAGCATTGATGGTAGCCAATAAAATGAATACTGCTTGAAATTAAAATCCTATAAATTTCATATCATTCTTTTACTTCCCCTTTGCAAGCACATTAATTTAAAAAACTTGGGGATATATATACAGATGACCTTTGAATAGTGCTTTCGCCCATTCATGGGCCATCTCCCTGTATAAGAATTTAGTTATCCTAGGAGGTAGTTTCAGTTATTCATGGTTTTCTATTCCCCCAACCAAATTGGTATACAGTTTAAATAGCCACTCTCTCTGCTTCTCAGCTGTCGTGTGGGGATATTTAAAGAAGCAGTGCAAGAGGTGCAGGCTGCTCCATCCACTCTAACCTCTTGCGCCGCTTTTAAAAACCTTCCAGTGCATCAGCTGAGAAGCAGGAAGAGTGGCTAGCTAAACGTTAAATCTCCCTGTACTTCTCAGCTGATGCCACTCTCCTTCAACAAGTGGCTCCATCCACTCTTGCCACAAGAGTGGATTATTAGCTAAAGCACCTAACCCCATATTTGGAGTTAGGTCCAGCACACCGATATTACAGTTTCCATGAGTGTCACCCCTGCGATATTAGAGGGCCTCCTGGATTTCATTTATTGAACTTTCCTAGCAGTGTAATTATGCAAAATGACTTTGTCCAGAAAATAGGAACATAGGAAACTGCCATATACTGAGTCAGACCATTGGTTTATCTAGCTCAGTATTGTCTTCACAGACTGGCAGTGGCTTCTCCAAGGCTGCAGGCAGGAATCTCTTTCAGCCCTATCTTGGAGAAGCCAGGGAGGGAACTTGAAACCTTCTGCTCTTCCCAGAGCGGCTTCATCCCGAGGGGAATATCTTGCAGTGCTCACACATCAAGTCTCCCATTCAGATGCAACCAGGGCAGACCCTGCTTAGGGGTCAAGTCATGCCTCATCTATTAGTTTTAAGCCTACTTTCCAGTAGGCTTATGAGAGCACCCAGCATTCTGTGTGTTTGTGCCCTCTCACCCAGCTTCATGACACCTGGACCAATATGAACCAAACTGGGTACAGTTGTATGGACACCTCAACGGTGTAGTTTGTGATGTTGTCATCCACCCTGATCCAAGATGGCAGACATGTAAACTTTTGAGGCGCAAGTGGGCTAACTTGTGAACTGTCTAACTGATTTGAACCAAACTGGGAACAGCTTCAGTCAGTGACAGACAGGGACGCATCAATGGCATAGTTTGTGATGAAGTCATCCACACCAATTCAAGATGGACACATGGATGTTTGAGGCGCAAGTGGGCTAACTTGTGGACAGTCTAACCAATTTGAACCAAATTAGGTACAGTTGTAGTGAGTGACACACAGGGACACCTCAGTTGTGTAGTTTGTGATGATGTTATCAACCCTGATTCAAGATGGCAGACACGTAAACATTTGAGGTGCAAGTGGGCTAACTTGTGAACCGCTTAGCCGATTTGAACCAAATTTGGTACAGCTAGGGACACCTAGGGACACCTCAATGCCGTAGTTTGTGATGATGCCATCCACCCCAATCCAAGATGGTAGTTACGTGAATGTCTGAGGTGCAAGCCAGCTAATTTGTAGCCTGCCTAATCCATTTGAACCAAATTGGGTACAGTTGCAGTGAGTGACACACAGGGACACCTCAATGGCATAGTTTGTGACCATTTCAAGATGGCAGATGCATAAACTTTTGAGGTGCAATCCAGCTAATTTGTAGACTGTCTAACCCATTTGGACCAAATTGGGAACAGCTGCAGTCAGTGACATACAGGGGCACCTCAATGGCATTAGTTTGTGATGATGTCATCCACACCAATTTAAGATGGAGGCATGAACATCTGAGGCACAAGTGGGCTAACTTGTGGACTGTCTAACTGATTTGAACCAAATTAGGTACAGTTGTAGTGAGTGACACACAGGGACACCTCAGTCGTGTAGTTTGTGATGATGTCATCCACCCTGATTCAAGATGGCAGAACCATAAGCATTTGAGGTGCAAGTGAACTAAACTGTGAACCATTTAAGCAATTTAAACCAAATTTGCTACAGCTGTAGGGACACATAGGGACACTTCTATGGTGTAGATTGTGTCATCCACTCCAAATCAAGATGGCAAACACGTAAACTTTTGAGGCACAAGTGCACTAACTTGTGGACAAACCCAAATTTGTAGTTTGGGTAGTGCCTAGGTACTCCAAAGCATGTAGGGTGGCAGGGGCACCATGGGTGCTGCCTACTGCCCAATGCACAAGGCAGTAGGGAAATTGGATGATTTTCCAGCAATTCTTTACTTTTCCCTGCGTTGTCAGTGTTAGTGTGCAGATTTAGTTTCCAAATCTGCCATAAAGAATAATGGGGATTTGATGCAGCCTGTAATTCTGCACGGGTAGCACCAAGGGACACCAAAATGGGTTGAGTGGTAGGGCTCCATGGATGCCAACTGCTACCCAACCCCCAAAGCAATCGGGCAAAAGGGTTATTTTAAAGGAATTTTTATGTATTGTGGATTCTCAGTTTGTAATGAGTTTTTCAAAGGAAACACTGCAGTTCCACTTTGAATCCCCATTATTCCCCATGGCAGTACCTTTTAGAACTGGTTCCAGCTCAAACCAAACCATGGGTTGGTTCAACCGAACCGCTAATCAAACCAGGGGACCTGGTTCGAGCCCGGTTCTAACTGAAACTGAACAATGAAATCCGGTTTTGTGCACACTCCTAGCTGCTTTAAGAATTGGCACTTTCATGCAAAACTGCCTTAGGAGCCTGCAGTGGTGCAAATGGCTCAGAACCACCTACATTACATAGTGGAATATGTGGGCCAACATTTAGAATGCATTTCAATCAACATATTCCTCAGCAAATTAGCAGTCTTTTGCTGCTTGTTGTAACAGACTGAGACAGGAGAGATGAAGCTATAGGCCTTTTGATATTTGATTTAAAGAATATATGATATGATATTAATTGGTAAATTGTGTACTATATTTTGGTATAGAGCCCACAGTTTTGTGGCACTGGCTTTTTTTGGTATTTGGTCTTACTAGTACAGGCTGCATGGCACAAAGTGGACCAGACTATTTTTGGAATGGGAAGTTGACTGCAGTGGAATGTACCCCACCTATGGTCACTGCCAGCTGGAGTATTCTGATTAATATTTCATGGTCTATCGATATGCAGCCAATTCTGAGAAATGCAGAATACATTAACTACAGATACTATGAATAACATACACAAGGCTGGCATTCAGACCCAACTTTTGTTTTCAAAGCAAAACAACTGCAGATAAGGCAGAGACCATATCATAGAATACACCAAGAAAGCCATTTATTATTTAGATGAAGATGATCAATCTTCATTTTACTCTTCAATAAAGATGAAGAGTAACTAACTAATTTCTTTTAGAAACTGATACCCAGATGATCACCCCAATCTAGTAGTCCCCTTTGGGTGTGTAGGCTTCAAAGCACTGAGCTGCCCTACTCACTAGAGTTTCGCCATTTATTTCAACTAAGAGGGCAGCTCTGTATGCACAAAAGGATACTTGTGGTGAGATTCCCCCCTCTGTTGAAATTAATAAAGATGTTTACATGTGCTACATAAACAATGGCCAAGTTACAGGGATAATTTCATGATAGTAAAATTATCTGTTTAACCTTGATTATTAAATTCAGGGGGCATAGAAGTGATATCACGTTAACTGGTGTATTTAAAAGGTTCAATGTCACCTTAAGTGGTGCAGTGGGGAAATGCTTGACTAACAAGAAGGTTGCCAGTTTGAATCCCCACTGGTATGTTTCCCAGACTATAGGAAACACCTATATCGGGCAGCAATGAAGATGCTGAAAGGCATCATCTCACACTGCGTGGGAGGAGGCAATGGTAAACCCCTCCTGTATTCTACCAAAGACAACCACAGGGCTATGTGGTCGCCAGGAATCAAAATCGACTTGATGGCACACTTTATGTACCTCTCTGGCATGACTCTCATGGACTTGCAGCAGGTTTTCCCCCTAATCTGAGGAGAGGGGAGGTGGGAGGCAAGGCTGTATTTAAGGCAAGGGCACAGTTAATTCACTTTAAGGCAGTTTTGCCTAAATAGAACACAGTGCTCCCACTTAGCTACTGATTACAGAAGGCTTCAGGGAATGTATGATTTGGCTAAGATTGGGGTGGAGTAAGAGGTGGATTTCATGAAACCACTTATTCTTCTCCATAATTTGAGCACTGCCCATGAGTGCACCACAAGTTCAAGGGCTTTGGACTGGGCTGCAAGTCCACAACAAAGAAAACACTGCTGCTGTTAACTGTGTGGAATCAGGTGGACTTGTGTGGTGCATCTGATGATCACTATGGTGAAGGTACATATAGAGGTGAAGTTTGCAATGATCTCTCATCCATCTAGCTGGAGGGAAACTTGCAGGCACTCATGAACAATGTAGTTTACTCAAGGTCAGTTTACTATTTTTTACCTGAGAGGTGAAAAATCCTTGGCTCCTAGTGGGTGCAACAATGCTGATCAAGTGGGAGCAGAGATGGTTCCAATCCCATGCACACATGATAGCCCTTGAACCAATACTAGGTTTTCAGACAGCAGAAGATTTCAAAGCATATGCAAATACAAGACACATTTGTTGATGCAAATCTATCTTATGTTCTTCTTAGGTTAGTCCCTAGAAAGCTATAGAAATTATGACCTATTATTTTATTATTATATAATCAGAGCCATGGTTCTCTAAACTTGAGAATACACATTATTATTTTCTTTTTTAAATGAAACAAAGCAACAAGCCATGATTGTAATTTTGAGTGCCGGGGGAGTGGGAAGTGAACTGAAAGCAAGAAACCATTGGCACAGATGCAGCTTTCCACTTGCAAAATATGCTAGACTGTTTTGCATGGCAGCAGCTTATAAATTATGCAAGAGGTATGTGGGCTGGTGTGAAGCGAGGTGAACAGTGGCAAGTGCTGAGCTATGGAAAATGTAATGTTTGTGACATCACTGTAGGAGTGAGAAGTAGATGGATATGCATGAGGAACAAGCAGGGGAAACGTGTAATGTTATTTTTCAGGAAAAGAGACACTTAAAAACATGGTCCACCAACTTACCAAAGACAGTAAAGATTGAAGTACCTTCGATATCCTGGAGGCTTTTCAGCTATCAGGCTTTACTGTAGGTTTACTGCAAGGATTTACTGTGAGTTGGGGGCATAATTAATACTCCAATGCAAAAAAAAACCAAGATTTTTTTACGCTGGACATAAATTGGGCTAGGTTCCAATATGGAGGGAAATACCTGAATCATGTGTGCTGTGCTCTCTGAAATATCACATGGACTTCGGGGTAAATCTCACCGACATGTAAATGCACACCCACCCTCCCAAAGTAAAGTAGTGGTAAAGTTGCCGTGTGAAAAAGCTCCTGGAATAATGAAAAACTCTGGTGCAAAACAAACATCTACCGTAAATCAGCTGTATTCCCAATGGGTTAAATTTAAAGAAAAGGGGCTTGCAAAAACGTGCATGTCTTGTTCTCTCATTTGTGTTAACTGCATAATTTAATTTTATTAGAAACATTTTGTTTTATTATTGTGTTACATAAACAGCACAGAGGAGAAAGTCATCTAGCCTTATTAGGAAAGTAAAACCAAAAGACGACTCTCTGCATCTCATAATGAGCTCATCTCAAAGCAGAGAACAATCCAGTTTTTATTTTGTTTTTTAAATAAAAATAATGCATGAACAGGCCCAAGAGTATAGCTGTTTTGCTGTGTAGCAACAGCCATGCACAGAATATGGAATGCCTTAATCCCCTTGCTCCAGCCTTGCCAGCTCCTGCACTGGCTCAGCAGCTATCGGAATTGTATAGAACTCTGGGACAATCTCTAGGCAAGAAGTCCATGGGGCTCTTTCAGTTCATCCTAAAGACCACTGGAGAAACCTTAGCACCTATGTAACTTTGCACCTCAAAATGCTGCACTGTGGCCTGACAAATAGGGATGAGCCCGGACCGGTCCGGAGGCCATTCTGAAGGCCTCCGAACAGGTCCGGACATGAGGGCGGTCTGGGTCTGGCACTGGTGTGGGGGGCTCTTTAAGGGCGGGGGAGGGTGTACTTACCTCCCCCCCGCCGCGTTTCCCCCGCCGGCGCGTTTGTTTAGTAAAGCTTTGGGGGCGGCAGGATACCTCCCTGCTGCCCCTCCCCCAGTCGTCGGCAAAAGGCTTCATAAAGCCTTTTGCACGTGCGCACGTCACGTCTCTGCGACACACATGCGCACGTGACATGGAGACGCGACGTGCGCACACGCAAAAGGTTTTGTGAAGCCTTTTGCCGACGACTGGGGGAAGGAGCGGCAGGGAGGTATCCTGCCGCCCCAAAAGCTTTACTAAACGAACGTGCCAGCGGGAGAAACACGGTGTGGGGGGGTAAGTACACCCTCCCCCGCCCTTAAAGTGCCCCCCACACCAGTGCCGGGCCACCGGACCGCGGTTCCGTGCACATCCCTACTGACAAAGACTAATGAAACAGAGTAGAAAGGATTCTGATCCACCTGCAAATCTCAACTATGGAAATACTGGCCTTTACATTTTATCTTCAATACAATGTTCAAAATAAAGAGCCTCGCTCTGTTTGTTCTACCCCTCTTTTCAGTGTGATGCTCACACACATGCTGTCTGAAAATACCAGCCGCCGCGGCCACCGCCTCCTCCTCCTTCTTCTTCAAGAAGCGGGGCCATAACTCAGTAGCAGAGCAAGTGTTTTGTACATATAAAGTCCGAGGTTCAAATCCCTGGCATCTCCACATAGGGCTAGGAAAGACCCCTGTCTGTAACACTGGAGAGCTGCTGCCAGGTAACAGAGACAATTCTGAACAAGATGGACTAAGGTTAAGGCACCTTCATATTGTATGTTCCCAGTATTAATGGCACAGCTATGCCAAGTATTAGAGACTGGAGGAGAGAAGGTCAAATATAACCTAGCTGTTAAAGAGCAGTAGTACTAGATGCATCCACCACCATTTCTCTCAAAGGCTGTCCAAAGTAGCTACTACCTATGTTTACTAGCTAGTCCAGAGCTGGTGTTAGGCTACTTCCTAAGCCCTATCCAATTACTGTTTAATATATAAGGAAAGATTGTTATAATCTAATCTGTTATGATCATGTTAGATCTACACATGCAGTGTGTGTAGCCTATTCTGGGAAGAGCACAAGCAGATTCAGGGAGGTAAGCAAGCTTTTCAACACAACAAACCTTTTCCCGTCAAACAGGAGGAGAGATGATGAGAGGCTGGTTTCTCTTTAAGGGAGACGGCCGTGTCTGTGTGTGTGTGTGTGTGTGTGTGTGTGTGTGTGTGTGTGTGTTTTCTGCCAGAACTAGCATTTGCCAGGGCTTGCTATGGGGGCTCTGTGGCATTTAGTTGTTGGTTCTCTCTACCTGGAGAGGGACAGAGGGAGGAGTCAGCTAGGGCTGTAGTGAGTAACACCTGGTGGGAGGAGCCACATTCCTATGAATTACATTCTTGTTTCAGTTTGAAGCCTACTCTCCTAATAGGCAAAGGCCAGAGAGCTTAAAGAACAGGGATAGCAAACAGGGCATTGGAATTTTGTGTGGAGTTTAGTAGGGAAGTGTACAGGGGAGCCTGAAATGAGTCCCCTTGATCACAAGGAGCCCATTGGGAGAGAAGATACTACTCTCTCAACATTCTTGGGAAAGCAAGTTTAAACTGTTACATAGCTGATCAATACAGCTTAGACCTAACTTTCTAATAAACAATCTCTAAATACATTAAACAGCAACAAAAACAGTTATGAAGATAGAAAGCCGGCAGGGGAAAGGGCACTTCCCAGTGTATTGCACAGAGTGTCACATGTACAACTATTTGCTCCATGGGCAGAAGTCATGGGTGTGTGCTCGGTGCAAGGAGCTCCTGGCTCTCAGGGAACAAGTTCGTTCCCTTGAGACCTTGGTAGTGGATCTGGAGAAGCTCAGAGAGACAGAGAGGCATGCGGATGAGACCTTCAGGGATGTGGTAGAGGCATCCCACTCCAAGGCTGATAGCTCCTCTGCTGTAGAATGGAGAACGAGGACATCAGTCTGAGGAAGAGGGAAATGCTCCTTTAGAAGGGACCCTTTCTGTGGATGAGTAGCCCATATCCTCTCGCACAGGGGATACTCCTCCGGGGGGTGTGGGCTTGCCTGTAGTGGATGATTTGATCATTAGAGGTATAGAGATGGGTCTGTGACCCGTGTGTAGACCACATGGTAACTTGCCTGCCTGGTGCAAAGGCTGGGGACATCATATGGCGTCTAGATCAGCTGTTAGGCAGTGCTGGGGAGGAGCCAGCTGTCGTGGTGCACATCGGCACCAATGATGTTGAGAAATGTAGTTGGGAGGTCCTGGAATCCAAATTTAGGCTGATAGGTAGCATATTGAAGTCCAGGACCACCAAGGTAGCATTCTTAGAAATGCTACCTGTTCCATGTGCAGGGTCAGTGAGTCAGGCAGAGCTGAGGGGTCTCAAAGCGTGGATGGGATGTTGGTGCTGGGAGGAGAGGTTTAGATTTGTTAGGCACTGGGATACATTTGGGGGCACACAAAGCCTGTGCAAATGGGATGGACTACACTTGAACCAACATGGAACCAGACTGGTGGAACCAAGGTCAAAGAGCAGCTTTTAAAATGAAGCCTGGGGAATAGGTAACAGGAGCTGGGCAGTAACCGGTTCGGCAAATGCCATCCCTTAAGGTGCAAGGATGTAAAAGATTCATCACCAAGACCAGGAGGATGCCAGCATGGCTAACAGGTAAAGTCAAGGAAGTTATAGAGGGAAAGAAGACTTCCTTCAGAAATTGGAAGGCCTGCCCAAATGAAGAGAATAGAAAGAAATAGAAATTCTGGCAAAAGAAATGCAAGGTGACAATAAGGGAGGCGAAGAGAGAGTCTTAGGAACATTTAGCTAAAAGCATCAAGGAGAATAACAAAAACATCAGAAGCAGGAAACTTACCAGGGAGGTGGTTGGACCGTTAGACAATGAGGGAGTGAAAAGGATTATTGAGGAGGATATGGAGGTTGCAGATAAGCTAAATGAGTTCTTTGTATCTGTCCTAACAGCATATACCTGTTCCTGAACCAGGCTTCTCAGGGACAGAGGCTCTAGAACTGAGTCAGATACAGCTGACAAGAGATGACATTCTAAACTGTCTGAAACAATCAAAAACTAGCAAATCGTCAGGGCCAGATGACACCAATCCAAGAGTCCTTAAATATATAAATCAAATCAAATCAAATCAAATCAAATCAAATAAATAAATAAATAAATAAATAAATAAATAACTCAAATGTGAAATTACTGACCTCTTTGCAAAAATATGTAACTTATCCCTACAAACAGGCTCTGGACTAGAGGACTGGAAAGTAGCCAGTGTATCACTGATTTTGAAAAAGCAATCCAGGGGCGATCTGGGAAATTACAGGCCGGTCACCTTAACATCCGTTGCAGGCAAACTGAAGCATTCTCAAGGATATAATTGTAAAGCACATAGAAGAACAGGCCCTGCTGGGGAAGATCCAGCATGGCTTCTGCAAAGTACATTTTGCCTCACCAACCTTTTGGAGTTCTTTGAGAGTGTCAACAGTTGTGTGGATAAAGGTGATCTGGTTGACATAGTATACCTGGACTTCCAAAAAGCTTTCAACAAAGTTCCTCATCAAAGACTCTTGAGAAAACTTAGCAGTCATGAGATAAGAGAACAAGTACATGTGTGGATTGCTAACTGGCTGAAGGACAGGAAACAGAGGATAGGTATAAATTGAGAGTTTTCACAATGGAGAACGGTAAATAGTGGGGTCCCCAGGGATCTGTTCTGGGGCTAGTGATTTTTAATTTATTCATAAATGATCTAGAAGTTAAGGTAAGCAGCAAGGTCACCAAAGTTGCAAACTATTTAGGGTAGTGTAATCCAAAACAGATTGTGAATAGCTCTAAAAGGATCTCTCCAAATTGGGGGAATGGGGTGACAAAATGGCAAATGGGGTTCAGTGTTGGCAAGTATAAAGTGATGCATATTGGGGCAAAAAAAACCAACTTCACATATATGCTGATGAGATCTGAGCTGTCAGTGACTGACTAGGAGAGTAGGGATGGGCCCGGACCGGTCCGGAGGCTATTAAAAAAGCCTCCGGACCGGTCCAGAGCTGGGTGGTTCGGTCTGGGGGTGGGGGTACCTTTAAGAGTGGCGGGAGGGTTTACTTACCCCACCCACCGCTTTCCCGCATGCCGCTGTAATCTGTAGAGCAATTGGGGCGGCAGGATACCTCCCTGCCGCCCCTTCCCCGACGTTACTTTGAAAACCTCCCAGGAGTGCATTGCGCGCACAAGTCACAGCAACGAGCGCGCGCTTTATGTCGCTGTGACGTGCGCGCAGGCGCGCAATGCACTCCTGGGAGGTTTTCAAAGTAACGTCGGAGAAGGGGCGGCAGGGAGGTATCCTGCCGCCCCAATTGCTCTACAGATTACGGTGGCATGCGGGAAACGGCGGGAGGGGTAAGTAAACCCTCCCGCCGCTCTTAAAGTGACCACCCCACCCCGGTGCCGGACCGCAGTTGGCGGTTCCGTGCACACCCCTACAGGAGAGGGATCTTGGGGTCGTGGTGGACAGCTCATTGAAAGTGTCCGCTCTGTGTGTGGCAGGTGTGAAAAAGCCTTTCCATGCTTGGAATCATTAGGAGGTTGACTGAAAATAAAAATGCTAATATTATAATGCCCTTATTCAAATCTATGGTGCGGTCACATCTTGAGTACTGCTTTGGTCACCATATCTTAAGAAGGATATTGTAGAACTGGAAAAGGTGCAGAAGTGGGCAACCAAGATGATAAAGGACCTGGAGCATCGTCCTTATGAGGCTAGGCTACAGCATCTGGGGCTCTTTACCTTGGAAAAGAGGCGACTAAGGGGAGACATGTATATAAAATTAAGCACGGAATGGAGAGGGTGCACAGAGATAAATTTTTCTCCCTCTCGTCTAACACTAGAACCAGGGTTCACCTCAGGAAATTGATTGCCAGGAAATTTAGGACCAACAAATGGAGGTCCTTTTTCACACAATGCATAATCAACTTGTGGTATTCTCTGCCACAAGATGTGGTGACCACCAACAACCTGGATGGCTTTAAGAGGGGTCTGGATAACTTCATGGAGAAGAGGTCTATAATGGCTACTAGTCTGAGGGCTGTAGGTCACCTCCAGCCTCAGAGGCAAGATGCCTCTGAATACCAGTTGCAGGGGAGTAACAGCAGGGGAGAGGGCATGCCCTCAGCTCCTGCCTGTGGGCTTCCCAGCAGCAGCATCTGGTGGGTCATTATATGAAACAGAATGCTGGACTAGATGGGCCTTGGGCCTGATCCAGCAGGGCTGTTCTTATGTGTGTTTGTGTGCGTGGTCTACATGGCCAGTTTCTCTTTCTGGAATGAGAGTGTCAGGACAAATTCTTGCCTTATCAAAGAAAACATTTATCAGTGTGATGCTAGAGACTAGAACTAAAAGGTGCAATCAATCATTCTTTGGACAGCCTTCAAGAAGGCATCTAGATGGTTACTTTTTTCCACTTGCACAAGTTGCAGCCACTACAATTCATACCTGTTCTGTGTTTATCACAGACAAGAACAAAAGCTTTGCCTTTAACAGAAAAATATGGCAGACTCTGTTTTGGTAGAATTTGCTACCAAAACAATGTTTTTTTAAAAGCCCGAAAAACATTTATTCACTTATATGTTCACCTGACCCAAACCAGATCAAATCTGGTGTGTTTATTTGTCACCAGTCAGCAAGAATCACCAAAGGCTTCTTCATTTGGAAGACTGAAAACTAGAGCACAGTTTCTCTGCTCTTCATCAGCTTTTTGTTATTATGCTGCTTCTAAAGCATTACGTAATTAGTCCTCAAGTAAGACGAAACCCTGCTACAATGGCAAGATGTCCTCTAAAGAACTGTGGTTCTTTAAAAGCCAAATAGTATGCAATTTGAATTAAGTACAGCATCAGTACCACAGGTGGGCCAGTTTCAACACATGGATCAATTCCTACCCAGGGCCCAACCTGGGATCCTGCCAACCCCATCATGAGAGAGAAGCTACCTAACAAGTTGCAAATAGAGAAAGAAGCAAACATAGAGCTGCATGACAAGTCTACATTTTCTTATCTCCATATGCAACTCATATACAGAGATAATATGGAATCACCACATGACTCTATATTTTCTTTACATGTAGCGTGGGCTTTCCCTAGGGTCCATGTAGTAATGCAAGGGTCTTTGGGAGAAAGCTCTTAGGCAGTGGGAGGGGGATGGTGATGAGGAGAAGCTGCCCAGTGAGTCAAGAGGCTGCCCACACACAATTAAGAGTGTCCTGGGATCATATGCCATGGGAAAGGTCAAACACTCAGCCTTGCCCCAGGGAAACCTGGTGCAGGCACTGGACCTGGTGAGATAACAAAAAATGGAAGATTCTTGTTCTTGTTATGGCTATTGTTGTGATTGTGATTCTTGTTATGGCTATTAGCACCAGTATTGGGGAAAGGGCTTCATATGTTCATTGTCTAAAGATTAACATGAGTGTAAACATCTAAGAAACTATCAGAATTGTACAAGCCATTGCCAGAGGACTCTCAAAGCCAAGGCAGACAGAGATAGTTATTTGGGGGGTAGGGGTGGAATAAAGACCAGGTTCACACAATCAAATGAATCTAGGTTTAACATGACTTACCAACATTAGCACGATGGTGTGAACCCACATCAAGGTGGTATATGCCCCGAGAAGAATCTGAGATTCCCACCTTGGTGTGGCTTCATACAATCATGCTAATGTCTGTAACTTATATTAAACCTAGATTCAAATAACTGTGTGAACCAGACCAAAGTCTGACTAAGCCTGCATTTCTAAGCATATGTACTAGGGAGTAAGGCCCTTCAAAATCAATGAGCATTACTTCCAAGTAAACATACACAGGCTTGTGCTGCAGAACTCTCCATGAAATATAATCAAACAAGGTCTTACCATTCTCACCAGATTTCTTGTCTTTTCCATTTGTTGCTCCAGCACCTTGTCTCTGTGTGCAAGAGAAAATAAGGGGATGATTATGTGCATTATCTCATTAGAACAGTAAAATGCTGTGAGTCTATCACTCAGTCTGATGCCTGTTCCCATTTATACTCCATGCTAATATCTGGATGCTACCAAAAAAAATTCCTCAACCAGACTTTCTCCCTGATTTTGGAGCTTCAGTTTACTTGATCTTGTTTAGAAATTCTTCATTTTTGAGTTTTTGTTTTTTAATTTCCAAATTTTGTACTGTGCATGCAGCTTTTAGTTCACATGTCTTTCCCCCTCTACATTATCAATGTGCATGGGAGTACTGATCAAACAATGCAAAAAAGCAATGTTGACATGTTCACATTTACTTATTGCCATTTACAAAAATGCCCAAGATGGCTCACAGCACAAATCTATCAATAAAAACAACTTGTTGATGATTAAATCTTCTTCTTTTTTTGAAAGACAGTATATAATATTATTATTAAATATGGGGACTCAATTTACAGAGAGCAAACAAATATAAAGTTGTCAGCCAAAGCTACATGAAGAGCCAGCAGCACTTGGTACAGTTAGGAAATCTGGCATTATCCAAGCCTCAAGTTCAAGAACAATTATGAGCACAATTTGATTTCGCTTAAGCCTGAATGTCACTTGCAGTTCAGAAGCTAAAAGTCCAGAGAATTTACCACTGGTTGCAATAAAGGGATATACTTGAGAGCCAGTGCAGTGTAGTAGTCAAATTGCTGCATTAAACCTGGGTTCAAATACTGAGTCAACCACAAAGTTCACTAGGTATCATTGAGCCAGCCACTCACATTGTGGTTGCAAGGATAAATGGGGGAGGGAGAACCATACATACTGCCTTGGGCTGCTTGGAGGAAGGCCTAGATAAAAATATAATTAGCAACATTAATAATTAATACTTTCATCTTGGCAAAGGTTTCTGCTTTTCTTGGCTTTGGCAAAACCTCCATTATTTGCCTTTCATTCGAGGAGATGAATGAAAGGCTAAATTATCATGAACATTACCATAAATTACCTTTGAGCCTCTCATGTACTATTTAAGTGAATGTCTGATTGTTATGAATGAGTAAGAGAATGTGGTGACAATCCATTTGTAAACTGAATAAGCATTTTTCTGGCCAATGTAGGTTTTATATCATCATTATAAAGCATCTGAACTAAGACTGTGCACATCAGTAATACTGGGATTACAACATTGAAAATTGCTTTCCCCCACCACCAGGAGACATCAAATCGCAGGGCAAGTGCCCTGGGTAGTGGCCCTTTAAGTGCCCGCCCAGCACTGGTGCAAGGTCAGCTGAGCAAGGCAGCAATTTTCGGGAGCCTCAGGCAGGGAGTGATGCATGGCAGCCTAGGAAGACAATGCAGCTGCTGGGAGGACATGAGGAAGTGTGGGGGTGGAGAGGTTGTGAGTGGGACTTACAATCCCCAGGTATTGTACAGCCCTAATCTGAACTGAAGCAAGAGCCACTTTAAGGGCCCAAACACGATGTCATGGGAGATGTGTGGCTGCTGCCAATCTACATCTCGCTCCCACATGTCTCCCTGACGTGATGTCATTGAGCAGCATCCAGGCTAACACTGTCCTTGAGTTAGAACATTTTGCATGCACAACTATTTTTGCTGGTCCTCCCCTTCCTTCTGCTGCCCCCAAGGTAGGTGCTCAGGGATCCAAGTCCTCAATGATATACTGGGGGGGGGGAGGGGATGGAAGAAGATGGGGGTGGGTAGGAATCAACAAAAAAAAAGTTGTGCATGTATAAATTTTCAACATGAGAGCAGTGTCAGCCTGGATGCTACCCATCACATTTAGCTGAGGGAAATCAAGTCTCACAGTAGCCAACACATCCCACAGCATTATAAGCGCAGAGCAAGAGCTGTGGCCTTACAGAGAAATCATTGAGGTGCTCAACCAAAGGCTTGCTGCACAATTGATCAAACACATAAGGGGAGGGGGAGTGATTTTCACTGCTCTCCCCTCCCTCCAAGAGTACTTTTTGGCTTCCAGAACAATATCCCTGAGAGTCATGCGAGAGCACAAGTCTTGCTCTGTTCTTGTAATGCTGTGGAACATCAGCCCCTGTATTATTATTATTTTTACATTTATATTCTGCTCTTCCTCCAAGGAGCCCAGAGTGGCATACATAGCTAAGTTTCTCCTCACAACAACCCTGAGAAGTAGGTTAGGCTGAGAGAGAAGTGGCTGGCCCAGAGTCACCCAGCAAGTCTCATGGCTGAATGGGGATTTGAACTCGGGTCTCCCCAGTCCTAGTCCAGCACGCTAACCACTACACCATGCTGGCTCTTTACTAGATGTTTCCAGGAGTATTTCCCAGCCCTACCTGGAGATGCCAGGGATTAAACCTGGGACCTTCTGCATGCAAAGAAGATGTTCTGCCACTGAGCTACTGTTAGAGGTTGTTGATTTTTACCCACAATAGGTAAAACAGCAGAGCACTAAGTAATGAGCACACACTCAAGTTACAGAGTAGGTAGCAGAGGATGGTTGGGATATTGCAGCTATTTAGAGAAAACACATAGAGATCCTTGTATGACTAAACACTAAATATTTATTGGTTAAATACACTTAGATAGGCTACTATATCTAATCTAAAGGGCTACATAACGAATAGGTAAGGAGAGAGAGAGAGAGATGTTTCCATCTGCTCTCTAGGAGGAAAGGATGGATTGTGACTCAGCACAGGAAGTGCTGCAGAGTCAGTTCAGGGGTCATAGAGTAGGGACAGATAGGGAGACCCTGACTCACTGTCTCTATTCCCAATGCCCCTAGTGTCATTAGGACAGTTGGTGCAAAAAGGTCGATGCACTGGAAGTTCACCTCCAACACCCCTTCTCATCACCTGTTGCACCTGGTCACTAGGGATGTGCGAAACGTTTCGGATACAAAATGTTTTGTACCCAAAACAGCCTGTTTCGGGGGTTTTGTAGACAAAACAAAACACCCATTTTCCAGATTCAAACATTTTGTATACAAAACAAAACGTCCCTGTTTCGGCTACAAAACGTTTTGTTGTTTCGGACCTCCATTTTTTGGTGATCTCTGAGTCAGTCTCCATTTTGTGTTTGACATCTCTTTGAATTTTCCACCCTTCCAGCCTTCTGATCAGTGACCTAAATCATGGGCTGACAATTCCCTCCTTGTTCCCCATTGGCTCTTTTACTTCTTCCCACTCTTTACTGACCCCACATTGGCCAGGGGAAGGGTTGCTAACCTATGAGGTGCTGGGTTCTGCTGTTTCTGTGGTGTTCTGAGTGTAGATTCTCTGGTAGCATATGAGAGTAGATTCTTGTTTTTCACTGAAAATCTCATATGCTACCAGAGAATCTACAATGAACACCTCGGAAACAACAAAACCCAGTACCCCACAGGCGTGTGGGTGTGGTTGGCACCCTATGTGCACTACACAACCCCTCACTCTGGGCAACACCAGTGCCCCCCAAGTGGAATTATGGGGCTGCTGAAACCTCCATTATTCCCCACGGGAGAAATCTTAAAGACATGTAAACTTCAACAAATAACAAAAGATCAGCCCTTTGCCCAATTCCTTTGAAATAATTCTGGAAGTTTCCTTGCCCCCATTGGGCACTACCACCCACCACACTCTGCTCTGGGTCATCCCTTTCCCCTTGATTTGAAGTGATACATTTGCTGGAATCCCCATTATTCCCTATGGAAAAATTCTTAAAGATGTGTAAACTTAAATAAAATTCACCAAAAAAATCAGCCCTTTGCCTAATTCCTTTGAAATTTGGGTGGTAGCTTCCACCCATTGGACACTACCACCACCACCCATTCTTTTTGCCCTGGGACCCTTTTTAAAAATCCAAATCTATTCAGATTGGGAAAATTTGGCTACAAAACAAAACAGGGCTGATTCAGATTCAGAAAATTTGGGTACAAAACAAAATGGGGATGTTCCGATTTGGATACAAATCGAAACAAGAAAATTCCAAAATGCACACCCCTACTGATCACGACTCCCATCTTCTCACGAAGCATCAAGAATCTCTTTGGATAATGGCTTGGTTAATCCATCTGCCAGCATCTCCTCTGTGGGGCAGTACCTCAGCTAGACCAGCCCTTTTTCTTGCAAGTCCCGAACATAGTGGTACTTTATGGGAATATGCTTAGTTCGAGATTTCATCTTCTCCATTTGGGAGATCTGGATACAACTTTGGTTGTCCTCAAACATCACTGTGGGCTTTGGTTCCTTGATGCCAAAGTCCAATAGTAGTTGGTGTATCCATACTGCTTCCCTGCACGCTTCACTTGCTGAAACGTACTCCGCTTCTGTGGATGATTGCGTGGCAAGTGACTGCTTGCGGCTACTCCAAGTTATGGCTCAACCTCCATACAGGAACAGGTGTCCACTTGTGGACTTGCGGTCTGTTCTGTCCTCGCCCCAGTCTGCAACCACATATCCCACGAGTTTGGGATTGCTGTTTGCTGGAATCTCCAATACATAATGTGTAGTGCCTTTCAGGTACCTTCCCAGTCTTTTGACCACTATCCAGTCCTTGTTCGTTGGCACACTCACTTTTCTGCTCAGGATTCCCACTGCCAATGTCTGGCCTTGTCACTGTGGCTATGTACAAAAGTTTTCCAATTGCCTTTCTATATTGATTGTTGGCTGGTAAAGTCTGGCTGTCCTCATCTTGCTTCCAGAAATCAGCATTCATTGGTGTGCTGACTTCATTGGCAACTGTCAGTCCCAGGCATTCTAGAGGATCTTTTATCTTCTGTTTTTGGTTGAGAAGGAATGTTCCGTTCTCTTCTCTTTCTATTTGGATGCCAAGGTAATATGAGATGCTTCCGAGTTCCTTCACCTCTATTTCCTTGTTCAGCTGCTGTACAATTTCATGACTGTCTTGCCTTTCCTCATGTGCAAGAACCAAATCATCAACAGTCCATCTATTGTCTCTGAGTCTAGAATATAGGCAGGGGTCAGCTTTTCCTTGTGTGAACCCCTCCTTAAGTAGTAATTGATTCAGTTTTTCATTCCATGCTCTGGCTGCCTGCTTTAAGCCATAGATGCTCTTTTGCAGTTTGCACACTAGCCCCTTCTTTCCAGGTTCCTCAAAGCCTGGTGGTTGTTGCATGCAGATGTCTTCCTTGTTTCCCCCATGTAGGAAGGCAGTCTTTATATCCAAGTGTTCAACTTCCATCCCTTTGGCTGCTGCCACGCTGAGCAATGTTCTAATTTACGTGTGTTTCACGGCTGGTGCAAAAGTCTCATCATAGTCCTGACCATAGATTTGGGAGTATCCTTTGGCTACCAGTCTGGCTTTGTAGCGCTGTACATCCCCTTCTGCACCCTGTTTGACTTGGAAGTCCCATTTGCATCCCACAGTCTTTCTTCCAGCGGGTAGTTCCACAAGCCTCCAAGTCTCATTTTTGTGCAAGGAATCAATTTCTTCCATTGCTGCCTTTTTCCACTTCTCAGCTTCATCTGCTGGCAACCTTTCTATATCTTGCCATGTAGCTGATTCTTGCATCTCTCCTCCTTTAGCCATGAGTGAGAGTCTGTTAGGTGGAACCCCTTTGTTATGCCTCTGTGAGCACCTCCGTTCAGGTTCTGGTTGTGCAGCCCCTTCTGAATCTGGCACTGATTTCTCGGTTAGTTCCCTCATTTGGGAGTCAGTTTCAAAGTTTAGGCTTCGGTGGCCCAATTTTCTGTGCCATGAGAAATCACAATTTTTGTGTTGGCAACTACTTGCCATTGCCACGTTTGCTTGTGCAGTAGCACAGTCTACTTCAAAAAGTCCATCAACCCACATGTGGGCAGTCATGATTAACTCATCACCTTTAGAGATGTAGCATGCTTCATTTTTAAAAATGCTTTACACCCCTTCTTGAGTCCATGCCCAATTGAAATCAAGTTGACTTGCATCTCTGGCACGAAAAGTGCATCAGTTATCTTAACCTCATAAGCTTCAGCAGCAGAGCCACAAAGTATCTTTGCTGTCCCCTTACCAGCCACGCTTAGCTTCCTTGAATCTGCTACGGTCACAACTGATCTGTGGCTTTTATCGAGTTTGATTACAGATTATATTCTGGGATGCACCTGAGTCCAGGATGAAAGTGTGACTCTTCCTTGGCTCTTTTAAGGCAATGTAGCTTTTGGCATTACTACTCGCCCTTTCAGATAAGCCAACTTGTCTGTGCTTCTCCTTCTCTCTTTGTTTGTCGCCATGACTCATCCCTGTGTTTACTTTATTGCCATGGTGACCAGGTCTGTGCCCTCTGAGTTTCCCGCTCTTTGAATTACATGCTGATGAGTCACTGAGGCGACTTCGCTTATTAATGTATGCCAGAGTGCCATCGCTTTCAAATTTCTCCTGCTGCGACTTTACATTAAAATTTCTCAGACTGGACACGACATGATCAACCTTCAGTTCACAATGAGACAGTTCAAGAGCGACAATTAGGGGTTCAAAACTTTTAGGCAGAGATTGTTAGGATTGCCCCAATTAGAATAACAGCATTCAATTCACATTTTTTATTCTTCAAAAGCTTGCTAATTTCTAAGATATTCGCTACGTGGGCTTCACAGTCTCCTCCTTCCTGCAGTTTGCTTTCACATAGCCTTTTATACAGGAGAAGAGCTGCGTTTGCAGAGACTTGGCCACATTGCTTTTTCAGTCTATCCCACGCTTCTGAGGCTAAATCTGTACCCCGCACATAGATTAATAAATCATCGCTTATACTCAAAATTAAAAGGCCATACGCGTGTTGGTTTTTCTTGTCCCACGAGGCTTGAGCAGCTTCATCTTGGGCTGGCCGTCCCTCCTTGAGCACTTCAAAGATTCCTTTTTTCATGAAGATCACTTACATCTTGAGGGCCCAGGTTTCGTAGTTATTGCCATCCAGTTTGGGAAAAGAAGGAGCTATTCCTGAATAGGCTGTAGTCTCAGGATCCATGCTGCAGTTTCTAACTAACTCAGATGCACTTTCAAAAAATGAAAAAATAAAATAAACTCTGCTTGTGCCTAGAAGCCTGTTGCTCCTGCTGGGCCCATAACCGTTAGAGGTTGTTGATTTTTACCCACAATAGGTAAAACAGCAGAGCACTAAGGAATGAGCACACACTCCAGTTACAGAGTAGGTAGCAGAGGATGGTTGGGATATTGCAGCTGTTTAGAGAAAACACATAGAGATCCTTGTATGACTAAACACTAAATATTTATTGGTTAAATACACTTAGATAGGAAAGAACTATATCTAATCTAAAGGACTACATAACAGATAGGTAATATGAGAGAGAGAGAGAGAGAGAGAGAGAGAGAGAGAGAGAGAGAGAGAGAGAGAGAGAGAGAGAGAGAGATGTTTCCACCTGCTCTCTAGGAGGAAAGTAAGGATTGTGACTCAGCACAGGAAGTGCTGCAGAGTCAGTTCAGGGGTCATAGAGCAGGGACAGATAGGGAGACCCTGACTCACTGTCTCTACTCCCAATGCCCCTAGTGGTCATTAGGACGGTGCAAAAGGTCGATGCACTGGAAGTTCATCTCCAACAGCTACAGCCCCAGCAGCAGACCTATATCCCCATAACATCTAGTTAGTGTCTAAGCCAAAAGATACTCTATGACTTCAAGGTTTTGCTCTAGGGGCCCCTGGATCTTGGTGCCATTCCTGGTTGTGTGCTTTATTTTTCTAATGTAAATAGTACACATAAGGTCCCTGATATGGATTGGGTCCATGGCAGGAGGTTTTAACCCTGTTCCTACCATGGTCCTCAGACAGATCATGCCCAGTCTCCCATGGCTGCCATTGGCATCCGGAAAAATATAATGGGAGCTTTGCTTCTGGAGCTAATAGCAGCTGTAAGGTGACACAATCAGATCAGAACAGTAGTGGGAGAAAAGGATTAAAAATTCCTCACTGTATCATAATCCCAATCTGAATCCCCCATATGTGTGCTATTTATATTAGAAAAATCAAGCATGTAGGCCCCAGTAGCAGCATTATGCAGGCCCCCACACTAGGAACATTCTCATTTGGCCCTAAGTTCTGACAAATGAAAGGGCCTGAAAGAGGTTTCAGATGGTGAAGTGAGGCTGCAGACCAGATCAACTAAACTGGTATAATAGCTGCATCAATAGACCTGAGATAAAGATAAAACTTAAATACAGGATGCTTCAAATAGTATTACTCCTGGATTATTATCTTCATACCGAAAGCACACGACTACTTGACTGGATTACTTTAGGTGAGTTCAGTCTTTCAGGCAAGAGAATTGGATGCATGATGTCTTAAGGGAATGAGGGGGGAAATCACCAGAGATAAGGATTATTTTTTATTTTTTAAAAAACCCTTTAGATAGGATTTCTAATTCTATTTTGTTGGCTTTCCTTCTCTCTTGTATTTTTACACATATATCCTGCAGGGTATATGCAGTTTTGTGAGGGGTGTGTGCAGAGATTCAACCTGGTGCAAGTTATACTTTTTAAATAGATACCAATGTTAATGTTGGATGGAGGGAGAACCTGGGGACTCAGCCTTTGGGGGCGGATCAGCCTCAGCTAAGATCTAGCCTGCTGACCTTCTTCCTACACCTCTAGCACCAGAACACATGTGGAACTAAGATCCAGAGTGCAGGAGTTCCGTTCCTGCCAGCCAGTTGTGTGAAACAGGCGCTCCCTCCCTCCACGCTTACTCCCTTCCCGTCTGTTAACAGGTGAAGGCAATACAAAGGTATGGGGTATACTCCCCCCACAATCTATACGCTACTTTTCTGCGGGTAAGGTACCACTCTGTCCTACAACTGTCCATTTTGTCTCCCTCCTGTACATTTTCCCTGAATTCGTCTTCCCTAGGAGTCTTATCTGTGAGGCTATGGGGAAGAAGACAGTGTCTAATTTTCATTTATGTATCGAATGGTGCATGGCGGAGAGGGTGCGTGTGACTTTATCTTACGTGAAGGTTTTACAAAGCTTTTGGTGTTCAACATCAGGATGTTCTACCTTGTGGTTTGGGTAAGCTCTTCCCCATAGTTTCTAATCAGATTTTTATTTTTAAAATGCCTGGAAATTAAAAAAACATTGGTTTAAGATGAAGTTAAGATGCTTTACATTTTCATTCATGCTCTAAAAAAATGGGAATTGCATGTTAAGGTGTCATAGGAACATAGGAAGCTGCCATGTACTGAGTCAGACCGTTCGTATCTTGCTCAGTATTGTCTGCACAGACTGGCAGCGGCTTCTCCAAGGTTGCAGGCAGGAATCTCTCTCAGCCCTATCTTGGAGATGCCAGGGAGGGAACTTGGAGCCTTCTGCTCTTCCCAGAGCGGCTCCATCCCCTGAAGGGAATATCTTACAGTGCTCACATTTCTAGTCTCCCATTCATATGCAACCAGGGCAGATCCTGCTTAGCTAAGGGGACAAGTCATGTTTGCTACCACAAGACCAGCTCTCCTCACCATGTCCATCTTAACTTCTGTGCCATATAAGCTGTAAAGACTTTGTACAGTCTCTGATATATGATGGCAGCTTTAGAAATGAGACTCTATGCACCCACACTTGATATGATAAGGGGGTAGCTGATTGGTGGTTGATCTGCCCCTTATCCTATTACATTTATTTCATTTCATTTCATTTCATTTAGTTAGATTTATATGTCGCCCTACTCCCATAGGACTCAGGGCGGCTTACAAGAAAACGTACACAACAACACAATTTCATAAAAATATATCTTACATAGCCTCATAAATCACAACCCCATACAGTACTCATTCCACATGACATAATAACCATGGATTACAAGATCACTCTACAACCAGCTATCTTAGTGACCGAACAACCGGCGGAACATTTCAGTCTTACATGCCTTATGAAAGGCCAACAGATCATGGAGAGCTCTGATATTATCCGGGAGACTGTTCAATAGAGTCGGGGCCACCACTGAGAAGGCTCTGGTTCTTGTTGATTGCAATTTAATATCCCTAGGGCTCGGGATCACCAAGGCATTACTTGTGGCTGATCTCAGGACCCAGAGAGGGACATATCAAACCAGGCAATCTTGGAGGTATGGAGGGCCCATACCGTGTAGGGCTTTAAATGTTAAGGTTAATATCTTAAACTTAACCCGGGACTCAACCGGCAATCAGTGCAACTGAATGAGCAAAGGTGTCACATGTGCTCGCCAAGGACCCTGGCCATTGCATTCTGCACCAGTTGCAATCTCCGAGTTAAGCACAGTGGCAGCCCCACATGCAGCCCACAAGCTGCTCAATGTTCGTTTCTGAGATTCATGGGTGATTCTGGAGAAGGAAAGATGACACACATGCACACTCACAACCGTGAGTTTAAATGGGCTTTATTAAAGCTAATGATTGCAAGTGTAGGTGATTAGGCATATAGGGAAGTAGTTATCCATTTCATTTTTCTGTGATTGTAGTGCAGTGTTCATTAACAGCTAAAAGCATTCCTAAAATCATTTTTCCCTTTCTCAAAATGCAGGGCTGCTAGCTCGGAAAGAGTTTTTGGCCTCACCAAGAAACAGGCAGTTGTGTTATCAGTAAGCTCAGCAAGAGCGCCTTATCTTGCTGTTATGTAGCAACAAGTCAAAAGAATTCCCCAACATGGCAATCAGTGTTTCCCCTTTAATTTGGTCTAATAATTTCTATGACAATTAACTCAGACCACTAATAAATGCAAGACATCCTTTACTCTTAACAGAAAAGGCAATTCTTTCTAACCCTTCTACTAAATGCTGAATAGTTTAAAACAGTTTCATTTCTTTTGGAGCAAGTGGCTGAAGGCCTTTTGCTATCTTCTGATTGTTCCCAAACAATCCTAGAAGCTGTGATGGCAGAAAGGAAAAGGCTAAAATACAGTTTCCAAGGAGGAAAGGAGACCGACAATAGGAATGTCCATTAAAGCAGCTCAGGAAGCGGGGGGGCGGAAGGAGGGGGGAAAGACAGATGCCATTATTTGCCACCTGGCAAATAATGGCTGCAGCAGGGGCTTCACTGGAGCTCAGATAGGTAAGAGATAGATCCAGGGACAGAGAGGAAAAGGGCGGTGGGGGGGTGTTAGTCAGAAATGGCTGGTTCATGGAGGCATGGCTCTAGGCAATATTTACCAGTTTCTAAGTATACTGGAACGAGATCTCAGCTGGCTTCTCCAGTGGGAGGGTGACTGGCTCTGAAGATACAGGGAGGGGCTACATGCTGCCTCTACCATGAAGAAGCCCATGTCTACCCTTTCCATGAATAGCTGTCTGCAGCTTTTTATACCTTGTTGGTCACCTCTACAAGTCAAAATAATCACCTTATCTACTCGGGGTGTCTCTTCTTTGATAAACAAATTTAGGCACGGCTCTCCAAATCCCCCTGCCCCCAGGGAGGGAGCCAATCGGGAGCTTGGCCTGACTCTTTGTCTGATCAATCTCAAGATAGAGACACTTTTTTATGTCCAGCTGGCCCTGGCCTGTGGTCATTTTGGTCTTGTTGATGTTCTTCAGCCCAGAGAAATATGCTAGAAGGACAGAGAATGTTACATAAGCAAGGGGGGGAGGTGTTCAGTGTTATATGAATGTGTTAGCCCCCATAGTATGGCGTAGGCATTCTTATCTATACGTGGTTTCTTATAATTTCCTAAATCAGCTAGATATGATTATGCTTGACATGTCAAACTAGTTCTCATGACTGGTTTTTAGCACAGCAACGAACTACCCAAGGCTCTATGCAAGGCAGCAAACAGCTTCAAGGCTGGGAATAATTGGAAGCGGGGAAAATTCCCCTTCTTTCCCAGACTCTCAAGAATGGCATTTTTGTTCACTGGCCTGGCTTAGACCAAAAAAAAAAAAAAGTCAGGCTTCAGCTTCCTGCCAAAACTACAATTCAGATGCAGGCCTCAATCTAGCCTTTTGGCTTTTTGGAGTCTCAGAGCAGACCCTGGTTCTAAAAAGGGGTCCACCCACCTGCTCATATCACACTTTGCCTTGGGCTGGGGAGGGGTGCATCCAGGCAGACATTAAACAGGTGCCACTTCCCCAATCACTTCCTAGAGATGCCCCTGATTAATTTCTGCCTGATGCACTCTGATCAAGGTGTGGGCGCATGGAGCTTCATTTCTAAAGACAACATCATATACCAGAGATTGTACAAAGTCTTTTACAGCTTATAAGGCACAGAAGTTAAGATGGGCACCTTAACTTGCAATTTCTGTTCTTTTTAGGGCATGAGTGAAAATGCAGCTTAACTCTCATTTTAAATTGAAGGGTTTTGGATTAATGATTTTGTTTTAATCTGTGGTGTTTCATTGTAAACCACCCAGAGATGTGAGTTTGGGGCAGTATATGAATATGCTAAATAAAATAAAAAGCAGCTTCCTATGTTCCTATCGTCTTCTAAATGTCTCCAAGATTTTCTGCACAAAACACCAGCAGTTATCAGAAGACAGAAGCATAACTGTTCCACTACCTCCAGCAGAACTGAACATGAGTGAAAAAACATAATGATTATACATTAAACAGGATAAACCATTTTGTCGCTATGGAGCGTAGGCGGAAACACAGTTTATGACTGCTTGGGGCAATATAGATTTTTAAGTCAATGATTTTGCAAAATGTCAAAGGCACATCATTAAAACTGCATTGGAAAACCAAGATATTTTGAATTTGTCTTCACAAGAAGGCAGGGAGGGAGACTGGAAGCTACAATATGGGCCAAAGTGTTTGATGGAGCATGCCAAAGATGGTTTCTTATTTGTGGCAGCCATACTTCCATTGAATTCTCAAGACAGTTCGCAATAATCAGTAAATACAAGATAATCTTAAGGTGTTGAGACCAAGGTTTAAAGTGAATTTCGAGTCATTAGGAAGGTGGATATTTTAAGATTCTGTCTTGACCCTTTTCACCTATTTTTCCACCTACCTTCATAATGCTGCTACATATAATTTTCTTTAAAGTTCTGTTCATAGCATGCATTTCTTTAACCTTTTCTACTACACAGACAAATCTTGTTATACAGTTAGTTGGAGTCAATCATTCATAAATCCATTTTAGAAGGCCCATTATTTATGGGTCATTATTAACTCTGAAATCAATTTTTGACTTTATTTTAAAAACACTTTCATTGCAAACTAAGTGACAAACTACACTTTATAGGCCATTAGGGCGATGAAGCAACTCAGACGACGGCTAGAACGACGCTGGAGGAAGAGTCGTCACGAATCCGATCGAACACGGGCTAGAGCCCATTTTAGGGACTATGCCGTGGCGGTGGGGGCGGCGAAGAAATGCTTTTTCTCCGCCTCCATTGCGTCTGCTCAGTGCAGACAAACAGAGCTGTTTCGTGTGGTGAAAACTTTGCTCCATACATCCCCCCGGACAATGGGGGAGGAGTCATCTACGGCTCTTCGTGATCGGTTTGCCTGTTGCTTTGCATTTAAAGTCGCTTGCATCCGTGCTGACCTGGACTCCAGAGTTTTGGCAGTTCCGGCAGACATGCCGTTGGTACCATCTGGTCCCGTTGTGTTGGATTCTTTTCGGTTGGTGCGGCCTGAGGATGTGGACAAGATCCTGGGCAGTGTGCGGGCGACTTCGTGCGCTCTTGACCCTTGCCCTTCATGGCTAATAAAAGCTGCCAGGGAGGGGACAGGTAGATGGCTGGAGGTGATCGTTAATGCTTCATTGAGGGAGGGCAGGATGCCATCGTGCCTCAAGGAGGCGGTGGTAAGACCTCTATTAAAAAAGCCCTCCCTTGATCCCTCCAACCTGCACAACTATAGACCTGTATCGAACCTTCCCTTTCTGGGCAAGGTGATGGAGCGTGTGGTGACGTCCCAGCTGCAGAGGGTCTTGGATGATATGGATTATCTGGACCCTTTTCAATCTGGCTTCCGCCCCGGGTATGGGACTGAGACTGCCTTGGTCGCTCTAGTGGATGACCTACGCCGGGAACTAGACAGGGGGAGTGCGTCCCTGTTGGTTCTGCTGGACCTCTCGGCGGCCTTCGATACCATCGACCATGGTATCCTTCTGGGACGCCTCTCGAGTATGGGGATCGGAGGCACTGCGTTGCAGTGGTTCCGGTGCTTTCTTGAGGGGAGGGTCCAGAAGGTGGTGCTGGGGGACTACTGCTCGGCCCCGTGGCCGTTGGCCTGTGGGGTCCCGCAGGGTTCGGTCTTGTCCCCCATGCTGTTTAACATCTACATGAAGCCGCTGGGAGAGGTCATCCGGGGATTTGGACTGAGTTGTCAGCAATATGCGGATGACACTCAGCTCTATCTCTCCTTGTCATCTGATCCTAGGGAGGCGGTGGATGTCCTGAATCGGGGGCTGGAGGCCGTGATGGGTTGGATGTGGGCTAACAAACTGAAATTGAATCCGGATAAGACGGAGGTACTGTTGGTCAGTAGGAAAGCCAATCGGGATGAGGAGATTTTACCGGTTCTGGATGGGGTTGCACTCCCCTTGAAGGAGCAAGTACGCAGCTTGGGGGTACTACTGGACCCGGCTCTGCTTTTGGAAGCTCAGGTGGAGGCGGTGGCCAGGGGTGCTTTTGCATGGCTTCGGCTGACGCGCCAGCTGCGTCCCTTTCTCGAGAAGGCAGATCTGGCCACGGTTACCCACGCCTTAGTCACGTCGCAGCTGGATTACTGTAGCACTCTACGTGAGGCTGCCCTTGAAGAATATCCGGAAACTGCAGCTAGTGCAAAATGCGGCAGCGAGGGTTTTATCTGGAGCTGCCCATTGGGAACATATCACCCCCATTTTGAAAGAGCTGCACTGGCTGCCGGTTTGTTTCCGGGTCCAATTCAAGGTGCTGGTTTTGACCTTGTGTGTTTTTTATCTTCTGTCTTGTTTTTATGTATGTTTTTAGCTTGCTGTTTTTACTGCTTTTATTGTATGTTTTAATTTTTGTAAACCGCCTTGGGGTTTTCTTTTAACGAAAGGCGGTATAAAAATGTAAAAATAAAAATAAAAAATAAAATAAAATTAGCACTGATAACCTTTTCTTTCAGTGGTGGAGCGTGACTGCCAGCAGCCCGTGTGCAGCCGCATTGGCGGCCCCGCTCACCCCGCCCCCCGCATTTGATGTCAGGCGCTGGGTTAGCCACGCCCCCGCATCTGACATCAGACACGAGGGGCGTGGTCTGGCTCCCGAACGGAGCCGCAAGGCTTCATTCGGTAGCAGATGGAGTCTAGCTCCTGAAGGGTCTGTGCGGCCCCTTCGGGAGCTAAATGAAAGCTGGCGCTGTGTTAAAAATCAGATTTTTAATTTGGTTTTAAATTTGAATTTATCTGTTTTAACTGTTGTTTTTAATGTTATAGATTTTTAATTAGTTGTAAACTGCCCTAAAACCTAGTTACAGGCAGCATATAAATGTGTTAAATAAATAAAGTCCAAGGAGTTATGAATTTAACCCATTTGACATAACACATCCAGGGCAGGTACAAGTGCACAGAGAGAAAGAGCTCAATCACAGCAGCAGTCCTCACCTTGACCTTGTACGTTCATTAGCCCATGTGAACAGACCCTACATACAAACAGTATATGTAGACTTATCTAAGGGCTTGGGGATCCTCTCTAGCCTTTTGCAGGTGTCCTTTGAGGGTCAAACTATTAGTTACAACAAGAGTGCAATTGGTACTTGGTTGCATTTTTAAAATACTAAATAGCAGTTGAGAATGGCTCTGATCTGGATTGGACAATGATATGAGTGAAGCCCTATGCTTCCACTACAGTCCAAATCTTGATCATGTCTCCCTTGGGGTAACAAATTGTCCTGGGGGAGCTTCCAAGAGGTGTTATTGCAAATAACAATTTGGGGGGGGGGAAATTCACAACAAGGTTCAAAAACCTATGCTGGCATATACACAAAATTAAATTGCAAAAGTGCAGTGGCTGATATCCTAACAAAGCGTGCATGTAAGGAGGCTCTGCAGGAATGTTCCAGGAGCCCTCATGCAACTCCCACCATCTTTCTGTGCGCATGTGTTGTGGCACAGCACTAATACTTCTAAGCTTTGCTCACATTCCGGAAGTGCTCTGCCAGACTGGAAATCCATCTCTGACCAAATCATAAGAAGAAACATTGAAAAAATTGTCTAACCTAAAGAGAGGAGACTGGGGGAAGGATATGCACATATTAATCCAATCTTGAAGGCACTGCACTCGCTGCCCATCTGTTTGCAAGTACAAGTACGATTTAAGGTGCTGATATCACCTTTCAAGTTCTAAATAGCTTGGGCCCTAGATACATTAGGGACCTCTTGCTCCCAAATGAATCTACCCACCTGACTAGATCAGCTGGGAGAACTCTGCTCTGCATGCTGAGACCTGCTGAGACCCATTTCTTAAGCACATGGGACAGGGCCTTCTCAGGGATTGCTCCCAGGCTGTGGAATTTGATTGCAGCTGAGATCTGCATGGTCCCCTCTTTCCCAGCCTTTAGAAGAAAAGTGAGGACTTCCCTTTTTATTCAGGCTTTTGGCCCCTGATCTTTTTTTAATTTTATCTGTGTTTGTTCTGTTTTGAGATTGTTCTTAATTGAAATTTTATTGTTTTTATCTTGTTAACCTCCCTCAGGTCTCTGGAAGAAGGGCAGTATATAAATAGCTGGCAACTGACAAATATTTTGAAAGGATGTCAAAAAAATGGGAGGGGAGCAATTTTCTTACCACTACTGAGGATGCAACAATTCAATACAGGAAAGTAAATTTAGGTTAAGCATTACCAAGAACATCTTAACTGCAAGAACAATTCAATAAGTTGTGAGGAGAAACCTAAGTATGTAGTACACCGCTCTGGGCTCCTTGGAGGAAGAGCAGGATATAAAATGTAAAAATAATAAAATAAAATAAATAATTAAACCAGCTATTGAGCAATTCTGTGGGGAATGCCTTACATATATAATATTGTGAGAGGTCTGGACCAAGTGACCTATTTGGTAATTTGCAACTACTCAAATTTTAGTGGGTATCCACTATAACATTTCTTACTGCACCTCTACTACACCCTTCCAACTTGGTTGGATGTATCTTCTAAGGTCTAAGAACATGTAAATGAAAACAAGTTCAGTTGGACTAAATGGTCTACAAGCCCCGCACCCCCATCTCTACAATTCTCTGATTATTTATTCTTGTCCTATGAAGCATGAATTGCTATCCAAATGTATATTTATAATGAGACTCCTTTGTAGGGATGTGCGTTTCGTTTCGGATACAAAATGTTTTGTGCACAAAACAGGCCATTTCGGCTGTTTTGTAGCCAAAACAAAACACCCAATGCTCAAAACAGAAAATTTTGTAGCCAAAACAAAACGTCCCTGTTTCGGATACAAAATGTTTTGATGTTTCGGCTGTTTTGGAACTCCATTTTGCAATCACAAAAAGTCTTTCTCCTTCAGTCTCCATTTTGAGTTTTGACATCTGTTTGAATTTCCAGCCCTTCCAGCCCACAGATTGGCCAGCAAAAGCATGGGCTGATCTGCTGGCAATTGCCTCCTTATTCCTTTTAAGCAAATTTAAGGGTAAATTTTACCCTCATTCGCTAGTGGGACAGTGTGCATTTACCCTCATTGGCCAGTGGGGCAGTGTGCATTTCATTGTTGTTGTTTCACACTGTTCTGTGTAGATCAATTGCATTTCAGATGGGTGTGTGTGTGTGGATGTGCATGACCTTTGGAAATCTGCCAGATTTTCCCCAAAGCTCTGCTGTTGTTACGTGATATTGATGTTATTTGGGGTGGATTCAGGGCAGAAAGGGGGTTTGGGGGGCAGAAGAGTGGTTCAGGTGGTAGTGCCCCAAGGGGTGCCTGCCACAACCCAGATTCCAAAGGAATAGGGCAAAGGGCTGATTTCTTAGGAATTGTTGAAGTTTACGCTTCTTTAAGGTTCCCGCCCCCCAGGGAATAATGGAGGTTTCAGCAGACCCATAACTCCACCTGGGGGGCACTGGGGTGGCTGGGAGCGAGTGGTGGTGTAGTGCACATAGGGTGCCAACCACCCCCATGGGTTGCTAACCCATGGGGTGCTGGGTTCTGTTGTTTCTGAGGTGTTCTGAATGTAGATTCTCTGGTAGCATATGAGATTTTCAATGACAAACCATGAATCCACTCTCGTATGCTACCAGAGAATCTGAATCTACACTCAAAACATCTCAGAAACAACACAACCCAGTACCCCATGGATTAGCAACCCATGGGGTTCTTGGCACCCTATATGCTCTACACCAACACTCGCTCTGGGCCACCCTGGTGCCCCTCAAGTGCAGTTATGGGGCAGGAATTATGGAGGTCCATCATTCCCTATGGGGAAGAACTTTACAGACACGCAAACTCCATTACATCTTTAAAAATCAGCCCTCTGCCCAATTCCTTTGAAATAATTCTGGCACCTTCCTTGCTCCCACTGAGCACTACCACCCACCCTACTCTGCTCTGCTCTGGGCCACCCCTTTCCCCCCAACATGAAGCTATACTTTTGCTGAAACCTCCATTCTTCCCTATGGGAAAAACCGTATACTTCAAAAAATTACCAAAAATCAGCCCTTTGCCCAATTCCTCTGAAATTTGGGTGGTAGTTTCCACCCATTGGGAACTACCACCCCCACCCACTAGTTTTTCCCTGGGGCCATTTTTTAAAATCCAAAATGTTTCGGATTCGGATTTTGCAATTTCAAACAAAGAACAAAATTGGGGTGTTTTGGATTGGCTGATTTCGAACAAAGAACAAAATGGGGGTGTTTCGGATTCGGGTCAAAAACAAAACAGGGAAAAAAACAAAATGCACAACCCTACTCCTTTGCTATATCTTTGCCCCTTGGCACTGAATCTTCAGTACATATCACTTTTGACTTCAGGGTCTTGGCCAGGAGGTGTTATGGATCTTAGAGGAAGCCCATTTACAGAAAATTGTTCTGGACACAAAGAGCTAGGAACCTTCCCTTTTACAGACTTTCCTTTTGATGGAATAGTGGATGTTGACCACATATGGCCATAAGTTAAACAAGTATGAGAATACAGGCAGCCCTCATTATCTGCAGTTCCAGCAACCACTGTTTCGCGTAGCTGCAGTGAGGTCCTAGCGACCCTGGTTTCCATATCCGCTGGTGCAAAAATGGGCGATTTTTGTCTATCTGTGGTTTCAGGGCCACCGTAAATGACTTCTGATGTCATTTATGGTCTGGAGGCAGCACGAAGCCATTTTGTGGCTCTTAAAAAAAATTCCCATGATTTTTTGCTAAAATTGGAGGGATTGGGGGAGTAACATTGCTGGAGAGCAAGACAGAGTTTATTTCTGTTATTTATGCTCCCCCCCATGTGTAGGAATCTAACCCCTAGATTCCCATAGGGGTAAGGTTCTGTTAGTCAGTTTCCATATTTGCGGAACCCCTGCTAATAATGAAGGCCACCTGTATATGCCTTCAACCACCTGGCTAAAGGCAATATTTTTCACCAAAGCATCTAACAACAGAAGTATGAAACATATCCAGCTCCTGCCACAGTGACTATAATATATTCTACAACCATTTCTAATTTTGTGCCATATAAGCATTTATTTAGTTCACGACAAAATCTTAGCTTACTCCGGCTAAATCTCCAGCAAACTTCTTTGAGATAGCCAAGGTAATGGCTGTTACTGTTAGGATCAAAATGATATATAGGCATTTACTGCAGGGGCAACTATATACTTGCCATATTAGTAAATAGATGCAATGTTTAAGCACTTCATAAATAATAAACTTAATTTTTGAAAGGGGTACCCCTGATTACAAATCTCTTGTAATTTTATAAAGAAAATTGTTTTGTGTTAGAAGCAACTGGTTGGATTCAAACTACATTTTAAAAGGCACAGCTCTCCTTTGGTATTGATTTTCATTCTGCTTTATAACCAGTAACTGTTGCCCATACATAATGAGATTCCAGACACAGAGCCAACATTTTTCAGCCAGTAGAAGGAAGGAGTGGGGGTTGGGACAGCATGTGCCTTTCAGAAATAGTTAGGGGTGTTTTTCATTGTCTCTTGTCTTTCACAGTCAGTGACTGACATCCCGATTAATGAAACCTGCACAGTTCAAGGGACTACACAGGTGTGACAGAAGCCCTTGCACTACTCCTCCTTTCACCTGAGTGCATCCTGTTGCACAAGAGCCATTAGACTTCCGAGCACTGCAAGGTTGGAAACATGCTGCTGACCCAGAGCAATGCTCAGAAGTCTAATGGCTCTTGCGCAACAGTGTGCATGCAGGGAGAAAGGGAGGTTGCACAAGAGTTGCCTTTGTGCCCCTGTATTCTCCTTAAGCATGCACACTTTGTTAGGTTATCAGCCAGTGCCTCTGAGGAAAGTGATTTTTAGGGGGCTATCCAATCAGAATGACAACAAATGGGAATTCTCTTCCGCTTGTATAACTGACTAGATCTGGCCTTATGTGGAAAGGGAATGACCTGTATTTCGTTTCACTGCTGTCAGTGAATTGAATTTTGTCCTCAATATCCATAGAGATTTTGGAGATTGGAAAGTCAGAGCAGCATTGCTTCCCCTCTGTAAACACACACTCCCCCCAATTCCCCCCGCTGCATCTGGCCAGAGAAGTTTTACAGATGTATGAAACAACATAAGAACTTCCATGCCCTAAGCAAATAACTCTCTCTCAATCCATCATCCACTGGGGGTAAGGGGGTGGCAATAACCACTATCATTTATCTTCATTCTTCAAGTAGGCAAAAACTTGCACTGATAAAGACTCTAAAGCCACAGAGATTGTTTTAAATAAATATCTGATTAGGCTGCAAGACCATATTAGGTAATCCAAGCATGTTATCCTTAATTTAGTTTTACAGTGATTTAATTAGAAATAACCATTTTTAGAAATCTCTGATAACCAGATCAAATTATTTGCATTTGTGAGCTTTTAAGGTTGGCTTCCACAAGTGGTATTGTTTAAAAGAGTTAGAGAACATAAAATATACTTTTTTGTGGTAGATTTGTGGTGGGTGTTCTAATCCTGTGTAACCTTGCAATATCTCTGGTTACCTTCAAATTAAGCAGTTATTTTTCAAGGGGTGGATTTTTATACCTGGATCAAAAAGTGAGCTGCATAAGTAGCACAAATTGTAGCTCAATTAATATTTGATTTATCAGCATATTTTGAATTAAACACATTTCTAAAAACAGTATTTCTGGTGTAGCAATTAACAGGATGCTTGAAAATTTTGACAGTGGCTGAAATAATGTAAATTCTGTTACTCTTATGTCCTTAAAATAATAATCCTTTAATTCTTTCTCCCTCTCTGAAAGAGTGTGGCTTCGATTTTTAAATATTTATTTACAAGAGTAACTCATACTTAATGGGAGCAATTATGTGTGTTTCAAGAGGATAACAGTATTAGTACCACCTGCATGATCAGGGTCTAGAAGTTATAAACAATTCCAGGAACAGCATATGCTTCCAAAAGGCAACTACAAAATACATGGTTAGCCTCTCTTTTCCTTCCTTCCCCCACCCCAGAATTCCAATTTTCTACCAATAAATAGAGGATACAGTCTGCAGTCTAATTAAAATCCTTAGAACAAATGAAATGTTCTAAACTACAAAAAAAGACTTGTAACATTGACATAAATACAAAATGGTCAGTCTTTTAAAAAAATTCCCAAACCTCCTCCTATCTAGAACATCTTTGGTAAATTGGATTTTTAATAATGCCAGTGCCTAGTTTTGCTTTATTATTTACGGACAGTAAGCAACATTTAGAACCTAAGCCCTTAATTCAACTCCCCCATAAAAACAGAAGAACGGCTTGGGCCCTGGATATTTAAGAGAACGTCTTCTTTGTCATGAACTCTACCTATTGAGATCATCAGGAGAGGTCCGTCTACAGTTGCCACCAGCTTGTCTGGTGGCTACCAGGGGACGGGCCTTCTCTGTTGCTGCCCCGATGCTTTGGAACACGCTCCCTGCTGAAATAAGAGCCTCCTCATCTCTGTCAATTTAAAAAAAATCTTTAAAGACACATTTGTTCACCCAGGCTTTTAATTAAATACCATTTTAATAGATTTAACTTCATTTTAAAATATTGTTTTAAGGTTTTAAATTGTTGTAATGTTTTAACTTTTTGCTGTCATTTATTTTAACAAAATGTTTTAATTTCTTTGTTGTCACTTCTCTGTTTTAACTAATGTTTTAACTTTTCTGTTTTTGTTGTAAACCGCCCAGAGACATAAGTTTGGGAGGTATAAAATATATTAAATAAATAAATACATACATACATACATACATACATACATACACACATATATACATCCTTACCCATAAAAGCCTTGGGCGTGCGTCCGTGCCGCCCGTGTCTTTTTCGCCCGATCTGGGCATGCGCGGAGCGCATGCCCAGATCGGGCGAAAAAGATACGGCCGCCCAGAGACGGGCGGCCATGTTGGACCAGGCGGTGGCCGCGGCGGAGCGACTGGCTCCGATGGCGGCCGCCGCCGTTACGGCGAGAGGGCCGGGAGGAGCAGAAGCGGCGGGCCAAGGAGAAGCGGCCGCCGCCAACGGCAGGAGGAGAGTGTGGCCGAGGCGGCGGCGGAGCCGCGGCCTCGGTCAAAGGTAGTTGTGGCCGCGGTGGGGCGACTGGCCCCGTTGGCAGCGGCTGCGACGCCACCGAGAGTGCGGGTGAGGCGGTGGCGGGGCGACTAGCCCCGATGGCGGCCGCGGCCTCAGCAAGAGGTGGCAGTAGCTCCCCTTAAGGCTAGCGCCCGTTATTACAACGGGCTAAAAATTACTAGTACATACATAAGAATCTCTCTCACACACAACTTCCTACAGGAAATCAAGGATGATTCCCATATAGCAAGCATTTCCTGATGCAACCTCACCCAGAGCTCATTGTGTGCATTATAACATACACACAGCACTGGGTCCCTGTGCAATGAGGTTGCCCATTTTATTTTATGAATAATATTTGTATCCTGCCTTTCAGGACCAAGGTAGCTACAATAGCAGGGAAAACAAAAATATATGTGTATAATAATATTTTATAATAATATTTTAAAGACACCACAAAACTAGACAGCAGCCAGATAAAAGCACAGCAGAAAGAGAGAGAGAGAAGCAAGACATTTGATTCTTGACGGCACACTTAAAAGCAGCAAGAATAAGAAGCTGGCTAATTTCCCTGGAGAGGAAATTTCAAAGCTGTGGCAGTACTGAAAAAACTCCTGTACCTGGTACCTGGCAAATCAATTTGCATTAAGGACAGGCCAGAGAGCAGAATGTGAGAAGCTGACCATAACGCCTGAGTAGGCTCATTGGGTTGAAAATGGTACTTACTGTAATATAACCCAGTTCCAAGTCATAAAGGGTTGGGAGAGGCTAGTACCTCTACACATACTTTCTTCTGTGTGCCCTTCATCAGCCCTTAGGATCTGCCTTTCAGGGCATACTGAAGTACTAAGAGGAAGCTGAAAAGCGGGCCACATGCTACATTTGTTACATCTTATTTGCCTCAGGACTTCAGTGAGCTCACATGGATTATTGCCATCCATCAGGTACAGCAGAAAAGAAAGCACATGTCAACCATGCTCTCATTTCCTTTGGCAATACCTCATATGCTGAAGGCTGCTAAAGGAGATTGTATACAGCAGGCAATGCAGACCTTATGGCACCAGAAAAGCCTTATATAAGGAGAATCTTCTGATGAGGACTGCAGTTGGATATAAATCTGCATCATGCTACAGCAAAGATATATTTATTTATTCCATTTTCATACCACCCTTCCAAAATGGTTCCAAAACCATTAAAATCAACTAACAATTAAAACAGAGATTATAAGACACCATAAAACAACAATTAAATCATCAAAACAGTTTAAAACCCTGAAAAACTAGGTTACATTAAAACCATTTACAACAATTAAAAAGCCCTGGAAGGTCAAGCCAAACAGAAACCCAATAAAGAATTCAAATTATGGATTTCTGCAGGGACTACATTCCACAGCCCAGGAGCGGCTACAGAGAAGGCCCGCCTCTGAGTTGTCACCAGACATACCGGTGGTAACTGGTGACAGACCTCTTCAGATGACCTTAATGTGCAGTGGGGATCATGCAGAAGGCGGCGCTCTCTAAGATATATGTGAGGGATATGGCCCTATATAGAAGGCTCATAACTGCAAAGGGAATTTGGCTTATATTGTTCAGTGGCCCATTGTGTATGTGTGGTGCAGCGGTTAGTGTTGGACTAAGACAGGGGAGACCCAAGTTCAAATCCCCATTCAGCCATGCAACTCACTGGGTGACTCTGGGCCAGACACATATCTCTCAGGCTAACCTACTCCACAGGGCTCTTTGTGAGGACAAACATAACCATGTATGGGTTATGGGCTCTGGTTATGGGCTCTGGGCTCCTTGGAGGAAAAGCGGGATATAAATGTAATAAACACATACATACATACAAATAAAATGGATCTTGAACAATCTGGAAACTTTCAAGATATACATCCAAGTCAAAAATGAGACAACTGTTTTGGCTTTGTATGCTATTTCGACCAAAACCAACCCAGTGAAAATTAGAGGTGTGCACGGAACCGGCTAGCCCAGTTTAGTTTGACTGTGAGCTGCATTTGAACCTGACCGGGCCAGTTCAGTCCGGCCCCCATCGAATTCCCCCCCCCCCCCAGTTCTGTCTGGGGGGGATGTTCATGAATTTTTTAAAATAAATTAAAAAATAAGAGTTTTTAGTACCTGTAGCCCTTTCGGGGGGCTTCCTAAAGGCTGCCAAGTGGGTGGGTCCGAGAAGGTTCCCCCTCCCCCGCTGGCCTCATTTATCACTGCCACAGCCCATAAAACCTTCCTTCTGGACCTGTTCGGGCCTCTGTAAATCAGCGCGCCGGCCATTTTGCCTGCCGCCATGAATGCTCAAATGGCCTCTGCGAGGCCTGGCATGGGCCAGGGCCTCGCAGAGGTCATTTGATCTTGCGTGGCAGCCATTTTTTTGTTTAATTTTTTAAAAATGGCTGTCACACATACTCAAATGACCCCTGCAAGGCCCTGGGCCATGCCAAGCCTTGCAGAGGCCACTTGAGCATGCGCGGCGGCAGGCAAAATGGCTGCCGCACCGATTTACAGAGGCCCAAATGGGTCAAAAAGGAAGGTTTTAAGGGCCATGGTGGTGATAAACTAGGCCGATGGGGGGGGGAGGGAACCTTCATGGACCCCCCGTGGCCTTTAGGAAGCCCCCCAAAGAGGCTACAAGTAAAATTTTATTTAATTTTATTTAAAAATTTACAAACTGGTGCAGTGATTTGGTTCTGGTCCAGACAGAACCGCGGGGGGGGGGGTTCAGTTCGACTCCAAACCCGAACCGTTGAACCACAAACCCCCAAACCAGTTTGCACATCCCTAGTGAAAATTACAATATGTAAATGGAGAGAGAAAGCTATAGATTGTATTGCACATACATAGCAAATAGAGAAGAAAGTTCCAGCAAGAGAGTTTCTCCTCCCCATAGCAGCCTCCTGTGGTTCCTGAAAATCTACTCCTAAAGTTTGGGGTACTCCTTGAAACAGCACAGGGGCTGCAGAGGGAGGGGAATCAATGCAAATCATTCCCTCTTGAGAAAATGAAAGTGCCTTCCATTCATGCAAAATCAACTTAGAACATAAGAAAAATCTGACTACATCAGGCCTATCTAGTCCAACACTGGCTGCCATATCTTCTGGAAATGAATTCCATAGATCGAGTATGTATTATGTGACAAAATATTTCCTTTTGTCTGTCCTACATTTCTGACAATCAGTTTTATTGCAGGACTCCTGGTTCCAGTGTTGTGAAGAGGAAAAAGTTATCTTTGTCCATCCTCTCTAATAAAACGCTTGGTGTCCGTCCGTGGACGGACACCAAGCGTGCGTTCGTGCCTGGCCTGTTCTGGGCATGCCCAGAACAGGGCAAGGGAGGCACGAACGGCAGGACCCGGCGGCCATGTTGGGGCCGGGAGAAGGAGAAGTGGCCACCGCCTACGCCAGGAGGAGAGTGCGGGAGAGGCGGCGGCGCAGCCGTGGCCACGGCCAGAGGTGGCGGTGGCCGCGACGGGGCAACTGGCGGCGGGAGTGCGGGTGAGGCGGGGCCAGAAGCGGCCGCCGCAAATAAAGGAGAGAGGCGCCGGGGGAAGAGGCGGCGGGGAAGCTGGCCGAGGTGGTGGCGGAGCCGCCGCCGAGGCCTGGCGCCGCCAGTAAAGCCGGGCGGGGGGGGAAACCTTGGGGCCCGATCCCACCATTCCCATCCCCCCGCCAAATTACTAAGGGCCAAATTGGCCCTGAAAAATGCCGCCGCCGAACCGCCCGCCCAGCTGCCCGATCCCACCATTTGTACAGGAAAGAGGAGCTCGCTAGCAGAGCTCCTCTTTCTGCAAAGGCTCTTCTCAAACTGGCGCTTTGAGCGGAAAGGGCGTCCTTTCCGCTCAAAGCGCCAGTTTGAGAAGAGCCTTTGCAGAAAGAGGAGCTCTGCTGGCGAGCTCCTCTTTCCTGTACAAATGGTGGGATCGGGCAGCTGGGAGGTTCGGCGGCGGGGGCCGAAAGCATTACTAGCGCCCGTTTTTCAACGGGCTAAAATTCACTTGTACCATAAATAAGAAGGCTCAATCACGTGTCTCCTTAATTGCCTTTTTTTCTTAACAACAAAAAAAGCCCAAAATGTTGGGAGTCTTTCTTCATCCCTCAGTTGCTCTCTTCTATACCTTTTCTACTTTTTTTTAAAGATGCAGTTATCAGAACTGTACTTAGGATGCAACCCAAATATCATCAGGCTACTGTGACTGCCACTGGCTACTACTTTGAATTCTTCAACTTTTTGCCCTGTACAAGACTTAGGAAAATAAGAAATAGAGACAGACACTTAATATTTCCTCTTTCACCATGATCCTGATCTGCATACTCCTTGAATGTCATTGCCCTATTTCTTGTGTTTTTGGTGCCATTTACACAGATGTAAAATGATACTCCTGCTGCACTGGTGTAAATGAATACTTTTATTTCTGGAAACCATAACAGTCGACACTGAAGTTACAGGCATGAGAAACAGTGGCTCTTGAAATGGACAGTATTTACAATCCTCCTTTCTAGTACAGAAACTGGATCACCCCAGCAAGCTAAGAACAGAATAGAAACAATTCATACACAATTTGAAAGGAGGCACAGTAGCCAATGCACTCTGAACCGTAAAAATGATCACCGGGGGGGGGGCAGAATCTGCTCATTTTTTCTGAGATTGTTTTTACAATGGACAGTGCATTAGATACTGTGCTTCCTATCCTAAATTAGAAAGGAATGAATTTCTGGCTAGCTTTTTGCCACCTAGGAAACTGTATACATATTGATCCAGTATCTGTTTTAAGTCATTCATGAATGGCTGGCATATTTTTTAAAGGCTCCCTGGATTCTATGAAACAAATTTAGATGCCACACCACTAAAAGTAGTTTGTTGTGTGGTGGCTAAAGTTACATCTATCATATGGCGAGTGGATCACAGTTGTCTTCCTCTGATCCACTTATTATTGAATCTCAAGGGTTGTCATATTAGTCTGTCGCAGTAAAAAAAAGAGAGCAAAAACTGAATCCTGCAGCACAATCTTTTCCTTCTAAAGGAGAATAGGATTGTTATTAATATTTACATACTGTTTTTCAGCGTAGGATGAAGAGCTGTATCCGTGTTCGTAGCATCCTAGCATAAAGATGTTCTTGGACCATCATCAACATCTTGCCATGAGCACACATGCCTCCCACTGTTTAAAAAGCTCTTTATCTGGAACAGTTGTACAGGTGTTTGGTGTTTATCTCCCACAATGGCATGTAGGAATAAGTGACACCTTGTGGCTGCATGGAGACCTGTGTGATCCCATCAATACAGTAGCTCATAGTGTTGCTATTAGTATTGCTATTGTTGCATGAATTAATTAACAGGTTTGAAGAACACACTTGTCGTGCCTTTGCTGGCATTTTGTTTCTTATACACCTCCTTTTCTCTGCCATTTCTTCTCAAACTTGTTTTCTATCAGTCGTAGCTTTCAGTCTCCCTTTCTTTCCCTTCATCAAATCAATCAGGATCTCCCAAATGGCATGTATGAGAGCAATCTGAACAGGCCATCAGGCTGCCAATATTGGTTCCTCTAGAACAGGGCTGCACATCTTCAGCCCTCCTGCAGAAGTTGGCCTGCAACTCTCATCATCCCTGACTATCGGCCACGGTGGGCAGTTGTAGTCCAAATACAGAGGGAGTCCAAGTAGTGCAACCCTGCTCTAGAAACTTTGACTGCAATCAAGCTCCATTGCATTCAATAGGTTTGTTCACATGACCATCTGAGGGTGGTATAGAGGAGGTAAGATCTCCTATTCAAAGCCCAACAAATGAACAGGGCCTCAATGTGGCTCTAACTCATCACCCACATGATCAGGCATTTGTGGACTGCACTGCAGCTTTGCAAAATGGATCCACGAAGAATCAAAGGCTGCATCCCATAATGCATTGTGTGCACAGTAGTGAGGCAGCCCTCAGTACAGCAGCAGATCTCCTCTGCTTGGCTTCTCTAACCTCAGAAACCTATGATAACGATGGTGGTTGGCAGGCAGGAACAGTTTAAAATGGCAAAGGCACCCACACAACCAAACTCTACGGTAGGACAGCTAATATTTTTGCCCTAACTCACTTAAGACCTAGATAGAAAGGTTGGGCTACACAGGATTAAACAGGCTGGCTTGGCAAAAGTCCTGAGGGTTCTCACAACCAGTTATAGCTGGCTTTGTTGCTTCCTACCCTTCAATTCTTGGCTGTCAGAACAAGCTTCCTGAATGTTTTTGCAATTGATTACAAGGGAATGTGAACTGCAATCTTCATGTAAAAGGAACTAATGGATATGCTGTATGAATTCCAGGTCAGAGGAGGCTGAAGACCAAATTCCGTTTGTTTGTGTGCGTGTATACACACATGATACTCTGAAGATACTCTGCACATTGATTGTGGTATAAAAACCATAATCACAGCACTATGGATATTTAAGGCTAGGATATGTAGGACACCAAGGACTGTCATACACATGCACACACACCCACACCCCAGGACTGTAAAATTACAGCAACATCCTGTTACAGCAACATCCTGGTATAAAGTCTTAAGGCACATCAGTTTTATTTTAAGCACTATCCGCATTTTTAGTTTAAACACATCTACTACATTATTTGTCATTAGTTTAGCAGGTACTGGAATGCGTGGGAGAAGCCAGCATCAGCATCTCCCTTTAGGGCTGGGGAAAACCCTGGAGCCAGGATCAGCATCTCCCTTTAGGGCTGGGAAAAACCCTGTCTGAAACCCCAGAAAGTGGCAACCAGTCTATGTAGAAAATCTTGAGCTAGATGGACCAATTGTCTGACTCAGGGAAGCTTCATAAGTCCATATGCTCGTTTCCAGCGCAGTTCTAGGAGCAAAAAGGCAGAGAAGCTGCTCATTTCCCCCTCAGCTTGTTCAAACTGCAAACTCAACAAAAGAGGGAAAATATATAAGAAATGAATAAAGTAGACATCTTCTTTGGTATATGGTCTACTTTTCTGAAGGAGCCCCAGAAGTACCATATTCTCAGCCTCCAGTTTCCCCCAAGAGCCTCATTTAGGGAAGGCAGATAGGCAGACCACTATGAGATTAATCCTCAGGAGTATCTTATCTCTGGTTGTGTGAGATAGATAGATAGATAGATAGATAGATAGATAGATAGATAGATAGATAGATAGATAGATAGATAGATAGACATCACAACAAATGTTCTTTAAAATATGCAGGCAATTTAAATCTTTAGCATAGCCAACCGCAGGTCCTTCAACACTGTGGTAAATACCCCCTCATCAGCAGCCGAAACAGTGTTCTTTCTAGTTCCCTTCTTTTTAGTTTTCCTCGTTTTCTTTTTCTCAGCCCTTATTAAATTCTGAGCGTTGTTTTTTTTTAATAGAACATTAAAGCTCTGCACCAAACAGTCTCACACCAACAAACCATCACAGATGAACACCACACAGAAGCCCTGTATGGTAAGATGGAGGGAGAGATATATGGAGGGAAATGATGCAAACTCATAAAATAGTCTTATACTAGCCAACCCTGCACAGAGCATCTGTGCACTCTTGGGGGCCGGTGGTTACCTCTTCCCACCCCACACCTTCTGCCCCAGTCTCCACTTCCAAGCCCAGCTGCCTCTCCTCCCCACCGCCACTTCTGCCCCCCCCCTTCCTGGGCCTTGCCTCCGCAGCTGGGCTGGGCCCACCACTGCCTCTGGCCTCTGCGGCCAGGCCTGCCACTGCCACGGCAACCAATCCTCCTGGGTGCACCTCAGCCAATCAGGCGCATCCACCGCCCAGCCAATCAGCTGGGCTCTGGGACGCACATTCCAAGGCACACCCAGGAGAATAAATATAATAGATAATTTGTGCTCCAAAAATGGTTGATAACGGGGGGGGGGGGCGGGGATGTGAACTTCCCCATATCAAATCCTGGAACTCCTAGTATTGGCAGCTTCTTCTCAACCACTTGAGATGCGCGCGCACGCGCACACACACACACACCCCAATTTTGGCAGACACTATGAGACTGTGCACACAAGCAGCCCAACCTGGGTTGAGCTGCTCGTGTGCAGCACCAGGATTGAGGAAGACAGGGTTTTTAAACCAGCCTTTAACCCATGCAGCCAGAGTATACACAAAGTGAGGTGCCTTGAGCGCCTGGCTTGAAGGGCAATCCGTCAATGAACCACGCTGCTTGCTTGGTGCATTTAGGAATTCCTGGAGGCCGGAACTCTTTTTCCCAGCCTCCAGAGATGCACTCTACCAGGAGCAGTATGGATAACAAGAACATAGGAAGCGGCCTTCTACCAAGTCAGACAATTGGTTCATCTAGCTCAAAACTGTCCACACAGACTGGCAGTGGCTTCTCCAAAGTTGGAGGCAGGAGTCTTTCTCAGCTCTATCTTGGAGATGCCAGGGACGGAACTTGGATCTTTCTGCATGCAAGCATGCAGGTGCTCTTCCCAGAGCAGACCCATCCCATAGCTTGGATGGCTTTAAAAGGGGCTTCGACAAATTCATGGAAGACAGGTCTATCGTTGGCTACTAATTTGGTAGCTATAGGCCACCTTCAGCCTCAGAGGCAAGATGCCTCTGAATCCAGTTGCAGGGGAGCAACAGCAAGAGGGAGGTTGTGCTGAGGATGTAAACAAATCACAATTTGAAGCCCTATCTATAACTCATCCCCTGCACCTTTAAAACGGAGGAGAGCAGGTGCATACCTACTCCACCACCACTTGCCACCACTTCCTGAATCAGTGGTGCTCCTCCCAGTAATCCACACGCCAGCAGTGCTCTGCTCCAGCTGCCCCGCACAACACCAACATGCACAGAGGCCATGTGCATGCCAGCGTCATGTGGGGGCAGCAGGGGCAGAGCCACGCTGGCATGGAAAGATAGCTGGGAGGAGCACCGCTGATTCAGGAAGTGGCAGCAAGCGAGCAGCAGAGCAGGTATTCATCTGCTCTCCTCCGTTTTAAAGGTGCAGGGAATGTGTTATGGATTGCGCTTTGAATTGTGATTTGTGCACATCCCTAGCCCTCACCTGTTGCCTGTGGACTTCTCAGTAGCATTTGATTGGGCTACTGTGAGAAACAGGATGCTGGACTAGATAGGCCTTAGGCCTGATCCAGCATGGCTGCTCTTATGTCCTTATTGTGGTGCTTGTCACTGAGCTGCTTTATTTAAGAATAAACTTTAAAACTGCCAAATTTCCGGCAGTTTTTGCACCCCGTTTGTTTTTATGACAAATAGAATATTCTGGCTTATAATGGTGGATTATAGTTTTTACACTATATCCTACTATAGCATTTTAAGCCACAAAGCGTTGTTCATTAAAGAAAAGGCAGAAAACTTCATATGTGGGATGTTCCATGCCTAAATATAAAGTAGAATTTTGCCTTCAGTCTCCAGATGTCTATTAGACTGTACAAAATGAGTTAATCTATGATACAGCAATACTAGATTTTAGAAAGCATTTAATGTCTCACAGAGAGATTTTCAGTTACAGCACTTCAGATTCATTTGTCTATTTTGTCTTTTTGTGGCTTTAAAGTTATTTATTTATTTGTGTGTTTGTTTTACATTTTATATCCCGCTCTTCCTCCAAGAGCCCAGAGCGGTGTACTACATACTTAGGTTTCTCCTCATAACAACCCTGTGAAGTAGGTTAGGCTGAGAGAGAAGTGACTGGCCCAGAGTCACCCAGCTAGTTTCATGGCTGAATGGGGATTTGAACTTGGGTCTCTCCGGTTCTAGTCCAGCACTCTAGCCACTACATCACGCTGGCTCTATTATGGTTAGAGTATATTTAAATATATATATATTTAGATCACTATATCCTAGTTTGCAAGCAAAGTTACATTCCTATGTACGTTTCTGGGAACAAGATGTCAAAAGTAAATCATCTCCCTTAGCCATGTATTCTAAAATAGGGAACACTCATTACATTCTATAGTGCTGTAATGTTCCAAGAGAAAAATGAATTATTTGGGGGCAGGGGGAAGTCAGACTGGAGAGGAACATAATGAAGCATTCTGGGTAACTTGTATAGTTCTGTAACCACACTGATGCTGTTCTAGTAAGAGTTATAATTTTGCCTGTTTTGCACCTGCAAACACCACCACCTCCAGCCTAAGAAGAATGCCTCTGAATCCCAGTTGCAGGGGAGCAACAGCAGGAGAGAGGGTATGTCCTCAGCTCTTGCCTGTGGTCTTCCCAGAGAAATCTGGTGGGCCACTGCGTAAAACAGGATGCTGGTCTAGACAGGCCTTGGGCCTGATCCAGCAGGTCTATTCTTATGTTCTTAACTGCCTATTTTTTTCCCTTTGAATTGACAGGAAAAGCAAATTAAGAAATTGCTTATATATTTGCATTTCTTCAATATTTTTTCCCATACAATAACAAAGGCCAGTAATTTAGCAAAAGGTTGAGGACAGGAGATTCTTGCATTATGCTTTTTGCACACTATCAGAAAAGAAGAGATGGAGAGAGAGAAAATAAAAAATTGGGTGGTGGTATTTGGAAATTAACTCTCCTGGTACACAGATATTTGAGCTATTGCAACCTGACCCCAACCCCTCTGAATCTGGGGTAAGTTCATAATGGTTCTCACCTGCTAGTTTCTCCCCTTACCTTATTTGTCTGCTTGGAACTTTGCCAATGTGCCAAGGAAGAGGAGGGAAAACATCAGCCAAAGGCTGTTTCTAAGCTGTTCCTCATTTGCTGCAATGAAAAGTTCCAAGTATGCTCATAGTCCACATTACTGACTTAACTCTGTTGTTGCTTTTTTAATTTCTTATCCTGATTCATTGACCAGGATTAAATATATATATATATATATATATATATATACACACTGTACATCCCGAAGATATCATCAGCAGTACAAGCTCTAAACATGCTCTGAAACTTTTACTGCAGGGGGACAGGAACTTAGGGAGAGCCCCTGGTTTTTGCAAGCCCTCATAGCTGCTATTTTCTCTCTTTCCCACTCACAACTGGATATGTTTGTGAAGTGGGGGGGGGACTAGTAGACAAGAGGGCTGGAGACAGTGGAGGAGCTCCCCTAAGGAGTATCTTTCTGACTTTTCCACCCAATATTTTTCCAAGAGCTCTCCAAATCACCACAAAAAACCCCAGCTGTTCACAAAAGTGGTTTGTTGGGCATATACCAGTAAATGCAAACACCCTGATTCTGCCCATGACAGCAGTTTTCATGGCCTGATTCTGCCCATGACAGCAGTTTCGGCCCATGACTGGGGTATGGCCATGGGCAGCAGGGGTATCATTTCAGATTTCCATAGGAATGGAGAAAAGGTATTTCAGTAGAGAAGTAAGGTCCAAGCTTGGTAGACATTTTCAAGATAATATTTCTATTAAAATAAGTGCCTTTCACCTGATGACACTCCTTCCCTAAATGGCAGTCTTTATGCACAGGTAGGCTGCGCAAGAAAAGAATATAGCATAGAAAGAAAGAAAGAAATAATAAATGAATACAGGCTATAAATGGAGCCTTCAACAATGTGTATGGAGCTGAGGTCCAGGAAGGAAGACATGCAATGAGCTTCAGCATGAGAACAGGTATACTAGCAGCATGTCCCTATTTTCTTATGTGCAATGTTGGAAGATATATAAATCTGATAGGATTTATCACTTTATCCACTTTATCTCATGTCTCCTCTCTCTTTTTTGTTCAGCATCTGGTCTGAGGAGCAGTTTAGTGAAATCCAGAAGTTAGCTGGAAGTTAAAAATTGGCAGAAGGAAAGGGGCAATACGAGCAAAGAAAAAAACATCCCAACAAACATAGGCGATAATCCTACACAGAGTTACAAACACCTCTAATGCCAGAAAGTGAGCATGCTACTTGTCAAAATTGCATGTGATCAAGGAATTAAGCATCTAGAAAACATTTACCCATGTTACTAATGAGAAATACTAAGACATCCAAGGGCAGTCTATGGATCGATGGCAGAGAACTCAAAAACACAAACACAAACTCTTCTTCATCTCTTACAGCACAACCCTATGCATGTTTTACTCAGAAGTCCTGCTAAGTTTAATGAGTCTTACTCTCAAATGTACAGCTGTATTCCCATTTCATAGCAGACAGCACACAGAAAATATACAAGAACACAAGAGACTTTCTCTCATTTGTAGACACAGACTCATTGCTTCTTTTTCACTCATGGACAGAATAGACAGACAGAGCACAGCCATTTCCTCCACCACCACACTGGGGAAGGAGGGAAATGCACTGGGGCATAGGAGAAATGAGAAATATCCATGCCATCATCCATCCACCCACCTACCTACCTCAGGGAGAGGAAAGAACTCACCAGAGGAAGAGGGAGGAAGAGAAGGAGGGAGACACAGGAATCCCCGCCCCGTGCTCAGTGTCTTCTGGCTGATCCTCCGCCGCCTCCTCCCCCCATTGCCCACCATCTCCACCAAGTGCAGGCAGGCCTGACAGATGGCCCAGGGGGCACTGGAAAGGGCATCGTCTCTGTCAGTTCCAGCAGCCCTTACTCCATTCAAAACAAGGCAACTTCAGTTTGCTCTCTGTTTACAGCATTTGTATCCCACCTTTCTAACTAGACAGATCATAACAAAATGACTAAAACAGTGCCAAGAAATGCATCTTCTCTTTCTCGCGGAAGGCTCTTCCAAAGAGGACTAACAGATTTGGTATTCTCCTCCAAAATGGCCACCGGCAAAACACAGCAGTTGATGACAGTTGCAAGAGGAGTGAGGCTTCTCTTCCATGGGGCCACAGATCTAAAAGAGCCCCTGCCTTTCACCCCCTTCTCTCCACAGCAGCTCCAAGAGGGAGACATGAGAGTGAGGCAACATTTAGCAGTTAAAAAAATTAACCCATTTTTTTTTTTAAACTGCCCTGTCATATATACATACGCTCTAGGAAGGGGCAGCTTCTGTTCATGAAAAGGGGTTTCAGCAGTTTAATAAGAGGCTCCTACTTCAGAGGCTTCTGGAAAACCCCAGATACATTTCCCTACATTATATTTAGTAAAATACAATAAAAGAAGATCTTTCAGCAGGTTGAAACAGATATCTGAGCAGTAACTCATTCAATCTTCAAATAAGTAATGCCAAGGGTGGGATGGGCGGGGTGGGAAGAGAAAAGCTAGGTGGGCATTCAAGGGGATGAGAGGCTGTGGAAGGTGGGGTGGGAAGAAAGGGGGCAGCAAAGGGAAAGGCCCCATACGGCCAAGGAGGGAATCCACAGTGTGTAGGTCAGGGAGAAGCAGGCCAGCCGATTTGTCTAAGAGGGGGAGCAGCCGACGGCTGTAGCGGCGCTCCCCACTATTGTGAGCCTTGTGTGTCTGTGTCTTGCCTGCTAAGAAGCAGGGCAGGGGCGACTGTCGTGGCAGGGGGACGCGCAGGGAGGGAGAGCGGCGCGGGTGCTCCTCGGGCTGCTGTTGGCGGGTGGCCAAGGCCATGGGGGGCTCTCCTGGAGAGCGCCTGCCCTTCTGCATTTGCAACCACATCACTGCTAAGAAGGGTGGAAAGAAGAACGATGTATTGGGAAAGGGGGAGGACACTTCATCGAGAAGGGGGAAGATGACGAAGAGTACGGATTATTTTACTTCACTCCATGTCCCGGGACCGGGAGGGAGGATTTAACGAACCAATCGTTATGTCAGTTTGGGAAAGCGGGGTGGGAGGAGAGGCGGCAGAGGGTTTGTCAAGGTTTTTTGTTTTAACTTTACTTTTTCAGGCTCCTTGGAGGCATGACCTGGGCTAGCTCCCTTTTCCATGCTGCGGCTCTCTCGCCTCGTGCTGGTGGGGGGTGGCGAGCAGGAAAGGCTGCAGCAGCAGCAGCTCTTTCGTCGGGGCCCTCTACTCGCTTGGCAGCCTTTCTGTGGCGGCAAAGAAAGCCGAGGAGCGCGCCTGCTTTAAGCAGGCACTTTAAGCGCCTTATTGTTGTGGCCCCTGCTGCCGCCTCGCCGCGCGCCAAAGGCCCCTCCTTCGCAGCCGGCGGCTCATCCTGCGGCGGCGGAGTTCGGTTGCCTCCCCCAGCCCCGCCGGCTCCGCAAGGTGTGGCCGCGCATGCGGAGAAGAAGGTCACAGTCACCTGGCTCTGAACAAGCGAGCAGGGCGGCGGCAAGAAGCCGCTTAAAGTGCCTGCTTAAAGCAGGCGCGGTCCTCGGCTTGCTTTGCCGCCATAGAAAGGTTGCCAAGCGAGCAGGCTGGGTCGGGAGGAGGAGGAGCGAAAATGTGGTTTTCTTTTAAAATAGTTCCCATCAGTCCCAGCAGCCTGGCCTGGCCCTTGAAGGGTAACAAATCTTCATTCTGTAGAGAAGAGGAGCGTGGGCAATGTGACAAGTTTAAGACATCCTTTGCCCTCTTCTTTCAAGTGACAGGTCGCCACCCATCTAATAAAGGGATGTCAGTTCAAATTATTAAGTTATCTTTCTTTGCCTTCTTTCCCTACACACCCACCTTATGCCAGCTGAGGAATTATTTCATCCTCAAAGTGGCATAAATAACTTGTTTGTCCTAATTATAGCTATACATTCCTTGGGGTATAGCGTTGGGCAGCTCTTGCGTACAAAGCGAATCATCTCCCTGAGGTATTTCAGCTCAGTCACAATATCTCCTGAGATTCAGGCATTCTATTACTGAATTGGCAGCATATTAAAATGTGGGCAGGGGTATGTGCTACTTTTTTAGGGCTTAGCTCAGTTTTAATCAGCAGTGCACCCTCTTTCAGGGATTTTTCTGCACATTGTTGGGCCGTATGCATCCATATTTGCCCTTGCCTTAACTCAGAGTAATGAAAAGATGTGGAAAACAGTCCATGTGAATTCCACGCATGTAGGAAAAGACTGGTAGTGGAAGCTGTCATGAGAAAGAGGAAAGCCAGCCACCATTCTAGAATAGAAACAAAAATGGCTCCATCACAGAAAGTCTCCATTATTTCTCTGTCCTTGTCAGTTCCTGATCCTCTCCTGCTACTACCAGAGGAAAATTCTGAGGACCCCATACATAGTTCATTCAAATCTAACACTTCTGAATTTACTCTCTGACCCATTCCTTCACATTACTGCTGATGTGTCCACAAGATGGTAAGAGCAGCAAGCAAGCACAGATCACTGCTGTTCTAACACTGGAAATTAAGAGTTGAAAATATGGGCTCCCACACTGCACAGCAAACTATACATCTAAGAGATGTATACATGCACACACTCCTCCTGAGCCACTGTAAAGCATGCCCACGCTGCTTCCAAAGACAGGGCTTGTTGCATATCTACCAAGCATTGTGAAAATGTAGTTCTGACATTACTCTCATAATTCCCAGTGCTTTACAGGGACTCAGAAGGAGCACAGGCAGGTCTCTTTGAGATGTCCAGTTTCCAGCACAGTATGGTAACCATGGTCTCTAAAATATTGAGAGGCTACATCTCACTGGGTACTGGCAGTAGGTAGCTAGTTTTGTAACTGCATTCTACGTGGTATGTTGTGCTTATGCTAAAGGGTGTAATTAGTAATTTTATTTCATATTAAATGATTGTCCAACTTTTCTGCAAGAGGAGCTCACGATATAAATGGAATCTCACAGTATTTAACCTCTTAACAACCCAATGAGGTAGTTTAGAGAGAAAGTGAGTGACTGGCCACTTTGAGTTTCATGGCCAAGTGAAGATTTGAACCAAGGTCTCCCCAGTAAGTTTAACATGCTACCCATTATACCATATTGGCTTTTATAATGTAGTAAAAACTAGATGCAAAGAATAAGAGTTTCCTCTGTGGTCTCTATGAAGAGATTACATGAGATTTCAATTTTCTGTTTAACAAAATATTTTTCAGTATTTTAGCTTCAAGCAGGTCTCTGACAGAACAAAGCCTCCATGACTTATCAGACATTCAAAATCCACTTATATCCTATAACCTCAGTCTTTCTCATATTTAATCATGTACTAACTATCAGATAATGTATAGAAAGAGTGTACTCAGATCACTTGAGACAATTGCATTGGCTGTAGATTCTTCAGCTGCATGTCAGAGAGATCACAGAGTCTTTCATTGACTAAGGATGTACTTTAAAATCTATAGTAAAACTTCCAGTGATTTTAATAGAGTAGGAAGGACTGCAGTGCAGATACATTATTAAATAAGAGAAAATGAAAATATGTCCTATGCAGTTGATTGTAAGCTGGTGTAGCAATTATGGACAAGCCAGCAAGCTCAATAGGTGAAAAAGTAGTACATGTTTTAGCGATGTGCAAACCAGCTCTGTTTGAACCATGGTTCCAATTGAACTGGCCCAGTTCAGGCAGTCTGAGTTCAAACTGGACCCGGTTCCAAGAACCAGTTTGTGGGCCAGCAAGGATTCCCCTTTACAAGCAAAGGGCATTCCCTAGTAATGCCGTGTGGGGGATGAAAGAAAGGGTACTTTTTGTTGGAGTTCCAGTGCATTGACCTTTTGCACCAACTATCCTAATGACCACTAGATGCACTGGGAGTAAAGCTAGTGAGTAAGGGTCTCGCTAACTGTTCTACCTGTCTCTGACACCTGATATGACTCTACAGGTATTTCCTGTGCTGAGTCAGAATCCCTTCCTTTCCTCTTAGAGAGCAGATGGAAACATATCTGTCTTTCTCCTTACCTGTTCATAATGTAGTTTTTTAGATTAAAGATTTGGTCTTTCTAGCCAGAGGTGTAATTCACCAATAAATCTACTTGGCATTTTATTCTACAAGAATCTCCACATGTCTTCTCTAAATAGCTGCAACAACTAAACTCTGCATTCTACTCTGTAACTGGAGTCAGTAGCTTTAGTGCTCTACTAATTAAGCTGGGGTTACCTTTAATTTTCAGGTGGCAGTGGTAGGATAGCAGAAGCGGCCGCAGTGGTGGTGGAGACATCAATGGCAGTGGCTCCTCCAACCCCTGCCCCGCCCGCCGACCTCCACAATGACAATCCGGGCTGGCTGCAGCCTAGTCGGGCCTCTGCACAAGCATTTTTATGATCTCGGTGCATGCACAGAGGCCATCTGCGTCACCACACCATTTGCGCCACTGCCCCAGGCTGTCATTTGGGTGGCTATTGTTGGGGATTGCTGTTGCCAGTGTCTCCGCCACTGCTTCCTCTGTCCCCGCTGCCCTTGCCACCTGAAAATTAAAGGTTAAAAGTTCCCTTTCTCCAGCTGCCCCCTCCCCCGCATTACTAGGGAATGCCTTTGCTTGTAAAAGAGAATCCTCACCAGATTCCCCTTTACAAGTATACCCCCAAGCTGGCACACGAACTGGCTCATCCCAGTTCCATGGCTGGTCCGGGTCAGTTCGAATCGGTTCCATGCACATGTTTGCAAATTTCAAATATTAGAAGAGAAGACACTCAAACTCAGATTGGGCCAGTGAAAACACACAAGGGAGGAAGCAGTGAACAAGCTGGCATAAAACACACAAGTGTGCGTGGGCACACACTTCCCCCTCCCCCTCCCCACAATCATCTAATCACACCATTATCTAATTACACAAGAGAGCAGTTTGTCCAAACACCAATTTGCACATCATTCAAATATAAATTTGCTGCACATAGAAGGGAAGTTTGGACTAACTCCCTCACTTGTGCAGTTAGGTGATGGCACTCCTCTACCAGGTCTTTATGCCTTTCAGTTCAAAATACTGTCCAAATCGGTCCATTACTGTTCAGCAGCACACTCCAGTTTCTTTCCCCTGAACAGTGCAAATGTGTACTGCTCTTCAATCCTCTCTGAAGGGGAAAAAAAGTAGAGGAAACCTTTCTACCTACTTTAGGACAAGTTTTAGCATTTGAAAAGCAAATGCCTATTACAGTTTTTCAGGATTCCTATTTCATATTTTGTGGGGGGGTTTTGTGCAAGGACACAAGATGCTCAATAGGCCACTTTGCATGAATGTGGGCACATATGTCTCCTCCTCCACTTGGCAAACTGTTGCCTAATTGTGCCTTGCCTAATGCAGCACCTTTCAACCAGGGATACATAAACCCCTGGAGATACTTTGAAGCCTCATAGGGGGTACACAGAACCTGACCAACTTCCATGCTACACCATTGGCGCCTTCTCCAGGAGGGGAGTGGGAGGAGTGTCAGGCAACATCCATCTCTCCTTCTTCCTCTCCACATGACGGGCTGGCTAGGTGCTCAGTCTCAGCCCACCCCTCCCTCAGTCTGACTGACAAGCTCAGCAGCAAGAGAAATGCTGACTGATATTCAGCACTGCCCTTGCCCTTGCTGTTGAGCCTGTCAGTCAGGCGGAGGGTGGGGTGGTCTCACTGGTCTGAGCCTGAGCACCTAGCTAGCCAGTCACATGGAGAGGAGGAGGGAGAGGTGGGTCAGAGAAGGAAGGAGAGGTGGGTGGGTCAGAGTATGCTGTGGAGCCTTGGCATGAGGCTCCAGGGAACACAAGGAGGAAGCAAGTGACAGTGAAGAATTAGGGGTTGTCAAGTTAGGCTGGGGGGGGGAGGCAGTTTGCCAGATTCCAGGGAAGAGTCACATAACTTGTATTTTATTTCCCAGCAGCTTTGGCAGATTTACTTATAGGGGCCACAATACCTGGCTGATTATATGGGCTACCCGAGCAGAAGGTTTGAGATAGAAGGGGTACATTTGTTTTTAAAAGGTTGAAAAACCGTGGTTGAAAAGGTTGAAAAACCCTAATGGTGCCGCAGGGAAATGACTTGACTAGCAAGCCAGAAGTTGCCGGTTCGAATCCCCACTGGTATGTTTCCCAGCCTATGGGAAACACCTATATCGGGCAGCAGCGATACAGGAAGGTGCTGAAAGGCATCATCTGGTACTGTGGAGGAGATGGGAATGGTAAACCCCCTCCTGTATTCTACTAAAGAAAAACCACAGGACTCTGAGGTTGCCAGGAGTCCACATCGACTCGACGGCACACTTTACCTTTAGAAGCAACGCACTTCAAATACTAAGAACCCCACATGATTAAGCAATGTCAGGCTGATGTGCTGAGCAGTGGGAGTTTGTAAATGCTGCTCAGAGACAGAGTATTGTCTGAATGGGCCTTACATATATTTGAAAAGCAGATGGGAAAATTAACTGGGATGAATCTGGGGAAATGAATTGTTGAAAGGGGGGTGAATCTGGTGGGAAATACCTGGCGGGGGGGGAATTAACTGAAGGAGCATTGCTGTAGGAGTGAAGTGAACTTTTGGAGGAGAATGTTTTCCAATAGTGGCTAGTCAGCTGCCCCTAGAAATCACAAGCAGGGCACAAAAATGAGAGACTCCACTGGTTTGCTCACAACTTCAGTTAAGTTTTGCCATAAGAAGCTGGGCCATTTTTTAGTCTATGTCAGTGACAAATAGTGATCAAAGATGACAGTTTCTGCAGTACCAGAGTAAAGGCTTAAGACGTGATTAGTTCTATGCATGTGCCAATAGCTTGTGTGATGAACGCTAGCCACACATGCACAAAAAACTTGAGATACTTTGCTTGGTCCACAATAATGTGAGTATTGCAAGCAGTCAAGGCTCACATTTTGAGTGGTGTGTGTGATCCTCAATGAAATCCCTAAATCAAATGCATTCTACTTCTGAACAAGAACATTGCACTTAGCTATCATGGTTGATAGAAAGGGCTTCCATGGGCAGAGCTGGAGTGGATTAGGTCTGCAGAGCTTTGGGGAAGTGAATCCAAGCAAAGAAATGATACTTGGCAGGGGTAACATCCCCAGTGTTTGGAGGAACCAGCTGCTCTAGGTTCTCCTTACAAAATTTTAATTTTAGAGTTTCTTCATGAGAAAGGAGGCCATGGCCATTAAATCACTTTAAATTTGGAGTATATATGTACCCATACTAGAAGGATGGGATTTTCCTTTTTGAACCTTTAATGGGGAAGCTTACAAGGACAATTTTTGTGGCCTTAGTAGTTGGGGGAATGTTGGTAGACAGCTGTTCAAACCACTGAAGTGCTGTAACCTGACATCCGCATGTCTTGAAATTTCCTTTGCTACACAGTTCTTAGAGGTAAGGTGCTCCAAGTTTGGCATCGAAGGACATTTTATTGGATCGGCCCTTCAGACTTACTATGTCTTATGCAGACATGATTGCAAGTGTTTAGTGACTTCAGCTTAGTTGGACAAACTGTATAAAGAGGGGAATTACCCTGCAATTATTAGGGTAATTTTAAATTTACTTTTCAGCTACAATCTAACAGAAAGTTAAGTACACTTAAAGCCATTAAAATCCATGGTTTTTAGGCATGCTTGTGTTGGATTGTAACCTTTGCTGCTTTTGTCTTACATATATTTTGTGGCATTAATTACGTTTTAAGACAAACTTCAGAAGAAAAGAAAGCCTCACAAATTAACTGAAGGATTTTTTTAAAAGACAGATTCAGTCTATTGAAAATATTAGAGTGTTTGTTTTTCCATAGCCATAAAAGGATAACGAAGCTGATCCCTGTCATGAAGCAATAAACATGAGAAAATAATCACAAGTGGCAAAATAAATGAAGTTTGAAGATCAGTATTCTGAATGGTCCAGAGCTTTCTAAACCAAATGTTTAAATTAGTTGGAAGTCTAACCATTCTTAGTATAAAAACAACCACAGCCGCTGGGCCATCCTCTTCTAGTTGCATACCCAAGTCTATTTTCGGAAAATGTTTTCATAGCCATATTTGAGCCTCTCTTTTCCATTACACTATGTCAGATTTCATCTAGATAATAAGCTAAAGGGGAAAAATTAGAAGACAGTTCACTGAAGTATCAGTTTATCCTGTCAGGAGCCTTGTCCAAAAACTGCAGAGGCAAAAACTAAATTGATTGCCTTTCTGCAGATCTGGGTATACACTGGTAAAGGCAGTCATAAATGTTTAGAGACTGTTGTCATCTTCTTAATCATGGTAACAACGTCTCACAAAGATCCATAAGAGAATATAACCTTTTTATCACTTACTAAAGGGTTGTAAAGTAATGATCCAATCTTTCAATTATGCTTAATGTTCCTGACAGAGTTTGGTAGACTTTGGATCAGACTCAAATGTTGCTTTCTCTGCGAGAACTTGCTTGAAAGGCTTCTTGAGAATGAAAGGGTAATGTAACATTAGTAATACGGATTTCTTATTTTTGGTACAGACTTATTCCTATTTTGGGTACATGGGGAGTTTTAGTTTACTGAATGAAGAGAAGGAAGATTCCTCTAAGAGGAACCAAATTTAAACTCCTGCAATGTGAATGACGACTGTATGAACAGCAAACAACAAGGAAATAAAAATATGACCTGGTAGAATAAAGATATGCACAGCAACTGAGCTTTAGTCATTTAAAAAATGTATCAGGAAATTTTTGAAAAGTTCTGCGGTTGTTTGCATGCTAAAAGCACTGACATTTTTTAGTTTATTTATTCAACTGCAAGTTGGAAAGTAGATAAGCTCCGGAAGAACGGATACCTGATGTATTCAGTAAGCATGACACACACATGATGAGGAATCCCTCTGGTTCTAGAATGGTGATGTTCCCTGAAATGTACTGCAAGACTTTCTCCTATGTATCTTTTTCGGTTCTCTAAAACACACCTCTCCTAATGGATAAGATGTTATGCACACTAAGGAACAACTTTCCCCCCACTATTCACTTCATATACCATTGATTTCATTTTATGTCTTTTTATCCTAGGTACTATTAGTAAAATACAGCATAGAATATCACACAATAGCTTCTGAGAGAATCTTAAAGAGGTGTCATTTTTACCCTGCTTGGTAGGATAAGGACACTCTTCTGCCCAAAATAGTTTTCCTTTATAATGGAAATAACTTCCAAAAATAAGCAATGGAAAAAATGTGACTCTGTTAAAGGAGCTGGCATGGCATTTGAATGAAAGTACTTTAAACCTAGAAATACTTCTCTCTGGCTTTGCACTGGAAAACAATTTCACTAAAATGAATACAAGTGTACCAGTTTTATTTTCATATATTTGTTTAAATACATAAAGGTCCCTCAGTGCTCTGTGCTATCTACATTCTTCCTTGTGTGTACAAATGTAAGATGCCATATTTATAGGAGCAGCAGCAACAGCTACTCAGCGAATAGCAATAACAAAAAACAAACAAACCAGGATTTTTTAAAGTCAGCTTTACACTTTGATGTTTAACTTTTGCGTAACCAACTCCTCAGCTTGCTTTTTAAGCATGCAAAATAGACACTGAAATTAATCTTTTTATACTCTCGGTATACCATGCATATCTGCAGAGCCCTCATTAATAATATTATTTCCTAATGATCATTAGGTACTGGCTTATTTGTTTTAGATTTTTGCAAACCACAGAGCAGATGCTTCAAATGCCTCTTGAATGCTTCAAATTACTCTTCCAAGAGTAATAGAGGCTCTCACATTAATTTTAATTATGTCTCACAGTGAGGATAACCTGCAAATTTCAAAACATGGTGAATAGTTCAATATTTGCACATGATGCTTTCCATCTTCCTAAAACACTGTAAAGCTAGCTAACATTTTAAAGCAATAAAACTCCTCATGGATGCTAGCATTTTCTGAAACTTATATCATTCCACAGTTGATTCTTCTTTTCTCATGTTGTCTCTTGTCTGATTCAAAAGGAGCTGCATTTTTCTCATCCATTCAGATTCTATTTCTTCAGCTACTTGCTACCCTCTCTCTAGATAAAAGCATTTGTCCACTCACCTCACTCATGTTTGTTTTGAAATGACAGTTCACAGATTTCCAATTCCTCAGAACAAGGCTACCGTACCGAGCTCTTTGCACTGTTTCTAGCTTTTCTCTTAAAAGGGGCTGCCTAGTGGCATCATGCCTCTAGTAAACCAATAAGAAACATTCACCTGCTGAACCTCCTCAGCATGTATCTGAGAGCACAAAGGGCCACCTAGTGGTATGAATTGGAAAGTGCGCTATCAAAGTTCTAAAAAAGTGTTTATTATAGACAGAGAAGAGAAAAGAAAAACTACACTATGATAGTTGGGGAAACAGGAGAGAGGGTTAATGGTAAGATAAAACTTTTCCTTCTCCTCTTACCAAATGAAAATAATAAGCATGAGGATCATGCTCAAATAAGAGCCAGCATGGTATAATGGTTAGAGTGTTGGACTAGGACCAGGGAGACCCGATTTCAAAATCCCCATTCAGCCAAGAGACTAGCTGGGTGACTCTGGGCCAGTCACTTCTCTCTCAGCCTAACCTACTTCACAGGGTTGTTGTGAGGAGAAACTTAAGTATGTACTACACGGTCTGGGCTCCTTGGAGAAAGAGCGGGATATCAATGTAAAAATAATAATAATAATTATTATTATTATTATTATTATTATTATTATTATTAGTCATAGGCCATTTTTGAATGGGCTCTCGGCTCCTTGGAGGAAGAGTGGGATATAATAATAATAATAATAATAATAATAATAATAATAATAATAATAATAATATCATGAAGGCCAGAGGGTGGGGAGGGAAAGCACTGGCCAGGCCGGCCGGCGAGGGAAAGCACCGCTGGCAGGTGGGGAGGGAAAGCATTGCTGGTGGGCAAGGAAGGAAAGCGCTGGCCAGACCAGCCGGTGAGGGAAAGTGGACTGGGAGCGGGAGAACGGACTGGAGCTGAAGGGGGTGGGAGGAGAAAGGACTGGGGCTGAGGGGAGCGGGGAATGAAGATGGAGGAGAGACAGGGAGAACTGGGGAGCAGATGCTTTGTGCCAGATCAGCTTGTTATCTGTATATATAAAAGCATAGCCATGGCTAATCCTGTTTGTAGCAGTTCTCCCGAGAGTTTGCGAGCAGAAGCACTGTGGTGACTGGGCAGTGGGGATTCCATATGCAGATAGGGAGGAGGAGCCTGTGAGAGCAGAAGCACCATGGTGATTGGGCAGTGGGGATTCCATTTGCAGATAGTGAGGAGGAGCCTGTGATGGCTAAGGTCAGTTGGAATGCAACTGTTACTGGTTGGCAGATGTCTTGATTGTAGAGGAGAGGAATCTATATATAAAAAAGGATAATGGGCAGCGGTCTGCAAAGAGAGGGGTTGTGATGGAGGAAAGAGCCCCTTCAGGAGAAAGGGCCTGCTGTTTTGTGAATTAGATGAGGAAACAAGATGAACAAGACCTGTTAACTCAGGAAGGAGAGAGAGAGATAGAGAGAGAGAGGAAGGGAGGGGGAAAGCGAGTGGAGAGGAAGAGAGGAAGAAGGAAGGGCAAGGGACAGGCCCAAGCCTGTCAGCGGCCTGAGGGGAATGAGCGGCCATGGCGGCAACTGCCATTGGCAGCAAGGAAGGACCCAGTCAACCACTGCTGCTGTTTGGGGCTACTGAGGCCATTGGCAAAGGTAGGCAGGCAGGCAAGGGGTGGGCCCAGGCCTATCAGTGGCCTGAGGGGAACGTGTGGCCATGGCATTGCAGCCATGACCTAGAGGAGTGAGGGGGATGGAAGCAACCAGATGGAGATGGAGGAGCAAGAGTGCAGCTCAAGTGAGGGTGGAGAGATCTCTGAGGTGAGGGGAGGCTGTGGCAGGGGGTTAGGGGAGCAATCAAGTAATAGCACACAGATGCTCTGCTCACATTAAACTAGTTATTATTTAATCTACTAGATGTGCATTCCAGAGCCAGAGAACGTGATTCCAAAGCCTTCAAAGCATAAAATAAAACTAAAAATCCATTAAAAGAGCATAAGAACATACGAAGCTGCCTTATAGTGTACCAAGTTAGAGTTTTGATCCAACCAAGTCAATATTGCTTACACTGACTAGCAGAGGTTCTGCAGGACTTCAGATGGGGCTCTTTCTCAGTTCTTCTTGAGAGATCAGGGACAGAACCAAGGACTTAGCATGTGCTTTAGCACTGAGCTATAACCTTCCCAAGATATGTTGGGAATTCTCTCTGGTAAGAGATACCCTTCTATTACAGCAGAGTGCACAGAGGCAAAACACAGCGAAGTCTGCCCAGGCATGCTTGTATGCTGAGAGTAAAATAACTTGGAGCCATTTCATAGTTTCAAATCAATATAAGGAATCTTTATTAGTGAACTCCATTCTAGATAGTAAAGTGGAGAGATAGGATCCCTAATCTATCTATCTAGCTGGATGCAGAGGGATGGCTTCTGCATCTCTGCACACATGGTGCAGGGAGAGAGGAGCGCATGTGTTGCAAGGGAGAAGAAAGGGGGAAAGGAAGAGGAAGAGAGGAAGTGGCAAGGCAGGCAGGCAGGAAGTCCCTGAGAGTAGCAATCTACATATCAAAGGGATAGTGTCAGAGCAGGAGAAAAGGCATGACAAATATCGTGACCCCTCTAGCCCTTTGACTCACTTGTCTGTCCCCCTCTGTCACTGAGACATGAGGCAGCGCAAAGTCCTTCACTTCCAACAAGATGAAAGGGCTCTACTACCAGAGAGTAGTGCTGGAAGAGGGAATGTTCTGCATCACAGCACAAACAATATCCAATAAAATGATGGTGCAGAAAGGGCTCTACAGGCACTGGGTGGGTTTTTCCATTCCACTCTATGCCTTCAGTGCTTCCTCTGTTCCTCTCTTTAATTAATCTGTTGTGATTTCACAGATTCTCATGCAGGTCGCACAAGGAGGTTATGGGATGTGCAAAACAACATCTGGACTACCCCAAAAAGCAATCTGGAAATCACCATCGCCCTGAATAAGCTCTGACATGACCTCAGTCTGATTAGGTGTGGAGTTGCATCCTTTTCTGATGGCAACATGTACATCTTTCATAAATGCTATGCATCTTTCTTTTCTAGCAATATCAAACATTCATTAAACAGCAATGAACAGCAATGTTGTTCAAAAAACCCACAAGTTCTGAGGAGATGACAAGTGATCACTGCCTTGCCATCAAACTTCCCACTTCTTCATTTTTTGGCTTCCTCTGCCAAGTTCTGTACACTGGAAAACCCAATACATATGACATATTCTTGCCACAAGAGGACTCTGGCTATCATTTCACCCTGGAGATTAGCATAATGACAGACATAAACAAACACACACTCAGTTTCTTTAAAGCTCAGATGCAGTGTTTACCCTGCATGTGGCAACAGTAGTTATGTAACCTTTCCCCATTTTTCATATTATCTATCTTTGTCTTCACTAGTTTGTTGTCCATTTCCATACCCTATACAACATCAGTATGCAGCATGGCTTTCTAGACACTCTCCCCGCCCTCATCAACCCTAGAGCTTCTCTGTCACAATGGCAAGGTCTTATAAGGAGAAACAGCCATTTAGCTGAGAGTGCAATTTGGGTTTTCAGTATAATGGAAATAATTGGACATGGCCACTACTTTGACTTGGGTCAAAGCAAAAATGATTTACTAGCGAGAGAGGTTATTTTTCTGACACCCTGAATGCTCTTTAAATAAAAACTGCCCTGATTTATGAATCTTGCCACGATCTATTGAGAACTATATGTGTGCAATCACTGCTTGTTGCAGGTGGGAAATAAAGTTTTCATTCTGTAGAAAATTGGTAGAACTCCTTTTCCTGCCAAGGGGAAAATGTTTATTTCCCATCCTCCATCACTCCCATGGTATCTGCTCATTACTGCTTGGTTTAGCTGCTCATTACTGGCCTAACCATATGGATGGTTGTAGAAATACCTAAATTTTAGATTGTATTATAGAGACAGTGAGTAGAAAGAATTCAGTTCCCTTATGCCCATTCAGTCAAATACAAAAGGATAATATTATGCCATGGTCAATATATCTACTAGCAGTAAAAAAAGTGGGGCAGATGTTTCACAGATACGAAACAGTGTATGTCCTTTGAAAACAGAGCTCACCAGCTGAGGCCTCGGGCTCATGTGTCTGAGATAGCTGTGTATCTGTTTGCCAGAATCATGAGAGATTTTAGTAGGGGTGCGTGCTCATTTCAAGATGAACCATAAAATGTAACAAGTAGAGCCCATTTCATTCCATTTTGCATCCACCACTATATTTGGCCATGAACCAGTTCTTAGGGAGCAGTGATCCATTTTGGCATGTAATTCTGAATGGGTCTGCTTTGTTTGTTTAGCCTCACTTTTTATTCTCACCCATACCATAGTCACAGAGGAAAGAGGAGAGAGAGCAGGAAGGAAACTGACAGTGTAAGGTTTGGTTTCCGATACTAAACTCAGAGTATCAAAGTGTCCAAGAATCTTTCTCACCAAAGTGTGCAAAAATCTGATACAACTTCTTGAGACAAAGAAACTTCCATCACAATGACAGAGCGGCGGGGGAGGAGGGGGGCGGGGTTCAGAAAAATAAAACAGAAGGTGCACACATGCTATTTTCATTCCTTCTGGTTGGGTCTGTCACAACTGGAAGGGAAGGTTAGAAGCACTGTGCTTGATGTTTTGCTTTCAGCAAAATATACATATATATTTAATTTTGTTTTTTCTTCTAATTCCAAAACTGTGTTTCTGAGAGTTCCACTCTTTCAGACAGATTGTTTTTGCTTTTCCAATCTAATATTTTCCATCTGAAATACCCACATTTTTCATGTTTCCCAGCACGATAGGGACTTATTTGGGGTGGGAGAGGTCTTAGCTTGGCTTTATCTGAAGCAAGACAATATAATGGTGATGATATATGCATTCTCAGTCCAGACAAGATTTTAAGACCTCTTTTAGATAAAAACAAATTAAAAAAAAAATCTTATAAACTTAAGCAAATGCATTTCAATGCTAAAACATCATTGTCAATGCTCTATCTCAAACAGCTGGAAACTCTTGAGATAAAATACAGCAACTGAAACTAAATAACCAATCCAAGAACAGGGGAGGGAGGAGATAACTCTACCTAAGAACAAACAATTTAAACATTTTATCGACCAATAAATTTCATTGCCTCTTTCATTTCTTCCCTAACTTTAATAGTTGATTGCAGCTGTTCAAAATACATGGCCTTTTTAATCTTAAGCTTTACTGAATTTCTTTCTATAGCCAAAATAAACATTTTTGTTTGCACAATTCCTCCTTTATGTTTTTCCTTCATATGCTTTGCCCAGGGTTTCAAACTATTTTTATTTATGTTGCATGTCTGCAAAATGCTCCTTATATCTTTTTAACAGGGGTCTTCTTGTCTCCCCAATGTAAAATTATTCACATTCCAGACAGATGATCTTATACACTGTTCCTTTAATCTGGCAACTACCCTCTTCCTTCTCACAAATCAAACAATCCCACGCCCATCTCACATTTGCTGTTATAGAGTTAGACCTTACCAGCTGCTGCTTCAGGTTTGGTAGAGTCATCTCCTCCTCCTCTCCTCCCCCTGTTCTTGGACTGGTTATTTAGTTTCAGTTTTTGTATTTAATCTTAAACGGTTCGAACTGTTTGAGATAGAGCATTGACAATTATGTTTTAACATTGAAACACATTTGCTTAGGTTTGTAAGATCTTTGTTTTTATCTACACATTAAAAGATGTCTTAAAATCTTGTTTATCTGAAGCAATTCATTAATCTGCTTTTCATTGATCAACCACCCACCCAAATTTTTCTTTTGTGCTATTAGTGGCCTGTGTGTACTTCTTTGTTTATGCTTCCTTATATAGGTATGCCTTGTATTATGTTTGCCTTGGAAATGTTAATTTGCAAAACAAGTACAATGCTTCCCACCACCACCAAAAATACCCTTCTATCTTGTTTCTTTTTACATATTTGAGTGCTGCTATATCCTTATTTGTGGGGTAGTTTCCCTAGAGATTTGGCATACCCTGGCAGACACATGCCAAAATGTGTAAGACTGAGCTCTGGGGATGCTTCCTGTTTTCTAATACAACTTAAAATGGAAGTTCTGCACCCTGCCAAAGAATGCTGCTATAGCTTGGTTTGCAAGTTTGCCCATCTGGAAAGGTGCCTCCCTGCTTTGTGTGTTCCTTTTTATTTCTATTTAATATTTTTTACCATTCATTTAGATAGCATTTAAGCCACGTCTGTATACTCTTTTCAGTATCCTGCAAGCCAAGAGCCTTTGCAGACAGAGGGGTAAAATGCAGACAATTTCGTAAACTCTCACAATCAATTCTATGCTGAATCAATGCAGGTTGACTACACACACACGGCATTTCCTCCTACATTTCACCTGCAGTTCCTCATCCACACCTTGTGACCTATTGTGGTAACTATTCTTCAGAGGCTTCCCTGCCCTCTCAATATCCTGCCTACCATCTTCCTCCCCTTCCTGGTATCCTGCCCACTCTTCCTTCCAATTCCCACCCCCTATCTCTGACAGCTTTTCAGCTGGCTCTGTGCATGCTCTGCAAATAAGGCAAGAAGAGTGGAAATAGTGGAAACTGAAAGGTGTTAAGGTAGCGGTTCAAAAACAATGTTTAAAATTATTATTACCCTATGCTGCCATGCCACCCTGCTGCTATGACTCTGTAAAAGCTTTTAGCTCTGCAGGTACACGTTCGCCTATATGCACATTAGAGAATCCACAGTGTGGAGGAACACTATGTGTTGTTTCTGTTCTGCTATCTGAACATGGCACCATAATTAATGAACATTAGCTGCCATGCTGCCTGCCCTCCTGCTATGGCCTCTTAGAAGTCTGACCACCTGTGGTTGCAAACCTGCACCCCTGTGTAGGTGCAAGTGACTGTGAAGCTGCTATGCTTAAAAGCACCTTAAAAATATTTTTTTAATTTTTTAAAAAAAATGATAGCTGGGAATCAATGAAGAACACCTCAATGGGTCACAGCCTAGAAAAGGACTTGCATAATTGCCCAGCTGCAGAAGTGAGGGTGGGGTGTTCCCTGCTTGCCCTGTTAGCCCTTGCTAACTGGGCAGAGGCATTTTTTAACTCTCTTTATTTAGCAGGGGAAGATCAACTGGCCCTGTTCACCCCCAGCACAGTCCCCCTCCCATGACTGTTGCTGGTGTCTATCATATGTTTCTTTTTACATTATGAGCCCTTTGGGGATAGGGAACCATCTTACTTACTTGCTTATTATTTCTCTATGTAAACCACTTTGGAAACGTTGTTGAAAAGCGGTGTAAATAATATAATAATATAAACAATAGAATAACAGAAATAAATAAGTAAGTAAGATGGATCACTATTTGTTGTAGTGTAGTAGTGTGTGGGGAACCAGCCCTCTCCTGCATTACCACCAATGCCGATAATCAACACCTCTTGTGCACAATCTGTCCATACACCATTTCTTTTTGCACAATATTCCACCATCTGTATTCAAGTCAGTTAAAAAGTAGGATTGAAAAGGTCCAGCTCTCTCACAGATTACAGGGCTAATTGTGAACAAAAAATGTGGGAAGGGCAGTACATCTGTTTGACCACCTAGCAACATTGCCCACAGAAATCAGCAATCAAGGTGGTATAAACTATCATCTGGAAAGGCTCCAAGTTACTTGGGGTCTCTATGCTTCAAATTTGGCAGACATCATCCCTTGGATGATCCTTGAATCCCTGCAAGTATCATGCACAACTTGGGTTGGAAAATGATGAAGTTGTAGGTCAGAGAAATAGAGGTGGTTCTTCCATTAGACCCAAAGAAGAAACACATGCTGTTTTTGTGATGTCATGAGCTTGATTCCTTACAGATGCACACAGACCTAAACAAAATAACTGCACAGCAAAACAAAGAGAAGCAAGAAACCAAAAATGTACAGTGCACTCTTCTAGATTTCAACTATTATGCAACTCCTTGTTTCTCTGGAGACAAACTTTTCTAGGAATCCTAGAGGGATATATATATATATATATATATATATATATATATATATATATATATATGGGATTATGCTTTGTATTCTTCTACCTGTACAGCCAGTTGCCGTAGTTACTGTGATTCTAATATGAACTGGCCTCGGAGCCAAGGAAACTTCTGAAAGTAATCCATAATAGCTTTCCATGGCATTAGCCTGGTACTGATTAGAAGGATAATATGTCAGGGCCTGCCAGGGCTTGAAACAAATGCTAGTTTTGATCACTGTTCCTGTTTTCAAGAGCATATTGGGAGATTTACAAAGGTCAATTAGTTCTCTGATTTCCAAATATAAAAAATTGCAGAGATTTGTGGACCAGCATTCCATTAGCATGAATGTCTCTTTATGACCACAAAATATCAGATTCCACAGCTGTGATACTTTTAATCTCTAGCGGGTGGGCAGAATCATAGCTTTGTTGGTGTCACAGTACAAGACATACCTAAGGTTCTCACCCTTTCCCCAACATAGGCTTTGTTCCCAAAGGCAGAAATGATCAGGCAGAAATGTGACAAGTGCGGATTTCCTCAGCACTGCAACTCCTCTATCAAAGGGAAGGGTGCAACTTTAGACAAATTGGATTTATGGGCAACCTGTCTTACCTATACTCAGAAGTAAATGTCTCTGAGTTCGATGAGGCTTACTCCTTAGTGAACATGCAGAAGGTTTCCGTCTTAACTAGTCCAATTTCTGCACCGGTGCTAATTCTCCACACAGCATTGACAGTGGCATAAATGAAGACAGCTTCTCAAAAGAGCTCTTTACAAATTGCCAACAGAAGTTGGTCTTAACTCACCCAATCTATTTCTTCCTAATATATGGTAAGCAGTGCTATTTTGTAACTTTTCAGTTACAATATTTCCTTGAATTTTACTAGGCATTGACACAGACTTAAATTTCATCAAGCATTTGTTGTGTATTTGGGACTCTGACATTGAAAACAGGCATACAATAGAATAGACTAGAAAAGGGAGCTGAAGCAGGCAGATGATATAATATATCTACCTTTAAGGTCAGAGATATTCTTGTTTTTCAATGTTTCTAATCACAGTTTCTTACAGCAGTAGGTGTATTATAAAATTACACACTTTGGTCGCATTTAAATACATTATAATTAGACTTCATACAGTGTAATTGTCTATATGAGCCATATATAAAGGATATTGCATCAGGAAAAAATATCCTCTCTAACATGAATGCTCTCATGTTTGAATCTAAAAATATGAATCTTGCTATTCAGACTGGAATCAGAAATCTGCAAATACTAACAATTCTACTGAAGAAACTTGAGGCCTATCAGTTTTCAAGCAAAGGATTTTTCTGCCCAAGACATTCAGTGGGACATCTGTGCCATATTAGAACTAGTTCTATTGGTCAGAAAGGCATTATTTGTTTTGGACACTATTCAGCCAAAGTTGAGCATTTGAAGCATTTGAAATCCCACTGATATCAGTGGGAAGCAGTTGAGCATATGCTGAACTTTCCCATTAAAATCAATATGACTTCAAAGTGCTCTATTTGGGCACCCTTTCTGCTTACCAGTACATCTTGATATTTCAATATCTCATTTATTGTCTTATGTAGCCTACCTGCTGTGTCTTCTGCATGCCTTTCTTTCTGCATGTTTAAACTGCCACCAGGAGAGTGTTGAATTTCACTTGGCTTCTACTCAGTCCCCTGGATTTGGATCCTAGCCTGGCTAGCATAATTGTCCTAAACCTTTGTAAGCATCTGTTCTTATATTTCTGTACTCTTATTCTGATATATCCCTATCCATGGCCTTCACACTTCCTGCTTCCCTGTTCCTATATCTATCCAAGGGCCTCCCATTCTCTTAACAATTCCATCCTTTCTCCTTTGCTGCCCCTCATCCACAACCATGTGTTGCTGCACCTCCTACAAATCCCTCCTTAAAACCTGCCTCTTCTGTGAAGACACCGCCCTTTAGTCCTCATCCCCTGTTGAAATTAAGCCTAAATTATGTGTAATCAAACTGAACACTTATTCTGTCCATATTACTCCTAGCTTCATCTTCAAGAACAAAGTTCTTAGTACAATTTCCTCCCTCATATTCCTGAGAAAGGCTGTTTGGACAGTTAAATAGCTGACCATTAAAGCTGAGACCTATCCTTCTAATAAACTATCTCTAAATACTGTAAACAGCCAACAAAAACAGTATGAAGACAGAAAGTCAGCAGGGGAGGGGGCACTTCCCAGTGTATTGCACAGAGTGCCACATGTATGACTATTTGCCCCATGGGCAGAAGTCATGGGTATGTGCTCAGTGTAGGAGCTCCTGGCTCGCAGGGAACAAATTTGTTCCCTTGAGACTAAGGTGGCGGATCTGGAGAAACTCAGAGAGACAGAGAGGCATGTAGATTAAACCTTCAGGGACATGATAGAAGCATCCCACTCCAGGGCTAATAGCTCCTCTGCTGTCTGGGAGAATGAAAGGCAAGGAGGACATTGGTCTGAGGAAGAGGGAAATGCTCCTTTAGAAGGGACCCCTTCCATGGATGATGAGCTGTTGGAAGTTAAAGGACTTTGTGCTGTCTCTTTGCCTCAGTCAGTGGAGGACAGACTAGTAAGTCAGAGGGCTAGAGAGTCAAGACATTGGTCATCCCTTCTCTACTGCTCTGATGCTATCCCTTTGAAATGTAGATTGCTACTCTTAGGGAATTCAACTTCCTTCCTCTCTCTTTTCCTACCTGCCCGCCTACCTTGCAACATGGCAAGCCTCTCTCCCTGCACCATATGTGCAGAGAAGATGCAGAATCCATCTGCATCCAGCTAGATAGATAGATTAGAGATCCTAACTCCTCACTTTCCTATCTAGAATGTTCCTTAATAAATGCCTTATATATTGATTTGAAACTATGAATTGGCTCCAAGTTACTTTACTCTCAGCACACACGCATACTTAACTAATCCGCTGTGTTGTGCCTCTGTGCACTCTGCAATAATGAGAAAGGAATTCTCTCACCACAGAGAATTTCCAACAGAGCCCATATCCTCTCATACAGGGGATACTTCTTCAAGGGGTGGGGGCCTCCTTGTAGTGCATGATTCGATCATTAGAGGTATAGAGAGATGGGTTTGTGACCCGCGTGTTGACCGCATGGTGACTTGCCTGCCTGGTGCAAAGGTTGCAGACATCAAGCAGCACCTAGATAGGCTCTTAGGCAGTGCTGGGGAGGAGACAGCTGTCGTGGTGCACATCAGCACCACCCATGTGGGGAAATGTAGTCGGGAGGTCTTGGAAGCCAAATTTAGGCTGATAGATAGCGTATTGAAGTCCAGGATCCCCAAGTTAGCATTCTCAGAAATGCTACCTGTTCCATGGACAGGTACAGTGAGACAGGCAGAGCTGAGGGGTTTCAATGCATGGATGAGATGTTGGTGCCAGGAGGAGGGGTTTAGATTTCTTAGGCATTGGGATACATTTTAGGGAAAGCAAGGCCTGTACAAAAGGGATGGGCTGCACTTGAACCAAGATGGAACTAGACTGTTGGTGCTTAAATTCAAAAAGGTTGCAGAGCAGCTTTTAAAATGACGCCTGGGGAATAGCCAACGGGAGCTGGGCAGTATCCAGTTCAGCAAAAGCCATCCTTTAAAGTGTGAGGGTGCAAAAGATTTAGATAAAACAGAAGGCGACAGAGCAGAACCGCATAAAGAGCAGACAGGAGCTTGTGCCAGCTGGTCAAAGAGTCAAAAGAAAGATAGCATACATCAGGTGAGAGATTCAGTGTATAGGTGCTTATATGCCAATGCCAGATGCCTCCGAGACAAGATGGGTGAGCTGGAGTGCTTGGCTGCTAACGCAGAAATAGAGATAGTGGGAATAACAAAAACATGGTGGAACTGTGAAAACCAGTGGGACACTGTTATCCCTGGGTATAAACTCTATAGAAAGGACAGGGAGGTGCGCCTTGGAGGTGGAGTAGCACTGTATGTTAAAGAAGGGTTAGAATCTAACAAGCTAAAAAACCTAGGTGGTCTGGAGTCCTCCACAAAAACCCTGTGGGTGACAATACAAGGCCTGAAAGGAATTGTGCTACTGGGGACATGTTATCACCCTCCGGATCAAAATGCTGACAGTGACTGGGAGTTGCAGGAGGAAATCAGGGAGGCATCAAGGAGAGGTAGGGCTGTAATAATGGGTGACTTCAATTAGCCACACATAGACTGGTTAAATTCACAGTCAGGTCATGACAAAGAGGTCAAATTTCTAGATATGCTGAATGACTGTGCCCTAGAACCGCTGGTCTTGGAACCAACCAGAGAGAAGGAGACCTTGGACTTAATTCTGAGTGGCACCCAGGACCTGGTGCATGATGTCAGTGTCATAGAACCTTTAGGGAACAGTGACCATAGTGCCATCAAATTCAGCATACATGCAGGAAGAGAATCACCAAGGAAGTCTAACACAGACATTTTGAATTTCAGAAGAGGGAACTTCTCCAAAATGAGGAGTATGGTGAAAAGAAAGCTGAATGGGAAACTCAAGAGAGTCGCTTCGCTCCAGAGTGCATAGAGTTTACTCAAAACCACAGTACTAGAAGCCCAGTTAGATTGTATACCCAAAAAGAGGAAAGGTACCACTAAGTCCAGGAGGATGCCAGCATGGCTAACAGGTACCATCAAGGAAGCCATAAAAGGGAAGAAGACTTCCTTCCGAAATTGGAAGGCCTGTCCAAATGAAGAGAACAGAGAGGAACACAAACTCTGGCAAAAGAAATGCAAGGTGATAAGGGAGGCAAAAAGAGAGCTTGAGGAACATTTACAGTAGCTAAAAGTATCAAGGGGAATAACAAAAAGTTCTTTAAATACATCAGAAGCAGGAAACCTGCCAGGGAGACAATGAAGGAGTGAAAGGGATTATTGAGGAGGATATGGAGGTTGCAGAGAAGCTAAATGAGTTCTTTGCGTCTGTCTTCACAGCAGAGGATACTGAACATATACCTGTTCCTGAACCAGGCTTTTCTGGGATGGAGGCTAAAGAATTGAGTCAGATAGAAGTGACAAGAGATGATGTTCTAAACTGTCTGGAAAAAATGAAAACTAACAAATCACCAGGCCGGATGGCATCCATCCAAGAGTCATCAAAGAACTCAAATGTGAAATTGCTGTCCTTCTTGCTAAAATATATAACTTATACCTGCAATCAGGCTCTGTACCAGAGGACTGGAAAGTAGCAAATGTAACACTGATTTTCAAAAAGGGATCCAGGGACGATCCAGGAAATTACAGGCCAGTTAGCCTAACGTCCGTTCCAGGCAAATTGATGGAAAGCATCCTCAAGAATAAAATTGTAAAGCACCTAGAAGAACAGGCCCTGCTGGGAGAGAACCAGCATGGCTTCCGCAAAGGTAAATCTTGCCTCACCAACCTTTTGGAGTTCTTTGAGAGTGTCAGCAAGTATGTGGATCAAGGTGATCCAGTTGACATAGTATATCTGGACTTCCAGAAAGCTTTTGACAAAGTTCCTCATCAAAGACTCCTGAGGAAACTTAGCAGTCATGGGATAAGGGGACAAGTACATGTGTGGATTGCTAACTGGTTGAAGGACAGGAAACAGAGGGTAGGTATAAATGGAGAGTTTTCACAATGGAGGGAAGTAAGGAGTGGGGTCCCCCATGGATCTGTACTGGGACCAGTGCTTTTAAATTTATTCATAAATAATGTAGAAGCAGGGGTAAGCAGCGAGGTGGCCAAATTTGCAGATAATACCAAACTCTTTCAGGTAGTGAAATCCAAAATGGATTGTGAGGAGCTCCAAAAGGATCTCTCCAAACTGGGTGAATGGGCGACAAAGTGGCAAATGCAGTTCAATATTGGCAAGTGTAAAGTGATGCACATTGGGATGAAAAACCCCAACTTCAAGTATATGCTGATGGGATTTGAGCTGTCGGTGACTGACCAGGAGAAGGATCTTGGGGTTGTGGTGGACAGCTCATTGGAAGTGTCGACTCAATGTGCGGCAGCTGTGAAAAAGGCCAATTCCATGCTAGGGATCATTAGGAAGGGGATTGAAAATAAAACTGCTAATATTATAATGTCCTTATACAAAACTATGGTGCAGCCACACCTGGAGTATTGTGTACAATTCCGGTCACCACATCTTAAAAAAGAACATTGTAGAACTGGAAAAAGTGCAGAAGAGGGCAACCAAGATGATTAGGAGCCTAGAGCACCTTTCTTATGAGGCAAGGCTACAACACCTGGGGCTTCTTAGTTTAGAAAAAAGACAACTGCAGGGAGACATTATAGAGGTCTATAAAATCATGCATGGTGTGGAGAAAGTAGATAAAGATAAATTCTTCTCCCTCTCACATAACACTAGAACCAGGGGTCATCCTATGAAATTAATTGCCAGGAAATCTAGGACCAACAAATGGAAGTACTTTTTCACACAACGCATAATCAACTTGTGGAATTCTCTGCCACGAGATGTGGTGACAGCCAACAACCTGGATGGCTTTAAGAAGGGTTACGATAAGTTCATGGAGGAGAGGTCTATCAATGGCTACTAGTTGGAGGGCTAAAGGCCACCTCCAGCCTAAAAGGCAGGATGCCTCTGAGTACCAGTTGCAGGGGAGTAAGAGCAGGAGAGAGGGCATGCCCTCAACTCCTGCTGTAGGCTTCCAGTGGCATCTGGTGGGCCACTGTGTGAAACAGGATGCTGGACCAGCAGGGCTGTTCTTATGTTCATCTTCATCTCCCGATATGTTCTCCTTTGATGTCCAATTTTAAACAGGAAGCTACTCAGGTTGGGACTTGTATTGTTTGTAATTCTGCAAAGCCCAGGCACATTGATGGTGCATAGACAGATTTTCTGCAAATTAATCCAAGGAGGAAACCCATTAATTTCAGTAGGATAATACCAATGTTAGTGGCCTATAAATTGCCTAGATTTAAATTTTATGACAGTCTTTGATGAATAAACAAATGCATTTCTAAATCTGGAGTTCTGAGAGGATGTGTTGGCAGATTAACTCTCTTGAGTGACAACGTTAAATTGGACAGTAATTCAAATATTAATTCCAGTTCTACTGTAGATGTAAAGGCAATTAAACTGTACACAAGACACGAGCCTATAATTGACAAAGTATAAATGCAGGTATTATTCAAACTGGATAAGCTTTTTTAATTGAATTGATAATTATATGAAAACTGAGCAGAATGTAGCCTGTTTGGTTTGGGGCCCATTTCCTTTATAATCTAAAGTTGAGAGAAAGCAGGAGAAGTTCTGTTCACAACTCTTAGATACTACACAGTTACTACTCTAACACTTTTGGTAGCATTTTGGTAGCATTTTGACTAACTCACTTTTGGTAGCATTTTGATGACCATAAATGTGGAGGAGATTGTGCTTGCAGTGAAATAGTCATGATCACTTGACCTTGATCAGAATTTAGCCCCGTTTTCCTCAGATCTCTTTCTCAACACCTCAAAATGTGTGAGAGCTAAAACACATGAATGGGTGAATCTTGCAGTGCTGCTATTGCTAGGCTGTACCATTTCAGATCGCTGGGCTCAGGGCTGTCCTTAGAGAGCCCAGGCAGGGTGCGGGGGCTGGGGCAAATCAGCCAGGGTGGGGCCCCCTTCCAGTTAATTCTAATGGGGGTTAAAAGAGTGGGGCCCAGGGCAGTCGCCCTGCTTGCCATGCCCTAAGGACAGCCCTGACTGGACTGTACCACTTCAAGTGGGTGGCTGAATGTTTGCATATTAAAAACTCCTGTTTATGAAAAACAAACAGCATATTACTCATGAGGCTTGTAGTCAGGCCTCTCCCAGATATGCAAGTTGTCTATGTGCAAGGAAGATTTCACATAAGGGAACATGCAATTCCCTCCATCCAGTCTGAAGCAAAAACTCCACTATAAGATTTATCTGTGTATTTAATCTCTGAACTAGGCCTCATTTTGACTTTGGGAGATGACTACTGGGGCCATTCTTAAAATGTACAAACCATTCTTAAACGGTTGTGTGCAGAGCAGAACTAGGTTTTCTGCTCTAATGTGCCTGGAAAAAATGGACAGAAAGCAAACTAGTTGAAGTAACCACAGAAAATGTTGTGTTCTATGTGAGGACAGGGTAAGAATGGGATTATCTGCTATTGGGTTTTCCTGCCCAATGATAAAACCAGCTCAGTCTCTTTATTCTTAAAAAGGACTCTGAAATGAAAACTTCAGAGTGAGTGAAAGAAGAAAACCAGCCTCCAGAAAAAGGATGGGGCTTAGAATGGAAATAAAATGCCCAGCTTTAATTATACTGTGCATGTTGTAATTATAGGTTTTAATTTGTTCCTTGATAGTAAGAGATTTAGCAAACACTCTGTGGTAAGTAATTGGACAGCCACATTTATCTAGTAATTTGCCTGAGTAAAATTTGATTACTGCAGAAATAAAAATCCAGTTACAAGAGCAGAAATGGCTAAAATACAAATTTCATGTGACAGTTCAACTCTTTGCATCTTCCTTGGAAGTAAGCCCACGGGAGTCATTGGCACCCACTCCTAAATAAATGTGCATAGGAGCACAATCCTCCCCACTGCAAGGTTACTCCCGAATGAGGATTAGTCACGTAGGACCTTTACTAACTTTCTGTGCAATATCTCTCATATCAGCCAGGACATTGCCCGATGAGCAGTGCCCTTTTAGTTTTTTGAGCTCAGCTACATATTCTGATACAAACTCTCCTCCTTAACTCATTGAGAATATAGTAATTGTGTTCTAGAATAATGCTTGGTTTTGGAGTAGAATGTTTTGTTAAGCTCTTTTACAGATCAGCTGGGCTTTTTGTCTCCTAGCTTCTGAGACTGCCGCTGCCTTCCTCAGAGGAAGTGTGCTTTGCTGCCATAAACATTGAGAAAAGTTGCTTTCTGTTTGTTTTGATCTGTATTAGATCAACAATGAAATAGCTGATATGAGTATATTGCTACCACTCCTCCTTTTTTTGGAACAAACTATACAGTTTTCTTATAGGATGTCATGACTAGATTTTCTCATTGCCACTTTTGTATAGGGCCCTGGCTGGATTCCAGAAGAAATAAACTCTTTTTATCGCAGTGAAACAAACATGATTCTCCACTGCTGTGCATAACACACAGCACTGGTTAGAGTGGAGTCTAACTTTAGCCCATAATAGAAGGTTCTAGCATTTAACTCTTTAATAGACATGTTACTACTACAGAATCCAAAGACAGGTTTTGGTTCATGCAAGGACCTTGCACTAGCCCAATGGGATTTTATATTTTATACTTTGAATAGCAAACACATACATGCCATATCACCAATTGCTTTTGAAATTTCCTTCAGTTTCAAAAGGTGTTTTTGATGTTGTATCAGAGTTTGCTGTTAAGAGGAGTGGACACGAAGTCTAAAGCTTCCTGTGCACACTTACATGGGGGTAATCCCACTGAAGACAGTGGGATTTATTTATAAGTAATATGCCTAGGATCATGCTGTACAACCTCAGGCTCATGGAATGGATCTTTCGATCCTGCCTCGGATACTTTGCATACCCCTTGATGCGGGGCTTCTTGCAGAAAACGGTGTCAGAAAGCAATTACTTGGCACTTATCCATGGCAGCTAACTTTTTAATTAAAAGGCAACGAGACATATTAATTATCAGTTAACCAATTTTCAATCTCTGTGCCGACAAGGGAATTAACATGTTCAAGAAAATCTTCAACCATTATTTCTTTACATGTTGAACAGCTGAAGCTAAAAGTACACCCTTTCCCAAACTTTCCTCAACTAGTTTTGGGAGAAGTCAAGGCAGAGAACAACAATGTTTCATTCACCATGGCATTTTCTGGACTACAAGATTTGTGCCGGTTAAAGTGTTGCAAAGTGCGATGGTATGAGGCAGCGGCTTGAAACGGCGAGTATAACATTTCTCAATGCATTTTTCAATTGTGACAAGGTTTTGGCCATTCATATTGCCCACCACTGCAGCAGGTTTTCCAGGCAGGAGGTGTCCATATTCCACCTGAATCGCATTAACTGCTCCCCTTCCTCCATTTCGGGCCAATAGGGTCGCAGAGGTGGTGGGGAATCGCTGTTGCAACAAACTCTTTTTTAATTTATTTCTTGGTGACTTTGCACAAAGCTGTCAGCAGGGGGAAGTGCAGCTCAATCTGTTCTGCTTTGCGCTAGCAACAGCATAAGCTAAGGCCCAAAGTGGAAATGAAACGGAGTGGAAATATATTTTTAAAAAATGCATATCAAATTGCAGAGACAAATGTGACCAAAAGCTAGGGCCAAAAGCTGAAATGAGAGCAAGAGGAGATTGTGCCCTTTTGCAAAAAAAATGGAACGATGGTATATTAAAAAAAAAATGTGGCCTTACTATCAACAAATCCCCAATCTGCTGAATGAGCCAGTCAACCCACAGTGCACAAAAAAGGAGGAAACATGAATATGTCCAAAAAAGAAGTCTGATGAAAAACAAAAACAAATGCGATCAAAATCAAAAGCCGAAAGCAGGTGAAAATCAGGTTGCACCTTTGTGCATGAACCCAGGTCAGGGGTGGGGGGGGAGCGGATTTTCATTTCATGGAAATATTATTTCATGAACGGGACAGAAACGGGCTGTAAAAATCAACAAATCATTGCACTGTGATTTGAACAGTCCATAACACACCACACTGCAATGCATAAATGATGGGGCAAGCCTCCTACAACGGAAAAATACAGCTACTTTCCTACAACACATATACAATGTTATAGGGCTACAATGCATCAATAAAATCCAAAACAAGGCATCAGAAATATGAACGGCACCCTGACAGCGCAGAAGCTGTGGTGTCAAAAGGCAGGCAATGCGGAGGGGCACTTAGTGGACATGTTGCGAAACTGTTGCAGCATGTATTCTGGAAAATGTTTTCTGTCTTTTTCACCAACTGGATTTCGAAAGCAAAATATTCCATAAACAAGTGCAAAAGAAATACAACTAAGAGGTACCTGAGCTAAGTGTCTGGGACTGCTCTAAGCTTTTTTACCACCTGCCCACTCCCAAATTCTTTCCCTTCTTCCCATTTTATTTTGATGTATATTTGTATTGTCTGTCTTATCTGTTTCTTTTCAAGTCTGCTCTTAAGTTGCAGAATAAGGTTTTGCTGTGTGGAATTAGTATGGAGGGAGGGTTGGGCTACTTCATAAGTCGGGTGGGATTGATTTTTAGATAAAATTTAATTTTTTCTGAAAAATGAATATTTTAAAAAACAACAATAATAGGCTGATATTATTATGATAATAATAATGATGATAATATAATATTATTATTTCCCCTCTGCATCCTTCTTCAGCCCCACTCAAGGCAAAATCTGCTGTCCTACATGGTGGCTAAAATCTGCAACTTGAACCAGCCACCACACATTACCTCCAAACATGGCTGATGCTGCAAACAGGTTCAAGACTACGAACATAATGTGACCATTATGTATGAATATGCGTAAGCTGGCATTCTATCCCTTTCAGCTGAATTATGGAGTAATCTTCTGGTGCTGTGTAGATTATATACTAAAATGTTTTTGTGATACATTAGTTTTTATTTATTTTAATAAATAAAATTAATAGTAGTATTTATTTATTTTTATTTTTATTGATCAGTTGTTATACACTTTTCATAAAAAATACCAAGGTGGTTTACAAAAGTTAAAATAAAATAAATCTCCATAAAAATCACATTTAAAACCTTAAAATTAGTTAAACAGTAAAAGCCATAAACACCAAAAAAAACCAAAACAAAAAAACCCCAAAAAAACCACCAACCACAAAAAAGACAAACAGAAGCAGGAAAGCTGAGGGATCTTCACTAAGTGGTAGAAGCCTGAATAAATAATAAGGTCTTTAGTTGTTTTTTAAAAGCAGCCACAGATGTCACAGAGTGGACATTCACTGGGAGAACATTCCAGAGCCTGGGAGGCAACAACAAAGAAGGCCCCGTCCGCATGCACGGCAATTTTCCCTCTCTCAGTGTTGGCACACGGAGTAAAGGCCCCTCTGACAACTTTGTTGGACCGGCAAAATTATTATTATAATATTGGCAGGCATTAGTATAATAGCCCTGTTCACACAGTATGGCATGTACAGTGAATGCAGGGAGGGGAGGTCAGAAACACACCTGTTTCTATCCCTGACCTATATACGTACCGTATATATCCCTGACCTATATACGTACGATCTTGTGAACAGAACCTATATATTTACAAATCACATGTGCACACACTCTTTACACACTAAAATTCTGCAGAACACAGGGTCCCTGATGATGTGCATACTGTATATGTGTGCATGTGTAATGTCTGTTTACAAGGATACCTGGGGTCTCTTGGTTGGGGACAAGCCCAGCAAGCATTCTGACTCTGCTATGCATTCCCTGTACATGCCATGTTATACAATCAGGGCTGCGGACTGCAGTCTTTCAAATAAATTCACTACTTACAAAGAAAATGCACATGATATGAGATATCAGAACAACCTGCACACAGCCTGGATGCACTTTCAGATGCATGTTGGGAAGTGAGATATCCAGTTGTGGGTTCAATTTCTACTACACTGTATGAACAGAAATGAACATTCCACAAGCACTGGCTTGGGCTATGCTTTGCTGTACTTGACTATATTAGGCTGGTCTCACTAATATTGCATTCATTTATGTGTGTACTATGCATTTTTATATGTGTGTTTGTTTATATCAGCAGATACCTTCCAGTCAACCAACAGTCAGTAGAATTTAATTTCAGGTTCTCTTTAATATTTACAGGTTCTCTTTAATATTTACTTTCCTATCTCTTTTTATATTTAAAGTTTCAAAAGTTAAATTTTTAATGATGTTATGTAATTGTACACAGATGACATTACCTGATACTCAATAGGAGTGTTGAGTAACTTACTATCAACTCATCAAGAGTAGCAAATTGCTTACACCTCTGCCAGAGTATACTGCTGTGAAAAATATAGGGACTTCTTGGGAGTATTATTTTACTCTTTCTCAATGTGCAGATATTATTTTCTTTTCTTTTCTTTTCTTTTATTTTCTTAGAAGCCTTTCAACAAATAAATTCTCAAAGCAGTTTAGCAAAAGGAATAAGAATAAGAAAATGGTTCCCTATCTCAAAGAAGCTCAGTATCTAAAAAGAAACACAACCAGTAACCAGCAACAGCCACTGGAGGGACACTGTGCTGGGTCTGAATAGGGAGAATTGCTCTCTGCTCTGCTAAACATAGACACCTAATGGTGCAGTGGGGAAGTAACTTGCCTAAGGAGCATCGCTGGTTCAAATCCCCGCTAGTATGTTTCCCAGACTATGGGAACACCTATATCGGGCAGCAGCGATATAGGAAGATGTTGAAAGGCATCATCTCATATTATGTGGGAGATGACAATGGTAAACCCCTCCTATATTCTACCAAAGACAACCACAGGGCTCCGTGGTCGCCAGGAGTCAACACCAACTCAAGTTGTTGCTTTATAAGATGCCGTTTTGACCACTTACGGACTGTAGCCATGCAGAATAACTGCAGAGGGGGAGCATTGTTCTGGGAAATGCAGAGTGATGTGGCTGCTGAGGGCATCGTACAGAAGGTTTTGACAAGAAACAGTCCACACTAAGTGGCAGTGGTTATCCAGCGTTTTAGACTGGTCTTTTTCAGCCCTACAGTGAATCTAGGACGTTAGGAACATAGGAAGCTGCCATATATTCTGAGTCAGACCACTGGTCCATCTAGCTCAGTGTTGTCTACACAGACTGGCAGCCACTTCTCCAAGGTTGCAGGCTTTATCCATGCAAAGCATATGCTCTTTCACTGAGTTGTTTCCCTCCCCAAGAAATAGATCCACTGAATTTGGACTTCAAGAAACCACTTTGGATTTAGTTAAGTGGTTTTCATATCCTCCACGTCTTCTGGCAAAAGAGGGGCTAGAAAGAAGCATAAAACTGGTGTATACCATGCAATAAGGAAACACTCTGTCTTGGACTTTTGCCAGTGTAGGATGCAGGATGTCCTTATCTAGCAGCAAGAAATCATCTGCTTGCAGTGAGCAGTCTAAAAATATAAGGGACTGCTATTTCGGCATACTTGTAGGTAAAATGCAGGGGAGGGCCAATGATTCAGGGTGTGAATGTACCTGGAAGGGCTGAGCCAATATTCACCAGTGATGTAGTGTCTTCTCTCTGCAGTACATCCTGGAGAAAATAATAATGGAAAAAGCTCCCCAAATCACTGGTGGGGGTGGGGGGCATGGCTGTAATATAATTTTTTTAAAATGCTGCTGCTTATTTTGGCTCAAACCTAGTATCTAGACATCTTTCCTTAACATTCCAAGCATTCTGGCATATATCTCTCCCCTGCTTACTTGGCAAAGAGGCACCTTTTAATGTGGTGATTCTTTTTATTTAGCAGGGGGAGAGTAACTGGCCCTATCCACCCCCAGCACAGTACCTCCAGTGACTATTGCTGGTGTCTATCTTATGTTTCTTTTTAGATTGTGAGCTGTTTGGGGACAGGCATCCATCTTATTTAGTTATTTATTATTTCTCTATGTAAACCGCCCTGAGCCATTTTTGGATAGGCGGAATAGAAATCGAATGAATAAATGAATGAATGAATGAATGAATGAATGAATTTTACCTACAGGTATGCTAAAATAGCAGTCACTTATATTTTTGGAATATAAATAGACTGCTTACTACAAACAGATGATTTCTTGTTGCTGGATATGGACATTCAGCATCCTAAACTGGCCAAAGTCCTGTTGGAAGTGAAGGACTTTGCGCTGTCTCTTGTCTCAATGACAGTGGAGGACAGACTAGTGAGTCAGAGGGCTAGAGGGTCAAGACATTGGTCATCCCTTCTCTACTGCTCTGACACTATCCCTTTGGAATGTAGATTGCTATTCTCAGGGACACTTCCTTCCTTCCAGCCACTTCCTTTCTCTCTCCCTTCTCTTCCTGTTCCTTCTACCTTGCAACATGCAAGCTCCTCTCCCAGCACCATGTATGCAGAGATGCAGAATCCATCTTTATCCAGCTAGCTAGCTAGATTAGAGATCCTAACTCCTCACTTTCCTATCTAGAATGGAATTCTTTAATAAATGCCATATATATTGATTTGAAACTATGAACTGGCTACAAGTTGATTTACTCTCAGCATACACACATGCCTAACTAAATTCCGCTGTGTTGTGCCTCTGTGCACTCTGTTATAATGAAAAAGGGATTCTCGTACCAGAGAGAATTCCCAAAAAGTCCAACACAGAATGTTTCCTTATTGCATGGTATACATCAGTTTTGTGCTTCTTTCTAGCCCCTCTTTTGCCAGAAGACGTGGCGGATCTGAAAACCACTTAACTAAATGTCTGTATGTCCAAATGTCTACGTTGTCTGTATTCGTGCTGCCATATGACATATGCCTTGCAATTTCAAAAAAGAAAATCTGACTGATGAATAAAATGCACAATAATTATTCTGCTATTTTGATATTTTGCTTTATTGAAATAAGTACAGTACTGAAAAGAGGTTTGGCCCCTGTGTACATTTGCAAAACTTGGTGCTACTAGTTTTGAAATGCCAGTTCTAACCTAGGGGAAAGGCCTCACTAGTTACAGTCATGAAACTGAAGGAGCCATTTTATTACTGAAATTGTTGTTGATACGAATTGACCTTTCAGTCAGATCTTTGAACCAGCATCAGATTTACTTGTTCCTTACTGCTTGGCAGGAAAAAAGGTTAAGAAAAAGCCAAACATCCTATCCACTATAGCCAATTGAGAATATATTTACAAGACAATAGACAAGATAAAAGAAGCAAATTTAATTCAAGGAACAATTGTATTTGTATATTACATCAGGTGAATGGATCTGTAGCAGCATAGATAAGAACTTGGTTACATATCAAAAGCCCAACTAATGCATGCAACCTTACTGTACTGTGGATTGATTGTACTTGTTTGCCCCAATGCAAGAAAGCAGATCTGTGTGCAAAAGCTGCTTTCAGCATGCATCTAGATGTTCATCCTAATTTGCATTGCAGTGTTCAGCCAGAGTCTGTGGAGCCTGGCTGATGCATCTTTCGATGTGCATATGGATATGTATCCCTGTTTACAACACATAACTGGTAAGAGCACCTAGTTGCTGCTATTAAGCACTCCGTATACACACACACACCACAACTTTCAATGACAGCATCAGTATTTGCAGTGTGGCAGGAGTGGTGCTGGGCCTAGGTGTTCCCCCAGCATCCTACGGTCCTTCTTAAACAAATACATCTAGAACATAAGAACAGCCCAAGGCCCATCCAGTCTAGCATCCTGTTTCACACAGTGGCCCACCAGATATCTGAGAAGCTCACAGGCAGTGGTGGATTAACAAAGAGGCGGAGTAGGCATTTGCCTACAGTGGAAAAACTGGAGGAGTGGCAAATTTTGCCACCCCTCTCTGGGGGCAGCAGCAGCTGCAACGAGGGGGCAAAAGAAAGCCACCCCTTTACTTTATTTTAAAAAGCTGCTGCACGGTGGTGGGAGTGGCTGCAGGGAGAGGGGGGAGAGGGGAAAGTGTTCCCTTTTGCCCTCTAAAGAACGGGATGGGGTGCAGCAGTGGCTGCAGGAAGGGAGTGTGGGTGGGTGGTGGCGAGGAGGGGAGAGTTCACCCTTTTGCTTTTGAAAACGCCACTGTGCGGCAGGATGGGAGAGCAGCAAGCTCCTTCCAGCTCCCCTCCTCAAAAGTGACTGCACGGGCCTCTCTGCTGTGCAGCCTGTGTTTGGCTTTCCTCTACACATGGAGGAAGGCCCAAAATGGGATGCACAGTGGAGAGGCCCATGCAGTCACTTAGGAGGAGAGGAGCTGGAAGGAGCTCGCCATCCTCCCATCCTGCCGCACAGCAGCATTTTCAAAGGTAAAAGGGGAAACTCTACCCTCCTTGCCACCACCCACCCACACTCCCTCCCTGCAGCCACTGCTGCTGCGCCCCATCCCACTGCCAGCAGAGGAATTCTTTAGAGGGCAAAGGGGAAAACTTTCCCCTCCCTTGCAGCTACTGCCGCTGCATAGTGGTGGTTGTTTTTTTTAAAAGGTAAAAGGGTAGCAAAAGTCTTTTTGCCTATAGGTGGCAAAAAGCTTAATCTGCCCTTGCTCACAGGTAAGAGGTGAGGGCTTGCCCTCTCTTTTGCTGTTGCTCCCCTGCAAATGGTATTCAGAGGAGGTGGCCTATAGCCACCAGACATTGATAGACCTTCCTACATGAATTTGTCTAAGCCCCTTTTAAAGCCATCCAAGCTGGTGGCCATCACCACATCCCATGGTAGAGAATTCCATAGATTGATTATGTACTGTGTGAAAAACTGCTTCCTTTTCTTGGTCCTAAAATGCCAGGCCTTCAGTTTCAGGGGATGATACCTGGTTCTAGTGTTGTGAGAGAAGGAGAAAAATTTATCTCTGTCCACGCTCCCTATTCCATGCATAATTCAATACACCTCAATTATGTCTCCTCATAGTTGCCTCTTTTCCTAACTAAAAAGCCCCAGATGCTGTAGCCAAGCCTCATAAGGAAGGTGCTCTAGGCCCCTGATCATCTTGGTGGCCCTCTTCTGCACCTTTTCCAGTTCTACAATGTCCTCCTTAAAACATGGTGACCAGAGGTAGTATTCCAAATGTAGTGTTCCAAATGTGGCCAAAGCATAGATTTGTATGACAGCATTATAATATTCACATTTTTTAATTTACAAGCCCCTTCCTATTGATCATGACCATCAGAATCACAAGGGTATACACAGCCTAGTAGAACAAGTGCAGGCACAGCCTAAGATCCAACCAAGTGTTGCTTCATTTTCAATAAAACCACTGTTACTGCTGTTACTCAGACTATGGGGAGGAGCAGACCACCTCTTGACCTGTTGCTTCAAGAACTCTCACCTATCCTATACACCCCCTGCCCCATTCCCATTCCCAGCTACATTTCCTTATAATAATTTGTCCTCATGTGTACATACACCCCATCATAAGGACACATGGCAGCCAAAACTACAGCATCAGTGGCCACCACATGCACCAGAGAAATTGTGTTCACATAGCAGGAGCCATTGGGTGATGCAATGAAGCAGCATCTTGGAAGCAGCAGTGCTCCAGGGGGGCAGACAGCTGACCTTTTCTGAATTTCAAAGCACATGTGGTTGTGTAAGATCTTATGTATTATTTACACAGAATAACTCCAGGATGACACAGAGCTCTAAACAAAGCATTTCCATTGAGCAACAAACACACAAAGTAAAGGTAGCAGATACAACAGCTTGGCAGCTTCAACATATTCCAGTAGAGTGATACCTAACTGCAGATTGACTAAACAATTCAAAACACACCTAACTGGTTGAGCTTCAGAAGTGCCTACACACAGTTAGGCTCCCACCCAACCCCCAAATCTGAAAACGATTCCTCTGCTGAGCAAGGCAGCTAGAGTTCTCCTGGCTTGATGTGGCAGGTGAATTATGTCTTAAGGAATATATTCTAACCTTTTCATTTGCATAGTTGCTTGTACTTTTAGTCCTTTTTATCCAGGGCTTTAAAAGGTGAGGTCATAGACAACTTCTGAGGAATCTGCAGGAACACGAAATCCTGCTAAAGAGGCTAGGTGATGAAATGTACAAATCTTTCAACTATGTTTATTCTACCTACACTGCAATAAAAGCTCTTGGTGTAAAATGAGAGATAAAGTATGTTTGATTTGTTAAGTACTCTAATTTGGCTGTTGACCTAGCCAATACAAGTGGATGAACATCTCAGTAATGAACATAGGTAACTGAATCTCATGGGATTTTCTTACAGTTTCTGTTGTGCATCCCCTCTTAATTTCAGAAGCAAAAGGGGGACCTTCATTCTTTCCATTGGCTCCTCTTCCATTAAATATATTATTATATGTACTCTTCAGGGATACAAAACATATTACCTATGAAGGTGCTTACCACATAATATGGGAAGATCGGTATATGCCCTATGAAGGTTCTTTGAAAGGTTTTCATTAATTTCTGATTCAGTTAATTGTGGTGAGTAACTGAAGAGCATCTGCTACACAGGTCAAAAGTTATCTGCAGGTTGACAGAGGATAAATGGTATAGATGTCATTACTGAAATGTATTATTTCTTCATTGCTATGTCATTGCACACTGTACATTTTTTAAAGCAAGGGTACATTCCTGCAGTTCCTAAAACATTCTAGAAAAGATGCTTAAATTCATTTTAAAACTTTTTGTGTTTAAAATATTTATATGCCACCATTCATCACAAGTGAATTCATGGTGGCTTACGAAAAATTAAAATCACACTATAATATAACAAAAGAGCAGCTGTGCATGAAACCAATCAGAACAGCAGTAATAAAACAATCATCAAAACAAAGAAACAACAGTGATTCAAACAATATAGCTAGGGGAAAGCCTGTTGAGATTCAAATGGCTTCAGATTTCATTTAAAATGGACTAGAGAGAAAACAAGCCTAAGATCAGGAGGGTCACCACTGAGAAAGCTCTAACATAAGAACAGCCCTGCTGTATCAGGATTGAGGCCTATCTAGAAGCCCAGCAGAGGAGAGGGAGTAGAGATGTCCGGATCCGGCGGTTCGATCCCGGACCGAATCGGGCCCTTCTGGGACCGATCCGGACCGAATCCGAGTCGGTTCGGCTCCGAACCAGCTCGGGTTTCCCGAACCGGTTCGGGAGTTCAATTGAGACTCTGGAGTGTCCCTTTAAAGTTTGAAGTGTGTCCTCCATTTTGTGGCTCATTCCTGAAACTTTTGCTCCTAGCATCCATTTTGTGATGCTATTTTCAGGCATTGTATTGGCTGCGCTATTGATCCTTTGATTGGCCAGAATGAGTCCTTTGGTCTGGTAGGCTGCTTGGCTGTTGCACTGTTGAGAGCTGGCACCCTGTTGGCCGTGGGGGAGTGCAAAGGTGGGGGCTCCCAAAGGAGGGAATTTCAAACCTATATAAACCCAAGCCTCTTCTCTGGAAACTTCTCTTGGCTGCAGTTGTGGGATCATCTCTGAGACCTTGCTTGCTCTTTTGCTGCTGGTGTCTGCTGTGAGTCCCTGCTGACTGTGTGTCACATTAGTGTGTGTCTGTCTCTCTGCTCTCTCTGTGTGTTGTTGTGTGCCACCTTGTCCATCTGCCCTCTGTCTGTCTCTGTCCAAACCTCTTTAATACTTTCCCCTCAACTTTTTCCAACTTTTCCTGTTGTGTTTTCTGTTCTCTTCACCCTTTCTCTCTCAACCCTTCTTCCAAAGTTTTGGCTTTCCCTCCTCCCCCCCACCCCCCTCTTCTGCATTGCTTTCCTGTTTTTGTGCCTTGCCTGCCTTTTGTTCCACTTTTTGAGTTTCATTCAATTATTGCTTCTGTGTAAATTTATATATTTGCTGATTTTGGTTTTTAATTAATAACTTCTGCTATTGTTATTGCTGGCTGCCTGTCTGAGTTGTGTTTCTGAGGATTTAGTTTATATTATTGCTGCAATTTGATTCCTTGTGTTCTGATTTTGATTGTTAATTTGTTCCCCTCTGGCCCTGCTCCTAGCTTCCCCCCTCCCTCCCTCCCTCCCTCCCACCCAGATAAGATTGTTTCCCTCCTGTGCTGCTGCCTGTTGAGCCTTGCATTCTTTGGATTTCTTTGTGGAATTAGGTTCTGGTTTTGGTTTTGCTCCCTGTGTGTGTCCCACCCACTCCCCCAGTCCCTCCCCCTGGTAGTTGTTTACCCCCCCCCCCCCCGCCCTGAGACTTTCTGGCTGCCCTTTGGTTTCCTTTTTTTTACTTTGTGTATAGATTGTTTTGATTAAAATTTGATTGTTCCCCTGTGTGGTCCTGCTCCTAGCTTCCCCCCTCCCTCCCCTCCAGAAACCCACTCCCCCCACTGCCACCTCCTCCTCCTCCACTCCTGCCCTGCCTGCCCCCTCCCACCCAGACTGAGTGTTGTTCCCCATCCTCCCTGGTGCTGCTGCTGCTGCCTGTTGAGTCCTGTCTTAGTTACTTTGGTTTTTTGTGTGAAATCAATTAGCTTCTTTTGGTTCTGGTTTTGCTGTGTGTGTGTCCCATTCCTCCCTGCTGGTTGTTGTTGGTTGCTCTCCCCCCCCCCCCCGACTTTCTGCCCATTGTTCCCAGGTTGTTTTTTTTTTTGGACTTTTTTTTCATATTGTTTGGTTTGCTTTGATTGATTCATTGATTGTTCCCCTCTCTGTGTGGCCCTCTGCTCCCAGCTTCCCCCCTCCCTCCCCTCCAGAAACCCACTCCCCCCACTGCCACCTCCTCCTCCTCCACTCCTGCCCTGCCTGCCCCCTCCCACCCAGATTCATCCCCCTTGACGCATACTAATCCCCCCAAAACACACCCTGCCCTCTGGTCTCTCCCCCTCTTGCCCCCCGACTCCCTGCTACATACCCCAGACCCCCTGAAACACACTCCACCCCCCAAACACCCTCTGTTGGTCTCTCCCCCTCTTGCCCCCCGACTCCCTGCTACATACCCCAGACCCCCTGAAACACACTCCACCCCCCAAACACCCTCTGTTGGTCTCTCCCCCTCTTGGGACTGTCACCGCTGCTGCTGCCTTCCACACCCGAATCCCCCTCCCTGCTGCTACATTACAGCTCCTCCTCTCTTCTTCCTCTCTCTCTCTCTTTCTCTCTCCTCATCCCTTCACTTCTTCTTCCTCCCACAGCTGCAGCCACACAGTATCCTACCTCCGACCTCACCTGGAGGTCCCCGCCATCGGTTATTTTTCTTTTGAAAGTTGTTTTATTTCATTTGTCTCTGCTTGGGGGTGAGTTGAGCAACAACACATAAATAGTGTGGTCTCCTCACTTCTGCCCCTCCATCGTTGAACTACCCCGGTTGCCTGTGCCTCGTGCGGCCGCCCTGTTGTGTCCCAGCCCAGGGGGTTGGCTGTTGGCGGCGCATCCGTGACCAGCAGTGAGCGGCAGGAGAAGGACCGGAAGAAGAGGGGTTAGTGCGTGTGCAATTGTGCACCTTTTGTTGCCCCCTTTCTCTCCCTAGCTGGCGGTTTTAAATAGGGACACCCCTATCTTGAAATGCATTTGGGTGTGGGGAGGAGGGAGAGGAGATGTACCGTTGTAACTTGTGTCTTCATGCCCAATAAAGAAATTGCTGCTGCTGTGTGTTGCGTTGCATTGCATGCGTCTTGCAGGTGGTTTTTGAACAGGTGCCTTCTTCCAGAGTGTTTCCTTGCCTCTGGGGCAGTCTGAGTGGGGTCAGGGGATCGGATGCTGCCACTACATGCTGGGCCAATACCATGCCAGAGTGCTTCCTTGCCTCTGGGGCAGTCTGAGTGGGGTCAGGGGATCGGATGCTGCCACTACATGCTGGGCCAATGCCATGCCAGAGTGCTTCCTTGCCTCTGGGGCAGTCTGAGTGGGGTCAGGGGATCGGATGCTGCCACTACATGCTGGGCCAATACCATGCCAGAGTGCTTCCTTGCCTCTGGGGCAGTCTGAGTGGGGTCAGGGGATCGGATGCTGCCACTACATGCTGGGCCAATGCCATGCCAGAGTGCTTCCTTGCCTCTGGGGCAGTCTGAGTGGGGTCAGGGGATCGGATGCTGCCACTACATGCTGGGCCAATACCATGCCAGAGTGCTTCCTTGCCTCTGGGGCAGTCTGAGTGGGGTCCTGGGTTCTGATGCTGCCACTACATGCTGGGCCAATACACACATATGATGATGAGGTTCAATCCATGATGCTGCCATCAAGTGTTTGCTGCTGCTTGCTTGCCATGGCATTGGGCGGGCAGAGTCACAGAGTGGGTGGGTTCAACCTCTGTTTAGGTGTGACTGGGTTCTGGTTTTGGTTGTGTGCAATTTAGAGTCACTAAATAGGCTGCATTGAGTTTGATGCTCCCCCCACAGGAGCATTACTTGAGAACCACCCCCCAGAACCCACACTTTGTGTTCCAGTTCACTAAATAAGGCTTTCCTCCTTTGATCTGCAGGTTCCCAAGCGTTGACTGCGTCCCTCCCCCACCCCCGGTAGGTGCTGTGCCCTCCCCCCATCCACTCTCCCCCCCAAAAAACTTAAAAACTTGCCACCCACACCACAACTACTCCACCCAACTGCCCGTGCCACCCACACCAGGGGTCCACCCTTTAACCCCCTATTTTTTTAAAAAACCCTCCCAGACCCATCTCCCCAATTGGCTTGGTTGACTCCCGAGTCCCAAATTCTAAAAGGACACCCTCCCCCTCACTTCAATTGGCTTCCCCCCCCATCAAAAAGTCTTCCTTTCCCCCCAATTGGCTTCCTTTTTTAAAAACAAACTCCCCCCCCACCGTCTCCAAATCAGCTGCCTTTTTTTTGGCCCCTAAGCCCCTCCAAATTATTTTTTTGACCCTGTCTCTGGCCTTCCTCCTAAAGTCTCCCTCCTTCTGACCTAGCAGCATGTCTGAGTGCCGTGTGGCGGGCAGGGCTCGCTCAAGGCTGGCAGGCAGAGGTGGGAGAGGCCAGGTGCGGGGTGCGCCTGCGGCACGGGGAGGGAGAGGACGCGGGGAGCCTGAGGACACCCCAGTTCTCCCCATTGGAGAATTCTTTGCTCCGGCCCCATCTTTGGTGCGCAGGATTCAGTTCCCCACGCCTGCTGCCGCCAATCGCGGCAGAGGCAGAGGCACCGTTAGGGCTGTGGCGGGTCCCTCCTCGCCGGCGGCACCAGGTGCTGCTGAGCTACCGCCAGTTGTTGAGGTGGAGGAGACTGTGGAGTTGGAAGAGCAGGTAGAGGGCGGTGAGGACCGTGCGGCTGGCAGCGATGCAGCCAGGTTCTCCCTCCCTCTGGGGCCCCTTCCCCCTATCCTTTCGCCGCTCAGTGGGGCCCCCCCTCGTGAAGCCCGACACTCTGGTGGGGAGCGGTCTGGCGAGGTGGTGGAGGAGAGGCCTGCCTCTCCGATGCCAGTTCAGCCAGGCCCTTCCTCCGCTGTGGAGGGCGGAAGGGGCAGGTTGGGTGGCAGCAGTGGGCAGGCAGCGGCGGCCGCCCCCCCCAGGACTGCAGCCACCCTGCGAGAAACGGCCTAGGACGGCGCCCAGGGCGCAGGAGGCCAAGGGCAGTGGTGCATGGGTGCATTTTGAGGTCCCTCAAGATGACCCATTCCACGCCCGCTGTGTCCACTGCAGGATGCTTGTCAGCCGTGGAAGGGACCCTGCGCACCTGGGTACGACGCCTATGTGGAGACACCTAGAGCGTCACCACCCAGGTCTCAGGGGACAGGCTGGCAGCGCTAGTGCGCCTTGTGCATCTGCCACTAGGGCGGGCAGCGGCAGTGTGCCAGCCAGCAGGCAGGCTACACTGCCCGTCCAGCGGTGGACGCAGTCCTCGGGCAGCCAGCGTATTGTTCGCGTGGACCATCATCACCTCACCCGCCTCATAGGGGAGATGATTTCCACCGATGACCAGCCGTTTCAGGTGGTCGAGAACAATGGCTTCCGCCGGATTCTCCAATACCTGGCTCCCGAATACGTCATCCCCTCAAGGACGACGTTCAGCCGGAACGTGGTCCCCTCCCTGTACCGCTGGTGCAGGGAGCTCGTGTCGGCCGAGCTGCGTGCAGCTCCGGCCGGGACAAGCGTGCATTTCACGACTGACCTCTGGACCAGTGCCAGTGGGATGCACGCTTCTTTCCTGGCCCTCACTGCCCACTGGTGGGGACCGGAGAGTGAGGGGACCTCCGCGGGCGATGCTTCCGGGTCCGGCGCGGCTCCCGCTGCACTACGGCACAGGTGGGCCGTCCTGCACGTGGAGACGATGGACACGAGGCACACCGCGGAGGAGGTGGCGGCCGTACTCGACCGCCAGATAGAGGAGTGGATTGGCGGGTGTCCACACCTCTCCCGCGGCTTCATTGTCACCGACAATGGAGCCAACGTTACCGCCGCTGTCGAGACAGTCATGGACTGTGTGAACATACGGTGTATGGCACACACGCTCCATCTGACCGTCAGGGACGCCCTTGGCCTTAAGGAGCTGAAGGCGTCCCAGGGGAAGGGGGCCCGCCCCATCCCAGCTGCTGTTGCTGCCACGGCCACGCTTGTGGATAAGTCCCGCAAGCTGGCCGGCCACTTCCACCGCAGCGAGAAGTCCAGGAGACTGCTTCGCCAGAAGCAGGATGACCTTGGCCTTCCTCGCCATCTCATCCCTACGGATGTGGAGACGCGGTGGAACTCCACCTTCCTCCTGTTCCAGCGCCTGTTGGAGCAGGAGAGAGCCCTTGTCGCCCTGGCGAGGGACGAGTCCTTGGATGTCTGTGACTTCTCGAACGCAGAGTGGAAGCAGATGTCCGAGGCGGTGTCGGCACTCGAGCCCTTCCAGCTTGCCACGAAGGGCTTGTGTGGCGACACCACTCCCTTGAGCCAGGCGCTGCCCACAGCTGTTGGTCTCGAGAAGCTGATGGGTGGACTCCATATCTCTCTGACCACGCCAGAGGGTCGTGCTCTGGCTGGGAGGCTGAGGTCTGGGGTTGACAAGCGGCTCGTTGATGTGCTGGGAGACAGGGAGGAGTATGTCCTCGCTTGTCTCTGTCACCCAGCCCTCAAGGGCAATGCCGTGAGTGCCGACGACTTGCCCAGGTGGAAGGGCATCCTGGTCGAGAAGGTTAGGGAGGAGGAGGCCGCTAGGGCCCGCAGAGACCAGGGTGTTGGTAGTGGTGCGGGGGCAGCCCTCGCAGCCCAACCCGCACCCAGCAGCAGCATGGGCGGCCAGCCGGCGTCAGCTTCCCCTTCCCCTCCCTCTTCCCAGTCCAGCAGCGCGGCATCCCAGGCGGCGCCATCGCAGCAGCCATTTGCTACCGACTCGAGATCCGCCCAGTGGTTTCAGCGGTTCTGCTATGGCGCCATGCCTGGTATGCGGGAGGCTCGACCTGCCAGGCCCCCCTCCAGTGCTGAGCAATGCGTTGCGCAGTACTTGGAGGAGCCTGTGGAGGGAGACGGCGTGGACTGCGCACAGTTCTGGGCGAGCCGCCGCCAAGTCTGGCCGGACCTGGCGGTGGTGGCTGTGCGCCTCCTCTCCTGCCCCCCAACCAGTGTCCAGAGCGAGCGGGTGTTTTCACGTGCCGGGGACGTGGTGACACCCTCTCGCTCCCGCTTGGACCCTGGTCTGGTGGAGCAGCTGGTCTTCCTTAAGGTGAACCTCCCCCTGTTGGGCTACCCCAAGCTGCAGTTTGAGACGGGCGAGTGATTACCGTGGGTTGCCCCATGGTTGGTCACCTGCCTGGCTCGACCTCTGTGCTTATCCCTACCCTCCCCCCTTCCACCTCTAGCTGAGCTGACGTGACAGATGCTGAGCCGTGCCAGCCAGTCGCAGCGTGTAGTGTGCCCACACAGAGATGCAGTTGTAGTAGTAGTTGTAGTGCTGCGACTGGCCAGATGTTTACAATGCCCACGCCCACCTAAAAAGAAACCCAATGCTGACCAGCACAGGCCCTTTATCTATCCACCTGTCAGCATTTGGGGACCTGGCGTGGGCACGGCACACCCCCCCAAAGTAGCACAGCCCACGGAGTACTAGACTTAGCGGCAGCGGCGGGTATACGTTCTAAAATGCAGTGTAGATATGTAAATACTGTATGTAAATAAACATGTAAATAATTTTTTCTTTAAAAACCCCATGTCAAAATCAAGCCTCAAAATTATGCAAAAGAAAGAAAAAAAGGTGACAGAGGGAGAACAAAATGATGAATGCCAAATGAATTGATTTTATTGAAAATGTTGCCAGAAATCATGTGTGGGGGGCTTGGTTTACATGGAGAAAATGACTGGGTGATTTTTTCAAATGAAACGAATGAATTATTATCATCTTATGTTCATCTTGATTGTGGTCACTGTTGATGTTGGCTGATGGCAAAAAACCCAAAACCATCAGAATAGCAATGAACTGGCCGCCAACACAACATATTGATTGATAACTGTGCAGGGGGGGAATTGGGTCTGTGTGTGTGTGTGTGTGGTGCAGGCTCAGTCTGTCTCTTCCTGTTGTGTGTCTGTCTGTCTGTGTGTGTGAATGGATGCCTAGCACTGTCTCTGTGTGTGGATGCTTTCTGTGTGTAGTGTGGTGTGTGTCTGTCTACATGTTTTTTTTCCTCCCCCCCATGCCTCCCTCCATCCTTCCCCTCTCATCCTCTCCCCTTCCTCTTCACCACCTTCCATCCTCCCTCCCTTCCAGCCCACCACCGCCTCACCTGCCCCCAACCCCGGTCTCGCAGATGATGAGAGTCTGGTCTCTCCCACCGAAGCACACACGTGAGCACGTGTGTGCACAAATATGTGGCTGACCAACTCTGAGCCGGACCCTCCCCCCTTCAATCCCCTCTACATCCCTCTCCCCCTCCCCTTTCCTCCCCCCTGCCTCCCTGCCTCCCTCCCCCCTCCTAGCTAGCAGCGCACACATACACACACAAAACACCTGTGGTGGCAAACACCACCAGCACACATGCACTCACACTGGTGCCACCACCACCTCTGCCTTGGGCCTCTGTGTCCTTGAGCAGATATGTGGTGGTGGACCAGAGAAGCATTTCTTTCCAGCAAGGCAAAAGGCATGCACTCACTGCACACACACACACGAAGAGGTGAAAAGACGAGAAGAGGCAACTTCTAGAACCAGCAGCAGCAGGTGAGTGTCGTCGTGTAATTGTGTTGCTTCCCAAGGCCACTGCCCATGCTCAATGCTCAGTCTGCTGAAACTAAAGAACTAGCTACAATCATCCTTCCTCACACGCAGCTCAGCTGCACAGCACACTGACTAAATAGACACTACAGCTGGTGGTAGAAAAAAAAGAAGTCTAGATTCTAGAAGATGTCCTGGTGGATTTTAAACTTTCAAATCTGTGCTAGGATTGCCTTGCCTCCTCCTCCTCCTGCCTGTAATTGTGCCCTCTCCCCTTGCAGTTGCGCCGTCGTGATGGGTTGGTGATGTGCGTGCGCCGTCTACTTAGCTCTCTCCTCCTCATGTTGGCTGGGCTTGCCAGGCACTGGCTGGCAGCAGCTGTTGGCTGTGTGCTAGGCTCAGGCTGTGGCGCGCGTGACTGGACTGGGAATGTTATTGTAGCGGCAACACTGGTTGTGGTGGTAGCAGTAGTAGCTGTTGTTGTTGCTGGGCTGGTGGCTGCTGGCCTGTGCTGACTCTGCGCACTTGGTCTGGTCTGGTCTGGTCTGGTCATTGGGATGCAGATGTAGGGTGTGTGTGCATCATCCATGGGGAGCATCAGAGCAGAGCAGAGCAGGTTGGCTGGCTTCTGTCTGTCGGGCCTAGTCAGTGGCAGGCACTGAGTGAGGCGGTGGTTTCTTTGGGCATCACGTCACCCATCATGCAGAGCGGCAGGTCTGCTGCTCTGCTGCTCCGCCTCCTGCTTCTTCTCTGTGTGTGCTGCTCTTGTGCTTAGTGTGCTGCTCCGCTGCTGCTGCTGTGCTGGCAGGCAGCACAGCAGTGGCCTTTTTGTTAGATCAGAGAGTGGGTGTTGTCTCTCTGAGTGTCCTCCTCTTACTTGCTTGGATAGGAGTGGTGGTAGTAGGTAGGCATTAAGATGGACTGACTAGGTGTTACGTGTTAGGGCGCCCAGAGAGAGGGGCCAAAAAGATGGGGTGGCAATTGTTGGGTTGCTCCTAGTATTATTGGTGAATTTCTGAAGAAAAATTTTTTTTCCATTGGCTAGAATGGGGGTTCGGGGCTGCCCCAGACCCGCCTCTGTGGGGTGGCAGCACCGCCAAAGTGGGTCCGGGGCCATGGCAAAAATGCCCTCAGTCCCTCCCCGCAATCCCCGTAGAGATAGGAGTGATGGTTCTGTTGTTTTTCTGAGGTGTTCTGAGTGAGTGTGGATTCTGTGATAGCTAATGAGAGTGGATTCATGGTGTCTCATTGGAAATCTCATAAGCTATCATAGAATCTACACTCAGAATACCTCAGAAAAACAACAGAACCATCACTCCTATCTCTACAGGGAATACTGGGAGGGACTGAGGGCATTTTTGCCATGGCCCCGGACCCACTTTGGCGGTGCTGCCACCCCACAGAGGTGGGTCTGGGGCAGCCCCAAACCCCCATTCTAGCCAATGGAAAAAAAAATTTCTTCAGAAATTCACCAATAATACTAGGAGCCACCAATTGCCTTGGGATTTTTGGGGTGGAGGACACCCATGGGTGGCTACCACCCACCCCAGCTTTTTTGCCCCTAAGGGCTCCACATTGTGAGTTATGGGCAAAAATTTATTTTTTGAAAAAAATTTGTAAAAAATCAGAGGAAGGTCCAATCGACTTGAAATTTGGGTGGCAGGTAGAACACAATGTCCCCTTCAAAACCAGCCACTTTTTGTGATCCGAACCGGTTCGAAACCGAACCGGACCGGGGGGGTGGTCTGGCAAAACCAAAACTGAACCACCCCGGTCCGGTCCGGACCCGGTTCGGACCCGAACCGAACCGGGAGAACCGGTTTTATGCACATCCCTAAGAGGGAGCATCCATCCGCTTCCCACCCAGTGCTGCCTGGGGTGAGAGACCAGGTGAGTGCTGTGGGCTCCTTCTGCTGTTGCCTGCCTGCTCCTGCTTCCCCTGTGGGGCTGCTGCCTCTGGGTAACATCTGTGGGGAGTGTGTGCAGGATCGGGACCAGCTCCTGGGTAACTCAGCAGTTCCTCAGGTCACCTGCTCAGCTTTGGGCTTTATAGGAACGCTGCCTATGGCAGTGGGGTCACCACAAAAGGGAGTTGTCCTTTGGGGGGGATAATGAGGGTGAGGGACAGGCTGTTTGGTGTATAAAGGAGAGCAGGTATGATAACTGGGCTTCCCCTTGAAATCTTGGGTGAGTTGAGCTTCAATGTGTCTGGGTCTATCTGGAAATGGGGAGACAGGGGGTGTATCTACTGATTATGGGGAAGCTATTCCAGTGGTGGTGGGGAATAGAAGAAATAACATTGATGTCGTGGCTCAGACCTCTGAGTCAGAAGAGTCAGAAGAGGAGCAGGAGGACTGGGTTGGGAGAACAGGCTCAGAAGCACAGCAGGAGGACTTGGCTGTGAGAACAAACTCTGTGAGCTGGAACGGCAGCAGACAGGGGAATCTGGGCAGCTGACCGAGATGAGGGCTGAGGAGACTGATCAGGAGGAAGCTAGAATTTCACCTGTGTTAAGAAGACATCTCAAGAGAAAGGCTCAGTGGGAGACAAGCAGGCACAAGACCTCACAGGAGAGGAAATAGAAATGCTGAGTCAGGAAAGCCTGACTGGGTGCCAGTTATCTTGAGTCCTATATCAAGCAGATGCTGTTTATAAGTCAGTACTGTCAGCAGCTTTGTTTTCCACAGACAGTGTTCCTTGTACTTTAATTGTTCACCATTTCTTGTTTCAGCCTGTCCTTGTTCTGTTCCTTCCTTGCTTCTTTATTTCAGTTATCATAGAGAGGGGTACCTAGTTTAGTTTTAAGGGATTTTATTTTGGCTTATACTACTTTATCTTTGAGAGTGTCTTTTTTTGCTTTGGTTCGTGCAGCTAAGCTGCTACTCTTATCTATAGAATTTCGTAGAAGTGGAGCTGGAGGAATTGTAAATCCTGTCGGGTCAGCCCTGCCAACTGATTTACGACAATTGACAGGTCAGCAGGCCATTGCAGGGGAAGGGAGATCAGAAACCTAATTGTTATCTCCCCTTCTGGCTGTCCTGTGAGCTCCTTGACCTTGGAAAGCAATGCTAACCACCCACAGACCCTCGTCTTGCTCCTTTGTAATGCCAGGTTGGTCCAGAATAAACCTGAAATGCTCCATGATCTGATTCTGGATGAAGGGGTTGATCTAGTATGTATTATGGAGACTTAGTTGGGGGAGGCTGGTGGCCTGGTCTGGTCCTGGCTTCTTTCTCCAGGGTACTCTGTTGAGGAACAGGGGAGGGGAAGTGGGCAAGGAGGTGGAGTGGCTGTGATCTACAAGAACAATATCTCCCTTGCCAGGATCCCTGTCAAAGTGTCTGACCATATTGAATGTGTGTACCTAAGTTTGGGGACCAGGGATAGAATGGAACTTCTGTTGGTGTACTGATTGCCCAGCTGCCCAACTGAGTCCCTAATTCAGCTGACAGACTTGGTCTCGGGCTTGGCGTTGAAGTCTCCCAGGCTTGTCGTGCTGGGAGACTTCAATGTTCACTTTGGGACCAATTTGTCCGGGGCGACTCAGGAGTTCATAGCAGCCATGACGACGATGGGCCTATCCCAGGTGGTCTTGGGACTGATGCATATTGCTGGTCACACGCTTGATCTGGTCTTTCATTCTGAACAGGGTAGTGTTCTGTGGGTGGGGACACCTGTGATTTCCCCTTTGTCATGGACGGACTACTATCTGGTTACAGTTGGACTCACGACCATGTCCCACCTCTGCAGGGGCAGGGGGCCCATTAGGATGGTCCACCCAAGAAGGTTACTGGATCCAATTGGATTCCAAAAGCCTTAGAGGCATTTAATGTTGGCTCTGCTGGTGACTCTGTCAGCACTCTAGTGTAGAATTGGAATAATCAACTCACCAGGGCAATGGACATGATTGCTCCTAAGCATCCTCTCTGACCCGCTTCAAAACCAGCCTCTTGGTATACAGAAGAATTAAGGGGGATGAAGCAGTGAGGTAGATCAGAGCGCAAATGGAGGAAGACGACTTGGATCCAACAGATTATTACATAGAGAGCATTTGAAGATCTATGCTCGGGTGATATGCACGGCAAAGAAGCAATTCTTTTCCTCTTGTATCACCTCCGCAAGTTCACGTCCAGTAGAGTTGTAAAGGGGATAATGTGCACCCCTTCCCCCTTGAATCAGTACTTAGAACCAACAATTACGCATTGTAACATTTTTAATGAGTTCTTCGTGGACAAAATCTCTTGTATTTGGGCCAACTTGGATTCAAACTCTGCAATTGTTACAGAGGCAGATGCCAAGCTGTCCAGTAGCTCCCCTTATGTTATGACCCTGGATTATTTTCAGTTTGTGACTCCTGAGGATCTGGACAATTTGCTTGGAATGGTGCTGCCTACCACCTGCCCTCTTGATCCTTGTCTGACATGGCTTATACTATCTGGCAGGGAGGCTGTTGTAGAGGGCCTGGTAGAGATTATAAATGCTTCTCTGAGGGAGAGTAGGATGCCTCCTTGTCTTAAGGAGGCAATCTTTAGACCACTTAGGAACAAGCCTGCCTTGGATCCATCAGAGTTAAGCAACTACAGGTCTGTCTCCAACTTTCCACGGTTGGGCAAGATGATTTTGAAGGTGGTGGCCTCCCAGCTCCAGGCAGTCTTGGAGGAAACTGATTATCTAGACACATTTAAAACTGGCTTTTGGGTGGGCTATGGGGTGGAGACTGCCTTTGTCGGTCTGATAGATGATCTCCAATTGGGAATTGACGGAGTGTGACTCTGTTGGTCCTTTTGGATCTCTCGGCAGCTTTCGATACTATTGACCATAGTATCCTTCTGGAACATTTGAGGGGATTGGGGGTGCGAGGCATGGCTTTTCAGTAGTTCTGCTCCTACCTCACTGGGAGATTCGAAATGGTGTTGACTGGAGACTGTTGTTCTTCAAAATCTGAACTTTCATATGGTGTCCCTCAGAGCTCCATATTATCTCTGATGTTGTTTAACATCTACATGAAACCACTGGGAGAGATCATCAAGAATCTTGGTGCAGGGTGTTATCAATATGCTGATGACACTCAAATCTATTTCTTCATGTCGACATCATCAGGAGAAGGCAGAACCTACCTAAACACCTGTCTGGAGGCAGTGATGGGCTTGATGAGAGATAACAAACTGAGGCTGAGTCCAAATAAGATGGAGGTGCTTATTGTGTAGGGTCGAAACCCAGGAGACGATTTTGATCTGCCGGTTCTGGATGGGGTCATGCTCCCCTGGAAGGAACAGGTACGCAGTCTGGGGGTGCTTCTGTATCCAAACCTCTCCCTGGTGCCCTAGGTTAAGGCAGTGGCCAGAGGCGCTTTTTATCAGCTTTGGCTGATATGCCAGCTGCGCCCGTTTCTTTTGATGAACAACCTCAAAACAGTGGTACATCTGCTGGTAACCTCTAAGATGGATTACTTCAATGCACTCTGTGTGGGGTTGCCTTTGTACATGGTCCGGAAGCTGCAGTTGGTTCAGAACACGGCAGCCAAGTTGGTCTCTGGGTCATCTAGGAGACACCATATTACTCCTGTGTTGAAGGAATTGCACTGGCTGCTGATATGTTTCTGGGGAAAATACAAGGTGCTGGTCATTACCTATAAAGCCCTAAACAGCTTAGGCCCAGGGTATTCTGAAGCTCAGCCAGTTAAGTGTGTTTTGAATTGTTTAGTCAATCTGCAGTTAGGTTTCACTCTGCTCGAATACGTTGAAGCTGCCAAGCTGTTGTATCTGCTATCTTTACTTAGTGTATTTGTTGCTCAATGATAATTTTAATACTGGGTTTTAAATATATTTAATCTTTTGAATGATTTTAATTGTTAATTGATTTAATGTTTTAAATTATTTTAATTGTAAACTGCCCAGAGACCTACGTTTTGGGCGGTATCAAAATATTTTAAATAAATAAAATCTAGTCCAGCATTCTGTTTCACACACTGTCCCACCAGATGCCTCTGGGAAGCCCACAGGCTGAAGCTGAGGGCATGCCCTCTCTCCTGCTGTTGCTGCCCTGCAAATAATATTTAGAGACATCTTGCCTCTGAGGCTGGAGGTGGCCTATAGCCCTCAGACTAGTAGCCACTGATAGACTTGTCCTCCATGAATTTATCTAAGCCCTTCTTAAAGCCACCCAGGCTGTTGGTTTTCACCACATCTTGTGGCAGAAAATTCCATAGGTTAATTATGTGTTGTGTAAAAAAGTACTTCCTTTTGTCGGTCCACACTTCTTGGCAATCAGTTTTATGGGATGATCCCTGGTAATATTCTTCCATGTTTCCATTACACCCACTATATCTATGTTTTCATTAGCAACCAGGCACTCCAGCTCACCCATCTTGGCTTGGAGGCTTCTGGCATTGGCATATAAGCACCTATATGCTGAATCTCTTACCTGGGCGTTTTCCAGACTATACACTACAACAGGGTCAGGAGGTAACTTTGAAGTGTGCTTCCACACTTCCTGTGTCATGACACCGCAGTCCCTACGGGGACAGCAGGGTGCCTTTCACATTTCCAATGCCTTGTTGCCAATTTGATCGCTGCAATATAGAGCAAAGACATTGTACATCTGGCGTGAAAAAGTTGCTGTTCTTTTCGGGTTGTTAGTTGCTGCGAGACTGCTCCCCCTGCTGTTTACGTTCCGAATGTGACTTGCCCGAATGGAGGCATTTTGGTGCAGTTCCAGCAGCTAGTCTGGAAAGCGCCCTGGTGTGTACTATCTTTCTTATGGCCATTTGAATTCTTTGACAGGCTAGCACACCCTTCTGTCTGCTCTTTGCCTGGTTCTACTCTGACCCCTTCTGGTTTATCTGAAGTATTTACAACCCTCACACAGTTTTAGGGATGGCCTTTACCAAACCATGCATAATGGATCATTGTTCTTCAGAAGGCAGTGGGACGCACAGGAGAGTCTCTCTGCATGGTATCATGAGCTGGTAGAACTATCCTATTTATCTGAATCAAAGACTAGGCTTTTTTCAAGTTATTTGATGTTAGAAATTGGTGAAGGGGTGTCATCATAAATTCAGAGTTGTCTTCTGTTTTTGTAAATATGGTATACAGTAGTAGATGGCCCTTCAGGTAACATGGCCCTAAGCTGTTATAGGCTTCAAAGATTCAAATCATCACCTTGAATTGTGCCTAGAAAAACAGTGGCAAGTGGTACAGTAGCAGAGTAAATGAGCTGAACATCTGGCATTTGCCAGAACTCTTGCCATGGCATTCTGTACTAATTGTAATATCAAAAGGGTCTTCAAAGGCAGTCCACATAGAGCATGTTGAAGTAGTCTCACTATGAGGTGACAAGGACATGGATCTTTGTGACCAAGTCTGTCTGTACCAGGAACAGTCAGCAAATCAGCAAAAGCACCTGTGACCATGGCTACTACCTGGGCATCCAAGAGTAAAGCTCAATCCAGTACCTCTTCCAAACTGCCAACCTGCTCTTCTCTTTCTTCTAGAGAGTTTTCTCCATTCAGTGCTGAGCTGTAGGAATCAAAGATTGTAGAGGAGGACAAAGCCAGCTGGCTGTCTCATCTAAGCCTTGCAGCACTACCCACCTACTGTGCTCTTGAATGCAAATAAGCTGGGGCGTAGAGTAAGTTTAGCATAGGACACATGTTTCTTGTGCTGGTTAAACTCGACCAATTCCCTATAAAAACCCACGCAGGTCCAGTTTAATCAGTAATAGCTAGAGTAGCGATAGTCAGGTGTAAAAGCACCACAAACCCTATGAATCAAGGCCATGCACGGTGTTAGGAACAAAAGAGATGTAACACGGAAGATTAGATCTTTCAATGATTTTTCTTTCTTTTTTCCTTTTTCCATTTTAAACAGTTTTCAAGGTTCTACTTTTGATCAGAGTTGCGGTACTGAAGGAGCGGGTTTTAACCCATTCATTTCACACCATGTTCCAAAGCTAAACACTTGCCACCTGCAAGAGTTTTATTATCCCCACTGTGGGAAATATAGACGTATCATACAGGTGCCTGCATTTCTTGTAGGGCTAAACTGAAAGGTTTTTGATTGAGAACTTTTGGCTCCAAATTGGGAGTGAAAGGGGGTGTGAAACTAGGGGTCCACTTTGGTGATTTCCCCATAGGTGGTGAAATGGAGGGGAAGAGAAAGACTTGGTGTGGGCTCTCTGCTAGGTGGTGGTGGTATTTGCTGCAGCATCTTTAGCTAACACTACCTACTAGTCAAACCCCCACCCACAACCTTTCACCTTCTTCTACTACCCCTCTGTAAATTGCTTTAATGCCCCTTATTTTCACTGCATAGAAAGATACTTGGCCCTAATTTTTTCTTCTGCTAGGCTAATATTGGCTCTGGGGGATGTGAATGATTTAGATTACAGGAAAATGTTGTGAAAGGAGGATTTCTCTCTCTCTCTCTCTCTCTCTCTCTCTCTAGCGCTCTGATCACATTTGGAGCCCGCACTAGCACTCTGATCACATTTGGAGCCCATAGAAGTGCTTTTCTGTATAGTTAAACAAGTTGACAAATCTGATCATGAATCTCCCATGCCTGTTTAAGCCTGAGTTACGTTATATAGCAGATGTTCATTGTGATATTGATTTATCAGGACACTACTGTCCAAAAACCTATTACTGAAGCCAACATGTAGGACAAAATCCCTAGAAGGGCAGTGTGGCACAGTGTGTCACACAGTGGTGGTTTGTTTTGTTTTTTTGGTCTTTACTGCTTGCGAGTAGGTGTGCTTTGCCTTTATCTCCTACAATAATCACTAAAGTTAGCACTGGAAATAGTGTATGGCCCTTGGCTGTGTTCTGAAACAGGTAGGCAGTTATACATTGTTCTTAGATGAAGTGTATGCAAATATATAAAGCATGATGTTAGAAATCCCCTAGGTTCAATGGAGATGTGAAATCAATAAACACAGTGTTGTGTTTAAATTGCTGAGATGGTCAATACAATATGTTTTATTGGGTTATTTTCCTTCATGGCTTTCACGTCAACATTATGAATTTTCTGTCTTGGCAGCTAACTCACTACAAAGCAATGAGATTTACCTTTTAAAGTCACAGAATTAATTCAGCTAGAGTCAGAATACCCCGAAACCTCTCATATATAGAATCAGATACCACAAAGACAAGCTGAAGATGTTTTATAAAACTCATTGTTACTAGAATTTTGCTTAAACTGTGCATTTTATCACTGGCAATACAGTCACTGCATACAATCGCTTCATAAATGTTTGAAATGAAGTATAGCTTGAGGCTCTGTCCAATAAAATGAACAATTAAATATTTACTGTCAATATTGTGATTAGCAATCACTGGCAATGGTGAAATTGTGCATCAATTAAGTTTAGTAGCCCACTCAATTTCAAGATACTTCCCCCCCCCACCCCCGCTGTCAAGAAACACCTCTCCTAAAAGCCACAGTTATTTTAAAATAGCTGTGACTCAGTGGAATCAGGTAACTTATTCTTAATGCTAGTGAAATACAAAACCGAAGAGGAAAATTTGAGGAAAGCTTCCACAGGGCTGAAATCCTGTGTGGTTACTGAACGCTTGTTTCCAGATGTCCATGTAATGAGCTTATTTAGAACACTTCTGGCTTTTTGGCCTTTTGTAGCAATACTGTTTTTGAGCAAGGTGAAATGAAAAACAAGAGCAATAAATGAAATGCATATGTGCCAGCATGACTTGTGACCCAGCAAGCTGATTGGAGCCCACCAGCCTTTATAGTGGCTCAGTAGCCGGGGGGCGGGGCAGTGGGGGGTTGCAAAATTGAGGTTGCAAAATTGGAGTGTGTTTATCAAGTCAGCCAGTACATGGCTGGTGAGCTGTGTTTACCTTGGTGGCTTACCAATGCATGATCTACAGTATAAAAAGGACCGACATGGGGCTGTTTCACATGTTCATTGGCAAGTGTTAATTTCAGAGGCGTAACTAGGGAAAACGGCGCCCGGGGCAAGCACTGAAATGGTGCCCCCCGTGCCCCCCCGCCAGCCCCCCAACATACTACATTATACTTAGGTTTTTCCTCACAAGTGGCCGCCGCCAAGCCAGGCCACTGACTGGCTGCCAGGCGCCAGCAAAGCAATGGGGGGGGGCGCAGGCGGCGCGGAAGGGACCGCTCGTGGGGAAGGGGGCACCGACGTGCTCCCTTGACTGCTGCAGCGCTGCTGCACTGAGCAGGAAACATTTGTATTAACAAAAATTTTTTTAAAAAATTAAAATAAAATTTTTCATGGCGGCGCCCCCCACGTGACCAGAAAAGATGGCGCCCGGGGCACGTGCCCCCCCTGCCCCCCTATAGTTACGCCTCTGGTTAATTTACTACAGTGTGTACATGTGACAGGGAGCCACACCAACTCCTAGTTTATTAGAGTATGCAACCATATCCTGCCTGCCCCCTCCCCCACACACACTGTCTTGGCAATGACTTGGGGTTAATGTAACATAATATATTTGTAATTATTAATAGAGGAAAGAGTAAACTGTCTGCCTCATAGCCACCCGCAGTAGGCTTGCTTAATGGGTGGCTTCTTGCAGTTGGAAAGAGGTTTGTCCCCAAATGGGGCATTTGCTTTGCCCAGAAGAAAGATACCTTCAGCAGCATAGCATTGTCACTACTACAACTATGACATCACGTTATAGTCTATGACACTGTTCTGTGGCAGCAGTTGATACACTCCTGCTTTATCATTTGCTTGCTAGCAAAGAAAAGCTTAGGATCGCTCTAAATCAGAGCCTCGTGTGCATTGCAATATACAAAAATGAAACTGTTGCATTCTTGCAATGAATGAATGATCATGAATAATCACTGGAGGTGCTTGTGCCTGAAATCATTACAGGGCCACTTGTGTATTTTATACCTCCAGAGGTGCTCTTACCCCTGGACTTTGGGGCCTCCACAGCCCCTTTGGCCCCCAAAATACTCTTTAGTCTGTTCTGGGTGGTGTGGTCGCCTGATGGAGCATGATGGTGCTTAATCTGCGGGGGGGGGGGGGGTGGCTCCAAAGGCCTTTAGGTCCAGGCTCAAAAATGATCTAGGTGCTCCTGTGCCTCCCAGAATTACTTTATAGTACATATCAGCCACACACATTGGGCACAATATAGTCTGCTCCTTGTGAATGACAATTGCAAATCTTCTAAAAATAGTGTAAATTTTCTTCTTATAAATCAATTTTTCTGATGTCTCAGGTTAACATATATGTGTGATCATTTGCTTGTATTCTTTTGGATAATTTCACAAACGGCGATACGCTAGTCCCTCACCTCTTCCTTCCTTCCAGGGGCATAACTATAATAGGGCAAGGGGAGACAGTTGTCTGGGGGCCCACTGCCTTGAGGGGGCCCCCAGAGGCAAGTCAGCTGCGCACCACAAGTCAGAGGCAAGTCAGATTCCCTCAGCTGCGCACTCGCCTGGGCTTCATTCAGTTGTACTCATCCTCCGTAATTGATGTGAGTATTGAGACCTGGAGCTACCAGAACAGCATGTCTTTCTCTAGAACCATTAAATGACTTGCAGGTCCACAAAACCTTTTAAAAAATAATTTAGGATGAGCCTCATTTAAGATCTCTTTACTTCATGAGCTGAGCTTCAGTGATTGGGGGAGGGGGTCCATTTTAAAATCTTGTCTCTGGGCCCACTCCAAGCTTGCTACGCCCCTGCTTCCTTCCTTCCTTCTTTCCTCCACCCCACCCTCCTGTGTACACTCCTTCTCATGCAAGATTCTGCTACTGCTGACTCTCCTCCCATATCAGAACCTCCAATTCACACAGAGCTGTGGATGAGTATTTTCATTCACAAGGAGCTGACTATATTGTGCCCAATATGCTGAGGTTGATAATCTGGACAGGTTCTAGGGAACTACCTATACCAGCCCAAAGACAGTCTTTTAAAAAATAAAATAGTAAATGACAATAGACTGTTTTCCATGGTCTTGATAACCTGTAGAAAGGACATACAAATGCAGGCATAAATTATGTTTTATTTGGTGGTAGTATAAAGATAGTGCACACCCACTGAGTAATGGGCAACTCACTTTCATTGAGCACCTGTTCTGAGACTGACTAAATTACTGTACAACAGGAAAAAGTGGTTCTGTGAATCTACTCTGAGACCCTTCTCCTTTGAAGTAAGTCCAACTTATTACAAGTAAATATACTTAGGATCACATTCTTAGTTCTTTTTTCTTTTAAAAAGTAAGCATTTAAGAAAGAGAAAAGGAATCAGTATACATAAATTAAAATAATTTAAATGGATAAAATAGAGAATATACATCTGTGCAGTAGTATGTGATATCCTGAGTAGCTGAGATCCTGGCTCATTGTCAGATAGATCTGAACTATTGGTTGTAAGCATTTAATATTGACACAAGTATCATAGATTTGTATAATGCACATTCAGAATTGGCACACTACTGAAATACAGGAATCTTCACGTATTCAGCTGTGGTATGTCATTATTTCATATCTCTTTTGCCTCTCCACTGGTCCAATTATTTTTTCTCTCTGGGCATCTCTGGATGTTCCTCTCTTGATCTTCCTGTCACATGAGAAGAACTATACACTCTATATGAACCACAAAAAAGAATATTAATGTTTGTTATCATGATCTTTATTTTCCTTATTGTAATAATTACTTTTATTAAATAATATATCTGCTCTTATGTTGAATTAGAGAATCAAGACTGATCTTTGGATATACAAAGATATTATGATATATAATTGACATTATATGTGTTTGGGATCAGCCATAGTTTAAAAATGGTGCTCAAGCTTTCATATTTGATAGAATTCTTTATCAGACAAAATTAGAGTTAGAGCAGCAACAACAAAAAGTGTCCACTCTGTTTTTATTCTAAGTAGAAATGCTTGACTAACAAGTAGAAGGTTGCCAGTTTGAATCCCCGCTGGTATGTTTCCCAGACTATGGGAAACACCTATATCGGGCAGCAGCAATACAGGAAGATGCTGAAAGGCATCATCTCATACTGCATGGGAGGAGGCAATGGTCAGCCCCTCCTGTATTCTACCAAAAGAAAACCACAGGGCTCTGTGGGCACCAGGAGTCAAAATCGACTTGACGGCACACTTTACCTTTAGTATATGCAGACAAAAACCCCAGCAAGCAAACACTTCTTAATTAGTTTTCCCAAATGAATGGTACTTAATGGTTTTCTAATAAGCAATGGTAAATGCAACTCTTGTGAAGGTATCAAATTGTTGAGCTGACACACATACTTCAAAGAAGAGAAGGAACGGCAAGAAACTATGCTTTGGAAGATGTAATATTCAAAGAACAAACACCACAGAAAAAAGCTTACCTATACAAGTGTCAAATTCCGGATTTTTCTTGGATTGACTGGGTAAGCAGTAATTCTTGGTGGGAGTACTGTGTCGTCATGTCCATCATATGGGACCTATAAATGATACAGGTAAACTACTTTAATAGACCATCTATATAGATTCAATACAAATCGCTCCAATAAACCAAAGTCTTTATTCAGCAAAAGTTAGTCATGACTCAGTCCCATTGGAACCAATAGTAAACATTCACTGGGAGTAACTTAGTCAAGACTAACTTAAGCTGGATCAGGCCGAAATGAATTAAATGACTAAATGCATGTCTGTCCAGCTAAATTAGTTGAGAGAGGCTGGTGGAGTTGAAGCAGGAATTCCGGCTATGGTGGAGGAGAGGAAGAGCTCTGCACAACTCTGAGAACAGTTGGGGAAGATCAGTGGGGTACATTGTTGGAGGGCAGCACCTCACTGCTCCACCTCAGGCACTAGGAGGGGGCTGGGGCTTGCCCTAACCAAATGTGTTTGTTTCATGCACATGACAACCATTGAAAGTGTTGACACATGTTATTTGTAACTGATATATCTGCCACATGAGAGATGTGTTCTATATCCATAAGGTGGCATTTTATATAAGAATCAATATCTTATTTCACACCAAATATTCAAAAAGTAGACATTTAGTGATTCAACAATAAGGGCCCCAAACCAACAAGGTGATTCATACAGAGAAACCTAAGCCCAATTCTTGCTTGCTTCTGAAATGATACAGAATAGCAAACTTTGCAGTTTTGTTCCAATATAAATTAAAGCCAATACTTTGAAAAATGATCAAAGATCACAGTGGGAGGTTCAACAAGAACATGGCATTTAGTTGGTTGGGGTCCCCCCCACCCCGCCCCCCTTTTGAGACCCTTTCTGCATCACTGTGGTTCCTTACTGTAAATTACATTCATCAGTAAAATTACATTTTACAATATGTTGTTTTGTAGGGTTGCTTTTTTTTTTTACATATAGCAGTCACACCTATTCTATAAATTACTGATCTTTAAAGAGTAAATTCAGCAACTCTGCTATCTTTTGGTGTTCCACATGTGTTTAACATCTTAAAGTGTGTGTGTGTGTCCGTCCGTCTGTCCGTATATGAATCAATTATTTAACAAGCTGTAGAGAGGGGTGTTAAATAACAAATTGTCCAATATCATCGTGGTATACAACTGCCAACACCTCTGAAAAGCCACAGGATACTTTCCACACATCTGAGAAACTGACACATACCTCTGAAACCTATCCCAATTCTCTTTACCATGTAAAAACTGCCTAACAATGATCTTCAGTATTTTTTCAAGTGGGGGCTATAGGAGGTTTGGCAAAACACACACACACACACACACCCCTCCCAATATGAGAACCATTTCATAGCATGCAGACCTTTGTACAGTGCTGCACTTTCCCCAGTGTCAGAGCCTTTGAGAGAAACAGAGCCCAGCGCCAGCCCAGCTCTAACTTGGAAAGTGAGCATGGAGCACTGCAAAGGATAGAACTCTATGGGGGAAGTGCTGCAAAGGACAAATACTCTGAAAAACGACCCTGGCAGCACTGTGCAGTGGGAACAGTTGGCTCTGTGAGGTACCAGGGGGTTTGTGTGGCGATTCAGTTTCGGACAAAACTTTGCAGAGGTTTAATAAGCCACCATCGGGGAACTGCATCTAGGATGGATGGAACCACCCCTGGCTCCCAGGCCTTGCAGTGAATAATAGTGGCCTATGCAACATTTCAAAATTGACAGCTTCAGTCATTAATTTGGCTTCAGAAATGTAGATAGAAATAAATTGACAAAATGCACAAGTGAACTGTTTGGGCTGACTGATAAACTAGACACCCAAATGCCAAATCTTCTGACGTCATGTTTTGGGGGTAACATTTGGTGTGTTCAGCCACTCATCTCAAACTTGCCTGTGATGCCTGTAATTGGACTTTAGATACTGATCTGCAGACAGTGAGACAAGGATTTCAGCTGCACCAAGTATCCCATAATTCCTGCTATGACATCAATGAGATGCATGATATGTGCACATCTGTTGTTAGGGACAGAGTTCTGAACTTTTAATTTGCCAGATGGCAGCTCCTCAGACACTGATGCTCTGGAAATGTGAGACAAACCAGAGATCCTGTCAATTGTTATCTATCTCAAATAAAAATAAACTAGGAAAATAGCACGATAAGAGTAGGTGTGCTTACTGTACATATCTGTTATCTTTACTAACAGCCACAGTTGCTGCTGATCAGAGATACAGGGCAGGATTCAGGGAGCTACATTTATAACTTCATGAAGCTAATGATAGTTAGCACTAAACATGTAATATCGTTTCCTGAAGTAAGAAGACGTAAAAAGGATGGCACTGAATCCTTTTAATGAAGTGACACCCAGAGACTCACTTGGGACCCACATGTGAGAGACAGAGCGGCAGTTCCCACAATCAGTGGGAGCTGCCTGGAGAGGATTTGTGGGGAGAGCATATAAGAGCAAGCTAAGTCTGCTCTCCCTGCAGACGAGCAGTCAGTCTGCTCCAGGCGGCCACAGCAGCTGCCCACACGACTGCCGGCTTCATCACAGAGCTGGCGGGGCTTCGGAGTTCAGGGGCCGCGTGGCCCCCAGAAGCTCCAGCATGCCCTGCGTGAGCTTTTCACCTCCGAGGGTCTCCTCATGAGTTGCTGCAGCACGGAGCCATGCCGTGGCAACTCATGATCAGAAAAACTGGGTTTGCAGAGCACTCGCTCTGCAAACCAAGTTGGAGTGCCAGGCTACTTAAGCGGGTGACCCGCTAAAGAACCACTGGGCTCATCTCCGCTAGCCCGATTTTCTCCCATCGTGTAAATAGCCTCAGAGTCATGTTGATGAGCTGTAGGTAGATAGCAGCTTGTAGCCCACCATCAGGATGGACTGCAAGTGGGAAACAATGGGATGTAAAAATGTAACTAACAGGTTGCCTTGCAGGTACAATCCCCAGTCCCTGCATAAACTCCTCTGGCCCCAGCGAAATAATTGCAATGGCTGCATAAACGATGAGGCTCTACAACAGTTCAGATGATTGGGCTATCAGACAAATTCATGGCTGGATCATGGTGGATCCCCACCAATGCAAGACAAGTCTGAAATGGCCCATTTGTGTCCTTTTTCATTCATTATGAAACAAATAGGGAAGGTTGCTAAATTAAGGAATTCATTCATTTTCATACTGGCAATGGGCTTTGTAGCATGAGGGGTAGACTCTCCCCCCCCCTTTTTAACTTGAACAGGAGCAGCAGAGGTCCATTGCACAGCTGGTCTTTGCAGTAGCCGTTTGTTTCCTATGATGAAAAAATCATGGTTGCATATGAATGGGAGACTACATGTGTAAGCGCTGTAAGATATTGCCCTTAGGGGATGGAGGAGCATCTGGAAGGAGCATCTGCATGTTTGCATGCAGAAGGTAACAAGTTCCCTTCCTGGCATCTCCATCATAGGGCTGAGAGAGACTCCTGCCTGAAACGCTGAAGAAGTCGCTGCCAGTCTGTGTAGATAATATTGAGCTAGATGGACCAATGGTCTGATTCAGTATATGGCAGCTTCCTATATTCCTATGATGTCCCAGAAATTGCATTGTTCTTGGACACTGTGGGAAAGGTGGACACCACCAGAGGGCATTTTTTGGTGGTAGTGGCCATTAGAGATGTGCACAAACAAGTGTGGCGCTCCCTTTCTGGAGCACCGAACCTGTTCTAATGCAGATGTTCGAGCCAGCTTAAGGAGCTGATTACCTCCTCATGCCCTCCCTGCCACTTCCCCTCATCAGCAATTCATTTAGAAACAGCAGTGCGGGGCTGCAGCATTCCTTCCTGCAGCCCCAATCAGTGTCAGCATGCAAATAATTAGGGACCATGCGTGCTGGTTATTTGCAGGCTGATAGATCGGGGCTGCAGGAAGGAACACTGCAGCCCCACACAGCTGTTTCTAAATGAAGCATCGGTGGGGGGAAAGTGGCGGGGAGGGGGCAAGCAGGTAAGGCACTCCTTAACCTGTTTGTTAAAGGCACCCCTCCCCACCCCGCAAGGGAGTGCACTGACAGCTCATGCACACCCCTAGTGGCCATCGCCACCCCACCACCAAATAGCCTGGAACTAAGCAAGAAAGGATTTCTTCCATTCTAGTCCTTTATTGATTCTCTGGCATAATCTGCTCTGCATTCTAAAGGGTAAAGTGTGCAGTCAAGTCGATTTTGACTCCTGGCACCCACAGAGCCCTGTGGTTTTCTTTGGCAGAATACAAAGGGGTTTATCATTGCCTCTTCCCGCACAGTATGAGATGATGCCTTTCAGCATCTTTCTATATCGCTGCTGCCTGATATAGTACCAGTGGGGATTCGAACTGGCAACCTTCTGCTTGTCAGTCAAGCATTTCCCCACTGTGTCACTTAAGGTAACGTTCTGCATTCTCCTCCTCCTGAATTCTAGGCCTCTTGCAGAGAGCAATCAAAAGCACTGGAAGCACTTTTGCAACCACTGTTTTACTCTGTTTCCACACACTTCAGCAGGTTTCCGTAGTCTTAAGCAATACGAATTTACTCTCTGTCCATATGCACAGCAGAGTCCTAGCATGATTTTCTCAGTTCCACCTGCTGGCCAGCTCTTGCTTTCTGTGAAGAACTGATTACTGCTTATCTGACAAATAGTGGTTCTTCACAGAAAGCAAGAGCTGGCCAGCAGGTGGCACTGAGAAAATTGTGCTAGGCCTCTGATGTGCATAGACCTCTGATGTGCAAAGGAGAAAATCACACTTGGAAAAGTGCTGTTTCGGTGTTCCTTATTGCCATCTGGAAGAACCCTTAGTTTAAAGAATTTCTAAGATTTATTCTGGAATTGGTGCATGACAGTTTCCCACAGCTTTCACTTCCTTTAGTTCCAGTACATTTCTCTCTACATTAATGATCAGCATATGTGCATTTGATCAAACATATGATTCCATCAAGTTTTATGAGTATCAAGTCATGTTTCTTTAAACAGTTGCCTTTGTGTCTTCCCCACTGCCTATTCTGTGTGTGTGTGTGTGTGTGCGCGCGCACGCCTGTCTGTCTAGATGTATGTTTCTGCTCTTCTTTCTCTACGTACATTCTGGTATTGACCTGATTTTAAATGAAAGTGTACAGGAACAAATTGCTTAAATTTGATTTGCATGACACGTATTTGGACCATATTTGGGATTTCTGTTTTTCTCACTGAAAACACTGAGCCACGAAAGTCACATTAGTAAGTATTATAAGAAACACTCTTCTTAACCACAGATCATTGCCTCATGTCTACCACAGCAGTCTTTGTTATTTTTTTAATCACATTTGGCATTGGTTTTATTAGCCCCAAGTTTGTTTTATTAATTTCAAAATGCATCCTACCTCTATATACAACATCCCATTCAACACATTACAAAAAAACATTCCAACAGATTGCAAATATTTATTGGTTAATGTATGTATGTATTTGTATTTTTAGATTTTTAGCTTACTTCTTCCACCTAGTGGCCCTCAAACCAAATTACTGTGAATCAAACCAGATAACATATAGAAAGGTTTCTAACACTGACATATCAAAACAAATCCCTTCCAATTCCATTAAACCAATTCCATCACAACCACCAATGAGTATATGCACCACTGAATAAGTACCCCCAGACCATGAACCTTCATCACCATTTCTTAATATTTGTTCTTTTGAAATGTTTATAATTCCCATTATCCCAGTTTTATAACTGCACAAACTCTTTACTGGCTATGTGGGGGGAAAACATATATCTTTTAACTGCAGCAGCTTTTTAATATAACTCTGGCTTCTCAATGTCTTGTCTGGTTTTAACTGCCAAAGTCCTCAATCAATCGATCAATATGCTATATGGTGTGGATCATCCTACTGAAATTCACTGTTGGCATAGTTTTCATTATTTAATTATTTAGTAAAGTTTTATATGTCACCTTTCCACCTTCAAAAAGACAGTCAAAACTGTTCACAACAAAAATCATAACATAAAATCAAAAATCGAAATCAGCAAATCAATTAAAATACTCATTAGCCTTTTCATTATATGAAGCTCTGCCTCCCTTTAAAACATTTCCTGGAGTCCAGCTTCAAGCAATGCTATTGCTCATCATTCCTTCCTCTTACGTCAGCAGTCTTGCCATGAAACTAGATGGCATTCCTGCTTTAGAACACAATCATGGAACATGCAACTTTACCTGGATGGAGTATGCTTGGCCACAGTTACCTCTGCTCTGGTAACCCCCCACTTAGATTACAATGTGTTGTATATGGGACTGCCTTTGAAAACATTCCAGAATCTGCAGTTGGTCCAACATAGGACAAAAAGATTATTAACTGGGTTTGGGCATTTTGATCTTATTATGCCAGTGCTTTGTCAGCTACACTGGCTCCCAGTCTATTTCCAGGTCCAATTCAAAGTACTGGTTTGAACCTTTAAAGCTCTAAATGGCTTGGGACCAGGTTATCTGAGAGAGTGCCTTGCCTCTTATGTCCCAACTCATACCATAAGATCTTCTTCTGAATGCCCCTGCCAATTGAGGTGAGGCAGGTGGCTACTAGGGAGAGGACCTTTTTGGTGGTGACACCCCATTTATGGAACAGCCTCCCTAGTAAGGCTTGCCTGGCATTGCCACTTTGTTCTTTTAGATGCCAGGCGAAGACCTTTCCCTTTACTCAGGCTTCTTAAAATTGATCTTTTTGTGTATTTCCTATTTTCATTTTTTCCTATTGTAATTCATTAGTTTTGTGTTATGTGTTTTAATGTGTTGTTCTGAACCACCCAGAGAACAATTTGTTATGGCGAGGCTAACAAATAAAAAGCCGGGTCTCACGATCAGTGAGACCCGGTTTGTGAAGCTAAGCGGGGAGAGCGGGCTAAGCCCACTCTCCCCACAGATGATCAGGGCAGGAGCCCTGGGTGGCTGGATTGGCCGCCCACACAATTGCTGGCTCTGTGACGGAGCCGGCGCGGGCTGGGGAGTTCGGGGGCCACGCTGCGAGCACTCAAGGCATACTGGGGAGACCCCTGGAGCCGGGAGGCGGCTTTTCACCTCCTCTCCAGGGTCTACTCGTGAGTAGCCGTGGTGCGGAGTCACGCTGTGGCTACTCACGATCGGGAAGCCCAGGTTAGTGAAGTATTCACTTTGCTAACCTGGGCTTAGGGGAGGGCTACAAAAGCAGGTGACCCGCTTTGACTCAGCTGAGCTTGGCTGTGAGCCTGGTGAGTCTCACAATCGATTGAAAGTGGGCTAAGCACCCTTAGCCTGCTTTCCACTGATCGTCAGAATAGCTCCAAAGTGTTGTTGTTGCTGTTGCTGTTTGTTTGTTATGGAAGGTTATGGCTGCTGCCACCGGGCTGCCTTGAGGCTTCCATGAGTGGGGGAAAGAACAGGCTGGTGGAATGTTCAGGCTACCTCAGAAAAACTGCCTGCCCTGTAATGAATCATTAAACACCTAAAGAAATAGACACTCCATCTGGCTTCAACCCTACAATTGTAGTAAATAATGGGCAGGATCTGGACAAGTGATGTGTTTGCATAATTCAAGATGATACCTACCTCTAAGTGGTTTGTGCTACTCCTCAATGTTGCACAACTAATAGTGGAAAACCTTTCTAAGGGCAAATACAAAACCGTGCAATATGTTTTGCAACATGCTGTGTAGCAATTAGTTAGCATAACAGTTAGTGCCTCATATTGCATCAGAAGTAGTGCAACATCTTCTGTAAGTTCAAGAACTAGTCAGAAACAGATTGCATTCTTTGCACAGTATCCTTAAGAAACATCCTTAAAAATACTAGTTTGGGGCATGCTCAGTATCTTAAAATAGTTACATCCCCTATGCAGAAAACACTGCTGAAGTCTGCTCTGGATGTGACTTGAGTGTGGGTTACTGCTGGGTTCACATGGGAGGCTGAACTCTGAGTGCCTTTGTCTTAGTGCTGGGATGTATTTGCTTCCTCTGAAATGCTTGCATTCTATGTTGTTCTGGCAGAGTCCCAGGTTGTGGGTGCTGACTCTTCTTTTGTTGAGTTCTGCGATGAATATGCTGCTTCCTGAACTGCTGGGCGATGGGTTGAAGATCTTGGGTGCGGGACTGCTCTGACTGATGAGGTAGCCTTCTAGTGTGTGTACGCTGATGCTGACCACTGGTTTCCCACCTTTGGGAATGCCCCTTTCTGTCATAGTGACGTTGGCCTTTAGGTGGCTGAGTCTGAGGGTGCCGCTTCCAGCTATACAGCTGATGAGTTCGGGATTTCTGAATCTCTGAGGGGGTGATCCTGAATTGCAATTGACGGATCCTCCCAGAACGCTGTGCTGAGTCTTTTTGTAAATTTTGGTTAAAGTGATACTGGGATGGAATAGGGGATATGCGTTGCAAAGACTGTGAAGGACTAGAAAAGGGTGATGAGATCTGTGCAAGAAAATGAAGCAGAGCATGGTAAATAATATGCAGGCTGCTGTGGTCTATGTGTTATGTACCATTTGCAGTGCGATTACCTTGGTTCCCGTTTGCAACTATGTGGGAGTGGTCAGTTGCAGTCTTGGGTGTGCAACCAGTGAGTTAATGTGCTGTTCCTTTGTTCTCATAACTCCAAGCAGTTATATGCTTTGTGATCCAGATTCAATAAAGATATGCTATTTCAAGAATCGGGCTGATACTGACCAAGGATAACAGAATGTACAGGGGGTCTATGGACTGAGTACTTCCTTGGAACACACTAAATAAAAGAATATTGTAGCTGTACTATCAGGTGTATTCATAATAGTGCAGATACCAATGAATGAATGAATGAATGAATGAATGAATGAAATCAAGGTTGTTCTCATAGCCATGAGAGGGATGGGAAGGGAGGGTGGGTGGGAGGGAAGGCAGGGTTGAACCTACTTCTCCCCAAACAAGCGATGATTTCCTTTTTGGTGTGCTGCCACATGCCCACATGATCCTTGGAACCTTCAGCATGCACAGATCACTGGAGGCCAGGAAAACAAGCCCCTGCCTCCAGGAGTCTCATAAATGTACCACATGATAAGCACAGTGCATTGGGGGATTCCCCCGTGAGTCAGATGCTCTAGGCACCCAACTTTGTGTGTATTTGGGCTGCATGCAACCTGAGCACCCCCATGATTCGGAACCTGGGGTTAAGGGTGCACTCATGCCCTTTAACCCAGGTTAAAGCAGGGGGTAAATTCCAAGGCTTGCGTGGGAGGCAGCACCAGATTGGCCTCAATCCCGGCGCTGCACAGGAGCAGCCCATCCCCGGCTTGGGCTGCCCAAGCCCAGGTTAGCTACTCGTGTGCACAGCCTCATTTTGTGGCTACACCAAAGATCCACAAGTATATGAGAACTTAATAGTAAGCATGACTGAGGTTTTGGAAATTCTGGGCCTTTTTAGTCTGCCAGTATGATAAAATATTGTCGATTGAGGCTTTCTGCATATGGTTTTCATAACTTAACATTGGCTATATCATTCTTTTGTGAGAAATAATGATTCATCATACAGAGGAAAGTAATTCATTTTCACCGGGAAAGATGTTGGCATTTGCATTCTCATGGTAAACACATTAAGTGGTACCATTTCCATTTATTCCAACCTGCCCTTAAATAATATAATATCAAGATGGAGTCCTGTTCTTAAAGACTGCAAGCCATCTCCTGTGCCTCTATAATGACTTCGTAGAGTATCAAGGAAGTGGAGTGAGTTGAATTATTTGCCCTCCAGGGTAGGAAGGTAGGTAGGTAGATGAGCCTTTGCTTCCTACTGCCTTGCTTCATAAATGGGATAAGACAGCTTCAGCATTCTTTCTGTCATCTTGGGAGGAGAAGCTTTGAGGTGGAAGACAGGGTAGTTAACCCTTAATTCCATAATCAGTCTCTCAGGGAAGACTGGACAGCAGAATTTTGTAGTTTCCTACTCTTGTAATTATAACATGAAATCATGTTTTGGGGTCTTTGTTCTGGTATATTTCAGGAATTTGGAGACTGATTTCACATCTCACATTACTCTTTGAAATCCAAAAGACTAGGAAAAAGTGGCAGTTAGGAAAGTAAGGCAAGGAGCAGGGTTGCCTGTGAAGGAGTGAAGAACTCATTTATGTGTTCACACAAAACCCATGACATGGCATTACATTGCTCATTTAGATTTTTTGAGTTCTCTTGAAGTTCCATTATTATGTAACATGTTCCTTTTTTCAGTAGAGATGGGCAGAATTTCAGGTTTCTACTCTAGAATAAATATAGCATCCAGGATTGTAGTCTGATGTTTGCTGAACTTCTGCCTCCCACTCAGGAATCCATTTCAGATTCTAGGGGCATGATTTCATGCACTCTAACATGTATTAAAAGATGGCTGGTTCTCATTAGTTTCAGCAGCTTAGAAATCTTTCAGCTGAACTTTGTAGGGCACACCATGTCTGCATAGATGCCTCCAGAATTGATATCATGATAGCATAGAAGATATCTAGGTATGCCTATATAAAGGAAGACAAAATCTTAAAGATTCCAGTTAGTCTCTGGTTTGACTTGGTTGTTGCAGTTCTATAAAGGGCAGAAAGGGAAAAATGCTATCAAGTTCCAGCTGTTTGTAGAAATCAGTGGCACTCTACTATGTTTGTTTAGCATTCTGTAGCAAACATTAGCACACACTCTGACTTCACCTCAATCGGGAAATGACTTGCCTTGCAAGCATGAGGTTGCCAGTTCAAATCCCCGCTGGTACTTATATCAGGCAGCAGCGATACAGAAAGATGCTGTAAGGCATCATCTCATACTACACGGGATGAGGCAATGGTAAACCCCTCCTGTATTCTACCAAAGGACTCTGTGATCGCCAGGATTCGACACCAACTCGATGGCACACTTTGCCTTTACATTGTACTGAAGATCTCATAGGAACATAGGAAACTGCCATATACTGAGTCAGACCATTGGTTTAGCTAGGTCAGTATTGTCTTCACAGACTGGCATTGGCTTCTCCAAGGTTGCAGGCAGGAATCTCTCTCAGCCCTAGCTTGGAGAAGCCAGGGAGAGAACTTGAAACCTTCTGCTCTTCCCAGAGCGGCTTCATCCCCTGAGGAGAATATCTTGCAGTGCTCACACATCAAGTCTCCCAGGGCGTGCAACCAGGGCAGACCCTGCTTAGCTATGGGGACAAGTCATGCTTGCTACCACAACAAGACCAGCTCTCCTCCCCTTAATCTCATCCATGGCAAAAGCAGAGATACTCCAAGTAAACAGTTCTGCCATTGTGTCTCTGCACCACTGCTGAAGAATAAGTGTCCACTGTGATCACAGCTGCACAATGGTAGGCAGAAGCAGGGGGTGCTCCTTCTTCAGCAGCAATGCCATTTTAGATTGCTCAGGTGCCACACACCCCTGATGTACATCAGGTTGCAAGGGCATCTGGGAAATCTAATATTGTATTAGCATCCACAAATGAAGACAGAAGAGCATCCACTGCTGCACAGTAGGCTGGTCAGAAGAATGCATTGTGGGGGTAGTGGGGCTTTCTATGCAGTGGTGGGCAGCAGTGGCAACAGCAGAAGTTTCTTCTTCAGCACCACAACCCACAGCTAGAGCAGTGGCAGGTCCTGGGGCATCTGTGAAATCAAAAATGGTGTCACTGCTCTAGATGGAGGGCACTTTCCAGATTGCAAGTCTTACACCCCAAAACACAGTGTAAACTGCAACATTTTGTGGCGTCGAATTCAAACTGCATTTGAGATCCGTTGTAAGGGGGCAAGCCTCCTACAATGGGCAAATACAGCTAATTTTTCGCAACGCAGATGCAACATTATAGGGCTGTTATGTAGCAATAAAATCTGAAAGAAGGCATTGGATATATGAACGGCACCTTCCTTACAACGCAGGGGTTTCAATGTCAAAACACAGGCAATATGGAAGCACACTTAAGGGACCCGTTGCATCCCTTAAGCGTGCAATCTGGAAAGTGCCCAGGCTGAAGGAGGAGTGTCTGCTGCCCGATATGTTTTCCTGGGCTCCACTGGTAAGAGGTATGGCCAATGCACAATGTTGGGGAGGAACAGGGGCCTAGCATGCCCAGTGCATCATCAGGGGCCCACAGTAACCTGATACTGGCCCTGCCTACAGTTCCAAACTGCATGGTGATTGTTTGGATCTTTTCCAAAATGCTATACTGTATGAAAGAATAGCATTAATAATACTTGTCTTTGTACTTAGTTAATAATACTTAGCATCTACATAGCACTTTTGAGTGTTCAAAGTGCTCCACATGAATTATCTCATCAAAATTCCTTACAACAACACTATACGTTAAGTATTATTATCCCTATGTTGCAGCTGGGACTGAGAGGGTGTGGCTTGCCTAAGACCACTCAATGAGTTCATGGCAGGGCAAGATTCAAACTGGGAAAGTCCTGATTCTTCATACTTGGTCTGTTAGCCACTACACTACACCAGTTAAAGGCATATATCATAACCCTATCAGAGTGTCCTGGACTGGCTGCTAGACTCTCAATGCTGTACCCATCCATCAGAAGAGAAGCAGGGGTGAAGTGGCAAGGTCCTGATGAGGAAAAGCCCCTGAAAAATGCAGGTTTCTTACCTGTAACTGTAGTTCTTCCAGTGGTCATCTGTGTCTGCACACTCTCGGGATTTTGCACCTGTTCAGAAACACCCTCCAGAACTTACTATAGTTTACCTCAGAATTTTGGCAGGATCCCCACCTCACCTGCCCTCTAAGGAGCATACTTCAGCCTGAGTGACTATGCAGCACAAGAAGAATTAAGAAGCTGCCACAGCGGAGAGGAAGGGTGGGTCATGTGCATACACAGATGACCACTAGAAGATCTACAGTTACAGGCAAGAAATATGACTTTCTTCTTCATGCTTCCTGTGTATAGCACACTCTAGGGATCATAGCAAGCTACATACCTGGATGGTGGGAGCAGCTTCATGCAAAGGTGGACTTGAGGACAGAAGAGCCAAAGCTGGAATGAGATCTGGATCTACCATCCAAGGCATAATGTCTCACCAATGGTGACGAATGTGCCCAAGTGGCAGCTCTACACAGAGTATCCAGAGGAATGCCTCTGCAGGAGGCAGTGGAAGTAGCCATAGCTCTAGTAGAATCTGGCTTTCCTTTCTGGGAGTGGTGTTTGAGCCAGGGTATAGCATAACCTTGTGGTATCTGTGATCCAAGTGGACAGTCTTTGGGTAGAAACCTGAGCCCCTTTCCTATGGCCAGAGTAGGAAACAAATAAAGCTGGAGTATTCAAAAATGTTGCTGTCCTATGAACATAAAAGGATAGGACTCTTCAAAAGTCTAGAGAATGCCAAGCTCTTGTGTTCTTCAGATTACCCGAAGGGATGTGATGTCCAGATGGAGGTGGGTCCCATTGTCCATGGTCAACAGCTAATGATGCTGGGGAAGATGGATATAGATATGGTTTGACAGGGAGAGCAGAGTAGGGAACCATGATGCCCCTGGACCACCAAGGAGTGACAAAGATACCATTTGCTCTGTCCATGATGACCTTGTGGAGGACCCTGGGGATCAGGGTAGTGGTGTGTGTGTGCGCATGGCGGGGTTCATGTATACATGACCTTAAAACAGTGTTACATATGCTGGTAACATCTAGACTTGACTACTGCAAGGCGCTCTACGCCTTTGTATGTAGTCTGGAAACTGCAGTTGGTACAGAATGCAGCAGCCAGTTTGGTCTCCAGGGTTACCCAAAGAGATATTATACCATTCAAAAAGAACTACACTGGCTGCTAATAAGTTTCTGGGTGAAAAAACAAATGCTGGTTATTACCTATAAAGTCCTGAATGGTTTGCATCAAGGGTATTTAAGAGAATGCCTTCTTCTTCATGAACCCTACTGCCTATTAAGATCATCTGTGGGGGTCCGGTTACGATTGCCACCAGCTTGGTTGGTGGTGGTCTGAAACCAGGCCTTTTCTAGGGTTGCCCTGGGACTTTGGAACATGCCTAATGAAATTAGAGACTCCCCTTCTCTGGATATCTTTAAGAAGGACCTAAAAATATATCTGTTTAGTCAGGCTTTTAGTTTGTAGTTTTAAAGTTTTAGGTTTTGGAGTTTTTAATCTGCATTTTAAACTGTTTTAATTGTGTTAATGGTTTAATTGTTGTGTTTTTAGATTTTGAATTGTCCAAGGACTTGTGTATGGGTTGTTATAAAAATGTGTTAAATAAATAAATATAAATATAGAAGGCCCTTGCCACAGAACTGAAGGAAGGCATTGTCAATAAACTCATGTTTGTTGCCAGTCCTGCTGCAAAACAGGTCACAGTGAGTGTTGTTGATGCTGGTAGCAAAAAGGTCAACTGATGGGGTTCCCCAGCAACAGAAAACCCATGAGAGACTTTCAGGGATGGAGGTTCCATCCATGAGATGAAAGTCATTGATCACTGAGAGCATCAGCCATGCTATTCTTTTAATCCTGAATGTGAGTGGCCGTGATCCCAATACAATTTGTTAGGCACCAATCCCAAATCTGGACTAGGTAGATGAGGGAGTGAGACCCTCTGCCACCCTGTCTGTTCACATAAGAGTAAGCTGTTTTATTGTCCATCAAGATCATGACAGATTTCCCTATGAAGTGCACATGAAAGGTTTTCAACACCTTGAAAATGGAAAGCAGCTAGAGGAAGTTTGTGACCACGACTTGGTTTAGCCAAATTGTTGAGGTGGGTGCCCCAGCCCCGCATGGTTGCACCAGTAGCGATGGTAACCTGAGAATCCCGACAATAACAACAGAAATGGCGTGGAGGAGAGTGCAGAGGTGCTTTCCTCCTATCCTTACAGCCTCCATCAGGTCTGTGCTCTGGATCTGAAGGAGTGGGGGTGCATCAGGTCTGGCAGGCTTAGATGTGAGAACAGGCACTGTGTGGGGTGGCTCTACAGTCCCTGCAGTTTTAGCTTTAGGTGCAGACTTTTTCTTTTTCTTTGCTTTGCCCTGGGAGTCGTCTACATGTGGGTGCTTCTTTGAGGGCTTTGGCTGAGCTGCAGTAGATAGAGCGACTGCCGTTGTTGCAACTACAGATGTTGAGGGGAGTATAGATGGGTCAGAGACCAACAGCTGCACGGCCGCCACCCCTGCTGCAGAGGCTTTGGTGTCGAGAGTGGTGTCGGTACCGAGGACTATGAGTCTGTGGGAGATACTACTGTATGGGGTCCAGCAGAATGCACCTGGCTAGGAGTCAAAGTATTGGTAGCTGAAAGGGCACCCTCCCAAAGGAGGGCTAGAAGCCACAGAGCTCTGTAACAGCAAGCTTGGCAGGAGAAACCTTGGCAATAGTGCAGGTATCAGTCCTGTGGGCTTTGCGCCCAGGCAGAGCAGGAACTTTGTGTGTCTGTCAGTAGAAAGCAATTTGGCAACAAGAGGACACACTTCTTAAAAGTCGTCCTCACTGCCATATGCCAGAAAGTGAAAGAACAGGTGCGGGAGGCAGCAGACAAAAAACAGTTGCAGAGTCTGACTTAAGGTTGTTTACAGGGTATTGAGAAATGGAAACAGAGACTATTCTCCCCATCCTCTTCTGTTCCTTATTGTTTTAATATGATAGGGGAGGTAATTCCTACCTCTTCCTTTTCTTGTTTTGCTCTTTGTTTTGTTTATGGGGTGTGGGTGCATGCAAAGAAATTTTTTTTTTAAAAAAAAAGCTAAACCATGAAGGGGAAGATACTAAAAGAGAAAGAGGGAGAGGAAGGAAAGTAAAAAGGGAGTAAATTGAGATAAGAGAAGAATTTCCCTTTTTCCTCACAGGTAAAGCCAACTGCACAGCAGAGTAAGCTCTCAAGATGTGAAGTCTGCAGCAGTTGACAAGAGACTGAAGTGAGAAGGGTGGAGTATGCCCCTTAGAGGGCAGTTGGGGTAAGGTTTCCGCCAAAATTCTGAGGTAAAAAAGCTATAGTAAATTCTGAAGGGTGTTTCTGCATAGGTGTAAAATCCCTAGAGTGTGCTATACACAGAGATCATGTAGAAAAAAAGAGCTTCTTCTGATATAGAGACAGCAGGGAGCAAACTTTTATTGGCGTGACTTGGCGTGAAATAAACACTGGACTCTAGATCAGGGATTCTCAACGTTGGGTCCCCGGATGTTATTGGACTTCAGCTCTCATAATCCCCAGCCCCAGTGGCCTTTGGTTGGCGATTGTGGGAGTTGAAGTCCAGGAACATCTGGGGGCCCAGTGCTGAGAATCCCTGCTCTAGATCTCTTCTTTTGAAAATAGTATCCTATGTACTAATTCATATTCAACAATTGTAATGTTTTGGACTTTCTGCAATGAGTCTGAAAATGAATCAAAAGAGAATTGGTAAAGCTGGATGATTTTTAAAAAAGGATAGTTTAGATGCACATAAAAAAGTTTCATATCTACAAAGATGTTTTGTAATATTTCTATAAAAATGTATCCAGAAAGGAAACAATTACTGGATTCTGAGAGCAGAAAACAAATTAAACAATTCTTAGAAACACTGCTTTTTTCATGATATAATGTACCAACGTGAGGAGGATTTCAAATAGGGGGGAACCACCCTACCACATTTACTGATGGGCTAAGAAATTGGAGTCAGGGTGAATATGAGGTCATGAAAGCACCTACAGGGAAGTTCCATAGTAAGTTTTTTACTTGTTGATTAACGACAGCACTGCCAAAATAGCACTTCTTGGTAACCTATATCATCCCTCAGTAAAAAGCACCTGAACTTACAGACTGGGTCATTATGAAATTGATCCACCTCACTCTTCATGATGTTTTATTGTTCCTGCAAATGCCTGACTCTTTCAATCAACCAAGAGCCCACAGTTAAGGTGACTTTGATCTGTCCTTTCAACACCAATTGTTCTCAGCTCTAAATCAAATAGACTAAAAAAAGACATGTATCCTAAGAACAAGCATGAGTGTGGAAACTAATCCCTGTGTTATCCTGTGTGGGAGAGTAATAGTGGTCTGCTCAGAGCCTCAACAAAGGGAGAAAGATGGGGTTTAAATTACCATGCTCTTGGGGTTCAAAGGACCTGTCTCCTAACCTGCATAGGTTGTCTCCTAACCTTCTGCACAAGAGTGCAACATTTTTGCTGCTCTCCCGTTGCTCCAGAAACTTTCTTAGGACGCAGAAACACTTCCTTGAGGGAGGAGAGCTGGTCTTGTGGTAGCAAGCATGAATTGTCCCCTTTGCTTAGCAGGGTTTGCTCTGGTTGCATTTGAATGGGATACCACTTGTGAGCATTGTGTGAGATATTCCCCTTAGGATGAGGCCAATCTGGGAAAAGCATCTGCATACTTGCATGCAGAAGGTTCCAAGTTCCCTCTCTGGCATCTCCAAGATAGGCCTGAGAGAGATTCCTGCCTATAACTTTGGAGAAGCCGCTGCCAGTCTGTGCAGACCAGGGATTCTCAACATTGGGTCTCCAGATGTTATTGGATTTCAACTCCCATAATCGCCAGCCCAAGGCCACGGGGCTGGGGATTATTGCAGTTGAAGTCCAATAACATCTGGGAACCCAAAGTTGAGAATCCCTGGTGTAGACAATACTGAGCTAGGTGGATGAATGTTGTGACTCAGTATATGGCAGCTGACTATGTTCCTATGACTGCACAACCTTCAGGGATCTGTTTCCACTGTTAGTGCTTCTGGAGTAAGGGAGAGTGGTAAAAATTGTCATGCTCTCACACAACAGCACTTGCACTTCAAAAGCAGACCAGCTCTGAGCACATGCTTTTGTTAGAAGCACACATGCACCATTAGGATGTTGGCCATTGACTCTATAGGATGCCTGAGAAAAAGAACAGGAAGTAGAAGGACTTCTAGTTGCCTCATTGCACTGACGTAAGGAAGCTGAAAATGAGTGCTGAGTGCATCGTAAATGTGCCTTAACTAGTGAGTGATATGTATGATCAGCCCTACATACTATTCACATTTACACTGAGAGTGGTTCAGACTGAAAGAGGTCTTGGCAAGCTGGCTCAAATTTTCAGAACCTGCAAGCAATGTATTATATACATCAACAACTCTGAGAAATGCAGGTTCAAGAAATAGGCATGGGGCAATCCAAAAACAAAGTACAAGAAAATGCAAAATTGTGCAATTGTCAGTACTTTGCACTGTGGCATGATAAATCAAACTATTGCTGGTCCAATGCTAGTCCACTCATTAGGCAGACACCACAGTAAGTTTCACAAACAAGAGCTGAATAAAGACAATAATTTCAACCTTTATTATCCTATATGGTACTAAACGTGTGGTGGTGAAGCCTCACCATGAGGCTCACTGTGCCTTGAGGAGGAAGGAAAGAAGATGGGGGAGAGAGTAAGAGAGGATGGAAGAGGAAGAGTGCAAGCCCTGGTTCCTACATTAGGAGTGTCAGAAGCCTTCACCACTTCTCCAAGCATGAGCTAGATGCTCCTCCAGAAAAGGACTTGCTAGCACTTATGCATTTGAGATGACTGTGTGACTGGGAAGTTTTTCACACCCAGCTTTTAGTCCGCATCTCCTCCGGAATGGAGTGTGTGTGTTCATATATTGGCCAAATTTACCTCAAAGTCCTTGAGAGCTATCAGGGAGCACTTCACATAACAATCTGGGTTTTTCATAGTGTGTTAGAGTGTTCCCCGATTTATATCTGGGGTAAAAAAATCCACTATTTGCATCAGTTTTGCGTGGCAACTTCAAACTCACAGCAAAGCCTCGCAGAAGACCTGTGGTAAAGCCTACTGTCTGGGAACGCTCTGGGTGTTGTCAAGTCTTCAGCTCACATATTATTTGTGGCATATGGCAGAGAAAAAGGGAACCCTTTCCTGCCAGCTCAGTGCCAAGATGCAGGTGGCCCGGGGCTCAAGCCCTGCACTGGCTCCCACATCCCAAAGGCATTTCTGCCCCAACCTCCTGGCTTGTACCTTGCTGCTGAATCCCCCCATCAAGCATAGGTGAATAGGGAGAGGAGGGGGGCTGGGTGGTGGTGAGCAAGTTGTGGCAATGGGCAGGCTGGTGGGCAGTCCTCACTCCGTACTTTGGTGACTGGTGGGACAGGATGCAGTGGTAGTAGCAGCAGAAATTCTTCCTCCTACTCACACTTGGTGGATGGGAGAAGAAGGAACTACCACCTCCACCTCCCCCAAATTTGCCACAGGGGAGAAGCAGCCACAGAGCCTTTTGGCAGCAATTCATGCCCCCTTGGTGAAGCAACCTCCTCCCAGGGCCTTCTGCAAAATCACAGAGGGAAGATGTCCCTTTGCCAATGGGAGGGGCAAAAGGAGTGTCATGACTGTCCCACACCCACTCTGCATCCCTGTGGCATTCCCATTTGCAGATGGAGAAGTGTGTGGGAGAAGGAAGTGATGGCATGGGAGATTCACACTGCCACTGCTTCCGCTACCCCCTCCCATGGGTACCAAAGCATTGGGGTTCAGCTCTAGGCCCTCAGCCAAAGCTTTACTTGGCCAGCCCATGACACTACTCAGGACTCCTCCATTATGTGAAGGCTGAAGCAACCACTGAATTAAAGCAGAGATTAGCATTAATGCAGAAGTGGTGGGGCAGGGGGAGACTGGATCAGGGAATGAGAGTGGAGGAAGGAAGATCTCCACCGTACACTGATAGATATTGTATCCGTTTGAATTTACCAGCCAAGATGCTGGCTGCAGTTCTCTATTTCCATTCAAATGGTTCCTCCACAGAGTATGACCTGTACAGATGCCATTCCAGTATATATACCTTATTTTCATGTCCCCAAGTTTTCTTGTATTTGTTAAGCAGGTGTCCTGCTTAACTGTATTCATTCCTTTTTCTGTGCCACATCTTAACGCATAATGTGTGCAAGACTCCAAATGTTTTCTTTTAATTTTAACAAGGAAAGACAGCTACAGGAAAGTGAAAATTTGACTGGTGGACTTCCAGGCAGTGATGCTTAAACAGCCGCATTGCTTAACACTGTTATCTCAGTCAAAATCACCATCCCCAGTATGGTTTTTAAAATTTTGGTTTCATTATTTAAATAATGTATTTGCCACCCTTCAATACACACATTTTCATCCACCTTCACTGATGGAAAATAAGTTCAGAGAGGGCAAGTCTGACTGGAAAGACAACCTGCAGAGAAATGGATAAGCACTCCTACTCTGCCACCTCTTCCCGAATCAAATGCACAGCCTCACTCAGCTGCATTCCATTTTTAAAAAACCACACAAAAAAGATATGTCAGGATACTGTTACATGCATCTGCTGTGCAACATTCTAGTCTGGCCCTTAAAGAGAAACAAAAACAAGCTCTTAAAAATAATGGTTGGCCTCACTGAAATCCTGGTGTGTGAACTTGTAAGCCAAGCAGACAGAAAGATGCCATTTTATCCTTGGATAATTATTAGTAATTGCATATATATGTTTGTTTTAAATGAGATGTTTTAAAATCCTATTTTGCTGTCTCTACGACATTTTGGGGGGAAACCCAAAGCATTCAATAGGCTAAAAAGTGTTAAGGACAAAAGTTACAATACATGATTTTTACATTTCCCAATCCTTTTTAGGGATGTGTGAAACGTTTCGGGTACAAAATGTTTTGTACTCGAAACAGGCCGTTTCGGGTGTTTTGTAGACAAAACAAAATCAGTCTCCATTTTGTGTTAGACATCTCTTTAAATCCCGCCCCCCTCCAGGCTTCCAATCAGTGACCTAAAGCATGGGCTCACCTGCTGACGATTCCCTCATTGTTCCCCATTGGCTCTTTTGCCTCATGTCACTCTTTACTGACCCCCACATTGGCCAGGAGAAGAGTCGAAGAAGGGGCAAGGGTGAGGGGAGTTCAAGGAGGGGTTTTCAATTCATTCAACAAGTTATTTACTCATTTGCCATTCTGCCTTTCTGCCTCATTGAAGAAAGAGAGAGAGATAACTAGTTTGCATTGCATGGCATGCCTCAAGTTGCCATGATGATGCCATGCCATTGCCTCTGCCTGCCTGCCTGCCTTGTTGCCAACCTGAGCCCAGCCTGCTATGGCTACTGCATGCCAGCCTGGGGATGGATTTATCTGTTGCATTGCTTTTTTGTTCCAGAAGGATTTTTTTCACCCCCTTGAGAGATGCCATGTCATTGCCTATGCCTGCCTTGTTACCAGCCTAAGCTCAGCCTGTAGATTCTCTGGTAGCATATAAGATTTTCAATGACAAACCATGAATCCACTCTCATTTGCTACCAGAGAATCTACACTCAAAACATCTCAGAAACAATAGAATTCATGGATGGTTGGCATCCTATGTGTTCTACACCACCACTTGCTCTGGGACACCCTGGTGCCCCCCAAGTGCAGTTATGGGGCAGCTGAAACCTCCATCATTCCCTATTGGGAAGAACCATAAAGACATGTAAACTCCATTAAATTTTTAAAGATCAGCCCTCTGTCCAATTCCTTTGAAATAATTCTGGCAGCTTCCTTGTGCCCACTGGGCACTACCACCCACCCTACTCTTCTCTGGGCCACCCCCTTCCCCCACAACGTGAAGCTATACTTTTGCTGAAACCTCCATTATTTCCTATGGGGAAAATCTTAAACTTCAAAAATTCACCAAAAATCAGCCTTTTGCCAAATTCCTCTGAAATTTCGATAGTAACTTCCACCCATTGGGCACTACCACCCTCACCCACTAGTTTTGCCCCGGGGCCATTTTTTAAAATCCAAAATGTTTCAGATTTGGATTTTGCAATTTCGAACAAAGAACAAAATTGGGGTGTTTCAGATTGACTGATTTCGAACAAAGAACAAAATGGGGGTGTTTCGGATTCGGGCCAAAAACAAAACAGGAAAAAACCAAAATGCACAACTCTAATCCTTTTAGAAAGTCATTATTTAAGTCTATTATGTGTTTATGGAGTGCATCACAATCCCATTGAGACTGGTTTCAATTACCTCCAATTCTGGATTCACTTCTAAATCTTGTCCTGAACCATAAAAGCTAGAGTTATCAGGGGAGGAAGTGGGAGCTCCTGCAATGCAGAACATAATGAACACAGAATAATTGTTACTGACTGTTCGGAATGGAAGGAACTATAAATCATTCCAGAGAACAACAACAAAAGGTATTGTTACATTGTTAGAAGTCCCTTTTGTAGAAAGGGAACAGACAGCTTTTCAGGAAATTGAATGATTGGCTCTCTAAGTTTAGTTGATGATGTAAAATTGTGCTAAGAAGCTGATAAACGATAGAAATTTACGCGTGCAAGGTCATGCCAATGAACTGCAAAAACTTTGCTCATAGGTTTCCCCCCTCTAAAATGAATATCGGTTTTGTTGGGAGGGGAATAATTTAAGCTGGGCAACAGAATGGGAGCAAAAAGTTAGAACCTCCACACATGCCATGGCCCCAGTGGCTGCTTTTGAGCCAAACAAAAGGCCTGGGGAGTTCCATATATATAAACATAGAAAGCTGCCTTATACTGAGTCAAACCCTTGGACCACCTAGCTTAGTCTTGTCTACAGTGATTTGGCAAGCAGCCCCCCAAGGTTTCAGGCAGGATCCCTTCCCAGTCCTACCTAGAGATGCTAGGGATTGAACGCCTTCTGCGTACAAAGCAGATGCTCTACCAGTGAGTGACTTCTCCATCCCCTAAGGGGAATAGCCTGCAGCAGACAGTGCTCACATGTGGTCACCCATCCAAATGCAAAGGGGAGCTCTGCTTAGCAAAAGAGACAGGTCATGCTTACTACCGTAAGATCAGTTCTCCACCCCATGTATATAGTTATATGAAATTGTTATAGAAACATAGGAACGTATGTTCCTATAACCATGTATACCACTCTGAGTTCCTTGAATGAAGAGCAGGATATAAATGCAAATTTTAAAAAATGAGGGGCAGCACACCTGAGCTCCTACATCTTCAGTGATAGCCATCAAAAGCCTGCTGTTCTGATGTAAGTAAGTAAGTAAGTAAATAAATAAATAATGGGATTTTCAAATACAAACTGATAGCTATTTAGCACACAATAAGCCTGATTTGACAGTCATCTAGAAGAATCAGTTTCTGATCATTGATTTTGCAATTCTAGGGGACTGACGAGTCAACGAAAAACAATTGGAGAAAATAACTAAATACAAGGACCTTCAGACTGAAACTGAGCAGCTCTGGAAAAAGAAAACAATACTGGTGCCAGTACTTGGCGCAGTACCATAAGAACTTGAACACCATCTTGACACCTTGGGTATCAAGAAAATTACATTACATCAACTACAGCATGAATACTACGACAATATCTATATTTTTCTTTAGTTATCCTAGACCCTTGGAAAGAGTCCAATAATTAAAGTACCAAATCCAGTCAATAACATATGGTAGACTGTGTGTAAATAGCATAACAATAATAAAATATTCAGACTTCCTGTGCAATCATCAAAATTCTCTTTGTCGGGATTTCCTACACTCCTCTGTGAAATACGGATTTTTACCCAGTCAAACGGCAGTGTGTTGAGAGAAGCAGGGGGCTCCAGACGCCAGGGCAACGCCAGTAATTACCTTTCAGAAGTCAGGAAGGGCTCAGAGAGACGGGCAGCAGCTGCTATCAGTGACACAGCTGTGCAGATGTGTAGAAATGCTAGTGAAGGGGGTGGAGTTGGAGAATAAGTGCCTTTTGAAGGCCAGGGATTGGGTGGCCAATTCACTTGCCTGGCCAGGGAAGAAGGAGCAAGCTGGAAGGAGGGAGGGATATCCTAAATGTAGGGCTTTATTTAAGGCAGGGCCTGGTGGACTCCTGGAGTGGAGCTCTGAGTTTTGGCTCCCACTGATAGGCGAAGGAGTGGAGTGAATATACCTCCCTCCTCCCCCAACTCTGAGGCCATGCCCATGCCTATAACTTAATGCGAGAGGGTGGAAAGGTTATTTAGAGAATTCCTCCTCCCTAAACACAGACACTATTTAGAATGGAATTAAAACGCATATAAATTAATATGTGCACATAGCATTTTTTTAACACAGGTAAATTTTTACTCACTTCTCATTTGTTCGGTGTTCTTTGGTTTCTCTGGACTGTAGCCATAATTTTCTATTCCACTTTCTCTCATTATCTCCAAATGTCTGTCATTGACTTTCTTCTCTGGAACCTTTCTAGAAAATAAAAATTGCTTCCATTTAAACCCACATTATTTGAAATCTATCTATGCAAACAGAGAACAATCCTTGGAACAAGGAGTATGTGGTTTTGTTTTTGTTTTGTTTTGTTGAAAGAATGAACCAAATGCCCTGAATGAAGCAAATATCATTTGTTTCATTTGTGTGGCGGTGGCCATTTTGGCCGCTGGCGTACATGCATAAATAACCCCTGCGAGCCCTGGCATGACCCAGAACCTCGCAGAAGTCATTTGCGCATGTGTGGTGAACATTTTGTTTTTCCAAAATGCTGCCGTGCATGCCCAAATGACTTCTGCAAGGCCGTGGGCCATGCCACGGCTTGCAGGGGTCATTTACGCATGCATGGCAGAGGCCAAAATGGCCACCGCCACGCACTACAGAGGCCTGAATGGGCAAAAAATGATCAATTTCTTGGGCCGTGGCAGTGACTTTAGAGGCCAGCGGGGGGAGGGGAACCCTCGCAGACACACACACCCCCCATGGCATATAGGAAGCCCCCCAAAGGGGCTAAATGTACTTTAAATTTATTTATTTATTTATTTATTTATTTATTTATTTATTTATTTAGAATTCACAAACATGTCCAGAGGTTTGGTTCTAGTCCGGACGGAACCTCCAGATCACCAGACCGGTGCGCACATCCCTAGTCCAGAATTGGGGGCTGGAGGCTGTGATGTGGGCTAATAAACTGAGATTGAATCAGGGCAAGACAGAGGAAATGTTGGTCAGTAGGAGAGACAGTTGGGTTGAGGAGATTCTACTGGTTCTGGATGGGATTGTACTCCCTTTGAAAGAGCAGGTATGCAGCTTGGGGGGGTATTGCTGGACCTTGCTCTGCTTTTGGAAGCTCGGGTGGAGGCAGTGGCCGGGGATGCCTTTGCGTAGCTTCAACTAGTGCGCCAGTTGCATTGCTTTCTTGAGAAGGAAGATTTGGCCACAGTTACCCATGCCTTAGTCACGTCATAGCTGGATTACTGTAACACGCTCTACATGGGGCTGCCCTTGAAGAATATTCGGAAACTGCAGCTAGTGCAAAATGTGGCAGCCAGGGTTTTATCTGGAGCTGCCCACTGGGATCACATCACACTCATTTGAAAGAGCTGCACTGACCGCCAATTTGTTTATGGGTCCAATTCGAGGTGCTGGTTTTGACGATTAAAGCCTTTAATTGTTTGGGCCCTGGATATCCGAGGAACTGCCTGCTCCCAAGGGTTGCTGCCCACTTGATCTGTATTTTTCTATTCTAGCTTAACATTTTGTGTAATTTTATAGTTCTTGATTTAACTTTTGTGTGAACTGCCTTGAGATTGTTTTAATGAAAGTCAGTATAGAACTTAACAATAAATAAATAAATAAAATAAAATTAATGAGGTTTTCCAGAATGAAAACAAATGAAATAAGAAGAGAGAGAGAGAGAGAGCACACCTCTAAAAAAAACTCCCTCCAATTCCAATGTCTTCAATCTAGGGTTGCCAATTCTAACTGAAGATTTATTTCCTAATATTTTTTCCTAATATTTATCACAAAATCAAGCCATTAAGATCTTCAAGGATTGTTTTCAATGATCTCCTGGATATTGATGCTGATTCCTGGAGCCTCGGGGCTATTCCTGGAGGGTTGGCAACCCAAATTCCACCTGCTCTTTTTTTACATCCACCAGTTGAATTAATTTCATTTCCACTTCACAGAAGGCTCTGATTTAAGCAGCTTTCACTGCAGGCCCAACTTCTGAAAGTATTATATTCGTCCTTTTAGCAGGATTTATTTTGAAGCCTTCAATATATTGTTACCAACTAGCTAAGGAACAGCCTAATCCACAGCTAAAGTACTAGGATTTAACTTGCTTTGCAACCTCTTTCTATAGATCAGCTGCCACAATCAGCATCAGGTGCCTGGCAAAAGGAGAAAACCACATAGTTCTACCTTCTGCCACTAGTAGAACTTTCCTGCTTCTTTCCTGCTTCTGAGACTTTCCTATGAGGAGTGCCATGCCAGAGGTTAAGCTGCCTTTGCTTTAGTTTGCCCCTGCTAATTGGGTGAAGAGGTGCCTTTTAAAGAGGTAACTGTCCCTACTGAACCCAACAGCATCCCACAAGTCCTGACTACTTTCTTAAACACCAATTAAGACATGTTAATGAGGATGCATTTCTTGAAATAAAATTTCAAATCTCAAATCTTATTCCAAGTTACTTGTATGAAATAGATCATGACTCCAAACCTAATCACTCTGAAACAAATGGTTAAAACAAAAAACCCTGTCTAGCCAAGACTAAACAAAATAGGACATAGGGCTACAGACTCTTAAGACAGTGCTTAAGTGAAACAACTGTCTTCTTTGAGGTTAGAATAAAATAAGTTTGAAAAACACACCTGTTTCACAGATTGCCAGCAGATGGTGCTGAGACTATTAAGCATTTAAGCAGCATTCTTGAACATAGTGAGGATTTCCTGTTTTATTTTTCATTGCAATTTGCGCTCAAGTTGGAATATATCTGGAAGAGCCCAGAGATAAATAACTGAACTGATTAGCCATAAATCTAGGCTATGGTTCTTTCCACCATCACCAATGGGTGGTTTTCAGCCTTGGATGACATTGCTGGTCTATGACCATAATCAATTAAATTCAGTTCAGTTCAGCCTTGGATGACTGTTGCTCATGCCCCTCAAAGGTGAGCACAAATAAATGTTTTTGTAAACCCTGGCACAAAAGGATTATTTAATATTACAGTATTGGTTAACAGGGTCTCAGCACTGATGAAAAAACTCTTACATTTTTGAGTCTTTACAGTCTAATAAATTTTAACTTAAGAACAATTAGCTTGCATCACTATATTCAAGTGTTTAAAACTTGTTTTGCTAATCTGGAAGCAATTCATTCTCAAGTGTGTTCTTCTCAAGGCAGCTTTTGAATGATTCTTAGAAAAGCAGAATATGCCATCTAATTGCCTGCCAGTCAGTCTCAATTAACTTGCATCAACCTGTCTCAGTTTCAGGTCTGTTTCTGTACAACAGAAATCCTACCCTCCAAGGTCCTGTGGAGCTGTCTGTCATGTCTTTGCTATAGCTCCAAGGAAAGAGCTATTTTGGTAAACAGTGACCTCCTGTGGTTTATGTTGCAAGTACTCAATATTAAGGCTACTAGTAAGGCTTGTGACTAAGCAGGCTTTCTCTGAAGAGTGGAGAACCGTCACTTACTTGGGAAGATGGTTGCTTGTTAAGTGTGAAATTCTTTCCCCCAAGCTCCAGTTTCTTTACTCCCAGTAGAAAAAATAGTCCTTTGCATCTAGTTCAGGTCCTGGTGTATTACCGATGGGGAAGAACTGCCTTCCAGTGCACACAGTTAGCATTATCTAGATTCCTGAGTTTCTGAGTGGCAATTGTGCCACATTTGATAAGAACCCAGTCCTTCTTGATGCTGCCACCAGATCCCCCTGATTCAAAGACTGCCCTGCAAATAACTTTCCTCCTCACTCTCTCAAGCCATTTGCAAAAATAATGTTGGTTTCTAATCCTTTTGCAAGCAGAATACTGGCTTTTTAAAAATCCTTTTTGCAAATTCATGCATACTAGTGATTTGATCCTGGCAAGATCCACCCAAATAGATGTTTTCCTATTGGCTAGGTTCTGAGGATTGCATCTGACATACAAAAGATGCTTCTGGTTGGAAGCACCCTTCTAGAGACACATTTGCATGCTCATGATGGCACACAAAGGGGCTAATGTGAGAGTGTAAAGAGGGAACAAATGGACAAGCAGTTTTTTCTAACAGAGTTCTTTGTGGGACACACAAGCAGAGTCAGTGGGACAGGGACTGGAACAGAAGCTAAGAGAGAGGGCAACGAGCTCTCTGGGAAATGATGTTGATAATCTGTTGCTAACTTGTGGGAGTGCACTGCTATTTCAACTCTATCCAGGGCTCAATTCATTAACCACATATTATGAAGATATCTGGGACATAGTTATAATAGAGAGAAGGGACATATGTCCCTGGCCTCCCAGCAAACATGGGGCTCTGCCTGCCCCCTCTAGGGTTTTGTACTTCTATACTGGGTGCCCCCTTTCACAATTCCTCTCGTTATCCTGCCACTTCTGCTTCAGCCCCTTGCATTCCTCCTCCTATCTGGCCTCTGTGTGCGACTTCACATGCCTGCTTGCTCCAAGCACACGCCCTCCCAGGCGCCCATCTGGTAGCTACCTCACTGGGCTCTGTGTGACTGGATTGTGGGGGGGAGAAGAAGGTGGAGGGGATTCATCTTCACGTCTTGTTCCAGGGCCTGCTCCAACTTTGCTATGCCCCTGAAGATACCATAAGCCTCCTGTGATCTCTCCTCCAAAGAAAGCCAGAATCTTAGAAGCTGTGCACCTCTGGAACACCTCACCACTCTGGGAAGTGAGGAGTGGGTATAACTATACTCAGTGATGACCGAGAGCTGTTTAAAAGCACTAAATATACTGACCCCTAATAAATGATATACATTTACTTTATTTGTTTTGGTTTCTGGAGCATTTTAAAGAAATTTTTCATTTATGCTACTCTTATGCAAATAATAGGCATGTTTCAGCATCTAATAATAATGCATAAGATATTTACCCAAGAAGTGAGGTAAAAGTGATAATCAGCTTACCTCATTTCCTTTTCATAGTTGGACTCTGGGGGGGAAAAGTACAGTAAAATATGTTAAAGCAATATAATGATTTAATAGAAAAATAAACTCTAACTCTTCATATGGAAAGTTGTTCCAATACCCAAAGGAATATTCTGTATTCACAGCTATCCTCGGCCAGTCCACTAGACGGAGATGTTTCAGCTTATGACTGAAAAGTATCTATCCTCTGGCCACCTTCAGACATCATGCAAACTGGAGGCAACCATCCCAGAGGTTCAGGTTTGTGGTTGTCCAAATACTGTACAGGAACCTATGGTTCTGTCACAAAAGCAACCTGAGGTTTTCAACTCCAAACCTGAATTGGAAACTTTGGTTCAACCTGAATTTTGCTGCCAAAACCTCAGGTCAGAAAGCGGCACCATGTCGTCCAAAGGCTGCCACTGTATAAAACTGAAGTTGTGGGTAGGAAGCTCCTCCCTCTCTCCTTTTCTGATTGGCCTCCGTGGCTTTCCTTCATGCAAAGAAGGAAGCATGTGCTGCCAGTTCCTCCTTGCTTGCAGTCTCCCAGACTGCAGATTGGCATTGTCTGGGAGTGCGGCAGGGAGAATGGGGGCAAACTGCAGGTCTATTTGACCCATGGTTTGTGGTTAGGTGTGAAGGTGAACTCTGTTGTTCATCTGGTACTTGGGCCTCAGTTGTACATGGAGAGCAGAGCCTGGAGGGGCTCAGTTGGAAGCCAGCATAATACTGCCCTGGCATCTTTCCTCTCCCTCAACACATGAGGGGTGCTGCTGTTCTATGTTACGCCAAACCTATATAACCAGATCATTCAGTGCAGATCAGGGCCCTTCTAGACTTCACCGGGGAAATTAAGCAGTCAGGTCATCCACCAGATGTTCTTAGTATTTTATTTTATTTATTATATTTATATACTGCCCAATACATATGTCTCAGGGCAGTTTACATACAATTAAAATTCAAAGCACAAAAATCAAAACTAAGCAATTAAAACAAAACCAACATTTTAAAAGCTTTTTTAAATTTTTGCATTTTACTCAGTAGGCCTGGTTACGTAGATGTGTCTTTACGGTTTTTGGGGTTTTTTTGGTTTTTTTTAAGCAGTCAGAGATGTTGAAACTCTTATCCTGCATTCCAAAGCCTTGGGGTGCTTATAGCAGGTCCATAGCTACAACTGAATGGGGGAGGAGGGAAAACATGCCTGGACCCCTGAGGGAGAAGAGCCCCACAATCTGAGCAACAGCTTGTTCTCCACTCTTCCCCTCCTGCCTCTCCAAAGAAAAAGGTGGGGACATGGGTCGAGGGACAGAGACTCATCTTGAGTTTCTGTCCCTGGACTTACTCCAACCTTGCTACACCCCTGGGCTATAAAGAAGGTCTGGCCCTAAGCCTTCATCACCAGATGAGTTGGTGCCAACTGCAGGTTGATCTTAATAAGTAATGGGCCTCATTGAGAATTAGAAGTAGGGGTGGCTCAACAAATGGGGCCAGCTGGAAAACCCAAGGTGTGGCACAGGTGGATCTTTGCTTGAAGTGAACGGCCTGGCCACCTTGCAGCATGCACAGTACAGCAGAGGTTGTGTTGTCTTGGTGTTCTTTTTTGTGAGACATAACTCATTTCTTATGCACATCGTATCTATTTCATAGATAATATTACATTATTTCATAGATAGTATTAAATTAATTGTAAAGCCATTTCTGAAATGTTGTACCAGGCTTCTAATGATTTGATATGTAAATAATTACTGAGTTTTTTAAACAATTACAGTGCATTGTAGCCGCTACTAACAAATAATTCTCTTTGCAAATCATTGATATCCAGATCTTATTGTGTGAGAAATTTAACAGTAAAACATGGGGAACAATTTCAGTCATATAAGTGACAATCTACTGACACAAAGACACCTTATTTTGGGACCTAATCTTGTATGAAATTGCTTATCTGTAATGTTAAGATTTAAGATGCATAGCTGACCGCAAAGTACCTACATACCTTTCCTTTTTTTGCAGCAGCATATAATGAGCAGAATAATAAGGATCAGAAGCAGTAAGCCAACAATTGGTAACACAACTGCTAATATTATTGTTCGGGTTCGCCAGCTGTCATTAGATTCTACTAGATACAAATTAATAAATGTTAAGCAGTGTAGTAAAATAACATTTTGTGAAAAATATACATATTGTCCAGAGTAACCTATGGATGGTTACTCAGCTGTTGTTTTTAAACGCGATCTAAAACAGTGAAAAGCAATGTTTCCCAGTGGAGGCTTCTGAAAGTCTAAAAAGTCTTTGCCAGATTACTTTTTCTGTTATATAATATTCTTCCTTTTAAACAAAAAATCAAACTTCTGATCCAGAACTTTTTATTTTATTTTAGTCACATCCAAGGTATTTGACTTAGAAGGGGAAAATGTTGAGTAATTTTATTTAAGCTGCTTCTTTTCTAAGAGCCTTAAGAGAAACTGAGAAACTGAGGAGAAGGGATATAGGAAGGGAATCACTAGCAGAATGGGATTTATTATAATAATGAAAATTGATAGGACAAAATCCTTGCCTGTCTGTAGCATTTTATACACCTGACCAAGTCATAATACAAGGTGCTCATTATTTCAAATTAATGTTTTAGAAGGATACTAAGATATCAGTGAATAAAGAATAAAAACGACCTAGTGCTGATACTGTAGCCCACATTTGCCTATAATGTATGCTTTCAAACTGGATGTCTAAGCAACACATTTGTCATCATCAGGATCAGGAAATGTTTGTTATGGTGTTCCCTTTGCCAATGGTGGTGATCCTTCTATGAGTAGAAACCACAGGTGACTCACACGATGGCAAATAATCCTGTGTGGTATACAAATAAAGATTAGTGACTAAAGTTTCAAGCAAAAGATATTTTATCTAACAAAATGCAAAATGTGTCATTACAGTAACCTTAAGGTCAGGTCATATGCTTTTATTCCATAGACATAAAATCCTGGGCTTTCAGTATGGTAGGTTCACTCTGCATTGGCAATATAGGGCAAAGGGCACTATATCTTTACACATAAGACCTTCAATTTTTCAAAATCTTTTTCTCCTTCGCCCTGCTGCATTCACTTTCCTCTACAGCACTGTCATTTTTAAACCATATCCCAGTGACCTCAAACATCCCCATGTTGTGCCTGTATCTTGAAGAGCAATTCATTTTAATCAAAGGAGAGAAATTTCTGCTCATACAGAATTTTGGAACAGAGTCAGCATTAAAAAAAAAAAAATCTTGTAGATGCAATCTACAGGAAGTGATTTTGTGTAATTTGTTGGAGATGAACTTCCAGTGCATCGATCTTTTGTACCAACTGTCCTAATGACCACTAGGAGCATTGGGAGTAGAGACAGTGAGTAAGGGTCTCCCTATCTGTCCCTACTCTATGACGTTCATGTCTCTGTGACGTGCGCGCACGCGTGCAAAGCACTCCTGGGAGGTTTTGCAAGCAACGTCGGGGAGGTATCCTGCCGCCCCAATTACTCGTAAGTTTACGGCGCCAAGCAGGAAAGCGGTGGGAGGGGTAAGTAAACCCTCCCGCCGCTCTTAAAGGTACCCCCCACCCCGAACCGAACCACCCAGGTCCGGACCAGTCCGGACCGGTCTGGAGGCCTTTTCAATGGCCTCCGGACCGGTCTGGGCCCATCCCTAGTCAGAATTCAACATCTGAGAGAAACATGGCACTAGCAAACTCTTCAAATTGCACATTATTTTGAATCTGTGAGGTCCCCCTGGTAATAGTTGCTGACATCTTAACTAATTTCTTAACAGTACTATTCTGGGCATAGTCGGAAGGATTACTACATTTCTATAGGACAACCTCTAGTAAATCTAGTCAAGATGCTAGTTAGCTTGTTCCTTTATTTCTCTTTCCCCAATACTATTACTACTACTGTTATTTATATACTGCTTTTCCAGAACAAAAAATAGTTCCCACAGCAGTTTACATAAAAAGAATAATAATGAGAAGATGGTTCTCTGTCTCCAAAGGGTTCATCATCTAAAAAGAAACTCAAGGGAGACACCAGCAACAGCCACTGAGGAGATGCTGTCCTAGGGTGGAATTCTTCTTTGCCTAATAAAACATCATATGATTTAATGAGCCACAGAACTGATTTTTAGAACCATAGACTTAATCCTTTACTCTGGTTGCAGTGAGCTTTTCACTACCTCCCTGTAGGGGTTACAAAATGGTCACAGTCACAAGTAACATAGCAGCTTAAATATTTAGAGCCTGTAAAAATATCGATATTAAAGCTGTTCACCAGACTGTCAAAAACGCAAACTGATTTAATATTGCTCTCAAACTCAAATAAGCCAAGCAGCTCCAGGGAGAATAAGTGATCTGTACTAAAAAGGAGATTATTGCAGCATTAATTAAACTATCACACATATACATTTAATACATTTGCTAGAGCTCTGTGACCCAAATGAACAAAATGAACTAAGGGTCACTAGCCAGCATTTTAGCAATGAGCAGGTGGGTGTGGGTGTGTGCCACTGCGTTTTGTGGGTGAATTTCCCCCCCTGTGCAATGTATGAATCAACAGGCTTGTTCACAGACTGCCAGCAGGGGAGGAGAAGTGCCCAGCCTGGGTAGGAGAGTCAGGCACGATCCCAATCGTTGGTCATGTGCTTGCTAACATCAAGGTAGAAGGAGGGGAGAGTGACTGTGTGTGAGGTGGCAGCTGGGGAGGATGGCTTCTCCTCTTAGCTCAGTAAAATGCTGGGGCTGGAATCTAGGTAGGGTGCTCTTGTCCTACCCAGCTGCCACCTCACACACAATCACGGTCCCCTCCTCCTACCTTTTTACAAGCACACAATCAAAAATCAGGAGTGAGCCTGGCTCTCCTATCCTGCCCGAGTTGCATGAATGAGTCTAATGTGTTCAGAAGCATCAGCATTTTTCTCTTGACTCTTTCTAGCTGTAGTCAGTACCTGTACCATATGCTTTTCTCACCTCAACAGTTTAAGCATTTCCCTCTTCTGTCTGCTGTCTGACCCATCCATCATATCCTTCCTCCAAGGAGCACAAGTGCTTGCCTGATCAATATGCTAAAAGGATAGCATCCAGGTGAATTTTTCCACAAATGCAAGTTGTACTCATACAAGGAAGGGAGGAGCCATTTTTGCTAGTCCCCCCTTCCCTCTGCTGCCCCATACATACACACTTACCCACCCATACCCCAAAATCTGTTTCCAGTGGTCCTCCAAAGCCCCAGGGGCATATTATTTTTGGGCACAAAAGACTGGAGAGGGAAGAGGAATCAATGAAAATACACTCCCTCCTTGCATGAGTGAAACTTCTTCCAGTTAGAGAAGTAAGTCTGGACACTCCCCAAAGTATCATCATCATCATTGGTGGTGGTAGTGGTAGTAGTAGTGGTGGTAGTTGTACAGTAGTAGTAGTAATAGCAGTAATATATTGGTAAATGAACAGATAGATAAAGACACCATTAGTCTCTCCTTATAAAGAAAATAACTGAAAGATTGCTCCTTCCTTGAAACTTTCTACAACTCAGGAAAAAGTAAAACCATCTGAAAAATGTTAAGAACTGCACCTGCAGTTCTACAGCCTGGAAACTATAGAACTGCAAGTGCAGTATGTGTGATACTACTGACATGTCTGCATTTCAGCATAATCATTAAAAAGAGCGTATTCTCGCTAACCCTGACATCTCTTCCCTATCTGCTGCTGCACAATCTGTTCCTTGGTGGGGTGGACAAAGGATGTTCCTAGTTGATCAGTAAGCACATTGTACTTGTGGTTTGTGACAGTGACATTTCTTCTGTTCTGGGTTACATCACATCCTATGGCAACTGAATTTATTTAACATATTTAACATATTTGTATACCATCCAAAACACAAGTCTCTGAAGAAGGTCACTTCAGTAGCAGAAAGACAAACAAGGGGTTTTATTAATTTTCCCCAAAAAATCCTGCCAGATCTGTTTTGCTTATTTATAAGCATTTTCCTTCAATGATTTCTTACAAGAAAACAAGGACATGGCTTCCCCCGCAAATGCAGTACAAAGTTGCTGTGACTGTGAACTTGCTAACAAAAACCTCGCCCTATAATCAAAAGGCAAAATGTAAATTTAAAAAAATCAGTTTGTTTCTATCTAAGTTTTGATACCACACCCTTCCTTGTAAGATGTGAGTACCTTTCTTAGATCAAGCCACTGCAGTCCAGGTCAGGCCCAGATATGGCCTGTTTATCACTTACAAAGGCTGCCAAAACCAATACTGGGCTGGTTCAGATGATACACCCACTGGCTCATGGTGATAACGATGGAGTTGTGCCAAGAGTGTATCCAGTGGACACTTGGCACTTGACAGAGCTGATGTTTCTCAGACCTGACAGTACTGGGCTCGTCATCCTATTGGTCTGCTAAGTATAGAGAGCTTCTTCTATCATAGAACTCTAAGACAATTTACTAGTATAATATTAAAAGTTCAGCTTGGAATGTGTGTTCCGGGTAATTTACTGAGAATATGAGACCTCCATACTGAGATGAGGGGGCGGGGGGCATTTCTCTATGCAGAAGGATATTTTAGTAGTTATGATCAATTGTAAAATATTACTGCTTTAATGTTCATCTATATATTTAATTCTCTTGGGACATGCGTGCCCAGGATTTGGCGGCAGAACTCTCGCGACACGCTGCGAGAGTTCCAAAGTGAGGACTGAGGAGGAGAGGGGGAAGAAAGTGCTGGTGGTGGCCGGCGGGTGGAGGAGTGGGGAGAGAAAGGCGGTGGTGGGCAGGGGAAAGAAAGGTGGCAGTGGGCGGGGGAGAGAAAGGCAGCGGCAGGCAGCAGGTGCGGGAGAGAAACGTGGCAGCGGGCAGCAGGAGAGAAAGGCAGCAGCAGGCAGGAGGAGAGAAAAGCCGCAGCAGCAGGTGGATGGGGGCGAGGAAAAACAGCAGCGGCGGGGCCCTTCTTGGCCACCCGCCGTGGCTCTGTGTGGGGGAAGGAATGGGAGGAGAGGAGGGCTGGAGTGTGCAGGCCGGAGGGAAGGGAAAGAGAGGAGAGTCCGGGGCAGGAGGAAGAGGGAGGGGGAAACAGCTGGCCCCAAAGCGCCACACAGATGCTCTGTGCGGGGATGGCTAGTAATGAAATAAATCTCTGACTCACAACTAACCAAATTCTAGAAGAACAGCCATGTTAATAAAAAAAATATTTTTATTGTTTAATTGTTTAATAGTTTTATATTGCTTTAAGTGTTTTGTAAAACATTTTAAACATGTTTTAAAATGTTTTTATACCTCCTTTCGTTAAAACATTTGTTTTAATGAAAGGCAGTATAAAAATCTAAAAAAGAAAAAAGAAAGTAAGAAAGAATCTGTAGAAAGAAGATGACAAAGTGATGTGCCACTTTATTTGCCATCTTGATCAATACCCATTCTTATTAGCCCCATTCAGACATTACATTATATTTGTGTACAGGAATTTGTACACATGTACATGTTTTTATGTGAATGACTGCAGCCTATTCACACATTATGTTCAACACACATACCACCTAGGTACATTGTATACGTGTACAGATCTACATGCTTACACATTGGGGCTATTCACAGGCGTACGCAAAACTGGGCAATGGAAGCCCAGCCTGGTTTTGCCGGTGCATGTGACCTGCCAGGAGCTGTGTGTCTCCTGGTGGTGGTGCGTTGGCAAACTCACTTAGGGAGCCTGCTGCTTAGCCCGGGTTTGGGGTGCCAGGGTGCCCTGAAACCGAGCTTAGTGCTTGTGTATCGGTGCCGTATGGCTCAACATGGCACCTACACATGCTGTGGTGCTCTTACCCCTGGACTTTAGGGCTGAGATCCAGGGCCTCCACACCCCCTGGGGGCCCCCAAATCCTCTTTAGTCTGCCCTGGGTGATGTGGTTGCTGCTGGCCTGCACTGTGCTGGGTGGCCGAATGTGATAATGACTTGTGCCGGGTGCTTTAGAGACAGAGAGGGGAGTTGGGAAAGAAATACGTGGGAAGGGAATATGTTAAGTTGTGTGTTGAAATGTTTCTGCTAATGTATATTTGCATAAATATACCTGGTTTATATCCTTACATTCTTGTGAGTTCAGTTGCTGTCTGTGCCCTCAAGAACTCATGAGTTAAAAATTCTGTGTTTGTCAGTGTGTGTGTGTGGGGGGGGGGGGTGATGCTTAACTTGCAGCAGGAGGGACTCCAGCGGGGGGGGGGGGTCCAGAAGGGGGAGTGCCTTTAAAGGTCTTTAGGTCCAGGCTCCCAATGTGCACCTCTGTACACATGGGTAGTCTCATGGCCAGTGGCGGAAGGATCCCTATAGTGCACCACACCCTCACATGGTACATTATGGGAGTTCTGGGGGCTGGGAAGATGCATCCCAGCCCCGACCCTCCACGCTGGTGGCTGTAGTCGGCAATCATTTGGACAGGAGATCCGCTTGCCCAGGAAGGAGCACTTGATCATCTGCTGGGGAGGAAAGCAGGTTAAGGTTTCTTCCCCTGAAGATTGGAGCCCTTTCTCACTGATCGTGAGAAAGGGCTCATTATGTTGAGTGGATGCAAAGCAGTACACTTCCTATCTGTATCTTGCATTCCAGAGGGCCTATAACCAGGCTCACTTTTGAAAGGAGCACATGTAGAAAAAAACATGTACATGTGTACAGTCAGCTGAATGCATGCACAACATGTGTTCCTAGGACTAGATTGTACATGCACTGCACATACCATGTGAATAAGGTTCACCAAATTGGTCTTAGGAGTATTTGGGCCATTCCAGAGTCAACTTTATGTTATGCAGAAGAATCCCATGAAGCTCATTGTGTTTTGTGTTCCTTTCATAGGTTTCCCACCGAAATTTTCACAGTGATCTGAAGCCAAGTTCTATCCCTTTCATTTGTGGTGGTGATGGTGCTAATTAATACCACTTTTCAACAAAATGTTCTCAAAGCAGTTTACATAGGAAAAAGAATAAGGAGGGAAAATTGTTCCCTGTCCCCAAAGAGCTGCATAAAAATAAGCAAAAGATTTGGAAAATGAAACAAGAATAGAAAGGAATATTAGCTTACTTGTTGAAGGTTCATGCAGTACAAGAGTCACAGTTGCATTCTGAGGTTTAGACAGTGCATCAATGGTTGCTAAGCAAGTCACTGTGCTGTTGCTCACTGGAGTCAGAGTTAAGATGCTCTCTTCATTGTACAAATCATTCAGTCCTTGACTCTGGCTAGTACTGTACCGTGAATTCTCTACTGAAATATTATTTACCATCCAGGCAATGCGTGGAGCTGGAGCCCAGCCAAGAGCTTCACAAACTATTGCAATGGATTGGTTCTTTCTCACTGTCAAGTCGCTATTTTTGATATTCAAAGATCCATTAACTGTTTGGAGAAAAGATTGTTTTATTTCTTATTGAACTTTTCAATAGGACTAGTTTTAACTGATTTAATTATGATATGAAATTGTACTTTATTCCCCAACATTACATGTTATTTTTTCAGAAACGGAGATTAGTTTCCCTAACAGGATGGCTTTAGAAACAGAAGTCATTTCCATCATATTATTATTTTTGTACACTGCCTAGAAACAAAACATTTAGGGGATATATATAATTACTGATCCTCTGTGGCTATGCTGATAGACCTCTTTCTCAGCACACAAAACTATTTTTTTAAATTAATAGCTTTAAACAATGACAATTGGATTTATCAAGGATTTTAGAAGATAACCAGTTGCAGGGGAGTAATAGCAGGAGAGAGGGAATACCCTCAACTCCTGCCTGTGGCTTCCAGTGGCATCTGGTGGGCCACTGTGTGAAACAGGATGCTAGACTAGATGGGCCCTGGGCCTGATCTAGCAGGGCTGTTCTTATGTTCTTAACATTATGTTCTTAACATTGGACCTTCTCCTGTCATTGGGGCAAATGTATGAGGATAGAAGGGAGATTACATATTTCTGAATGGTGATTGATGGTATTCTTGTAAGGGTCATGTGATAATGCAGATGAAGTCTGTTGCAAAACCATCTATCCACCTAAAATGTACAGTTAAAAAAAATGGCTAGGGTCAGGGAGTAGCCTGTTTTAGTTTCCTCTTTAGTTTCAGTGAGTAGCCTTTTTTTTAGTTGTCACAACTGGCCCAAAAGCAGAAAGAAAGAAAAAAGGTGGGGGGTGCAGCAATGGGTGGGGAGATGGGTGGCCAGGCCAGGCCAGCATTTCTCTGCTTGACAATCCTAGTTGGAGAATACATAACAGAGGCAGGTCTTACAGCTGGATTAGATGTTGGAATCTGCAAATGCATCTTAAGCAAAGACAAAATAGCACTGATAGCCCCCCAAATAAAAGGTTTTGAAATGGTTGGTGTCTTGCATCTTGGTATCTGTGCTGAACCACAGCAGATTCCACAGTAGGGTTGTGCATTTTGGTTTTTTTCTGTTTTGTTTTTGGCCCAAATCCGGAACACCTCCATTTTGTTCTTTGTTCTAAATCAGTCAATCCGAAACACCCCAATTTTGTTCTTTGTTTGAAACTGCAAAATCCAAATCCAAAATGTTTTGGATTTTTAAAAAAATGGCCCTGGGGCAAAACTAGTGGGTGGAGGTGGTAGTGCCCAATGGGTGGAAGCTACCACCCAAATTTCAGAGGAATTGGGCAAAGGGCTATATTTTGGTGAATTTTTGAAGTTTAAGATTCTTCCCATAGGAAATAATTGAGGTTTCAGCAAAAGTATAGCTTCACATCGGGGGGGAAAGGGGTGGCCAAGATCAGAGTAGGGTGGGTGGTATGCCCAGTAGGAGCAAGGAAGCTGCCAGAATTATTTCAAAGGAATTGGGCAGAGGGCTGATTTTTAAAGATTTAATGGAGTTTACGCATCTTTAAAGTTCTTCCCCATAGAGAATGATGGAGGTTTCAGCAGCTCCATAACTGCACTTGGAGGGCACCAGGGTGGCCCAGAGCGAGTGGTGGTGTAGAACACATAGGGTGCCAACTACCCACCCCCCTATGGGCTGCTAACCCATGGAGTACTGGGTTCTGTTGTTTCGGAGATGTTTTGAGTGTAGATTATCTGGTAGCAAATGAGAGTGGATTCATGGTTTGTCATTGAAAATCTCATATGCTACCAGAGAATCTACACGCAGAACACCTCAGAAACAACAGAACCCAGCAACCCATGGGGGTGGTTGGCACTCTATGTGCACTACACCATCACTCGCTCCCAGCCACCCCAGTGCCCTCCAGGTGGAGTTATGGGTCTGCTGAAACCTCCATTATTCCCTCGGGGGGGGGGAACCTTAAGGACGAGTAAACTTCAAAAATCACTTAAAAATCAGCCCTTTGCCCTATTCCTTTGGAATCTGGGTTGTGGCAGGCACCCCTTGGGGCACTACCACCTGACCTACTCTTCTGCCCCCAAAGCTCCCTTTCTGCCCCAAATCCACCCCCCAAAACATCAACATCATACATCATCAACAACAGCAGAGCTTTGCGAAGAAACAGGCAGATTTCCAAAGGTCATGCACATCCACATCCCCACAAGAAATGCAATTGTTCTACACACCACAGTGTGAAACAACAACAATGAAATGCACACTGCCCCATTGGCCAATGAGGGTAAATTTTATCCTTAAATTTCCTTTAAAGGAATAAGGAGGCAATTGCCAGAGGATCAGCCCATTCTTTCGCTGGCCAATCTGCAGGCTGGAAGGGTGGGAAATTCAAAAAGATGTCAAAACTCAAAATGGGGACTGAAGGAGAAAGACTTTTCACGGTTGCAAAATGGAGTTCCAAAACAGCCAAAACAACAAAACGTTTTGTATCCGAAACAAGGACGTTTTGTTTCAGCTACAACATTTTCTGTTTTGAGCACTGGGGTTTTTGTTTTGGCTACAAAACAGCCGAAATGGCCTGTTTTGGGCACAAAACGTTTTGTATCCAAAACGAAATGCACATCCCTATTCCACAGTGCTGCTGCATTTATTCCACAGTGCTGCTGACTTTATTTATGTGACCTGCTTAGAGCCTTTGGAGTCAGGTGGTATATGAATGAATGGATGAATAAATAAAATAAGTATTATACATTATGTCTCTCTAAACAGAGAGCCCCTGGTGGCGCAGTGGTAAAACTGCCGCCCTGTAACCAGAAGGTTACAAGTTCGATCCTGACCAGGGGCTCAAGGTTGACTCAGCCTTCCATCCTTCCGAGGTCGGTAAAATGAGTACCCAGAATGTTGGGGGCAATATGCTAAATCATTGTAAACCACTCAGAGAGCTTCCAGCTATAGAGCGGTATATAAATGTAAGTGCTATTGCTATTGCTATTGCTAAACTGTGCTGAAGAGGACCACTCTGAAAACAAACAACAGATTTCCTCAAGTTCAGCTCACCACAGCTCCTACCTGTATGTGCCACTGATAGTGTGTATTGCACTTGTACCTGGACAATAGCATCTTTAAGAGGCTGTTCTCACAAGCAGCTAAGACAGGGTTAGGGCAGCTAAGCCTGGGCTTGGCTGCCCAAGAGAACTGCTGGGAGCTGTGTGGCTCCCGGCAGTGCCTTGGTGGTAAACCTGGCTAGGAAGCCCACCAGTTTGCTGAGGTTAAGGACACAAGTGCGCATTAACCCGGGCTGCAGGGGCGTAACTACTATTAGGCAAGGGGAGGCGGCTGCCTGGGGCCCCCCACACCTCGAGGGCCCCCCCAGAGGCAAGTCACATGACTATATATAGTGAAGTGTGTGTGTGTATCAGCGAGGGGCCCATTTTAAAAAATTTTCTCTGGGCCCACTCCAGCCTTGTTACGCCCCTGCCGGGCTGACTGTTTGTGTGTCAACGCCAGCTGCTCTCAGCTACTGCTGATGCAGGAGTGGGATCCCAGCTGTCACACAGTGCATTGTGGGATTTCTGGGGGCCAGGATGATGCATCCTGACCCCTGAGCCTCCCCGCTGCCTGGGGCAGCTGTGGCTCCTCTGAGCAACTCATCTAGATCATCTGCAGGGAAGGGAAGCTACTGCAGCCTTCCCCACCGCCCTCCCTCAAGCTCACTCATGGGATCATGAGAAAGGGTTCTAACTTTGTCTTACAGATTAGAATGTTAAGGTGCACATCCAAAATGTGTTACAGGCACATTTTAAAAAATGAAATGTGTATGTCTTACAAATGCGTGTGTGCAACCATAAGCTCTTCCACAACAACAGTACTGGCTACAGGTCCACTGTGTATTAAAAGAATGTCGGCTAGTTCTAAATGATCTGACCAAAACTGAATGAAAGCCTCTAAATGGCACTGGCACTTTGGTAGAGAATTAATCGCATTAGGGGAGATGGCATAAAGAATAAATTTGTTTTATAGCAGCAAAAAAAAATTAACAAAGTTTTGAAAAAATTGAGCTGTTTGTCTGCGGCAGCTAATCCAAGCATCTTGTGGCACCTTACAGATTAAGGCTGTAATAGGATTGAGTTCTGAGTAAACATAGAATATAGGAATATAGGAAGCTACCTTATACTGAGTCAGACCATTGGTCCATCTAGCTCAGAATTGTCTACACAGACTGGCAGCGGCTTCTCCAAGGTTGCAGGCAGGAATCTCTCTTAACCTTATCTTGGAGATGCCAGGGAGGGAACCTGGAACCTAGAGGCTCTTCTCAGAACAGCCCCATCCCCTTATTCAAGGGGATATCCAAGGGGAATATCTTGGATGGGGATATCCAAGGGGAATATCCTACAGTGCTCACAAATGCAGTCTCCCATTCAAGTGCAGCCAGGGTGGACCCTGCATAGCAAAGGGGACAAGTCATGCTTGCTACCACAAGATCAGCTCTTCTCCTTAGGATTGTACTGCACAAGATTTATTCTGGTGGCATAAGCTTTTATGGCCACGGGCGTATCTATGATGGAGCAGGCAGGGCACGAGCCCCGGGCGCCACTTGAAGGGGGGATGCCATTTTTTAAAATGAATTTTTTTTAAATGGCCGCCAAAAACAAATGGCTACCATGCATGCTCAAATGGCCTCTGTGAGGCCCTAGGCCATGCCAGGCCTCGCAAAGGCCAATTGAGCATATGCGGTGGCCATTTGTTTTCGGTGGCCATTTTTTATATATATATTTTTTAAAAAATGGCCACTGCACATGCTCAAATGGTCCCTGCAAGGCCCTCAGCCTGGGATGGGCTGCAGTGGTGAATTAAGAGGCCAGCGGGGGGGGACCTTTGCAGACCCCCCCACCATGGCCTTTAGGAAGCCACCTGAAGGAGCTACAGGTGTGTGTGTGTGTGTGTGTGTGTATATATATATATATATATATATATATATATATATATATATATATATATATGATGTCACTGAACACATATTCAGTTTGGCACTATGGACAGAGAATCAGGGCTTGTGAATACTGAGCTGAAGCTTATGAGTGAGGATTGTATTCATTTGCTCTTATTTTGCCTCTTGTGATAAGTGAGTTAAATGTGATGTCTTCATAATATGGCTATTAATGGTGAGTTTGTCTTTGAATCAGTGTGAAATCCTTAGTATTAAGGCCCACTGGGAGTTTCTTGCTCTTTCTCTCATTTTAACTGTCTTTCTGAAATACTAGAATATATTCCAAGCAGTGACACAGTTTATTCTGCATATCCTTTAATTATTTTCAGGGTATCTGGGAAAAGTCAAATTCTCCATTTATTTTTAAAATGTATGTAATAGTGATGCTACAATGCACAGTAGCGAATTAGACATTAGTTTTCCAAGTACACCTCCACATAGTATTTGGGTATTTCATGAGCCCCAGCATACTGAAATTTGTAGTTTTCCAGCATTTTTTGGTCTGGCTACGTCCACTGCTAAATAGTTTTTGAAATATTAAAAGATTAACAAACTTGACCTGTATTTTTGAGCTGATATTATGGTAAATTTATCTGAAAGATGGGTTTCAGAAGTTTGGACAGGGGGCACAATTTCAGTGCTTGCCCTAGGCACTATTCTCTCTAGATACACTTCTGTTTATGGCCCACTTCATCAGATTCATTGTGCAGTCCTTAACTGGATTAATTGCATGCACACAAACCCATATATAGAAAAAATGTATATAGTGTGGCAAATATTTCATAAAAGGTAAGAGGCGAAATGTATACAAAATAAAAACTGACCTATTCACAACAGCAGAACTGGTGATAAATTAGCATATTGAAGCAAATGGCATTAACACCATTAGTATATAAAAAACACATGTACCTAATTATGTTTGATAGAACAGAGTCAAATAATGAGCCATTTCACATTGGAGAGTAGATCCCAGGGAAGGGTTCCTTCACTGTATATCACCCTTTCTATATCGGCCACAGAATGCAAAGGCAATTTTTTAAAAAGAGATCAGGGAGGCTTTGTCACCTTCTTCCCCCTTCTCCTTGTCTCCTCACTCAGGCTTTTAATCTCACCTTGGTTTCTCCATCAGCTTCCTGGAGACCTGAGTCGTAGGGCTCTCAAGCTCTTTGCTCGCCCCACTCATCATACTTTAAGGAGCCCCCAGCAACCAGCACAGATCTCATAAGAAAACAAACCCTCGTCTCACTATGCCTCTCCTCTCGCAAGACGACCCTAGTGCCAGAGGCAGAGCCACCATTGTGTGGCAGGGTTCAGAGAACCCAGGTCAGCAATGAAAAGTGCTCTTGGTGTCCTCCTTGTGTTTGAAGTCATGCGCAAAGAGGGCATGACCTGATCACTGGCGGGTCTACCCCTGCCCTCCCAATTTTATTTACTGCCAGCATTTGCTGGCTGGAAATATTTACTTCCCTTTCTATTCCTCACTGGAGGGAGAGAAGGGGGAATAAACACAGCCAGGCAGCAAAAGCTGGCTGGAAATGAAATTGCCATTTTTGGTATCATATTTGTGTCCATGTATTCTTTTGTGTTGAGACTGACCTATTTTTCCTGTATAGATAGCAGATGGGCATTGTTTGCAGGAGATGGCATATGTCACATTGGAGAATGATAGATGAATACATCCCCGAGGGAATGGCTGGTGTTATTTGGTCCTTAATAGTGTTGCCTGTATAGATATCAGGACAGAGTTGGCATCTAGGTTTATTTCAGGATCAAGTGCTTGAAAAGGTACAGTATCTCTGTTAGGAGACCCATTGTTGCTGCTGAGTAGTTGTTTTTAGGGATGTGCAAATCGATTCAGTTACAAAACAATTTGCACCCAAATCTAGCTGATTCAGGTGATTTGTAGACAGAACAAAGAAATCACCCCTGTGCTCAATTGCCCAGATTTGGGTACAAAACAAATTACCCCAGATTCAGACCTGAAATATTCAGAGATTTGAACCTCCATGTTGTGGCCAAAGTGGGTTGAGTGATAGTGCCCTATGAATGGAAGCTACCCTGCAAATTTCAAGGAAATTGGGCAAAGGGGTGATTTTTTTAAAAAAAAAAATTGAAGTTGGTGCATCTTTGAGCTTTTTCCCATAGGGAATAATGGGGATTTCAGCAGCCATAGCTCCACGTGGGGGGAACCAGTGTGGCCCAGAGTGGGTTGTGGTGGGTGGTAGTGCCCAATGGGTGCAAAGAAGCTACCATCCATCTTTCAAATAAATTGGTCAAAGGGGTGATTTTTAAGTTCACACATCTTTAAGCTTTCCCCCATAGGGAATAATGGGGATTTCATCAGCCTTAGTTATAACTCCGGGGGGGGGCACCAGGGTGGCCCAGAGCAGGTTGTGGTGGATGGTAGTGCCCAATATGTGCAAGAAAGCTACCATCCAGATTTCAAAGAAATTGGGCAAAGGGGTGTTTCTAGAAATTTTTTTGAAGTTATCATGTCATTTCCCACCAGAGAATCTACTCTCAGAACATCTCAGACAATGAAAACAACAAAACCGAGTGCTCCATGGGCTTGTCGTTTTGGGGGTGGTTGGCACCCTATGTATACTACAGCACAACCCGTTCTGGGCCACTCTGGTGCCCCCCATGTGGAGTTATGAGGCTGCTGGAATTCCCCATTATTCCCTATGAGGGAAAGCTTAAAGACGCGCAAACTTCGGGGGGGGGATTAAAAATAATCCCTTTTACCAATTTATTTGAAATCTGGGTGGTAGCTTCCACCCATTGGGCACTACCACCCACCCCACTCTTTTGCCCCCAGATCCCCTTTTTTGCCCCAAAATGATTCAGATTCAGATTTGGAAAATTCAGGTACAAATCAAATCTGGGGTGATTCCGGGGGTGGGCAGATTGAGACCCAAAATAAATCAAGGGTGATTCCATTTGGATACAAATCAAATTGAAAAAATTGATTTCTGCACATCCCTAGTTGTTTTAGATATGAGGCTGTATATACACTGGCTGCCATCCAGACCACCCCAAGATGACACAGCAGGATTTTCCATTGGGAGTGGACAATATTGTGATTCACCCTTCCTTTTTCAGCCACTTGTGCCTCTTGGAATTATGTCCCTGGTGTCTCCCAAGCACACGGTTTCAGGCTGCACAGGCAGCTGAAGAGGGAAAGAAAAAACATTGACCCCATGCTAACTGGACAAAGAAGCACCTTTTTAATGTGGTGGTTCTCTTTATTTAGCAGAGGGAGAATAACTGGCCGTATCCACCCCAGCACAGTACCTCCAGTGACTGTTGCTGGTGTCTGTCTTATGTTTCATTTTAGATGTTGAGCCCTTTGGGGACAGGGATCCATCTTATTTATTTATTTATTTATTTATTACTTCTCTATGTAAACTGCTTTGGAAACTTTTGTTGAAAAGCGGTATATAAATATTTGTTGTTGTTGTCTGGATTTCAGCCACTGTGCCTATCTAACATAAACAGAAATGTGACGATCCAGTTGTTTCCTGCCTCTGACATTTCATGGCCTTTCAGCCCCATGGTTTGCATTGTGTGTGTGTATATATATATATATATATATATATATATACACACACACACACACACATACACATACACACACACACACACACACACACACACACACACACACATCTGCCAACTAAGGATTGCCCAGTGTAGCTGACAAAGTGGTCTTTAATGCACAAAAATCTATGCAACAGCAAATACGTTAGTCCTTAAAGTGTCACAAGGCTTTTTAAAGCTTTGAAAGAAGAACATATAGCATACATGGAAATAATATGGAAAATGTACATAAATTATTCTCGCATTTGGCCTAGATAGTTTCTTTAAACACACACAAACACAAAATAGAATAATGATGAACATGTATACACATACCTTGAACAGAAAGAAATGCATATTCATAGTTGTTACCCAGAAGGCTGCATGCTATTCTTCCAGAATCTTTTGGCTGGACATCATAGATCATCAACTCTGAGGTAAATTCAGTGCCACTGGTATAATTTTGCTGACTGTATCTCTTATCTTGGTTAAGGACTTTTCCAGAATTTTCTACAGTCAGCTGAGGCCATTCATTATGAAGCCATATCAAAACTGACCATCCCTCTGATACTGTACAATTAAATCGGGCCACTGAACCAGCTAGAATGGTTAGATTATGGGGGCCTTGTATGATGGAATAGCCAAATCCAGGATCTGAAAAACCAAACAAGCAGCAATTGAAACTAGACCAACACCAAAGTCCCTAGCTTATCCTGTATATACATCATGATAACAGTTATAAAATAAATACACGTAGATCTGACACCATACTTCTGCAAAAAAATATTTTATTACTTGTAAGCCACCCTGAGTCCTATGGGAGTAGGGCGACATATAAATCTAAATAAATAAATACTTGAGGAACATTCAAACATCCATGTAAACAAAGAAGGTGAGCATATTCGCAACAAAAGTCAGTGTCACATAGTGTAGATAAAATCTATATATATCAATAGCAAAAGCAAGCAATCATTTTTGATTGTAAGCCTGCCCTGTGCTTGAAAGAAAGGGTCTGTTTTGAGTGTGATCCACTGAATATTATCAGGACAAACTTCACACAACTTGCTAATGTGCTCCAGTGCCCTGTTGCCTTAGTAACTGCTGAGTAATTTAGGCTTTGAAACCCTGAAGGGAGGAATAAAAGCCACTTGTGGGTAATCTGGAGAAACAGCAGCAAGTAATTAGGGTGTTATCAGTATGCTGATGACACCCAAATTTATTTCTCCATGTCAACCTCTTCAGGAGAAGGCATAACCTCCCCAAATGCCTGTATGGAGGCAGTGATGGGCTGGATGAAGGATAACAAACAGACTGAATCCAGATAAGTACTGTGTACAATTCTGGTCACCACATCTGAAAAAGGACATTGTAGAACTGGAAAAGGTACAGAAGAGGGCAACCAAGATGATCAGAGGCCTAGAGCACCTTTCTTATGAGGCAAGACTACAACACCTGGGGCTTTTTAGTTTAGAAAAAAGACGACTGTGGGGAGACATGATAGAGGTCTATAAAATCATGCATGGTGTGGAGAAAGTGGAGAGAGAGAAATTCTTTTCCCTCTCACATAACATGATAACCAGGGGTCACTCCATGAAATTGAGTAACCAGGGGTCACGCCATGAAATTGATTGCCAGGAGGTCCAGGACCAACAAACGGATGTACTTTTTCACACAACGCATAATCAACTTGTAGAACTCTCTGCCACAGGATGTGGTGACAGCCAACAACCTGGATGGCTTTAAGAGGGGTTTGGATAACTTCATGGAGGAGAGGTCTATCAACGGCTACTAGTCGGAGGGCTGTGGGCTACCTCCAGCCTCAAAGGTAGCATGCCTCTGAGTACAAGGATAACAAACAGACTGAATCAGACAGAGGGATTATGCAACTATTTATAAGGACTTTTTCAACCTCAACATTTGTTTTCTCATTGTCTAATGTGATGTCATTTTTGTAAAAGCTGACCTTTCACATTCTTTTATTATACAGTAGTTTTCTTAATAGTGTTGATTATTAGTTTTATTTTTGTATGTTGCTTTTTCCTGTTATTTTCTTAGTCAAGTCCCATAGAATTGGTAGGAACAATTTTGGGCTATTGACATGTTATGCACTAACATCTGTAAGTGCCCTGATGTTTTTTTTTAAAGCAAAGCTGCTTTGGGAGGGGGATTTGGAACACAGAAGCTTTGTGGGAGGGAGCACTAATGATGATCTCTGATGATCTCTCCCAGTGGTTTCATGTAGATGTTAAACAACATTGGAGACAATATGGAGCCCTGAGGGACACCATATGGAAATTCAGATTTTGAAGAGCAACAGTCTCCAAGAGACACCATCTGGAATCTGCCCAAGAGGTAGGAGTGGAACCACTGCAAAACTGTGCCTCCCACCTCAACCCCCTCAGATGTTCCAGAAGGATACTATAGGCAACAGTATCAAAAGCCACCAAGAGATCCAAAAGGACCAACAGAGTCAAACTCCTGTCAATTCCCAATTGGAGATCATCCATCAGGCCAACTAGGGCAGTCTCTACATCATAGTCTGCCCAGAAGCAAGTTTGAAATGGGTCTAGGTAATCAGTTTCTTCCAAGACTGTCTGGAATTGGGAGGCCACCACCTTCTCAATCACCTTGCCCAGCCACGGAAGTTTGGAGACAGGCCTATAGTTGGTTAACTCTGAAGGATTCAAGGCAGGCTTCTTCAGAAGAGGTCTAATATGCTCTGGCTATACGTACAGCAAAGAAGTGTTTCTTTTCTGCCCATATTGCTTCCACAGGCTCTCGTCCAGTGGAGCTACGAGTATTCAGGGTTGTAAGAGGGCTTGTAGGGCCCCCTACTCCCCTGAATCTGAATTTGGAACCATCAGTTGCCTGGTGTGATGCTTTTAATGAGTTTTTTGTGGACAAAGTCTCTCGTATTTGGGTCGATCTAGATCTAGATTTAGACTCCACAGTTATCGCAGTGTCAGATGCAGAGGTATCCAGCAACTCCTCTTGTGTGGTTAGACTGGATCAATTTCAGTTTGTGACTCCTGAGGATGTGGACAAGCTGCTCGGAATGGTGCGTCCTACCACCTTCCTGCTTGATCCTTGCCCAACGTGGCTTATATTATCTGGCAAGGGGGTTGTTGTGGAGAGCCTGGTGGCAATTATAAATAGCTCTCTGAGGGAGGGCAGGATGCCTCCTTGTTTAAAGGAGGCAATTATTAGACCTATTCTTAAGAAGCCTAGCTTGGACCCCTTGGAGTATAATAACTACAGGCCTGTCTCCAACCTCCCATGGTTGGGTAAGGTGATTGAGAGGGTGGTAGCCTCCCAGCTCCAGGCAGTCTTGGAGGAAACTGACTATCTAGACGCATTTCAAACTGGTTTTTGGATGGGCAATGGGGTGGAGACTGCCTTGGTCAGATGATCTCCAATTGGGACTTGACAGAGGAAGTGTGACTCTGTTGGTCCTTTTGGATCTCTCGGCGGCTTTCAATACTATCAGCCATAGTATCCTTCTGGAATGTCTGAGGGAGTTGGGGGTGGGAGGCACTGCTTTGCAGTGGTTCCGCTCCTACCTTTCTGGCAGATTCCAGATGGTGTTGCTTGGACTGTTGCTCTTCAAAATCTGAGCTTTTATATGGGGTCCCTCAGGGCTCCGTACTGTCTTCAATGCTTTTTAATATCTACATGAAACCGTTGGGAGAGATCATCTGGAGATTTGGTGCTGGGTTTTATCAGTATGCTGATGACACCCAAATCTATTTCTCCATGTCAACATCATCAGGAGAAGGCATATCCTCCCTGAATGCCTGCTTGGAAGCAGTAATGTGCTGGATGAGGGATAACAAACTGAGTTTGAATCCGGACAAGACAGAGGTACTTATTGTGCGGGGTAATCACTCTGGAAGCGATATTGATCTACCTGTTCTAGATGGGGTCACACTTCCTCAGAAGGAACAGGTACGCAGTCTGGGAGTGCTTCTGGATCTACACCTTTCCCTGGTTCCCCAGGTTGAGGCAGTGGCCAGAAGCACTTTCTATCAGCTTTGGTTGATACACCAGCTGCGTCCGTTTCTTAAGGTTCATGATCTCAAAACAGTAGTACACTTGCTGGTAAACTCCAGACTTGATTACTGCAATGCGCCCTATGTGGGGTTGCCTTTGTACGTAGTCCGGAAACTACAATTAGTACAAAATGCGGCAGCCAGGTTGGTCTCCGGGTCATCTTGAAGAGACCATATTACTCCTATATTACAGGAGTTGCACTGGCTGCCAATAAGTTTCCGGGCAAAATACAAAGTGCTGGTTGTCCTCTATAATAAAGAGCCAGGTGTCTGTCCATGTCTCTCTCGCCTGGCATGTGTCCGTGTCTCCCTCCGTGTCCAATGCCGGCCGCGGTGGGCTGACAGGGCCCAATGGCGGCGGCTGCGACTGGGAGGCGATGGCGGCGGCGATTGGGGCCCATGGTGGCCGTTGCAGAGCCGCCGCCGCCGCCGCCGCCGCAAGACGGGGTGATAAGGTGGCGGGGGAAGCCGGTAAGGGGAAGCCAGCGGTGGCGGGCAGCCCTGGCCCGGCCGGGGAGACTGGCGGCAGCACGGAGGCCGACGGCGAAGGGCCTGGCCCGGCCGTGGAGGGCGGCGGCGGCCCAGCCACAGACTGGATCGCTGGGGGTCAGAGGCGGTGGCGGGCCCGGCCCAGCTGCGGAGTCCACAGGCGGCGGCCGGCCCAGAAAGGGAAGGCCGGCGGTGCCGGGGGGCCCTTGCCTGGCCGGGGAGACCGGCTGCGGCATGGAGGCTGGAGGCGGTGGGAAGGGGAATGGCATCAGGGGGCTCGCAGCGCACAACTCTCTTAGCGCCCGTTAATTTAACGGGCCTAAAATAACTAGTAACTTATAAAGCCCTAAACAGCTTAGGCCCATGATACTTAAGAGAGCGTCTTCTTCTTCATGATCCCCATCGTCCACTGTGTACATCAGGGGAGTTTCGTCTGTGGCTCCTTTCATGTCGTCTGGTGGCCACCCAGGGACGGGCCTTCTCTGTTGTCACCCTGAGACTTTGGAACGCACTTCCTGTGGGAATAAGAGTCTTCCCATCTCTAGCAGCTTCTAAAAAGTATCTAAAGACTCATCTTTTTACCCAGGCCTTTTAGCTTTTTAACTTTTAAAATTTTGGATTGTTTATTGATTTGTTTTAAACTGTTTTTAGTATTTAATTGATTTTAATGTTTTGTTTTTGTTTGTTGTGAACTGCCCTGAGAACTTGGGTTGAGGCGGTATAAAAATGCACTAAATAAATAAATAAATAATTGTTTCCTTAAGGAAAGAAGGCATCCTGCCCTCCACCAGAGAAGCATTTATATCTTTACCAGGCCCTCTACAACAACCCCCTGCCTGATAGTATAAGCCATGTTGGACAAGGGTCAAGACAAGAGAACAGGTGGTAGGCTGCACTGTTCCAAACAACCTGTCCACATGTTCAGGAGTCACAAACCTCCGCATCAGACACTGAAGTAATTGTGGGATCTGAGTCTAAATCATCCTGATTATTACAAGATATTTTGTCCACAACCAACTCATTAAAAACATTACTACAGGTTATTATTATTTCTTGTTTACACAGTCAGACAGGTGTTATTGACTGGTTTGTTTTATCCAGACATCGAGTCCTTCCCAAGGACCTGGGATGGCTGAATTTTATTGTCAATTGTTATAGATATCGTCGCAGAATATAGGCTGTTCCCAGTAAAGCTGGTTTTTGTAACTGGCTGATGGTGATTTCTGTGGCTGCTATGGTGTTGAGGTGCTCTTCAAGGTCTTTTGGAACTGCACCCAGGGCGCCAATGACCACTGGGATTATTTTGGTCTTTTTCTGCCACAGCCTTTCAATTTCAATTTGTAGATCTTTGTATTTGGTGATTTTTTCTATTTCTTTTTCTTCTATTCTGCTATTATTATTATTATTATTATTATTATTATTATTATTAAATTTATATTCCGCTCTTCCTCCAAGGAACCCAGAGCAGTGTACTACATACTTAGGTTTCTCCTCACAACAACCCTGTGAAGTAGGTTAGGCTGAGAGAGAAGTGACTGGCCCAGAGTCACCCAGCTAGTATCATGGCTGAATGGGGATTTGAACTCGGGTCTCCCCAGTCCTAGTCCAGCACTCTAACCACTACACCACGCTGGCTCATTGGTCTTTCTTGCTATCTCAAATGACCTGTGGTCACTGTTCCATGGGGAGGGAGTGTTTTTATTGAAAGATTGCTTGAATCCACAAATGGGTTGTGCTGCTGTGCTAGTGTGCACAGGGACAGGCTCACACCCGCTGCAAAATTCTCAAATAACTGTGCCAAAAAATTAAGTGTCATTGTTCATCATTCTCTTCACTCTTTCAACTTGTTTGTGTGGGGCTTCAGGGGCAAAACAGTGGGTTGGGTGGAAGTGCCCCAAGGGTGGTGCACCCAGATTACAAATAGGGCAAAGGGCTGATTTCTTAGGAATTTTTTGAGGTTTATGCAGATTACAAATAGGGCAAAGGGCTGATTTCTTAGGAATTTTTGAGGTTTATGCATCTTTAAGATTTTCCCCATAGGGAATAATGGAGGTTTCAGCAGCCCCATAACTCCACCTGTGGGGCACTGGGATGGCCTGAAGCGAGTGGTGGTATAGTGCACAGAGGGTGCCAACCACTCCCCTGGATTGCTAACCCAGGATTGCACTGGTCTTTGTTGTTTCTGAGGTGTTGAGTTTAGGTGTTTGTTGTTTCTTTGTTGTTCTTTGTTGTTTCTGAGGTGTTGAGTTTGTTTCTGAGGTGTTGGTAGCAAATGAGATTTTAAATGAAAAACCATGAATCCACTCTCATATTCTACTAGAGAATCTACTCTCAGAACACCTCTAGAACAACAAAACCCTGTACTTCATGGGTTGGCAACCCATGTGGGTGGTTGGCACCCTATGTGCGCTACACTGCCACTTGCTCTGGGCCACCCCAGTGCCCCTCAAGTGGAGTTATGGGACTGCAGAAACCTCCATTATACCCTACGAGGAAAATCTGAAAGACATGTAAGTTCATTAATTCTTTAAAAATCAGCCCTTTTCCAAATTCCTCTGAAAAAATTGTGGTAGCTTCCTTGTATCAACTGGGCACTACCACCAACCACACTCCACTCTGGGCCACCCCTCCCTCCCCCCCACATGAAACTATACTTTTCCTGAAACCTCCATCATACCCTATGGGGAAAATCTGAAAGACACGCAAACTTAAAAAATTCACCAAAAATCAGCAGTTTGCCCAATTCCTTTGAAATTTTTGTGGTAGCTTCCACTCACTGGGCACTATAACCCCCACCCAATATTTTGACCATGCGACCCATTTTTTAATCTGAATTAATTCAGATTCAGATTAATTTAGATACAAAACAAAACTGTGGTAATTCGGAAGGCTTAATTTCAGACAAAATGGGGTTGATTCAAATTTGGTACAAACTGAAACAGAAAAAATACAAAATCCGAAACCCTAATAAACAAACAAACAAACAAACAAACAAATAAAATAGAAGGTGGGGGCAGAATGCCTCCCTGTTTAACCCGTCTTTTAGTTGATATTATACGTGAAAGATGTCCCTGCAGGTTACTTCTAACCTGAAGGGACTGTTATATAGATTATGCATGAGTCCTCCCGGTCCTCTGGGATGCATGCCATTCTTTCAGTAAGATCCTAAAATTGGGGCCCTCCAATCAGCATTTTCCTTAAGCATTTCAGGGGGGATATTATCATAACTTGCTTCTTTACCCGGTTTTAATTGAGCTTTCAGTTTTTTCACTTCAGATCTTGTAACCTCTGACCAGTCGGGCATACATTCACAACCCAGTTCTGAAGCACCTGTTTAATCAGGCTTATAGATCATAAGCTTTAAATCTTACTAAAATTTATTTTTAAAACTTTTAAAATTGATTTAATGTTTCTAATTATTGTTTTGTGCTTTTAAATTTGTAAACCATCCAGAGCTTTATATATGGGGTGGTATAAAAGCCTGCTAACTAACTGACTGACTGACTGACTGACTGGATGGATGGATAGATAGATAGATAGATAGATAATATTCAGTTACCATATTACCATGATTCATGGATATGAACTGATTCCAGAATATCTTTTTTTTAAAAAATCCATTGCTAATGATGATTCTTTTAGGTATATCATTTTATATCATTAGATTATTTTTGTTGTATTGTACACAAGTAATATATACAATAATGCAGCTCTGAAAGAAATGCAATTTGATTACTGTCACATTATTCTACAAATCTGTGGGATATTTTGACCTGCAAGACAACTGTATAATTTCAAACAGACTTAAAGGAATAATCAGTCTCTATGATAAATGTCAAGTTAAGGTGTATTCAACTAAATTGCCATTTAAAGCTCACTGGAATTCATGTAAAATTATTTAAACTCAACATGCAAACACACACACACATATATAAATATACAGAAAGCATTCTCAAATTGGAATAGACAGTAAATACTGGCTGACATCCAGACTAATGCTGCACTTGCATAAACATGTTGCACTAGCTAGTTCTGCTAAGTTGGAAGCTTGCATTCCAGACTAGTGTTGCACTGGTGCAATAGGGTGTGAACCTGTGGCATCCTTTCTGCTCAGGAACCTCTTTCCTCAGACCATATATTTGCAGGGAATGATGCAGAGAAGATCAAGCCACTGCATGGTAGCTTGAGGTTAAGTATGCACAGGAGTAAACACCCACATCCTGTTCTACTATTCTTGTTGTGCAAATGCGCCACTTGCACAAGTGGACCGAAAGTGCATGGCAGTAGTGGTCAGTAGTCTGCTGCCCCCAGACTTTGGAATGCTCTCCTGTGGCTATTCGCTCCTCGGTCTCCATCATGGCTTTTAGAAAACATGTGAAAACTTCGCTTTTTACTCAGGCTTTTATGTGATTGTTGCCATTGCTGCTTCTTTGTATATTGTATGGTTATTTTTATGTATGTATTTTAAAAAGTTTTTAATTAGATCTGTTTTTATATTTTAGCATAATATTTTAATCGTGTAATTTGTATAGTCTTGTTCAATTTTTTTTTCTGTGTGAACCACCTTGTGATTGTTTTAATGAAAGGCGGTATTTAATGAAAGGCGGTATATAAATTTAACAATAAATAAATAAAAATAAAGTATGGGTATGGCTTTTCTGCCCTCCCAGCCCCACCCTTACTGGCCACCTCTGATGCAAGGGACTGTACAACCTTGAGCATCCATGCAGCTACTAGACCTTTTGTGTGTGCAACTTCATTCATTGAGCTAGCACAGCGTTAGTCTAGATCAGGGATTCTCAATGTTGGGTCCTCAGATGTTATTGGACTTCAGCTCCCATAATCCCCAGCCCCAGGGGCCCTTGGTTGGGGATTATGGGAGTTGAAGTCCAATAACATCTGGGGACTCAACGTTGAGAATCTCTGGTCTAGATGTCTACCGTTATCAATTGCTTCTGTCAAAATGGCTGTTACATTTTACAAAAGAATTTGGAAGCCTTCCACTTAAATGAGTACATTCTGTATTGTTAAAGGTCACACATCCCTCGGGGGCATATTTTGTGGGGAAGGGGAAATCAGTAAAAATGCCCCCCACACAATCTCCATTGCTGAGTTAGCTGAACACATCAGCAGCATGTGTGTATCTCATGTAGTGCCCATGCTGCATTAGTAAGGATGTCAGCCCCTATTTCTCTTTAAGAAGTATGCATTACATTTATATCCTGCATTTCTTCCATTATGGGTGGCTTTCATGGGGTTCTCATCCAGACTTAACCTACTCACCTCTGCCTGCTTATTATTATTATTATTATTATTATTATTATTAATAATAATAATAATTCGATTTCTATACCGCCCTTCCAAAAATGGCTCAGGGCAGTTTACACAGAGAAATAATAAATAAATAAGATGGATCCCTGTCCCCAAAGGGATCATTCATCAGCTGCTCGGTAAAGGAGACAAGGAGATAGAACTGCAATCCAGTTTTCATTGAAAAATGAAGAACTGTAGAAATGAAGCACAACAGCATGCCTGCAGATATATGTCTAGTCCAGGATGCTCTTTTTGCAAGTTAACAGGAGAGCCAATAAGGGAGCAGTTACATTACAAAAAATTTTGGATTCCCCTTCCCTTTGAAAAGTGATGCTCAGGTTGAGCTGATTTCATACTTGAAGCATAGAATGGTGTTCTCAGTGTGTATGCATAATTTTCATTCTGAAAGCCTGTTTACTCAGAAATAATATTTTGCATCCGTATAGCACTTTCTGAGAGTGTTTCACGTGTATTATCTTGATGTAATCCTTACAACAGTCCTATAAGTTAAATAAGTGTGTGCCAGATTTTGACCCCTGCTAACTGGGCAAAGAGGCACCTTTTACCGTGGTGATTCTCTTTATTTAGCAGGGGGAGAGTAACTGGCCCTATCCACCCCCAGCACAGTACTTCCAGTGACTGTTGCTGGTGTGTGTCTTTTGTTTCTTTTTAGAATGTGAGCCCTTTGGGGACAGGGAGCCATCTTATTTGTTTGTTATCTCTCTTTGTAAACCACCTTGAGCCATTTTTGGAAGGGCGGTATAGAAATTGAATTAATAATAATAATAATTTTATCCTAATATTTGATTTATATACCACCCTTCCAAAAATGGCTCGGGGTGGTTTCCATCAAAATAAAAACAAAACAATTAAAATCAAAACTAAGTCAATTAAACAATTAAAATCATTTAAATATTAAAATAATTAACATTAAATCATTTAAAACCAACATTAAAAATTTAAAACCATAAATCTAATTAAAAGCCTGGGTGAATAAATGTGTCTTCAGTGCTATTTCAATGTTCCATTATTAAAAAACCTGCCAAGCATACAAAATTCTAATCATTTCTATACCAAAGGCTTCACTATGCTCGGACAATCAGAAAAGTGTCATACCTGTTAGAAAGGTTAAGAGACTTGAAAGCACCCAAATCCTTTCCTGGAGTCTACCCATTTAGCATGCTCTTCCTTTGAATCTGAAAGAAAAGGACATCCACGTATTAAACCTACAAAGCACAACATATTATAATTTGCATAACCAAGGTATCTGGCAGACTGCCAGTTTTTAAGAAGTGAAGCAGAGAATTGGAGATGTCCGACAAAACATCCAGAGAATTGTCCCATTCTTTTATTACTGGCAACATGTTTTCACAATGGAAGGTTAATATTATTCAGGTATCTGACTGTCCTACTAGGGAGAGCCTGACATTCTACCTATTATGGTAGGTACTTCCTCCTATTATGGTAGGCAGGCTTTTGGAGTTCACTTCCTAAGCTTTCATTTGTGAAGTGAGAAAGAGGAATTCTGCACTCTTTCAGAACTAGGGGTCAACACAGCAACAACTTTCTTTTTAATGGCTGCTATATCCACACATGAGCTTAGAAATCTAAATTAAAAGTAAGACAAAAGGCAAGGACTGTGGACCATCACACATGACTTCACATTACTTCCTCGTTCACACATGGATTTTGTGTTTTGTTTTGTTATGACGGTTTTTCAAACCAGTATACTAAACATTTAATTTTGGAGATCAGACATCTTTTTCCAGATGTCATTACTAAGCATAGGCTCTGTTCAGCAGCCCATTTGCTGGATTATACTAAATGAACCAATGAAGACTGCCAGTTGCCTTACCTTTTTACTTGAAGATAATGAAAAAGTCTTAAGAAGTGCCCTCGTGGTCCTTACAGGCAAGCAAATCTGTTCTTTCTTGGTTCTTCCATGTGAACAACTCCATAACCAAATACTGGGGAAACAATTGTTAGCTGCTTGGTTTCTCTTTACAGTTCTTTGGGAAAGTCCAAAAGAAAATATTTCCTGCTGTTTTTGGTTGCTGTACTCAGCATGACTCTGTTCATGCTAACTTTTTATCTCATAAAAAGATAAGGCTTGGGTCTGCAACCAATGTCCATATTCCAGGTTTAATCATTAACAAGTGTTGTCGAAGCACGAAGTAAAAGGTCTGCTGCAGGCAGATACAAAACAAACCTCAATTAACTATCTTGAGAAACTAAGGAAGTGACACCTATGCCATAACTTAGAAATGCTCAGCATATTTGCCAATCTTTGACAAAGCTAAAGTAAAATAAACAAGCCTTCCTCTGTAGGACTTTCATGACTGGCATGACACACATACATTCAACAAGTACAGCTTTTCACATGACTGAATCTCTATGCTGGGGAATACACCCTGCTGAATTCTTGTCAGCTATGCAGTTATCAAAGGCACAGGACCTCTGTCAGGAATAGAAAGGGAAATCCTTTCCCGCCCTGCCTCAGGAAAGTACACTAAATACTGAGGGGAACCAGTTATTTCCCCCTGTTTTTGTTTTTCTGCAACCCAGAATGGAAGAATGTAGTTTAGAAAGCATTGTGGACAAGCTTTAACTTGGATAAGGAAATGGTGAACACTTTGATTATAAGATATTGAATTAGAAACACTTCCCCAATCTGATATTTATGGATATGAATCCAAAAAGATATGGAGACATCAAAATTTGAAAAAATCACTGTTAGAGGAATCCCTCTGATTGATTGCATCTAATTACTGAAAAGCTAAAACCATATGGGTTGTCAGTGGAATATCTTCTCCCTCTGGGCTATGATAACGCTATGGCGATCCTTAAGAGGCATATTATTGATATGGAACGCCAGACAGATTTAAGCCAGACACCAAGCCTTGTAAGATTTGGAGCCACCAAGCCCTCACAAAAACCAGCTAAATACTTGTATGACCTGATCTATCCAGCACACAGGAGAGCCCTGACATTGGCTCGGCTGGATGTGCTGCCCTCTGCAGTACTAGAGGGTAGGTATAGGAGAGTTGCCTATTTAGCGAAACTGTGCCCTTGTGGAAATGGGAATATTGAGATAGTTGGCTATGTGCTTCTGTATTGTTCTTTCTATCGTGAGCTACGTTCCAAATATATTGCTCCTCTCATCCCTGACAATTTGGATGAATTTTATATAAACTTATTTCTTTCTGATAAACACACTTATGTTTCAGACTCAGTAGACAAATTCTGTACGGCTGTGATTAAAATCCATTCATGGTGTTTCAGAAACAGTCAATTTTAATCGTCCCTACTTTTTCTTTCTTTTTAATTTTGTTTTATCCTATACTTTTAAATCTAAATCTTCTATGTAACAGATTCTACATGTGTATATGCATGTATGTGTTTATACTGCTATCTATCCTCAAGGTTTCTTTTATTTGATCTGGATTGTGTATTTGATCAAAGATCACAATAAACTGAACTGAAATGTTAGATGATAAGAAGAGCTACGTAGATGGTCTGGCTTTTCTCTTTGTTGCTTAGGGAGGATGGCAGCAATTAAAATGAATGTTCTACCAAAATGTTTATCTCTAATAATATCCCATTTATCTTTGAGCTGGACCATATAAAGCAATAGGCCAGATTCAGACATAATATGAAACTGCAGGTTGGTGAACCCACGGTTTCAATTTGAAATTGTGAATCGCATCACAGACGTTCATCCAACTGTGGTCCGGCAATCTCCAGTTGCAGGAGAGAGGAGCCCCTCCCTGCTGCCCAGATGCCAAGGCCTAGCCCAGCAAGCTGTGTGGCCAGACTGTGGGCAAAGCATCAACATGTCACGAGTGGCTGAGATTGGCCATGATCTCAAAAGGAGCGTGCTGAGCACAATTGCACATTTTAGGAGTTTGCCACCCATCCTTGGCATGGAAAGGGCATTTAAATCCCTTCAAATGTAATGCTAGGCCAGTGCTTCTTTTGACAGTGTTGGCACTGCCGCCCCCAAAGAGCCCTGCATGCAAATAGTCCCACACAAGCATGATTTTGGGGGATGGGGGAAACGATTTCCCTGTTACTCAGGGAAGGGAAGGGAACATGATGACTTTCTAGGAGGGGATATGTAGATGAGGAAGGGCAAAGGATGCTGTCCCGCCGTGACCTAGGATGCAAGGGATCACCCCATCAAAGCAGTTCATGCAGACCAAACTGAATTCCAGTTCCACGGACAGCTTGCTACCAGTGGGTTTGCCCTCTCATGAGATGGCCAGTCTATTGGGGAGGACCTAAGGATGTGAACCCTAGGCATCCCTTCGGACTGTGTGCTCACTAGTTGAGCTAACCCACCAAAGAGGCCCCTACTTTGAAATAAATCAAAAGGCAAGGTCAGGCCACGCAGGGTCCCACTGTGCAGGCACAGTGGCCTCCAAAATGGCTGCCATGCTATGGAATAGGCCCAGAAAAGGCCGATAGCTTGGATGGCTTAAAAGGGGCTTAGACAAAGTCATGGAGGACAGGTCTATCAATGGCTACTCTATTCACTCTGATGGCTATAGGCCACCAGGTCTGGTGGCTATAGGCCACCTCCAGCCTCAGAGGCAAGATGCCACTAAATACCAGTTGCAGGGGAGCAACAGCAGGAGAGAGGGCATGCCTTCATCTCCTGCCTTTGGGCTCTTCTGAGGCATCTGGTGGGCCATGGTGTGAAACAGGATGCTGGACTAGATTGGCCTTGGGCCTGATCCAATAAAGCACTTCTTATGTTCTTATACATTTGATGCATACATGGACAGATCTCTATGTGTGTACTATACTTCACACATCATGTTGCAAACACACAAACTCATGTACCTGTATGTAGACACCTGAGCACACAAACAGTGTGATGTCTGAATAAGACTACGGTTACACTCTATCCTCTACTGCTCAGACTTCACTTGGAATACTGTGACCAATTCTAGGTATTACATTTTAAGAGGGAGACTGATGGCTGATTGCTTTAGATCAGGGATTTTCAACATTGGGTCCCCAGATGTTGTTGGACTTTAACTCCCATAATCCCCAGCCCCAGTGGCCTTTGGTTGGGGATTATGGGAGTTGAAGTCCAATAACATCTGGGGACCCAATGTTGAGAATCCCTGCTTTAGATGATTGTTAGCAACATGATAAGTAAGCAAGCAAGCAAGCAAATAATCTCACAAATAGACCCTGAGCATTTCTTACCTTTGAGTGAAGGATTGGCAGTAATGGGATAAGGGGACAGGTTCAGTTGCACCCATACCAAAGAAGGCACGAGACACATGATATGGCACAAGACATATAGTATAAAAGGGTACACAATTTTATTAGAATAAACTGAGGGGAAGGGGATTGGCTCACCGCCCCCTTTCTCCCTCTCTCACAACTCTAGAAACTGGGGTCATCCATGAAACTGAAGGTTGGGAAATTTAGGACCGACAAAAGAAAGTATTTTTTCACACAGCACATAGTTAATCTATGGAATTCTCTACCACAAGATGTGATGACAGCCACCAGCCTGGATGGCTTTAAAAGGGGCTTAGACAAATTCATGGAGGACAAGTCTATCAATACTATACTAGCCGGATTAACCTAGCAGCAAAAGTAGCAAATATTTTCCATATTTTCGAGGGTCCTGCACGACTTCCAATTCTAATGCCCCTTCTGCTCTCTCACTTGCACCGCCCCCCCCCCGTGCCGCTTCTCATTGCCCATTCCCTCCCAAGTGGGCTGCCGCTGCCCGATTCCAATTGGCTGCCTTTGCCCATGTGCTTCTCGTGGCTGCTGCCAGACTGACCAGACTGCAGCTTGTGGTGAACAAGACAGAGAAATGCCGTAGAGAGGGTGAGGGGGCTGGGCTGTGGGGGGCCAGGCTGGCGCTGGCTGGCTGGCAATTGCATGAGGCCTTCCCTACTGGCTGACTTAGTGGGCGTTAGGAACCCCTAGTGCTTTGGAAGCTGAAGAGCCGGGCACCAGGTATGCGCAGGGAAGAGCGTGCTGGGGCAGGTGAAGGTATGCATGGGGAAAAGGTATGCACCAGGTATGCGTGCTGCAGGGGAAAGCGTGCTGGGGATGCACAAAATATCCTCCACCCGCTCCCCCCCCCCACGCCTCGGCCTGGCCAAGGCACGGGGGAGGGGGACTTTTTGTGTGTGAACAGGGCCTGCCTGTGTGTAAACATGCAGCAGTTGTAATCTGGAGCCACCTAGGGCATGATGGGCTCGGGGTTTCCTGGTATGCTGTGAGGCTTGCTTGCCAGGAAACAGGCAGGGTCTGCGCAGGCAGACCCACGGGCGGTAAGACAGAGGAGGTATGCTGGCGATGGGGTGTCCTTATAAGGCTGGGGGAGGGTGGCTCAGTTCACACCGGTGCAGCTTTTGACTTCTGTATATTGACACCTGGTTTAAAGAGAACTTGGTCTGTTCATCAATTTGGATCATGCAAGGGGAAAGGTGTTCTTCAAGGAGAAAAGCACACCACCTCTGTGTGTTGCACCCCAGGTGTCGCCTTAGAAAAGGCACTTCCCGTGCTTTGGGAGTTGCAAGAGGAAATCAGGGAGGTGTTGAGGAGAGGCAGGGCTGTAATCATGGGTGATTTCAACTACCCACACATTGACTGGGTAAATTCACATTCAAGTCAGGACAAAGAGGTCAAAATTTCTAGATACGCTAAATGACTGTGCCACAGAACAGTTGGTCATGGAATCGACCAGGGAGAAGGCGACCTTGGATCTAATTCTGAGTGACACCCAGGACCTGGTGCGTGATGTCAGTGTCATCGACCCTTTAGGGAATAGTGACCACAGTGCCATCAATTTCAGCATACATGCAGGGAGAGAATCACCAAGGATGTCTGACACAGATATTTTGAATTTCAGAAGAGGGAACTTCTCCCAAATGAGGAGTATGGTGAAAAGAAAGCTGAGGGGGGAAATCAGGACAGTCACTTCGCTCCAGAGTGCATGGAGTACTCAAAACCACAATACTAGAAGCCCAGTTAGATTGTATGCCCAAAAGGAGGAAAGGTACCACTAAGTCCAGGAGGATGCCAGCATGGCTAATGGGTACTGTCAAGGAAGCCATAAAAGGGAAGAAGACTTCCTTCCGAAATTGGAAGGCCTGTACAAACGAAGAGAACAGAAAGGAACACAAACTCTGGCAAAAGAAATGCAAGGTGACAATAAGGGAGGCAAAAAGAGAGTTTGAGGAACATTTAGCCAAAAGTATCAAGGGGAATAACAAAAACTTCTTTAAGTACATCAGAATCAGGAAACCTGCCAGGGAGGCAGTTGGATCATTAGACAATGAGGGAGTGAAAGGGATTATTAAGGAGGATATGGAGGTTGCAGAGAAGCTGAATGAGTTCTTTGCATCTGTCTTCACGGCAGAGGATACTGAGCATATACCTGCTCCTGAACCAGGCTTTTTAGGGATGGAGGCTAGAGAGCTGTGTCAGATAGAAGTGACAAGGGATGATGTTCTAAACTGTCTGGAAAAACTGAAAGCTAACAAATCACCAGGGCCGGATGGCATCCATCCAAGAGGCCTCAAAGAACTCAAATGTGAAATTGCCAACCTCCTTGCCAAAATATTTAACTTATCCCTGAAATCGGGCTCTGTACCAGAGGACTGGAGAGTAGCAAATGTAACACCGATTTTCAAAAAGGGATCCAGGGGCAATCCGGGAAATTACAGGCCGGTTAGCTTAACATCCGTTCCAGGCAAATTGATGGAAAGCATCCTCAAGGATAAAATTGTAAAGCACCTAGAAGAACAGGCCCTGCTGGGAATGAGCCAGCATGGGTTCTGCAAAGGTAAATCTTGCCTCACCAACCTTTTGGACTTCTTTAAGAGTGTCAACGAGTGTGTGGATCAAGGTGATCCAGTTGACATAGTCTACCTAGACTTCCAAAAAGCTTTTGACAAAGTTCCTCATCAAAGACTCCTGAGGAAACTTAGCTGTCATGGGATAAAGGGACAAGTACATGTGTGGATTGCTAACTGTTTGAAAGACAGGAAACAGGGTAGGTATAAATGGAGAGTTTTCACAATGGAGGGAAGTAAGAAGTGGGGTCCCCCTGGGATCTGTTCTGGGACAGGTGCTTTTTAATTTATTCATAAATGATCTAGAAGCAGGTTTAAGCAGCGATGTGGCCAGATTTGCAGATGATACCAAACTCTTCCAGGTAGTGAAATCCCAAACAGATTGTAAGCAGCTCCAAAAGGATCTCTCCAAACTGGGGGAGTGGGCAACAAAATGGCAAATGTGGTTCAATGTTAGCAAGTGTAAAGTGATGCACATTGGGACGAAAAACCCCAACTTCAAGCATATGCTGATGGGATCCGAGCTGTCGGTGACGGACCAGGAGAGGGATCTTGGGGTTGTGGTGGACAGCTCGTTGAAAGTGTCGACTCAATTTATTTTATTTATTCATTTATTTTTACATTTCTATACCGCCTTTCGTTAAAAAGAACCCCAAGGCGGTTTACAAAAATTAAAACATACAATAAAAAAGCAGTAAAAACATCAAGCTAAAAACATATAAAAACAAGCATAAAAACAACACAACAGATAAAAACACCCAGAAGCAGCAGTAAAAACGATTATGTAAAAGCCTGGGTAAAAAGCCAAGTCTTTACAAGCTTTCTAAAAGCCGTGATGGAGTCCGAGGAACGAATGGCCACCGGCAGAGCATTCCAGAGTCTAGGAGCAGCAACAGAGAAGGCCCTGTCCTGAGTGCATGACAGCCGGGCCTCTCTCATTGTCGGCACCCGGAGCAGGGCCCCCTCAGATGTCCTCGTCAAGCGGGCAGCAACCCTTGGAAGAAGGCAGTCCCTCAAATACCCCAGGCCCAAACCGTTAAGGGCTTTAAAGGTAAAAACCAGCACCTTGAATTGGACCCGGAAACGAACCGGCAGCCAGTGCAGCTCTTTCAAAACGGGGGTGATATGTTCCCAACGGGCAGCTCAGGATAAAACCCTCACCACCGCGTTTTGCACTAGCTGCAGTTTCCGGATATTCTTCAAGGGCAGCCCCACGTAGAGTGCGTTACAGTAATCCAGCCGTGACGTGACTAAGGCGTGGGTAACCGTGGCCAGATCTGCCTTCTTGAGAAAGGGACACAGCTGGCGCACTAGCCAAAGCTGTGCAAAGGCACCCCTGGCCACCGCCTCCACCTGAGCTTCCAAAAGCAGGGCCGGGTCCAGTAGTACCCCTTGCACTTCAAGGGGAGTGCAACCCCATCCAGAACCGGTAAAATCTCCTCATCCCGATTGGCTCTCCTACAGACCAACACTACCTCCGTCTTATCCGGATTCAATTTCAGTTTGTTAGCCCACATCCAACCCATCACGGCCTCCAGCCCCCGATTCAGGACATCCACCCCCTCCCTAGGATCAGATGACAAGGACAGATAGAACTGAGTGTCATCCGCATATTGCTGACAACTCAGTCCAAATCCCCGGATGACCTCTCCCAGCGGCTTCATGTAGATGTTAAACAATTTGGGGGACGAGACCGATCCCTGCGGGACCCCAGCTGTGCGGCAGCTGTGAAAAAGGCAAATTCCATGCTAGAGATCATTAGGAAGGGGATTGAAAATAAAACGGCTAACATTATAATGCCCTTATACAAAACTATGGTGCGACCACACTTGGAGTACTGCGTAGAATTCTGGTCACCACATCTTAAAAAGGACATTGTTGAACTGGAGAAGGTACAGAAGAGGGCAACCAAGATGATCAGGGGCCTAGAGCACCTTTCTTATGAGGCAAGACTACAACACCTGGGGCTTTTTAGTTTAGAAAAAAGACGACTGTGAGGAGACATGATAGAGGTCTATAAAATCATGCATGGGGTGGAGAAAGTGGAGAGAGAGAGATTCTTTTCCCTCTCACACCACACTAAAACCAGGGGTCACTCCATGAAATTGATTGCCAGGAGGTCTAGGACAAACAAACGGAAGTACTTTTTCACACAACGCGTGATCCACTTGTGGAACTCTCTGCCACAGGACGTGGTGACAGCCAACAACCTGGATGGCTTTTAGAGGGGTTTGGATGACTTCACGGAGGAGAGGTCTATCAATGGCTACTAGTCGGAGGGCTGTGGGCCACCTCCAGTATCAAGGGCAGGGTGCCTCTGAGTACCAGTTGCAGGGGAGTAATGGCAGGAGAGAGGGCACGCCCTCAACTCGTCTGTGGCTTCCAGCAGCATCTGGTGGGCCACTGTGCAAAACAGGATGCTGGACTAGATGGGCCTTGGGCCTGATCCAGCATGGCTGTTCTTATGTTCTTATGTGCTGTCTCGCAGAGGAGTTATAACAGCACTTCTTAACATTGCCTTGGCTGCCCTATGATTGATTGGTTTTAAGCCATTTTTGGGTTGTGTGTGTGTGTTTTACTTAAACCCAGAATATAAGTACTGTACTGGAAACATAGGACATACAAAAATAATATAACCTCTTACTTACTGTGCAAGTAATAGTATTAGTCTGGTGTCTATGGGCCACTTCCAGCCTCAGAGGCACAATGCTGCTGAATGCCAGTTACTGAGGAGCAACAGCAGGAGAGAAGGCATGCCCTTGCCTCTTGCCTATAGGCATCCCAGAGTCACCTGATGGGCCACTATATGAAATAGGATGCTGGACTATATAGGCCTTGGGCCTGATGCAGCTGGGCTGTTCTTATGAAGCTGATGAAAGATGACTAAACAGATCTTCCAGGAAAAGAGTTCCACTAACCACCAAGAAGGCCTCATCCTGGATTTCCACCAGCACATCTTCAGGTGAGACCCAAAGTGAGGCCTTCCCCAATGAGTGAGCTGGATTGTCATGCACCTTTGGCCAAAACTATTTAGATCTTTAAAAGTGATAACCAGCACTTTGAATTGGGCCTAAAAATACACCAGGAGCCAGTGCAAATCAAATGAAACCAGAATTATGTTTTTTGATAGCAGGCTCCTGTCTGAAACATTCTCTCATTCACTTACTACTTCAGAACAAATCTTAATGGTAACACTGTGTAGAAATTGCTCCAAGAGTACAACTTGGATATGACCATGTGTGACCATGGTCAGATCTGTCTTATCCAGGAAGGGCTGTAGCTGATGCATAAGCAAAAACCACAACTTTTTATGTGTTTGTTTGTTTGACATATTTGTATACCGCTCAAAATGCAAGTTTCTGGGCAGTTTACAACAAAACAATACAAACAACAAATAAAAAGGTTAAAACATTACAATAATTTAAAATTTTAAAACAATGTTAAAGCTATTAAAAACCCAACAGTATCTAATTATGTTCAATTCGATTCAACCTTAGGTTCAATTTGGTAATTCACCCCCAAATCAAATCATCCTCAAAATAATTGGCTTGATTTGGGGCTGGGGAGAATCACCCCTGATTCAACCCAAATCAATTTGGTTTATTCAAAAGTCGTTTTTCCAGGGAGAGCTGGTCTGCCAATTGGGGTCGTGAGTAGACCAGCCCTCCACTCCGGACCTAATACATTAAGCCCATCTGGGAGGATTGGTAGACATGCCAAGTCCAGAGTGGAGGACTGGTTTACCCACTGATCCCAATTGGTAAACCAGCTCTCCCTGGAAAATTTGTGCCATTTGGAGTCCTGTTTTTCTGGGGAGAGCTGAGTGAAAGGCTGGTCTACCCACTGACCCCTATTGGTAGATCAGGTCTCCCTGGAAAAATGGCACTTGAATCACCCAGATCAATTCAAGCTGATTTATCAAGGCAGCTGGCCAAGCCAGGTGTTTTTGATGAATCAATTTGATGGTTCTGTGATTCAATTTGAGCTCAAACCGAATCACAGAATCTGATTTGTGCACACAACTACAATATATAGTAGTTAAATGAACTTTGCAGTGCTGTGAACTTGACTATTTGTAGACTATATGTCTTGTTTTGATCCTTTAACCTTCTTGGCCTAGGCATTCTTCATACATGGATCTCTCCAGGATATTCCAGTATATCAGCATCTCCTTAGGTGTGATATAATGGCTTGTGATTATTTTCTTATAGCGGCAAATGGAGAATTCAACCCAGTCTGAAAAAAATGTGGGCTCTGAATGTAATTCTTCTGGTTTGATTTTCAGTTCAGCAAGGCACAGCCCTATGAACACATCTTCCAACTTAAAAAAAGGGACCTTTTTTGAAACAGTGTATACTTCATTAGCCACATCGGTGGAGAAAACATAACCTGTTCCTGAACAAAATGGTGGGTAATAATTCCCTGGATATTCCTCTTTACTTACAAACCACTTACTGCCTGGATCCCTTATTGGATAGCCATGCATTTTTAAAGCACCTGTAAATAATCTAGTAGTCCTGTTTCTTTTCAGAAGAAGTTCAACCAGGTAATAGGTATTGATAAACATATCAGAGTCAGTTTTCATCACAAACTTAGTCTGTGAGCAAAATTTGTGAATCCATTCAAGGCCCATCAAAGTCTTTAGAGTTAAATTATAATACGTATCCATAAAATCCTTTTGGATAATGTCCTTATATCTTAAGCCTTCCATAGAAACAACAATCTGGTCATCAGGTCTTGAATTATTTCCCAGGAGAAAATAGGTCACAATGCGTTTTCCAGCCACTTCTCTTTCCTTACCCCACGTCTCACGGATAACACTCCTGGACTTTATTTGACCAAGCTGAGATGTCACAAGTATTACTAGGTATGGTGGATTCCTACTGCAATCAGTGTCAGGCAGTTTCAAAAAATCTCCATTTCTTCTCTTGGAAACAGACATGTCCGTTGGGCATATTTCAATAGAAGTCAACATGATAAATAAGATGAAAAACATTAGGGCCAATGCTGCAAAGAAAACAAAGACCTGTCTCTTCAAGGCCATCTGAAAGAGAGGAACATAATTATTTAATCTAGAAAACACCAGCCTATATCAGCACTATATTTAATATTAAGTTCAACACACTGATGTACAATCTTACGTAGGTGAGAGATTCACTTGGCTTGAGCATGGCTATTGAACTTTTTAAAAGAGCAGTATAACCTCTGAAATATAATTTCAGATCTCTGCAAAAGATCAGAGTCCTATTTTCTACAGCTATAGTTCCATTTTCCATACAAGGTCAAGTTCCATGGTTCTGATATAGCTCATCTTATATCAAAAGGTCTACATTCATAACTTCTAAATCAACTCTCAACTTCCAGTTCCAGCAATAGTATCAAACTAGGTGTGTTAAGGAAGCATAAAGCCCACCACAAAAGTGATATTTATTCATCTACATCAAACGAGTTTCTCTGCATGGGTACAGGAAGTGAAAGCCCACAATTGGCGTACATATATCAGTTAATATGAAAGGGAATAAAGGTTCTAGTCAATCAATATTCTGGGGGGTGGGAGGTAAAAGTCAATGGCAACATTTTCTAAGGGTTTCGTTGTGGGACAAAGGGTATAAGAGTGGTATAAGAGAAAGGCTGTCAGTTCTGCAGAGAAAGCTCCGTACTAACTCTCCGAGGCCTGGTCACTCAGCTAGCTGAAATGATTGTGTTCATCTTGACCAGTGGTAAGCATAATAAAGAACTTGTATATGCAACAATAAATGCAACAATAAATATCATTAACTGAATAATTGTGCCCATTTTTCTGTGTGTCAATAAGACAATTAGCTCACTGCCCTGCTGTGGATACTGACCATACCCCAATAGAGGATAATGAATGTTTCAATTTCCTACACTGAGTATTCACTGCAAGGTGGATTAACGGCAGGCCATAGCATATATCTGTCTCAGCAAAGTTACCATCCATATAGCACTCTCCACCATGGAGGATAAAATACTTGCACTAATAGGAACTTCAATGGAATGCAGAGTGATATAAATCTGTACAAAGAAAAATTTCTATGTAACAAAAATATAATTACAGTGAGCAAAGAAATTAACAATTTTGGAAAGCTTTTAATGGTATCTCAAGCTTTCATGCGATCTAAGCCTAAAAATGTAATAGAATTCATGATCTATAGTATACTGAGGTCACTCACTTGAGACAAATGTTTTAAGCTGTGTGAAAATGTGGGTAAGAGAGATATAGAATACCATCTAATCAGAAAAACCTTTATTTTATTTATTTATTTATTTATTTATCATATTTTTACACCACCCAAAACTTACATCTCTGGGTGGTTTACAACAAGATTAAAAGTAAAACATTAATTAAAAACAATAAAAATAAAATAAAAATAAAAGCAAGAAATTTAAAACACAATTTAAAATTTTAAAACAATATTCTAAAAACAACATTAAAACAATCAAAACAATATCAGTTTAAAGTCTGGGTGAAGAAATGCATTTTTAGAGACTTTTAAAAAGATGTCAGAGATGGGGAGGCTCTTATTTCACTAGGGAGCGCATTCCAAAGCCTCGGGGCAGCAACGGAGAAGGCCCGTCCCTGAGTAGCCACCAGACGAGCTGGTGGCAAATGCAAACGGGCCTCACCTGATTATCTCAATGGGCGGTGGGGTTCATAACGAAGAAGTCGTTCTCCTAAAAACCCAGGGTCCAAGCTGTTTAGGGCTTTATAGGTTATGACCAACACCTTGTATTTTGCCCAGAAACATATTGGCAGCCAGTGTAACTCCTTCAATACGGGAGTAATATGGTCTCTCCTGGATGACCCAGAGACCAGCCTGGCTGCCGCATTCTGGACCATCTGTAGTTTCTGGACTACGTACAAGGGCAGCCCCACAAAGAGCGCATTGCAGTAATCCAGTCTGGAGGTTACCAGCAGATGTACCACTGATTTGAGGTCATCTAATTCAAGAAAGGGACGCCGCTGGATTATCAGCCGAAGCTGATAGAAGGCACTTCTGACCACTGTCTCAACTTGGGACACCAAGGAGAGACTTGGATCCAGAAGCACCCCTAGACTGCGTACCTGTTCCTTCTGGGGAAGTGTGACCCCATCCAGAACAGGCAGATCAAAATTGTCTCTCGAGTTCCAACCCCGCACAATGAGTACCTCCTTTGACATCAATCCAAGGCATAACTATAATTGAACAAAGGTAGTACCAGGGGCGTAGCAAGGTTGGAGTGGGCCCAGAGATGAGATTTTAAAATGCCCCCTCAAAGTCCAGGGCCTCCACACATCCCAGGCCCCCAAGGATTTAAGTCTAATATTTCAAAATAAGTATGCTGCCTGGAAATACATTTCACTGAATACACACATGCACACTTCACAATATATAGTGATATACATTGAATACTATATATTTGTGCTACTTTTAATGCCTAGAACACACTAGAAACACTAATTATTAAAATGGGCTCCTCGCTGCAGATTAGCAAAGGAGACTTTCAGCCATGCAGGGTGAGCCTATGTATGTTTCCTCAGAATTCTGAACAAATTCGGTAAAGTTTGATTCCAGGAGGTTTTGCACATGGGGTTTTTAAAGCCCTTTAACACACATCTCCTCTGGAATGGAGGTGCTGCATTCACATGTTAGCCAGATTTACCCTGAAGTCCCTGCGAGTTATTGGGGAGCAGTTCACATGCAATTCAGGTATTCCAATGCTTGTTAGAGTGTAGCCTGATTTATATCCGGCATTTTAAAAAATCCACTATTTTGCATTGGTTCTTTGGACAACTTCAGTTTCTCAGTAAAACCTCCCAGTAAACTTACAGTAAAGCCTGATGTGTGTAAAATAGGGATGTGCAAAAAATTTCGGGCACAGAACGATCTGTGCCCGAAACAAACAATTTCGGGTGATTCGGGGCCGAACCGAATCACCCCCGATGTCCCCCGATATTTTTCGGGCACGAGCTGAATCACCCGAATTTCGGACCCAAAAAATTCGGGTGATTTGGTTCATGGTTGATTTTTGGTGATTTTTTGAAGTTTTAGTGACTTTGGGGCAGTTTGGGGGCATAGCATGGGATCTGGGCAAAAGGAGTGGGGTGGGGTGGTAGTGCCTTATGGGTGCAGGCTACCACCCCAATTTCAGGGGGATTGGGCAAAGGGCTGATTTTTGGTAAATTTCTGAAATTTTCATGTCTTTGGGGCAGATTGGGGCAGAAAGTGGGGCCTGGGGCAGAATAGTGGGGTGGGGTGGTATTGCCTAATGGGTGGAGGCTACCACCCCAATTTCAGAGGGTTTGGACAAAGGGGTGATTTTTTGAGAATTTTTGAAGTTTTAGTGACTTTGGGGCAGTTTGGGGGCAGAAAGTGGATCTGCCCCAAAAGAATGGGGTGGGGTGGTAGTGCCTAATGGGTGGAGGCTACCACCCCAATTTCAGGGGGATTGGGCAGAGGGCTGATTTTTTGGGAATATTTGAAGTTTGGGTGTCTTTGGGGCAGATTGGGGGCAGAAAGTGGATCTGCCCCAAAGGAGTGGGGTGGGCTGGTAGATAGTGCCTAATGGGTGGAGGCTACCACCCATCCCCAATTTAAGAGTGATTGGGCAGAGGGGTGAATTTTGGTGAATTTATTTTTATGAGGTTTGTCTTCATAAGGTGAAGTGTGCTAAATTGATTACTTCCTCATATTATTCATAGTAATAGAGAGTGTGAAAAAGTGAAAGTGGGGTCATGAGAGTTGTCTAATTGAAAAAAAAAATCTCATTTGCTATGATACAATGAGAATTCACACCTCAGAAGTTTTTTCTGAGGTGTGAATTCTCATTCTCTACCCATTGGGCACTACCACCCCACCCCAAAATTTTGCCCCTGGGCCCCTTTTTACCCCCCCCCCCGAATCGATTCGGATTCGGATTCGGATTAAATCCGAATCCAAACCGAATCAAGGGTGATTCGGGTGACCCAGATTCGGGCACAAAACAGAACAGGGGTGATTCGGTTCGGGTCCGAGCCGAATCACCCGAAAACCCGAATTGCACACCCCTAGTGTAAAAGTCCCAGGTAAGTGTGTGGAGAATTGTTGCCTCAGGCAGCAAATCTAGCCACATTTAGCTGGAAATACATTTCATTGAAACCTAAAGGACTTACTAGCAAGGAAAGCATGTCTACTTAAAAATAAACTCCATTGCATTCAACTGTCTGAGATCCTTCCCTGGTAAGTGCATATAGGATTGCACAAGCTCAGGGATGTAAACCAAACCAAACTAATTTGTGCTTCCAGCATATTTTGCTCTCTGTAGGAGACCTGTAAGTCCCACTGAAGCAAGGAAGATAGGTGGGGAGAAATAGAGAAAAGAGCAAGAATTAACACCATTCCTCAGGAGAAAAAAAAGCGGGGGGGGGGGGGAGAGAATGAGGAATCTGCCTCTTGGTAAAATTTTAAGATAGTTGAGACATGCCAGGGCTCAAGAAACTCCTGAAGTTATGCTCTAATCTGTCCTAAAAGTCATTCTCCCTGCTCCCCAATGTGGAAGTAGGGCTGGTTATAGTCTCTCACTGTACTGAGATAAAAACCTCTCTCTGCAGGTGCTCAGAAGCAGGGCCATCCCTAGTGGGGTACGGGGCTGGGGGGCAGATCAGCATGTGCAGGGCCTCCTTAACATTTCATATCATTACAGAATCATACTGACTGATGACATACAGTGTAAATAGTGTGAGTGAGGTTTTTGGACATGTCCAACCAGCTTGGCATTTCTAAAGAAAAATAAAATAAAATAAAAACACAACACATGCTTCACAGTTCTCACTCAGACCTTCTGGGTTGCAAAACAACTTGAACATAAGTGCATTTATAAATGAATGAATAAATAAATATAAATATAATATTGTTTGTTTCAGAAGTTTTTGTAATTTTCTGCCATGAAACAAGCTATTTATAGGACTTTTTAGATCAATTTTTTTAAGCCAGCAAATGTTCCAATCTGTTTTAAATTAAATATTCAGTCTCCCCCCCCCTCAATATTGAAGCCCTATGGCAAGCAGATTGCTATATATCGGGGAGGGGGGAACCACAAAAAGGAATTCACATTCTACCTTCATTACTGGCAAAGGCTGGGCTGGCTGGCCTGGGCAGAGGGTCTGCAAAGAACTGTGGTGGGTAAGGGCAGCCAGCGTTGGCCCCTCTGCCTGCCTCCTTGCTTGTTTGCTGCCTGGAGAGCTTCAGGTTTCAGTGAGGCCTACACAGAGGCCTCTCTGGAAGCCCCGCCCACCCACCGATCAACTGAGAAGCAGAGAGAGAAAGCGCTCTAGCAGCTTGCAAGCTGCTTCAGTTCCTGGCCAGGAGGGCAAGCAGGAGAGAGGGCGAACAAGGCAAGTGGCTGAGGGGCCTTGGGGCTGGGCAGGTGGGCAATGGGGAGTCATGTGATGTTTCTCGGGGGGGGGGCCTCAAGGCAGGGGGCCCCAAGACAACAGTCTCCCCTTGCCTAATCGTAGTTTCACCCATGGGTAGTACAAATGTCCATGGGTTCTGATAGGCAGTACTAGGGCTGTACAAATGTCCATGTGGAGGAACAACCCTCTATTCTTCCTAACCTTTTTACTGCTGCCACCAAGTGGACTTTTGGTATGGCTGAATCCACTACAACAGCTCTTCAAAAAAACAAAACAAAAAAAAAAAAACCAAAACCCCTCAGTAACGTGGAAAGGCTTCTAGGTGTGTGGTGGAGACAATCAACAAGCTGCTGCTTCTTTTTTTAACAAGAAAAATTACTTTTAGAAAAATTGGTTCAATTAAAACATTACTTTTGCAGCAAAAAAAACAAAACAAAAAATTCAAAACAGATATTAACATAGCAGATCAGGGAAATTAAAACCTGGAAAAACGCATCTACTACCTGACTCTGTACTGGTCCCTACTCAGAGTCCTCTGTACTTTCTTGTCATCTTCTGGCTTGCTGGGTGCTTCTGATTACAGCACAAGTCTGGGGCTCAATCCAGCCTGGCTCTTCTTTTTCTTCTTAGTTATTTCAGTTGGGTTTCTCCCACCAGCAGACTGTCTTTCAGGACTCTCTGTCTTCTTCAACCTTCAGTTCTGACTCTCTCCAGCAGACTTGACTTCTCTGGCTTCCAAGGCTCTCTGACCTCTCCATCTTCCAGGCCTCTGTCTCTCAGGACTCTCTCTCAGGACTCTGTTGACTTCACTCTTCCCTCTCAAAACACTCCCAATATATACAGTTTGTCTGGCCCAACAATTTTTTAAGCCGTCCAATTAGAACAAAAATGTCCTCCATTTCTTGAAATCTCTTTTTCCTCCAAAAATCAATGTCAAAAATGCTAAACCAAAAGTGAAACTACAGACAACCAAGAATGAACTTTTGACCCTGCCATCCTTCTCCATGCGCAGGGATTTGCAAGCAGAGAAATCCTATTTACAAAAATACAGAGGTTTTTAGGAATACAATATAACACAATTCATTTATCAGGGCTTATTTACGGGAAGAGGTTTAGGAATATTAATACACTATACAATACAGGGACTTATTTACAGAATCTCAAGAGGTCTAGGCCCCATTCCTCCAGTCTCTGTTGCTGACCACACAAATGGCTTCCAACACATGTGCAGAGTCCATGTGCATGCTGGCACCCTGTGCAGGTAGCTGGCAGGAGCACCGCAGCAGCAGAAGCTGCATGGAGCAGTGTAAATGCAGGTAAGGACCTGTACTACTCCCTTTTAAAGGTTCCACTTGCCGTCACCCTCCCGGTGCCCCACTTGAACCATCAAAGCGGTTCATGGGTTGGCAAAACTGGGACAAATCAGTTCGCCAAACCACAAACCGGTTCATATTTGAACCTGTGCACGAACCATAGTCTGTGCACATACCTAACACTTGTATACCTTATTTAGTTTTTTAGGTGTCATGTACGATTGATACAATACTTTCAGAAAACTTTTTTTCATATTAATACAAAAAACATTCATTGCTTGGGCACTGAAAACATTATTCCACTCTTGTTCTGTTCTCTCTACCCCTGTCAGAAACAGCTTTTTCTTTTTCCCTAAAGAGTGAACTGGAAGTGAACCCTGCCCTGTCCATCAGACAGTGACCTCTAGGGAGCAGCCACTCAGCACATGGTGACTGGAACCTAGAGGGGCCTTGAGGCAGGAAGTGAAGAGGTTCTTTGTTCTCATTCAGTGGGAGCCAGGCAGGGGAAGCAACAGGCTGGCTGGCCAAGCGATGGCAGCAACCAGGAATTCTGCAGGGGCCTGAAGTCTCTACCATGGTTTTGGTGAGTTCAGGGAAGAAGCCAAGGCTTGGCTTCGGAGAAGGGTTTAGCCACCGAACTGTGTGTTAGGTAGCTGGCGTCAGATTTCTTTACTTTAGTTCTTTGCAGATCCTTACAACTGGTCAAGTGTGCTTAATCTATAATGTAAGAATGTTGTACCTGTGCCCCTTTTATCCATCCAAGGCACTGCAAAGGTCTCTGTAACCTTTAAAGGTGCTTCTAAAGGTTCCTTACAACTGGGTGTGCTTTTGAATTATCTTTGCAACTGGGTAGCCAAGATTTTAAAATGTACCACTCCAACGATCAACTGGAGTGCTCCTTTTGAATTATTCTTGAATACTGAGTGTTCCTTGTTTTGTTAATCTGTAACTGAAGCTGCTAGAGCCTCAAACCGAAGCAGTCTGTAGTCTTTTGAATACAGTTTTCCCTTTTTTTGCTTTGTAATTTCACCTGCGGAGAAGGTCCGTCCCTGAGTAGCCACCAGACAAGCCAGTGGCAAATGCAAATGGACCTCTCCTGATGATAAGAACATAAGAACAGCCCTGCTGGATCAGGCCCAAGGCCCATTTAGTCCAGCATCCTGTTTCGCACAGTAGCCCACCAGATGCCACTGGAAGCCACAAAATTCCCAATAACAAACATGCAAATAGCAGAGACGAGCGTGGCTTCAAAAGATGTCGTAAATCAAAGATAAAGCCCACTGCACGCCCTGTGGAGGAATGCAAACTAAACAAGTCAAAGTTGAACGGCTATTCTGGATACTCGCCGTTTCGCGGGGAAAGCTTCATCAGCCTGTTAATAGACATAAATACAATCAGCCGATAGTGAATCCCGACAATAAATATGTCACAAAGAAGATACCCTGATACAAAATTACATACAAACCTCCTTAATACCGGTACCTCATTCCTAGAGCTAAATAAAGCCTTACAATATTATCCGGTATATATTTTTGGGTTTAGGTCATGGCACACCTCAGCCATACTTTTGCTTTCTCAGCAGAGGAGATCAATGATATCTTAGGCAATTGCCCCCTAGAGGGTCTGGGGGATGAGGCTGCCACCACATCCCCTGATTGGTCTTCATACATAGATTTGAGGAAAAGGCACGCCAGGATGCAATTGCATGCATCTTTTCTCAAGAAATATTATGAGTCAGCCAGGATCTCCAGAGGTTTGCGCATTAACGAACCTCCTACATTATTCTTGCAGGATGGTGAGTTTCACGACAGGTGGGTTGCTACTTTGAACAAATGTTCGTTTGACTTAATTATCTTGATTATATAGCGGGCTTCTAAGGAGGCCAGTGAGATTAAGACAGTTTTTGATGAGGCTCTTTCGCACCTGAGGGTGAATGCTCATAATGATACATTTGAGAACAAGATGCTTGAAATTGAAAATGAACTGAAAACATTTAAAGAACATCTTATGGGATTTAAGAACAGGAAGCTTGGCAGGGATTCTAGGGATTATGAATCGGGGAGGGTTTACAAATGGATGTCAGCACCTGATAGGCGCAAGAAAGCAGTCACTTGGAAGCAACCCATTAGCTCTTCTGAACATTCTGAGTCAGAGGAGTCTGCTACATCTGACTCTGACAGGTCATCGTTGGTTAGAAGGACATGCTCAGACAGGGCAGTGAAAACCAGATTTGAACACAGTTCTGATTTTTTTCATGGGAACCGAAGAACCAGGGGGCGCATTAGACCCTAGTGGTCAATTTGAGTTCCAAACATATCTCCCCCCAAAAACTGAGTGTTTTACAGCTTGGTTTGAGTTTTGTGCCTACTCCTATGTACCAGATGTTTAGAACTCGGGTTGGCTTGTATAAGTTAATAAGAACAATTAAACTCAGAAGTCATTTGGGGGATAGGCAGGATTCAGGTCTTGTCTAGTTCAGACCTAAATCCAGCTTTATTCCGGCTGTTGACTCTCCAAAAATTGCCACTTTTCAAAAGTTGGTTGAGAGGGACATTGGGAGGATTGAGCTACAGTTTCTAGTCACGTCCCATCACCATTCCAGCTTGTCTCAAACTGATAAGGCACTTCTCAAATCTTTACAACAGCATCCCAATTTGGTGATCAAGCAGGCAGACAAAGGGGGAGCCATTGTACTCATGAATAAGAGGGATTACATTCATGAAGTTGAGAGGCAATTGGCTGATAGAACTAATTATGTACCGTTGGACCATGACCCCACTTATAAGATCATGGCCCTGATCAAGGTTGTACTTGATGAGGCGGACATGCTGGGGATCATTTCGGTAAATGAGAAGAGATATCTTTTCAATCAGTACCCCAGGGTTCCCGTATTTTATGTCCTGCCCAAAATACACAAACCAGATCGCCCCATTAAGGGTCGACCCATAGTCTCTGGTTATAATTCGGTCCTTGAGCCACTGTCCATTTAAGCTATCATCTAAAACCATTTGTTGGACAGATTACTTCATATATCAAGGAAACGAGAGACTTCAATTGCAAGCTTGAAGGAAAAGTCATACCTGATCAGGCCACTTTGGTGACCCTGGATGTGGTGTCTCTGTATACCAGTATACCTCTAGAACAGGCACGCGATGTTGTGGAGTCTTAATTACTGACGCGACCTGATCATAATCCCCCCACGTATTTCCTTCTTGAACTAGTGGACCTCATTTTTGAAAAGAGCTATTTTAGGTTTCAAGAACTATTTTATAGTCAGATTAAAGGCTTAGCTATGGGCTGTACATTGGCGCCCAGTGTAGCGTGTTTGTTTATGGCGATGCTGAAAGATAAGTGGATTCTGAATCAGAGAGTTAATCCCTTTTATGAAAATCTGGAAGTATATAAGCGCTTCATTGATGATGTCTTTATTGTGTTCAAGAATAGGGATAGATTTATGGAATTTGTTATCTGGTTGAATGGTCTGCATACAGACATTAAATTCACAAGCTATTGGGATGTTTATCAGGTTCCGTATTTAGATTCCTGGGTCCGGATGGGGCCCAGGAGACGACTCATGTTTGCCCTGTATAAGAAACCACTACATAAGAATGCTTATTTACACTTTAAATCTCATCATCCTAGACATCTTAAGCAAGGTTTGCCATATGGCCAGTTTTTACATATTAGACGTAATTCGACTTGGGATGTAGACTTTGAGAGGGAGGCTGAGACTCTTGAGCAACAACTGATCCAGAGAGGATACCCCCTGTGTGTGGTTCAAAATGCTAGAGATCAGGCCAGACAGAGGGACCGAACAGAACTCCTTAAGGGTCAACTTCGGGAAGGAACACATAGAGTCATCTGGTCACTATACTGTGACTATACTCCGTTGGGTTTTAGGCTCCAAGGGGTCGTTCGGAAGCATTGGCATATAATAAATGATATTCCGGACTGCCAATCCCCACCGATTATGGCTTTCCATAGGACCATGATGATGATGATGATGATGATGATGATGATGATTAAAACTTTTATACCGCCCTTCCAAAAGGCTCAGGGCGGTTTACATCAAAACACCATTAAAATCATTTAGTAATTAAAACAAAAATTATAAAGCATAAAACAATGATTAACAATTAAAAACATCATAAAACAACAATTAAATAATCAGAATAATTTAAAAACAAGTTTTAGAAAGCTGAGAAAGCCTGGTTGAAGAGATGTGTTTTCAGGTGTTTTCTGAAAATTGCCAGAGATGGGGAGGATCGTATCTCAGCAGGGAGCGCATTCCACAATCTCGGGGCAGCAGCCGAGAAGGCCCGTCTCTGTGTAGCCACCAAACGAGTTGGTGGCAACTGGAGACAGACCTCCTCAAGTGACCTCAATGGCCAGTGGGGCTCATAGCAAAGAAGACGCTCTCTTAAATACCCAGGGCCTAAGCCGTTTAGGGCTTTATAAGTTATAACTAGCACTTTGTATTTTGCCCGGAAACCTATTGGCAGCCAGTGTAACTCCATCAACAAAAGAGTAATGTGGTCTCTCCGAGATGACCCAGAGACCAACCTGGCTGCCGCATTCTGAACCAACTGAAGTTTCCGGACTACATACAAAGGCAGCTCCACGTAGAGTGCATTACAGAAGTCCAGTCTGGAGGTTACCAACAAATGTACCACTGTTTTGAGGTCATTGATATCGAGAAACGGGTGCAGCTGGCGTATCAGCCGGAGCTGATAGAAGGCACCCCTGGCCACTGCCTCAACCTAAGAAACCAAGGAGAGACGTTGATCCAGAAGTACTCCCAGACTGCAAACCTGTTCCTTTTGGGGAAGTGTGACCCCATCTAGAACAGGCAGATCAAAATCATCTCTAGAGTTCCGACCCCACACAATAAGTACCTCCGTCTTATCTGGATTCAGCTTCAGTTTATTCTTCCTCAACCAGCCCATTACTGCTTCCAGGCAGGCATTTAGGGAGGATATGCCAACTCCTGAAGAAGTTGACATGGAGAAGTAGATCTGGGTGTCATCAGCATACTGGTAACACCCAGCTCCAAATGCCCTGATGATCTCTCCCAGCGGCTTCATGTAGATATTAAAAAGCATTGGAGAGAGTATGGAGCCTTGAGGGACACCATACGTAAGCTCAGATTTTGAAGAGCAACAATCTCCAATCGACACCATCTGGAATCTGTCCAAGAGGTAGGAGCGGAACCACTGTAGAACAGTACATCCCATCCCCAACCCCCTCAGACGTTCCAGAAGGATACTATGGTCGATAGTATCGAAAGCCGCCGAGAGATCCAAGAGGACCAACAGAGTCACACTTCCTCTGTCATGTTATGTGAGAGGGAAAAGAATTTCTCTCTCTCCACTTTCTCCACACCATGCATGATTTTATAGACCTCTATCATGTCTCCCCATAGTCTTTTTTTCTAAACTAAAAAGCCCCAGGTGTTGTAGTCTTGCCTCATAAGAAAGGTGCTCTAGGCCCCTGATCATATTGGTTGCCCTCTTCTGTACCTTTTCCAGTTCTACAATGTCCTTTTTCAGATGTGGTGACCAGAATTGTACGCAGTATTATTCCAAGTGTGGTCGCACCATAGTTTTGTATAAGGACATTATAATATTAGCCATTTTATTTTCAATCCCCTTCCTAATGATCCCTAGCATGGAATTGGCCTTTTTCACGGCTGCCGCACATTGAGTCAACACTTTCAATGGGCGATGGGGTTCATGATGAAGAAGACGTTCTTTTAAGTATCCAGGGCCCACGCTGTTTAGGGCCTTATAGGTTATAACCAGAACCTTGTATTTTTCCCAGAACTATATCAGCAGCAAGTGTAGCTCCTTCAATACGGGAGTAATATGGTCTCTCCAAGATGACCCAGAGACCAAAATGACTGCCACATTCTGGACCAACTGTAATTTCCAGACTACATACAAGGGAAGCCCCACATAGAGTGCATTGCAGTAATCCACTCTGAAGGTTACCAGCAGATGTACCACTGTTTTGAGGTCATTCACCTCAAGAAACGGACGCAGCTGGCGTATCAGCCGAAGCTGATAGAAGACACTTCTGGCCATTACCTCAACCTGGGACAACAGGGAGAGACTTGGATCCAGAAGCACCCCTAGACTGCATACTTGTTCCTTCTGGGGAAGTGTGACCCCATCCAGAACAGGCAGATCAATATTGTCTCTTGCGTTTCGACCCCCCACAATGAGTACCTCTGTCTTATCTGGATTCAGTCTCAGTTTGTTATCCCTCATCCAGCCCATCACCAACTCCAGGCAGGCGCTTCCCCATACCTGTTTCTTCAAGTTCTTCCACACAAAGATAATAATGGGGCCTCCAATTGTTTCCAAGTGCAATGCCAAGTGCACATTTAGTAGCATACTTGGTGCAGTGCGAAGGCACAGCCTTGGCTGCCTTGCCCTGCATGCAGGAGCAATCAGCAGAGTCCTTTCAGGCTTGATTGCAGAGGGGGAAGGGGGCCAGCAAAACAAACATACTCCTGGTGGCACCACATTCTTCCCAGCCACCATGAAGGAGAATGCCCTTAAAGCCAATGGGCCTCTTTATTACTATTCCAAGTTTTCCAATGCCCCCTGCAAAGGCCATTCATTAACATCAGCCCGTCTCCACAGGTCTGTGTGTGCAGCTGAGAGTTATGGAACAGAAAACAGTTTCTGGACTCTAGGGAACAATCCCTCTAGTGGTCATTCTGCATTATGGCAGGTGGGGAGTGCCACTGAACAGGAAGACGAGTACAGCATTTAAGAACCTGTTTAACAGATGTCCTGCACCATTACTTTGGAAGTTTAACATCTAGGTGGGAATGTTGACAAAGTTAAGAGATATATTATACTGCAGGTGAAAGGTTAGGAATGGAAAATGTTCTGTAAAATTGCCTCAAGACTAGTCCTCAGCTAAGTAAAAGTCTTATCTCTGTAGGCTGAGTTGTGCTGTATCTATCTCTTTTACACTGACTGGAGTGCAAATTATCTAGCCTTTTAAAAAGGGCAGGAAGAGAAAGATGTGTATTCCTCTCCCCCATTCCCTGGTTATCCTCATCTGTTACATGTGTAATGGATATTGTACCCTTGCCTATGAATTAGGCCTTAGAAGACTATCCTACATTGGCTAATCTGCAGTAGCTACACATAGTAGCTACACACTTGGAGCTGATTGTCTAGATAATCCCTAAACCTTCTTAACATGGATAGTTGCTTGCTGGTCTTGAAGAGGGGGGAAGCAACAAGCCCTTGTAGCAACATTTCCACAGCAAGGAAATAAAATAAATAAATAAATCACCAAGAAAACAAGAGTGGAAGGAGAAGCTAGGTCTGCTAGGGATGGAAATCTCCTAGGGTTGGATTTCTGGCTGGCAGGCAGTGTTTGTGTCTTTGCCAGAGAAGCCTGAGTGGTGGATTCATTCCAGGTGAGGGCCCCAGCTTGTAGGAGGCCTCGCATTCCTGAGCTGAGTCAGTTTGCTGGTGTTGAATACAAGGATTGGACGAAAGATGCTTTGCTAACAGGTAACAAAGGAGTTTTGCAGGAGTTTAGTGGGAGATTGGCTAGGAAAGCTGTAGGGAGACACACAAAGCAAGAATAAGGTGAGTATTGCCCAACCTTTGTAATTTTCTTGGAGAACAAAAGTAAAAACTATTAATTAGCTGACAACTGTACCCAGTACCTAGCTTCAAACTCCATAAGCTGTAAATAGCCAATAAAACTAGTTATGATGGTAGAATGCCAGCAGGGGAGGGGCTGCTTCCCACTGTATTGCACAGAATGTCGCATGTATGACTATCTGCCTGAGTGGCAGAAGTTGGGGGTGTGCTCTCGGTGCTAAGAGCTCTTGGGTCTCGGGGAACAAGTTTGTTCCCTTGAAGCGGCTGACCAGGAGAAGCTCAGGGAGGCAGATAGATGTGTGGATGAGACCCTCAGGGATGTGGTAGAGACATCCCACTCCCAGGCTGACGGCACTTCTGCTGTCATGGAGAATGAGGGTCTCAGGGAAGGACAACAATGGTCTGAGGAAGAGGGAAACACTCCCTTAGCAGGGACACCTTCCTTGGGTGATGCACCCATATCCTCTCACACAGAGGATACTCTTCCAGAAGGTGGGGGCCTCTTAGTAGTGGGTGATTCAATCATTAGGGGCATAGAGAAATGGGCTGTGACCTGCTTGTAGACTGCACGGTTACATGCCTGCCTGGTGCTTAGGTTGCGGACATCACCCTACATCTGGGTAGGCTGTTGGGGGGTGCTGGGGAGGAGTCAGCTGCCGTGGTGCATGTTGGCACCAATGATGTTGGCTCTACTCTGTCCCCTTCTGGTTTATCCAAAGCATGTTCACCCTCACACTTTAGGGGATTTTGCGGCTGAAGCAGATACCACCCTGTTCCCATCGGCAATCCCCCAGGCATCGGTAATCCCCCAGGGGAATGCAGTTAAGAGGTCCTGGAAGCCAAATTTAGGCTGCTAGGTAGCATATTGAAGTCCAAGACCCCCAGGTTAGTGTTCTCTGAAGTGCTACCTGTTCCACGTGCAGGAACAGCAAGACAGGCGGAGCTGAGGGGTCTCAATGCATGGATGAGATGGTGGTGCCGGGAGGAAGGGTTTAGATTCATTGGGCACTGGGATACATTTTGGGGGAAGCAAAGCCTGTACAAAAGGGACGGGCTCCACTAGAACCAAAATGGTATCTGCTTCAGCCGCAAAATCCCCTAAGGTGTGAGGGTGAACATGTTTCGGATAAACCAGAAGGGGACAGAGTAGAGCCAAGAGTTGAGCAAAAGGAAACACAGAACAGCTTGCCAGATAGGTCAAATAATGGTAAGGGGAATAGCATGCACCAACACCAGGTGAGGGACACAGCATATAGGTGTCTGTATACCAATGCTAGAAGCATCTGAGCCAAGATAGGCAGGCTGAAGTGCTTAGTTACTAATGAAAACATAGGTATAGGGGGTGTAACAGAAACCTGGTGGAATGGTGAGAACCAGTGGGACATGATTATTCCTGGATATAAACTCTATAGAAGGGACAAAGAGGATTGGGTTGGGGGAGGAGTGGTGCTGTATATCTAAGAAAGGATAGATTCCAATAAGCAAGAAAACCTAGGTGGACCAGAGTCCTCCGCAGAATCATTATGGGTAACATTATGAGGACTGAAAGGAAATGTGTTACTAGGGACATGCTATCGCCCTCTGGATCAAAGCTCTGAGAGTGACCTGGAGTTGGAGAAACAAATAAGAGAGGTGTCAAAGAGAGACAGCACAGTAATAATGGGTGACTTCAACTACCCACACATAGACTGGGTAAAGTCACATTCATGTAATGACAGAGTCCAAATTTCTAGATGTGCTAAATGACTGTGCCTTAGAACAGTTAGTCATGGAACCAACCAAATAGATGGCGACTTTGGACTTTATCCTGTGTTTTGCCAGGACCTGGTGTGAAATGTCAGAGATGCAGAACCAGTGGGTAGTAGTAACCATAGTGTGATCCAATTCAGCATATATTAGAATGGAGAATTGTCAAGAAAGTCCAACGCAGATGCGTTGGACTTTAGAAGAGGAAACTTCTCAAAAATGAAGGGACTGGTAAGAAGGAAGTTGAAAGGGAAAGTCAGGAGGGTCAAATCACTCCAGAAAACATGGAGCTTATTTAAAGCCACAGTACTAGAAGCACAGTAGGAATGTATGCCAAGAAGGAGGAAAGGTACCATCAAGCTCAGTAGGATGCCAGCATGGCTAACAAGTAGAGTCAGTAAAGCTACAAAAGGGAAGAAGACTTCCTTCAGAAAATGGAAGTCCTGCCCAAATGAAGAAAACAGGAAGGAACATGAACTCTGACAAAAGTAATGCAAGGACACAATGAGAAGTGTCAAGGGGAATAAGAAAAACTTCTTTAAATATATCAGAATGTGAAAACCTGCCAGTGAGGCGGTTGGTCCCTTAGATGATGAGGATGTGAAAGTGATTATTAAGGAGGATAAGGAGATTGCAGAGAAGCTGAATGAGTTCTTTGCATCTGTCTTCATGGCGGAGGATACTGACCATATACCCTCTCCAGAACTGAGTTTTATAGGTTTAGCGTCTGAGGAACTTGGCAAATTTGAGTTGACAAGGGAAGATGTCCTAAACTGTCTTGAAAAGCTAAAAATTTACAAAACACCAGGGCCAGATGGCATCCACCCAAGCGTTCTGAAGGAATTCAAATGTGAAGTTGCCGATCTCCTAGCAAAAATATATAACTTGTCCCTACAATCAGGCTCTGTACCAGAGGACTGGAAATTAGCCAATGTGACTAAAATTTTCAAGAAGGGATCCAGGGGGGATCCGGGAAATTACAGGCCGGTCAGCTTAACTTCAGTGCTAGGTAAATCGATGGAAAGCATACTTAAGGACAAAATTGTTAAGCATATAGAACAGGCCTTGTTGAAGGAGAACCAGCATGGCTTCTGCAAGGGAAAATCTTGCCTCACTAGCCTTTTGGAGTTCTTTGAGAGTGTCAACAGGCATGTGGATCAAGGTGATCTGGTTGACATACTATGCTTAGACTTCCAAAAAGCTTTTGATAAAGTTTCCCACTAAAGGCTCTTGAGTAAACTTAGCAGTCATGGGATAAGGGGATAGGTTCATGTGTGGATCGGTAACTGGTTGAAGGACAGGAAACGGAGACTAGGAATAAATGGAGAGCTTTCACAAGGGAGGGAGGGAGGAAGTGGGCCCCCCAGGGATCAGTATTGGGACCAGTGCTCTTTAACTTGTTCATAAACTATCTAGAAGTTGGGGTGAACAGCAAAGTGACCACATTTGCAGATGACACTAAACTATTTAGGGTAGTGAAATCCACAACGGATTGTGAGGAACTCCAAAAAGATCTCTCCAAACTAAGGGACTGGCCAGGGTGGAGATAGTGCCTAGAGTGCTGGACTAGGACTGGGGAGACCCGAGTTCAAATCCCCATTCAGCCATGATACTTGCTGGGTGACTCTCAGCCACTCACTTCTCTCTCAGCCTAACCTACTTCACAGGGTTATTGTGAGGAGAAACTTAAGTACGTAGTACACCACTCTGGGCTCCTTGGAGGAAGAGCGGGATATAAAATGTTTTTTAAAATGCGGTTCAATGTAAACAAGTGTAAAGTGATGCACATTGGGGCAAAAAACTTCAAGTATACGCTGATGGGTTCTGAGCTGTCGGTGACTGACCAGGAGAGAGATCTTGGGGTTGTGGGGGACAGCTCATTTAAAGTTTAGAGACAGGACTGTAGTTATCCATGTTGGAGGGATCAAGGGAGGGCTTTTTAAATAATGGTCTTACAATCGTCTCCTTAAGGCATGATGGTATCTTGGCCTCTCTTAATGAAAGTGTTGACTCAGGGCACGGCAGCTGTGAAAAAGGCTAATTCCATGATAGGAATAATTAGGAAGGGTATTGGAAATAAAAATGCTAATATTATAATGCCCTTATTCAAATCTATGGTGCAGCCACATCTGGAGTACTGTTACAGCTTTGGTCACCATATCTTAAGAAGGAAATTGTAGAACTGGAAAAGGTGCAGAAGAGGGCAACCAAAATGATCAGGGGCCTGGAGCACCTTCCTTATGAGGCTAGGCTACAGAATCTGGGGCCTTTTAGTTTGGAAAAGAGATGACTAAGGGGAGACATGATTGTGGTGTATAAAGTTATGCATGGAGTGGAGAGGGTAGACAGAGAGAAATTTTTATCCCTCTCTCACATTAGAACCAGGGGTCACCCCATGACACTGTAGGTTGGGGAATTTAGGACTGACAAGAGGAAATACTTTTTCACACAGCGCATAATTAATCTATGGAATTCTTTGCCATGGGATGTGGTGAAGGCCACCAGCTTGGATGGCTTTAAAAGGGTTTAGACAGATTTATGGTGGACAGATCTATCAATGGCTACTAGTCTGGTGGCTGTGGGCCATCTTCAGTTTCATAGGCACAATGCGTCTCAATACCAGTTGTAAGGGAGCAACAGTAGGAGAAAGGGCATGCACATACCTCTTGCCTGTGGACTCCACAGAGGCATCTTGTGGACCACTGTGTGAAACAGGATGCTGGACTAGATGGGCCTGGGGCCTGATACAGCAGGGCTGTTTTTATGTTATGTTCTTATAGAAATGAGCTCCTGAAATACAACTGCACCTTCTGCAATAGAACCTGCTCTCTGTTGCTACATTCCTAGCAAAAATACAAAGAAGGTAGGTGGAAAATTAACAGGAAATAGAAGAGAGAGTTTTTCTAAAGGTACTTTTAATTTCCATGTAATGTCCACTTAAATTTCCATTTGATTTTAAACAATTGTACCTGTGATCCCACTAAAGTGACTGTAAAGTGATTGGTAACAAGTAATTCTAAGTAGAATAAATGGGGCCTACTTTCTGCTTCTTTCAACGTCCTTCAACATCCAAGTTACATTAAGGATTTAGAATGAAATCTATTCAATAGTGTTTGATTACTGGTCTGGGAAATTGGACTTCTTTATGCCCCCCCCCCCATGCAGTTTTAATGGGTATGTGCTTATAATGTGCATGGCCACCATCTGTTTTCAAGATGGGAGATTGTAATGAAAAGATCCCCACAAATATATTGTAAGACCTCTCTTCCAATGTGCTGTGAATTTAGTATGTATTGGGCTGTAAACTAACTGCTAAAAGAGTGGTGCATTTGAGTTGTTCTGGTTTCAAAATGGCAGATGGGGGGGGATGTCCTGTCACAATAACCTAGACCCTTTCCCCACCTGCTGTTAATTTGCTTTGTATTGGACTGTCAATTTACAAATTCTAAAGTGGGGGGGATGCTTATATTTGAATGGCTGCCACCTTGAACCAAGATGGTGTAATGAAATAAAAACAACACCATCAAGTCCCCTATGACCTTTTTCCATGGGATCTAAATTTGGTTTCTATCAGACTGTAAATACAAACATTATTTTGGGGCACACACAGAGAGACATCATGATCTCATACATCTAGTTTCCTTCAGGAAGTAGGGATGCGCATAAAACCGGTTTGCCCAGTTCAGTTTCAGTCCGAACTGGACTTGAACTGGACCGGGCATATTCGGTTTTGCGCAGTCCCAAATACACACACCCTACCCTCAGTTTGGCTCGAGTTCAAACCAGTCTGGGGTTTGAAATCTAAAAAATGTTTTTTAAAAAAACTCACTGCTGGGTCCAGGTTAACTCTGCTGCTTCCAGAGAGTGCTGCTGCAGCCAGGATCTTTAAAGCTTCTCCTCCCCCAACCGGCCTCCCACCAGTCTTCAGCCCATTTTGGGGCCCTTCCGGCTTGTGGTGGCCGTTTTGAAAGCCACCATGCATGCGTATAAGCTATTTGCATTCCCAGGTCATGACATATGGTTTTCTTTTATTTTTAGCTTGATGCGCTCATTATTCCATTTCATTATAGGGATGCACAGCCAGATTTCATCATATTTCATCATATCCCTAAGGCTGCATTCCTAAGCATATTTGAAAGGAAGTCTCACTGAAATCAATGGGTTTTACCTTTAAATAAATATGTTTACTCTGTGTAAATGAATTCCAAATCAGCTCAATATAGAGGGTTACTGTGAAGAGACTTGTGATGCTCCTAGTCCCAGGGCAATTCTTCTGGTATGTAGGATTGCTGATTCCCCTATGATAAGCACACATTTGATTGCACAGTTGCCTCATATTTATGTATAGGTAACCACTTTCATGCATTACGAATGAGCCCATTGGTGCACGCTTGAGACTGATTTTGGACAGAAGGAAATAAAACCCTAAAAACCTACTCCCTGTTAAAAGTGGCTTCGCTTGAAGTAAGAATAACTATAATACAATACAGTTACAATACAGCAACTATAATACTTAATACATCATTACAGCATTAAGTATTCTAGCATTGGGCACAAGCCCTACAATAGATTCCATGTGTAGATCCAATTGGCATAAATGGGAGTTTCACAAGAGCACTGGACTTTTGTGCAGCTCCTCCAAGTCATTTCAAAAAGGTTTGCACAGGAGATGTCTTGAGTATCTAACTTTTATTCACACCTTTCTTCAAGATACATATATATGTGGGTTTCACATCTGCAAACCCAGTATTGAGGTCAAACCATTATTCTGCCTAGGGTCCTAAAAGCATTCCAGATAGCTTAGCAGATACATTTTGCACTACTGAAGATAATAGCATGATGGCAATAAATAAATATGCCTGACCTTGAATCCAAGATTATCGTCTTCAAGGAGAGAAGCAGTCAGACATCCATGACCAAGATAACACTTGATCAAATCCCATGTATACAGTCAAAAGAAGAAAGCAAAACCCTACCCAGTTCCAAATAATGGTGTAGTTTTTATGAAAAGAAATGGGTAGGATACTGGAGTCCTGTGTGAAAGGGGAAAAAATGAGACACTACCTGTCTCAAAAAAGCCTACTATCAATTACATGTAATATTTAACCCAACCACCAAAGGAGGAGCTACAGACAGTTGTGGTATTGGGTTATTCTAAATTGCTTAGGGGAGTGGTTCATAGATCAGTTTTGTTTGCTTTCACTCAATAAATTCTAGTGTATATACCCAATAAATTCTAGTGTATGTGCAGGAAGGCCAAAGTTGAGCAGCCCTGCTTTAAGGAACAGTCTCACTTATCCTTGCAGGGATGTTCTGCAAGTGCATGTCATTTCCTCAAATATACATCTAGGATGTTGCAATCTTCCTCATACATTCCCATATTTGATGATATGTATCTTTTTGCTGAAAGTTGTGGTAGTCTGGATAGATTTCTCAGCTCAGTAGTCATGTGTTATGTTTTTTCAACCAGAATTATCAGATTACTTTTCTATGTTTTATTTATCACCTGCAAGACTGAAGTGAGCAGAAGGCTAGTTGGGAGGCTGAGGTCTGCTCTTTTAACAGCAGAAGTTCCCTTGCCTGCTTGGGCTGGGAAATTTGCAGAGCTGGCCCTCCCTCACTCTGGCCTTGAGTAGCAGAGTACCATCTCCTGCAGATCCTGTTGCTGCTGCTGCAGCCATGGTCTGAGTGCCCTGATGAGCTTCAGCTGTGTGTAGGGCTGTTCCAGCTGCCAGGCTCCAGAAGCCTACGTGAGAGGTGGCACAGCCCGCCTTCAGGCAGCCACCAAAGGGGGCCGGCCTTTGGGTGTGGGACTGATGGCTGGGACCAACATTTTTGGTTCATTAGAAAGAAGAGCCCCGCTCAGCTAATTGCTGTTTAGTTTTTAGTTAGGCTTGATACAGATATGTGTATTGTGTTGAACAGAGATGGGGAGGTGGGGGATGGCCATGGGGCAGCTAGTGGCGGATGGCCATGGGGCAGCCAGTGGCGGTGGGTAATCAACAGAGATATGGCATTGGTAGGCCAGCGGGTCGTTATAGGGGAAGGGGATTTAGAAATTTAATTGCTATTGCCCCTTCCAGCAGGCCTACTACCTCTTTGACCTTGGAGAGCAATGCCAACAACTCACAGAACCTCACCTTATTACTCTGTAATGCCAGGTTGGTTCACAATAAATCTGAAGTAATGCATGACTTGATCATGGATGAAGGAGCTGATTTGATGTGTATCACTGAGACCTGGTTGGGAGACGCTAGTGATCCAGTTTGGTCCCAGCTTCTCCCAGGGGGTTACTCTATGGTGGAACAGATGAAAGGATGTGGATGGGGAGGTAGGGTAGCTGTGGTGTATAAGAATACCATCTCCCTTACCAGAATCCTTGTCAGGGATTTGGCCTATATTGAATGTGTGTACCTAAGTCTAGAGACCAGGGATAAATGGGGACTTCTGCTGGTGTACCAATCACCCTGCTGCCCAGTGGAGTCCCTAATTGAGCTGACAGACCTAGTTGTTGAGTTGGCATTGGAGTGGCCCATGTTGTTGTTGGTTGGGGACTTCAATGTTCATTTTGGGACCGGGTTTTCGGGAGCGGACCAAGAGTTAATAGCGGCCATGATGACTGTGAGTCTATCTTAATTGGTCTCTGTACCAACACATGATGCTGGTCTCACACTCGATTTAGTATTTTGCTTTTATCAGGGTGGTGTTCCGTGAGTGGGTTCTCCTGTCATCTCCCCATTGTCCTGGATGGATCCCCTTTGTCATGGATGGATCACAATCTGGTTAAGGTAGAATTTACAGCCTCAGTCCACCTCTGCAGGAGTTAAGGACCTATTGGGTTGGTCCGCCAAGGAGGTTATTGGATCCAATAGGATTCCATGAAGCCTTGGAAGGGTTTAGGGTTAGCTCTGCTAGTGATTCTGTTTACGCTCTGGTGCAAACATGGAGTAATGAACTCACTAGAGTAGTAGACACAATTGTTCCTAAGTGTCCTCTCTGACCTGCCTTAAAGACAGCCCCATGTTCATATGAGTTACAGGAGCTGAAGCGGTGAGGTAGATGACTAGAGCGCAAGTGGAGGAAGACTTGGCATGAGTCTGATCAGGTACAACACAAGATCTATGCTCTGGCAGTGCGGACGGCAAAGAAGAAGTTCTTTTCTGTCCGCATTGCTTCCACAAAATCATATCCAGCTGAGTTGTCTAGGGTTGTCAGGGGGCTAGTATGTACCCTCTCCCCCTAGAATTTAAATTTGGAACCACCGGTTACTCGGTGTGACGTCTTTAATGACTTTTTTTGTGGATAAAATCTCTCAGATTCAGGCCGAGCTGGATTCCACAGTTATTGCAGAGTCTACTGTGGAGGTGTCCAGCAACTCCTCTTATGGGATTAGACTGGATCATTTTCAGTTTGTGACTCCTGAGGAAGTAGACAAATGTCTTTGAACTGTGTGCCCTACAACCTGTTCTCTTGAGCCTTGCCCAACTTGGCTTATCCCATTGGATAATTATATTATCAGAGAGGGTCTGGTAAATATCATAAATGATTCTCTGAGGGAGGGCAGGATGCCTCCTTGCCTTAAGGAGGCTATTATCCGACCACTTTTGAAGAAACCTACACTGGATCCCTCGGAGTTAGCTAATTACAGGTCTGTTTCAAATCTTCAATGGTTGGGCAAGGTGGATGAGCGGGTGGTGGCCTCTCAACTCCAGGCAGTTTTGGATGATGCAAATTATCTAGACCCATTTCAAACTGGCTTTCATGTGGGCTATGGTGTTGAGACTGCCTTAGTCGGCCTGATGGATGATCTCCAATTGGCTATTGACAGAGGGAGTGTGCTGATCCTCTTGGATCTCTCCGTGGCTTTTGATACCATTGACCATGGTATCCTTCTGGGTCTCCTGAGAGTGTTGGAATTGGGTGGCACTGTTTTACAGTGGTTCCGCTCCTACCTCTCTGGTAGATTTGAGATGGTGTCGCTTGGAGACAGTTGCTCTGCAAAGCGAGAACTGAAGTACGGAGTTCCACAATGTTCCATACTGTCTCCAATGCTCTTTAACATCTACATGAAACTGCTGGGAGAGATCATCAGGTTTGGTGCTGGGTGTTATCAATATGCTGATCACAGCCAGATTTACTATCAACCTCATCAGGAAATGGCATATCCTCCCTAAATGTCTGCTTGGAGGCAGTAATGAGCTGGATGAGGGATAACAAACTGAAGCTTAATCCAAATAAGACAGAAGTACTGACTATGGGGGGTCAGGATTCAAGAGATGGTTTAGATCTGCCTGTTCTGGATGGGGTTACACTCCCCCTGAAAGATCAGGTACATAGCCTGGGAGTGCTCCTGGAACCAATGCTTTCCCCAGGGGCGCAGCAAGGTTGGAGTGGGCCAAGACACAAGATTTTAAAATGGGCCCCCCGCTCACTGAAGCTCAGCTCATGAAGTAAAGAAATCTTAAATGAGGCTGAATAGTTGTAACAAAAAGCATAGTGTGTTTGATATATATATACACACACACACACACACACAGTATAGATAGATATAGATATAGATACACACACATACACACACACACACACACACCTCCCTATGTGCCACAATAGAACATCATCCTAAATTATTTTTTTAAAGGTTTTGTAAATTGTGGACGATGCAAGTCATTTAATGGTACTAGAGAAAGACATGCTGTTCTGGTAGCTCCAGGTCTTAATACATCAATTTCAGAGGATGAATACAACTGAGGGAAGCCTGGGTGGGTGTGCGGCTGGGGGAGACAGTCATGTGACTAGCCTCTGGGGGGCCCTCCAAGGCAGTGGGCCCCCAGACAACTGTGTCTCCTTGCCCTATTATAGTTATGCCCCTGGCTTTCCCTGGTTTCTGTCATGGCTCAGACCTCTGAGTCAAAAGTGTCAGAGAAGGAATGGGAGGACTTGGTTGGGAGAACAGGCTCAGAAGCACAGCAGGAGGATTTGGCTGTGAGAATAAACGCTGAAGCTGACCTGGATTGGCAACAGACAGAGGAATCTGGACAGCTGACAGAGATGAGGGCTGAGGAGTCTGATCAGGAGGAAGCTGGAATTTCACCTGTGTTAAGAAGACGTCTCAAGAGAAAGGCTCAGTGGGAGACATGCAGGTGCAAGATCTCACAGGAGAGGCAATAGAAATGCTGAGTCAGGAAAGCCTGATTGGCTGCCGGTTATCTCTAGTCCTATAAGCCAATGCAGTTTCTAAGTCAGCACTGTCAGCAACTTTGCCTTTCATAGATAGTCCTCATATTTGTACTTACTCAGTCTTCCCTGTTTCAGCCTGTCCTTGTTCTGTTCTTCCTTGCTCCTTTATTTCAGTTATTACTCAGTTATTGTAGAAGGGGGTACCTAGCTTAGTTTCAAGGAATTTCTTTTGTTTATAATACTTTATATTGAGAGTCATTTTTCGCTTTCATTCATGCAGCTAAGCTGCTTCTCTTATCTACATTATTTTGACTCACACAAGTAGAGCTGAAGGAATCGTAAATCCTGTCAAGTCAGCCATGCCAACAGATTTATGACAGTTTCTCAGGTGGAGGCGGTGGCCAGGAGTGCTTTTTATTAGCTTTGGCTGATTGGTCAGTACATCCATTTCTAGAGGTGAATGACCTTAAGATAGTGGTACATATGCTGGTAACCTCCAGACTTTACTACAATGTGCTCTACATGGGGCTGCCTTTGTACGTAGTCCGGAAACTACAATTGGTACAGAATGCGGCAGCCAGATTGGTCTCTGGGACAATATGAAGGGACCATATAACACCAGTTTTGAAAGAACTGCACTGGTTGCCAATGTTTCTGGGTGAAATACAAAGTGCTAGTTATTACCTATAAACCCCTTAATGGCTTGGGTCCAGGCTATTTAAGAGAACGCATCCTCTATCATGAACCCGCCCACCTTTTACAATCTCCTGGAGAGGTCTGGTTTCTGTTGCCACCAGCTTGTATGGTGGCAACTCAGGACTAGTCTTTCTCTGTGGCTGCCTGAGGGCTTTGAAATATGTTTCCTGCTGACTAAGAGCATCTCCTTCTCTGTTTGTTTTCAGGAAGGCCCTCAAGACTTTCCTGTTCTCACAAGCTTTTAAGAAGAATTTTAATAATTCTAATAATTTGTTTTATATTGTTTTTATCATGTTTTATTATTTTAACCTGTGATTTTAATGTTGGGATTTGTAGACCACCTAGAGATTTACATATCAGGTGGTATAAAAATATGATAAATAAATAAAATAAATAAGACTGCTTCTCCGGGCAAGACTAAATATTATGATAATGACCATAATTTGATCCTGCATGAACCAGTGGAACTGTGGAATGAAATCAAAGATGTTGTTAAGGACTAATGCAAAAAGAGACTGCCAAAGACGAAGAAACAGGAGAAAGCAAAATGGATGTCAGAACAGACGGTGGAAATTGCCAAGAAGAGGGGAGAAGCCAAAGTCAAGAAAGATAAAGACCTCAGGAAGGAACTTAATAGGGAATTTCAGAAAGAAGAGACAAGGAGCAGTACTACAATGACATCTGTAAAGACCATGAGGATGGAAATAGACATGGGAAAACAAGGAAAGTTTTCCCAAAGATCTGTGAACTCAGGAGGTTCCAACCTCAAATTGGTATGTTAAGAGATGCCAAAGGACAAATAGTAAGTGATTCTGAGAAGATCAAACAGAGATGGAAGGAGTATACTGAAAATCTGTATAGCAGGGAATCAACATCCAAGATACACTGGAAGATATTCCCTAACTGCAAGAACCTCTAGTACGGGAAGATGAAGTTAGATCAGCATTCTAGATCAGTGAGCATTACCAAATCGGAAAGCTACAGTAATGGATGAAATAGCTACAGAAATATGGCAGGTAACAGAAGATGAATCAGTGAAGGCTCTAACTAAACTATGCCAGCAAATCTGGAGAACGATACAGTGGCCAAGAGATTGGAAGAGGTCAGTATACATGCCAATACCAAAGAAAGGAGACTTAACAGATTGCACAAACCATCACACAATATCCTTAATTTCACATGCTAGCAAAGTAATGCTCAGGATCATCCAACACAGATTAGAGCCCTACATACAGTAGATAGGGGAAATCCTGGATGTTCAAGCTGATTTCAGAAAAAGCCGAAGAACAAGAGACATTATTGCTGATGCACACTGGATAATTGAGAAAGCCAACAGGATATAGAAAAGAAGTCAATATGTGCTTCATTGACTACAGAAAAGCCTTCAGTTGCATCAACCATGTCAAGTTGTGGAATATCCTTAGGAAAATGGGCATCCCAGAACATCTCATTGTTCTCATGAGAAAGCTATACACAGGACAGGAAGCCACAGTCCAGACAGAACATGATAAAACAGACTGGTTCCAGATCAACAACTGAGTAAAACAAGGCTGTATGCTTTCTCCTTATTTATTCAACTAATATGCTGAACATATACTGAGCTAAGATGGATTGGAAGAAGATGAGCACAGTTTTAAAGTTGGAGAAAGAAACATCAATAACCTGTGCTAGGCTGATGACACCACTCTGATAGCTGAGAATGCAGATGATCTGCAATAGGGATGTGCGAACCAGTTCGAATCCGAACCGGGGTGGTTTGGAGGCTCGGATTCGAACCAAACCAGCCATCAGGTTCGAGCTGCAGGTTCGAATTCGAACCGAACCAGGGTGTGGTTCAATTCAAACCGGTTAGGACTGGTTAGGACTGGCTCGGACACCCAAAAATTGGTAGGATGGTAGCTGGCACCCAGGGGTACCTGTCACCCAAACCCCAAAGCAATCGGACACTCGTTTGATTTTTTTATGAATTTTTGAAAATTATCTTAATTTTTTTCTCATAGGATATAATGGGACTCGAACCAGGCCATTATACCTTATTGTGGAGCACCCATGGGTGCCAACAACCACCCAAACCCTGAAGCAATAGGACAGTCCTACGATATTTAATGAATATTTGAAATATTTTTAATTATTTTTCTCATAGAGTATAATGGGACACGAACCAGTCCATATCCCCTATTGTGGAGCACCTAGGGGCACAAAAGCGGGGTGGGTGGGAGACAGACAGGGGTGCCTACCACCCAAAAAACCCCAAGGCAATTGAACACCCCTCTGATTATTGGTGAATTGTTAAATTATTTTTGAATTCCTCATAGAGAATAATTAGGATTGCAGCAAATGTATAGCTTCACGTCAGGAGGAAAGGGATGTCGTAGAGTGGAGTGTGGTGGGTGGTAGTTCCTAAGGTGGGCAAGGAAGAATTATTTGAAAGGAATTGGGCAAAGGGCTGATTTTTAAGTGATTTTTGAAGTTTAAGGTTTTTCTCCATAAAGAAGCATGGAGGTGTCAGCAAATGTATAGCTTCACGTCGGGGGCAAAGGGGTGGCCTAGAGCAGTGTGGGGTTGGTGGTAGTGCCAGGTAGGGGCAAGGAAGCTACCTGAATTTTTTCAAAGGATTTGGGCAGAGGGCTGATTTTTGGTGAATTGTTGAAGTTTACGTGTCTTTAAGGTTTTTCCTCATAAGCTATAATGGAGCTTTCAGCAGCCCCATAAGTGCACTTGGGGGGTGCTGGAGTGGCCAAGAGCGAGTGGTGATGTAGTGCACATAGGGTGCCAACCACCCCCATGGGTTTCTAACCCATGGGGTACAGGGTTCTGTTGTTTCTGAGGTGTTCTGAGTGTGGATTCTATGATAGCAAATGAGAGTGAGTGGATTCATGGTGTCTCATTGAAATGAATCTGAATATGTTTGAATATGTTTATCTTGTGGTTGAAAATCCATGATTATGTTTTACTAGTATTTTTAAGCCCGTTATAACAACGGGCGCTAGCCTTTTTACCCCCCTTTATGTGTTCTTCATCTTTTTTTTCTTTTTTTTTTTGGTGTGTGTGTGCGTGTGTGTTTGTCTCTCCTGTCCCACCCTCCCTCCTGCCCCACACTCTGGCCTCTCTTCCTCCCCCTCCCACCCCGCTCACACCCTCCCCTTCCTGTCAGCCTCCTGCCCCAGTCCCTCCTGCCACCCTACTCCCTCTTGCCCTTCCCTTCCCCCTCCCCCTGCCTAACTCCCTCTTGCCCTTTCCCCTCCTCCTGCCCCACTCCCTCTTGCCCTCCCCCCTCCCCCCTGACCCACTCCCTCCTGCCCCACTCCCTCTTGCCCTTCCTCTTCCCCCCTGCCCCACTCCCTCTTGCCCTTCCTCTTCCCCCCTGCCCCACTCCCTCTTGCCCTCTCCCCTCCCCATGCCCCACTCCCTCTTGGCCCTCCCTCTTCCCCCCTGCCCCACTCGTTCTTGCCCTCCTCCCTGCCCCATTCCCTCTTGCCCTCCCCCCTCCAACCCTCCCTCTTGCCCTCCCCCCTCCCCCACTTGCCCTCCCCCCTTCCCCCTCTCCCCTGCCCAGAAGAGTCTTGCGCTCCCCCCCCCCAACCTGGCAACTTTACTCACTGTTTTGAACGCGACGGAGAAAGGAGCTCGCAAGCAGAGCTCATTTCTCGGGCAAGCCTCTTCCCGGACTGTTGCATTGGGCGTAAAGGACGCCCAGCGGCAGTCTGGGCAGTGTCTTTGCCGAGAGAGGAGCTCTTTTTGTGAGCTCCTTTTTCCTCGGTCGTCGGGGTTGGTTCTTCTTTGGGTAAGGAGGTCTCGGGCAGCTGGGTGGGCGGTTGGCGGCGGCGGCCGCAGAGGCATTTTCCTGGGCCATGTTGGCCCTTGTTCATGTGTGGGGGAGCGGGGAAGGCGGGATCGGGCTACTGGGAGGGCGGTTGGCGGCGGCCGCCGCGGTGGCATTTTCCTGGGCCATGTTGGCCCTTGTTCATGGGGGGGGGGGTGTGGGGATGTCGGGCTCTAGTGTGGGGAAGTCAGGCCCCAAAGTTTTCCCCCTGGCCGGCTTTAGCGGCGACGCCAGGCCTCGGCGGCGGCTCCGCCACCACCTCAGCCGGCTTCCCCCGCCGCCTCTTTCCCCTCCGCCTCTTTCCTATCTTCGCGGCGGCCACTTCTGGCCCCGCCGTTTCCCTCGCCGCCTCTTCCCGGCTTCTTCTGAGCAGCCGCTTCTGGCCGCCCAAGATGTCCGCCGGGTACCAGCGAGTGTGTCTCCCTTGCCCTGTTCTGCGCCTGCGCTTCGCGCAGGCGCAGAACAGGGCAGGGAGGCACGAACACACGCTTGGTGCCCGTCCACGGACGGACACCAAGCGTTTTATTAGAGAGGATGCCATGTATTCTGAATGGAAGTTTAAATCCTGCTGAGCAATATTTATTTTATTTTATTTTATTTTTACTTTTTTTATCCCGCTCTTCCTCCAAGGAGCCCAGAGTGGTGTACTACATACATAAGTTTCTCCTCACAACAACCCTGTGAATTAGGTTAGGCTGAGAGAGAAATGACTGGCCCAGAGTCACCCAGCAAGTATCATGGTACTTAAAAATAAAATAAAATGGTACCTTGTGCCCAAACACACCATTTCTTCTCCTTCTCAGGTGAAAGATCCTAGTTGCAGTCAAATCCCATTATATCCTCCCAAATTCACAAGAGTTTCCCTGTATCTATTCCCCTGTATCCACAATAGACTAGAGATTCCTGGGTTCATGGAAATTTGAATGTATCTATAGTGTGGAATCAGTGTAACTCAACACCATGCTCACCTCCAGTCGTTTGTGCTTATTGCATATACATTTTAGGCATGTGTACTAATTGTTTCGGTGCCTGTAATTAAAGGTGCTAAAACGATTCAAGTTTCCTCATCTGAAACGTTTCAGCCAGGGGCAAGCGGGCACATTAAACAGAGGAAGGCAGGTCTTACATGGCTTATCTGTGCATGGCTTATCTGCAGAGATGGCGCAGCCATTTGGGAGTGACAGCACCGTGGTGGGGCAGCAGAAGAGCGCCGGAAGGGCAAGTTTAAAGTGCCTGCTCGCCACCCCAGTGGATGTGCACAGAGCACTTCATGCACATCCCTGATCCATTGTAACATGATGCTTGTGACCATTACATTGCTGCAGAGCCAGAATAATGCCATGCTTTATACTACTGTGCTGCCATTAAGCTTTCTCCTGAACACGTTTGTCTTAGGACATGTTTAAGATCAATTTGTGATGCCTTAAAATAGCAGAAGGATTTGGCACAATGGACTCCCTATCCTGACTGCACATTTTTCATGCCTTAGCCCACCTCAGGCATGACAAGGCTTAGCGTAGTACTAAAAGAAATATGAGCTCTATTCAGACATGAGATTGAATTTTTTTAAAAATTCATTAATTAAAAGATTGAATATACCGCCCAATCCACAGACTCTGGGAGGTGTACAAGGCAAGAACAGCACCCAAGATTTATTTATTTATCTATTTTAAAGGAGAGAGAGAGATTTAAAGGCAAACACCTGGCGGAAAAGAAACATCTTCAATAATAAGATCTGAAAGGGAGGAGGCAGACCGAATCTTGAGGGGGCGGGGGGGAGAATTCCAAAGTGAAGGGGCGGCAACAGAGGAAGCCCTTCCACGGGCCCTAGAACTACGGACCTCTCTGAGACCAGGGATCGAAAGAACGGCAGCCTGAGAAGATCTCACCAGACAGGACAGAACTGGCCAAGAGAGGCAGTCCTAAAGGTAAGCAGGTGCTAAGCCCTGATGGGTTTTAAAGGTGAGAACCAGCACTTTGAATTGGACCCGGAAGCTAATAGGTAACCAATGCAGTGACTGCAAGAGAGGTGTCACACTATCATATCTCCTAGCGTAAGCAGGTGGGCCGCCACATTCTGGATCAAATGAAGCTTCCAGGTCATCTTCAAAGGCAACTCCAGGTAGATTGCATTACAGTAATCCAGACAAGAGATGACGAGGGCATGAGTTACCATTGCCAGGACCTGCTGGTTGAGATAGGGCTTCAACTGGCAGAGCAGCCGAAGCTGGGCAAAGGCACCATTGGCCACACAGCCCCCACCTGCTGCTCGAGCAGGAGCCCCAAGTCATAGACCACCTCCTTCAGGGGCAGCACAACTCCCATCCAGGGAGAGACTTGGACTCGGCAATTGGCCAGATCGAGGAGTAAGCAAAAGCAACTCAGTCTTGTAGGGATTAAGTCTGAGCCTGTTTTGGCCCATCCATTAATTGTGGTAATTGTGTACATATTTCATACCATATTGTACATATTGGGTACATATTGCAACTCTTTGCAGTGTAATCAGATGCAAATTGCAAGCCTCACCTCCATATCAACCGGCTACATAACCCCACTTTGCACTGATCACTGACCCAAGTGCAGTGTTTGTTTTTAAAATGCTGCATTTGGGAAGAAATCCTCCCTGGGCCAGTTCAGATGATATTTTCAATGTGTGATTAGATTTCTCTATCCATGTACAAGTGATAATGCGAATGGAAAACCATACATTCTCTACTCCAGATTTAAATACTAGATGTAATGTACGATATAGAATGTGGAGGAACCACTATCATGTGATTAGATGATCGTCTAATTTGCAATGTGGTGCTTCCTCTTAACCATAAAACCTGAATTGTAAACAGGACATTCAGTTATGTAAGCAGGACTTGCTTGTGACACATTTTTTTCTCCCTGCCTGAGGTGAAGTGTTGTTTCTTTTTATCTCTGCTGCACTAACTGACACAGGTGGAAAACGTGCTTCTTTCAAGATAGGTGTGCTGTTTACAAGTTTTGCCCACTTTCTGGTATAAAAGAAATGTGAAAAACTGTGTGCGTGCCTGTATTTGAGTTTCAGACTTTTTTTTTTTTTTTTTTTGCTGTGACAGCAAAAAAGAGGCAGTCTTGCCCAACAAGGAAAAGCCATAAGGGTCACCCCTGATCCTTGTCTTCACTCCCCACCTTCCAGAGCCCCAATTACAGGTTCTTCAGACACACACTCACAAACACCTCCCTGCTATTTATTTATTTATTTATTTATTACTTATATAAACCACCCCATCCAAAGGCTCTGGGTGGTGTACAACAAGTTTTAAAAGTCACAAAAACACACACCATTTAAAACACAGTGCTCAAAACAATATAAACACAATTTAAAAACAATTCAAAACCATTGAAAACCAAATAAAATTAAAAAAAACAACAAAGGTTTCCAAAGATCACACATCATGTCCCACCTTTCACACACCGTGTCCCACCTTTCCCCTCCCAACAGAAATGCAATTGATATACGCAACAGTGCAAAACAAAATGCACTGCCCATGCCCACCCACCCTCACCCCCCAACACAGGATAACAGCTGCAGAGAACACCCTCCACCAAGGCTTGGGCTTTCACCAGGGCCGGCTTTTGCAAGGAAGCATCAGATTCATTGCATCGGGGTGCCACCTACTGGGCTGGGAAGGTACTGCTGCTGATGGAACTTGAAGAAACGCTCAGACCCTCTCCTTTGTGTCCCACAGCGCCTACCTGTCTCTTTCAGGGAATCTGCATACTACAAGTGGATTGCAGTTTGCAAAGATAGACAGACTAAGCAGAGGTGGGGGGTGGACTCGGCTTCCCTTTGTTCTGCTGAGTCAACAAGTCATCAAGTAAAAACAAAGGGACTCTTTTTGTTTTGCAAAGGGACTCTCAAACAAACTTGACCAGATGCACGTAGAAAGAGAGGCTCTCCTCCTCCCCTTGCTTGCTAGAGTCTGGGCTAGACTCTCTGTACATGCACAAAGCCACCCCTCAAGAGGCTCTTCAGATCAGAGTGAGGAGAAAGGAGACATGGGGAGCAAGACCACACAGGCACAGTCTCATTTCAAAGAGGAAGCATCCTTTATCATTCCTATTTCAAAAACAGTAAGCAGAAGTGGGATGCTTTATGGGGGATTTTTTTTGTGAAATGGGGAGATACCAGGCATGGAATCACTCTCTGTCTGTGATTCTGGGGATGGCAGAGTATTGAATGCAAAACATGCAGTGCCTGTAGAATCCAGGGCAAAAATGCAGTATGTTTTAGTTGTTTAATTCAGTATAATGTTCAATTTAATTTTCAGTATGATTATTATTTTGAGTTAATTGAGTAGAATTTACAGGCATAGGTAGGGACTATTTTTAAAGGGTGAAAATAAGGAGCAAGGACTACTTTGAGTGTTTTGCCTGCTCAATCATGAATATATGCACAAAACAGATTAATTGGCACAAAGAAAAAAGCCTGTGTGTGATCTTGTGTAAGTTTCAATGATGAGATAGAGGGGAGAGGAAAAAGGATTTTGTGGTTGTGAATTGCTGGCCAGTGAATTGCTGTGAAATTGCTGGGGGGAAAGGATTTTGTGGTTGTGAATTGCTGGCCAGTGAATTGCTGTGAAATGAATACCTTACTTATATGTTAAACCTTAGTTTAAAGAATACACATACGGATCTCTCTCTCTCCCTCTCTCTCTCTCTCACACACACACTCACACACACTCCTCATTCAGTTCTGGACATGTAAAGGTAAAGTGTGCTATTGAGTTGGTGTCTACTCCTGGTGACCACAGAGGACAGAGCCATGTGTCTTAGGCAGGAGGGGTTTACCATTGCCATCTCCCATGCAGTATGATATTATGCCTTTCAGCATCTTCCATGTAGCATATGTATAAATGTGGTGTAGTGGTTAGAGTGCTGGACTAGGACTGGGGAGACCCGAGTTCAAATCCCCATTCAGCCATGATACTAGCTGGGTGACTCTGGGCCAATCACTTCTCTCTCAGCCTAACCTACTTGACAAGGTTGTTGTGAAAGAGAAACTCAGTATGTAGTACACCGCTCTGGGCTCCTTGGAGGAAGAGGCATCTCATAGAAACTGGTAGGGAGAGAGAACTTAAAACAGTGCTATTGTAGGACTGAAGGGAAGATTATCAGGTGACTTATAGAGTGAATTAAGATGCCATCCACTTCAGTTTCTAACTATCCTGCAGGAACTGGGCTTCATAGGAACACATATACCCAAACTATTTTATTAGCACATAGAATTGTGCTTTCTTAATAGTTACAAGTGATACTTCATTTGAAGTATTTATAGTAACCTTTAAGTAACAGAGCCAGCGTGTTGTAGTGGTTAGAGTGCTGGACTAGGACTGGGGAGACCCGAGTTCAAATCCCCATTCAGCTATGATACTAGCAGGGTGACTCTAGGCCAGTCACTTCTCTCTCAGCCTAACCTATTTCACAGGGTTGTTGTGAAAGAGAAACTTAAGTATGTAGTACACCCCTCTGGGCTCCTTGGAGGAAGAGCAGGATATAAATGTAATAATAATCTGTAAGGGACAGAGGAGCCATGCAATTTCATAACCCCATGAGAAATGAACCTGTTCTTCTATATGCCATAAATAATATAGCTTGAGAGGCAGATACTTATCTCTTCTCAGCTATCCTGTCTATCCTCAGCTATCCTATCTCCTCAACTATTCTGTCAGAGCCAGAGCTGAGGGGCTGGAGGTGAGATATAATGCTTTTGTGTGCCACACTGTGCATGGCGCATTATTTGCATGTAGGAACACAGGAAGATAGGAAGCTGCCATATACTGAGTCAGACCATTGGTCTATCTAGCTCAGTATTGTCTTCACAGACTGGCAGCAGCTTCTCCAAGGTTGCAGGCAGGAATCGTACTGTATGCTTTGGTAGTTTGTTGGTTCAATTAAAAAAACTTGTCCTATTTAAAAAAAAATCTTGTCCTATCTTTGGAGAAGCCAGAGAGGGAACTTGAAACCTTCTGCTTTTCCCAGAGCAGATTCATCCCCTGAGGGGAATCTCTTCCAGTGCTCACACATCAAGCGTCCCATTCATATGCAACCAGGGCAGAGCTCGCTTAGCTAAGGGGACAAGTCATACTTGCCAGCACAAGACCAGCTCTCCTCCTATTGTATCAGTTTGAATCTGTAACTGACATTTCCATTAGTTCCCCCTAATTGTCCTTTCAAGTGTCAATCACAGAAGCTGATAACAAAGGTGTGCTATCCCTTTAAATGCCACAGGCCTTGGACGGTTCTGAGCCAGGCCTGCCTTCTGACAGCTGGGATGGATTCTTCAGCCTTGAATTTTTCAAACAAGCTTGCCTGCTGTTCCCTGATGGCTTGCTTGAATTCTTGCAGTCCTCAATCTGGTCTCTCTTTATTTTATTTTATTTTATTTATTTATTAGATTTATATACCGCCCTTCCAAAATGGCTCAGGGCGGTTCACAACATGATAAACAATTAAACAAATTAACTATTAAAACTGGGTAGCCATTCCCCAGGTCATCAGTATCTAGCCAGCAATGACTCTCTTCCCTGGTAAACTGACTTCCTGAAAGGGAACAGGCACCTTAGCTCTTTGCCTGCCCTTCCTCCTTCAGCTCTGACTCCATCTTCAGCCTTCTTCCTAAGACTTCCGTCCCATACAGTATCTTCCACCCAATCTGCCTGAAACCCACTAGGACCGGGGAGACCCGAGTTCAAATCCCCATTCAGCCATGAGACTTGCTGGGTGACTCTGGGCCAGTCACTTCTCTCTCAGCCTAATCTACTTCACAGCGTTGTTGTGAGGAGAAACCTAAGTATGTAGTACACCACTCTGGGCTCCTTGGACGAAGAGCGGGATATAAATGCAAAATAATAATAATAATAATAATAATAATAATAATAATAATAATACATAATCATATTATATACAATGTTATGTACATAATTACATAAAATCTTTGTGTATTAAATTTTGAATACACACTAATTGTATTTTGAATTTTTATTCTTCACGATAACTAAGGGCGCTCAACAGAGTGTTGCATCTGGGCACCAGATCCCCTAGAGCCGGCCCTGGCTTTCACCTTCCCCAACTCTGGGAAGGCACTTTAGAGAGGTTTAGTGCGTGCACATTTTCCTCCACCGTCCTCAAGCCTTAAGGCTATAGAAGAAATGGAGCTCACAAGCAAGGCAGAATGTTGCAACTTCCATCTGCACCTGTCTAGGCAGCTACATGCTATACCCCTCCCTTAAAGCAGCAGGCAACACTCTCTGAGAGATGCCAAAAACTCTTGCTACTGTTGTCACCAGTGGGACCCTGAAAGTGTTATTTGTTGTTGTTTAACAAAGCACCAAAAGGAAGCTGCCCACTCCACTTATGAAGTAGTGCAGAGCCTTATTGTTGCAGATAATCAAGAACAAGCATGGAGATTGTAGTGCAGTATAGAGTAAATAAGATTTATTAAGTTAAGTTCATTTGCAATATAGGAAGATGCTGAAAGGTATCGTCTCATATTGCGTGGGAGATGGCAAAGGTAAACCCCTCCTGCATTCTACCAAAGACAACCACAGGGCTCTGTGTTCGCCAGGAGTCAACGGCACACTTTATATTTGAGATAGGAAAGACCTATCCGAACTATGAGCTACATAGTGAATAGGAGGGTAGAGAGATGCTCCCATCTGCTCTCCAGAGAGAAAGGAAGTAGAACTGAATCGCTACAGGAAATACCTGAGGAGTCAAGGCAGGGGTCATAGAGTAGAGACAAAGCAGGGACAGGTAAGGGGACCCTCACTAAACTACTTAGGAAACTGCCATATACTGAGTCAGACCATTGGTCTATCTAGCTCAGTATTGTCTTCACAGACTGGCAGCGGCTTCTCCAAGGTTGCAGGCAGGAATCTCTCTCAGCCCTATCTTGGAGAAGCCAGGGAGGGAACTTGAAACCTTCTGCTCTTCCCAGAGCGGCTTCATCCCCTGAGGGAAATATCTTGCAGTGCTCACACATCAAGTCTCCCATTCATATGCAACCAGGGCAGACCCTGCTTAGCTATGGGGACAGGTCATGCTTGCTACCACAAGACCAGCTCTCCTCCCTTCTACTCCCAATGCCCCTAGTGGTCATTAGGATAGTTGATGCGAAAGGTCAATGCACTGGAACTCCATCTCCAACAGAATGCAGCATCCAGCATGACACCACCATCTAAGTCTCAACTTTGGCCTCTCTTGTGGGGTGCACCGTAGCACTCTGGTACATGTGCACTTACAAAGCTTCACATACTTTTCAGAACTCCATTTCAAGCAGTTGGGCTTGTAACCAAATAAATGGGCTTTATGAAGGCTGGAGACAAATTGCAAGGCGACAAAGCGAGGACTTTTGGTGTTATCCAACCACAGTTTAAGAACTTTGTGGGTAAATGTAAGAGCATGGGCTACATTTGTGGGTTACAAAAAGCAATATAAATGAAAGACCCACTGAATTATCTGGTAAGCGGAGTTAGGATATTCAAATGCTCATGTATTGTTACTGTAGCTTTTTGACATTGCTGGGCATTTAACACATCAGGTAATCATTTTAGAGCTTCAAAACAAACTGGCAAGATCAAAGAGAGATGATCCATTTATTTCTCATTTATTCATTTTACAATTTATATAGCACCTTTCTGATCTTATTGAAGATGTTTCCTTTCCGCCAGGTGTTTGCCCTTTAAATCTATCTATCTCTTTCTTTTTTAATCTCGGATGATGTTCTTGCCTTGTACACCTCCCTGAGTCTGGATTGGGAGGTATATTAAATCTTTTAATAAAATGAATGAATGAATGAATGAATGAATAAATAAATACCACTTTTCAACACACGTTCTCAAAGCAGTTTAGATAGATATAAATTAATTAATTAAAATAAAATGGGCCCCTGTCCCCAATGGACTCAATCTAAAAATGAAACATAAGACAGACACCCGCAACAGCCACTGGGGGGATGCTGTGCTGAGGATGGATAGGGCCAGTGGCTCTCCACCTGCTAAATAAAGAGAATCACTATTTTTGAAAGGTGCCTTGGCTCTGTTAGAAGCTATCTGTTAGATACTCAGGTTCAAATCCCTGCTCAGCTTACTGGGCAACCTTGGGCCAGTCTCAATCTCTCAGCCTAATCTACCTCACAGGGCTGTTGTGAGATAAACAGGGAAAGAGGGAACCATGTCTGCTGCCCTGAGAAATGACAGCATTAAAAAAAAGTAAAGTTAGTACCCAATAAAAACACACACAAGCTAAAGAGCACGGCACTGAATTCAAATTCTTGGAGTAAGAGCAAAAAATGAGAGTATCCAAAACATAAATCCTAAGAGAGCAATCAGACATTAAAGTTCTCAGTGCTACGGGGGCGGGGGGGGTTGAACTAAATGTGATGAGAGATGAGGTTAAGCAGATTGTCCAGGGAAATAGTTCCACAGCCTGAGGCAACTCTCAAGAATGCCTGATCCTAGGTATCCACCAGTATATCCTCAGGTGAGACACAAAGCTGTGCCTCCTCCAAAGAGGGAGTTTGACTTTCAAGCATCTTTGGTCCAAACCATTTAGGTATTTAAAGCTCATAATCAGCACCCTGAACTGGGCCTGAAACAGACCTGGAGTCAGTGCCTATCATATGCAACCAGAATTATCTTTTTTGATAGCAGACTTCTGGCAGCAATATTCTCATTCACCAATAGTTTCAGGACAAATTTTAATGGTAACCTGTTTATAAATTGTAAGAGTAAAATCTAGATAAGACCAATCCATGCATGAGCATGGTCAAAACTGCCTTCTCCAGGAAGGGCTGCAGCTAATGCATAACCCAAAGCCACAATATATAGTACCTAAATAAAGTTTGCAGCACTGTGAACTTGACTGTTTATAGACTTTAAGTCTTGTTCCAGTCCTTTAACTTCCTTGACCTGGGCATGCTTCATACATGGTCCTCTCCAGTACATTAACATCTCATTAGGTGTGATATAATGGCTTGTGATTATTTTCTTTTAGCAACAATGGATTATTCAACCCAACCTGCAAAAAATTTTTGGCTCTGAATGTAGTTCTCCCAGATTGATTTGCAGTTCAGGAAGGCAAAGCCCTATGGACACATCAACTTGGGGGGGGGGACCTTTCTTGAAACAATGTACACTTCTTTAGCCACATCAGTGGAGAAAATATAACTGGTCCCTGAACAAAATGGTGGGTAATGATTCCCTGGATATTCTTCTTTACTCACATACCACTTACTGCCTGGATCCCTTATTGGATGGCCATGCATTTTTAAGACACCTGTAAAGAATCTGGTAGTCCTGTTTATTTTCAAAAGAAGTTCGGTCAGATAGTACATATTGACAAATATATCAGAGTCAGTTTTCATCACAAACTTAGTCTTTTGGCAAAATTTGTGAGTGCATTCAAGGCCCATCATTGCCCCCAGACCCCAAAGAAGGACACACATGTATGGGCTGAACTAGGGTCACACTTTATTAACTGAACAACTTAAGAGAAATGCAACGAGATCAACTAGAGTGTGGGCAACTCCAACCCCCAACAGAAGATTTCAGCCTCCTATCGAACGCAGTCAGTCCCCACACACTGTTGGGCAAAGCAACTGGGCCAGGAGGAGATCAGCAGCTTAAGCTGCCTAGTCTGCTCCCCACCACACAGTTTACTGTGCCATGGAAGTGGCTGCCCAGGTCATACCTCCCATTCAAGCCACACAGCTCTGAGTGGATGAGCCAAAAGGCCACCTAACAGTCTATTCCCAGTTTGTAACCACTTCTGGTTACCAGGCTTCTTAGGGGGTTGCTGCTGCCTGGAGAAGCCTCTGTCCCCCCTCCTACCCCATCCATTGCAGGAACGGGAAGGATGAGGTCTGCCTCAGATTGTGCAGGCATGAGAAGCAACACTGCCTCTTGGAGCAAGCCCCAGATGAACCATATTCTCAGAGTAAATGGGGCTGAACCCCCTGACCAGCTGCACTGGTGACTTTGTGAGCAAGTGCCCACTGTCCAAATATTCCCCCTACATGGGCCTAGATGGGCACATGATCTGCAGCCACATCTATGGGTAGCATTGTTCCCGTGGTAGGGTGGTGTTTAGGGCCAAACTCCATGCAGAGCTGCTGAATTCCGAGAATGCATGAAAGATTATTTCCAGGTAATTAACCATGGACACTGCCTGGTGAGGTTGCTTCTGAAGTACCATGTCCATGTAAATCATATAGTCCACCATCTATCCAGTTAGACCAATTGCTATCAACAGGTTTCCTTCTAATAGTCTCATGCTCCTTACACACAAGCTTATGAGTATCCTTGTACTTCTACTCCTGAAAAAGCATGGAAAAAATTCCCATGTGTTCATTATGCCAGATCCACTCCTTGGTGGCCATGAATGGCATGGACATGTCAGAAGCAAGGTCGCCCAGTGGCATGGACACTTCCCCATAAGGGAGATGCTCTATAGGCACAGACTGCACATAATCCTGAGTGGAACCCTCAGAGCCTGTAGGCGAAAGACTGCTGCTCCATGTTGAGAATTACCTGAATCAGCATCCTGCCACCTGGCCTCCCATGGAGCAAGTTTCTTCTTTTCAGGCCCAGATGCTGAAGCTGCCCCAGCAGTGCAGCTGGCCAAGTGGGTTCAATAGCTGGAAGTGCTGCACTTGGTCAATATGTGGGTGTGTAACCTGGGTTACCCTGCACACTCATTGAATGACCCCACCAAGGTGTGTAATTGCCCCATACTCCCCAGTAGGCCCCATGTCTTTGTTCAATGCATTCAGCAGCAGAGACCCAAGAGGATTGTTCTGTGGATGAACCAGATTCTCTTTCCCCTCAGTCTCTTCCAAAGCTGCCAAGTGCAATTCCATCTCCTTAAGTAAATAAACCGCCCAGAGACGTAAGTTTTGAGCAGTATAAAAATGTTGAAAGAAAGAAAGAAAGAAAGAAAGAAAGAAAGAAAGAAAGAAAGAAAGAAAGAAAGAAAGAAAGAGATCTGGATTTTTGCCTGGTACTATAACTGTATTTTAGCCTAGAATGCTCTCCCCCCTTAGGCGATGCTGCCTTTTGTTTCTCCAGCGCATACACAACTTTTGAACTATTGAATCGACAAACTATTGAACCTTTGAACAGTCAAACTATTGAACCTTTGAACCTTTGCACCTTCAAACTTTTGAACTATTGGACCTTCGACTTTTGAACTATTGAACCTTCGAACCGTTGAACTTTCAAATTATTAAATCTCTGATCTATTGAATTTTGGATCTATGGAACTTCGAACCATTGAACCTTCAAACTATTGAACCGTTGCACCTTCGAACTTACTAGGGGTGTGTCCGAACCGGTCCGGAGGCCATTCTAAAGGCCTCCGAACTGCCGGACTGGTTCGGACCTGGCTGGTTTGGGTCTGGGTGGGGGGTCTTTCTTTAAGGACGGGAGGGCTTACTTATCCCTCCCACCTCTTTGCCCCCTCCAGCGCCCGTATTTCATAGAGTAAAAAATAGAGTTCTATTCGCTAGCTCCTCTCTTTGTTTAAAACAGCATCGGGTGAGGACTCGGGCGGGCGGGTGGCTGGGAGGGAGGGAGGGCTGGCGGGCGACGGCAGCAGTGGTAGCGGTAGCTTTTGCCTTAATCTGCTCGCGGGGGGGCGGCAGGTTTCCAGTGCCCCCGTTACTCTGTGAAATACGGGCGCTGGAGGGAGCAAAGAGGCGGGAGGGGTAAGCAAGCCCTCCCCGCCCTTAAAGAAAGGCCCCCCTTCGGTGCCGGTTCGGACTGCTCCGGACCATGCACATCCCTAGAACTTACGAACCTTTGCACCATGGAGCTTTCGAACCTTTGCACCTTCAAGCTTTCGAACCTTTGTCCCTTCAAGCTTTCAAAGCTTTACCCCTTCAAGAATATCCAATCTATGGAACTTTTGAACCATTGAACCTTCAAACTATTGAACCTTTGAATAGTTGAGAACTATTGAACCTTTGAACCGTTGCACCTTTGAACTTACGAACCTTTGCACCATGGAGCTTTCGGACCTTTGCACCTACAAGCTTTCTAACCTTTGTCCCTTCGACCTTTCAAAGCTTTACCCCTTCAAGCTTTCGAAACTTTCCACCTTCGAACTATCGAACCTTTGAAACATTTGAACTTTTGAACCTTCAAACTACTGACCCTTTGAACCTTTAAACTTTCGAACCTTTGCACACACACATTTATACACACACACAAAAGCATGTGCAGGTACACATTTACACACACGCAAAAATGCACACACGCATAAGCCCACGTGCACATGCACACGTATACGAACATATGCATGCATATGGATATGCACACGCACATGGGCATATGTACACACAGACATATGCACGCCCACACGCGCAAGTGCACACCTACAAGGGTATATGCAAAAATGCACACACGCATATGCACACGCACATTCACAGATGTGCATATGTGCATGCATACATGCACAAGTGTATATGCAGATGTACAGTTAACACATGCACACACGAATATGCACATGTGCTCATGCATATGAACACGCACAGAGGATTGTGCAAACATGCGCATATGCACACCCACATGTGCATATGCAAAAATACATACACGGTTATGCACATGCACACACACAAAAATACATACGCGGTTATGCACACGGACACACGCATATGCACATGTACACTGGCATATGCACACACTGGCATATGCACATGCACACACATCTGTGCACACCCACACGCGAACATGCACACACGCACGCGCATATGCACACAAATGAATATGCACACACACAAGTTAACACACGCACACACGAATATGCACATGTGCTCATGCATATGCACACGCACAGAGGATTATGCAAACGCGCATATGCACACGCACACAGGCATATAGCCGCACACACACGCATATGCACACCCACATGTGCATATGCAAAAACACATACGCGGTTATGCACACACACACACACATATGCACACGTACACTGGCATATGGACACACATGCATATGCAGACCCACACATTCATACACAAACATGCACACATGGATAAACACATGTGCAAACGCACATGCGCATTTGCACAACCACAAGCACATATGCATTCGTGCACACACGCTTATGCACATACACACGGGAAGATGCACACACACGTACGCACACATGCATATGCACAGGTACATATGCATATGCACACGCACATGAGCAAATGCACACAAGTATATGAAAAATGCACATGTACATATACATATATACACACGTGTACACGTACACATGCATATGCAGATGCACCCGCGCATGTGAATATGAACACACACAAGCGCATATCTACACACATGTGTGCATATGCACACACCTTCCAACTATTGAATGTTTGAACCCTCGAACTATTGAACTTTCAAACTTTCGAACTTTTGAACTAGTGAACCATTGGAACTTTGAAGGTTCAAACTTTTGAACCATTTAACCTTTGAACTTTCAAACTATTGAACCTTCAAATTTTTGAACTATTGAACCTTTTAACCTTTGAACTTTCAAACTTTGAAACTATTGAACCATTGAACCTTCGGACTTTCAAACTATTGAACATTCGAACCTTCAAACTTTTGAACTATTGAACCTTCGAACTTTCAAACTAGCGAACCTTCAAACTTTTGAACTATCGAATCTTCGAATTATTTAACCTTAGCACTGTTGAACCTTTGAATTATTGACCCTTTGATTAGTCGAACTATTGAACATTTGAACCTTTGCACCTTTGAACCTGCAGTGTGCCTCTGCATATGCATATTTGCATGTGCGCATGTGCATATCTGTATATGTGCATGTGCCTTTTTCATATGCACTTGTGGACATGTCTGTGTGTGCATGTGTGCATATGCACATCTGCATTTTCTCACATGCATGTGTATATGCACGTTTGTGTGCATATGCCCGTGTGTGTGTGTGTGCATATGCATATGTGAATGTGCATGTGCACCTGGGCCATTGCATTTTTGCGTGTGCATATGTGTGTTTGCGTGTGTGTATTTGCGTGTGTGTGTGCATATGCGAGTGTCCATAGGCATGTTTCTGTGTGCATATGCACATGTGCACAAGTGCATGTCTTATGCGTCTGTGCTTTTTGCATATGGACAAGCACAACTGCATATTCGCATTTGATTGTGTTAGCTTGTTGCACGTGTGCGTGCGCATATGCATGTGTGAATATGCATGTGTACATTTTTGCATATGCACATGTGTGTATGCGCTTATGCGTGTGCTCGTGCATGTATGCGCTTATGCGTGTGTACGTGCATTTGTGTGTGTGCCTATGCATGTGCACCTGCATGTGTGTGCACTTATGCATGTGTGCCTAGGCATAAGCACGTGCGTGTGTGTGCACCTATGCGTGTGCACATGTGTGTGTTTGTGTGGCTTTGCGGTTGCACAAGCATGTGTGTGTGCGCCTATGCGTGTGTATTTGCAAGTGTGTGTGCCTATGCAGTTGCACATGCGTGTGTGTGTGTGCATATGCATGTGCATGTGTGTGCATGCTTAAGCATCTGTACGTTCATGTGTGTGCACCTATGCATGTGAACATTCATGTGTTTGTGCGCCTCTGCGTGTGTGGGTGTGTGTTTGCATACCTTTGCTTGTGTGCATGCGTGTGTGTGCTCCTCTGCCTGTGCTCATGCATGTATATGTGCACAAATGTGTGTGCACATGCGTGTGTGCGCCTATGCATGTGCAAGTGCATTTGTGTGTGCGCCTATGCTACTGAAAGTGCGTGTGTGCGTGAGCACTGTGTGCGTGTGTATGTGCGTATGCGTGTGCATGTCTGTGTATGCATGCCTATGAGTGTGACGTGTTTGTGCAGTTTTGCGTGTGCACATGCTTGTGTGTCTGCGCCTATGCGTATGTGTGCGTGCCTATGCGTGTTCACGTACGTGCGTGTGTGTTTGTGCCTATGCATGTGCACATGCATGTGTGTGTTTGTCTATGCGTGTGCACGAGCGTTTGTGTGTATGGCTTTGTGTGTGTTTGCCTATGCATGTGCGCGTGTGTGTGTGCACACCTATGCAGTTGCACATGCATGTGTGTGTGCACCTGCGTGTGCGTATGCCTGTGCACGTACGTGTGTGTTTGCGGCAATGCATGTGCACGTGCATGTGCAAATGCCTTCTGTGCGACTATGCTTGTGTACGTGCATGTGTGTACACCTATGCATGTGCTGGTGCGTGAGTGGGTGCATCTGTGCGTGTGTGGGTGCATCTATGCATATGCACATACGTGTGTGTACGCGTATACGTGTGCATGCGTGTGCTCGTTTGTGTGCATGGCTATGTGTGTGTACATGCATATGTGTGCGCGCCTCTGTGCATGCACATTCGTGTGTGTGTGCACGTATGCATGTGTACGTGTGTGTGCACTGTGTGTGATCATGCATGTGTGTGTGCGTGCCTATTCGTGTGCACGTGAGTGCATGTGCACATGTGTGTGTGTGTGTGTGTGTGTGTGTGTGCATGCATATGCATTTGCAAGTGCATGGGTGGGTGCGTCTATGCATGTGCACGTGTGTGTGTGTCTATGTGTGTGCATGTGCGTGCGTGCGTTCGCGTATACGTATGCACTTGCATGTGTGTATACCTCTATCCCTGTGCTCGTGCGTGTGTGCGTGCATGTGTGTCCACGCCTATGCATGTGCATGTTCGTGTGTGTGCACGTATGCATGTGTACATGTGTGTGTGATCGTGCATGTGTTTGCGCACATATTTGTGTGCATGTGCATGTGTGCACCTATGCATGTGCAAATGCCTTTGTGTGTACAAAGTGCCTTTGTGTGTACATGCGTGTGCACGTCTGTTTGTGTGCATGCCTATTAATGTGTGTGTGTGTGTGTGTGCATGTCTGTGTGTGCTCCTATGCATGTGCACATGTGTGTTTGCACCAATGCGTGTGCGCATGTGTGTGTGAGTGCCTATGCTTGTGCACATGCATGTGTGTGCGCCTATGTGTGTGCACATGCATGTTTGTGTGCGGCTATGCATGTGCATGTGTGTGCACCTCTGCATATGGACACATGCTTACGCACACGAACACTCGCACGCACACACGGATGTGCACATGCATAGGCGTATACACATGCAGGTTGACATGCATAGGCACACACATGTACGTGCAAACGCACACACGCACAAACACATGCATAGGTGAACACAGGTGAACATGTGTGCACACACACATTAATGCCTCTGTGCGTGTTTATATGCATGAGCATGTGTGCATATTTGTGTGTGTGTGTTTGTGCGTGTGTGTGTGCATATCTGAGTGTGCATGTGCATATGTCTCTCTGTGTGCGTGTGCATGCATGTGTGTACATATGCACGTGTGCATGTGCATGTTCGCAATTGGGTGAGGACAAAAGTGTGTGCATGTGCATATGCAAGTGTGCATGTGTGTATGCATATGCAACTGTTCAAAGGTTCAATAGTTCCAAAGTTCAACAGTTTGAAGGTTCGGAGGTACAAATGTTTGAAAGCTCAAAGGGGCAAAGGTTTGAAAGCTTCAAGGTGCTTCAAAAGTTCAAAGGTCCGACTGTTCAAATGTTCAATCGTTTGAAGGTTCAATGGTTCGATAGTTCAAAAGTTCAAAGGTTCGATAGTTCCAAAATTAAATAGTTCAAAGGTTTAATAATACGAAAGTTCAAAGGTTCGAAGGTTCAATAGTTCGAAAGTTCAACAATTCAAAGGTTCGAAGGTGCACAGGTTCGAAAGCTTGAAGGTGCAAAGGTTTGAAAGCTTGAAGGTGCAAAGGTTCAAAAGTTTTGAAAGCATGTGCATATATACACGCACGTGCACACACGAACACACACGCACACGTGGATATGCACATGTGCACAGGTTCGTGCACATGCATATCGAAATATGCACATGCACAGATGCACATGTGAATATTTACACGCTCAACACACACTCACATATGCACACACACGCGCATAAGCACATGCAAAATTAAAAAGCATATATGCACACACACATGTAAACTAGCATTTGGACACACAAACACGTATATGCATACCAACAAACGCATACACATACACGCACATCTGTGTGTGCGCACGAGTATGTTTGTGTACATGTGTGTATGTGTTTATGTGTAAGTGTGTGTGATTGTGTGTATCTGTGTGTATGTGCGTATTTGTGTATATATATGTGTTTGTTTGTTTGTTTGTTTGTTTATTTTTGCATTTTTATACCGCCTTTCGTTAAAAGATAGCCGCAAGGCGGTTTACAATAGTTAAAAACATACAATAAAAACACAATAAAAACATCATGCTAAAAGTATAAAAACAGGCATAAAACAATACAACAAATAAAAACACCCAGAAGCAGCAGTAAAAACGATTATGTAAAAGCCTGGGTAAAAAGCCAAATCTTTACAAGCTTTCTAAAAGCCGTGATGGAGTCCGAGGAACGAATGGCCACTGGGAGAGCATTCCAGAGTCTGGGGGTAGCAACAGAGAAGGCCCTGTCCCGAGTGCACGACAGCCGGGCCTCTCTCATTGTTGGCACCCGGAGCAGGGCCCCCTCAGATGTCCTCGTCAAGCGGGCAGCAACCCTTGGGAGCAGGCGGTCCCTCAAATACCCTGGGCCCAAACCGTTTAGGGCTTTAAAGGTCCAAACCAGCACCTTGGATTGGACCTGGAAACAAACCGGTAGCCAGTGCAGCTCTTTCAAAATGGGGGTGATATGTTCCCAACGGGCAGCTCCGGATAAAACCCTCGCTGCCGCGTTTTGCACTAGCTGCAGTTTCCGGATATTCTTCAAGGGCAGCCCTACGTAGAGCACGATTCAGAGCAGGCACAACAACCTGAGGAAGCAGAAATCATGAAAGACCAATCTGAAGAGGAACTATTCAACCAACCCCGGCTGACTTCACAACAGCGGCGTGTCACGAGACGCAGGGATCAATTGGAGACTATTAGGAGAAGCAAACGCCTCTTGCAGAGGGCTGATAAGCCTTGAATTCCTGCCAGCTGGGAGCTCTCGGCTTGCACGATAAATCACATCACCAGTCTTCTACTCACTGCTGAAAAGCAACATTTGTCAACCTCTGTGTGGCCAGCGTGCAGCTAAGTCCGGTCAAGACGAACTTCCCGAGCCATATCCAGTTTCAGCAGCTCCGCTTTGTCTCGTGATCTTCCCTGGCAGTCGGCCAGACCTTGACACATACACATACACACATACACATACTTAAAAACACACACAAAGATCTAAACACACATACACACACATGAACACATACATACACATAGATATACACATATAAACAGACACACATACAAAAACATACACACACACACACACACACAATTACACACACATACTTAAACCCACATACATACACACAAACAAACATACACACACACACACACATAAATACACACAAATACATACACACATAGACTTACATACACACATACAAACACACACATAAATACACACTCACATACATACACACATACACATACACATGCACACATACCCATACAAACACATACATACACATACAGACATACACACATACAGACACATACAGACATACACAATTACACACACATAGACACACATACACATACATACACAGACACAAACATAGACGTGTGCACACAAATACACGTGCGCACAAACGCTTACACGCACAGACATCCACGCACACATGTACACACATACACACACCCACATACACATAAATATGCATATGCGTGTGCGTGTGCATATGCAAATGTGTGTCTGCATAGTCAAGTGCATGTGTGTGTCTGCATATGCACTTGTGCGTGTTCGGAGGTGCATGTGCACATGTGCATGTGCGCATGTGAATTATTGCATATCAACTTTTTAGTGTGCATATGCATGTGTTCTTGTGCATCTGTGCGTGTGTGTATGCATATGCACATGCCCATGTGAATATTCATGTGTGTGCGTGTATGTTCGCATGTGCGTATGTGCATATGCGTATGTGTGTGTGCATATGCCTATGCGCATTTGTATATTCACGTGTGCGTCTATGCATGTGTATATGCAAATGTGTCTGTTCGCATGTGCACACATGCATATTCTTGTGTGTGTGTGTGTGTGTGTGTGCGCGCGCGCATGGGCGTGGGCATATGTGAGTGGGTGAGTGCGCGTGTGCATATGTGTGCGTATGTGCATATGCAAGTGTGCTTGTGCGTATGCATGTGTGTGTGTGTGCATAGTTGTGTGTGCATTTGCGTGTATGCACATTCACATATGCATAAGCATGTGTGTGTGATTGCATATGCGCTTGTGGGTGTGCATATGCGCATGTGCGTTTTTGCATGTGCGTGTGTGGGTGTGCATAAAGGGGATGTGTTTCCATATGCCTGTGTGCGTGCGCATGTGCCAATGTTCATGTGCATGTGCATATGAGTGTGTGCATGTTCGCGCATGCATGTGCACACATGTGTGTGCATGTGCAAATGCCTGTGAGCATATGCATGTGTGTGTAGATATGCGCTTTTGTGTGTGCATATTCACGTGTGCATGTTCATCTGCATATGCATGTGTGCGTGTGAGCATGTGCATATATGTATATGCGCATGTGCATTTTTCCATATGCACTTGTGGGCATGTATGCTTGTGCACGTGTGCATATGTGCATCTGTGTTTTTGCATTTGAGCGTGTGGGTGCGCATATGCTCATGTGCATGTGCATTTACCCGTATACGTGTGTGCATGTGCATATGCCCATGTGCGTGGGCATATGCGAGCTTGCATGTGCACATGCATATGTGTGTGTGCATATGCTCATGTGCGTGAGCATATGGGTGTGTGCATATGCAAGCTTGCATGTGCGTGTGCATATTCATGTGTGCATATGTTTGTGTGCGTGTGCATGTGTGTGTGTGCATATGCGAGTGTGCATGTGCATAAGCGTGTGTGCCTAATTGCATATGCACATGCAAACGTGCATATGCACACACACACACACACACACACAGGCACATATATAAATACACACAAGCAAATGCACACACGCATATGCATGCGCACATGAACATTTGCACACATGCATATGCAGGCGCACACGCACGCTTGCAAATGCACACACCCATATGCACAAGTGCATATTCAAATGAGCTCGCACACACATGCACATGTGCATAAGGACACAAGCATGCATGCATATGCGCATATGCACACAAATATGCACATGCACACACATATGCACACACACTAGCACACTCACATATGCACACACACACAGAGATGCAAAAAGGCACACATGCTTATGCACATGCACATATGCAATGGGCACCAGGCACACACACGAGCATATACAAAAACATGTGCGCCGGTGCATATGCACGTGTGCATATGCGCATGTGTGTGCATGTATGTGTGTGTGCACTTGCATATGTGCATGTGCACTTCTGTGTTTGTGCATGTGCGCACGTCCCTTTGCGATTGTGCGTGTGTGCATACATATGCGCATGTGCATATGCATTGTGCACGTGTGCGTGTGCATGTGTGTGTGTTTTCATATTTATTCATTTATTTATTTCACTCTTATACCACCCCATAAACTTTGTATTTTGCCCGGAAACCTATAGGCATCCATTGTAACTCCATCAGCAGAGGTGTTACTTGGTCTGTCCGAGATGACCCAGAGAACAACCTGGCTGCCGCATTTCTAAACCAGCTGCAGTTTCCGCACTACGTGCAAAGGTAGCCCCACATAGATCATCCATCAGGCCGACCAAGGCTGTATCCACTCCATAGCCCGCTCAAAAAGTCTCCTATGCCCCCTGCAATGCCCATTGCTGAAGTTTGAGGGTGAGGGGACCTTTGGCGACACAGCATGAAGGACTGCAGGAGAAACTGAATGGAGTAGTCCTTCAGCAACAGGGTTTCTTGGGGGTTCCTGGATGTTCTCCCCCTCTCCCTGTGTAATATTCTTGTAGTAATAACTTTCAGGATCCAAGATGGACTACACAAACAGCAACACTTTCCAACCATTGATACAGTTTGTCTTTTAAACTGCTTTAATGAGAAGGTGATAACTCACCCCAACAGGGAAGTAACCATTTGCTATTAGTAGCCAAGCTCTATATGGTAAATAAAGAGAAATAGTGGAATGAAATTATCACACCCCTCTATGCAGGGATCTGGCCATTTCTAGGACTTAATGGTAATTGGTGGGGAATCATACCAGTTGAAGAGTGCTGAGAACATCTGATCCAGTAAAATTCATCAGCTTTCAGTTGCTTTGCAATTATTTTTGCAGAATGACAATCCCATTGTTATCTGGCTATTGAAATATACAAACAAATTCTTATACTAAGCTAGTAAATATACCGAGATACTGTTATATCTAAAGTGCAGCTGAAATGAGCAGGGCTGTCCTCAGAGAGTCCTGGTGGGGTGTAGAACCCAGGACAAATCAGCCAGTTCGGGGCCCTCTTCCAGTTAATTCTAGTGGGGGGTTAAAAGAGTGGGGCCTGGTGTGGTCGCCTTGCTTGCCATGCCCCAAGGACAGCCCTGGAAACAAGTCAACCATTTTAAGTAGGTTTCCTGTCTTCCTAAACTCTGTTATTTCTCAAGTGCCCAGCATGAGGGGAAACCCCTCAATGCACTGCAGTTTGGGATTCCAAGAGGCTGGGACTCATTTTCCAAGCCTCCAGGGAGCAGTGTAGATCATGTGGATGTGCAGGCCACACGCCACACACAAAGAGCCAGATCACCTGGGGGAAAGGCAAGATCAATCTTGTCTTCCCCACACACCCTCCCAGCTGGGCTGCAATAGTTGTGTGAGAATGACCACTACATGTGAGCACTGTAAGATATTTCCCTTAGGGAATGGGGCTGCTCTGGAAAGAGCAACTGCATGCAGAAGGTTCCAGGCTTCCTCCCTGGCATGTCCAAGATAGGGCTGAGAGAGACTCCTGCCAGCAACCTTGGAAAAGCTACTTCCAGTCTCTGTAGACAATATAGAGCTAGATGGACCAGTGGTCTGACCTGGTATAATGCTGTTTCCTAAGGCCCTATGTTATTTAGCCCTTCCCCAAAATACCACAATCTTACTACTTCAAACAAACAAACAAACAAACAAACAAACAAACAAACAAACAAACGACACACACACACACCACTTAAAAGTTTTCAAAGTGGTATACATAGAAATCCTGACATAACTTCCACCTACAACACTGCTGCTAAACTGTGGGATAGGAAGCTTCCATTGGCACCAAAGGTCATCGTGTAACCCATCAAAGAATCAATGATATGCCGACATCACCACCAGATGTCAACCTTTATTTCACCTGTTTATATACCACCTGTAACTCATGTTTCAAGATGGTTCACAACCAAATTAAGAACATCCATAATTTAAAAGTCAACAGTGAAACAAATAGTTAAATTTAAACAAATTAAAAATTGATTAAAATGTTATATATCTATTGTTGTGCAACACCCACAGTTCTTTGTGCCCTGGTTGGGAATTATGGTTGGGCATCCTTTCCATTGAGTTTTGTTTCCTGTATGTGTGTGCTGTGATACACATTACAGAGGCTCTGTGGACACAATCTTTCCCCTTTACTGGAGGGGGCAATTCTGAGCACACATCCATGACTGTTATTAAAAGAATGCACACTCCTGGCTCATCTGCTCTGGTAATCTGGAATAATGCACTCTGCAAGCACTTTTCATTCCTTTTACCCACTTTCCATTTGTGGAATCCTTGTAGAGAGCATTGATGTCATGCTAAGTTGCTTAGCCATAGGGATGTTCAAACAAGTTTGACTCTGAACCAGTTTGACGTTGAACCAGTTTGGTTCGATGGTTCAGGGTTGAACCAAACCCCCCTGTTTGGTCCAACATCTGACCAACCCCAGCACCCCCACCCCGACGGTTCTTGGGGGGGGTTGCATTTATTTTAGTGGAAATTTTTTTAACCTTTCTTCCCTTCGGGGGAGTTCCTTGGGGTCCATGGAGGTTCCGCCTCCCCCCACTGGCCTCTGTAATCACCCCCTCGGACTGAAGAACTGGCTCAATGGGTCAGAGGGGGTGATTACGGAGGCTGGCGGGGGGGAGGGGGAACCTCTGTGGACCCCCCGCCACTGCCCCAAGGAACTCTCCCGAAGGGGAGAAAGGTTTTTTTGGGTTTTTTAAATTAAAAAAAAATTGCGAACCCTCCCCTCGGACTGAACCGGGGGGGTGGGGTTCGAGGGCAGTCCGGACTCAAACTGAACAGGCCCAGCCGGTTCCGTGTACATCCCTACTTAGCCATGCTCCCTATACATTGTACACTACACCTCCCAGGTGGCTTGGCAATGTCTCCTATACATTTTCAGGCATATCCCCATTTTCATTGGTGAAATGTTGGTAGGCATGTACTCAGAGTGTGCATTTCCCTATAATAAATGCACTTCCCCTATAATAAATGAGGGGCATGAAAATATTAGTAATCTCTAATACACACATAGAACTTCTCAGTGCTAGCAAGTGATCACTTTCATGCCCTTGCTGATTTGCAAGTTTGTTTTCTGATTGAAAAGCACTGAATTTAAACTGGCCCATCTTAGCCTTTAGGACAAAGTTGTATTATATTATATTAATTGGTAGAAGAATGGTCATACTGACCATTCTATAGCATTTTTGTCATTAGTAGATAATACAATTGATGATTACTCTTTAATAAATCCTCAGAACATTCCTGTGTGGCAGGAATGTTCATACTATCGGCCGATACTATTGTCCATACTATTGGCACAGCGCAAATGTGTGTGCTGCACATGTGAAGTCTCTGTCCTTTATTCAGTGCACACTGTAATGAAAGTCAGTGAAGCATAGTAGGTAGGATTAATCCAAGAGAGTTAACTTGACAAATTAGTTGATAAGCTAAGGCATCATTTAGTGTGTGTATACTTGACAAGGAAACTAGGAACTGTAATGTAAGATTGATACATTGAATTTCTTTATTTTGGAAGGCCATGATTATGTTTTATGCCATTTGTTCTGAATGGAAGTTAAATCCTGTTGAGCAATATCCAGCACACTCACCATTTGTGGTTTTCTTGTCCATCTCAGGTGAAAGATCCTAGTTGCAGTCAAGTCCCCTTATAGTCTCCCAAATCCACAACACGTTTCCTGTATCCATTCCCCTGTATCCACAATGGGTTAGAGATTCCTGGGTTCATGGCAATTTGAATGTAATCATAGGGTGGAATCAGTATCATTCATTACCATGCTCACCTCCAGTCATTTGTAGGGATGTGCACGGAACCCTTTTGGAGGCCCTTTATGGACCTCCTAATGAGTTCAAAAGTCTGGTGGTTCAGCCATTTCGGAAGTGGAAGGGATAACTTTGACTGGGGAGGATGCTCTTACCACCACCACCCCGCCATGTTTCCACCGCTGGTGCTGTCATTTTAATCGGTCCTGAGGGGCGGCACCGTACCTCCTTGCCACTCCAGCATATCACAGACATGGCTGGAAGTGTCTGCATGTCGTGATGTGTGCACGCATGTTGTGATGTGCAGCAGAGACTTCCAGCCACTTTTGGTCCATGGCATGCCACAGCAGCAAGGAGGTATGCTGCTTCCCCGCAGGACCGATTAAAATGACAGCACTGGTGGGGGGCGGGGTAAGAGCATCCTCCCCATTCCTTAAAGTCCCCCCCCCCACCTTTGAACTGGCAGTCACCAGTTCTGCACACATACCTAGTCATTTATGCCATTTTGCACATTCCATTTCAACATCATTGCAACATGATGCTTGTGTCCATTACATTGCTGCAGAGCCAGAATAATGCCATGCTTTATACTGTTGTGCTGCCATAGCTACCATTAAGCTTTCTCCTGAACACTTTTGTCTTAAGACAGCACATGTTTAAGATCAGTTTGTGATGCCTTAAAACAGTGGAAGGATTTGACACAATGGACTCCCTATCCTGACTTCACCTTTTTCATGCCTTGGCCCACCTCAGGCATGACAAGGCTTAGTGCAGTACTAAAAGAAATATGAGCCCTATTCAGACTCATAAGTGGTACTTTATGCATATATTTCATAACATATTTGGTACATATTGTAACTCTGTGCAGTGTAATCAGATATAATGCAAACCACAAGCCTCACCTCTATATCAACACGCTCCATAGCCCCGCTTTGCACTGATCACTGGCACAAGTGCAGTGCTTGTTTTTGAAATGCTGCACTTGGGGATCGATCCTCCCTGGGCCAGTTCAGGTGATACTCTCAATGTGTGATTAGATTCCTCTACCCATGTACAAGTGATCATATGAATGGAAAACCAAACCATACATTCTCTACCCTGGATTTAAATACTAGATGTAATGTAGATTTAGAATGTGGGGTAATCACTATCATGTGATTAGATGGCCATCTGGTTTGCAAGGTCATGTTCCCCACCCCTTAAAGCAAAAAAGAAAAACATACTGGGATCTATACACTACCACAAAAAGAACCAAAAATATCTCCCATCAAACTAGCTAATGGAAAAGGGGATAACTACAATATGATGGAAAATAACTGTATTGGAAAGTGTATTCAATATGGATCAATAACAATGATACACACACACGAGAAACAATAGAATCCACAGTGGAAGTGACTATATAAACTATGAAGTCCAAAGACTTTGAGGCTATTCACACGATTGTAGAAAATTGAACTAGCCTCCACTAGCCCCATTTCCTACAACCGTGTGCTGAGTGGGTAACCAGTGCTGAGCGGGTAACCCGCTCAAGCAGCCTGCCCCTTAAACCGGGTTTGCGGAGCAAGTGCTACCAGTGCTGAGCTACCAGTGCTGACCCCACTACCAGTAATGAGCAGGTAACCCGCTCAAATAGCCCGCCCCTTAAACCGGGTTTGCAGAGCAAGTGCTCCGCAAACCCGGGTTTTGAGATTGTGAGTAGCTGTGCCATGGCTACTCACGAGTAGATCCCCAGTGGGAGGCTGAAAAGCAGTCTCCCTGCTCGGGGGTCTCCCCAGTATGCCCTGCACGCTCACACAGGGCATACTGAAGTTTCCAGGGGCCACCCAGCCCCTAAACCCCCCAGCCCCCACCGGCTCCATCACAGAGCCGGCAGTTGTGTGGGCAGCCGATCCAGCCACCCAGGGCTCCTGCTCTGCTCATCTGCAGGGAGAGAGGGCTCAGCCTGCTCTCCCCACTAACCTGGCAAAAGTGGGTCTCACTGATCGTGAGACCCGCCTCTATATCTCAAAACAGAACAATGGATGAAATTATTGGTGAAGACATCCACACATTACAGTGACTCCATTTCAAAATAGTTTTTTATCAAGTGCTGGTGGACATGGATCTTGTGAGTTGACTTACTCAGTATATTCAACTTTCTTTATCTTCTGAGAAATGAAACTCAGTCATTATTTGAACCTCTTAACATATTTCAAAAAACATACCTCCCCAATATATCCCCACAAGGGGATACTTCATAACCTTTATCATATAGATAAAATAGAACAGGAAGTTTAAGCAAAACTTACAATAGACTGGTTGTATTGCCAAGTGTACTAGAAACATTCTTGTCTCAAAGAGATTTGAGCTGAAGAAATACTCAACTAGTGAGGGATATAAAGATAAAAACCTTGTCAAAGACTATATTATGACAACCACAAAAAGTCAGCAGCCACAATACTTACTATTGTGTTACCTCTTTATTGCTTCTAGAAAATTCTCTTGTGAAAGACAATGCATGCCCTGGACATACCCCAATCTCTTACAACCTGGCTTATATACCTACTTGCAATCAATTCTAAATCATGATTGAAGGTGTGCTGACTATGGTAGGTACTAATCCCAAAACAACGTACAACAATTATTGAAAACATGCATATTTGTCATACTGGACATATGCCAGAACCCAGGTAATTGGCAGCATAATAATGAGCAATTTTCCATAAAGGCCATTTATGACTGAAATTTGTAAATATAAAAGATATAGAGTATGACACTTACGTTCTCAATAGCAAGCTAGAACCCATTGACATGGCTATCAGAAACCCAACATAAAATATTGTATGCAAGACATTTACTGTAATGTATATGAAATAATTTGTACAGATTAAAAGACAGCTCTTTTAATCTCTGCCACACTAACTGATACCATGGTTCATTACAAGACAGGCATGCAAACATGTTTCTTCCAAGTCAGCTGTTTACAAGTTTCACCCACTTTCTGGTATAAAATAAATGTGAAAACAATGCGCGTGCCTGTTTGAGTTTCGGACATTAATTTGTAGTTTATTTTATTTTATTGCTGTGACAGGAAAAAAGGGGCAGTATTACCCACCAAGAAAAAGCCAGAAGAAAAAGCCCTGATCCTTGTCTTCACTCCCCTACCTTCCCCATTCAGTAGCGGCCAGTGAGGGCAGTGACGGGGGGGGCACTGGGGGTGTTGAAAAGCACCTTTAAAATTAAATCAGCAGGTGTTTACCAGCTTTAAAGCAGAATCAGCAAGCTGCCTCAAGCAGCATCCCACTGCAGCACCCCTTGAGGCTGCCAAGGCTTCAGCAGTGATAAGTCACCATTATAAAAATTGTAATGCCCCCTGCCACCCTCAAACTGGGCCTGAACCAGCATGGCCAGTCTGGCTTGACCTCAAGGGCCTGGTTAGGCTTGTGGTCAAGCCTTGGAGCTGAGCTGGTTAAAGCTCGAGCTGGCTCAACATTCAGCCAGCTCACACATCCCTACACTCTACCCACATTGGTCTGTTCATGTGAATCTGTTTTCCCAGTGGATATGAAAACCCACAAATACACTAATCACACATTTGAAAGTATCATCCGAACTGGTCCCCTGTGATTAGAAATGGTGAGCACCCGGCTTTTTCATTCACAGGCAATATTTCTCCTGAAGTACAGCATTTATCTCCTGAGTCCAATGCTGCACTTGTGGACAGCAGTGGTTTGGGGCTACATACTGTATTGACATGGGGGATGGACCTTTGGAGATACTCTCATGGATGCTGTACCTGGATGCAGTGTCTGTGCTTTCCATAATGACTGGACTGGAATGATATGTTAAGAAACAATCCCCCTTTTTCTGAAGGAATCTGAGAGAATTTATTTCCACATGTACATGATTTACTGTGTAATAGTCTGTCTTCCCTACACTAATATGTAAAAAAAGTAAAGCATGCCATCAATTCAGTGTCGACTCATGGCGACCACAGAGCCCTGTGGTTTCTAGAATAGGTAGACTACAGAAGGGGTTTACCATTGTCTCCTCCTGTGCTGTATGAGATGATGCCTTTCAGCATCTTCCTATATCGCAGCTGCCCAATATAGTACCAGCAGGGATTTGAACCAGCAACCTTCTGCTTGTTAGTCAAGCATTTCCCCGCTACACCACTTAAGGTGGGCACTAATATGTTCAGACCCAGTAATGTGATGCTACACACACTTGCTTGGAAATAGGTGCTCCATTCAAAGTGAAAGGGGAGGGTGAGGTCTGCAGGAACTCTGGACCAGACCCATAGCCAGATGGAAGCATGGAGTGTACCTGCCTCCCCCCAAAATTCTTCTTCCTCCCCAGCGGCCGCCAGGAGCACAGCTGAGGAGGGAGGAGAATAGCTCACCTCACAGCCTGCTGTGCCGGCACTCCAGCTGCTCCTCCTGCTCCCGTTCCCGCCGAGCAAGCAAGCAAGCAGCTGCTAGGCTGTGCTTTCATCTTCTCCTGCCCGCACGCCTGCTCAAAGAGCCAGTGTGAGTGAGGCCAGCTCGAGGTGCAGAGAGAGACAGTGGGAGAGACTGGAAATGACCGGCGCAATGGCTGCTGCTGAGAGAGATACTCTGGAGCTGCAGCTCAGAGCAGTGGAACATGGAGGAGGAAAGAGAGGACTAGTCTCCAGTCCTCCCCTTCAGCTGGGCATATGGGGTAAGTGGCTGGTTGTGTCTGTCTTGGTTAACATAGGATTATCTGTTTTCTTGACTTGATTGAAATTAAGTCATTATGCTGGGTGGGGGGATTGTTTACAGGTGAGGCCAGAGGTGCACCTAGGTAATGTTGGAGGTGTGTGTCGGTGTGTGCCTATATCTGTCTTCCCCCTCCCCCATGATGGCTCCTGGCAGTAGGCTGCTGCTAGCAAAGCAAATAGAGAGGCAAGGGGGATGTGATGTGTGACTCTTGTCTGGGGCTCTGCAAGAGAGAGAGAGAGAGACTGTATGTACAGAATGTTTTTGCAGGCTTTTAATTAGAATTAATTTTAATAATTTTAAAACTTGTTTTAATATCTGTTTGATTCTATTGTTTTTATTGTGTATTTTAATTTGTAACTTTTAAATATTTTAAATTTTGTACACCTCCTAGACATGTACATATCTGGAGGTACAGAAATATGGTAAAATAAGTAAGTAAATAAAGCCGGGCAGCCTTGGCTCTTCGACTGCTGCCATATAACCTGACCCCCTACACTCTTGTGACCCCCCCAAAACAATTTTGGGCTGGCTACAGGCCTCCTCTGGACTGGAAGCATTATCTCAGCCGCTGACCTTAATATGCCCTGGTAGCTAAGTGGATTTTAACTTGGTACAATTATATGAAGAAGTAGTGGGAAAGATTTTGAAGAAAGCTGTTTTGTTTGCAAATGAGAACTCTTTTGTAAACGATCAACTGATTTTTAAAAATGTGCTACTACAGACAAAAATGTTTTTGGTCAATGGATTCAACAGATACCTATGCATAACTGAATGCAACTGAATATATTTTGAGTCAATGTTTTATTTCCCCACATATCCCATTCTTACTCTCTGCTCCAGTGTATCCAAATAGTCAGTTTTAGAGCTTCTAGGGTGCCACTGGAGCCTGCTTTCAGAAAGAAAGTCCTGGCTTTGCTGTGTTGAATGTGCAACTCCCCTTCCTCGCTCAGCCACTGCTGCCATGGCTGCCTAAAGTGCTCTCCTCCCCCCTTCTCCTACCAAGACTGCATGCACTCCTGCATCCCCTGCTCTTGCTCTCCTTCTCCTTGGTAAGTCAGAGGCCAGGGCAGCAGTGAGGGGGCCTTCCAGAATTGCACAGGCACATGCACATGTAGTGTGTCACACAGCCCACACTCCCTCCAAATTAAGTCACCCTACTGAACCTAGTGCAAAAAACCCTCTCATTTAGAAAGGCTCATAGTCGTTAGTTTTATTCATTCATTCATTCAATTTCTATACCAATTTCTTCCAAAAATGGCTCAGGGCAGTTTACACAGAGAAATCATAAATAAATAAGATGGCTCCCTATCCCCAAAGGGCTCACAATCTAAAAAGAAACATAAGATAGACACCAGCAACAGTCACTGGAGGTACTGTGCTGAGGGTGGATAGGGCCAGTGACTCTCCCCCTGCTAAATAAAGAGAATCGCCATGTTAAAAAGGTGCCTCTTTGCCAATTTAGTCAGGATGTCAGCCAATATGTAGAAGGTTCCAGATCCTATCTCTGGGATCTTCTGGGGTGTGTGTGTGTGTGTGTGTGTGTGTGTGTGTGTGTGTGTGTTTTAAGGAAACAGATCTTGGGAATCTGACCTCGAACTTATGCTGCCCTGGAGACTGTGAGCCAGAGCAGACACTACTGGGCTAGATGGACCAATGCTCTGACTCAGTATAAGACAGCTCTTCATCAAATGTTGCTCTCTGTTTCTTGAGTACTATTTTAAGACCGCTTTTGAAGCTGGAAAGTATCAGCCACCTGAACATTCTTGATCCATGGACTGCTCCAGTGCATTCCAGAAGGTCCGCAGCTCATAAGGTTTGACAAAATGACAGGTCACAATTTTCTTAAAGTGGCAAGGAGAAAAGTCAAGCCTTTCTGGGAAGAATGTTTGCTTCGAGCTGAGTTCTTCCAATTTGATGTTGAGTTCTGCAAGGCACAGACCTATGAAAACATCCTCTAGCTTAACAAAGGGGACATTTTCAGAAATGTTATACACCTGACTAGCAACATCTGTGGAAAAAACATAACCAGTCCCTGAACAAAAGGGAGGGTACTTGTTTCCTGGATACTCATATTTACTTACATACCACTTACTTAACCATTGTCGTATTGGACGATCATTCAGTTTTAAAAAGCCAGTGAAGAATCTGGTATTCCTGTTTCTCTTGACAAGCAATTCAGTCAGGTAATAAGTATTGACAAACATATCAGAGTCAGTTTTCATCACAAAGCTAGACTGTGGACAGAATTTGTGAATCCATTCAATGCCCATCATGGTCTTTAATGTTAAATTGTAATAGGTATCTATAAAATCCTTCTGGATGATGTCTTTATATTTCATGCTCTCAGCAGTAACAGCCATATGGTCATTGTGATTCAAAGTAGTTCCTAGGAGGAAATAGGTCACAATGCGTTTGTTGGCTACTAACCTTTTTTTGCCCCAGGTCTCACGGATAGCCGTTCGAGCATTTGACTGGCCAGGAGATGATGTTACAAGAATGACCAGGAATGGAGTGTCCCTACTGCAATTCACATGTGGCTGGTTCAGAAAATTTCCACTGTCTCTCTTATAGGAAATGACCTCATATTTTGCTTGACAGAATATGCACAGTCTGTCAGAATTCAGCTTGATAAGTAAACAGAACCCAACAGACATCAAAGTCACTATGAAAGTCATCATCTTTCTCAGTTTCATGGAAGCCATCTGAAAGAAAGAAAAGGAGATACTAGCTAGAAAATTCTAACACTGAATTTTGAAAGACACAAATCAGGGGTGGGGGGACCCAGCAGCTCTACAGCAGGGGCAGGGGCATTATGCAAACTAACCAGCTAGGCTTTTCATGGGGGGGGGGAAGCCGGAAATGACTAAAATATAGTCATTATATAATATATACTGGAATGAGTACAGTTCTGGTCCTTTAAGATGACTGATCCTCCTTTAGGAGAGAAACAGTCTGTCAGGGAGATAGCAGCTATTACAAGTTTGGTATAAGAATTGCATTTGTGATTTGTCTTTTGTGTTCTGAAAAAGAAATTATATTTCTGTGCTCAGGTTTGGTCCACCCTTCCCTCAGCTCAACTGACAGGCTCAACAAGGAGTCTATGAGGTGTTTCTTGCAAAGTTCACAGTGGGGGTCAGATCAGTCTGAGAGAACTGCTCTGATGGCACCAGTGTAAGGCATTTTGTTGCCCTGCTGGTGCCCCAATAATCTGCCACCTAAAGCAACCACATCACCTTACCTCGTGAAAGGCAACTGCCTCCCCAACCTGGTGGGAATAGAGCCCACTCAGATAGGGAAGGCCCATGGAAAGCAGTTTGTTGAGGGGCCTCTGAAAGCTGAAGCTACCCCTGGGGGATTGCCTACAGCCAGAACATTTAAATTCCACTGAACCTACCACAGTTTATTTGTGGTCAAGGAGCGGGCAGTGGTGGGTTTGAATCCCCACTCCATTGTAAAATTTGCTGGGTGACATCTTAGGCAGCCTAACCTACCCAGAGGCGTAACTATAGGGGGCAGGGGGGGCACGTGCCCTGGGCGCCATCTTTTCGGGTCACGTGGGGGGCGCCGCCATGACCAATTTTTTTAAAAAATTTAAATACAAATTTCTCCTGCTCAGTGCAGCAGCGCTGCAGCAGTCAAGGGAGCGCGTCGGCGCCCCCTCCCCCACGAGCAGTCCCTTCCACGCCGCCTGCGCCCCCCCATTGCTTTGCTGGTGGCCAGTCAGTGGCCTGGCTTGACAGCAGCGGGCGCCACGGCATGCGCCTTGGCGGGCACCTTTCATGCTGCTCACTGCGCCTGCCCCCCCGCGCCCCCCCCCCATTGCTTTGCTTGTGGCCAGTCAGTGGCCTGGCTTGGCGGCGGGCGCCTTTCATGCTGCTCACTGCGCCTGCCCTTGGCTGAGGCTCGCTCGCTCCGTCGCTCGCTTAGTCTGGAACAGCCAGAAAGAGGCCCTCTAGTGGCTTGCCAGCCAGAGGGTCTCTAGTCAGTGACACACGCACGCGTGACTCGGCCGGTGTGCCGAGTCGCGCTGCACATGCGTGCGTTGCATCCGGCCTCCTCTGTTTGCCTGCACATGGTGGCGTGGTCGCCGTCGCAGAGGAAAGCGTTGTTGCTGGGGCTGGGGCTGCACTGCAGCAGGTGCAGGCAGGACGACGAGGACACACACACGGACACCCGGCGGCGGCACGGAAGAAAGGATTCGGCGGTGGGCGGGTGGAAGCAGACCAAGTGTCAGGGTGAGAATGAGTTGCAAAAACTACAGAAGCCACATATGAAAAAAAAAACCATATTAAAGAATCAGGCTGTTATTTAGCTGCCCAACTATGGCCTCAGGTGCCTAACAGGTATTAATGTTTGCATTATATGCTCCTCTCTCCGCCCCAAAAGAAAGAAAAACAATCATAAAGATACTTTGGCACTCAATCTTAAATGCATGCATGTATATGGAACTGAGAGTCAATTCCCACAGCCTGGGTAGTACAGCAGTGTGAGTTGACTCAAGCAGTGTAACATAGCTGCCTGTGCATTTTTACAAGGTGTTTCAAGAGAGTTTTACCATGAGTTATGCTTGCTGGCATGCTCGTTTTTGCACTGTGAAAGCTTGCCTTGTGATCTCAGTTTACGCTGAAGTGCTCCTATAACAGCTCCATCTCAGAAAAATCTGCAGTGTTAGCTTTAACAAGTGCCTGTGGTATCCTGCAAAGACACAAAGTTTGGCAAGAAAAATGGGGGAGGGGGTTATATGCCAGGACCTTTGGAGATTGTCTCTTGCTTGTGAGGAAAAACCTAAGTATAATGTGGTGTGTATCATCATTGCATCATAATTCTGTTGTTTGAGATACAAGCCAACTCCACAGGGTTGTTGCTTGTGAGGAAAAACATATCGCATTTTTGGTTATTTATCGCATGTTTGGTTATTTATCACATTTTGGAATTTTTTGTAATTTTTGTAATTTTTTAAATTTTTAAAATAAAAGTTTTCTGAAACATGTGTGTCAGTCAGATGTATGCTGGGGGGGCGGGGGGGCGGGGCGGGGCGGGGGGGCGCAATTTCAGTGCTTGCCCCGGGTGCCGTTTTCACTAGTTACGCCTCTGAACCTACCTGATGTGAGGACAAAAGGGGATATCCCATATATGCCACCCTGAACACCTTGGAGGAAGGGCAGGATATAAATGCAGATAATTAAAACAAGTTGTTCTAGTAAGAACTAATCTGCCTACTTTCCTTTCACTATCCCTAAAACTGGACTGAATTTGGTCCAAGTAAAGTAGGCACTTCACAAGTTAGCCCACTTGTGCCCCAAATGTTCATGTGCCCGCCATCTTGAATTTGGGTGGATGACATCACCACAAACAACTCCATTGAAGTGTCCCTACAACTGATTTGGTTCTTATTTGTCCAGACATTGCAAAATTGAGTGGGGCGGGGTGGGGGGACACATACACAAATACACGGACACATACATGGAATGCCAGGTGATCTCATAAGCCTGCTGGAAAGTAGGTGAAAAATATATAAATAAATTTCCAGACAAATGAAACAAGCAGTGGCTGATATGCTGCATCTGACTGGGGCCAATTCCATGCTAAATAACTGTGCCTTAGAACTCTTGTCTAGTCAATTATTTGCATGTTTACTGAGAAGTAAATCCACTGGCTGACATCCAGACTAGGTTTCTGAATAGTACTGCTCAGGAGCCACTCTCAATGACTATGTAATTTCAGCAGGGCTTCCACTGAATAATTCACTCAGGAAATCAGTCACTGGCTGATATGATGCATAGCACCTCAGAGATGCTGCACTGTGAGTAGCTTCCGTGGCACTGCTTGGACAACCAGCCATCCTCAACAGTGTTGGGGCTGCCTCATATGTCTGCAGCAGCCCCAATGAAGCATTGCTGAGCTATTGCACTTCATGTCAGTCACTATTTGCAATGGGACTTACTTTGGGGCAAATGTGTACATTGCTTGACTTAGTGACTAATATCCAGACTAATGCTGTGTGGGTGCAATTGCAGAAGGGACATATTTTTGGGAGGCACAATTTGTGGAAAGGACATATATTTGGGAGGCACATATTGCAGAAGGGACATATTTTCAGGAGGCACTCTTTTGAAGGGAAGGGGGGATCACCAAAATTTGGGGCTGGGGGGCTCACACAATGGAAAACTGTTGTGTCTACATGACATATGGATGTTGTCCAGTTGCTCCTTAACACAAACTAAGGCTAAATGAAAAAAATCTTGCTATTGTCTCAATTTTTCATAAGAGTTCTGGATTTTATGAAAGAGCAGCTAAATTTCCTCATGATAAACAAGCTAGCAAAACAATCTGCAATGTAGAGCACAGATTTCTCTTAACTTTAATGGATGGGTTGGATGGAATAATGAGAAAGACCGCTTCTGTTCCAAGGTAGCATATGAAGAAATCCAAAACAAGATGTTTCCATGAACTCTAAAGTTGAGCAAAATGAATGCATACATTGTATGAGTTGATAGATCTCCAACAGCAAACATGCATGCTGGAAACAGGAGGGCTACCTTCAGATTGGAGGAAGAAATAGGAGGGCTCCCCAAAACAAAACTCACAAAAGCACAATTTCTGGTGGGGTGATGTGGGGGCACTATTTTCCTGTTACTCAGAAAGAGGAAGGGATTTGGGGGGTACTATTTTCCTATTACTCAGGGAAGGGATCATGATGACTTCCTAGGAAGGGAGTGGGCAACAAAATGGCAAATGTGGTTCAATAAAAGCAAGTGTAAAGTGATGCATATTGGGGCAAAAAAACCCCAACTTTACATATACAGTAATGGGGTCTGAGCTGTCCGCAACTGACCAGGAGAGAAATATTGGGGTTGTGGTGGGCAGTGTGCTGGAAGTGTCAACTCAGTGCATGGCAGCTGTGAATATCCTCATTTCCCTTTCCCACGTAGGGCTCTAATCTGCGTTGGATGATCCTGAGCATTATTTTCCTAGCATGTGAAATTAAGGATATTGTGTGATGGTTTGTGCAATCTGTTAAGTCTCCTTTCTTTGGTATTGGCATGTCCATCACCAGAGAAATAGAAATCAAATTGATTTACATTATTGGTGCAAGGAAGTGGAAGAGCTCAGTTGTAAGAGCAAAGATGTGGCTGGGGGCTGACTGTGGGACAGATCACGAACTGCTCATGTGCAAGTTCCAAGTCGAGCTAAAGCAGAAGAACAAAGCTATCCAGCTTCCACAATAGAGTCTTGAGAATATACCCACCATTTTCAAGGAGAACATCAGGAACCACTTTGAAGTTCTGAACCTCTTTGACAGAGGAACTGTGGAATGAAATCAAAGAAGTTGTTAAGGACGAATGTGAAAAGAGACTGCCAAAGGCCAAGAAACAGAAGAAAGCAAAATGGATGTCAGAACAGACAGTGGAAATTGCCAAGAAGAGGAAAGAAGCCAAAGTTAAGAAAGATAAAGACCTCAGGAAGGAACTTAATAGGGAATTTGAGAAAGCTGTTAGAAGAGACAAGGAGCAGTACTACAATGACATCTGTAAAGACCTTGAGGATGGAAATAGACACGGAAAAACAAAGAATTTTTTCCAAAAGATCTGTGAACTCAGGGGGAGGTTCCAACCTTGAATTGGTATGTTACGGGATGCCAAAGGAAAGATAGTAACCGTTTCAGAGAAGATCAGAGATGGAAGGAGTATACTGAAAATCTGTACAGCAGGGATGTCAACATCCAAGATACTTTAGAACAGTGTTTCTCAATCACCAGTCTGTGGACTGGTGCTGGTCCGCAAGACACTGGGTACTGGTCCATGAGGCATCACTAATAAACATCACCCCTCAAAAAAACAATTTCAGGTTGGTGGGGGCCGCCGGGAGCTCTCCGGAGCTCAGGCACAATTTTGGGCAGTTCTCCGGAGCTCATTTCCAGGCAGCCCTCTCTGCTGGATAACGTTCATTTCACTTCCTCGAAATGAACCTTATCCAGTAGTGAAAGCTGCCTGGAAATGAGCTCCGGAGAGCTGCCCAAAATTGTGCCTGGGGGTGGGGTTGGGGGCGAGGAGGGCAACCCCCTTACTAACTGCTGGTCCAGGAAACTGTGCATGAATAATGTACTGGCCCATGACTCCAAAAACATTGAGAAGCACTGATCTAGAAGATATACCCTATTTGCAAGAACCTCTAGTGCACGAAGATGAAGTCAGATCAGCATTCTGCTCATTACCAAGTTGGAAGGCTACAAGAATGGATGGAATAGCTACAGAAATATGGCAGACAGCAGAAGAAGAATCAGGCAAGGCTGAAACCAGACTATGCCAGCAAATTTGAAGAACACCATGGCCAACAGAATGGAAGAGGTCAGTCTACACCAGGCCTGCTCAACTTAGGCCCCCCAGCTGTTTTTGGACTACAACTCCCATAAGCCCCAGCCACAGGGGCCAATAGCCAGGGATTATGGGAGTTGTAGGCCAACATCTGCAGGAGGGCCGAAGTTGAGCAGGCCTGGTCTACACCAATGTTTCTCAACATTTTTGGAGTCATGGCCTGGTACATTCTTTGTGCTCAGTTTCTAAACCACCAGTTAGTAAAGGGGTCACCCCACCTTGCCCCCATCCCAAGGCACCCTCAATACAATTTTGAGCCGGGGGGGGCGGCCGCAGGGAGCTCTCCAGAGCTAATTTCTAGGCAGACAGCCCTCGCTGCTGAGATAACACTCATTTAGCTCCCTCGAACTGAACGTTATCCCAGCAGCGAGGGCTGCCTGCCTAGAAATGAGCTCCGGATAGCTCCCAGCAGCGGTGGCCCCCACGAGCTGGAAGTTGTTTTGTGTGGGGATTAATTCCTCATGGACCAGCATGGACTGGCACTCAACTCCTCACGGACTGGTGGTTGTGAAACACTGGTCTACATACCCTTACCAAAGAAAGGAGACTTAACAGATTGCACAAACCATCACACAATATCTTTAATTTCACAAGCTAGCAAAATAATGCTCAGGATCATCCAATGCAGATTAGAGCCCTACATGGAAAGGGAAATTCCCTTTCAGCTGTGAAAAAGGCTAATTCCATAATAAGGATCATTAGGAAGGGATTGAAAATAAAACTACTAATGTTATAATGCCCTTATAGAAAACTATGGTGCGGCCACACCTGGAGTACTGCATACAATTCTGGTCACTAGATCTAAAAAGAGACATTGTAGAACTGGAAAAGGTGCAGAAGAGGGCAACCAAAATGATCAGGGGCCTGGAGCACCTTCCTTATGAGGCAAGGCTACAACACCTGGGGCTATTTAGTTTAGAAAAAAAGACAACTGTGGACAGACATGATAGAGGTCTATAAAATCATGCATAGAGTGGAGAAAGTAGATAGAAAGAAATTCTTCTCCCTCTTACAAAACACTAGAACCAGGGGTCATCCCATGAAATTGATTGCTGGGAAATTTAGGACCAGCAAGCGGAAGTATTTTTTCACACAACACAAAATCAACTTGTGGAATTCTCTGCTACAAGATGTGGTGACAGCCAACAACCTGTATGGCTTTAAGTGGGGCTTGGATAACTTCATGAAGGAGAAGTCTATCAATGGCTACTAGTCTGAGGGCTATAGGCCACCTCCGGCCTCAAAGGCAGGATGCCTCTGCGTACCAGCTGCAGGGGAGTAATAGCAGGAGAGAGGGAATACCCTCAACTCCCGCCTGTAGGCTTCCAGTGGCATCTGGTGGGCCACTGTGTGAAACAGGATGCTGGACTAAATGGGCCTTGGGCCTGATCCAGCAGGGCTGTTCTTATGTTCTTATATACTGCTGGCTGGGAAGAAGATGAGCATGGCTTTGAAGTTGGAGGAAGAAACATCAATAATCTGCGCTATGCTGATGACAGCACTCTGATAGCTGAGAATGCAGATGATCTGCAAGCTCTAGTAATGAAAGTCAAGGAGCACAGTGAAAAAATGGGACTACAACTAAATGTAAAGAAAACTGAACTAATGACAACGGGTACAGAAGCCAGCCTCAGAATTGACAATGAAGACATTGAAGTGGTGGAAAGGATATTTAGATGCCGTGACATGTCTACACCTATAAAGATTAGAATCGTTCAGACAATGGTTTTTCCCATGATACTCTATGGATGTGAAAGCTGAACTCTGAAGAAACAAAACAGAAAAAGCATTGATGCTTTTGAACTTTGGTTCTGGAGAAGACTTTTGAAGATACCATGGACAGCCATGAAAACAAACAAATGGATCATAGAACAAATTTTCACTCGAGGCACAAATGACCAGGTTCAAACTATCATACTTTGGACACTTTATGCAAAACCTCAGCTCCCTTGAGAAGTCCATAATGCTGGGGATAGTTGAAGGAAAGAAGATGATGGCCAGCAGCAAGATGGATGGAGTTGATTACAACAGCAGTGAATGAAACCAAGTTGAAGACAGATCATCCTGGATAGAATCTATCTATGTGGTTGCTGAGAGTCAACAGCAACCTGACGGCACTTAGTCAATCAATCAATCAATCATTTACCACTTGGATGGCCAGGGATGAGGAGGTCTGGAGAGATAGGAATGAATTGGACCTAGAGTCTCCCGGTGAGGAGCAGTCTTACCTCTCTCCCTGACAGCTGGTAGAGGGAAAAGGTGACAATTAACCCCCTCACCAGCACTTTTGAGGCCACTTCCAGCCTATAAACAGGATCAGAGGAAGGGAAGCGGTTGGATACTGTGATCCCAAGCCAGTGTGTGACAGCTATCAACCATAGTATCCTTTTGGAGCATCTATGGGGTTGGGAGTGGGAGGCACTGCTTTGCAATGGTTCTGTTCCTACCTCTCAGCAGATTCCAGATGATGTCCCTTGGAGAAGGTTGCTCTTCAAAATCTGAACTTTTATATGGCATCCCCCTGGGCTCCATACTGTCTCCAATGCTTTTTAATATCTACATGAAACCTCTGGAAGAGATCATCAGGAGATATGGTGCAGGGTGTTATCTGTATGCTAATGACACCCAAATCTATTTCTCCATGTCAACATGATCAGCAGAAAGCATAACCTTCCTAAATGCCTGTCAGGAGACAGTGATGGGCTGGATGAGAGATAAACTGAAACTGAATCCAAATAAGACAGAGGTATTTATCGAGCAGGTTCAGAACTCAGGAGACAAGTTTGATCTGCCAGTTCTGGATAGGGTCACACTTCCCCAGAGGGAACAGGTATGCAGTCTGGGAGTGCTTCTGGATCCAAACCTTTCCCTGATGTCCCAGGTTGAGGTGATGGCCAGAGGTGCTTTCTATAAGCTTCGGCTGATATGCTGTTTCTGTTCCTTAAGATAACATTCTCAGAACAGTAGTACATATGCTGGTAATCTCCAGACTTGACTACTGCAATGCACTCAATGTGTGGCTGCCTTTGTACATAGTCCGGATACTGCAGTTGGTACAGAATACGACAGCAAGGTTGGTCTCTGGGTCATCTCAGGTCATCTAACACAAATTATGCAGTCGTGTTTCCCACATTTGGGGAAATTGCAGAGCTCAGCACACCTGCAGTGCAATGGGTGAACCTTACCCTTGGAAAACCTCCTTCATAATCAAGGTGTCTCCCATATTACTCCTATACTAAAAGAATGGCACTAGCTACCAATATGTTTCCGGGGAAAATACAAGGTGCTGGCTATAACCTATAAAGTCCTAAATAGCTTAGGCCCAGGGTATTTAAGAGAATGTCCTCTTCGCCATGAGCCCCCTCGCCCACTGAGGTCATCTGAAGAGGTTTGTCTGCAGTTGCCACCAGCTCGTCTGGTGGTTACACAGGGATGGGCCTTCTCTGTTACTGCCCTGAGACTTTGGAATGCGCTCTCTGCTGAAATGAGATCCTCCTCCCCATCTCTGACAACTTTTAAAACATCCGTAAAGACTTTTTTTCACTCAAGGTTTTTAACTTGAATGTGGTTTTAAATTGTTTTAAGGTTTTCATTTTTGTCTTAATTTGTCTCAATTTTGTCTTAATTTGTTTTATGTTGTTCTAAACTGCCCAGAGAGGAAACATTGAGGTGGTCTACAAATTTGTTAAATAAATTTGAAAAATAAACTTTATTACTGTTTTGGCCCACAGCTTTTGGCCTACAAGAACCACACGGGCTATAAACAGGTTTCCGGGAGAAATGCTGGTCCAAATGGAAGCAAGGTGATCTCCTCTTTAAGTGAAACATGGGATTGAGCTGCCAAGATGCTTTCATTTCAGTTTGAAAACTATTTGCCTCATTTTATTAAAAATGCTGCTATCAACGTTATGCAACAAAAATTATGTGGGAACAGCAAACACACATAATCTTACAGTCACAGCTAACTCAAATGGCCAGTAAACATCACAGAGACTTTAGTTTCCCACAGCCATCACAGGAATACTTGATTGATTATTATGTAACAATATGTTTCTCTTTATCAGCAATAATCTAGAAGTTTCATTATAGTCTATTATTGTTTTCTTTATATGCTCAACAGTAGGGCTGGGCATTCAAATCAGAACAATATTTGCATCCAATTCCTACTGCATCATTGGCCCCTTGAGACTTGGGTACCACTATGTTTTGTCTGTGCCCTTGGCACATTTGCTGCTCGCCCAAATCCACACAATTCTAATTCCCTGCCCACCTGCCTCTAATTCTACCACAATGTAGCACTCCACAAGCAAATTTCTACCTGCAGACCCGTCAGTCTCTGCATTACTTCAGCTCTTTCCTCTCAGTCTTATCCAAGTAAAGCAGAAATGTGAAGAGAGGTGTGCCTTCTTCTCAAGCACCCTGGAACATATCAGCTTGCACTTTTACAGACAGCAAGCTTTGCTGCAAGTTTACCGAGAGGCTTTACTGTGAACTTGAAGTTGTACCCCCAAAATGACACAAATAGCAGATTTATTTATTTTTTACCCTGAATATAAATCGGACTACACTCTAAGGCAGTGTTTCTCAACCACCGGTCCCTGGACCGCTGCCGGTCCCCGAAGGGTTGAGTGCCGGTCCCTGACTGGGAGTCAAACCCCCCCCCAACTGAAATCAAGGCACTCACTTCCTCAATTTTGCACATGGCACAGAAGAGGAAGAGTATCACGGAGGCATGGGACCCTTCTTGTGCCTTGCCTCCATGTGCTGCTGAGATCTTCCTACAGCTATCTTATTCCCTATCTTTACAGCTTCAAACTGTATGCGATGCGGGGGCATGGAGGAAAAAGTATGGCAGTGGGCGCCACTTGAAGGGCTGCTGGTTCTTGCATGCTCATTGTTTGCAGCCAAAGGTTGGTTGGTTGAAACTCAGCTGCCTGTTGTGGTCGAGGCGCCTTGAGAGGGAACACTGTTTCCCTCTTGCATCAGTGGGGCTTGCTTGTATGTTGTTTTCATTGGCCCCGTGTAGCTTTTGAATTTTTCTAATGGCCCAACATCCCCTCTCCATTGAGTAATCACAAGCACCTCTACTCCAGACATACTGGAGACAAATTTGTTCACCCAGGCTTTTAGATTCAGGGGTTCTCAACCTTGGGTACCCAGATGTTGGTGGACCTACTCCCATAATCCCCAGCCATAATGGCCAAATGCCATTGTTGTTGGGGGTTATGGGAGTTTAACTGAGGGACCCAAGGTTAAGAACCCCTAATATTCAATGTTTGCAAAAGATTCCAAATTTAATTATTTTAATGCTTATATTATTTTCATTCTAAACTGCCCAGAGATGCAAGTTTGGGGCAGTATAGAAGTCTGATAGATAGATAGACAGACTTGAAACCCCTTTACTAACTGCTGGTCCGGGAAACTGCGCATGAAGAATGTAGCGGTCCTTGAAACTCTGCACGAAGAATTTAGCGGTCCTTGACTCCAAAAAGTTTGAGAAACACTGCTCTAAGGCATAGTGAAAAACCCGAATTGTGTGTGAACTGCTCCCTGACTCCCAGGGACTTCAGGGTAAATCTGGCCAATATGTGGACAGAGCCCCTCCATTCCGGAGGAGATGCAAGTTAAAGGGCTTTAAAACTTCCAGGAGGGGCTTTAAATGGCCTCAAGCAAAGCAACAATGCAAGCACTGTTCCCTCTCAAGCATGCACATGTGTGCACACTCACACATTTTCTGGTGTCCGCTCAGTTAATTTTAGATCCAGCTCAAGTTGAATCAGGAAGGCCCCACCCTGAATACATATGCATGCACACTGCCTTGATACTACTGCCCAGTACAAAACTCATTCCGCACACAAATAAAAAATAGAGAGAACACTGAGTGCAAGTATATATTCAGATCAAAAGTGTGAAAAGTGGAGGGGAAGGTTTGCCTGCTTCTCTGAAATTCTGACACTTCTACATGAAATTGAAGTGGTATAAAACTCTAACAAGGGTCCCCCGTCAACTAAGATAGATCTACCATGCCTCAAAGTTGCATTCCATTCTGACGTACCATAATATTAGACAATTTTGTGTTTTACTGTTATTTCCTATGGGTCATTATATCCCATGGAACAATCCACCGATCTGATAACAAGGCATTGAATGATTAAATTTGGGCCAGTCCAGTTATTGGATGAACAATACAATAATCACACTGGATTCGAATTGGATCAGATCTGATCCTTTCCCCGGCCTTCCCAGAAGATATGAGAAAGAAAAATACAGGAATGTGACAGAAACATGATGGAACTACCACTCTGAATTTTGTCGTACTATTTCCATCCCCCCACCACCACCTGCCAAATGAAACACTCTATGAATCAGCCCATTGGCTCTAGTCCATTAAAGCTCACGCCATCATACATTTGGTAGCAAGTATTTATGATGTCATTGGTTTCCTGTTTGTTTATGCTGCACCAGAATAACATAGGTGCCCCTCTAGAATGATCATATCTGGCTTTAACATATGATTAATTATAATTTCTACTGAAATATACAAGAACTTTATAAGGTTTTTTAATCTGTATATTTTATGTGTTATGTTTTTTGTATGCATAGATCTCTTGTGTGTTTTCATTTCCTAAAACTATAAAGAAATATTCAGTCTAGAAGGAGCTTCCTTTCGTAATTACATTCATTAATTCTACTCTGTAGGTGCCTTCAGATATAGCATGAAACCTCAAGTAGACGGACCTGGGGTTAATCTGTGAAACCAGGAATCATCCTACAGACAATCGTCCAGCCACGGTTTTGCAACCTCTGGCATCTGGGCAAAGGGGCCAGTCCTGCTTCCTGGTCCGCTGAGGCTGCATTCCAGCAAACTCCAAGCTGCTCACATCACCAGACAGCAGGCAAGACATCAGGACATCAGTAGAGAGGCAACCATTGGCCACTATCTTCAAGGGAGCGTGCCCAGGGAGATTGTGCCTTTTCAGCATCAATTGCCCGCCCTTGGCAGGGAAAAGGCATTTAAACCCTTCCCTCACACAGTGGTCCCTCTAATTTTTTTCATCTCTGTGTGCAATGAGTTTTGTTCTGGGTGGCAGTATCAAGGCAGTGTGCGTGCACGTGCATTCAGAATGGGGCCTTCCTGATTCAACCTGAGTGGGATCTAAATTGAACTGAGTGGACATCCAAAAACTTGTGAGCACGTGCATGTGCGCGCGCCTTAGAGGAAACAGTGCCCTCACACCACTGCCTTTGCAAGAGCCCTGCAGCCATACAGTCTCACACAAGCACAACTACTGGTATCAACACTAGGGCATTCTGGTTATCACTCAAAAGCCTGATACAAATCCATTTTATAATATGTTTTAAGGTAAGCAAGAAGAGGGTCCCACTCCCTTTTAAATGCTTCAAATTTATTTCTTAATAATGACCTTAGCTTTGCCATTTCTGCCAGCTCTAGCACTTTAAATATCCAATCTTCTTTGCTCGGACAATCAGTATATTTCCATTTGTATGCAAATGTCAATCTTGCTGCTGCTGCTAAATACATAAAAAGGATCCAGAATTAATTCGGATTCGGATTAATTCGGATACAAAACAAAACTGGGGCGATTCGTGTTGGAGATGAAGTTCCAGTGCATTGACCTTTTGCACCAACTGTCCTAATGACCATTAGGGGCATTGGGAGTAGAGACAGTGAGTCAGGGTCTCCCTATCTGTCCCTACTCTATGACCCCTGAACTGACTCTGCAGCACTTCCTGTGCTGAGTCACAATCCTTCCTTTCCTCCTAGAGAGCAGGTGGAAACATCTCTCTCTCTCTCTCTCTCTCTCTCTCTCTCTTTCTCTCTCTCTCTCTCTCCTTACCTATCCACCATGTAGTCCTTTAGATTAGTTATAGGTCTTTCCTATCCAAGTGTATTTAACCAATAAATATTTAGTATTTAGTTCTACAAGGATCTCCATGTGTTTTCTCTAAACAGCTGCAATATCCAAACCATCCTCTGCTACCTACTCTGTAACTGGAGTGTGTGCTCATTCCTTAGTGCTCTGCTGTTTTACCTATAGTGGGTAAAAATCAGCAACCTCTAACAATTCGGAAGGCTTAATTTCGGACAAAATACAAAATGGGGTTGATTCGGATTTGGTACAAATCGAAACAGAAAAAATACAAAATGCACAACCCTATTGGATATGTACAAAGCATTTGATCAGTTGCAATGGCCATATTTAATTAACTTAATCAAAAAGTATAAAATGGGAAGAGGTTTTATTAGAGTTATAAAGCAATTGTTTATTAAGTCCTTGGCTTCAATTTGGGTTAATTCTTAGGACACAGATTTTTTCTCTACTACCAGAAGTACAAAGCAAGTTTGTCTTCTCTCCCCTTTATTATTTGTCCTAGCATTGGAACCATTAGCTCAGACAATTAGTGTCATGTCCCCTAGCTCTGACAGCGAGGAAGAAAGGGAAGCTGTCGGCATTTCAGCCGAGTCTGGAATGTCTGAAGGGCAGAGCCCGACTGCAGTGGAATTAGCTGACGGTTCAGAACAGACTCAACAGCCTGAACCAGCAGAAAATGTCAGCGACCAATCGGGGGATGATTTAGGCATTGGAGCTCCACCGACGCCACGGCAATGCAGGTGTTTCAAACGCAGGTCACAACTGGAGGCGGTGCGGAGGAGCAAGCGCCTGTTATCGAAGGCTGACAAGCCGTAAATCCTGACACCTGGGAGCTTTCGACTGCCTCCATAAATTGGAGCCTCTGACTCCCACTCATTGCTGAGTTTCAACAATTGTCATTCACCCACATCAGGCAGCCGAGCCGTGTACTTCGCTGGCCTTGGGCCAGACCTTGACAGTGATGGCCAAACTAGACATTAGGGATCTGTAAGCCAGCTCGCAGTTGAGCTGGCTCAAACATGAAGCAGATCATCTAAAAGGCTTGATCTTGAGCTGAGCCAGGCCCAATTCAGTTCAAGGTCCAACTGAACCAGGTTAGCTGGTTGCACATGCGCACTGGCCAGTTGCATGACTTGGGTCATACAAATGGGTTAAAAAAAAAAAAAGGCCAGTGCACATGCACAGAGGCCCCAAAAATGGCCTCCATGCAAACAGAGGGCCAAAATGGCCCCGAAACAGGCCTAACCGGCCCAGGGAAACTCAGTGGAGGTAAGTCATTACTTTTTCTAATTCCACTGCAGTCGGGCTCTGCCCTTCAGACATTCCAGACTCGGCTGAAATGCCGACAGCTTCCCTTTCTTCCTCGCTGTCAGAGCTAGGGGACATGACAATTAGAGCTAATGATCTTATTAAAGGTAGTGTGCCTTCGAGTCGGTGTCGACTCCTGGCGACCACAGAGCCCTGTGGTTGTCTTTGGTAAAATACGGGAGGGGTTTACCATTGCCTCCTCCCATGCAGTATGAGATTATGCCTTTCGGCATCTTCCTATATCGCTGCTGCCCAATATACATTTTTCCCATAGTCTGGGAAACATACCAGCAGAGATTTGTACTGGCAACCTGTGGCTTGCTAGTCAAGTTGTTTCCTGCTGCGCCATTAGGTGGCTCAATGATATTTATTTATTTATTTATTTTATTACATTTGTACACCGCCCCAAACTTTAGTCTCTTGGCGGTTATCAATAGTATAAAACAAGTTAAAATATATACAAAAACGTAAAACAATTTAACAATTTAAAAATCATCCACAAATTAAAACCTTAAAATTTAAAGAACGGAAAAAGCTTGGGTGAAGAGGTGGGTTTTCAAACGCTTCCTAAAAATTGTCAGAGATAGGGAGGATCGTATTTCAGTAGGGAGCGCATTCCACAGTCTCATGGCAGCAACAAAGCTGGTGGCAACTGGAGACAGACCTCTCCGGATGACCTCAGTGGGCGGTGGGGCTCATAATGAAGAAGACGTTCTCTTAGATACCCAGGGCCTAAGCCATTTAGGGCTTTATAAGTTATGACAAGCACTTTGTATTTTGCCCGGAAACCAATTGGCAGCCAGTGTAACTCTATTAACAAAGGAGTGATGTGGTCTCTCCAAGATGATCCAGAGACCAACCTGGCCACCGCATTCTGGACCAATTGAAGCTTCCAAACTACGTACAAAGGCAGCCCCATGTAAAGTGCATTACAGAAGTCAAGTCTGGAGGTGACCAACATATGTACCACTGTTCTGATGTCGTTCATCTCAAGAAACGGACGCAGCTGGAGTATCAGCCGAAGCTGATAGAAAGCCCTTCTGACCATCACCTCAGCCTGAGATACCAGGGAGAGGTGTGGATCCAGAAGTACTCCCAGACTGTAAACCTGTTCCTTTTGGGGAAGTGTGACCCCATCTAGAACAGGGAGCTCAAAATAGTCTCTAGAGTACTGACCCCGCACAATAAGTACCTCTGTCTTATCTGGATTCAGTGTCAGTTTATTCTCCCTCATCCAGCCCATTACTGCTTCCAGGCAAGCATTTTGGGAAGTTATGCCATCTCCTGAAGAAGTTGGCATGGAGAAGTAGATTTGGGTGTCATCAGCATACTGATAACATCCCGCTCCAAATCCCCTGATGATCTCTCCCAGTGGTTTCATGTACATGTTAAAGAGTATTGGAGAAAGTATGGAACCTTGAGGGACCCCACACTTAAGCTCAGATTTTGAAGAGCAACAGTCTCCAATCGACACCATCTGAAATCTGTCCGAGAGGTAGGAGTGGAACCACTGTAAAACAGTGCCCCCACCACCTCCAACACCCTCAGACGTTCCAGAAGGATACTATGGTTGATAGTATAGGAAGCCGCCGTGAGATCCAAAAGGACCAACAGAGTCACACTTCCTCTGTCAATTCCCAATTGGAGATCATCCATCAGGCTGGACTCCTCCAGTTCAGACAGTGAATTAATTGTGAGTTCCATCTAAGTCGGCCCGAATCCGAGAGATTTTATCTGCGGAAAATTCTTTAAACACATCACAGCGGGTAACTGATGGCTCCAAATTCTGATTCAAGGAAGTGGGGGCACATACTAGCCCCCTCACAACCCTGAACAACTCCGCTGAACTTGCAGATGCAATACAGTCAGAAAATAACTGCTTCTTTGGCACACATATTACCTGAGCATAGATCTTTAAATGTGCTCTATGTCGTGATTTGTCAGATTCGAGTAGAGTCTTTCTCCACTTGCGCTCCAGTCGCCTACCTTGCCGCTTCTGCCCCCATAGATCTTCTGTATACCAAAGGGCCTGTTCTGAAGCGGGTTGGAGGGAACGCTTAGGAGCAATCGTGTCTACTGCCCTGGTGAGCATATTATTTCCATTTTGCACCAGGGCATCAACAGGATCACTGGCAGAGACAACATTAAATCCCTCCAGGGCTTCTTGGAATCCTAATGGATCCAATAACCTCTTCGGGCAGACCATTCTAGTAGGCCCCTCATCCCTGCAGAGATGGAAAGTGGTTGTAAGCTTAACCTTAACCAGATGGTGGTCCATCCATGACAATGGGGAAGTCACAGGAGTCCCCACCCATGGAACACCACCCTGATCAGAGTAAAAGACCAAATCAAGTGTGTAACCTGCAATGTGAGTCGGTCTGGAGACCACTTGAGATAGGCCCATAGTTGTCATGGCCACTATGAACTCCTCAGCTGCCCCGGACAAACTGGTCCTGAAATGAACATGGAAGTCCCCCAGCACCAAAAGTCTGGGAGACTCCAAAGCAAGTTCTGCGACCAAGTCCGTGAGCTCAGTAAGGGATTCAGTGGGGCAGCAAGGCGATCGGTACACCAAGAGAAGTCCCAATCTCCCCCTGGTCCCCAAACTTAGGTACACACATTCAATATGGTCAGATACCTCGACAAGGACCCTGGTAAAGGAGATGTTATAAACAACAGCCACTCCACCTCCCTGCCCACGTTCCCTGACCTGCTCCTCTACAGAATACCCTGGAGGAAGAAGCTGGGACCAGACTGGGCCACCAGCCTCCCCCAACCAAGTCTCAGTGATACACACCAGGTCAGCCCCTTCATCCATAATCAAATCATGGATGAGCTCAGGCTAATTTTGGACTGACCTGGCATTGCAGAGGAGCAAGGTAAGGCTATGTGGGTTGTTGGCAGTGCTCCCTAAGGTCATAGAGCTGGCAGAATAGCCAGAAGGGGAAACAGTTATTAAATTTCTGATTACCCTGGAACAGCCTGCTGACCTGCCAGCGTTACTTCTTCTATTCCCCACCACCACTGGAATAGCTGCCCCACATTCAACCAAGGCGCCCCCTGTCTCCCCTTCTCTAGACAAATCCAAACACATAATAACTACTTCGACCCAATCTTACCAATAGTGAAGTGAGCAAGAATCTTTTCTAGCCGTTCAAGTTAATATGTCAGTCCCAGCCCTCAGTCCTGCCTCCAAAAGCCACCTACAGGTGGCCTGTGCCAGCAGCTGCAGCCCACTCTAACAAAGGCCAGGATCTCAGAAGCCCAATGGGTGTGTCTCACACCCACACCAATCGGGCAGTTTGACCAGGTGCAGAGTATATCTGAACACAATTCGAGTGAGTTCAGCCCCTGAGAGCAAACAGGCTACAGCAAGGAAGACAAGCATCAGCAAATAAAAAGCTTTAGCCACAACCTTCCCCACCCAGAGGAGAGTGGTGCGTAGAAACCAGATAAAAACTCCTTACTCCACCCACAGCCGTCTTCCTTCCAGCAGAGGCGTAATCGGGTGGGGCAGGCAGGGAATGTGCCCTAGGCGCCACTGAAGGAAGGGCGCAAAGTGCCTGCCATGCCCCCCTGCCACACAAAATAATTTTAGTCACGAGATCTGTCCGGGTGGGGTGGGCGCTCTTCCATTGGCTCTTGGGGAGTGGAGGAGTGGAGCATGTGTGACGCGCAGCAGGATGGAGAAAAGTCCCTGCTGCCTTGCCATGTGTGTGCAATCTGTATGCTTCCAAAATGCCCTGTGCGTCCCTCCTGTGGGAAGAAGGAGCTTCTCCTTCTTCCTCTTTCTCGCCCTCCCCAAGACAACAGCAGCGGCGGCAAGCAGCAGCCTCAGAAGGAAGAACACCTCCTCCTCCACACCTTTCCCTTATTCCCCCGCGCTTCGGGAGTTCAAGGCTGTGGCTCCGAAAAGAGGATTTTTCAGTGGAGCCTCTGAGGGTGGCATGGCGGCGGGAGGGCAGGAACCTACCCTTCACCTGCTGATGATGTTAAGGGGAAAACTATGTTGAAGCCCCGGGACTTTTGGGGGGGAGGGAGAAGCGAAAGAAGAAAGGTTTTAGTTTTTTATGGGTGTGTTTTTGAATCCATGTGATCTTCTATGTCTTTTGAACTTTCCTCCTTCCATACACTCCCCCCTCCCTGGTTGGTGAATAAAATAAATACCCTTAGCACTTCTCATTAAGTTGTCAGAGCTGGGTGTGGATAAGAAAGAGCCGTATTTCTTGTTCTCTCCTCTCCCGAGTGGAGAGGGAGCAAAGCTCCTTACTTTGCTTTTGCCGGTCTGAGCACCTCCGAGATGAGGAATTTCCTCCCTTGCAGCGTTTGTGTGCATAGTGCAAAGTTCAAGGGGAGAGTGAACAAGAGCCTACATGTAACTACTTGTGTGGATTAATGCAGCGTAAAAGCACCAGGTGCTGGGGAGGAAGAGCAGTCACTGGAGAAAGTCTTGAGGTGTGGCTGCCGTGAGGAAGGAAGGAAGGATCAGGCAAGATTTGAGGTGGGGGGAGCCTGGGGTGACAACAACTAGCCATTAGGTTTATTGAATGAGAGGATTTCACTGTGAGGGAGACTTGCTTGTTTGTGTTAGTGCGTTGTTCTTGTCTATCTAATGCCAAAACTAAAAGAATGAGTGAAGTTCAATGAACTTACATTATGAGACATAAACAGGAATTAACAGCAGCTATTAGGATACAACACAACTAGATGGGGCTTCATTTCTTACAGAGTTAAACTGAATGTTGGAAGCTTATTGCTGCAATTAAGTGTGTATAGTTATGATTTTAATAGGGAGCTGGATTATATGTAGCAGGATAAAAAAATGTGATGCTAGAAAATAACAGAGTACATTTACTTACTTTTGAAAGTTTGCCTTGGTAGTAGAATATAGGGTCTCACATCAGGTTAACACACTTTTTGTGAGTGGAATATATATGCAAAGGGAATAAAATCTCAGCAAGGCCATACATTGTTTTTAGCTGCAGGGTTATACTATTTATTTAGATCTTTCAAAAAAGAAAATCTCAATATTTGTGCTTTGCTTTTTAAAATTTGACTCATTTGCTGTTTTAAATGTGGCTATGATGTTGAGACACTTCAGAAGAGATGTAGTTAAATTACTCTAAAATGGTAAAGCACGGACATGATTGCAATTTGGTTTGCCAGGTTCTTTCAGCTTTCCTGCTTCTATTTGTCTTCTTATGGTTATTTTTTTTAATTCTATTTGTCTTCTTATGGTTATTTTTTTTTTTTTTTAGTATTTCATAGTTTTTACTAATTGACTGACTTTAAGGTTTTAAATGTGATTTTTATGGAGTTTTGTTGTATTTTAACTTTTGTAAATGCCTTGGGATGTTTTATGAAAGGTGGTATAAAAATTGAATTATTATTATTATTATTATTAATAATAATAATAATAATAATAATAATAATAATAATAATAATAATAAATAGTGTGCTTACACAGAGGGAATGGATACTGCTGATGCAGCAACAAAGGTATTGTTTAGTAAGGGAATAATTAAAATACAAGAGTTCAAGTTTTCATAGCTTTAGAACATATAAAGGGATTGAAGATTGTCTGATTGTCTGTAGTAGTGTGCACGGATCGGTTCGGAGGCCATTCCACTGGCCTCCGAACCGATCCGGACAAGGGGTGGTTTTGGTTCGGGAGGGTTGGGGTGGGGGGGTTCCATTAAGGGTGGGGGGGGCTTTACTCACCCCTCCCGCGCTTTGCAAGTTTCGTGCCATAATTATTTTTAAAAATGCGCCGCAGAATTTCTCGTTGCTCGCCGCTCCTTCTTGACTTCAAAATCGGGCGGCAGGATACTTCCCTGCCGCCCCCGAAGCCCCCTCAAGCCATTTGAGCTCTTGAAATCTCGCCCGGACCGAGTGCCAAAGCGCTCGGGCGGGCGGCGGGGAGATGTCTGTCCGTCCGCCCGCCCCCTTCCCTGCCTTCTGCGAAGTGCAGGGAGCCTTCTGCGCACTCGGTCCGGGCGAGATTTCAAGAGCTCAAATGGCTTGAGGGGGCTTCGGGGGCGGCAGGGAAGTATCCTGCCGCCCGATTTTGAAGTCAAGAAGGAGCGGCGAGCAACGAGAAATTCTGCGGCGCATTTTTAAAAATAATTATGGCACCAAACTTGCAAAGCGCGGGAGGGGTGAGTAAAGCCCCCCCCGCCCTTAATGGAACCCCCCACCCCAGTGCCGAGCCGCAGGTCCGCGGTCCGGTGCACACCCCTAATTGTCTGACAGGGGTGCAATTTCAGTGCTTGCCCTAGGTGCTATTTTCCCTAGATACGCCTCTGCCTTCCAGCCACCCTTCTGACTGCCTCTGTCTGGCTGCAGCCCACTCTAATAAAGGCCAGAATCTCAGAAGCTCAATTGGGGTGGTAGACTCCACCCATTGGGCACTACTACCCCACCCCAAAATTTTGCCCCTGGGCCCCCTTCCCCCCCCCCGAATCGATTCAGATTCGGATTCGGATTGAATCCGAATCCGAACCGAATCAAGGGTGATTCGGGTGGCCCATATTCGGGCACAAAACAGAACAGGGGTGATTTGGTTCGGGTCCCGAACCGAATCACCGAATACCCGAATTGCACACCCCTAATAAGAACTCCTTATCCCCACAACTGTCTTGCTTCCAGCCACCCTTCTGACTGCCTCTGTCTGGCTGCAGCCCACTCTAATAAAGGCCAGGATCTCAGAAGCCCAATGGGTGTGTCTCACACCCACACCAATCGGGCAGTTTGGCCAGGTACAGAGTATATCTGAACACAATTAGAGTGAGTTCAGTCCCTGATAGCAAACAGGCTACAGCAAGGAGGACAAGCAAGAGCAAAGAAAAAGCCTTGGCCACATCCTTCCCCACCCAGAGGAGAGTAGTGTGTAGAAGCCAGATAAGAACTTCTTACCCCGACAGCCATCTTCTTTCCAGTCACCCTTCCTAACCCCCCTTAATAGGGGGTTAAAAATTACTAGTAAGGAATATCTAATCATCCTTTTTTGCTGATGATTTTGCTTTGGTTTTCTCTGACCCTATATGGGCTGTGCCAATTATTCAAGAGGTTCTTCAAGATTTTAATGGTCTCTGGGCTTACAGTTAGTTATCAGAAGTCAGAATTTATCTGTATTAATATAGGCCTGAAAGCCAAAGAGAGGATTAAGACTATGTTGGGCCCAGTGTTCTCTCTAATAGGAATTCTCAGACATTGACTACAATTCCCATAATCCCCAGCCAAAGGCCATTGAAGCTGAGGATGCTGGGAGTTGTAGTCAACAACATCTGGGAATCCCTGTTAGAGGGAACAGTGGTTGTTGGAAATATCCAAAATATTTCCAACAATTAATTATCCAGATGTTAAAGTTTCTAAGAAATTATCTGATTAAAACAAACTGAATTATATTCTGTTTGTTAAATATATTAAAGGTAAGATCTGTAAATGGGATGATAGCCATCTATCCTGGTTAGGTCGTATTGCCATAACCAAGATGTTTCTTTTACCAAAGTTGTTATACTTGTCTCAAGTTCTTCCTCCTTATCTATAATATTCTACAATTAATAGGTGGCAGAAAATATTTTTAATTTTTATAAATTGCAATAATAGATCTAGACTTTCAAATAATGTTTTATATATTAAAACTAAAGGGGGGGGGTTGGGTGGTCCCAATATTAGAATTTATTATGAGGCATCTCAAATGAGAAATGTTGTAGGATTCATGGTTAATTTAGAACCTAAATCATGATATGAGCTTGAATTTGTAAGAGACAGTGAAATAATGATTTCAAGTATATTTCCTCATAACAATCTTTTTAAAAGAATGGTTAAGAATATTAATAACTCCTTTAAAAAAGTTATATTGATGATCTGGAAGAAATGGCAATCCCGTTTAACATATCTTAATTCCCTTCTTATACCAGTAGTGTAGTCTCATCCTAAATTTATAGAAATACTTGGTGGAATAAACAGACCTGAGAATAAGATAGTGAGACTGAGAGATTTATACCATATGGGTAAACTTAAGATATTTGATTACAAAACAACAACTGATTGTTGAACTAAGTTGTTCATGGATTTAATTGTTACAACTGAAATCATTTCTCTCTTCGCACCAGGGGTTACCCATGGCCAATAGAGACCTGACTGAATTTGAGACTTTGGTGTCTGAAAGTAGCAATGAAGTAAAAGGATTCATTTCTAAGCTCTGTTTGATTCTGTTAGGGCAGGAGTAAAAACCTTTAACTGGATTAAAATCAGTTTGGGAGATGGACTTACCAAAGGTTTTTAATGAAGGAGAGTGGGAGGAAAAGCTGGTCTAGTAAGTCTTTGCATTCAGTTTCAGGTCAAATTAAAGAAAATTATATTAAGATAATCCATAGATGGTATATGACCACGGTGATGTTAGCTTATATTATAAGAATACATTTACCTAATTGTTGGAATAATAATTGTAAGGAGGTGGGGATTTATTACCATCTATGGTGGATGTGCCCAAGTTAGGAATTTCTGGGAAATAGTTTTTTTAGAGATGGCAGAAATCACTACCAAGCAGATTCAGCCATAACCCCCTTTTGGACTTGTTAGGTATTTTTTTCAGGAGAATAAGAGTCATTGAAATCTAATTACTTGTTATCCTATATGTTAATAGCAGCCAGACTAATTATAGTTAAAAATTGGAAAGATGAAGTCTTATTTTTAGAGGATTGGTGCAATAAACTTTGGTATATAGCAACAGCTAAATAATTAACCTATTCTTTAACTATTCAAAAAGGTATAACTCCATCTTTATCTTTCTTTACAATTTGGCATGATCTATTATTAATTTTAATTATAAAATTATGGAAGTAAGGGAATAATTCAGTTGACTTACTATGTATTTGTTTAATAATGATTTTGATGTGATTGTGCGTATGCGTCTGCATATGCATTTGTGCATATGCCCGTGTGCATGTGCATACAGGCGGTCAGATGCGCGTGTGCATATGCGCATGTGCGTGTGCATCCAGGCGGTCACAATTACAAGCGGATATGCAATAATGCACATGGACATAAGCACACGCGCACATGCACCCGCGTACACTCACAGGCACATATGGAGACGCACACGGGAATATGCAGACGCACACGTGCATATGCAATCGTGAATATGCAGACGCACACCCGCACTCACATATGCACACGCTCATGAAAATGCATATGCGCATACGCACAAGCGCATATACACTGACAAAAACGCACAATCACATATGCACACGTGGACACGGACATGCGCATATGCACTCCCACACGTACATATGCACACGCGCAAATCCACAAGCACATGCACATATGCAAACACGCATAGACACACGTACATTCACATATGCACACCCACACTCTCATATGCACACAAACATGGACAAATGCACACGCGCATATGCACATGCTAACGCGCATATGCACACATGTGCATATTGTTAATTGAGAGGCTGGTGGCCTCTCGTCTCCAGGTGGTATTGGAGGGTTAACTAGACCCATTTCAAACTGGTGTGCACGACCGCACATGTACGTGCATATGCACATGCACACATGGATACGCACACGCATATGCATACACACACAAACACACACATCTGCACACTTACAAGCAGATATGCAATAATGAACATGCGCATATGCACGCGTGCACACGGGCATATGCGCCCATGTACACTCACATATGCATATGCAGAAGCACACGCGTATGAGAAAATGCAGATGCACACGAACATATGCAGAAGCACACCCACACTCGCATATGCACACGCTCACAAAAACAAACACTCGTATATGCACACATGCACACGCGCATAGCACACCCACAAGTGCATATGCAATCACGCACAAGTACATATGCACACGCACACGCAAATATGCACACACGCATATACACACTCGCATATGCACACTCGCATATGCACACTCGCATATGCACACTCGCATATGCACACACACGGACACGCACATGCTATATGCACACGCACACGCTATATGCACACACACAAACACACACTCATATGCACACGCACACACGCATATGCATGTGCACACACGCATATGCCACCACACATATGCATATTAGTAATTGAGAGGTTAGGGTTAGGGTTAGGGTTCAAACTTTGCACTATCGATCTTTCGAACCTTTGAACCTTTGAAACTTCGCACTATTGATCTTTTGAACCTTCGAACCTTTGCACTATTGCTCTTTCGAACCTTCAAACTTTTGAACTGTCGAACTGTGGAACCATTGAACTTTTGAATCTTCAAACTGTGGAACCACTGAACTTTTGAATCTACAAGCACATGCACACCTACACACGAACACACCTACACACATACACAAACATACATATATACACACATCCATACACATACATACCCTTAAACACGCATACACATACACACATACACGCACATACACATACACACACAAAACAGACACGCAGACACAATTCCATGTACATGTAAACACACGCATTCACACACACGTGCACATATTCACACGTACACACATACACATATACACATGCACACACACATACACACAAACACATACATACACATATACACACAAACATTCACATACATATACACAAACACATACACAAACATACACGCACACACACACAAACATAGATGTTTACACACAAATACACGTCCGCACCAACACTCACATGCACACCACACGCACACACATACATACTTACACATACATATACACACATATACAAACATGCACACACATAAACAGACACAGACAAAGACACAGACACAAATACACACATACACTCGCATACACACATATACACACTCATAGACACCCATAGAAAATCATACACACATACACACACATACACATGTATACACTTACATACACACATGCACACATACTCGCACACATACTCACACACATACACACATAAATACACATATACGCAAACACATACATACACAAAAACACATATATACACATAAATACACATACATTAAACACATTCACACATAAACATACACACATACATACACAAACACATACATACACACATACACATACATACTCACATGCACACACATATACCCACAGATATACTCACACATATACACACATTTACACAAACACACTTAAACACACATACACACAAACACATATACACATATACATACAACATACACACACTTCCACACATACACACACATAAAGACACATATACACACAAACATACATACGTATGTGTAACCTTTGAACTTTTACACCTTCCAAATTTCAAATTATTGTACCTTCGATTTTTGAACTATTGAAACTTCGAATCTTCGAACTTTCGCATTATTAAACCTTCGAATTACTGAATTTTGGAACTATTGAATCTTCGAACTATTGAACTTTTGAACTATCGAACCTTCAAACTTTTGAATTATCGAATCATTGAACCTTCTCAATATTGAACCTTTGAACAGTCTAACTATTGAACCTTTACACCTTCAAACTTTCACAACTTTGCACCATGGAGCTTTCGAACCTTTGCACCTTCAGGCTTTCAAACATTTGCCTCTTAAAGCTTTCAAAATTTTGCACCTTCGAACCTTCAAACTGTTGAACTTTCAAACTATTGAAGCTTTGAACCTTCAAACTATTGACCCTTCAAACTTTCAAGACTTTTGCACACACACATTCATGCACACACACAAATGCACATGCGTGAACACATGTAAAGACATGCAAAAACGCACATGCGAGAGAGAGAGAGAGAGAGAGAGAGCACAACAGACTAATGTATGCCATGCAAGATTATGCTCATGTCTTGGTGCAGCTAACAGCCTGAATCCTGCAAATGATTCCCTCATCATTACTGACTCTCAAGGACATTCCACTCCCTTTGAGTCTTCACAGCTGGCTGAACTTAAACAAGGAAGGCAAGAGCTGCTCATCTGTCCGGCTACAGTTGCAACTAATTCTTTTAGACCTAATGACTCTCCTGATCTCATTGATATGATCTCCTCTGAATTGCATGAGAGTTTTTTTACCATTGACTGAGACAGTGGATAATTTGGCTTTGCTGGAAAACAACACAGAGAAAAATGCCTTGGTTTCTATTCCTGTTTCAACTCGGACAATTAATGACCCCTCTATTCATTCTAATGAGCCGTACTCACCCAGCACCTCACAACCTTCTCATGCCTCTAAATTTAGCTCGGAGATACTGAAGCTGGTTGATATAGCCATTCAAGAGAATGTTCTGATGGAGAAAAACAGGTGGGCAGGCATACTCAGTGATCCACACTTTGACACTTTACTGTCCACCTTGGACCCTACCCATATGTCTGCCACAAACAATCCTATGGAGACTTTGGATGTTTTGCTCTCTCGGCGGGATTCCAATCCTCTTTGTGACCCACCTGTCAAAACCACACCGGAATCTTCATCAACACCCCATGTTGTGCTGGACTTGCCATCGGTTACTAACTGTGAATTCTTACGAAGATCCCCTCCTGTGCAGGAGAGTACTGCTGCTCTGGACAAAGAGTGCTAGTAGTATAGGGGCATACCTGCTGTCAAGAAGCATGTGCTTTTGCTTACAAACAAAAGCACGTGGCTGGAGGATGACGTCACAGTGACGTCACGGGGGCGGGGGCGTGCAACTGTCAAAATGTGCTTACGTCACCGGAAATACATCACTGGAAGGGTCTGAGGAGACCCCCACGTGACCGGAAAGGGTCAGAAGTGGGGACACCCTTACCCCCGGAAGTCTGGCACCTACCCTACCACGCCTACCCCAGAATATGTCCAGACACGTCCAAAGGCGGGCATGTGACCCCTCTATGAACACGCCTAGGAACCCTGGACCAATAGGAACAGGTTTCAGGCTCCGGAAAGGCCCGAGTGCGCAGGTGTGATAATGGTCGGGCGGCCATTTTGTGTAACATTATTGGGTGAAATGGCCCAGAGGAGACCCCACGTGGCCGGGAAGGGTCAGAAGTGGGGTACACCCTCACCCTAGAAGTCTGGCAACCACCCTACCACCCCTACCCCAGAATATGTCCAGACATGTCCCGAAGGTGGACATGTGACCCCTCTACGAACATGCCTAGTCACCCTGGACCAATAGGAACAGGTTTCAGGCTCCAGAAAGGTCCGACTGCGCAGGCGTGATAATGGTAGGGCGGCCATTTTTGTGTAACTTTATTGGGTGAAATGGGGTCAAGTGATCCCTCTATGAACACGCCTGGCCATCCTGATTCTGTAGGAATAGTCCGTGTCTCCCTGAGCCACTTTATTTTTGCAGACTCACTGTTTGTGCGATCATGGGTTCCCCAGAGAGATCCTTGGAGTTTATTGTACAAGAAACAGTTGTAAACCCTAGCCCAAGAAAGCATTCTATTAGCACAAGTTCTGATGATGAGAAGTTTCCACCAAAGCACCCCCCCATTTCCTTTCTTCTCACAAATACTCACATGCACACTTTTTTTAAAAGCAAGACCTCTCTCTCTCTCTCTCTCTCTCTCTCTCTCTCTCTCTCTCACACACACACACACACACACACACACACACACACACACACACACACACACAATATAAACATTTCTGGGGTATATATATCCTTTGTTTGCAAAGCTAAGCACACAACGGCTACCTGGGAGTAAGCCCTCATGGGTTCATTAAGGCTTTGACTTAGAATGGTTGCAATCTGGGCTGCTATGATTTAAATCACTTCACAGAACTTAGTTTTAATTATTTAAATCTCAATTTAAAGCACCATTTCCTAGTAAAAGTAAATTCTTGTTGTCTAACATAACCTTAGTACGTATTCAGAGATGTAATACGTATTCAGAGATCATAATGCTGTTTCATTCGGGCAACCAAACCTTGCATTTCTTTGTTACACTGTTTGCATTTTTGCACACATGCCTGACTTACCCACATGTACAGAAACTTGATTAAAATACTCCCAAGTGAGGTCTCTTTTAAGCGTGCAATCCTGATAGGTGTTTCCCTTCTAAAATGGAGGATACACTTGGAAAAGGTTTCCTCCATGTTCCTGTTGCTTGCCCAGATCTATTCCAACCTCCCCAGATCTCCTAGGCCTTCTTTATCCCGATTCAGACACTATTCTGTGGAGGTGTACACAAGTTGGTGTGAATTACTGTACCTGGGTTCATTTTAAAATTCAAACCGGGATACAGGCCCTTCAAGTGCATGGTACAGATAGGAAGTATAATGCTGTACCTGTGTAACATATGAATGACTGTACGTGTGCACAGATTTGTACCTGTGCATACACTCATGGTACAATTGTTGAACATAATGTGTGAATGGACCAACAAGTTCACAGAATATAATTAGGAGTTATGATTAATACTCTTGTTCATGATATCTTTGACCTATGTTCTTTAAATAAATAAATAAATAAACAGGTTTAAGAAAAAAATCCAATTTAAATTTAAAAATCTGATTTAAAAAAAAATCATTGTTTTCTATCAACCCAAGCTGCAATTCTATGCAACATTTACTTTATCAGTTTTGAAAAATTAATCCATATAGATCACAGCCCTGAGAGAGAATTTATGCTGCAGATCTCTCCTTTCAATACTACTACAGTCACCAAAGATTTTAAAAAAACAAAATAACCAGCCAACAGCAAACAAAAAAAAAAAAACTTGGTATAATTAAGGACTATAGAGAGAGGTGCAGCTACTTAAATATTTTGGACTTGCCTGGTTTCTAAGCTATACCTGTTAAGTTTGGCTCATAAATAGAAGGCAAGAATGTCAGATTTCTTAAAAATTAAAAACAAGTATTTCTGTTTTAAAGACACATTTCAGACAGGATAGGTTTGAAATTATCCAAGGAGTAATTTCAGTTAAAATATTATTATTATTTTTTAAACCACCCTCTCGAGAGGAGAGCTGAGGAAGCTCGCAACAGGCTTTTCTAGATTTCTGAGTGTTACTAAGATTTGCTAGTGAAATTTTAGAAGATGGGGAAAAGGAAAGGAAAAGAGAAAAGCTCCCAGCAAAAGCTAGAGCCCCACCATAGCCACACAAACTGCAGATCCTGGAGCAGTAAAGTTGAGAGACAGAGGAGTGCATATGTTACTGAATTCAAAATGATGCCTGCAACTTATAATTAGGTGGGTAACAGGCCATCTGCAGGTGGACGGTGCCCACTTTGCCCCCCCCCTTGCATCCCTGGAACCTTTATAAAAGGTTGACAGGCAACTTTACATTACACTCACCTGTAAAGCTAGCAAGAACACAGGTTGGGGCCTTTACTACCCAATTAGCAAGGCCCCCGGAATCTTCCTGGGGACCAGGGCCGGTTGGGATACGCTGCCCACATAGCGGGGTGTGTATGTGTGTACTGTTAAAACAGATAAAAAAAACCCCTCGAATATGGGTGGGGGTTCTTCAGGAATGCCTGTTGATTCTTCAGAAGAGAATTGTTGGAAACCCCCTGCAGGTCCAACATCGAACGCCAAGCCTCCTCGAGAGGCTCCGCTGTGGGTAGCCCACTCTTTGGGGGTGGCATTCGGGCCAACATCAGAAGCTCCACATCGAGAGGTCCCATTCTGGTTACACACTCTTCAGTAAAAGCATTCTGAGGACCGAGGTCACTATGTGACCCCTCTGATGGTTCAAATTCATCTGAAGAATCAGAAGCATTTCTATGCCCTCCGTGCTGGTTGCTAAATCTGCTTTTGGGCCCCTATGAGTGTGCATGTCCCCCATCCCCCCCCCATGTGTGGTGGTATAGGAATACATGTACTCATTTTTGTGTTAATTTCTGAAACTTGAAGGCCTCAGACAGATCATTATAGAGTTTCAGGACTGTCTTCTGGTAATCTGTCTTCTACCCACATTGGTCTGTTCATGCGAATCTGTTTTCCCAGTGGATATGAAAACCCACAAATACACTAATCACACATTTAAAAGGATCATCCGAACTGGTCCCCTGTGATTAGAAATGGTGAGCACCCGGCTTTTTCATTCACAGGCAATATTTCTCCTGAAGTACAGCATTCATCTCCTGAGTCCAATGCTGCACTTGTGGACAGCAGTGGTTTGGGGCTACATACTGTATTGACATGGGGGATGGACCTTTGGAGATACTCTCATGGATGCTGTACCTGGATGCAGTGTCTGTGCTTTCCATAATGACTGGACTGGAATGATATGTTAAGAAACAATCCCCCTTTTTCTGAAGGAATCTGAGAGAATTTATTTCCACATGTACATGATTTACTGTGTAATAGTCTGTCTTCCCTACACTAATATGTAAAAAAAGTAAAGCATGCCATCAATTCAGTGTCGACTCATGGCGACCACAGAGCCCTGTGGTTTCTAGAATAGGTAGACTACAGAAGGGGTTTACCATTGTCTCCTCCTGTGCTGTATGAGATGATGCCTTTCAGCATCTTCCTATATCGCAGCTGCCCAATATAGTACCAGCAGGGATTTGAACCAGCAACCTTCTGCTTGTTAGTCAAGCATTTCCCCGCTACACCACTTAAGGTGGGCACTAATATGTTCAGACCCAGTAATGTGATGCTACACACACTTGCTTGGAAATAGGTGCTCCATTCAAAGTGAAAGGGGAGGGTGAGGTCTGCAGGAACTCTGGACCAGACCCATAGCCAGATGGAAGCATGGAGTGTACCTGCCTCCCCCCAAAATTCTTCTTCCTCCCCAGCGGCCGCCAGGAGCACAGCTGAGGAGGGAGGAGAATAGCTCACCTCACAGCCTGCTGTGCTGGCACTCCAGCTGCTCCTCCTGCTCCCGTTCCCGCCGAGCAAGCAAGCAAGCAGCTGCTAGGCTGTGCTTTCATCTTCTCCTGCCCGCACGCCTGCTCAAAGAGCCAGTGTGAGTGAGGCCAGCTCGAGGTGCAGAGAGAGACAGTGGGAGAGACTGGAAATGACCGGCGCAATGGCTGCTGCTGAGAGAGATACTCTGGAGCTGCAGCTCAGAGCAGTGGAACATGGAGGAGGAAAGAGAGGACTAGTCTCCAGTCCTCCCCTTCAGCTGGGCATATGGGGTAAGTGGCTGGTTGTGTCTGTCTTGGTTAACATAGGATTATCTGTTTTCTTGACTTGATTGAAATTAAGTCATTATGCTGGGTGGGGGGATTGTTTACAGGTGAGGCCAGAGGTGCACCTAGGTAATGTTGGAGGTGTGTGTCGGTGTGTGCCTATATCTGTCTTCCCCCTCCCCCATGATGGCTCCTGGCAGTAGGCTGCTGCTAGCAAAGCAAAAAGAGAGGCAAGGGGGATGTGATGTGTGACTCTTGTCTGGGGCTCTGCAAGAGAGAGAGAGAGAGACTGTATGTACAGAATGTTTTTGCAGGCTTTTAATTAGAATTAATTTTAATAATTTTAAAACTTGTTTTAATATCTGTTTGATTCTATTGTTTTTATTGTGTATTTTAATTTGTAACTTTTAAATTTTTTAAATATTGTACACCTCCTAGAGATGTACATATCTGGAGGTACAGAAATATGGTAAATTAAGTAAGTAAGTAAAGCCGGGCAGCCTTGGCTCTTCGACTGCTGCCATATAACCTGACCCCCCACACTCTTGTGACCCCCCCAAAACAATTTTGGGCTGGCTACAGGCCTCCTCTGGACTGGAAGCATTATCTCAGCCGCTGACCTCAATATGCCCTGGTAGCTAAGTGGATTTTAACTTGGTACAATTATATGAAGAAGTAGCAATAGCAATAGCACTTACATTTATATACCACTCTATAGCCGGAGCTCTCTAAGCGGTTTACAATGATTTTAGCATATTGCCCCCCAACATTCTGGGTACTCATTTTACCGACCTCGGAAGGAGTTTTACCACTGCGCCACCAGGGGCTCAAGTAGTGGGAAAGATTTTGAAGAACGCTGTTTTGTTTGCAAATGAGAACTCTTTTGTAAATGATCAACTGATTTTTAAAAATGTGCTACTACAGACAAAAATGTTTTTGGTCAATGGATTCAACAGATACCTATGCATAACTGAATGCAACTGAATATATTTTGAGTCAATGTTTTATTTCCCCACATATCCCATTCTTACTCTCTGCTCCAGTGTATCCAAATAGTCAGTTTTAGAGCTTCTAGGGTGCCACTGGAGCCTGCTTTCAGAAAGAAAGTCCTGACTTTGCTGTGTTGAATGTGCAACTCCCCTTCCTCGCTCAGCCACTGCTGCCATGGCTGCCTAAGGTGCTCTCCTCCCCCCTTCTCCTACCAAGGCTGCATGCACTCCTGCATCCCCTGCTCTTGCTCTCCTTCTCCTTGTTCTCCTTGGTAAGTCAGAGGCCAGGGCAGCAGTGAGGGGGCCAGTGCCTTCCAGAATTGCACAGGCACATGCACATGTAGTGTGTCCCACAGCCCACACTCCCTCCAAATTAAGTCACCCTACCGAACCTAGTGCAAAAAACCCTCTCATTTAGAAAGGCTCATAGTTGTTAGTTTTATTCATTCAATTTCTATACCAATTTCTTCCAAAAATGGCTCAGGGCGGTTTACACAGAGAAATCATAAATAAATAAGATGGCTCCCTATCCCCAAAGGGCTCACAATCTAAAAAGAAACATAAGATAGACACCAGCAACAGTCACTGGAGGTACTGTGCTGAGGGTGGATAGGGCCAGTGACTCTCCCCCTGCTAAATAAAGAGAATCACCATGTTAAAAATGTGCCTCTTTGCCAATTTAGTCAGGATGTCAGCCAATATGTAGAAGGTTCCAGATCCTATCTCTGGGAACTTCTGGGGTGTGTGTGTGTGTTTTAAGGAAACAGATCTTGGGCATCTGACCTCGAACTTATGCTGCCCTGGAGACTGCGAGCCAGAGCAGACACTACTGGGCTAGATGGACCAATGCTCTGACTCAGTATAAGACAGCTCTTCATCACATGTTGCTCTTTGTGTCTTGAGTACTATTTTAAGACCGTTTTTGAAGCTGGAAAGTATCAGCCACCTGAACATTCTTGATCCATGGACTGCTCCAGTGCATTCCAGTAGGTCCGCAGCTCATAAGGTTTGACAAAATGACTGGTCACAATTTTCTTAAAGCGGCAAGGAGAAAAGTCAAGCCTTTCTGGGAAGAATGTTTGCTTTGAGCTGAGTTCTTCCAATTTAATGTTGAGTTCTGCAAGGCACAGACCTATGAAAACATCCTCTAGCTTAACAAAGGGGACATTTTCAGAAATGTTATACACCTGACTAGCAACATCTGTGGAAAAAACATAACCAGTCCCTGAACAAAAGGGAGGGTACTTGTTTCCTGGATACTCATATTTACTTACATACCACTTACTTAACCATTGTCGTACTGGACGATCATTCAGTTTTAAAAAGCCAGTGAAGAATCTGGTATTCCTGTTTCTCTTGACAAGCAATTCAGTCAGGTAATAAGTATTGACAAACATATCAGAGTCAGTTTTCATCACAAAGCTAGACTGTGGACAGAATTTGTGAATCCATTCAATGCCCATCATGGTCTTTAATGTTAAATTGTAATAGGTATCTATAAAATCCTTCTGGATGATGTCTTTATATTTCACGCTCTCAGCAGTAACAGCCATATGGTCATTGTGATTCAAAGTAGTTCCTAGGAGGAAATAGGTCACAATGCGTTTGTTGGCTACTAATCCTTTTTTGCCCCAGGTCTCACGGATAGCCGTTCGAGCATTTGACTGGCCAGGAGATGATGTTACAAGAATGACCAGGAATGGAGTGTCCCTACTGCAATTCACATGTGGCTGGTTCAGAAAATTTCCACTGTCTCTCTTATAGGAAATGACCTCATATTTTGCTTGACAGAATATGCACAGTCTGTCAGAATTCAGCTTGATAAGCAAACAGAACCCAGCAGACATCAAAGTCACTATGAAAGTCATCATCTTTCTCAGTCTCATGGAAGCCATCTGAAAGAAAGAAAAGGAGATACTAGCTGGAAAATTCTAACACTGAATTTTGAAAGACGCAAATCAGGGGTGGGGGACCCAGCAGCTCTACAGCAGAGGCAAATGAGCATTATGCAAACTAACCAGCTAGGCTTTTCATTGGGGTGGGGGAGCTGGAAATGACTAAAATATAGTCATTATATAATATATACTGGAATGAGTACAGTTCTGGTCCTTTAAGATGACTGATCTTCCTTTAGGAGAGAAACAGTCTGTCAGGGAGATAGCAGCTATTACAAGTTTGGTATAAGAATTGCATTTGTGATTTGTCTTTGGTGTTCTGAAAAAGAAATTATATTTCTGTGCTCAGGTTTGGTCCACCCTTCCCTCAGCTCAACTGACAGGCTCAACAAGGAGTCTATGAGGTGTTTCTTGCAAAATTCACAGTGGGGTCAGATCAGTCTGAGAGAACTGCTCTGATGGCACCAGTGTAAGGCATTTTGTTGCCCTGCTGGTGCCCCAATAATCTGCCACCTAAAGCAACCACATCACCTTACCTCGTGAAAGGTAACTGCCTCCCCAACCTGGTGGGAATAGAGCCCACTCAGATAGGGAAGGCCCATGGAAAGCAGTTTGTTGGGGGGGCCTCTGAAAGCTGAAGCTACCCCTGGGGGGTGGCCTACAGCCAGAACATTTAAATTCCACTGAACCTACCACAGTTTATTTGTGGTCAAGGAGCGGGCAGCGGTGGGTTTGAATCCCCACTCCATTATAAAACTTACTGGGTGACATCTTAGGCAGCCTAACCTACCTGATGTGAGGACAAAAGGGGATATCCCATATATGCCACCCTGAACACCTTGGAGGAAGGGCAGGATATAAATGCAGATAATTAAAACAAGTTGTTCTAGTAAGAACTAATCTGCCTACTTTCCTTTCACTATCCCTAAAACTGGACTGAATTTGGTCCAAGTAAAGTAGGCACTTCACAAGTTAGCCCACTTGTGCCCCAAATGTTCATGTGCCCGCCATCTTGAATTTGGGTGGATGACATCACCACAAACAACTCCATTGAAGTGTCCCTACAACTGATTTGGTTCTTATTTGTCCAGACATTGCAAAATTGAGTGGGGCGGGGTGGGGGGACACATACACAAATACACGGACACATACATGGAATGCCAGGTGATCTCATAAGCCTGCTGGAAAGTAGGTGAAAATATATATAAATAAATTTCCAGACAAATGAAACAAGCAGTGGCTGATATGCTGCATCTGGCTGGGGCCAATTCCATGCTAAATAACTGTGCCTTAGAACTCTTGTCTAGTCAATCATTTGCATGTTTACTGAGAAGTAAATCCACTGGCTGACATCCAGACTAGGTTTCTGAATAGTACTGCTCAGGAGCCACTCTCAATGACTATGTAATTTCAGCAGGGCTTCCACTGAATAATTCACTCAGGAAATCAGTCACTGGCTGATATGATGCATAGCACCTCAGAGATGCTGCACTGTGAGTAGCTTCCATGGCACTGCTTGGACAACTAGCCATCCTCAACAGTGTTGGGGCTGCCTCATATGTCTGCAGCAGCCCCAATGAAGCATTGCTGAGCTATTGCACTTCATGTCAGTCACTATTTGCAATGGGACTTACTTTGGGGCAAATGTGTACATTGCTTGACTTAGTGACTAATATCCAGACTAATGCTGTGTGGGTGCAATTGCAGAAGGGACATATTTTTGGGAGGCACAATTTGTGGAAAGGACATATATTTGGGAGGCACATATTGCAGAAGGGACATATTTTCAGGAGGCACTCTTTTGAAGGGAAGGGGGGATCACCAAAATTTGGGGCTGGGGGGCTCACACAATGGAAAACTGTTGTGTCTACATGACATATGGATGTTGTCCAGTTGCTCCTTAACACAAACTAAGGCTAAATGAAAAATCTTCCTATTGTCTCAATTTTTCATAAGAGTTGTGGATTTTATGAAAGAGCAGCTAAATTTCCTCATGATAAACAAGCTAGCAAAACAATCTGCAATGTAGACCAGTAGAGCACAGATTTCTCTTACCTTTAATGGATGGGTTGGATGGAATAATGAGAAAGACAGCTTCTGTTCCAAGGTAGCATATGAAGAAATCCAAAACAAGATGTTTCCATGAACTCTAAAGAAAATTCTACTCACTTGAGCAAAATGAATGCATACATTGTATGAGTTGATAGATCTCCAACAGCAAACATGCATGCTGGAAACAGGAGGGCTACCTTCAGATTGGAGGAAGAAATAGGAGGGCTCCCCAAAACAAAACTCACAAAAGCACAATTTCTGGTGGGGTGATGTGGGGGCACTATTTTCCTGTTACTCAGAAAGAGGAAGGGATTGGGGGGGGGTACTATTTTCCTATTACTCAGGGAAGGGATCATGATGACGTCCTAGGAAGGGAGTGGGCAACAAAATGGCAAATGTGGTTCAATGAAAGCAAGTGTAAAGTGATGCATATTGGGGCAAAAAAAACCCAACTTTACATATACAGTAATGGGGTCTGAGCTGTCCGCAACTGACCAGGAGAGAAATATTGGGGTTGTGGTGGGCAGTGTGCTGGAAGTGTCAACTCAGTGCATGGCAGCTGTGAACATCCTCATTTCCCTTTCCACGTAGGGCTCTAATCTGCGTTGGATGATCCTGAGCATTATTTTGCTAGCATGTGCAATTAAGGATATTGTGTGATGGTTTGTGCAATCTGTTAAGTCTCCTTTCTTTGGTATTGGCATGTCCATCACCAGATGGAGTACATAGAAATCAAATTGATTTACATTATTGGTGCAAGGAAGTGGAAGAGATCAGTTGTAACAGCAAAGATGTGGCTGGGGGCTGACTGTGGAACAGATCACGAACTGCTCATGTGCAAATTCCAAGTCGAGCTAAAGCAGAAAAACAAAGCTATCCAGCTTCCCCAAAAGAATTGTGAGAATATACCCACCATTTTCAAGGAGAACATCAGGAACCACTTTGAAGTTCTGAACCTCTTTGACAGAGGAACTGTGGAATGAAATCAAAGAAGTTGTTAAGGACGAATGTGAAAAAAGACTGCCCAAGACCAAGAAACAGAAGAAAGCAAAATGGATGTCAGAACAGACAGTGGAAATTGCCAGGTAGAGGAGAGAAGCCAAAGTTAAGATAGATAGACTTAATGGGAAGGAACTTAATAGGGAATTTGAGAAAGCTGTTAGAAGAGACAAGGAGCAGTACTACAATGACATCTGTAAAGACCTTGAGGATGGAAAATAGACACGGAAAAACAAGGAATGTTTTCCAAAAGATCTCTGAACTCAGAGGGAGGTTCCAACCTTGAATTGGTATGTTACGGGATGCCAAAGGATAGATAGTAACCGATTCAGAGAAGATCAGAGATGGAAGGAGTATACTGAAAATCTGTACAGCAGGGATGTCAATATCCAAGATACTTTAGAACAGTGTTTCTCAACCACCAGTCTGTGGACCAGTGCCAGTCCGCAAAACATTGGGTACCGGTCTGTGAGGCATCACCCCTCAAAAAAACAATTTTGGGTTGGTGGGGGCTGCCGGGAGCTCTCCAGAGCTCAGGCACAATTTTGGACAGCTCTCTGGAACTCATTTCCAGGCAGCCCTCTCTGCTGGATAACGTTCATTTCACTTCCTCATCATCATCAATTTTATTATGGCCGTTGTCCGCAGAAATAGGAGTAACAAATATACTCAATACAATGATCAATAAAACAGTGCTAAAACACAATAAAACAGAATACAATCACTCATAATAACTTACTTAAAAACAATAGACAGCTCTCGCAATTAAGCACTTAATAGGGACCTTAGCCTGATTGCAATGTATAAAAATTTAGCTACAGTTGTAATCCCGGGGCTTGAATCCGCGAGGCAGTAATATGTATAAAAGAGCTCACACCGTCCAGGAAATTTGAGTAACAGAGGGGAAATAAGTTCTTCTCTAGCATCCCGATATAAAGAGCAATATAGCAGTACAATATAGCAGTACAGTTTCCAGAAGGCCGATGCCACAAGGGCAGAAAACCGCAACAGGATGATCTTTAGCAAATCTCCGTTCCAAAAGAGAAGAGGGCAACACATTAAACTGGGCCCGAGCAAATGAGACCCGAAATTTAGAAAAATGCAGTGTTTTTAAGTAATTAGCACCTCTATCTCCCCAAGGTGGCAAAATCCCAAAATGTAAAGGGGAGCAAGTCCTATTGGCCGAAGACGTAAGTTCCTGCCGCTCAATATCGTGCAACCGGAGAAATAATATTTCCTTCACCTTATTATATTCCCAAGTAAGGAGTTCTGAAGGAGAAAGGCCCAGTTGAATAATTTTATTATTTACATACGTTAGCCAAGGGTTGGGATAAGAATCCGCCCATAAATATTGGAAAAAAGAAAATTCCTGAATCTCTGAACAGAGTTTACTCCATCTAGCAAAAGTAAGCTCCCAGGCTTTACAGACAATAGAGAAAGACCCAGATTCCAAGCACAGAGCAGAATAAGGCACACACCTAGGCAATGCAAAGATTGCTCTTAGAAAAATAGACTGTACTCTCTCCAGTTCAGCTGTTACTCCCTGGATCCATAGCGGGACTCCAAAAAGTAGTTGGGCCACGATCTTAGCACGAAATACCTGGAGTGCCATGGGAACAAATTGGCCCCCTTTAGAGTAGTAAAATCACAAAAAGGCACTGAGAGTATTGCGGGCTTTATGGATTGAAGACAGCCTGTGGGTTTTCCAATTTAGATTATATTAAAATAATATGCCTAAATATTTATAGTTGTAAACCTGCTCAATGTGGTTCTGATTTATTACCCATTTATATAATTTCCTGGATTTAGAGAAAACCAGGACCTTTGTTTTTTTGTAGTTAACTGTTAGTTTGTTATCATTACAGTAGACGGCAAAAGCGTGCAACAGTCTTTGCAGACCTAATCTGGACTGTGATAACACTGCTGCGTCATCGGCATAGAGTAAAATGGGCACTCGTTTGTTAGCCAGCTTCGGGGCATGGGAATCCACACTCTCCAGAAATGGAGCCAAATCATTAATAAAGAGATTAAACAATGTTGGGGCCAAGACACAGCCCTGTCTAACCCCTTGAGTAGAGGGGATAGAATCAGTTAGGGCCCCATCGATAGCATATCTAACCCGTAATGAGGAATTGGAGTAAAGCTGCATCATCAAAAATATCAATCTCTTGTCTATTGTTGTTTTTCCAAGTTTGGACCATAATAAATATCTGGAGATAGAATCAAACACAGATTTTAAGTCGATAAAGGCAACAAAAAATTTGCATTTGGGGCCGCTAGAGTATTTCTTTGCTAGATGGTGCAGGATCATACAGTGATCGAGAGGAGAGCAGCCTGCTCATTCAGTCCCAAGAATTTGATTTTCTGAAATCCATGCCTCAAGCTTATCCAAAAGATACAAAGCATATAATTTGCCAACCACTGACAACAAACTAATAGGTCAATAATTGGATGGATCTGAATGGGAACCATTTTTTAATATGGGAACAACTATTGCTGTTTTCCATTGCTCTGGAACAACACCAGAACTATTAATAGATGTAAATAAATTTGCTAGAACTAAAGCCCACCATTCTATATTGGCTTTTAATAGTTCAGGAAGAAGAAGGACCAGGAGCTTTTCCATTTTTAAGGCGACCTATTAAATCCGTTATTTAAGCAGGAGTAACAGGAGGCCAATGGGGCAACTCCCCAATCAGAGGGGGAACAAAGATCTGGCTAGGCTGGGCATCATTATAGACAGCAAAAAAGTGAGATTCCCACGATTTAGCCAGAATTCTACAAGGCATATTAACCCGGCCGGTCATTTCACTTCCTCGAAATGAACATTATCCAGTAGCAAAGGCTGCCTGGAAATGAGCTCTGGAGAGCTGCCCAAAATTGTGCCGGGGGGGGGAGGAGGGCAATCCCCTTACTAACTGCTGGTCCAGGAAACTGTGCATGAATAGTGTACTGGTCCATGACTCCAAAAAGATTGAGCACTGTGCTAGAAGATATACCCTACTTGCAAGAACCTCTACTGCACGAAGATGAAGTTAGATCATTACCAAGTTGGAAGGCTACAGGAATGGATGGGAAAGCTACAGAAATATGGCAGACAGCAGAAGAAGAATCAGTCAAGGCTGAAACCAAACTATGCCAGCAAATTTGGAGAACACCATGGCCAACAGAATGGAAGAGGTCAGTCTACATCAGTGTTTTTCAACATTTTTGGAGTCATGGACCGGTACATTCTTTGTGCTCAGTTTCCTGAACCAGCAGTTAGTAAAGGAGTCACCCCACCTTGCCCCCATCCCAAGGCACCCTCAATACAATTTTGAGCCGGGGGGGGTGAGGCCTCAGGGAGCTCTCCCAGAGCTAATTTCTAGGCAGGCAGCTCTCGCTGCTGAGATAACACTCATTTAGCTCCCTCGAACTGAACGTTATCCCAGCAGCGAGGGCTGCCTGCCTAGAAATGAGCTCCGGAGAGCTCCCAGCAGCGGTGGCCCCCACGAGCTGGAAGTTGTTTTGTGTGGGGATTAATTCCTCATGGACCAGCATGGACTGGCACTCAACTCCTCACGGACTGGTGGTTGAGAAACACTGGTCTACATACCCTTACAAAAGAAAGGAGACTTAACAGATTGCACAAACCATCACACAATATCTTTAATTTCACAAGCTAGCAAAATAATGCTCAGGATCATCCAATGCAGATTAGAGCCCTACGTGGAAAGGGAAATTCCCTTTCAGCTGTGAAAAAGGCCAATTCCAAACTAAGGATCATTAGGAAGGGGACTGAAAATAAAACTGCTAATATTTACCCTTATAGAAAACTATGGTGCAGCCACACCTGGAGTACTGCATACAATTCTGGTCACTAGATCTAAAAAGAGACATTGTAGAACTGGAAAAGGTGCAGAAGAGGGCAACCAAAATGATCTGGGGCCTGGAGCACCTTCCTTATGAGGCAAGGCTACAACACCTGGGGCTATTTAGTTTAGAAAAAAAAAGATCACTGTGGATAGACATGATAGAGGTCTATAAAATCATGCATGGAGTGGAGAAAGTAGATAGAAAGAAATTCTTCTCCCCCTTACATAACACTAGAGCCAGGGGTAATCCCATGAAATTGATTGCCGGGAAATTTAGGACCAGCAAGCGGAAGTATTTTTTCACACAACACATAATCAACTTGTGGAATTCTCTGCCACAAGATGTGGTGACAGCCAACAACCTGGATGGCTTTAAGAGGGGCTTGGATAACTTCATGGAGGAGAAGTATATCAATGGCTACTAGTCTGAGGGCTATAGGCCACCTCCAGCCTCAAAGGCTGGAGTACCAGTTGCAGGGGAGTAACAGCAGCAGAGAGGACATGCCCTCAACTCCCGCCTGTAGGCTTCCAGTGGCATCTGGTGGGCCACTGTGTGAAGTAGGATGCTGGATTAGATGGGCCTTGGGCCTGATCCAGTAGGGCTGTTTTTATGTTCTTATATACTGCTGGATAGGAAGAAGATGAGCGTGGCTTTGAAGTTGGAAGAAGAAACATCAATAATCTGCGCTACGCTCATGACAGCACTCTGATCAGGGTGGATAAAAATCAATGATTTTTTTAAAAAAATAAAAAAATGGATTTTTTTGATTTAAATCAGATTTTTTTTTAATAAAATGCTTTTTGAGGAAAATATATTACCATCCAAAGGTTATTCCATCATGAAATAAAGATTAGTTTTTTAATTATGTAGAATAAGGCTGTATATGTTTAATTTTTTTGGTAAATAAATTCCATTAATCCATTCACAATGTCATGCTCTTCCAGAGGTTTTTGTAAGATTATTGGGCAGTTTCTCTGCCTACAAGATATTATCACAGAAACTTGGTTTACTTTTGCAGTTCTCAAAACTGAATTTGACTCAGCAGAGATCACATGCCTCTTCTTCACAGCAAAAATGTTATGACATGAACAGAGTTGAGAAAAAGACCTTAATCCTATTGTTCTACAAACCTATGAATACATAATCAACCCGTTCAGTGCTAAGTTTCAAGAAGTTCAGTGAAATAGAATAGAAACAATATTTTTCTGATTGGAGTGGAATAGATCTGCACAAGAAGAAAGTGAAACTAAGTGTGAGGAGGGAGGGGCAAGCAGACAAGCAGTACAAAATGAAAGTGAAACTTTCTGAGCACAATACTGCATAGCCACAGACAGACAAGTCTTTGGAACTTTTTGTGTGTATGACCTGAGGTTTATCACATTCTTTCCTTGGAGGAAAAAACCTATAATGGCAGCAGGCCGTAAAAGAGACCCAGTTTGGCAATATTTTAATGAAGTTCCTTTACCTATCGGTAAGGCAGGCATGCGTGCAAAATGCAAACACTGCAACAAAGAAATGCAAGGCCTGGTGGCCCGAATGAGGCAACATCATGAGAAGTGCTGTGATGAAGATGACCAAAGAAACACATTTGAACAGGCAGGATCTTCAGGTTGGTAAACATTTTTATTGAATCATATAATATTTCTAAAGACTGCCTTGAACTGTCATGTTTGAGCAAAATTATATTTCTTATTATTACTGCATGTTACTGTCATTTGGTACAGTTATGAAGAAAAGCAAATATTCCTTTTGGGGCAGTGCTGTGTACAATAAGCAGAAATTGTATAAACAATAAAATAACAGCATTGACTTTTTTGTTTAGGGGAATTCATGGATTCTGGAAACTATCCACCTTCAAGATCACCATCCTCCTGTTCTACAGTTTCAGAGTTATCCATCCAGGATAGTGCTTCATTAGCATCATCATCAGACACCCACAGCCACATATCACTATCACCTAAAAGAAAGAAAAAATCCTTCCCTCCTGGAACCACCATAGATAAGTTTGTGATAAAAACTAGCAGATTAGAAAAAGAGTTAATTGATGAAAAAATTGCCCAGTTTGTTTATGCAACGAACTCTTCTTTCCGTCTGACTAAGAACCCACATTTCATTAATATGGTTCAGTCACTGAGACCAGGATACAGTCCACCCAGCAGAGCAGATGTTGCAGGGAAACTGCTGGATAAAGTGTATGACAGAAATGGAGCAATGTGCAACAGCTCGGGAGGGTAGAATTGTTAACCTAAGTATTGATGGGTGGAGTAATGTCCACAATGATCCTATTGTATGTGCTTGTATAACAACAGAAGAAGGGAAAGTCTTCCTTGCACAAACAATTGATACGTCAGGAAATGCACACACAGCAGAATACTTACAAGAAGTGGCAGTAAAAGCTATAATAACATGTGAACAAAAATTCAAATGTCTAGTACGCAGTTTGGTCACAGACAATGCTGCAAATGTATCCAAGATGAGAAGAAATTTAGAAGAGCAGGAAGGGAATACAAAGCTAATAACATATGGTTGCAGTGCTCATTTGCTGCACCTCTTAGCCAAAGACTTAAGTGTTCCAGAAATAAAGACTAATGTTGTTGAAATTGCTAAATACTTCCGTAACAATCACTTTGCTGCAGCAGCTCTGAAAAGGATGGGTGGAACCAAGCTAACGCTCCCACAAGATGTTAGATGGAACTCTGTGGTGGACTGTTTTGAGCAGTATATCAAGAACTGGCCTATTCTGATGACAGTTTGTGAACAAAATCGAGATAAAATAGATGGCACTGTCACGACCAAAATCCTCAACATTGGGCTTAAGAGAAATGTTGAACATATGCTGAGCATCCTGAAACCCATCTCTGAATCTTTAAACAAAATACAGAAAAATAGCTGTTTTATTGCTGATGCTGTTGAAATTTGGAAGGAACTGAGTGAACACTTAAAAACAGAACTACACATGGACAGAATTAAATTAAAAGCATTAAAAAAACGAATGGGACAAGTACTGTCTCCAGCTCATTTTTTGGCAAATATTGTCAATATCCAGTACCAGGGTCAAAACTTAAGTGCTGAGGAAGAGGAGTTAGCTATGACATGGGTATCCAGCAATCATCCATCTGTAATGCCAACTATAATAAACTTCAAAGCTAAGGGGGAACCATTCAAGAAATATATGTTTGCTGAAGATATTTTAAAGAAAGTCACACCAGTGAACTGGTGGAAGTCACTTAAGCACTTGGATTTAGAGACTGTTCAAGTAATGATTTCACTTTTAACAGCAGTAGCTTCTTCTGCAGGCGTTGAAAGAATATCCTCTTCCTTTGGACTCATTCATTCTAAATTGAGAAATCATTTGGGACCCGATAAAGCAGGAAAGTTTGTTTTTCTTTTCCAGATTATGAACAAAGAAGAAGATGAAGATGACGAGTTAGCTACAGAGGACAGTATTTAAGTTTTTCATGTGTAAGCTGGGCTGACAGTCTAAGTTTCTTAAAATATATATATTTTGTTTAGCCAAATTAGTTAACAAACATGGATGTTTGTTTAAGCAAATAACATATGCTGTAATGTTATTGTTTCAGTTGAATAAATCTATTTAAATTGTTATTATTAAGGTAATGATTATTTTTCTCCTTCCTAAGTACAACAGAAAAGTTGTCCAAATATTAAAGATTAACCTATTAAACTGGGGATAAAAAAACTAATATGAAAAGTTGTTATTCTAAAAATCTTCATCTACTTGCATATTAAAGTTATACCAGCAAGAATTAGTCTTTATGTAGAAAACTATGATTTAAATCAAGCCTTATTGACTAGTGATTTAAATCGTGATTTAAATCGTGAATTAAATCAGTTTGATTTAAATCAAATCCACCCTGACTCTGATAGCTGAGAATGCAGATGATCTGCAAGCTCTAGGAATGAAAGTCAAGGAGCACAGTGAAAAAATGGGACTACAACTAAATGTAAAGAAAACTGAACTAATGACAACGGGTACAGAAGCCAGCCTCAGAATTGACAATGAAGACATTGAAGTGGTGGAAAGGATATTTAGATGCCGTGACATGTCTACACCTATAAAGATTAGAATCGTTCGGACAATGGTTTTTCCCATGACACTCTATGGATGTGAAAGCTGAACTATGAAGAAACAAAATAGAAAAAGCATTGATGCTTTTGAACTTTGGTTCTGGAGAAGACTTTTGAAGATACCATGGACAGCCATGAAAACAAACAAATGGATCATAGAACAAATTTTCACTCGAGGCACAAATGACCAGGTTCAAACTATCATACTTTGGACACTTTATGCAAAACCTCAGCTCCCTTGAGAAGTCCATAATGCTGGGGAAAGTTGAAGGAAAGAAGATGATGACCAGCAGCAAGATGGATGGAGTTGATTACAACAGCAGTGAATGAAACCAAGTTGTCCCAGGTTGAGGTGATGGCCAGAACATTAGTACATATGCTGGTAACCTGCAGACTTGACTACTGCAATGCACTCAATGTGTGGCTGCCTTTGTACATAGTCCGCATACTGCAATTGGTACAGAATACGACAGCAAGGTTGGTCTCTGGGTCATCTCAGGTCATCTAACACAAATTATGCAGTCGTGTTTCCCACATTTGGGGAAATTGCAGAGCTCAGCACACCTGCAGTGCAATGGGTGAACCTTACCCTTGGAAAACCTCCTTCATAATCAAGGTGTCTCCCATATTACTCCTATACTAAAAGAATGGCACTAGCTACCAATATGTTTCCGGGGGAAATACAAGGTGCTGGCTATAACCTATAAAGTCCTAAATAGCTTAGGCCCAGGGTATTTAAGAGAATGTCCTCTTCGCCATGAGCCCCCTCGCCCACTGAGGTCATCTGAAGAGGTTTGTCTGCAGTTGCCACCAGCTCGTCTGGTGCTTACACAGGGATGGGCCTTCTCTGTTACTGCCCTGAGACTTTGGAATGCGCTCTCTGCTGAAATGAGATCCTCCTCCCCATCTCTGACAACTTTTAAAACATCCGTAAAGACTTTTTTTCACTCAAGGTTTTTAACTTGAATGTGGTTTTAAATTGTTTTAAGGTTTTCATTTTTGTCTTAATTTGTCTCAGTTTTGTCTTAATTTGTTTTATGTTGTTCTAAACTGCCCAGAGAGGAAAAATTGAGGTGGTCTACAAATTTGTTAAATAAATTCGAAAAATAAACTTTATTACTGTTTTGGCCCACAGCTTTTGGCCTACAAGAACCACATGTGCTACCAATAGGTTTCCAGGAGAAATGCTGGTCCAAATGGAAGCAAGGTGATCTCCTCTTTAAGTGAACCATGGGATTGGGCTGCCAAGATTCTGTCATTTCAGTTTGGAAACTATTTACCTCATTTTATTAAAAATGCTGCTAGTTATGCAACAAAAATTATGTGGGAACAGCAAACACACATAATCTTACAGTCACAGCTAATTCAAATGGCCAGTAAACATCACAGAGACTTTAGTTTCCCACAGCCATCACAGAAATACTTGATTGATTATTATGTAACAATATGTTTCTCTTTATCAGCAACAATTTAGAAGTTTCATTATAGTCTATTATTGTTTTCTTTATATACTCAACAGTCGGGCTGGGCATTCAAATCAGAACAATATTTGCATCCAATTCCTACTGCATCATTGGCCCCTTGGGACTTGGGTACCACTATGTTTTGTCTGTGCCCTTGGCACATTTGCTGCTCGCCCAAATCCACACAATTCTAATTCCCTGCCCACCTGCCTCTAATTCTACCACAGTGTAGCACTCCACAAGCAAATTTCTACCTGCTGACCCGTCAGTCTCTGCATTACTTCAGCTCTTTCCTCTCAGTCTTATCCAAGTGAAGCAGAAATGTGAAGAGAGGTGTGCCTTCTTCTCAAGCACCCTGGAACATATCAGCTTGCACTTTTGGGGGAAAGGTCCTCCCTGGGACTTTTACAGACAGCAAGCTTTGCTGCAAGTTTAACGGGAGGCTTTACTGTGAACTTGAAGTTGTCGTCCCCCCCCCGCAAATGACAGAAATAGCAGGTTTTTTTTTTACCCTGAATATAAATCAGACTACACTCTAAGGCATAGTGAAAAACCCGAATTGTGTGTGAACTGCTCCCTGACTCCCAGGGACTTCAGGGTAAATCTGGCCAATATGTGGACAGAGCCCCTCCATTCCGGAGGAGATGCAAGTTAAAGGGCTTTAAAACTTCCAGGAGAGGCTTTAAATGGCCTCAAGCAAAGCAACAATGCAAGCACTGTTCCCTCTCAAGCATGCACATGTGTGCACACTCACACATTTTCTGGTGTCCGCTCAGTTAATTTTAGATCCAGCTCAAGTTGAATCAGGAAGGCCCCACCCTGAATGCATATGCATGCACACTGCCTTGATACTACTGCCCAGTACAAAACTCATTCCGCTCACAAATAAAAAAATAGAGAGAACACTGAGTGCAAGTATATATTCAGATCAAAAGTGTGAAAAGTGGAGGGGAAGGTTTGTCTGCTTCTCTGAAATACTGACACTTCTACATGAAATTGAAGTGGTATAAAACTCTAACAAGGGTCCCCCGTCAACTAAGATAGATCTACCATGCCTCAAAGTTGCATTCCATTCTGACATACGATAATATTAGACAATTTTGTGTTTTACTGTTATTTCCTATGGGTCATTATATCCCATGGAACAATCCACCGATCTGATAACAAGGCACTGAATGATTAAATTTGGGCCAGTCCAGTTATTGGATGAACAATACAATAATCACATTGGATTCGAATTGGATCAGATCTGATCCTTTCCCCGGCCTTCCCAGAAGATATGAGAAAGAAAAATACAGGAATGTGACAGAAACATGATGGAACTACCACTCTGAATTTTGTCGTACTATTTCCATCCCCCCCACCACCACCTGCCAAATGAAACACTCTATGAATCAGCCCATTGGCTCTAGTCCATTAAAGCTCACGCCATCATACATTTGGTAGCAAGTATTTATGATGTCATTGGTTTCCTGTTTGTTTATGCTGCACCAGAATAACATAGGTGCCCCTCTAGAATGATCATATCTGGCTTTAACATATGATTAATTATAATTTCTACTGAAATATACAAGAACTTTATAAGGTTTTTTAATCTGTATATTTTATGTGTTATGTTTTTTGTATGCATAGATCTCTTGTGTGTTTTCATTTCCTAAAACTATAAAGAAATATTCAGTCTAGAAGGAGCTTCCTTTCGTAATTACATTCATTAATTCTACTCTGTAGGTGCCTTCAGATATAGCATGAAACCTCAAGTAGACGGACCTGGGGTTAATCTGTGAAACCAGGAATCATCCTACAGACAATCGTCCAGCCACGGTTTTGCAACCTCTGGCATCTGGGCAAAGGGGCCAGTCCTGCTTCCTGGTCCGCTGAGGCTGCATTCCAGCAAACTCCAAGCTGCTCACATCACCAGACAGCAGGCAAGACATCAGGACATCAGTAGAGAGGCAACCATTGGCCACTATCTTCAAGGGAGCGTGCCCAGGGAGATTGTGCCTTTTCAGCATCAATTGCCCACCCTTGGCAGGGAAAAGGCATTTAAACCCTTCCCTCACACAGTGGTCCCTCTAATTTTTTTCATCTCTGTGTGCAATGAGTTTTGTTCTGGGTGGCAGTATCAAGGCAGTGTGCGTGCACGTGCATTCAGAATGGGGCCTTCCTGATTCAACCTGAGTGGGATCTAAATTGAACTGAGTGGACATCCAAAAACTTGTGAGCACGCGCATGTGCGCGCGCCTTAGAGGAAACAGTGCCCTCACACCACTGCCTTTGCAAGAGCCCTGCAGCCATACAGTCTCACACAAGCACAACTACTGGTATCAACACTAGGGCATTCTGGTTATCACTCAAAAGCCTGATACAAATCCATTTTATAATATGTTTTTAGGTAAGCAAGAAGAGGGTCCCACTCCCTTTTAAATGCTTCAAATTTATTTCTTAATAATACTGTTAGCTTTGCCATTTCTGCCAGCTCTAGCACTTTAAATATCCAATCTTCTTTGCTTCGACAATCAGTATTTTTCCATTTGTATGCAAATTAGGGTTGTGCATTTTGTTTTCTGTTTTGTTTTTGGCCCGAATCCGAAATACCCCTGTTTTGTTCTTTGTTCGAAACCAGCCAATCCGAAACACCCCAATTTTGTTCTTTGTTCGAAATTGCAAAATACAAATCCGAAACATTTTGGATTTTAAAAAATGGCCCCAGGGAAAAACTAGTGGGTGGGGGGGGGTAATGCCCAATGGGTGGAAACTACCACCCAAATTTCAGAGGAATTGGGCAAAGGGCTGGGTTTTGGTGAATTTTTCAAGTATAGGATTTTTCCCTCAGGGAAGAATTGAGGTTTTAGCAAAAGTATAGCTTAATTTTGGGGGGAAAGGGGTGGCCCAGAGCAGAGTAGGGTGGAAGGTAGTGCCCAGTGGGGGCAAGGAAGCTGCCAGAATTATTTCAAAGGAATTGGGCAGAAGGCTGATTTTTAAAGATGTAATGGAGTTTGTGTGTCTGTAAAGTTCTTCCCCATAGGGAAGGATGGACCTCCATAATTCCTGCCCCATAACTGCACTTAGGGGAACCAGGGTGGCCCAGATCGAGTGGTGGTGTAGACCACATAGGGTGTCAACCACCCCCATGGGTTGCTAACCCATGGGGTACTGGGTTCTGTTGTTTCTGAGATGTTTTGAGTGTAGATTCAGATTCTCTGATAGCATATGAGAGTGGGTTCATGGTTTGTCATTGAAAATCTCATAGGCTACCAGAGAATCTACACTCAGAACACCTCAGAACCAACAGAACCCAGCACCCCATGGGTTAGCAACCCATGGGGGCAGTTGGCACCCTATGTGCACTACACTACCACTCACTCCTGGCCACCCCAATGCCCCCTAGGTGGAGTTATGGGTCTGCTGAAACCTCCATTATTCCCTCGGGGGGGCAAACCTTAAAGAAGCGTAAACTTCCAACAATTCCTAAAAAATCAGCCCTTTGCCCTATTCCTTTGGAATCTGGGTTGTGGCAGGCACCCCTTGGGGCACTGCCACCCAACCCACTGTTTTGCCCCTCAGGCCCCCTTTCTGCCCTGAATCTGCCCCAAAGAAATGTCAACTTCAGAAATTCTTTAAAAATCAGCCCTTTTTCCAGTTCCTTTGGAATCTGGGTGGCAGCAGGCACCCATTGGGGCACTACCACCTGAACCACTCTTATGCCCCTAAATCCCCCTTTCTGCCCCCAATCCATCCCAAATAACATCAACATCACACATCAACAACAGCAGAGCTTTGGAAATAATCAGGCAGATTTCCAAAGGTCATGCACATCCACATCCCCCCCCGCCCGAAATGCAATTGATCTACACACAACAGTGTGAAACAACAACAATGAAACACACACTGCCCCCACTAGCCAATAAGGGTAAAATTTACCCCTAAATTTGCTTAAAAGGAATAAGGAGGCAATTGCCAGCAGATCAGCCCATGCTTTCGCTGGCCAATCTGCGGGCTGGAAGGGCTGGAAATTCAAACAGATGTCAAAACTCAAAATGGAGACTGAAGGAGAAAGACTTTCTGCGATTGCAAAATGGAGTTCCAAAACAGCCGAAACAAAACATTTTGTATCCGAAACAGGGACGTTTTGTTTTGGCTACAAAACTTTCTGTTTTGAGCATTGGGTGTTTTGTTTTGGCTACAAAACAGCCGAAATGGCCTGTTTTGTTCACAAAAAGTTTTGTATCCGAAATGAAACGCACATCCCTAATGCAAATGTCAATCTTGCTGCTGCTGCTAAATACATAAAAAGGATCCAGAATTAATTCGGATTCGGATTAATTCGGATACAAAACAAAACTGGGGTGATTCGGAAGGCTTAATTTCGGACAAAATACAAAATGGGGTTGATTTGGATTTGGTACAAATCGCAACAGAAAAAATACAAAATGCACAACCCTATTGGATATGTACAAAGCATTTGATCAGTTGCAATGGCCATATTTAATTAATTTAATCAAAAAGCATAAAATGGGAAGAGGTTTTATTAGAGTTATAAAGCAATTTTTTAGTAAGTCCTTGGCTTCAATTTGGGTTAATTTTTAAGACACAGATTTTTTTCTCTACTACCAGAAGTACAAAGCAAGTTTGTCTTCTTTCCCCTTTATTATTTGTCCTAGTGTTGGAACCATTGGCTAAGACAATTAGAGCTAATGATCTTATTAAAGGAAAAGTGTGCCTTCAAGTCAGTGTCGACTCTTGGCGACCACAGAACCCTGTGGTTGTCTTTGGTAAAATACAGGAGGGGTTTACCATTGCCTCCTCCCATGCAATATGAGATTATGCCTTTCAGCATCTTCCTATATCGCTGCTTCCCAATATACGGTTTCCCCATAGTCTGGGAAACATACCAGCAGAGATTTGTCCTGGATCCTCTGGCTTGCTAGTCAAGTCGTTTCCCACTGTGCCATTAGGTGGCTCAATGATATTATTTATTTATTTTATTTATTACATTTGTACACCACCCCAAACTTTAGTCTCTGGGCAGTTAACAATAGTATAAAACAAGTTAAAATATATACAAAAACATAAAACAATTTACCAATTTAAAAATCATCCACAAATTAAAACCTTAAAATTTTAAAGAACAGAAAAGGCTTAGGTGAAGAGGTGGGTTTTCAAATGCTTTCTAAAAATTGTCAGAGATAGGGAGGATTGTATCTCAGTAGGGAGCGCATTCCACAGTCTCGGCGCAGCAACCAAGAAAGCCCGTTCCTGTGTGGCCACCAGCCAAGCTGGCAGCAACTGGAGACGGACCTCTCTGGATGACCTCAGTGGGCAGTGGGGCTCATAATGAAGAAGACGTTCTCTTAGATACCCAGGGCCTAAGCCATTTAGGGCTTTATAAGTTATGGCAAGCACTTTGTATTTTGCCTGGAAACCAATTGGCAGCCAGTGTAACTCTATTAACAAAGGAGTGATGTGGTCTCTCCAAGATGATCCAGAGACCAACCTGGCCACCGCATTCTGGACCAATTGAAGCTTTCAAACTACGTACAAAGGCAGCCCCATATAAAGTGCATTACAGAAGTCAAGTCTGGAGATGACCAACATATGTACCACTGTTCTGAGGTCGTTCATCTCAAGAAACGGACGCAGCTGGAGTATCAGCCGAAGCTGATAGAAAGCCCTTCTGACCATCACCTCAACCTGAGATACCAGGGAGAGGTGTGGATCCAGAAGTACTCCCAGACTGTAAACCTGTTCCTTTTGGGGAAGTGTGACCCCATCTAGAACAGGGAGCTCAAAATAGTCTCTAGAGTACTGACCCCGCACAATAAGTACCTCCGTCTTATCTGGATTCAGTTTCAGTTTATTCTCCCTCATCCAGCCCATTACTGCTTCCAGGCAAGCATTTTGGGAAGTTATGCCATCTCCTGAAGAAGTTGGCATGGAGAAGTAGATTTGGGTGTCATCAGCATACTGATAACATCCCGCTCCAAATCCCCTGATGATCTCTCCCAGTGGTTTCATGTACATGTTAAAAAGCATTGGAGAAAGTATGGAGCCTTGAGGGACCCCATACTTAAGCTCAGATTTTGAAGAGCAACGGTCTCCAATCGACACCATCTGAAATCTGTCCGAGAGGTAGGAGTGGAACCACTGTAAAACAGTGCCTCCCACCCCCAACACCCTCAGACGTTCCAGAAGGATACTATGGTCGACAGTATAGAAAGCCACCGAGAGATCCAAAAGGACCAACAGAGTCACACTTCCTCTTTCAATTCCCAGTTTGGAGATCATCCATCAGGCTGACCAAGGCAGTCTCCACCCCATAGCCCGCCCGAAAACCAGTTTGAAATGGGTCTAGATAATCAGTTTACTCCAAGACCGCCTGGAGCTGAGAGGCCACCACCTTCTCAATTACCTTGCCCAGCTATGGGAGGTTGGAAATAGGCCAATAGTTGCTCAACTCTGAGGGATCTAATGCAGGCCTCTTAAGAAGAGATCTAATAATTGCCTCCTTAAGACAAGGAGGCATCCTGCCCTCCCTCAGCGAAGTATTTATGATTTGTATTAGGCCTCCTACAACAGCCTCCCTGCTAGATAGAACAAGCCATGTTGGACAAGGGTCAAGAGAACAAGTGGTAGGCCTTACCGTTCCAAGCAGCTTGTCCACATCCTCAAGAGTCACCAACTGAAACCGATCCAGTCAAACCACATAAGAGGAGTTGCTGGACTCCTCCAGTTCAGACATCGAATTAATTGTGGAGTTCCATCTAAGTCGGCCCGAATCCAAGAGATTTTATCTGCGGAAAATTCTTTAAACACATCACAGTGGGTAACTGATGGCTCCAAATTCTGATTCAAGGAAGGGGGGGCACATACTAGCCCCCTCACAACCCTGAACAACTCCGCTGAACTTGCAATACAGTCAAAAAAGAACTGCTTCTTTGGCGCACGTATTGCCTGAGCATAGATCTCTAAATGTGCTCTATGTCATAATCTGTCAGATTTGAGTCGAGTCTTTCTCCGCTTGTGCTCCAGTCGCCTACCTTGCCGCTTCTGCCCCCATAGATCTTCTGTATACCAAAGGGCCTGTTCTGAAGCAGGTTGGAGGGAACGCTTAGGAGCAATCGTGTCTACTGCCCTGGTGAGCATGTTATTTCAGTTTTGCACCAGGGCATCAACAGGATCACCAGCAGAGCCAACATTAAATCCCTCCAAGGCTTCGTGGAATCCTAGTGGATCCAATAACCTCTTCGGGCAGACCATTCTAATAGGCCCCTCATCCCTGCAGAGATGGAAAGTGGTTGTAAGCCTAACCTTAACCAGATGGTGGTCCATCCATGACAATGGGGAAGTCACAGGCGTCCCCAGCCAAGGAACACCACCCTGATCAGTGTAAAAGACCAAATCAAGTGTGTGACCAGCAATGTGTGTCGGTCTGGAGACCACTTGGGATAGGCCCATAGTTGTCATGGCCGCTATGAACTCCTCAGCTGCCCCGGACAAATTGGTCCTGAAATGAACATGGAAGTCCCCCAACACCAAAAGTCTGGGAGACTCCAAAGCAAGTACCGCGACCAGTCCGTGAGCTCAGTAAGGGATTCAGTCGGGCAGCGAGGCGATCGGTACACCAACAGAAGTCCCAGTCTCCCCCTGGTGCCCAAACTTAGGTACACACATTCAATATGGTCAGATACCTCGACAAGGACCCTGGTAAGGGAGATGTTATAAACAACAGCTGCTCCACCTCCCTGCCCACATCCCCTGACCTGCTCCTCTACAGAACACCCTGGAGAAAGAAGCTGGGACCAGACTGGGCCACCAGCCTCCCCCAACCAAGTCTCAGTGATACACACCAGGTCAGCCCCTGCATCCATAACCAAATCATGGATGAGCTCAGGTTTATTTTGGGCTGACCTGGCATTGCAGAGGAGCAAGGTAAGGCTATGTGGGTTGTTGGCAGTGCTCCCTGAGGTCATAGAGCTGGCAGAATAACCAGAAGGAGAGACAGCTATTAAATTTCTGATTACCCTTCCCCTGGAACAGCCTGCTGACCTGCCAATGTTACTTCTTCTATTCCCCACCACCACCGGAATAGCTGCCCCACATTGAACCAAGGCACCCCCTGTCTCTCCATCTCTAGATGAATCCAAACATATAACAACTACTGTGACCCAATCTCACCAATACTGAAGTGAGCAAGAATCTTCTCTAGCCATTCAAGTTAATATGTCAGTCCCAGCCCTCAGTCCTGCCTCCAAAAGCCGCCTACAGGTGGCCTGTGCCAGCAGCTGCAGCCCACTCTAACAAAGGCCAGGATCTCAGAAGCCCAATGGGTGTGTCTCATACCCACACCAATCGGGCAGTTTGGCCAGGTGCAGATTATATCTGAACCCAATTAGAGTGAATTCAGCCCCTGATAGCAAACAGGCTACAGCAAGGAGTACAAGCAAAAGCAAAGAAAAAGCCTTCGCCACACCCTTCCGCACCCAAAGGAGAGTGGTGCTTAGAAGCCAGATAAGAACTAGGGATGTGCAAAAAATTTCAGGCACAGAACAATCTGTGCCCGAAATGAGCAATTTCAGGTGATTCAGGGCCAAACCGAATCACCCCCGATGTCCCCCGATATTTTTCAGGCCCGAGCCGAATCTCCAAAATTTCAGGGCTGAAAAATTCGGGTGATTCGGTTCACGGTTGACTATGGGGGATTTTTTGAAGTTTTAGTGACTTTAGGGCAGTTTGGGTGCATAGCATGGGATCTGGGCAAAAGGGGTGGGGTGGGGTGGCAGTGCCTAATGGGTGCAGGGTTAGGGTGAGTTTTGGTGAATTTGGTGAAGTTTTTTCTGAGGTGTGAATTCTCATTCTATCATAGCAAATGAGATTTCTTTCAGTTAAACAACTCTCATGACCCCACTTTCACTTTTTCACACTCTCAATTACTATGAATATGAGGAAGTAATCAATTTAACACACTTAACCTTATGAAGACAAACCTCAGAAATTCACCAAAATTCACCCCTCTGCCCAATCACTCTTAAATTGGGGACGGGTGGTAGCCTCCAACCATTAGGCACTATCTACCAGCCCACCCCACTCCTTTGGGGCAGATCCACTTTCTGCCCCCAATCTGCCGCAAAGACACCAAAACTTCAAATATTCCCCAAAAAATCAGCCCTCTGCCCAATCCCCCTGAAATTGTGGTGGTAGCCTCCACCCATTATGCACTACCACCCCACCCCACTCTTTTGGGGCAGAGCCACTTTCTGCCCCCAAACTGCCCCAAAGTCACTAAAACAAAAATTCTCAAAAAATCAGCCCTTTGTCCAATCCCCCTGAAATTGGCGTGGTAGCCTCCACCCATTAGGCACTACCACCCCACCCCACTATCCTGCCCCAGGCCCCACTTTCTGCCCCAATCTGCCCCAAAGACATGAAAATTTCAGAAATTTCCAAAAAATCAGCCCTTTGCCCAATCCCCCTGAAATTGGGGTGGTAGCCTGCACCCATTAGGCACTACCACCCCACCCCACCCCTTTTGCCCAGATCCCATGCTATGCCCCTGAACTGCCCCAAAGTCACTAAAATTTCAAAAATTCCCCCAAAATCAGCCGTTTGCCCAATCCCCCTGAAATTGGGGTGGTAGACTCCACCCATTGGGAACTACTACCCCACCCCAAAATTTTGCCCCTGGGCCCACTTTCCCCCCTGAATCAATTCGGATTCGGATTAAATCCGAATCCGAACCGAATCAAGGGTGATTCGGGTGGCCCATATTCGGGCACAAAACAGAACAGGGGTGATTTGGTTTGGGTCCCGAACCGAATCACTGAATACCCGAATTGCACACCCCTAATAAGAACTCCTTATCCCCACAGCTGTCTTGCTTCCAGCCACCCTTCTGACTGCCTCTGTCTGGCTGCAGCCCACTCTAATAAAGACCAGGATCTCAGAAGCCCAATGGGTGTGTCTCACACCCACACCAATCGGGCAGTTTGGCCAGGTACAGAGTATATCTGAACACAATTAGAGTGAGTTCAGTCCCTGATAGCAAACAGGCTACAGCAAGGAGGATAAGCAAGAGCAAAGAAAAAGCCTTGGCCACATCCTTCCCCACCCAGAGGAGAGTGGTGTGTAGAAATCAGATAAGAACTTCTTACCCCGACAGCCATCTTCTTTCCAGTCACCCTTCCTAACCCCCCTTAATAGGGGGTTAAAAATTACTAGTAAGGAATATCTAATCATCCTATTTTGCTGATGATTTTGCTTTGGTTTTCTCTGACCCCATATGGGCTGTGCCAATTATTCAAGAGGTTCTTCAAGATTTTAATGAAGTCTCTGGGCTTACAGTTAGTTATCAGAAGTCAGAATTTATCTGTATTAATATAGGCCTGAAAGCCAAAGAGAAGATTAAGTCTATGTTGGGCCCAGTGTTCTCTCTAATAGGAATTCTCAGACATTGACTACAATTCCCATAATCCCCAGCCAAAGGCCATTGAAGCTGAGGATGCTGGGAGTTGTAGTCAACAACATCTGGGAATCCCTGTTAGAGGGAACAGTGGTTGTTGGAAATATCCAAAATATTTCCAACAATTAATTATCCAGATGTTAAAGTTTCTAAGAAATTATCTGATTAAAACAAACTGAATTATATTCTGTTTGTTAAATATATTAAAGGTAAGATCTGTAAATGGGATGATAGCCATCTATCCTGGTTAGGTCGTATTGCCATAACCAAGATGTTTCTTTTACCAAAGTTGTTATACTTGTCTCAAGTTCTTCCTCCTTATCTATAATATTCTACAATTAATAGGTGGCAGAAAATATTTTTAATTTTTATAAATTACAATAATAGATCTAGACTTTCAAATAATGTTTTATATATTAAAACTAAAGGGGGAGGTTGGGTGGTCCCAATATTAGAATTTATTATGAGGCATCTCAAATGAGAAATGTTGTAGGATTCATGGTTAATTTAGAACCTAAATCATGATATGAGCTTGAATTTGTAAGAGACAGTGAAATAATGATTTCAAGTATATTTCCTCATAACAATCTTTTTAAAAGAATGGTTAAGAATATTAATAACTCCTTTTAAAAAGTTATATTGATGATCTGGAAGAAATGGCAATCCCGTTTAACATATCTTAATTCCCTTCTTATACCAGTAGTGTAGTCTCATCCTAAATTTATAGAAATACTTGGTGGAATAAACAGACCTGAGAATAAGATAGTGAGACTGAGAGATTTATACCATATGGGTAAACTTAAGATATTTGATTACAAAACAACAACTGATTGTTGAACTAAGTTGTTCATGGATTTAATTGTTACAACTGAAATCATTTCTCTCTTCGCACCAGGGGTCACCCATGGCCAATAGAGACCTGACTGAATTTGAGACTTTGGTGTCTGAAAGTAGCAATGAAGTAAAAGGATTCATTTCTAAGCTCTGTTTGATTCTGTTAGGGCAGGAGTAAAAACCTTTAACTGGATTAAAATCAGTTTGGGAGATGGACTTACCAAAGGTTTTTAATGAAGGAGAGTGGGAGGAAAAGCTGGTCTAGTAAGTCTTTGCATTCAGTTTCAGGTCAAATTAAAGAAAATTATATTAAGATAATCCATAGATGGTATATGACCACGGTGATGTTAGCTTATATTATAAGAATACATTTACCTAATTGTTGGAATAATAATTGTAAGGAGGTGGGGATTTATTACCATCTATGGTGGATGTGCCCAAGTTCAGAATTTCTGGGAAATTGGTTTTTTTTAGAGATGGCAGAAATCACTACCAAGCAGATTCAGCCATAACCCCCTTTTGGACTTGTTAGGTATTTTTTCAGGAGAATAAGAGTCATTGAAATCTAAATACTTGTTATCCTATATGTTAATAGCAGCCAGACTACTTATACTTAAAAACTGGAAAGACGGAGTGTTATTTTTAGAGGATTGGTGCAATAAACTTTGGTATATAGCAACAGCTGAAAAATTAACCTATTCTTTAACTATTCAAAAAGGTATAACTCCATCTTTATCTTTCTTTACAATTTGGCATGATCTATTATTAATTTTAATTATAAAATTATGAAAGTAAGGGAATAATTCAGTCTACTTACTATGTATTTGTTTAATAATGATTTTGATGTTGTGATTGTCATTTATCATGTTTTGAAGAAGAAATTTTAATTAAAAATTATATATTTATGAATTATATATATGATTATATATGAATGAAAAGGGTCACTCGCATGAATGCTGTTCAGAGGCATGATTAGGATAACTGGCTGCAAAGAAAGTTGGTGTTCTTGTACCTTTAAGACATGTGTAGGAGGAATAATTTTGACAAGTGTAGCTTTTCTGACCTATGCAACATGCTTCCAAAAGCAGCACCCACAAGCACATGAGCTTTGTCCTCTAATTTATCTGGTTTGCCTAATCTTGGTTCCGCTCTCAGTGAGACAATTATTGTCATTTTCTTTGAAAAAGGCTGGATTGTGCCATTCCTTTTCTCTAGCCGGCAGAAAGAATTCTGCATGACAGCGTGATCCCCCTTTTTAAATTAATTAATTCTATTGAAAAGCTTATGGGTGGTCATGATTTAGTTTTAAATAGACAGGAAATACCCCAGTTTCTTACCTTCCTCTTCTGCAATGCACTCCTCTGCTTTTCTAGCCGCGTTGCATGAAAGCTTCAGTGAGTTGTCTCAGATCTTTCTCTCAAAAAAAGATTAGGGTCTCTTGCTGCTGTTTCTAGATGCTCCCTGCCTCATCAAAGGGACGTTTGATCATTGACAGGTTAATACTCTCTGGACTGGGAGGAGTAAATAGAATATGTGGTAAAGGAAATCTGATCTGTGAATTTCCCCCCCAAACACACTTCTTTCTTTCCTTCTTTCTTTCTTTCTTTCTTTCCCCCAGATAGCAGACAGTACCACTACATATGAACGGCAGCAAAAAGCAAGTTAGGAACTATCTACAAACGTTCACACTTTGTTCTCAAGGGGGAAAAAATACTAAGACCATATATCTGCAGTGATTGCTACAGTACAGACCACAAACATATTATTTGAGAGATCTGAATGACTTATCGTGTTATTATTCCAGAAATAATTTCCTGGAATATCTATTTGCTATTATTTGATATAAATAATCAGAGAAAAGATATGCTACAGAAACATGATCTGGGGCCTGAGAATTTCTCATACTTTGAGCATTCACACATGCAACACTAAAGAAGAAGCATGTTATGCTTTCTCCCCCATTTGTAATTTGAATCAACACTGGCTGGAATATATGTAAATTTTAAGATCAGTGTGTACTGGCAACATTTGCACATGCATCCTAATGGAGTCAGAAAAACTGAAAGGGATTGTTAGTGGAATGTGTCAAAACACCCTAATCTCTCTCTCTCACACACACACACACGACTTGTACATCAAGCACACAACAACACTCCCATAATAGGTGTGCCATGGAACAGACTCACTTACAGCATTTCTTGACACTTTCTTCACCTTTTCCTCTGTAAATTAGGCTACTTCCACGCATCATGGAAAACCTTTTCTCTTCTTTAATAGTGTTACGAGATGGGGTAGTTAGCTGGCTGGCAATTCTTTTGGATAAATAGATTTGGACAATGTGTTGCTAATGACCCCAAATGATCCTAGCTGGCCCTCTGCCTGGGGGTGACCATTGGCACATGTTGCAAAAGGCCTCCTGGGAGAGGTGTTACACAGACACTGCCAGACTTTCCTTCCAAAGGAAACCAGAACCTGGGGCAGCCCAGAAATGTGTCAGCTCTGTGCCTGCCACATTTCTCCCTGGCCACCTCTCCGATCAGTTGACCAATCCTCTGCAGTATCCACACTCCTCCTGCTGTTGCCCAGCAACAAGGACACCACATTGCCACGTCCCAAGCTTCAATGCATGTAAAGGGAGAGAACCACATTGGGGAAAGCCCACTTTCCACTGCATCTTTTGGTCCTCTCTTTATCAATCTGCCCAAAATATATGGGATGACAAGGCAGGCACTGTGGGGAAAATCTCCAGCAATAAAGGGCTGCAGAAGAAGTCTCCCACTACACATATCCATGTGTGTGTGTGGGGGGGGTTGTGCCCTGCATGGCCCCTGGCTTGCCAGGGATTGCTCTAATCCACAGGTGCCCTGCCCCGGGATACCCCACATCAGCCAATTTACATACACCGCAATGCTGGTCCTAGCCTGGGCTATCTGAATATGAACTATGATCTATCCCCGGTGTTTCCCTACTCTTTCCACCCAAGACTGCCCAGACACATGGAACAGCCCAGCCTCCTTGGGAGAATGGAAGAGTTGATTAGAGATGGATAGAACAGATATGAATTCTGCTATTAACCAGAGATACCAGGAGTCCCACATCAGTGGGCCCCCTAAAGTTCGATGGCCTACCTCATGAGAGTGCAGTCCAACAGAGACCTGTAGCTCTGGTTCTCCCCAGTGGACTGGGCCTCTCGTGAGAGAGCTAATCCCCGGCTGGCAAGCCGACACAGGGGCAGTAGTGTGTTGAGGCTTCTTGGACTGCTTGGCTCTTTCCAAGAGCATGCTTTGTCACCGTGTACCAAATCCCAGGATCCTTTGCCCACTCTCATATACATGTTCCTTCCTAGGAAGTCATCATGACCCCTTCTAGGAGTAATAGAAAACTAGTGCCTCTCTGCACTGCCTGCAGAGGCGTATCTAGGGAAAATAGCGCCTAGGGCAAGCACTGAAATTGCGCCCTCTGTCCAAACATCTGACACCCATCTTTCGGATAACTTTACCATAATATCAGCTCAAAAATACAAGTCAAGCTCATTAATCTTTTAATATTTCAAAAACTATTTAGCTGGAAAACTACAAATTTCGTTATGCTGGGGCTCATGAAATACCCAAATACTATGTGGAGGTGTACTTGGAAAACTAAACAGAAGTGCCTGTCTAATTCTCTACTATCCATTGTAGCATCACTTACATAAGTTTTAAAAATAAATGGAGAATTTGGCTTTTCCCAGATACTCTGTAAATAATTAAAGGATATGCAGAGTAAACTGTGTCACTGCTTGGAATATACTCTAGTATTTCAGAAAGACAGTTAAAATGAGAGAAAGAGAGCAAGAAACTCCTGGTGGCCTTAATACTAAGGATTGCACACCGATTCAAAGACAAACTCACCATTAAAAGCCGTATTATTAAGACATGTACACAGTGCCGAACTGAATGTGTACAGTGACTTATATTATATTAAATTAAATTTTAAAAAAAATTACCTGTAGCCCCTTCGGGGGGCTTCCTAAAGGCTATGGGGGGAGGTCTGCAAAGGTCCCCCCTCCCCCGCTGGCCTCTTAATTCACCGCCGCAGCCTGTCACGGGCTGATTTTGGGGCCTGTTTGGGCCTGCAAAGATCGGTGTGGTGACCATTTTGGAGGCTGCCACTCATGCTCAAATCGCCTCTGCAAGGCCTGACAAGGCCTAGGGCCTCTGATGGACCATTTGCGCATGTGTGGTGGCCATTTTTTAAATAATCTTTTTTAAAAAAATGGCTGCCAAAAACAAAATGGCCACCACGCATGCTCAAATGGCCTCTGTGAGGCCTGGCATGGCCTAGGGCCTCACAGAGGCCATTTGAGCATGTGTGGCAGCCATTTTGTTTTTGGTGGCCATTTTTTAATATATATTTTTTCATTTTAAAAAATGCCTCCCCTTCAAGTGGTACCCGGGGCACGTGCCCTGCCTGCCCTACCCTAGATACACCCCTGACTGATACTAGTACAGTGGTCCCTCGACCTACGAACTACTCTACTTACGTTGTTTTCGAGGTATGAATGACAAAAAAGACCGGAAGTCGTTGCTGTTTTAGATGCGGCTTACTCGACCTACGAATTTTTAGATGCGGCTTCCTCGACTTACGAATGTTTTCAGACCTCCGTGAATGCGCTCTTCGACTTACGGAAATTTCGACCTCCGAACGTGCGTTCGGAACGGATTAACATCGTAAGTCGAGGGACCACTGTATTTGGGCTTGTGCAAAACTGTATGGCTGCAGGGCCATTGCAAGGGCAGTGGTGCAAGTGGTCTGAGGAACGGGTTTGAGTACCCTTTCCCTGCTGAGGGTTGGCAACTGAAGCCAAAAAGTCACGATCACACTGGGCATGCCCCCTCAAAGATCATGGCCAATGGTTACCACTCCACTGACATCCTGACATCTCGCCCACAGTCTGGCGACACTTGCTAGGATGCAGCCTTGACAGACCTGGAAGAGGGAGGAGCCCCTCTGCCCACAAGCTAGAGGCTGCGAGACTGCAGCTCTATGATCATCTGTAGGATTTTTGCCAGGCACACAGGTTAACCACAGGTTCATCTAACCGAGGTTTCATGCTATGTCCGAAGGCAGCTTTTCTGTTTTGTTCTTCATTCATTCATAACTTATCTACATTCATATTAGGTTAGTGAAATGCACTTTGCATGGGGCTGCCTTCGAAGGTGGTACAGAAACTACATTTGGTTCAAAGTGTAGCTTCTGGGAATTTAACTGAGGCTTAGAGATCAGTTCATAGAACTACTATTTGCATAATCTCCACTGGCTGACTATTTCTTTCTGGGCTCAGTTGAAAGTGTTGGTATTAACCCTGAAAGCCTATAATGGCCTAGCACCAGTGATGCCACATAAATTTATATTTTGCCGTTTCATAATGCAAATGCTCATTAAATCTATTTGTAGAATGAATCCTTTAAAAGTTGGGAATTCTTTCTGTGTTGTTAGACAAGCAAGATTAATTGCACCTGCATGATTTGTGTGGCTGAGTAGTGAGTGAAAACACTGGTAGGTCTGATGTTTTCATGCTGTATAGGTCTATTTAGATAGTAATTGTTTCCAACTTCCACACAAATTTTGACAGGAGATTTTATGGCGCCTCTAAATTATGTTTATGTACACTATGTAATTTTTTAGGTGGACATCTGCTGGCCACCTGCTGACAAACTGTGAAAAAGCTGTGTCTTTTCCATTCTACTTTTACTCTGACTTGAAAAAGACAGAGCTTTTTTCAAGGATTGTCAACAGATGGCTAAAAGGTGGCACTATGAAATTATGTGATGTGCCTAAATGTCATATATATGTCCCTGTAACATCTTCAGTTGGAATTTGTGTTGGAATAAATTACCATCTAGATAGACCCTAGGATACAAGAATGAGAATCTTTCTGTCATTGGGGAGGTGCCACCCAGCTGCTTCTGCTGTCTATTCACTCACAACCACATCCTCCGCATGCAGCTCCATCTGTCAGAGCTGCAAACAAATGTGCATGTGATTGTAGCCAATAAGACGTAGGACATTGTCACAAAGCGGGGTGGAAAATGGAATCCACAGGCACGGAAAAAACACAGCTGCTGCAAGAGCCTGGAAAACAGAATAGCCCCCCACTGCATTTACTCCATGTAAAGTAAGAAAAAGGCTCCTTTCTTTGATTCCCCACAGTGCAAATTTGCCCATTACTACCTAGGACCAGAATACCTTAACTACCCTTCATCTGAAGCTGCCTAAGATAGGTTGAGGTCCTGCTGTATGTCTGAGGTCCTGCTTAGAGGCAAGCAGGCAAGCAAGAGGACAGGCAGGGCCTTCTTTGTGGTGTTGCCTAGATTGTGCAATGCCATATGTGGAGAAAGACTTCTCTGCTTGCTTCCAGAAAGGCAGTTAAGACATACTGCCTGACATAATGTACAGTGTGTCTTTCATCAAAGAGGGACATATGTGTGTTGCTTCTGAGCCAGCCTGACCTCACTACTAGTGGAGGCAGGGGTTGCTCCATGCTTCCTAAGATGGGCATAGCTGCTGTTGCAACATACTCCCTTTGGGTTGAGCTTTTGGCTGGCTCAGAAGCAGTATACACATATATACTGAGTAGAGCTTAGCTGGCTGAGTGGTGTATGCAGCATTGATGGGCTTTTCACACTCATGAACTCTTCCATGGACAGCCATATTTCTACAGCTGCAATCCTATGCCCTCTTACTTGCGAGGAAGCCCATTGAACTAAATCATTTACTCCTGAATAAACCCAGCAAGCCTGCAAACTGTTCTCAAAACTAAAAAAATCAGCTACTATTTGGGAACACATATACAACGCTTTAAGCCTGAAACATCAAGATAAGATCCGAATAGAGGCTTTGGTTGTGTGAACGACACCTTGCTGTTTCCATATGCAAGCCAATGTCAATCCCTGGCTCATACAAATGCACACCAAGCCTATATGTAGCAAAGCAATTTTAAGCTGCCATCTGGAAAGCACCCTACCAACTGCAAAACTGTTCTGACATGCTAATTCCTCAGTCATGGTCAGTTTACTTTAATTCACTCTTGACTGCTGACTTGTCATCTCACTATGGTTACGAGAAAAGAAACAAGGAGGATAATTATTCAAATAGTTATTATTTCACCATAAGTTAAAATGCCAGTTAATAAAAATGCCAAATTCACAGAAACAGAAGGATGGACAAAATCAGATTTATTTATTTTTTAAGTGTGCTCATCTGAATAGAGATGAAGAAAGGAAGGGATTTGTTATTTCTCTTTGTAAACCACCCTGAGCCATTTTTGGAATGGTGGTATAGAAATTGAATTACTATTATTAATTATTATTATTATTATTATTATTTATTATATATAACATTCAGCCCAAGCTGCATTTCCTGCCATAAATTATTTGAATAACTTCTATTTAAATTATTTGGTGTCAATGTTAGGTTTAATTGAGTTGCATGAGACAAAACAAATATGGCTGTTCCCTCATAGTTGGTGGTGAATGTTTCCTGTTAGTACTCAGGCTAAAAAACTGCACGCAGTTTGAAAGGTAAAGTAAAATTACCTTAAATCTCAACACCGAGGATATAACCCAAAATTATCTATTAAAACACATATTTTGTCTATTAAGATTATTGTTTTTAATTTATTTTTACCTATTAACATTATCTATTTTTAAAATAGACTTGGAATTGATAGTTAATTAGCAGCTACTCAACTAAGCATAGCCTTTAACTGAAAAAAAAAATGTTATGCTCTATATCTGAATGTTTCAGGAATGTGGAATGTATCTTTAATGACAATAACTGACCATGTAAGAGCCCATGTTGGAAATCAGAAACTGAAAGTTTTTGTTTATATAGTATTATTATATATTATGATTTATGTAATACATTTATAGACTGCCAGGGGTGTATCTAGTGTTAGGGCAGGCAGGGCACGTGCCCCGGGTGCCACTTGAAGGGGGGGCACCATTTTGTAAAATTAATTTTTTTAAAAAAAATGGCTGCCAAAAGCACAATGGCCACCGTGCATGCTCAAATAGCCTCTGTGAGGCTCTAGGTCATGCCAGGCTTTGCAGAGGCCATTTGAGCATGCACGGTGGCCATTTTGTTTTCAGTGGCCTTTTAAAAAAAAAAAAAGATTATTTTTAAAAACGGCCACTGCACATGCTCAAATGGTCCCTGCGAGGCCCTAGAGGCCAGCGGGGTGAGGGGGAATCTTTGCAAAAAAACCCTCCAGCCTTTAGGAAGCCCCCAAAGGGGCTACGGGTAAAAATAATAATAATAAAAATATAATATAAGACACTGTACACATATTCAGATTGGCACTATGTACAGAGAATCAGGGCTTGTGAATACTGAGCTGACGCTTAAGAGCTAGGATTGTATTCATTTGCTCTTACTTTGCTTCTTGTGATAAGTGAGTTAAATGTGATGTCTTGCTAATATGGCTATTAATGGTGAGTTTGTCTTTGAATCAGTGTGAAACCCTTAATATTAAGGCCCACTGGGAGTTTTTTGCTCTCTTTCTCTCATTTTAACTGTCTTTCTGAAAGACTAGGATATATTCCAAGCAGTGACACAGTTTACTCTGCATATCCTTTAATTATTTTCAGAGTATCTGGGAAAAGTCAAATTCTCCATTGATTTTTAAAACTTATGTAATGGTGATGCTACAATGCATAGTAGAGAGTTAGACAGGCACTTCTGTTTAGTTTTCCAAGTACAGCTCCACATAGTATTTGGGTATTTCATGAGCCCCAGCATACGGAAATTTGTAGTTTTCCAGCATTTTTTGGTATGGCTACGTCCACTGCTAAATAGTTTTTGAAATATTAAAAGATTAACGAGCTTGACTTGTATTTTTCAGCTGATATTATGGTAAAGTTATCTGAAAGATGGGTGTCAGATGCTTGGACAGGGGGCGCAATTTCAGTGTTTGCCCTAGGCGCTCTTTTCCCTAGATACGCCTCTGTGCCAGCCAAAAACAAAAGTCTCAAGGCAGTTCACAATCAAATAAAACAACCAAAAATCTGATCCTGCTCATCTTTATCCTGGTTAAAATCTAGTTTAACCATAGCAGTTTGACGAGATTCCCTGGAAATTCCTGGTTCTTGCAATCAGGTCTGCAGGGCTTAGTGATCCTGGTTAACGCTTTAACCAGAAGCACTGTGATTGTGTGAAAGCAACCGTTTTAGACTAACTGTGCCAATTTCAATCACCTTTCTGCCTCAGCAAAGAATCTATAACCCTAAAATTAAAATAGAATAATCAAATATCACCCAAAACTCACGAAAGATTTAATACAGCAATAAACCAGGGTCAACCAGACAAAGAAGAAAAAGCAATATTCAGTTATGATCCATTTCAAAGGCACATTGGAACAGCATGCATTGTTGTCAGGGGGAAAGGAATAATCCCATGTATGCTATCCTGAGACTCATGGGGAAGGGTGATATGCAGATTTAATGAATACACAAATTGTAAAAGTGAGCATAGTTTATTAAACTAATTCCTAGTTAAGTGATTTCCCCCCCTTGCTAACACCCTGAGAGTATAAGCATATTAACGCTCACAATGTCCTCTAGTCCTCAGGCTCAAGATGTACCAGTGCTAATATTACGATCAACCTCCTTTCTGTGCCCACTTTAGTACAAAACAGCCTTTGTTGCACAGATTAAAACTCTCAGGACTGAAGCCTCTTGGACTGTGAAAACTACTTCGCTTGTGACAAAGTAGTATCTATGGTAACCAAGCAAATCCAGCATGCTTGCTTCATAGAAAGGCATGGCTGAGAGAGCAGTGGAGAAACAGAAAGAGTGGTTAGAAGCAAAACTACCTTACTATGTAACGCCTCACCCATACATACATACCAATACAAAGGCCAAAAAACAAATGGTTATGACAGAAACTGCCTGTTTGAAGTTGCACTAGCACAAGAGGATGGCTTTGCTGTGCTAAAAAGTGGGCATTTGCAGAACTGCAGTATAGCACTCTTGAGCAAAACTTCCCTTTAAAACCAGAGAGGCATGCTGCAGGTGCCAAGAGTGGACTGGAACACAGGTGCCAAACTTAATGTGGCTAACTAATAAGACAACTGTGTGCTAGTGCTATATCCTCCCACATCAGTTTGTTGCTCTGGATGTCGACCAGTGTTCCTAAAGTTTGTTTGTTTGTTTGTTTGTTTGTTTGTTTGTTTGTTTGTTTTTACATTTCAGGGTGAAGCTACTTTCCTTCTAGCAACAAGAGCCACAGGAAACTACAGTACCCAAGTGAAATGCATCTCAGTAAATCTTCTAAATCTGGATATTCCACAGTGGCCATACAATTTCTTTCTTAAAAACAAAAACAAAAAATGGTTCTGATATATTACTGTAATAGGAAACAGTAATAACTTCCCACAGTGATGAAAAGGGAAATTATACAGTACTAGTCCTTACAATGAGTGTAGCCCTTGGCTTAATAAAAGTAATATTCTTCCTTCTGGAGCCTCAAAAGGCATATGTGCTGAGGCTCTACAAATCTAATGAGCCAACAGCGCTAATTACAACAAAAAGAGTGAGAAAGTTTTTTATATTCAACTATATCGTTTCAACTTTGCATTCATTTTTTTTTCTTTTTACTTCAACTCTCTTTTCTGAAAAGACTATCATTAATTTAAAGCAGATTGAAATTTTTTATCAAACAAAATTTTCACCAAATAACATCTGATAAAGTAAGTGAGGGTAAGTTTTGTAATGCTCAGAAGAACAGGATTTCTTTAAAATCAACGAGAAGCCAAGATGGTGATGGACTAACAAATTATTTGTGAGCTCCTCCAAGTATTTTTCTTTCGATTTCTTGATCCAGGGTTTAGTTTAATTGGGTTTTAAATATTAGAGATTTTCAAAGCCCTGGAGCACATGTGAATAGCTTTTCTCAGTTTTGAACTGATGTGTTTGAACTGTTTGAAAGCTGTTGGAACATATGTCTCTCCTTTTTTTTTTGTCCGGGTTAAGAGGAGGGATGTCACTGGAACACTGAAGCCTGCTAAGTCTGGTGGATAACTATTTTAAATTTATTAAAGGCAATAACAAGAGAACTAGATTAAGCCCTGATACAACAAGGTCTGTTTAATAAGCATATGTGGGTGCAAGCCATAGCTACCCTTCCAGCATACCTTGAAACTTTTTTATTTCCAATTATGTATAGAGCCCGTTTCCCAACCAACTGTGGTGGTTGATACACAACCAACTAGATGGTCCGAACAAGTGAACAATGTTACCTCAGATGATTTGTGGAAATGTGATGAGCTGCAGCAGCTTCATTCTTCTATGCTAACAATGGGCCCAGAAAATATTTTTCTAGAACAGTATTGTAATATTGTGCAGATGCTTCAGGACCCTTTGACACCTAAACATTTTGGGGAAACCAAGTGCCCTCATTATAGATCTATGTCGTGGTTTGATAGGGATTGTGTCAAAGCCAGGAAAGCTCTTATTAGCACCTACAAACTTTACAGAAGAAATCCACAGTCGGTATCTTTTCAGGCCCTATCACTCCAGAAAAAGCAGTATAAACAACTGCTCAAATACAAAAAACAAAGTGCAGTAACTTTGGCATGGCAATGTCATGAGCCGGTCTCAAGAAATAAGTAGGGTAAAGTAGAGTAAGTTATGAGGTAATATATTTGCCACATATAAGCACAATAAAGATAATTTGAAGAAACCTGGGGGCCATTCGCATAGGGCTGCTTTAATGTGGTTCCTGTCAGTTCTTTCCTATTTTTTTCCATGCACCATTCAAGTCCATGTGGCGTGTACCACTCCCAGTGGTACCCACTAGTACTCCCAGTGGTACCTTATGGTGAAAATAAGTAGGCTTTTCTTAAAACCTCGTATGCACTCACCCCATGAAAGTGCAGGTGCATACAACGTTCCACAAGATCACCAAACAAATGTTTAAAAAAGAAAAGAGAGAAAAGTGAAGATTTAAGAAAAGCCTACCTATGTTCACCATAAAGTATCACTGGGAATCAGACAGACAGAGTCAGGAGGCTTTTCAAAAGGGGAAAAAAGGAGATACATTTTATTAAAAAGGAAAACAAAATGCACTGTGCGGGTGCATCTAATGACATTCTGCAAGATCACCAAGCCAATGTAAAAAAATAATAATGAAAAAAGTGAGGCTTCAAGAAAAGGCACACTATCAGCACGGCCTCTCCATACATCTCAGAAGAAACTTTAGTGTTCATTGGATATATCAAAGTATCCCAAAAAGCCACTATAAAAAGTCACTGTTTTAAACACAGAGATAATGTGGGCTAAGCTACAATGCACAGGGAACACAAATCCTGCATGGAGTGCTCTCCAATATCTCACACAGACTTCAATATAAATCCACCCAGTGTCTGAACACACACCTGCCCTTCCCATGATGAAGTAAAGTGAAATTGCCATCTGGAAATGGCCCAGGTCTAGGTCTGAGGCAGGGCAGAGCAGGCAGGAACTCCTCTGGAACTCCACAGTCCCAGTTGTAGCAGAATAGCAGAGGCCATGTTCTCTGCACAGAATCAATAGACAGCAGTTAGGATGAGGTTAGATCAGGCAAGGCAGGAATTGTGAAGTTTCCAGAGTAAAGCCAGGAAGAGTGCTAAGGAAACAAGTCCTACACAAACAACTGTGTAGACCAGGAAGAGGAAGTGTCTTAAATTTCCTTGAGAAGGACACCTCTTTCCAGAAGTTGCAAACAAAGTTTGCTGCTGAGTTCAACCGTTACTCTTACTCTTAAGAAGACCTACTAGGCCCCAGGTTCCTGGCAGCTAAGCAAGCACTTTTATGGCATTGGTGAAGGGCTCCATGAGCTTGGTCTTAACGGTGTGTTGGGGACTCTGAACTGGGTTCCCGGTGAGTCCTGGGGAGGCCAGGGGCTTCTGAAGCCTGGATGTGCTTGGGGAATCAGTGGCTGGGATGTGGCTGGGAGGATCCCCCGGGGGGCTGACTGGAGCTGAAGGTGGTGGCAGCCTAGCATTCTCCCCCAGGAGGGCTCAGTGAAGCATCAGGTGGGGAAGAGTCCAGCAGATCTGGTGGCAGGGGGGCCTGAAAGGGGGTCTTCCTCAGGGACAGGCACCAAGGCAGGTTCAGGATATTCTGCTGGAATGTCTTCCCCCTTTCCTCGTCCTCTGAGGGTTCCTCGGTCTCCTGGTGTGGTTAACACACCAGGAGACTGGGTTATTAGGGTGCTTCTGACAGGCAACAGCTATTTCAAGCAGTAAGAACCAAGAATTCAACAGAATTCTGGTGTATTACCGACCTAACAGGTGAATGTCTTGATTGGACTGCTGTATTCCAGCTGAGACCTGGGGGTGCTCACTTTTGAATGCACAGAAGATAAAGACCAGTTAACACATTCCAAAATTAGTTTTGGCCCCCTGCCTGATTGGCTTGCTGTTTCAGTTTCGAAAATTACTAAATTAATAGCTCAAATGAAATCTGTTAAGGCTGCAGGTATTGATTATATCCCTTCTGAGCTAATCTAGTCTAACATTGAATGGTAAGTTCCTGTTCTAGCATTTGTATTTACATTTATGATTGAACCACCAGTATCCCCAAGGATTAGGGCCTGGCTATTATTATTCTGATCTTCAAAAAGGGTCAGAAGGAGCACCCATCCAATTACCATCCAGTTAGCCTCCTGAGTGTCATTAGCAAATTATATGCTAAGTATTTATGCAGGAAATTAGAAGATTGGTTAGATCAGGAAAATATTTTGGCAGAGAAGTGGGCTGGTTTTAGACCGAACTGCTCCACAATGGATCAGGGCTAGTTTTACAATATTTGGATGATAAATATATTAGTAAGCCCAAATTGGCCTTTTGCTCAGCCTTTGTTTATTTCAGATATGCATTCAATCATATCTCTAGGGCACAGTAGAGGTAAGGCAGTTGTTGGAGTATACCATGGAGTCAAAAAGCGTTTCAGGAAAGGAGGCAGTAAGTGGGAAACAGGAGCAGAGAACAGATTCTATTCTGGTTCTGAATGAAATGGATTCTTCCAAAATGGGTAAGAAACACTCAAGATCATCTCCTGGGTTACAGAGACCTCAAAAATCAGCAAAACAGACCAGAATGACCTGCTATCTCTTAAAGAGACTGTTTGTGATTTAATTACTTTTGCTTCACCAAATAAATTTGATATATTGGATATGGAGGCAGCAGTGGCTACCACTCAGACAGAGGAAGAGGGGGTGAGGTGTAAAGAGGTTTTAAACTTCAAAACTGGTGCACCCCAGATGGAGAACCCCCACCCCCAGCTGGAGATGGTGCAACAAGGTGTACAGAATTGCCTTCTGGTTGATTACTTAGAGGAGCGCACCCGTTTAACCGCAAGAACTGTCCAATCAATTTTTGAACAAATATCATTAGTGTCATCTAAATCAGAGTACATTAAGTCTGCCTTTTAACAGTTCATGAAGAAACAACCGGAACACTGTTCTGTGCCTGCTGTGAAGAACTGCAAGGGAAATAAGAACTCCAATCCTGTAAGTACAGCAAAGTTATTTATGCTACCCAAGGCTCCTGTTATATGATGTTTGCAAAGAAAACAGGTCCTCCTACACATATCATTTTTGGAGGTCAACAGAGGCAAATGGAATTTGAAGAAAAAGTACTAGCTGATCCCGCACAGAGCATCTGTGTGCTTTTTGGGGCCGGTGGGTCCCCCTCCCCCCCCCAGACTGCCCCAGTCTCCCCTGCCCTCCCACCCCCTTCTGCACCGTTAGTGTGCTTTCCTCACAGTGCAGCTCCAGCAGCTGCCCGGGCTCCTCTCGGTGGCACAGCTCCACTGCCTGCCTCCTCTCACCAACACCAGGCGCGGTGAGGTTCTGCTGTGCGCCCAGCCGGGCTCCTCTCAGAGGTGCAGCTCTGCCACCCACCGCCCTCTGCCTCTTCGTGGCGGCCCATCTGCCCAGACCTGCCACCGCCTCCTCGCCGTGTCCAGGCCGGGCCCACACGGCTCTGCCACCTACCCATCCGGGCTCCTCTCAGCAGTGCGGCTCTGGTGCCCCACCCTCTGCGTCTTCATGGTGGCCCAGCTGCCGCCTCACCGCAGCCAGCCTGGACCCGCCGCCACTGCATCCAGCCTGGGCGGGGCCCACACGGCCCCGCCGCCCGCCTGCCCAGCCGGGCTCCTTTCGGCAGCATTGCTCCACCACCCACCGCCTCCTTCTCACCGCCTCCACTGCCTCCCTGCTGCCCGCTTTCTTTCTCCACTCCCAGCGACCAGGACTGGGCCTGGGCCTGCCTCCGCCTCCGCCGCCGCATCCCCACGCATTTCCGCCCACCACATACATTCGGCTGGCTTAGAGAATTAATTATATAGATTTGTCATTCCTTAAATCAGCTTCTAAGAACAGACGTTGGTCAAATTGACTTGAATGAGTGGGAGAGACTCCCTAATCAAATATTGTGGATGAGACTTCTGCTGACATTTGAGCAAACGATTATACCATCAATTTTATTAAAAATGAATAAGTTTGATGGTCTGCTTTTAAAATTACACCAATTTGTGTTTTTAGAGAAGAAATTATTAGCCAGAGCCAGGAAAGTGTAGATAGGAGTAAGCCAGTACAGGCTGTCCAGTACAGGCTCTTAGAGCCTGCTGGATGTTCACCAGAATTACCAGTATTCTCTCCCAGGCCTGACAAGCAGAACTTTAAAGTAACTCTTATCACAAATACACCAATGACACAGAATGGTTTACCAGAGCAAATACTTTTTAACCACTTAAATGAACAGTTGGTGTAACAGCAAGATCACATCATCTCCATTTTGGAGGGGCTCCAGGCAATTTTATTGAACATTCAAGTAACAGCAGAGCCTCTCAATACCCTTTTCTTGTAAAACATGACAGCCCAAATGGGAGGATAGAAAGGGCAGGGGGTCCCTTCTTCAGGTCCTATGGATGTCCTCAGTGTTATGGACCAAGATCTAGGTCCAAGATAAGAGAACACAGCTGAAAGAACCCAAGCTAATCTGCCTGGGGAGGTCTTGGGTTTGGAAAACTAACTAAGGAAGAGCAGCAATGCCCATGCTCTTGGAGCACCAAGGCAGCAAGGAATACCATCTGGACCATTTGCTGAAGAGGCACAACAAACATCACTGTCAGAGGAAGGATGCACCCATTGGCAGTTGCCTGAGATTCTCCAGGAACTGTTGGACCTACTTTTAAATGAAGTTTATAAGAAGGATCTTAAAGTTGGATTTGAGGATCAGATGTCGAGATTTGAGAAGGAGCTGTGTGAAAATGATGAAAAATTCATTTCTAAAATTTATAAGCTCTTGCTTTTGGAGGAGACAAGAGATGAAGTGGTTAAAACAACTATGCTAAAATGGGCTCAAGATGAAGGGTATAATATAGAAATGGTAGCCTGGGAAAAATTATGGAAAACTGACTTAAGGTTCACTGCATGTTATGTTTTAAAAGAAAATTATTATAAAATGATGTATAGGTGGTATTTGACACCTAAAAAACTGGCATTGATGTATAAAAATGTTTCAAACAAATGTTGGAAATGTGGACACTCTGAAGGCACTTTTTTTTGTATGTGGTGGTCTTGTAGGAAGGCTAAGGCCTTTTGGGACATGATATATAATGAGTTAAAGAAAATTTTCAAAATGACATTTCCTAAGAAGCCAGAATCCTTCCTGCTGGGAATAACACAAGGAGTGTTTTCTACAACTAACTTAACATTTTTTATGTACGCTACCATGGCGGTGTTATGAGCACCCCAAAATATTAATACGTATATAGAATATAGGCCTGTGTCTGATTTCATTTTATATTAAGAGTTCAATTAAATGCCTGAACTTGAGGTGAACATGATGCCCAGATCTCATGACTGCCTGGTAAATGATTTGTAGAGGCAGCGGTAATCTAGCATTGTCTATCAGTGTCTGTGGAAACTCACTGAGACAATGGGTCAGGCTTAATTACCAGTCTCACACTGCTGAAATTAACCTGCTGTCCAGTAATCCCCTTAACTCACTGACAGGATGCTTCTGCCATGTCCAAATGTGTTTATTAACTCGCCTCACACATGTGCCCCTTTTTGATGTTACTTTGAATATTCTTTTGTTATAAATACACACTAGATAGAGGTACACAAGAAATAATGTAATTGCTGTCTCACACAAATAGAACTCTCCCACTAACTCCTGACTTTTAACACCTTTTGGGACCAGGCTAGCACATCTGGGGGCCCATTTGCTCAGAGATGCAGATTTGCTTTGGGCTATGTCCCCTCCTCAAGATAGCACCTAACAGAAGATGAGATTGAGATCTCTCTGAACTGACCAAATATCCTGAGAGATTTTTGGTAATTAAAAGACAATATTCAGAGGATAGCAGAAATAAACACCTTTGTGATCCAGAAGACTCAAATGGACATCAAAGGATGGAACCACTATAAGAAGGAGTCTCTGGACATGGCAGATTAGCATCTTGTGCCTACAACAAGATCTCCTCACACGCCATCCCAGAGTTTGCTGCTAAGCCGCAGGGCAACAGCAGGAACTCTGTCCATGGACAGGAGCTGTCTGTGACTTCTATTGCACAGTGAGAAGTCAAGACATCCCCAGCCATGGCACCTTCACTCTCTGCCTTGCTCTGAGCAAACTGCCTGCTTGACCACCAGAAGCCAGACCATCGCTCTGTTGCTGTTCCCAGCTACAGTCTCTCCCCTTCAGCTGAAAAGATCTCCGCTCTCAAGTCTCTGATCCTGGTGAATATGCTGTCCCTACAAGCCTGGAATCCCTTCATCCCTTCCCCTTCTTCTCCCCCCCCCCCATCCTTTTCCTCTACTAATTCCTGAACCATGCCAGCCCTCAGCCTTCCTTCCCCCCCTTTTTCCGTCTGTATCTGAATTGTATTAGGCTCTAGGAAGATTTAATACACACACATATGGTAGTTAGGAACACTGGTTGTGGCTAGGATGTTCTGTTTACTAATACTGTTAGTAACATTGATAGAGTGTTCTGCTTTCTGCTAGATTATGTTGTTACTCTTTTTTACTCAATAAAGCCCATTGAATCTTGAGGATTGGTTTGATCTCCTTTCTTCCATGTGCCCAGATCCTACATGGTCACCATATAAAAGAACTTGGTCACTTGGTGACACTATGAGCCAGACCTAATTTTGTATACTAACTAATGAGCATATTTAGTATATAAATCAGGCCTGGATGGTAACAGTGGCCAGAATAATATATGTGCAGAAATGGAAGAATAATGAACTGCCCTCAAAAGAAGATTGGCTGATAAAATTTTTGGAATATGCGGAGATGGCAAAACTTACAGTACTGATAAGAGATCAAAATTTGGAATGCTTTAAAGAAGATTGGAAACCATTTTTATTATACTTAAAGAACTTTTGGATAAAGTTCTTTAAGTATAAAGGTATTTTGGATTTAAAAAAAGCTAATCATCTGCATAGAGCAATATTGATATGTGCTTATACACTAATTTAGGGGTGTGGAATTCAGATCTGTGCAAAAATGCAACTAAGGAATTGATGTAAAAATTAAACAAAAGGGGTGCAAGAATACATCCCTGTTTAACTCCCTCTTGTGCCCGCACAGGGCCAATGAGTTGCCCTTGTGTGCTACATCTAACTTGTATATGTGTATTATTATAAAGTATGAATTTAAGAAGGAACAGGCGCCTGTCTATTGAGGAGGCCTCAAGCTTTTCCCATAATCACTCCCTATAGATAAGAAGAACTTTATTTACAATCAGTGATCAGATACACAAAAGTCAAAAGCCAAACACCCCCCACCCCTGCCCCAATTAGGGATGTGCACAAAACCGGTTTGCCCGGTTCGGTTCGGATTCAAACCAGGTTCGAACCAGGAGGGGAACCAGACTGGACCAGTTTGGTCCGGCACCCCCTCAAACCCCCCATCCCCAGTAGGGATGTGCGGTTCGGTTCGGATCCGGACCGGTTCGTCCGAACCGGTCCGGATCCGGCGGCTCGATCCCGGACCGAATCGGGCCCTCCCGGGGACCGAGCCGGACCGAATTCGAGCCGGTTCGGTACCGAACCGGCTCGGGTTTCCCGAACCGGTTCGGGAATGAAATTGAGTCTCACTCAGTGTCTCTTTAAAGTGTGTCCTCCATTTTGTGTCTCCTTCCCGAAACTTTTGCTCCTCCTTGCATCCATTTTGTGATGCTATTTCCAGGCATTGTATTGGCTGCGCTATTGATCCTTGATTGGCCAGAATGAGTCCTTTGGTCTGGTAGGCTGCTTGGCTGTTGCACTGTTGAGAGCTGGCACCCTGTTGGCCGTGGGGGGAGTGCAAAGGTGGGGGCTCCCAAAGGAGGGAATTTCAAACCTATATAAACCCAAGCCTCTTCTCTGGAAACTTCTCTTGGCTGCAGTTGTGGGATCATCTCTGAGACCTGCTTGCCCTTTGCTGGCTGCTCTGGTGTCTCTGTGAGTCCTGACTGTGTCCTGTGTCTCTCTGTGTGTGCTCTGTCTAATCCTTTGTCCACCTGCCCTTTGTGACTCTCTGTGTGTCTCCTCTCTCTGTCTGTCTCTTGTCTGTATACTGTGTGTTACTTCACTTTACTTTCTTCTTAATTTCCCCCAATTTTCCCTGTTCCTTGCCTGTCTGCTTTTCTCCCCCCCTCCCCCCCTTTCCCTTCTCATCCTTTGGGCCTACCCTCCCCCTCCCCCACTCCCACCCACTGCATCCTCATTGCTTTAAATCTTCTTCCATTAATTATTGCTCTTTGTCCTGCCTTGTTGTTGTCCAACTTTTTGATTTTCACATTGCATTCCATTGGTTTCAGTTATATATTGCTTGCTGGTTTTGCTTAAATTGTACCATTTTGTTTGTTTCTGCTGACTGCTGCTGCCCTGCGAGTTGGTTCCCTGAATCCCTCCCCCCCACCCCCAGAGGATTCTGTTGTTGTTTCTTGTTGTCCCATATAATCAGTTTTGGTTCCCTGCTCCAAACTTGCCCCTCCAAGTCCAACCACACCCCACCCCAACCCCACCCCATCCAGCCTTCTCCCAAGTTTGCTGCTGCCAAACCGAGTCCAGTTTTCTTTGCTTGGTTCCACTTATTCATTTGCTATTATTAATTTGCAGCAATTGTGGTTTCATTGTCTCTGTTCACTTAGTGGCCCCCCTCAGAGTCTGTGTTTGGTTCCCCCTCCCCACACCCCCACACCCAAGTTTTTTCTGCTGGTTATAGTCTTTCTTTTAATTTTTTTTTTAAACTTCTGGCTTGTGTTCTCTTGATATATATTGCTTTATATATTTTGCTACCCTCCTCCTCCTCCTCCCCCCCCTGCCTGCCCCCCCCACCCTCCCTCCTCCCAGAACCTACCCTAGCCCAGGCCCAGCTCCTCCCCCAACCACCCCATCCAGCCTAATCGCTGCTGCTGCCCGAGTTGTTCCAGTTTCTCCTTTGCTGTTTGTTGTTGCCCCCCTCCCCTTCCCCCCAACACCCCTCTGCCACACACTAGCCCCCAACCACACACACCCTCTCTGCTCCCCCCACCCCACCTCTTTTTCTCCTTGCCCCTGACTCTCTCCACTCACCCCAGGCCCCCTGCCACACACTAGCCCCCAACCACACACACCCTCTCTGCTCCCCCCACCCCACCTCTTTTCCTCCTTGCCCCTGACTCTCTCCACTTACCCCAGGCCCCCTGCCACACACTAGCCCCAACCACACACACCCTCTCTGCTCCCCCCACCCCACCTCTTTTTCTCCTTGCCCCCGACTCTCTCCACTTACCCCAGGCCCCCTGCCACACACTAGCCCCCAACCACACACAGCCTCTCTGCTCCCCCCACCCCACCTCTTTTCCTCCTTGCCCCCGACTCTCTCCACTTACCCCAGGCCCCCTGCCACACACTAGCCCCAACCACACACACCCTCTCTGCTCCCCCCACCCCACCTCTTTTTCTCCTTGCCCCCGACTCTCTCCACTTACCCCAGGCCCCCTGCCACACACTAGCCCCCAACCACACACACCCTCTCTGCTCCCCCCACCCCACCTCTTTTCCTCCTTGCCCCCGACTCTCTCCACTTACCCCAGGCCCCCTGCCACACACTAGCCCCCAACCACACACAGCCTCTCTGCTCCCCCCACCCCACCTCTTTTCCTCCTTGCCCCCGACTCTCTCCACTTACCCCAGGCCCCCTGCCACACACTAGCCCCAACCACACACACCCTCTCTGCTCCCCCCACCCCACCTCTTTTTCTCCTTGCCCCCGACTCTCTCCACTTACCCCAGGCCCCCTGCCACACACTAGCCCCCAACCACACACACCCTCTCTGCTCCCCCCCACCCCACCTCTTTTTCTCCTTGCCCCCGACTCTCTCCACTTACCCCAGGCCCCCTGCCACACACTAGCCCCCAACCACACACACCCTCTCTGCTCCCCCCACCCCACCTCTTTTCCTCCTTGCCCCCGACTCTCTCCACTTACCCCAGGCCCCCTGCCACACACTAGCCCCCAACCACACACACCCTCTCTGCTCCCCCCACCTCTTTGGACCGCTGCTACTGCTGTGTCCTCCCCCCACACCTGAATCCCCCCTCCCTGCTGCGCTGCGCTTCTCCTCTCTCCTCTTTCTCTCTATCATCTCTCTTTCTCCTCTCTCTCTCTTTCTTTTCTCTCTCTCTCCTCTCTTTCTCTTTGTCCCTGCCCCCCCTCTCTTTTCTCTCTCTCTTAGTCTTTTCTCTCTCTGCTCCCCTTCACTTTCCACCTCCTCTCCCACAGCTGCAGCCGCACACAGTAGCCTACCCACCTGGCGGCTGCCATCGGTTTTTTTTTTTCTTTTTATAGTTTTTGGTTGATTTTGTCTCTGCTTGGGGGTGAGTTGAGCGACACAAATAGTGTTGTCTCCTCACTTCTGCCCCTCCATCGTTGTTGAACTACCCCGGTTGCCTGTGTGCCTCGTGCGGCCGCCCTGCTGTGTCTCAGCCCAGGGTGGCTGGCTGGCGGCGGCGAATCCGTGACCAGCAGTGAGTGGCAGGAGAAGGACCGGAAGAAGAGGGGTTAGTGCGTGTGCGATTGTGCACCTTTTGTTGCCCCTTTCTCTCCCTAGCTGGCGGTTTTAAATAGGGACACCCCTATTCTGAAATGCATTTGGGTGTGGGGAGGAGGGAGGGAACCTTGGAGAGGAGATGTACTGTTGTAAAACTTGTGTCTTCATGCCCATGCCCAGTAAAGAAATTGCTGCTGTGTGTTGCGTTGCATTGCATGCGTCTTGCAGGTGGTTTTTGAACAGGTGCCTTCCAGAGTGCTTCCTTGCCTCTGGGGCAGTCTGAGTGGGGTCCAGGGTTCTGATGCGATGCTGCCACTACATGCTGGGCCCATGCCATGCCAGAGTGCTTCCTTGCCTCTGGGGCAGTCTGAGTGGGGTCCTGGCTGGGCTCTGATGCTGCCACTACATGCTGGGCCCATGCCATGCCAGAGTGCTTCCTTGCCTCTGGGGCAGTCTGAGTGGGGTCCTGGCTGGGCTCTGATGCTGCCACTACATGCTGGGCCAATACACACGTATGATGATGATCATGATGTTCAATCCATGAGGCTGCCATCAAGTGTTTGCTGCTGCTTGCTTGCCATGGCATTGGGCAGGCAGAGTCACAGAGTGGGTGGGTTCAACCTCTGTGTTGGTGTGACTGGGTTCTGGTTTTGGTTGTGTGCAATTTAGAGTCACTAAATAGGCTGCATTGAGTTTGATGCTCCCCCCACAGGAGCATTACTTGAGAACCACCCCCCAGAACCCACACTTTGTGTTCCAGTTCACTAAATAAGGGTTTCCTCCTTTGATCTGCAGGTTCCCAAGCGTTGACTGCATCCCTCCCCCACCCCCGGTAGGTGCTGTGCCCTCCCCCCATCCACTCTCCCCCCCCCAAAAAGCTAAAAACTTGCCACCCACACCACAACTACTCCACCCAACTGCCCGTGCCACCCTCCCACACCGGGGTTCCACCCTTTAACCCCCTATTTTTCTAAAAAAAAACCCTCCCAGACCCATCTCCCCAATTGGCTTGGTGGTTGACTCCCAAATTCAAAAAGGACACCCTCCCCCTCACTTCGATTGGCTTCCCCCCCCATATCAAAAAGTCTTCCTTTTCCCCCAATTGGCTTCCTTTTTTGAAAACAAACTTCCCCCCCGCCGCCTCCAAATCAGCTGCCTTTTTTTTGGCCCCTAAGCCCCTCCAAATTATTTTTTTGACCCTGTCTGGCCTTCCTCCTAAAGTCTCCCTCCTTCTGACCTAGCAGCATGTCTGAGCGCCGTGTGGCGGGCAGGGCTCGCTCAAGGCTGGCAGGCAGAGGTGGGAGAGGCCAGGTGCGGGGTGCGCCTGCGGCACGGGGAGGGAGAGGACGCGGGGAGCCTGAGGACACCCCAGTTCTCCCCATTGGAGAATTCTTTGCTCCGGCCCCATCTTTGGTGCGCAGGATTCAGTTCCCCACGCCTGCTGCCGCCAATCGCGGCAGAGGCAGAGGCACTGTTAGGGCTGTGGCGGGTCCCTCCTCGCCGGCGGCACCAGGTGCTGCTGAGCTACCGCCAGTTGTTGAGGTGGAGGAGACTGTGGAGTTGGAAGAGCAGGTAGAGGGCGGTGAGGACCGTGCGGCTGGCAGCGATGCAGCCAGGTTCTCCCTCCCTCTGGGGCCCCTTCCCCCTATCCTTTCGCTGCTCAGTGGGGCCCCCCCTCGTGAAGCCCGACACTCTGGTGGGGAGCGGTCTGGCGAGGTGGTGGAGGAGAGGCCTGCCTCTCCGATGCCAGTTGAGCCGGGCCCTTCCTCCGCTGTGGAGGGCGGAAGGGGCGGGTTGGGTGGCAGCAGTGGGCAGGCAGCGGCGGCCGCCCCCCCCCCCCCTAGGACTGCAGCCACCCTGCGAGAAACGGCCTAGGACGGCGCCCAGGGCGCAGGAGGCCAAGGGCAGTGGTGCATGGGTGCATTTTGAGGTCCCTCAAGATGCCCCATTCCACGCCCGCTGTGTCCACTGCAGGATGCTTGTCAGCCGTGGAAGGGACCCTGCGCACCTGGGTACGACGCCTATGTGGAGACACCTAGAGCGTCACCACCCAGGTCTCAGGGGACAGGCTGGCAGCGCTAGTGCGCCTTGTGCATCTGCCACTAGGGCGGGCAGCGGCAGTGTGCCAGCCAGCAGGCAGGCTACACTGCCCGTCCAGCGGTGGACGCAGTCCTCGGGCAGCCAGCGTATTGTTCGCGTGGACCATCATCACCTCACCCGCCTCATAGGGGAGATGATTTCCACCGATGACCAGCCGTTTCAGGTGGTCGAGAACAACGGCTTCCGCCGTATTCTCCAATACCTGGCTCCCGAATACGTCATCCCCTCAAGGACGACGTTCAGCCGGAACGTGGTCCCCTCCCTGTACCGCCGGTGCAGGGAGCTCGTGTCGGCCGAGCTGCGTGCAGCTCCGGCCGGGACAAGCGTGCATTTCACGACTGACCTCTGGACCAGTGTCAGTGGGATGCACGCTTCTTTCCTGGCCCTCACTGCCCACTGGTGGGGACCGGAGAGTGAGGGGACCTCCGCGGCCGATGCTTCCGGGTCCGGCGCGGCTCCCGATGCACTACGGCACAGGTGGGCCGTCCTGCACGTGGAGACGATGGACACGAGGCACACCGCGGAGGAGGTGGCGGCCGTACTCGACCGCCAGATAGAGGAGTGGATTGGCGGGTGTCCACACCTCTCCCGCGGCTTCATTGTCACCGACAATGGAGCCAACGTTACCGCCGCTGTCGAGACAGTCATGGACTGTGTGAACATACGGTGTATGGCACACACGCTCCATCTGACCGTCAGGGACGCCCTTGGCCTTAAGGAGCTGAGGGCGTCCCAGGAGAAGGGGGCCCGCCCCATCGCAGGTGCTGTTGCTGCCACGGCTACGCTTGTGGATAAGTCCCGCAAGCTGGCCGTCCACTTCCACCGCAGCGAGAAGTCCAGGAGACTGCTTCGCCAGAAGCAGGATGACCTTGGCCTTCCTCGCCATCTCATCCCTACGGATGTGGAGACGCGGTGGAACTCCACCTTCCTCCTGTTCCAGCGCCTGTTGGAGCAGGAGAGAGCCCTTGTCGCCCTGGCGAGGGACGAGTCCTTGGATGTCTGCGACTTCTCGAACGCAGAGTGGAAGCAGATGTCCGAGGCGGTGTCGGCACTCGAGCCCTTCCGGCTTGCCACGAAGGGCTTGTGTGGCGACACCACTCCCTTGAGCCAGGCGCTGCCCACAGCTGTTGGTCTCGAGAAGCTGATGGGTGAACTCCATATCTCTCTGACCACGCCAGAGGGTCGTGCTCTGGCTGGGAGGCTGAGGTCTGGGGTTGACAAGCGGCTCCTTGATGTGCTGGGAGACAGGGAGGAGTATGTCCTCGCTTGTCTCTGTCACCCAGCCCTCAAGGGCAATGCCGTGAGTGCCGACGACTTGCCCAGGTGGAAGGGCATCCTGGTCGAGAAGGTTAGGGAGGAGGAGGCCGCTAGGGCCCGCAGAGACCAGGGTGTTGGTAGTGGTGCGGGGGCAGCCCTCGCGGCCCAACCCGCACCCAGCAGCAGCATGGGCGGCCAGCCGGCGTCAGCTTCCCCTTCCCCTCCCTCTTCCCAGTCCAGCAGCGCGGCATCCCAGGCGGCGCCATCGCAGCAGCCATTTGCTACCGACTCGAGATCCGCCCAGTGGTTTCAGCGGTTCTGCTATGGCGCCATGCCTGGTATGCGGGAGGCTCGACCTGCCAGGCCCCCCTCCAGTGCTGAGCAATGCGTTGCGCAGTACTTGGAGGAGCCTGTGGAGGGAGACGGCGTGGACTGCGCACAGTTCTGGGCGAGCCGCCGCCAAGTCTGGCCGGACCTGGCGGTGGTGGCTGTGCGCCTCCTCTCCTGCCCCCCAACCAGTGTCCAGAGCGAGCGGGTGTTTTCACGTGCCGGGGACGTGGTGACACCCTCTCGCTCCCGCTTGGACCCTGGTCTGGTGGAGCAGCTGGTCTTCCTTAAGGTGAACCTCCCCCTGTTGGGCTACCCCAAGCTGCAGTTTGAGACGGGCGAGTGATTACCGTGGGTTGCCCCATGGTTGGTCACCTGCCTGGCTCGAACTCTGTGCTTATCCCTACCCTCCCCCCTTCCACCTCTAGCTGAGCTGACGTGACAGATGCTGAGCCGTGCCAGCCAGTCGCAGCGTGTAGTGTGCCCACACAGAGATGCAGTTGTAGTAGTAGTTGTAGTGCTGCGACTGGCCAGATGTTTACAATGCCCACGCCCACCTAAAAAGAAACCCAATGCTGACCAGCACAGGCCCTTTATCTATCCACCTGTCAGCATTTGGGGACCTGGCGTGGGCACGGCACACCCCCCCAAAGTAGCACAGCCCACGGAGTACTAGACTTAGCGGCAGCGGCGGGTATACGTTCAAAAATGCAGTGTAGATATGTAAATACTGTATGTAAATAAACATGTAAATAATTTTTTCTTTAAAAACCCCATGTCAAAATCAAGCCTCAAAATTATGCAAAAGAAAGAAAAAAAGGTGACAAAGGGAGAACAAAATGATGAATGCCAAATGAATTGATTTTATTGAAAATGTCACCAGAAATCATGTGTGGGGGGCTTGGTTTACATGGAGAAGATGATTGGGTGATTTTTTGAAATGAAACGAATGAATTATTATCATCTTATGTTCATCTTGATTGTGGTCACTGTTGATGTTGGCTGATGGCAAAAAACCCAAAACCATCAGAATAGCAATGAACTGGCTGCCAACACAACATATTGATTGATAACTGTGCAGGGGGGGAATTGGGTCTGTGTGTGTGTGTGTGTGGTGCAGGCTCAGTCTGTCTCTTCCTGTTGTGTGTCTGTCTGTCTGTCTGTCTGTCTGTCTGTGTGAATGGATGCCTAGCACTGTCTCTGTGTGTGGATGCTTTCTGTGTGTAGTGTGGTGTGTGTCTGTCTACATGTTTTTTTTCCTCCCCCCCATGCCTCCCTCCATCCTTCCCCTCTCATCCTCTCCCCTTCCTCTTCACCACCTTCCATCCTCCCTCCCTTCCAGCCCACCACCGCCTCACCTGCCCCCAACCCCGGTCTGGCAGATGATGAGAGTCTGGTCTCTCCCACCGAAGCACACACGTGAGCACGTGTGTGCACAAATATGTGGCTGACCAACTCTGAGCCGGACCCTCCCCCCTTCAATCCCCTCTACATCCCTCTCCCCCTCCCCTTTCCTCCCCCCTGCCTCCCAGCCTCCCTCCCTGCCTCCCTCCCCCCTCCTAGCTAGCAGCGCACACATACACACACAAAACACCTGTGGTGGCAAACACCACCAGCACACATGCACTCACACTGGTGCCACCACCTCTGCCTTGGGCCTCTGTGTCCTTGAGCAGATATGTGGTGGTGGACCAGAGAAGCATTTCTTTCCAGCAAGGCAAAAGGCATGCACTCACTGCACACGCACACACACACACACACGAAGAGGTGAAGACGAGAAGAGGCAACTTCTAGAACCAGCAGCAGCAGGTGAGTGTCGTGTAATTGTGTTGCTTCCCAAGGCCACTGCCCATGCTCAATGCTCAGTCTGCTGAAACTAAAGAACTAGCTACAATCACCCTTCCTCACATGCAGCTCAGCTCAGCTCAGCTCAGCTGCACAGCACACTGACTAACTAGACACTACAGCTGGTGGTAGAAAAAACAGAAGTCTAGATTCTAGAAGATGTCCTGGTGGATTTTAAACTTTCAAATCTGTGCTAGGATTGCCTCGCCCGCCTCCTCCTCCTCCTCCTCCTCCTCCTGCCTGTAATTGTGCCCTCTCCCCTTGCAGTTGCGCCGTCGTGATGGGTTGGTGATGTGCGTGCGCCGTCTACTTGTTAGCTCTCTCCTCCTCATGTTGGCTGGGCTTGCCAGGCACTGGCTGGCAGCAGCTGTTGGCTGTGTGCTAGGCTCAGGCTGTGGCGCGCGTGACTGGACTGGGAATGTTATTGTAGCGGCAACACTGGTTGTGGTGGTAGCAGTAGTAGCTGTTGTTGTTGCTGGGCTGGTGGCTGCTGGCCTGTGCTGACTCTGCGCACTTGGTCTGGTCTGGTCTGGTCATTGGGATGCAGATGTAGGGTGTGTGTGCATCATCCATGGGGAGCATCAGAGCAGAGCAGAGCAGGTTGGCTGGCTTCTGTCTGTCGGGCCTAGTCAGTGGCAGGCACTGAGTGAGGCGGTGGTTCCTTTGGGCATCACGTCACCCATCATGCAGAGCGGCAGGTCTGCTGCTCTGCTTCTCCGCCTCCTGCTTCTTCTCTGTGTGTGCTGCTCTTGTGCTTAGTGTGCTGCTCCGCTGCTGCTGCTGTGCTGGCAGGCAGCACAGCAGTGGCCTTTTTGTTAGATCAGAGAGTGGGTGTTGTCTCTCTGAGTGTCCTCCTCTTACTTGCTTGGATAGGAGTGGTGGTAGTAGGTAGGCATTAAGATGGACTGACTAGGTGTTACGTGTTAGGGCGCCCAGAGAGAGGGGCCAAAAAGATGGGGTGGCAATTGTTGGGTTGCTCCTAGTATTATTGGTGAATTTCTGAAGAAAAAATTTTTTTCCATTGGCTAGAATGGGGGTTCGGGGCTGCCCCAGACCCGCCTCTGTGGGGTGGCAGCACCGCCAAAGTGGGTCCGGGGCCATGGCAAAAATGCCCTCAGTCCCTCCCAGCAATCCCCGTAGAGATAGGAGTGATGGTTCTGTTGTTTTTCTGAGGTGTTCTGAGTGAGTGTGGATTCTGTGATAGCAAATGAGAGTGGATTCATGGTGTCTCATTGGAAATCTCATAAGCTATCATAGAATCTACACTCAGAATACCTCAGAAAAACAACAGAACCATCACTCCTATCTCTACGGGGATTGCTGGGAGGGACTGAGGGCATTTTTGCCATGGCCCCGGACCCACTTTGGGGGTGCTGCCACCCCACAGAGGTGGGTCTGGGGCAGCCCCGAACCCCCATTCTAGCCAATGGGAAAAAAATTTTCTTCAGAAATTCACCAATAATACTAGGAGCCACCAATTGCCTTGGGATTTTTGGGGTGGAGGACACCCATGGGTGGCTACCACCCACCCCAGCTTTTTTGCCCCTAAGGGCTCCACATTGTGAGTTATGGGCAAAAAAATTTTTTTTGAAAAAAATTTGTAAAAAATCAGAGGAAGGTCCAATCGACTTGAAATTTGGGTGGCAGGTAGAACACAATGTCCCCTTCAAAACCAGCCACTTTTTGTGATCCGAACCAGTTCGGTTCGGATCCGAACCGGTTCGAAACCGAACCGGACCGGGGGGGTGGTCTGGCAAAACCAAAACCGAACCACCCCGGTCCGGTCCGGACCCGGTTCGGACCCAAACCGAACCGGGAGAACCGGTTTTATGCACATCCCTAATCCCCAGTTCGGGTTGGTCCAGTGGGGAGGTTGTAAATTTTTAAAATTTTAAGAACTTACCCCTTCTGGGGGTAAACTTACCCCCTTCAGCCACAATTTGGCCTTTCCTCCTTGGCGTGACAGCCATTTTGGAAGCTGCCACACCTGCACAATCGGCTTCTGCATGGCCTGGCATGACCCAGGCCATGCAGAGGCCTATTGTGCAGGTGCAGAAGCCTCCAAAATGGTCACTGCACCAAGGGGAAAGGCATGACCCAGACCAACCAGGCCTGACATGACCCAGGCCACGCACAAATCTATTGTGCAGGTGTGGAGGCCTCCAAAATGGCCACAGTGCCAAGGGGAAAGGCTGAAGCACAGCTGAAGAGATGGCATAAGGGAGGCCATTATGGGGAGGGGAAACCTCCATGCCCAGAGGGGGTACGTTTAAAAAAAAAATCAAGAACTTGCGAACCCCTGGGGGGGTTCAGTCCAGGGTCGGACTGAACAGGTGGTTTGGTTTGACCCTGAACAGTCGAACTGAACTGGTTTGACGTTGAACACCTTTGACGTCGAACCTGTTCGCACATCCCTAATTTTGATAACACCTGAGAATGTTGATATAGAAAATTAGTGTTCAGGTATAGATATAGTGAGTAGATATATAAGGAACATCTGATCCAAACTGCCCAAAGGAGTATTGTAGCTATTTTGAAGGGTTTTTTTAGATCCAATGGAGGGCAGTTTATTCCAGCAGCCTTGAAACATTTTGAGGGCAAGATAGTGTCACAATTACTATTTGGCACAAAACTTGGCCATATGTTTGTTTGTTTGTTTGTTTGTTTATTAAGAGGTTTAATATACCACCCAATCCACAAACTCTGGGTGGTGTACAGGCAAGAAAAGCATCCGAGATTTAAAATTTTAAAGAGAGAGAGAGAGAGAGAGAGAGATTTAAAGGGCAAATGCCTGTTAACTCAGCCTCTTTGGAAGCCATTCAAACTAAATTTCTGAGGGCAGTATTTCAGGTGGCCAGACATATCCCAAACGCTATCCTCCAACTGGAGGCAGGGTTGTGCAAATTTGAAACTAGAAGGTGGATTTCCATCTGTAATTACTAGTTTAAACTAAAATTCCTCCCTTTAGGATTAGCACCATTAACACTGAATGATGAGCTTAGCTCTGGCTAGAAGCAAGCATTACACAATAAATTTAGCTCTCATGGAGATTTTTCACACTATGCTTTTACTGCGAATCCCCAGCAAAAGGGAGTGTGTGTGCTCGCACATTGGCCAGATGTACCCCAAAGTCCATGTGAGATCTTTGGGAGCACTTCACATAGAATTTGGACTCTCCCTTTTGAATTTCACTTCATCCCGATTGATGTCCAAGTTTTTTAAGTCCTGTATTTTAGCAAGTTTTTCTGGATAAACTGGGAGTGGTCGCCAGCTCTCCAAAGGTTTTTAGGAAAAGGCTGCTGCCTAAGTGGGGAGTGGTAGGGCCTGCCTGAAAACATCCCTGTAGGGATTCCTCCTCCACAAAGCAAGGCTGAAGGTTGTTTCTCCTCCTCCTTCTGCCCACTTTCTTCCTTGAAGAAAGCAAAGTAAAAGAACAAACCCTGCCAGAACATTTGCCACACCTCTTCCTCCTCCCTTCTGTCAGTTTTATAAAGGAATTCCAGAGAAGCTGCCAAGCCTTCAACTCCCCCCACCCTTCATCAAACTCTACAGTGTTCAAACAAGCGGGCAGAACAAAGTAAAAGAAAAAGAATGTGAGAAACAAAGCTGGGGGACGCCAAGCACAGGGCTATTATTATTACATTTCCATGAGCTGGGAGCACCACCACCATGATTATTATTCAAAATGGCTTCACTCATTCAAAGTGACTTCTTCTCTTCACTTATTCAAAGTGGCTTCATCAAGAGCAAAAAGCCACATATGAAAAAGCTCCAGTTCTCACAACAGCCCTTTTGATCAAAGTGGTGTAGTGACCAGCCCCTCCTCTCCCCTAAAGAGTTAATTGGAAGTGAACCCTGTCCTGACTGGCAGGCTGCTGAACTCCAGGGGTCAGCCAATCAGCACGTCAGGTGTGTGGGACCTAGAGAGCCATGAGGAGGAAGAGAAGAGTTTCTTTGTTAGAAGGAAGCAGGATGGGGGTGAGGGCAGAATGTGTGACCATGGAGGATGGCTGTGGAAGGAACTGTTGATCCTTGAGAGACAGGATTGCAGGAAGCTTGATTCTCATCAGATGGTGGATGAGTTTTCAAGGAAAGGGTGATTCAGCCTAGGGAACAGTTTGTTAGTCAGATGTTGCATTAGAAACTTGTATTTCTTTTGTGTGCTTTGTAAATCCCCAATATTGAAGGTGCTTTTGTATTTTCTTACATCCATGTTCTTTGCAAATGGGTAACTACGATTTTTAAAGTGTGCCACCCCAACATCATCTGGGGTGCTTTTTGAAGTGTTCTTGTAACCTAATGAGTATTTCTTTTACTTGTAACTAAAAGCTGAGAGAGCCTCAGACCAAAGCAGTCTGTAGCATTTGAATATATGTATTTTTGTTCTTTGCATTTTGCAAGTCTCTCTGAATGGATTTTTAACTCAGGAAAGGGAGAGGCGGGAAGGGGGTTTCTCTGGTGTAACATGCCCGATACATTCAGCCACTACCAGTTTTCTCACCACATGCAAGCTTGCACGGGGAAGGTTTTTGTATACTTTTCCAATAGCAAAAGGAGGAGAGTTTTCCATGGGATTTCCACCTAAGCCCAGCGAAGGCGTGTGTGTGTGTATATGTGTGTGTGTGTGTGTGTGTGTGTGTGTGTGTGTGTGTGTGTGTTAAACTGTTGATAATAGGGTGGTGGTGGCAGGCTAGATCCTTCCAAGATTATTGGAAAGTTTTGGGAGAAGCCTTTGCTCTGAAAGCATATAGGGGATGACTCCGCATTTTTCTCCCCCTCATGTGGGCTTGTTCTAAGACGAAGGCTTGTAATCTGCTAAAAGTGGGTTTGAGCAAGTAAAGGCAATAATTAAACAGCTTCTGACCGCCAGAATGATTTGGTTAAATCCCCTATGGCGATCACAAGTGTTCTTGTAAAGCAGGAGTTGTTGAAACTATTGAACATGTATTATTGTATTGTTCATTTTACCATGCCTCATGAAGTGAATTTCTACTCCCTTTACTACACAAATTTCCAGGGCATTCATATGAATTCTATGTTTCTTGGTTACTGTCAGATCAATATACAGGATCACTTATAAAGTCACTAAGTTCTGTGCTGCTGCACATAAGTCACAAATGCAATTGGTTATAGGCACTCCTGATATATAACTACAATGGACAAGATTTCAATAGTTTTATCTTATATGTATTAGTGTAACATACTCTTATTTTAAATATGATATTCTGTATCAAACTGGTCACTGACTGCAATAAAGTGATTTTATTTGATATATCAGCAACACTAAAAATGGCCAATTGTTCTGTATTTGTACCAGTGGAGAGTTTGGAATTTATTGTATTTATTGTCTTTGTTTTGCTGGTCTAAGACCGTAAATAAAACTTACTTAAAAATCTTTATGTTGAATTTTCCCTTTTAGATAATATGTGAGTAGAATTATGCAATGCTTGGAAGTGCAGATTTCTTTAAAATCATTATAATAAATGTTACCTTCAAGGCAAGTCTTCTATGCTATATTCTACTTTACCAGTAAAATGGTGGGATTATTGTTGTTATATATAACTCTTTCAACAAGAAGTTCTCAAAGTTGTTTATAATGCAAAAAGTTTGAGAAAATGGTTCCCTGTACCAAAAGGGCTCACAATCTAAAAATCACAGAGAGAGGGAGCGAGAGAGTGCACAACAGGCTTTGTTGAGATGCTGGACTCGGCTGAATTGGGACAGTTGCTTCCCACTGCTAAACAGAACAGAGTCATTTGTTTTAAAAAGGTTCTTCTTACCCAGTTAACAATGTTCAGCATGTGCTCCCCACTTACTTAAACAGCAAAGGGTCTAGGGGTACCTTCCTTTTAAAGGACCCGTTTCTTTAACTTAAAGAACCAGTTTCCTTTACATTCTTATTTTTTTTTAAATCAAGGTTAAAATAATGAAAAATGATCCAAGACCTTTGAAATAAAAAGTAATTTCAAAATTTTTGCCTCATTCTGATTCTTTTAGATGCATGTACTAGCTGGATGTGGATGCAGGCAAGAAAAGGCACTGGGTATGTTTGCAAAGCTGTTGCTTATGGGGATAGAATAGATGATGCTTTAGAACTAGCACTGATTGTTTGTCCATGTGCCTGCTTGCTCCCTCCTGTTCAGTCTGTGTATTTGACTATAAAAACAAGTCTCAGGGTACTCTTTCCTCACAAGGAAACTGGTCCTTTGAAAAGAAGATCCCCTTAGAACTTTTTGCTGTTTGAGTAAGTAGGGAATATATGTTGATATTAACCCCTATGCCCTGCTAATGTTGTCGCTGCCCCACTGCCTACAATTTAAAGGTAAAAAAGACATTGTCCTTTCTCCCCCCACCTTAGCTTAGGGAATCCCCCTGTACTTGTAAAGGGGAATCCTCACTGGATTTCCCTTTACAAGTATACACACACACACTCACACACACACACACACACACACACACACACACACACACACACACCACCCCCGAGCCAACCTGCGAGCTGGTACTTCGAACTGTGGGTCGGTCTGGTTTGATCTCAGACCAGCACCCCCTTTGGGGGGCCAGTCCAGTTCAAACTCAGACTGCCCAAACCGAGCCGGCTCGATGACAAGTCCAGCTTGAAGTGAGGTGGCTCACACATCCCTAATGGAAAATGAATCACATCATTTGGCTCTGATAGCAATTACCTTTCCTTCTTCCTCATTTTTTAATGGGAAAAATATTCATTTCCCTTTACATAGAATTTCTGTTATCTAACCTACCCCACAGGCAAAAAGGATCTACTGTGACAGTCTCATGCTTACAGCCAAATGCCAGATGACAACTGGTGCTCTCATACTAGTGCTAGGATCTGACCTTAGATTCTAGTGCTCACCCATGTGCCTCTACTGTTAGCATAATTATACAGTAGCCATATAATTCACAATACCTGCAGAACAGAAGCCAATAAAAACTGATTAATATTACAATTAAAATGGCAGCATAGGAAAACATTTCAAAAACATCCTCATATAGGAACAGCAACTGCAGCGTTGGTTAACCTTTTTACATTTTATTGATGCCAAAGGACCTGCATGTACAAGATCTGAAATGTTGAAAACTATTTTAATTTTACAATTGTTTTCAAAAATATTCTAAATTGATTGTTAAGTAATAATAATTGGTTGTTAAGTAGTAATGAGTAATAAAAACTGAGTCTGTTTGTTTAACTTTGTACCTTTTGCAAAAATTAAAAATAAGAAGTGTAGGGGGGAAATTAAGGTCAGATCAAAATCAGTACCTGTAGCTGACTGAGCCAAAAATCCTCAAAGCTGGTACTGGAATCAGTAGCTTAGAGATCCTTTTAAAAGCTTGGGAGAAAAATGGGCTAAAGGAGCCCAGCTGTTATGGATGCCAGAAGTATATGAAATATAGGCCTGTGTCTGATTTCATTTTATATTAAGAGTTCAATTAAATGCCTGGACTCAAGGTAAACTGATGCCCAGGTCAACTGCTCTGTGAGCAGGAGGCAATCCAGCATTGTATTGTAAAAATGGATATGCAAGGAAACACAAAGGCTTGGCCTGAACTACTCATATGCTAAAATGTGGCTCATAATGTCTGTGGAGAGGCCAGAGGCTGAGTTCCTCTCCTGTTACAAGAGATCCATGCTAATCCTTGCCAACGATTAACGCAATTGCTCTCTATAGAGATTCAACATAGCTAAATGGATACAAAGAAAATGCCTGCAGACTTTAATTCTTACCTCACTGATGCCACAAATGTATTGAACGTCTCACACATGTATACCTTCTCATGTTAAATATTCTCTTGCTATAATTACACACTAGATAGAGGTACACAAGAAATAATGGAATTGCTGTCTCACACAGATGGAACTAATTTTCTCACTAACTCTTGACTTTTAACACCTTTTGGGGGAAGATGCAATTTGCAGCTCTGAGATGCAGATTTGCCTTGGGCAATGTTCCCCCTCCCTTCTGAGCGCACAGTTTTCAGAAGATGAGATTGAGATCTCTCTGGACTGGCCAATATCCTGAATAATTAAAAAAAGACACTGTCCAGAAGGTAGCAGCGAGTTGTCACCTTCTTGAGGACCCAGGAAAAGATGAGATTTGAATAGATTCTATTCAAAGATCAAAGGAAAATACACTATAAAGAGTGAGGCCACTAGACAGAGAGGCAGCAGTTCTGTGCCTACGGGCAATCTGCTCACACGCCTTCCCAGAGTTTGCTGCTAAACCGCAAGGCAACAAGCAGGAACTCTGCCCATGGACAGAGGCTGTCTGTGACTTCTACTGCGCAGTGAGAAAGTCAAGACTCCCCAGCCATGGTGCCCTGGCTTTCAGCCGTGATTTGAGCACTGCAACAACTCCTGTCTCCTGCCAAAGGCCTGGCTTCTTCAACTGAAAAGATCTCCCGCTCTCAAGTCTCTGATCCTGGTAAATATGCTGCTCCTACAAGCCTGGAATGCCCTCACCCCTTCCCCTTCTCCTGCCTCCTTCTCCCCCCATTTTCCTCTACTAATCTGATCCCCCAAACCATACCAGCCCTCACCCTCCCCCCCCTTTTCTGCCTGTATCTGAATTATATTAGGCTCTAGGAAGATTTAATTGCACACACATATGGTAGTTAGGATGTGATTAGGATGTTCTGCTTAAATACTGTTGCTGATATTGATAGAGGGTTCTGTTTTCTGCTTTGCTAGATTATGTTGTTAGTCTTTTATACTCAATAAAGCCCATTGAATCTTTGAGGAATGGTTTGATCTCCTTTCTGCCATGCGCCCAGATCATACATGGTCACTAATATAAAAGAACTTGGTCATGAGCCAGACCTAATTTTGTATACTAGCTAATGAGCATATTTAGTATATAAATCAGGCCTGGATGGTAACACAGCCCAGTTTTCTACTATCATGAGAACCACCAGGCTCGTGGGTGAGCCCGATGGTTCTCTGGTGGCTAGCCTGCCAAAGTAGCCCTTCCCTTAAATGGGTTTAGAGGAGCAAGCAGTCCGCTAACCAAGTTTCCCCAGTCGTGAGACACAATTGCAAGACACCATAGCATGACTTCACACCATAGCGACTCATGAGAAGACCCCACCGGAAGGCTAAAATGAGCCTCCCAGTGTCAGGGGGTCTCCCCAGGATGTCCCATGCACTCACATGGGGCATCCTGGAACTTCCAGGGGCTGGGTAGCCCCCGATCCCTGCAGCCCCTACCAGCTCCGTGACGGAGCTGATAGTCATGTGGGCGGTTGATTTGGCCACCCAGAAACGAGCAGCTGCTTGTCTGTGGGGAGAGCAGGCTAAGCCCACTCTTCCCACAGAACCCTCCCAGGGTCAACACACGGATCATGTGTAGAGTCTCATGAAGTGATCCATTCAGCAGGATCTTAGATGTATACAGTTTGTGTGCATGTAGACTCTGTTTAGACAGCCCACTGGACTGGGCCGGCTGCACTTTCCTGCTCCAATATGCATTCAGACACCCTAGAATGGCCATCTGAAAAGGACTACATGTAAAAGCACAGAAATGGATATATAGATTTGTACTAGATTCTGGCTGAATGTTTATATTTCCTTACCTCATTCTAGCTGACATGAGGCTGTCTGGTTTACACAGCCAGTCAAGCAGAAATCCAATGTCAGCTTTGGGACATAGAAGTATATAGAAGCCATAAAAATCACAGGCAATGAGGCAAGTCAACATGATGGAGAAAGGGGTAGGAGACGCCTCCTATACTAGTTCAGGATCTGTGGGCACACAGGTCACCTGTCAGTTAAAGACAAGGTTGGAAGTGCCATCTGCGACAGGGTGCTCATCAGCAGCTGCATTGGAGGGCTTTTCCTCCTACCTCATTAAAGACCTGGGTACAACTACTGGGGAGGAGGGAGCCCTCTTGTCCAGCTGCTGCTGGGCACATGGTCACAGATGGCACTTCTGACCTTGTTTTTAACTGACAATCAGCAAACAGAAGCCTGCACAGCTCCTGAACTAGGGTAGGAGGCATCTCCTACTTTCTTCATCATGTCAAGTATCCTATTACATACCTGAGAACAGTTTAGTAGCCATGTGCAGGACTAACAGGAGCACTCCACCTAATCATAAAAACATAACAGCCCTGCTGGATCAAGCCCAAAGCCTATCTAATCCAGCATCCTGTTTCACAGAGTGGCCAATCAGATACCTCCGAGAAGCCCACAGGCAAGAGCTGAGGGCATGTCCTCTCTCCTGCTATTGCTCCCCTGAAACTGGTATTTAACTGGTATCTGAATAGTCCTATCTCCAGTGCTGTCATTCTTCCAGATGATACCAAACTATTTAGGGTAGTGAGATCCAAAACAGATTATAAGGAGCTCCAAAAGGATCTCTCCAAACTGGATGAGTGGGCGACAAAATGGCAAATGTGTTTCAATGTAGTCAAGTGTAAAGTGATGCACATTGGGATGAAAAAAACCCCAACTTTACATATATGCTGATGAGATCTGAGCTGTTGGTGATTGAGCAGGAGAGGGATCTTGGGGTCGTGGTGAACAGCTCGTTGAAAATGTCGACTCAATGTGCGCCAGCTGTGAAAAAGGCCAATTCCATGCTAGGGATCATTGGGAAGGGAATTGAAAATAAAATGGCTAATATTATAATGCCCTTATACAAATCTATGGTGCGGCTACACTTGGAGTACTGTGTACAATTCTGGTCACCATATCTAAAATACAACATCTGTTGTAAACCACCCAGAGACATAAGTTTTGGGCAGTATAAAAATATGTAGAATAAAATAATAAAATAAAATAAGGACATTGTAGAACTGGAAAAGGTGCAGAAGGGGGCAACCAAGATGATCAGGGGTTGGGATGAGGCTGAAGCGTTCCAGCGCCTCTTTGAAGAGGCACTGAAATGCTTCAGCTCCCTGGCGCCAAAACTTTTTGGCACGGGGTTCTTTTAAGAGGAGGCGGGCAGGGCCTAACTGCCCATCCTCCAAGCCCCTGCTGGCCCACTGTGGTGCTATTGTTATGGAAAGACTTCTGTGCAAGCAGCAGCTTGTTCTGCTTGCTCCTCTAAAATGCCATGCTGTGGTGATGGAATGTGTCCCCGGCATCCCTCACATGGTGTCGGCATGTAAATGCAGGGCCAGCAGCAGCATGCTGATTCCACAAATAGCATCGATGCATGTGCCAATGCCACGCGAGAGATGCTGGGAACACATCTCATCACTGCAGTGTGGCATTTTTAGAGGAGCAAGCAGCACAAGCTGCCGCTTGCATGGAAGTTCTTCCACAACAATTGTGCCGCGGCGGGCTGGCAGGGACTTGGAGGATGGGCAGGTAGGACCTGCCTGGCTCCTCTTAAGGGAAACCTGTGCCACCCTTTGATGTACACTGAAGCAATTCAGTGCACATCCCTAAACAGGGGCCTAGAGCATCTTTCTTATGAGGCAAGGCTACAACATTTGGCACTTTCTAGTTTAGCTTAGAAAGAAGATGACTGCAGGGAGACATGATAAAGGTCTATAAAATCATATTGTGAGAACAGCCTTAATGTGTAGCTTGACTCTTAGGTGACTCATGATGTTGGATAGTCACAGCTCATCATTCATTTCAGTGAATTCCATTTCTTTCATCACTGTATGTGTACAATGAGGCAGTTTAAGACGTAAAATCATCATGACCCACAGTTGTACAAACATTCCAACAGAAAGCAGGTGGACAAACACATGCATGGGCAATAATGGAGTTTATGTTGAACTCCAGTGCCAGGGAGCCTGGCCACCGTGTTCTCCCTGGGCTTCCTGTTTACAGAGAAACAGTCATTTGTCCACTACATTCATACACATAGGCACAGTGTTACCCTCAAGGATAGTAGTACGCAGCAGCTGCAGCAGGAGAAACAGTTGTGAGATGGCAGCAGATTGGAGCAATAGAGGTAGTAAGGAGTAATGAAATCCTTTCAGCGATTTTTGCAGTGCTCTTGCTGCAATATATTGTATATAGTTTTCCTCTCAGGCAGTCATAGTACTTGATAGATAAAACTTGTTACACCCACTCTTCCTCCTCAAGTTGGATTTAATTCTGCAGTTGACTTAATTAAGCAGAGACTTTGGGTTATTGTCTTTTAGGATCTCTCTGCTCACCCACTTATAGGCTGTTCGCCTTGCTCCCTAACCATTGTGTATGGCAATTATTTTAATCTAACTGCCTACCTTCGGAATCTGTATGCAGCCAAATATCATAATGCTTTCATCTTGCTCAGATTTAATTTCTTGCCCTCTCAGGTCTTTGCAGGAGATATGCTGTTGCTTCACTGCCCCGATGAAATAACTAAGAGGTGAAACCAGCAGGAGATGGGCTCCTGTTCTGTAATTTCTATTGTGGAGTGCACCAACAAATAATAGCTCCTTTATTAGCTGCCCAGACAGGTAGATCTGCCAAATTTTTTGTAAAATATTTGTTGACAGATAAAAGTCCTAGAGTGTCAGCTGTGGCAAAGTTTCAGTCAGTGCCACAGAAGACCAGGAAGAAGTTGGGGGGTTCATTCTGAAAGGATTGAACTGGTGCAGGTTCTTTTGGGTCATGTTGCTTTTTCCTGATTACTTGTTTTCTGTTAGATATTGTGATTTTATATAGTAATCAAAATTATTCTATTTTCTTTTCATTTCATTCCAGACCTGTTGACCATAAGAAAATAACATAAAGAAAAATCAAAATACAGTTTTAATTACCTAACATTACAATCAGGTTCCTCCTAGCATGTGGGAAAGGATGGTAGAAAAATATGCATATATACATCCGCTTTCCTCCTTTGTGAACAGAAAATGTTTGGATATTATGCTACAATTTGACAGTTGAAAAATAAAATGTATCCTATATTGGATGTCTCCCAGTTTCAGCCACCTTGAGCAACAAAAAAAGTATTTCCCAGCGTATTTTAACTGTTGTCAGAAGTTTACATTCTTAAAACTTCCTAAGAGGAAACAGAATGCAATTGTCTCTATAGATAAATATTTTCCTTAGGGATTTTCCACAGCAATTTCTATTGCTTAATATTGCTTGCTTTCATTGTCATATGAAAATAAATGGAAACACAGACATTTGAATTTTAAAAAGTCACTTTTAAGTACACTGAGGTCAGCAGCAGCTCTTACACCATACAAGAGCACTAAGAGGAAAAACATATAACATACGGAGCAGTCATTACAGACACTGGGGTGTCTCACTCACTATGACATGCAGCTAGAAACAACTCAAAAGCAAGCTAACATACATAACAAAACAGAGAAAAGCCTAGAAAAGTGGCTACACAGTCAACTGGTAAAGCCCTGGCTCATAAAGTCTATAACAAAAGATGTTCATCAACATCAATAATGCTCCATAATTTCATTGTAATCAACAATTAAGGTCTTATTTCAACTGGTAATAGGCAGTGTCCTGCTGACAGTATAGTTGTGCCAACCCAAACCTACAATAGGCAACAAGAATTGCTATTATTTTCATCAAAACAAAATTCTCTTGCATTGGTGGTTTTATATGTAATGCCTGCACACTGGAGGGCTCCCCATGCTTAGAAGATAGATATCTCCCCAATGGAGACCAAAACCTGGAATCTCATTCAGAAATGCAAACCAAAAACTAGTCATTTAGTCAAAGCAGGTACACAAATATTTAAAATTATGCAAGATCAGAGTGGGACGAGGCTATTTTAACACTTTTAGGGCATTGTATAAATCTGTCTGAAGGTTGTTCAACTTCAAGCAAAGTGCTTATGTGCATCACAGTTCAAGAAAGGAAGGAAACTTTATTTTGACCATAGTCCACTTACTCTTGAGAAGCCTTGTTCATTTAAATAAGGCTCTTCTGGAGTAAATGGGTTGTGATGGTATCAGATTTATGTAATGCTCTGTAGGCAACTGTCTCCCTAAACAAGGCTTGAGCACTTTATAACCCTGGGAGGGAGGGAGAGGGAAAGAGAGAGATCACATCATCATAACTTCCCACGGAACCTGTCTTGTTAAATGCTTGTTATGTTTTGATCTTGATTTTCAAGTTGGAGTTATATTTGTCCAAATATAATCATCAAAAGGCTGGAGACCAATGAAGGCAATTCAAGGAAACAGTAACGTCATTTTCCCTACCTGATGCTACTGGTATAATCAAATTGCAAAATAAATACCAGGTACAATGAACTGGGCACTTGAAATAATATAATGTGTTTTTGGCCAATTCCCATCATTCTCATTCGGGTTTCTACTAAAGAATTTTCCAGTGCCACTGCAGCCTCATCAAATCCAGAAGGACTGCAAGTGAATAGGACAGAAGATTTTGCCCTGAACTAATGAGTTGCAATCCATGTTCAGACTTACAGTATAATACAGGTAGAACTGAAAATAACATTTTCAGTGGCACAAGGGGAAAACTGATAATCTGACTTTTAGTAAGTGAGTATTTCACAGTACTACTACTACTTTTTGCAAATCTACAAGTACTACTACTTTTTGCAAATCTCCATTTCCATGGGAAATGAAGTCATGACAAGAAAATCAAATATTGTACATGGATAGCATGAAAATACATATGAGAGAAGAAATCTTCTGCATATAATTTAAGCAAAAGCACCATTCAAGCTACATTTTTAACTTTTATGATGCTTCACTTACTATGATAAATTAGTGCCTGTAGGGAACACACAAATAGCTGGCATGAAAAGTGTTTATTTCAGTTGCTGTACATTAAAAATAACATACACTTCAAAGGCTAGTTTAGGGATAAGCAGCTTATGGCACATACATATGGAGCTTCTTCAGAGTTTCCAGTTCTGAACTGTCTTGTCATCACTGTTGAATGTTGCTAGTGTATGTCTGATTGGGCATAAACATGGAGACTGAAACAAACACTGCCTACTGGAACCTATGTCCCCAAATCAGACCTGCAATGATTGTTGGTCATCAAGTTCTGAAGATCTCAAGACTGACTTTACACAAAGCCAGAATAGCAAACATATAAAGATTGTGAGTGGGGCTGCTTGTTTTCTCAGCTCACATTTATGTCCATATCTGGTGCTGGAAAGAAGGGCAATGATGAAAGGAAAGTGATTGTTTTATCTTCACACTGTGATGTTACCATGGGCTTCTGCTTCCTAAAGAGAAGACATTTAGACATTTGATGTAAATATTAGCTTTTAGCACAATAGCACAGCTTCAGCCCAAGCAATGCAAATAAAAACAATGAAAATGGAGGGGGGAAAGACAAATAGGAGTATTATTCCTCTTAATGTAATGATTGGTCTGGAGCCTCCATGCTATAACTCAGATGGTTTCCAACTCCTGCAAATGCAAGACTGAACAAAGATAGCAACACCTATAGGAACTTTGTCTGACTCATTAACAGTCAACTCCTTAAGCCTGAAGAATTGAATCCACACTGGCAAAGCTATTCAAGGGACAGATCCTCCATTCAGATCTCTTGGCAGGCTTGAGGCTTCAGATTTGGACCACAGAGAAGGAGGATGCATTCTTCCCCCTACTTCTCCCTCTGAAGATGCCCAGTGAAAGAGGCAGAACAAATACCTTCTTTGTAACTTTCCCCTCCTCGCTCATACATGCACATGTGCTTCACTGCTAGGAAGGAGACAAGATTTCCCTCACGCTACCTGGTTGTAGCACAGACAGAACTGGTGAGAATCTCAGGGCTACTCCACCACCTTCTCTGCAGTACAGCAAAAGGGGAGGGAGTCATAAAGCACACCTCTTCCACAGCACTGATGCGTGATGTCCTCCTGAAGTGTTTTGCTAGAGCACATTTAAAGGTCTGAACAAATATACCAACTGTGGGAAATTTTAGTTAAACTAAAATTAATTAATTATTAGTTAATAAAGGAAATTTGCAGCTCCCAAAACAAAGTACATATGGATTTAATATAAAAATTTAAGCATTGGCACCAGTATGCATCCAGTAGATTTGTAATGAAGTAGTCTTTTGAATTATTTCACACCAAATCAATCATGTCAAACAGCAGTGATTATACCAGTGTTTTCATGCAATGCCAAATTGAAAATGTAATGTTTTATTGAAATCAATGGGACTTATACTGTTCAGAAGATAGCACACTGAATATGAAAAAACAGTTATTGTGTATATCCATAATTTACGTGCAGGTAGGGAGGTATATTGATTTGAGGGCCTAACATTGCTAAAGGCACCACATTTTGAGAAGGACATTGAGGGGCAGAAAGAGGTTGAAGGTGGCCCCTCCAGCCACCTGTATTTGCAGCCCTGCCCACTCACCCACCTACACCCACGTGCCCATTTACACCCCACTGCTCCCTGCCCACAGGCAATGCCTTTTCCTTCCCTTTTCCAGGCAGTGCCTACCTGCCTGCCAAAACTTCCCTTTTCCAGGCAGTGCCTACCTGTTGGGCCTGAACACCATGCTTGGCCCCAACCCCGCACCACTCATGCCATCTGGCGATGTGACTGCACTGACCCATGTCAGCATGAGAACAGGCTTGCCTTAAAGAGGCAGTGTGTTCTCACTGGGATTTGCCAGTAAGCCAGTACTGGGTCTGAGGGAACGTCAGGTGGATAGTGCTGGGGGAGGAGGCACACCCCAGAGACCTGCAGCCCCAGACTTTTGTCCCCCTTTGTCCAATGGTGGCTATGCCACTGAGGACATTGATAAGCTGGAACAATTTCACCAAAGGGTAACCAAGGCGGTGAGGACTCTGGAAACCAAGTCCTATGAAGAACAGTCAAGAGGACATGTTCTCTGTTACTCCTCAGGGCAGGACTAGAACCAAAGGGTTTAAATTACATAGAAGCAGATTCAGACTACACATTACAAGGAATTTCTGCTCTAAGAACTACTTGACACTGGGGCAGTCTGCCTTGCACCATGGTGGGCACTCCTTCAATAGAGGTTTTCAAATAAAGGATGAACAGTCACCTGTCAAGAATGTTGCAGCAGATTCCTGCAAAAAGCAGGGGATTGAAGAAGATGACCTCCAAGGTACCTTCCAACTCTATGGTTCAATGTATTATTTGAGAGGGCCTTTATTGGGGATGCCTAAATTGCTCTGGTTTAGGAAAGAAAGTCAGTTGGGGATCATGGGCTACTCTAATATAAGTGGTTGCTCAAGTTTCCCATCGGAGTAACAAGATGCTGAAAGAGGGAGAGGGGGGAGAAAGCAAGCAAGCAAGATGTTCAGTTGCCAAGGACTCCTAACTACTTTCTGCAATAACTACTCTTTTGTTTGAAAAGTCTGAACATAACTCAGCCAGAGGTAAGCATATTTAAGTCTCAAAGATTTCAGTAATGATGGAACTTTAAAAGTGCTTATGTTTGTAGAACCATGTCCAATTTTTTTCCTGCAAAAGGCCCACTAATGGGCATGAAAGAAAAACAGTGACAGCAAATTATTCACATTACTTACACTTACAAATTACTTACTTACACTTATTGTTGACTGCTTTAAAAATGAGAAATATTACCTACTTCCCTTATTTACTTATAGAAATTGAGACAATTAGGATTTTCAGATGGAAGCTGAAACCACATTGCTTGTCAGCGTAACTACCTGAACAATCTTTTGAAGGAAAACATCATACTAAGTTGTACTAAGATTCTTCTTCCTCTTCCTCCTCTTCCTCTTCACCTTCTTCCTCTTCTTCTACTTCCTCTTCCTCCTGTGCTTCTTCCTTATTTACATAAATGAGTGAAAAAACTTTCAAATTGTGGAACTGAAACAACTATTGAAATAGAGGGATAAATATGACATAATTATTTCATCCTAGACAAACATTTGTGGGGGGAAAGAACACTTTGCACTACACTGCAAAATCTACAACCATTTTAAAGATCAGCCAGAGTAGGAAGAATCTAGTCTCCTGCTCACAGATATTTCTATTTTAAAAAATCGATGTGTACTCTGCTTTAAGGCTTTTTCATGTATCGGTTACACAATTCCGAAGAAGAAAAAGCTTACACTGGAAGTAATGCACTCCACTTGCAATCACACCATCTTGCAAGCACATTTCATTTGTAGAAATACAAGTTTTGCTTGCGCACCCAATCAGTTTCTGCCAATTCTTCCATTCCACTGCAGACCCCTAAGCCACATCCATACTGTTCTGGAGGGTCTCCTGACCCCTTCTAAACTTTTCTGTGGCAGTAGTGGGAGGGAAAGAAGCTGCTTTACTCAACAGTTGTTCCAGTCATGCAAGTCTGGATCCAAGCCTTTGCCTAGTTCCAATAAAACAAAAATTCTGCATCATCATTCTCCATTTTTCTACCTGGAGGCTTTTCAGAAAGCAGGCTTTACTGTGGATTTACCACAAGGCTTTACTGCAAGTTCAGGGCATAACAATTAACAAAAAGAGGATTTATTTATTTTTACCCTGGACACAAATCAGGCTAGGTTCCAATACAGAGGGAGAAATCTGAATTGTGTGTGCTGTGCTGTGTGAAATATCACACAGACTTCAAGGTAAATCTGGCTGATATGTGAATGCACACCCACTCTCCCAAAGTAAAATTGCGGTAAAGTCACCGTCTCCTGGAGATCTTGGGCCCCCAAGGATAATCATACTTGAACATAAATGTTCCTTGCTAGGCATTAACTTGGTTCATTATTTAGTTTAGGACATGACAATGGTCAAAGAGATATTGGAAGTGGCTGACATGAGGAGGAAAGTCATTTAAGCAGTCCCATTGAAATAAAAAAAATTACTTAAGTAGTCCAATTGAAATTAGGATGTTAGTCAATGGGACTACTTTGAGTAATTTTCCTCACATCAGCCAATGAGTTTACAGAAAAAATGATAAAGCAGAAAGAAAAGTGCATGCTAAAAAAAAATAAGATGCTACTATACTTCTGTTGCCGGTTGTTCTTCACCTTCTTCCTGCAAAAGAGAACATTAAAAACATTCTTTAAAAAAACAGACCCACAAAGAAAATCAGATAGAGATTGATAACAAAAATATCCTTGAGATGAGACAAAAACATAAATTGCAAGGTGGAAAGGACTGAGTCTTCTGCCCCACCTGAAACACCTGGAGGCCATTCCTTTCATTCTGTCCCAAGAAGTTTCAAATATAGTTGGAATAGGAGTGACAAGAATATGGCAGCAAAGCAGAACATTTCTACTGGTCACCATGGCCTTGACAAAACAATAAGCTTCCCAGTTCCATCGGTGGTTTTTCTGTTTTGTTTTGTTTTTAAACCACAAATCAGAAAAAATATTGTGCAGGATGGAATCTCATTTATTATATATCAGTTGTATGCCTAGCATCTTAATGAAAACACTTAGGGTCATAGCTACATGTCACAGGAGGCACGTGTTTAGTGCTTGGGTGTTGTTGTTTTTTAAATAATAAGTCACAACCAGATCAGGCTTTATGGAACAGAATCTGAGCAGAGACAAAAAGCTTGAACCCTTGTGTTGAAAAAATTACACTGGCTACCGATACGTTTCCTGGCAAAATACAAGGTGCTGGTTATTACCTATAAAGCCCTAAACAGCTTAGGCTCTGGGGATTTAAGAGAACATTTTCTTCACCATAAGCCCCACTGCCTGTTGAGATCATCTAGAGAGGTTCGCCTGCAGTTGCCAGCAACCTGTTTGGCAGCTACTCAGGAACGGGCCTTCTCCATTGCTGCCCCTGGACTTTGGAATGCGCTCCCTGTCGAAATAAGAGCCTCCCTATCTCTGGCAACTTTTTAAAAGGTGCTGAAGACACCTTTATCCACCCAGGCTTTTGATTAGATTTATGGTTTTAATACTTTTAATGTTGGGTTTTAAGTGATTTTAATGTTAGTGTTTTTAAATGATTTTAATTGTTTAATTGATTTAGTTTTGATTTCATTGGTTAAATGTATTTTAATGGTTTTTATTTGTTGTAAACCAATGTTGTACCATTTTGGAGGGGCGGTATATAATAAAATAAAATAAAATAAAATAAAATAAAAAATAATAAACCCCCATTACGGAGCAGGAGCACCACAGATGTGGTTTTTCAAGGGGGGGAAATCTCTCATTGGCACCAATAGGAGTTTCTTCACTTAACAAGAACCAGTTGGGGAGCAGTAGAGATTTGGATTGGGATCATGGTGGGGCAGTGTTAAAGTTCCTCTTCCCCATCATGCGCTACCGGTAATGTATAACTTAACCCTTACACTCAGTGCTATATTTTGCAATCCCCCAATGACACAGTCAAAGGCATTCTTACCCCTGGACTTTGGGGCTGAAGTCCAGGACCTCCATACCTCCTGGGGCCCCCCGAATGTCTTTGGTCTGTCCTGGGTAGTGTAGTTTGTGCCCTCAAGAACCTATGTGTTAAAAAAATGATGCTGAGTTTGCAGTGGGGGCGGGGCTCCAAATGCCTTTAGGTCCAGGCTCCAAAATTACCTCGGTGTACCTCTGGACACAGTACAAGTTTGGAATTTGGCACTGAGTGCAGAATGCAGCATTCTGAAAATTTCAGTTTTCTTTTAAAAACATGTCATTTTTTAAAAGCATATTTTTTAAAGAGCATGTGTGAGTGATGCCTTGGGAATTCCCAAAAACTGGCAGGGAGGGAGGGGTCACCAAGCCATCCAATGAACAAGGGGAGGAGTTTCAAAGCCTATACAACTCCTGTCCTAGCTGGTACAGAATAATTTTTCCTAAAGTAATTTTAAAAAAACCTATGTAGCTTGTTTGCCTAATTTAGCATAGGCTGAAGTATTCAGTTGATCTTTGCACAGAATTTGGGGTACCTGAGTGCACAATTGTTACTTTAGTTTTGTGCAAAGTAAACACAGCCATGGTTATATCTCCTCCGCTAACAGTCACGCATAAGCAAACCTTCAGCTCAGGTTTGGATTTCAGAAGCCCATGACGACTGCAAAAAGGATAGAGGTTTATGAACCCCTCAGGGTTAGATATGTCCTAAGGATAACTCTACAACCAGGAAAAAGTGAGGCTGTTCTTACAATCAGCCTAAACTGGGCTAGGAGAGCCAAGTCCAGTCTTTATTGATCAAGAACTGCCGGGAGCCATGCAGCTCCCAGCAGCAGCACGGAGGCAACATCCGCAAAGAGGCCAGCCTCTTAAATGAGGCTGAGAGAGCAAGTGCTCCCTTAACCCCATTTTAAAAATTGTATGCCAGCCCCAGCTGCTTGCCATAATGCCCTGCGCAAGTGCACGAGGCATTATGGGGATCCCTCTCAGAGCTGCTTGCCAGCATTGAGAGGGATCCCGATAATGCCTCGTGCACTTGCGCAGGGCATTATGGGAGTTCCGGGGGCAGGGAGATGCCCAACCTTCCATGTTACCTGAGGGGGCAGCAGACTCTTTGAGAAGTTCATCTGCCGGGGTGGGGCACTAAGCTTTTGAAGGCTTCCTTCCCTCACCCCTTTTGATCCCTTTCTCAGATCGTGAGAAAGGGCTCAGTGTTTCTCTGAGCCGTTGAGGATTTGTTGTTGACAATAAATAAATAAATACAGGGCATCTGTGACAGCCATTCTCTCTCTCTCTCTCTCTCTCTCTCTCTCTCTCTCTCTCTCTCTCTCACTCTCTCTCTCTCTCACACACACACACACACACACACACACACACACGACAGGTGCAACAGATAATTTTTTTCTTGATTTGCTTCTTCTGCACCTATGCTTATTAGAATCATTTGGGCTCTGCACAGATCCATCCTATGGCCTCTGCAAGGTCAGATGACGAAGAAGGGTCCTGAACACAAGAGGACTCCAACCACAGTATCAAGCAGAAATTAGATGTCTGCTACTTTTTAATGTTAAAGAGGAATTCAGAGTCACCTCCAGGTCATCTTAATTGAGGAAGCAGCTGCAGCTCATAGTTTTCATTCCTCTTCGGGCATGCAGGCCAGACACACTGAAAGTGACCCTTAGGAATCTGATGCTGGTGCACTTCTGAGGAAAAATTCTTACTCAGCGGAGCAGCAGTGTGGTTGCTTAATAAGCAAGACAATGTCAGAGAGCTTCCTAATGGGCACCATTTTTAAGAACAGTTTTCTCAAGATAGTGAGCTCAAAAAAATAATAATGACACACATAAGAAACAGAAGGGAAGACTGGTCACTAATGGTATTTGATCTTTGATCAAAATAAAGATTGATGATAACTTATACAGATGGGCAGCCCAGATTTGCAGGAACAGTGTCAGAAAAGATAAAGCTCAGAATTAGCTGAGGCTGCTGAGGGATGCTAAGAACAAAAGAAGGAGATTTTCCAGGGATGTTTTAAGACAAAGACAGAAGGTCTGCTGCCCAGTAAGGGTGGTGAAATATTAACAGTTACCAAAGAGAAGGTGGAACTGTTCAGCTCTTCATCACAGTGGACTCCTGGTGGAAGTAAGTGCTGATGAAGGGTGAGAGGAGGCAGCAGCACTGCAGAACTCTCGTAGTATTGTTGCTTTCTCGCATACATTTCCCCATCCACAAATGGGAATATCCCACAGGTTGGGATGTCTACATTGCAGATGGTCAGGAAGGTGAAAGAAAACAGCAGCAGTATGAGAGATTTGCAATGATGCTGCCTTCTCCAGCATTTCCCACATGGACACTGAGATCTCAGGGGTTGGTTGGGGCCCTTGGCCAATGTCAACTTGACTGACCCCAACACAGCACCTGTTTCTACATAAATAATACATGTTTTTTTTTAGAACTCAGAAAACCATGTATTATTCTTATATATGGTCTTCTGACAGAGGGGCTTTTACCCTTGGATCATGTATTATTCTTTGAACAAGAAAAGCAAAAGGGAAAAGAAAAGAACAGAAAAATACCTGTTCTTCTGTGGGAACTTCGGTAGCATCAGCACCTGCATCGTCTTCTGTATGTAACTCATTCTCTTCATTAGCTTCAGACTTTTCAGTCTCCTAGCAACAAAAGAAAGAACAGCGTGAATAATATTTGAAAGTCAAAGAGGGGAAGAGAGTAAACAAACATGATTTCTAATCAGCCTCCACTTCTTAAAGGCATCTAGTAAATATTATGTGTACATGAATACACTAGTTGCTTCAACTATTTATTAGAAAAAGAACAAACTGTCTGCATTACATTACCATAAATGTTGCTACAAGTTTTAAATTAGGTCTGCAAGGTCACGTTATGCCCACAGGATGGAAGTACAATAAACTCCAGGGCACTCTGAATTGCTCTTGGGAGTTGTTTACATGGAGTTTCTATGGAATGCCAGCATAGTTTATCAATAATAGTCACTGCCTTATTTGTTTACACTCTGTTCTGCATCTCAACCACACTGACTTGCATTTAACCAAGAATGGATACATTCAGCCACTGAGTACACCATATTGAAATAAGTTATTTCCTGGTGTTCCGCTCATCTCGTTGCAGACTGAATTATATTATTATTTATTGATTGATTTGATTTGATTTTGCATATGAAGCACACACGATGTCTTTCCTGTACATGCAAATGTGGTGTTTTTGGTTAATCCATTCCTTGACCCAGGCCAGCCTTTGAATGGTGCTTTAGTTATTTTAGTCCAGTTCTGGGGTGGAGGCGGGGCTAACAAACAACCGGCAGCAAAAGCATTGAAAGCAGTTTGCAGTTGCCTCTCTGTAAAGATTATCTATTCCATCAAACCATAAATATTCCTAATTGTACTGCACTGCCTTGTCCTTGAGTGCCACAACACTTTCCCTCTGGATTCTACAGCAAATTGTCTTTTTATGCTATTATTCTATTGCTTTTATTAGAGAAAGCAAAGAAAACCCCATGCACCGCAGCAATAAAATTCCAGAAGAGTCCTCAAGTACTCATTTTGCAGAGAGATAAAAGTACTTGTATTACTTCTGCTGTGTTTTGCTCTTCTCCTGCAACTTCACCATTTGGAACAGCTGGTGCCTCCTCGGCAATCCATCCCTCCTGGAATAAAGACAATATTTAAAGATCTCAACAGAACGATATTGAAGAAATGGAGCCCAGAAAGTTTGTATGTATGCATGCCGGCATCAAACATTGCAATGATAGACTCAGCATACACAGCTGCATATCAGTCACAGTTTCTCCCACCCATACAGGTGAAACTCGGAAAATTAGAATATCGTGCAAAAGTCCATGAATTTCAGTAATGCAAATTAAAAGGTGAAACTGATATATGAGACAGACGCATTACATGCAAAGCGAGATAAGTCAAGCCTTAATTTGTTATAATTGTGATGATCATGGCGTACAGCTCATGAAAACCCCAAATCCACAATCTCAGAAAATTAGAATATTACATGGAACCAAGAAGACAAGGATTGAAGAATAGAACAATATCGGACCTCTGAAAAGTATAAGCATGCATATGTATTCAGTACTTGGTTTGGGCCCCTTTTGCAGCAATTACTGCCTCAATGCGGCGTGGCATGGATGCTATCAGCCTGTGGCACTGATGAGGTATTATGGAAGACCAGGATGCTTCATTAGCGGCCTTCAGCAATTCTGCATTGTTTGGTCTCATGTCTCTCATCCTTCTCTTGGCAATGCCCCATAGATTCTCTATGGGGTCAGGTCAGGCGAGTTTGCTGGCCAATCAAGCACAGTACACTGTATACTTTCCAGAGGTCCGATATTGTTCTATTCTTCAATCCTTGTCTTCTTGGTTCCATGTAATATTCTAATTTTCTGAGATTGTAGATTTGGGGTTTTCATGATTGTGGATTTGGGGTTCGTCATGATCATCACAATTATAACAAATTAAGGCTTGACTTATCTCGCTTTGCATGTAATGCGTCTGTCTCATATATCAGTTTCACCTTTTAATTTGCATTACTAAAATTAATGGACTTTTGCACGATATTCTAATTTTCCGAGTTTCACCTGTACCTTGCTTGGTCCATCCCCATCCTTGCCTACTATGTAGTTCACCTGAGGTATTGAATGCAAGAGTTAGTGAGGGAGGGGGAGGGGATGGTAAATGGGGAGAGAACAGTCAAGACGCAGAAGCTTTGTCTCTCACAGTACTAGAGCATTTTTTAAAGGTATGTAAATATTTTCTGGTATATAAACTTGGAAATCTTCATCAATGTATTTTCATTTTAAAAATGTGTTTTTTTGCAGGGGATGTTACCCATTGACTTGTTTAGGTACACTTAAGGCTACTGATTAAAAAAACAACACAGGTTTATATGAAAAGAATGCAAAACTGTGATATGACACAGGTGGTTTTTTAAGAGGGATGCCATCTTGTATGACATTTAAGTTAAATAAAAACCAAAGGGCAGATTTCTGCATTAACATGCAAATACTCCTCAGAATATATTACCATGTATGAAAAATAGATTCATTCTCTCTCTCTCTCTCTCTCCCTCTCTCTTTAGTTCCTTTGTACTGGAATAAATAGAAATATAGCAAGCATGACTTGTCCCCTGATGAAAGGGAGACTAGAAGTGTGAGCACTCTAAGATATTCCCCTCAGGGGATGGAACCGCTCTGGGAAGAGCAGAAGGTTTCAAGTTCCCTCCCTTGCTTCTCCAAGATAGGGCTGAGAGAGATTCCTGCCTGCAACCTTGGAGAAGCCACTGCCAGTCTGTGAAGACAATACTGAACTAGATAGACCAATGGTCTGACTCAGTATATGGCAGCTTCCTATGTTCCTACAAATCAGTATACTTTAGCACAGAATTGAGTCGCTCTTTCTTTGAAGCTGTTGCTCTTATCACTTTAAATGTTTCTCAAAAGTCTTCTCTCCCCCCCCCCCACAACCTGCTTTTATCAACCTGTCTTTATTGCTTATTACAACATGGAGAAAACTGCAGAATTATATTGCCATACATTAATAGGCCATAATCAAGAACCTTGACAACAGAGATGTCACTCCATCCTTTCAACACAGCCAGCTGTCCTGCATAGCCGTCATTTTTCAAATTGCATATCTGTACTAAGAAGAGGGGCCACTCTCAGGAAGAAATCTCCCTCTCACTTAGCACAGCAGCTTGATGACATGTCAGACTATTCCTCAGGCAGTTTACAAAGGATATAGTGCCTTCTAACCTGCTGGGTTTTCCCCCCTGATCTAACATCCCTCCATACTATAAAGTGGTTCTGTTTAATGCCTTCAATTGCTTAATTTTTAAAGAAACTATGAGGCCTCATGGTTTGGTCTTCCTAAGATTTCTTTATGCATCCGTGTTTCTAGTATCTTAGTACTCAATTGGGCAACTTACATACTCCTTTAATTTAAAATGCTGTCTAAAAAAAATAATTTAGGGGATACTGAACGGGACAAAGTTTGGGAGTCCTTGCTCGTAGAATTTGGTCAGAGTTCTGGGTACATCAAGAGTTAAAATCTTAATTAAGCCAGAACTAACTAGAACTAGGCCTAGTTTTATGCTAACTTCTGCACCAATGAGTCCTCTTCTTTGTGATACACCAGTGGTCCCGGTGTAATGGGATAGTTAAAGGTTGTCACCAAGCTGTTTGTCCTAGGGTAGAGAATAATAAAAGGCTGCCACAGTGACCAAGCAGGGAAGTTGCCCTTATCAGTGGGTGCAACTCAGCAGCAGCAGAGGCAGGGACAGCTGGGTCAACCAGCATTGTACAGGCACAGAGTTGGTGAATGGCCAAGAGCACCTGGCACACTGCAGCTGCTCCAGTTGCTGCCTGCCTCTGCTGCTGCCAGCATGTGATGCTTGTAAGAGGATGGGATCCTCCTCTCCACCAAACACAGTGGCCTCTTGACACCCCCTGCCCCACCTCAGTGATGGTATCTAGTCCGTGGCAGCTGGTGAGGCAGTTTGCTAGGCAAAGCTGCTGGTAGTTACTTTTTTCCCCCCCAAATTCGATTTTTATTGATTTTAACAACAATAATAATATTGTCATTCATTACAATATACACAAAAGTGGACTTCCCGCACACCTCTCTTCGTGAATCATCAGCTATAGAGTTTACCCTTGCTATAATAATAATTCAAAACATAAATTTAAACCCTTACAAACACAATTAATCTACCTGACCTGCAGTTTTTTTTACTAAATTTCAAACCCTGCTGTAAAGTCCATAGCAGGGAAATTATCCTTTAGATACAACAAGAATGGTTTCCAATCTTCTTTGAAGCCTTCCAAATTTTGATCTCTTATCAGTGTTGTAAGTTTTGCCAGCTGGTAGTTACTACATGGTGATTAAGGGGGGCAGAGGGGAATTCCTACCCAGTGGTGGATTAACAGAGGCAGAGTAGGCATTTGCCTACAGTGGCAAAATTTGAGGAGCAGCAAATTTTGCCCCTCAAATTTTGACGCCCCTCTCTGGGCACAGCAGCAGCAAGGGTGGTGTAGGCAAGAAGAAAGTCCCGCCCCCTTTACCTTATTTTTTAAAAAGGCAAACCTTTTTTATTTAAGGAAAAGGGGCAGCAAAACCTTTTTGCCTATGGGCAGCAAAGAGCTTAATCTGCCCCTGTTCCTACCCTTAACTTCAGGAAAACAGGGTAGTGGTGGCAGCAGAAGTGCATGGTTTGACACTGAACAGATGTGCAGGCACAGACTGCTGATCTCAGCAGAAGCTACTATGCAACTGGAAATTGTGGACCTGCAAGGTGCTAGCTACCACACACCTTTGCCTCTGCTGCCACCTCCTGGTGCCTAAATGGCAGGTACTCCCTTCTGCCTTTGATCACTATGCATTGGCTTATGCCTGTGGTTTTGCCTGGTGAACTGCCTCACTGGCCAGCACTAGATGTAGCATCAGAACCTCTTCATCAGGTTTCCCACTGGAGCCATCATAATACAAAAGAGAAATGTCTTAAGTCTCTGGCTGTAAGCATAATTACTTAGAAATAAGTTCTACAGGAAGAAGAGTGACTTGCTTTCATGTAAATTCAGAAGTAAATGCCAGAGTTGCCAGTTCTGCTGGAAGAATTCCATATTCCACTGAAAGTGTCAAAAAGCCCACTTATATTAGTACTTCAGGATACAGACATTGAAAAATAATATTTTACAAGTATAGATTCTGACAAATTAATAGCAAATGAAGAAAAATTATTTTTATTTCAAAATAAATCTTGTGCCATTAAAAATGTTTTAATTGTATAACAATCTTCACATGTTGAATCAGTATTTAATTTCTTACTAAATTAAGATGAATAAGACCCAACAAAATATACAAACTCATACCTTTGAGCCTGGTGGAGGAGCAAGCCCTAGGAATGAATAAATAATATTTTCTTCTTTTGCAGAGAAAAAGGAGTCAAAATCCTAAAAGGGGAATAAAAATACACAAACATAAGTAAGAGGTTTTTAAGAAAGGTGTTCAAAAGAGACTATACTGCAAACCTTTCTCCATACATTGAAAATGGGAAGCACATTTAATATGCTGCACAGAACTAAACTGACCAAATCATATTGAAATTAATGGGTTTTAACAGGCTGCTACATTCTTAACCAATTTCCCATATTACTTATTAAATCAAATCAACCCAGTCTATAAATCTACATGAGCTCCAAGGCACTTCTGGGATTCTTGCATGTGTAGCCTGCTTCCTTCATTTCAATGGAGTAAGCAGATCTAAAGGAGCATGTGTACACAATATCTTCCTCCATTAAATGAATGGAGAACACATTGCTAGCAGGATGGCACTGTGCACATCATGGAACACCATTGTATCAAGGTGAAACAGGATTAATCTAGAAAGTTGAATCCAGTAAGACACAAGTGCAAATTTATTTCAGTTGGACTTAAATAGGCACCCAGCTTCTTCTGGATCGTGTCCAATAAATGGGCAAATCTAATTGCTGCCATCAAAATATTTTTACAGCATGCAAGAAGTCACATAGACTATTTGAAATAAATTCAGTGTTGTAATCCATATTATATGACCTGTATACTGAACGTTTTGAAAACATCTTGTATTTTTTAAAAATTAAAGTGGATGTGATGTGTTCTCTATAACATCAGAAATCTAAGAGTATGCAAAGCTAAGACAAATGTTTAATAAAACTTCGGAGCAAATATGTATGGATAAATTGTTAGATGCAGTGGTAGTTACCTTTGAGGCATTTTAGGACAGTTTTCATTATATATATTCAATAGATAGAACACGAACTAGGATCTCCCCGGTTCAAGAGCATGTACTAGAATCTCCCCGGTTCAAATCTCAGTTCTCTGAGATTTGAACCAATCTCAGTTCAAATTTCATGACCTCACTAGGTGACCTTAACCAAGCTATTATTTCTCAGTCTACCACACCCATTCCCATCTGTAATGTGGAGATAATTATACAGACTATGCTGATATAAAGATTACTGGGTTAAGGTATGCAGACAAAGCACTTTGATCCCTTAGGACAAATGTGCTATATATAGTACTAGTAGTATAAATCACTGCCATCCATAGCACAAAACATTGAACAAGTCGTATACCTATTTCAGATATTTATATCATTGGGACATTAAAAATCACTTTTAAGTGCTAATGAACAATCTAAAGTTTTCTCTGTACACTACATCAACCATAATAATTGCACACGAGCTGTTTCCACCCCCTCTCCACATGGGGACTACAATGGGACTAAGATGTGATCCACAGTTATTAAAATCAATAAGATATTGGTGTTTACTTCAATTCAGCGGAGATCTATCCAGAAAAGGTAAACCACTAAGCAGTGCTGGTGAAAAACCTCCTTTCATTTAAGCTGTAAATCCACATCCTAAATGGTTTAATTAATTAAAAATTATTTTCACAATACATAATTTATTGAACTTTTATACTACTTTTCAACAATTGTTCTCATGGTAACATACACAAAAAACCAAACTACATAATGAAAACTATTCAAAGCTGAACAGCAGAACAAATAAAAAATAGCAAAATACCATATATATACAAACATGACTTTTTATCATACCAATAAACAAACACTACATATAGGACCATAAACATGTCTGTATATATTAAGAAATCTGATTTTATTAAAAAAAATTCCATTAGGCTTTATGTATGATTATTGGGCCCTTGCTTTTATCAGGGTATAGGTCATGGTGCATGATTGGTTCCCAAAAGTAGAGATGTGCCCGAATCATTTTGGCGGCTCTTTGACGGGGCACCAAATTCACTTCTCAGCTCCCTGCAGCCAAAATGTTTCAGCATCGGGTATGGGGAGCCTTTAAAAGGAGGCAGGCAGGCTCCGCCACACTGCCCCATCACAGTGCTGTTCTTCAGAAAGCTCCTCCGTGAAAGCAGCAGCACGTGCAAATGACATCAATGCATGCGCAGGCACCATTTGTGGGACCAGCATGCTATTGCCATTTGTGTGACAACGCCGCGCAAAGGATGCTGGGAGCAGAATCCTGTCACCACTTTAAAAGTGCCAGCTGCATGTGCTGCTTTCATGGAGGAGCTTTCCAAAGAACAGCACCACGATGGGTCAGTGTGTGTGTGTGTGGGCGGGGCGGGGGAGGCTCGCAGAAGGGGCAGGTAGGACTTGCCTGCCTCATTTTAAAGTTACCTCTTCCCACTCCCTGGGATCTGCATGAAATATTTGGTGCACATCCCTACCCAAAAGAGTGATAAGCACAAAAAACTATAACTGAAAATTCAAAATCCTCCCCTAAAAGGGAGGAGGGGTTCCCACTAAAAAGCAAGTGTCTGCACCTCTGCTGTTAGTTATGATGAGTAAAGATATTAATGTGCTATTCCTTTCCATGGAATCATATCCACCCAGGGCTGTCCTTAAGGCGGGACGACTAGGGCAATTGCTCTGGGCCCTGCGCTAGGACAGGCCCCACTCTGGAGCAGCCTGCCCTCCAAGATTTAACTTCTTCCCGGCCCCACACCCACCTAGCCAACCGGTCAACCGACCTGTAGCAGCAGGAATTGCATGCCTGCTAGGAAAGGCTCCCTGTACGATGCTACTTCAGCTCCCTCTCAGAGGATTCTCAGCTGTTCAGCAGGTGGGCAGGGCTTCCAGAGGCTTCTCTGCTGGTGCAGGGCTCACTGAAGCTCTCCCTAGGGCTCAGTCCCTGACCCTGCCTGAAACTCTCCAGCCTGGACTGGAGGCAGTGGCCAGCACTGGCTGCCCACCAGAGCACGGTGCACACTCTCTGCCCTCCCTGCCCTGCAGTCCTGGACTGTGCTGAGAGCCTATGCTTTCCTTCTCCTTCTCACAGCCAGCAATGGAAAGTATGGGATTTCTCTTTTTATCCTACTTTCCAATAGGCTTATGAGATCACCCAGCATTCTGTGTGTCTGTGTGAGTGTGTGTTCCCCCTATCAACTTCGCAATGCCTGGACCAATATCAACCAAACTGGGTACAGTTGTAGGGACACATAGGGACACTTCAACGACATAGTTTGTGATGTTGTTATCCACCTCAGTCCAAGATGGTAGATGCGTAAACTTTTGAGGAGCAAGTGGGCTAACTTGTGAACCGCCTAATCAATCTGAATCAAATTTGCTACAGCTGTAGGGACACATAGGGATGCCCCAATGGCATAGTTTGTGATTATGTCATTCACCCCAATTCAAGATGGCAGATGCATGAACTTTTGAGGCAGAAGTGGGCTAACTTGTGAACTGCCTAACTGATTTGAACCAAATTTACTTCAACTGTAGGGACACATAGGGATGGCAAAATGGTGTAGTTTGTGAGGATGTCATTCACCCCGATCCAAGATGGCACACACATGAACATTTGAGGCATAAGTGCACTAACTTGTGGACTAACTGAACCAAATGAGGTACAGTTGTAGTTAGTGACACACAGGGACACCTCAATGGTGTCATTTGTAATGATGTCATCCACCCTGATCCAAGATGGCAGATGCATGAATATTTGAGGCACAAGAGACCTAACTTGTGGACCTCAATTTGAACCAAATTCAGTCCAGTTGTAGAGAAAGTGAAAGGAAAGTAGGCAGATTAGTTCTTACTAGAACAACTTTTTTCATTATTCCCTCCGCCGTATATTTATGGAAAGACTTGCTATAGGGCTGTGATATCAGGCACAGATGTAGGGCAGGGTGGGAGAGCTCTGAATATTGAATTTGAAATAATTGGATAATTTGTTAAATTTTAATATTTTTTTTTTAAAAAATCTATAAACATCAATAAAAAGTCCTACAAGTGGCTTGTTTCATTACAGAAAATTACAAAAACCTCTGGAACTGAAGCCCCAGCCCCTTGGACCATCATTCTAGTCCAGGGCTGCACAACTCAAATGCCCTAGTGGGCCAGAACCATCCACAACTTGTCATGCAGGGGCCAAGGTCAATTTTTTGCACATTATTACATTAAAATTAAAAATATTATTAGCTACTTGTGGATCTATTCCCCTGTCAATGTACTCAAGAATAATGACCAGAAAATCGGTCCTGTACCTGCTCAGTCAGTGGGGCCCCTGGAGTGCAAACCGGCCCAAAATAAATGCCAGTCCCCTCCGCTCCCTAAACTATTGTTGTTTTCAGGCTGCAATCCTAGGCATGCTTACATGGGAGTAAACCTCACTGGGTACAACATGGTACATATTTCTGAGAAAACATGCACAGGATGGCACTATAAGGCAGTTTCCAGCTCCTGTGTTGCTGCAGGATACCAGAGGGCCAGTAAATAGTCCCTGCGGGCCGAATCTGGGCCCCTGGCCTTATGTTGTGCAGGCCTGTTCTAGTCCCATGTGGAGGAATCTGCCTTTGCCTTCATAAAAAAGGGTGAAGCACCCCACTTTTTGCCCCACCCTTTAGATCACCTGAAACGACTGGGCATAGGACTTGGATATTGAGCACAGATGTAGGGCAGGTTGGGATGGCTCTGGAATTTGAAATGGATTGGACAAATTGTTTATTTTTAATAATTTTCCCTACTGCAGCAAAGTTTCCAGAAAGAGAGTTATCTCTGTCCATAGATTACTTCACACCTTGTGAAAGTGGGGCTAACTGTAAACAGCTGAATAAACTATATCTTTAATTATTTTATTTTATTTGTAAATGCTCATGTTAGTTTGCAGTCTAGAATGTCTGAGTGAGAACTGTGAAGTAAGGGGCAGGTGTTGTGCTTTTAATTTCTCCCCTTACAAATGCACTACGTCCAAGCTGGTTGGACATGTCCAAAAACCTGATTCACTTACACTATTTACACAGCCTGTCATCAGTCAGTATGATTTTCATATCATTATGTCATATCATTATGCAGGAAGAGAGCTGGTCTTGTGGTAGCAAACATGACTTGTCCCCTTAAGCTAAGCAGGATCAGCCCTGGTTGCATACGAAAGGGAGACTAGAAGTGTGAGCACTGTAAGATATTCCCCTTAGGGGATGAAGCCGCTCTGGGAAGAGCATCTAGGCTCCAAGTTCCTTCCCTGGCATCTCCAAGATAAGGCTGAGAGAGATTCCTGCCTGCAACCTTGGAGAAGCCACTGCCAGTCTGTGTTGACAATACTGAGCGAGACGGACCTATGGTCTGACTCAGTATATGGCAGCTTCCTATGTTCCTATGTTAAAGGGCTCCTGCACATGCTGATTCACCTCCAGCCCTGCACCCACCTAGGGATGGCCCTGTATCCACCAACATTTAGCAGGAAAAAAGTAGGTACATGTTTTACTTTGTGGAAAAGAGCTTCTTTTCATGGTGGGATAGAGAACAAATGGTGAGAACAAACCAATTTCATAGAGTCTAGTAGTGGGTCTAACCCACTCAATATTGTTGGAAATACTGGATCCAAACATTCCTTCCTCTGACAGCAGGACTCCTTTTCATGAAGCAAGACACTTCCTTTTAAGAAGAGAGCCTTTGGATCCAATCCATTAAACATCCATCACCAAAAAAAAGCAGAAGTGTTTATATTTAGACATCATGAATCTATGGACATTGCCCTGCAATAGTTAGGTGCTTTTAAGAGCCTTTGGATAGGGCGGTATAGAAGTGTAATAAATAAGTAAATATGTCCCATTGATTTTAGTGGGAGAATTAAGGATATGCTTAACCCTCACACTTAAACCCAAGAGAATTAAAAGTGCTTCACTTGGGCTAAATCACACCCTATGTTTTTCCCATGCTTCACATAAATATATATCATTATATACTATAATGTTCAGATTCCCACAACTCAGTTTAGATACTAGAAAAATTTAAGATCTGCTACTAAAACTATGAAATGTGGCATTCCATCAGCCATAAACCTGCTTCAAAAGGAATTACCATTAGATACACAGTAATAACTGGTACCCCTAGTGAGAAAATAGGTCCTGTGCTTGCTAAACAGGTATAGTTGAAGGGGATATACAATTACTTGTCAGATAGAAATAATGGTAGTAATATTATATTTAATATATTTAGATGGTGATGCAAAATTCAGATGCACACATTAGTATGAAAAAGCATTCTGAAAAAATAAATTACAGGTACCTTTGTCACAGTGAGTCACTTTTAGAAACATTATTCAAAATATATGATGGACGCAAGCACGGAGAACATAAATTTAAAACTTTTAATGGTAGCATAGAAGCATTCAACAGAAAGATTATAAAACAGCATTATGTCTTTTGGAAAAAATATACCAATCTTCTCATCTGGGAAATTGCTTTTGATAATTCTGTTCAATAGCTTAAGGATGTTGCATGAAGAAAATAACCTCCATTCTAGACTAGTTCCTGCACTCGTGGAAGATGTTGCACTACCTCTAGCACAACATGGGACACTAGCAAATTAGAACATAAGAACAGCCCTGCTGGATCAGGCCCAAGGCCCATCTAGTCCAGCACGCTGTTTCACACAGTGGCTCACCAGATGCCGCTGGAAGCCTACAGGCAGGAGTTGAGGGCATGCCCTCCCCTCCCTCCTGCTGTTACTCCCCTGCAACTGTTACTCCTCTGCAACTGAACTGCTGTACAATATGTTGCAAGACCTCTAGTGCAACATGCAGCACTAGCTCATTGTTTTACAATATGTTGCACTCTCTCATATATGTCCTGGTAAAAGTTTTATAGTAGCAGTTCTGCAACACTGCAGAATAGCACAACTAGCACAAACCACTGAGAGGCACTTATTTTCTCACATTATGCAAGCACAATACTAGTTTGGATCCTGCCCAGCTGGTGACCCCAATGGGGGAAGTGCATCTTCAACTTTCATTTAGAGATACATCTACCATGGGACCTGGATGAGTATCATGATGTAGACATACTACTATGAACATGTATATATCATTTTTCAACAGATGTTCTTAAAAGCAGATTACACAGGAAATTAAATAATATATAAGATGATCCCCTATTCCATGAGGGCTCACAATCTAAAAACAAAACACAGGGTAGACACCAGCAACAGCCACTGAAGGGATGTCATGCTGGAGTTGGATAGGGCCAGTTGCTCTCCCCCTGCTTAATAAAAGAGATCCACCACTTTTAAAAAGGCCTCTTTGCTCAAGTAGCAGGGGTAACCGAAGCAGACATACAGTACATCTGCTTCAGCTGTGCATGAAGATCTCTCCTGCTGGATCAAGATATACACGTTTCACTGTCAGGACTCAACTTAACTCAATCTCAAAGGAGGCCCTTTCAGAGGAGGAAGAGCACACGCAAAATGAGACTCTTGGTCCTGACGGACCCCCTAGATCCACCAGAACCTAAGCAGCCAGAGCTTGTCTCTTCTTCAGTCAGCTCATGGAGGACCCTTGAGGACCTGCTGCTTCCCCTGCCGCCCACAGCAGGGCTCCTGCTGTACTCAAGAACTCTTCTATCATCCCCGGGACTCTAAAAGCAGAGGTGATGCTGTGCCAGGGCCAAGCTTCAGCTATGGAGGTGGAGTGCTTGCTTGGCTGCTCAGGGCTTCCCTCCCAGCCGAAGGAGGAAGGGGAAGCCAGCTCAGGTGTTGGCTTTGGATTGGGTTCAGCCTGGAATCCAGAAAGGGGTGGGGCCCCTAGCTACCATTTAACCCCTCCATTTGGAGCTAGTCTTTGCTGGATCAACAGGTTCTGAACTGAGCTGCTGCCTTGCTGGACCTTGGCATGTCATCCATCAGTATCCATTTTGTTTTGTTTTTAATCTGGACTTTTGTTGTGCATTTCGTGTGACTTATTTGCATACTGTATTTCCTAATCCAGAGGTTTCCAACCTTTGGTCCCCAGATGTTAGGAACATAGAAATCTGCCTTATACTGAGTCAGACCATTGGTTCATTTAGCTCAGTATTGTCTACTCAATAGACAATAGACTGGAAACACCTTCTACAAGCTTACAGGTAGAAGTCTTTCTCTACACTCTCTAGGATATGCCAGTTGGGAAGTTTGGACCTTCTGAATGTAAGCATGCAGGTGCTCTTCCCAGAGCAGCCCCATCCCCTAAGGGGAATATCTTGCAGCAGTGCTCACACGTCTCCTATTCAAATGCAAACCAGGGTGGACCCTGCTTAGCAAAGGGGCCACAAAGGGGGAAGAAATCTCACAAGCAGTTGTAGACCAGCAGCATCTGGGGACCCAAGGATGGGAACCCCTGTCCTAATTAGTGCAGCCCCACTCTAACATGCTTACAAGTAGGGTATTTCCGGGACCTTTAAACTGCTTTTTGCACAATAATTGTGTTGTTGTTACTCAGTAATTGCACAGGATCCAGATAACTCTCTTCAAACTAGTGCTTCTCCTGAAAGGAGACAGCATGAATGAGTCCGTTCTCACAGTAAGAAGATCTCCTCTCTCTGCTTTAAGGCTATTTTCCATCCATTACAGTGGGATGGGAAGCCATGATGTTAGTGCTAGAATATAATACTAAGAATAATATGTGTGTGTGTGGGGGGGGGGGGGTTAATCATCTGGAAAAGCCCTTAGATATGTAGCTTGGTATGTCAACTGCTTGGTGCCCTAAATAGCATCATGCAGAGTCAGATATACAGTTAGTAACATTTAGGCTAATGTTGCCTTCACATCAGAAAATTGCCCATGTGCAACGATTTCCCCCAGTCCACCTTCTCTCTGCTACCGCAATGCCCTCTGAAAATATGTCCCTGAGGATCCCCCTCTGCGCAGAGCAACAGGGGCATCAGAGGGAAGGGAGAACCAGGAAAAATAATTGCATGTGGGCAATGTTCTGACATGAGGGCAGCATTAGTGTGGCTACTGCTTGTATTTTCCAATTTAGAGTCTACAGTGATGTTCTATAACCGGAATATTTATCTTTGTGGATATACAGTACATTCTACTGTATAGCTCTCTGTATTACCACTCTCACATTGGTATGGAAAAGGAAATACTTCAAAAGGATATTTTTCTTTCTTCGTGCACATTAACATACACATTCTTTAATGTGCTACTGATATTTATAATGATATGCATTAATAAGCTACTTGGAGAGGCTCAAGCAGTTGTTTTCCTGACTGAAAGAGAATAAAAAGTGGCTTTAGGAATCAAACAATAAGTCCTCGCTCCACAAGGTAACTCCTGGAAAAGAGAGAGTGGTATTCTGCTGCTCACTTGCTCAGTTACCAAACAACAAGGATTCTATACTTCACCTGTTTAATAAAAATTGTACTGAACTTTGTAAATATGCTACTGAGAGGAAAGACTAGCTTCTGAATGGTGGGGGAAATGTGTTTTTATGCAACTTTTTGGAGTGCTTTTCAAGCTCTGACTAGAATGATTTTTACTGATTGTTGTATAGTATTATAAGAATTATATGTTTTTAAGTTTGTGAATGATATTCACATTTATATGGTGCTTCTAAGCAGAGCAGTATTTATAAATGAATAAAATACCTGCATTTTTAAAAAGTGACTTTAAATTATCCTGTCCCACTTCCTCCATCACCACATACACATATCTGTTTGTGTACAATGTCTCACAAGCCACCTAATGGCACAGCAGGGGAATGACTTGCCTAGCAAGCAAGAACACCTATATCAGGCAGCAGCAATATAGGAAGGACAGGCATCTTCTCACACTGTGTGGGAGGAGGCAATGGTAAACCCCTCCTGTATTCTACCAAAGAAAACCTCATGGCTCTGTGGTCACCAGGAGTGGACACTGACTCAATGGCACAACTTTACTTTACAGTGGCTCACCACATGGATCTGCCAATTTTATCCACACTTCTGATCTTCCTGACCCCCACCAGATCTTCAAGACAAGCAACTGCACACTTTGTGGCAACAGCTACCATGGATGTCACAAGCCACCTAATGGCACAGCAGGGAAATAACTTGACTAGCAAACCAGAGGTTGCTGGTTCGAATCCCCACTGGTGTGTTTCCCAGACTATGGGAAACACCTACAGGTGAAACTCGGAAAATTAGAATATCTTGCAAAAGTCCATTAATTTCAGTAAGGCAAATTAAAAGGTGAAACTGATATATGAGACAGACGCATGACCTCTGAAAAGTATAAGCATGCATATGTATTCAGTACTTGGTTTGGGCCCCTTTTGCAGCAATTACTGCCTCAATGCGGCGTGGCATGGATGCTATCAGCCTGTGGCACTGCTGAGGTGTTATGGAAGGCCAGGATTCATTAGCGGCCTTCATTAGCGGCCTTCAGCTCTTCTGCATTGTTTGGTCTCATGTCTCTCATCCTTCTCTTGGCAATGCCCCATAGATTCTCTATGGGGTCAGGTCAGGCGAGTTTGCTGGCCAATCAAGCACAGTACACTGTATACCCCTGTCTGTCTACCACCCACCCCTCTTTTGTGCCCCTAGGTGCTCCACAATAGGGGATATGGACTGGTTCGGGTCCCATTATACTCTATGAGAAAAATAATTAAAAGTATTTCAAATATTCATAAAAAATCATAGGAGTGTCTGATTGCTTCAGGGTTTGCATGGTTGTTGGCACCCATGGGTGCTCCACAATAAGGAATAATGGCCTGGTTCGAGTCCCATTATATCCTATGAGAAAAAAATAAAAATTTTCAAAAATTCATTCAAAATCGTACGAATGTCCGAATGCTTTGGAAATAGGTAGGGTCCCCTGGGAGGGGGGGCAGTGCTCTTTAACTTGTAAGCAGTAAAATCAGCAAATTTATAGATGACACTAAACTATTTGGGGTAGTGAAATCCAAAACAGATTGTGAGGAGCTCCAAAAGGATCTCCCCAGACTGGTGGAGTGGGGAGTAACAAAATGGCAAATGCAGTTCAATATAAGCAAGTGTAAAATGATGCACACTGGGACAAAAACCCCTAACTTCACATATACACTAATGGGGTCTGAGATGTCAGTGACAAACCAGGAGAGAGATTTTATTTTTTATTTATTTTTGCATTTTTATACTGCCTTTCGTTAAAATATAGCCCCAAGGCGGTTTACAAAAGTTAAAAACATACAATAAAAACACAATAAAAACAACATGCTAAGAGTATAAAAACATATAAAAACAGGCATAAAACTAAAAGATCTTGGGGTTGTGGTAGCTAGCTCATTGAAAGTGTTGACTCAGTGTGTGGCAGCTGTGAAAAGGGTTAATTCCATGCTAGGGATCTTTAGGAAGGGGATTGAAAATAAAAATGCTAATATTATAATACCCTTATACAAATCTATGGTGCAGCCACATTTGGAGTACTGCATACAGTTCTGGCCACCGTATATTGAGGAGAACATTATAGAGCTGGAAAAGGTGCAGAAGAGGGCAAGCAAGATTATCAGGGGCCTGGAGCACCTTCCTTATGAGGCTAGGCCACGGCATCTGGGGCTTTTTAGTTTGGAAAAGAGGCAGCCATGGGGAGTCATGATAAAGGGGTATAAAATTATGCATGGAGTAGAGAGAGAGAACAGAGAGAAAATTTTCTGCCTCTCTCACAACACTAGAACCAGGGGTCATCCCATGAAGGCTGGGATATTTAGGACCAACAGAAGGAAGTACTTTTTCACATCGCACATAATTAATCTATGGAATTCTCTGCCACAGGATGTGGTGATTGCCACTACTTTGGTTGGATTTAAAAGGGGCTTAGAGAATTTTATGGAGGACAGGTCTATCAATGGCTACTAGTTTGGTAGTTATGGGCCACCTCCAGCCTCAGGGGCAATATACCTCTAAATACCAGTTGCAGCAGAGCAACAGCAAGAGAGAGGACATGTCCTCATATCTTGCCTGTGGGCTTCTCAGAGGCATCTGGTGGGCCACTGTGGGAAACAGGATGCTAGACTAGATAGGACTTGCACCTGATCCAGCAGGGCTCTTATGTTCTTATGAGTGCACCAGCTAGCCATTCCCATTAATGCCAATATGCTCTGTGGCCATACCCCCTGACCTCCCTGGATTTGTCTACAGAGGCAAGCGCTTCATTTTCTCACCATGTTTCCCCCCAAGATTCAACAATGTGGAGGAAAAGTTTCCCTGGGCCTTACACATCTCTCTGAAGATGTGCTGAACCCAGGGAGAACAGGCGGTGTGGCCACAAAATGCATCAGTCTAGAATGCTGCAGCTAGCAAGTGGACTCTCATTCCTCCTCTGTTATCCAGAATTATAATGTTTGAACAGAGCTAGTTTACTCACAAAATCTAGACTACATGGCATCACAGTCATAAAACAAGATATACACGATGGCGCCTGCAGACTAAAAAGCTCCAGGTGACATAAGCAAATAAGCCAAATCACACACTGCTCTAGTAATTTATTTTATTGTATTTTTATTTAGAACATTTATATATGCCCCATTCAAAAAAAGTCCCTGGATGTTTCAGAATGTAAAACCAATTAAAACATTAAGACAATTAAAAACAATTTAAAATACAATAAAAACTCTAAAACCAAAGCTTTAAAACTATATTTTAGAACTTTAAAATTTCCTCCTCATTCTGTATTTTCGCTTTAGCTGCTCAGAACCACCTTGTAAAAGTAACTTAGAACATGGGGCTTAAAATTAATTGGAACAACAAGTGGACCAGGAACGTGTTTTACAAGCTTCTTGAGCAAATCTGCATTTTTTCTTTAAAATGTTAAATTCTTACCCCACAATACTGTTCCTCATTGAAGATTTGTGGAGGGAGTGGGATTCCATTTTGTGGCTTCTTTTCACCTGGAACATTCTCTCTCATCCATTTCCGATTGTCTTCATCACAGGCTATGTCCAATTCCTTAAAGTCAATCTTGTTGGCCTCTAAAAAGCCCACTACTTCTTGCTGTTTCTTCTTAATCTGTTTTAAAAATGGAGAAAAAGTAGAAGTCCCATTTCCTGTTGAAACTTGGTGGAACACATTAATGGAAAATGACCTTTTATTCAAATTATAGTTGCAATTTAGTCCTGAAAACATGAACCCAAACCATTTTCAAAAGGCAGTGCTGGTGCTAAGGGAGTAAGCATGAAGGCACACTTAGTTGGTCTGGTCTGGAGCATCTGAATGGAGGGATGTGTGCATATTGGGAGACAACAAAAGGAGACTTTTCCCCACAGCTACCTCAGCCCAAGGCAGCTTCAATTTACAGTTAACCTGTACTGACTTTCAGTTTATTGTCAGCTCTTGCTAAGTTGGTCATGTACAGCTACCACCAAGCACTGAGCCCAGGTCAACTTTTGGCACATCACCACCAACAGAGGCTGACTGGAAACTGTATGGGCTATGGGCTAAGGTAGCCACAGGGTTAGTCCCTAAATGGGTGAGAAGCTGTTGACAAAGTCTTTAGGAGTACATGGCAATAACAGAGGTGTGGATGTGTGCTGCACAGTGGGAAAACTGTCAGATGGATTGATTGGGGGCGGGAGGGGAAGTGTAGAGCCTTACAAAGGATTTCCAGTGCCTGACAGGGCTGGTAGACCACACCACCCCCTCTCCCAGGGCCCATCTCTTCCTCTCAGAATTGATACCTAGGGAGAAAGGAAAGAGTCATAACCCATGGTTTCCATTACAGGAAAGTTGTCTGAAAGGATGAGGAGTTGGGTGTAAGATAGGGAAGTTATAAAGGTCTCTGAATGTTGCTTTCCTCGTGTCTTCTTCTTTAAATGTCTGGGCAGGTCAGAAAAACTTGACAGACCTATATACCATATTCTCATATACCAATTTCATCTGATTCTTCATTCAACTAACAAGCATTATTTCCTCTACCAATTAATGTTTTGGCCGCAGGCTCAAGTAGAAGATTGATGAAAAATGTGCCCTTCCTTCCTGCATTTTAAAATTACTTCATTCGTTATATACTGTGTATGGTCTGACAGAAATGTCAGGGTTCGTGTCATGTACAAATGAAGTGAGGTTGGTCAGGAAATGGGATTTTGTGTCACAAGAAGTGTGTGTGGTTTTTTTAAGCCATTTGTCTCTTGAAGGACAAAGCTTCAGATTCTGAAATGTTTCTATAACAAAACTAATATAATTTTATTTTGCTTGTTGTTAACAAAAATGATGTGGTTTTAAAAAAATGTTTGCAGACATCTACATTTTCAATAAGTGTTAATGAATAATATTTTCAGTCTATTTAATTTTTTTTATTTGTGGGGTGGGTGGGAAATTCAGCACTATTCCTGGGATTTATGGTGTTCAGTGTCAGTTTTATATCCCCCCTCCTATTTCTTCTTTTCTTTTATCTGTAAAGTTTATTTTGGCTAAATACTAAATTTGTTGCAAGATTTGGCATGTAAAGCATGTTCACCTGGCAAATTCCTATACTTCTGCATTGCAGTAAAAAAATTCTCCTCATCCCTGCCTTAAGTATCTCTCAATGAAAATAAGCCGTCTATGGATATTGCTGCACTTGTAATCTGTTCCATCATAGTCCTGTCAGGTGCATGGATATGGAAGAGTAGTATAGTAATTGGATGACACTACAGCCTGTCTTCTAATTAGAGAAATGTGAATGTGCCCTGAAAAAGGATTATGATGATAGCAAATCCCAGAGTCAAATGTGGAGAAAGCAGCCCTTGGTCAAACTTTATGACAGGGTTGTACTAATCATTCTCATATGCTCCCAAACTGTGACTACTACTCCTCAAGTCAATTTCCTGCAAAACTGGACTAACATTCTTGCTAATTTTATAGTAACTTAATGACATTATCATGTTGGAGATGAACTTCCAGTGCATCAACCTTTTGCACCAACTGTCCTAATGACCACTAGGGGCATTGGGAGTAGAGACAGTGAGTCAGGGTCTCCCTATCTGTCCCTACTCTATGGCCCCTGAACTGACTCTGCAGCACTTCCTGTGCTGAGTCACAATCTTTCCTTTCCTCCTAGAGAGCAGATGGAAACATATCTCTCTCTCCTTACATATCCACTATGTAGTTCTTTAGATTAGAGATAGGTCTTTCCTATCAAAGTGTATTTAACCAATAAATATTTAGTGTTTAGTCATACAAGGATCTCCATGTGTTTTCTCTAAACAGCTGCAATATCCAAATCATCCTCTGCTACCTACTCTGTAACTGGAGTGTGTGCTCATTCCTTAGTGCTCTGCTGTTTTACCTATTGTGGGTAAAAATCAACAACCTCTAACAGGTTTATGGGCGCAGCAGGGGCAACAGGCTTCTAGGCACAAGCAGAGTTTATTTCATTTTTCATTTTGAAAGTGCAGCTGAGTTAGTTAGGAACTGCAGCATGGATCCTGAGACTACAGCCTACTTAGGAATGGCTCCTTTTCCCAAACTGGATGGCAATAACTACGAAAACTGGGCCCTCAAGATGAAAGCGATCTTCATGACAAAAGGAATCTTTGAAGTGCTCACGGAGGGACGGCCAGCCCAAGATGAAGCTGCTCAAGCCTCGTGGGACAAGAAAAACCAACACGCCTTTTCATTTTGAGTATAAGCGATGATTTATTGATCTATGTGCGGGATACTGATTTAGCCTCAGAAGCGTGAGATAGACTGAAAAAGCAATGTGGCCAAGTCTCTGCAAATGCAGCTCTTCTCCTGTATAAAAGGCTATGTGAAAGCAAACTGCAGGAAGGAGGAGACTTTGAAGCCCACATAGCAAATATCTTAGAAATTAACAGGCTTTTGAAGAGTAACCAATGTGAATTGAATGAAATTATTCTAATTGGGGCAATCCTACAATCCCTGCCTAAAAGTTTTGAACCCCTAATTGTCGCTCTTGAACTGTCTCACTGTGAACTGAAGGTTAATTCTGTCGTGTCCAGTCTGAGAAATTTTAATATAAAGTTGCAGCAGGAGAAATTTGAAAGCAATGGCACTCTGGCACATTTCAGCAGGCAAAGTAATTCCAGCATTAGCAAGCGAAGTAGCCTCAGTGACTTATCAGCATATAATTCAAAGAGCGGGAAACTCAGAGGGCACAGACCTGGTCACCATGGCAATGAAGTAAACACAGGGATGAGTCATGGCGACAAACAAAGAGGGAAGGAGGAGAAGCACGGACAAGGTGGCTTATCTGAAAGGGAGAGCAATGCCAAAAGCTACATTACCGTAAAAGAGCCAACAAAGGGTCACACTTTCATCCTGGACTCAGGTGCATCCCAGAATATAATCTGCAATCCCAGACTATTTATCGAACTTGATAAAAGCCACAGATCTGTTGTGATTTTAGCAGATTCAAGGAAGCTAAGCGTGGCTGGCAAGGGGACAGCAAAAATACTTTGTGGCTCTGCTACTGAAGCTTATGAGGTTAAGATAAATGATGCACTTTTCGTGCCAGAGATGCAAGTCAACTTGATTTCAATTGGGCATGGACTCAAGAAGGGGTGTAAAGCAATTTTTGAAAATGAAGCATGCTACATCTCTAAAGGTGATGAGTTAATCATGACTGCCCACATGCGGGATGATGGACTTTTTGAAGTAGACTGTGCTGCTGCACAAGCAAACGTGGCAAGTAGTTGCCAACACAAAAATTGTGATTTCTCATGGCACAGAAAATTGGGCCACCGAAGCCTAAACTTTGAAACTGACTCCCAAATGAGGGAACTAACCAAGAAATCAGTGCCAGATTCAGAAGGGGCTGGACAACCAGAACCCAAACTGAGGCACTCACAGAGGCATAACAAAGGGGTTCCACCTAACAGACTCTCACTCATGGCTAAAGGAGGAGAGATGCAAGAACCCACTACATGGCAAGATATAGAAAGGTTGCCAGCTGATGAAGCTGAGAAGTGGAGAAAAGCAGCAATGGAAGAAATTGACTCCTTACACAAAAATGAGACTTGGAGACTTGTGGAACTACCTGCTGGAAGAAAGACTGTGGGATGCAAATGGGTCTTCAGAGTCAAGCAGGATGCAGAAGGGGATGTACAGCGCTACAAAGCCAGACTAGTAGCCAAAGGATACTCCCAAGTCTATGGTCAGGACTATGATGAGACTTTTGTACCAGTTGTGAAACACACGTCAATTAGAACATTGCTCAGCGTGGCAGCAGCCAAAGGGATGCAAGTTGAACACTTGGATATAAAGACTGCCTTCCTACATGGGGAAATCGAGGAAGACATCTACATGCAACAACCACCAGGCTTTGAGGAACCTGGAAAGAAGGGGCTAGTGTGCAAACTGCAAAAGAGCATCTATGGCTTAAAGCAGGCAGCCAGAGCATGGAATGAGAAACTGAATCAATTACTACTTAAGGAGGGGTTCAAGCAAGGAAAAGCTGACCCCTGCCTATATTCTAGACTCAGAGACAATAGGTGGACTTACACTCTGACTCACGTTGATGATTTGATTCTTGCACATGAGGAAATGCAAGACAGTCATTAAGTTGTACAACACCTGAACATGGAAATAGAGGTGAAGGAACTCAGAAGCATCTCATATTACCTTGGCACCCAAATAGAAAGAGAAGAGAATGGAACATTCCTTCTCAACCAAAAACAGAAGATAAAATATCTTCTAGAATGCCTGGGACTGACAGTTGCCAATGAAGTCAGCACGCCAATGGATGCTGATTTCTGGAAGCAAGATGAGGACAGCCAGACTTTACCAGCCAACAATCAATATAGAAAGGCAATTGGAAAACTCTTGTAGATAACCACAGTGACAAGGCCAGACATTGCCTCAGCAGTGGGAATCCTGAGCAGAAAAGTGAGTGTGCCAACAAACAAGGACTGGATAGCGGTCAAAAGACTGGGAAGGTACCTGAAAGGCACTACACATTATGTATTGGAGATTCCAGCAAACAGCAATCCCAAACTTGTGGGGTATGTGGATGTAGACTGGGGCGAGGACAGAACGGACCGCAAGTCCACAAGTGGATACCTGTTCCTATATGGAGGTGGAGCCATAACTTGGAGTAGCCGCAAGCAGTCACTTGTTGCGCAATCATCCACAGATGAGGAGTACGTTTCAGCAAGTGAAGCATGCAGGGAAGCAGTATGGATACACCAACTACTATAGGACTTTGGCATCGAGGAACCAAAGCCCACAGTGATGTTTGAGGACAACCAAAGTTGTATCCAGATCTCCCAGATGGAGAAGATGAAATCTCGAACTAAGCATATTCCCATAAAGTACCACTATGTTCGGGACTTGCAAGAAAAAGGGGTGGTCCAGCTGAGGTACTGCCCCACAGAAGAGATGCTGGCAGATGGATTAACTAAGCCATTATCCAGAGACAGATTCCAGATGCTTCGTGAGAAGATGGGAGTCGTGACCAGGTGCGACAGGCGATGAGAAGGGGTGTTGGAGATGAACTTCCAGTGCATCGACCTTTTGCACCAACTGTCCTAATGACCACTAGGGGCATTGGGAATACAGTGAGTCAGGGTCTCCCTATCTGTCCCTACTCTATGACCCCTGAACTGACTCTGCAGCACTTCCTGTGCTGAGTCACAATCCTTCCTTTCCTTCTAGAGAGCAGATGGAAACATCTCTCTCTCTCCTTACCTATCCACTATGTAGATTAGAGATAGATCTTTCCTATCTAAGTGTATTTAACCAATAAATATTTAGTGTTTAGTCATACAAGGATCTCCATGTGTTTTCTCTAAACAGCTGCAATATCCAAACCATCCTCTGCTACCTACTCTGTAACTGGAGTGTGTGCCCATTCCTTAGTGCTCTGCTGTTTCACCTATTGTGGGTAAAAATCAACAACCTCTAACATATCAAACATCATTATAAATGAGCTCACAATTTATTTATTTATTTATTGCTTGTAACTCCATTACATGATTAACAAATTGTTCTGGTAAGAACTAATCTGCCTACTTTCCTTTCACTATGATCTTAACTGATAATTACCATCCTCACAAGTTAGTCCACTTGCACCTCCATGTGTCTGCCATCTTGAAATGGACCGGATGACATCATTACAAACTGCACCATTGAGGTGTCCCTTTGTGTCACTCACTACAACTGTACCAAGTTTGGTTCAAATTGGTTAGGCAGTTCACAAGCTAACCCACTTTCACCTCAAATGTTCATGTGTCTGCCATCTTGAATCAGGGTGGATAACATCATTATAAACTATGCTATTGAGGTGTCCTTGAGTCCCTCCAGCTGTAGCAAATTTGGCTCAAATTGGTTAGGTGGTTCACAAGCTAGCCCACTTGAGCATCAAACATTTGTGCCCGTCTTGAATTGGGGTGGATGACATCATCATGAACTATGCCGTTGTGGTAGCCCCACAACTATACCTGATTTGGTTCATATTGAACCAGGCATTGCGAAGTTGATGCAGGTGGGTGGAGGGGGGGAGACACATACTCTCACACACACAGAATGCCAGGTGATCTCATAAGCTTACTTTCCTTAAGGAACGTGGGCTAAAAATCTGATCTGTCTAAACACAGTTGCAGTATGATTTGTGTTGCAATCTGTGTGGTATCATGTATGGATGACATGGTTTGGGGACAGAAGGCTTGCAAGCATATGTAATTGTTGTATGTTCTTAGATGGGCAGAACATTTTATGTCGCTCCATTCCTGGCCCCCATCCAGGTATTATATTGTTTTTCCAAGATCTGGCAACTTGGTTTTGCTTCATCCACCTAGAAGCTGATGATAGCACATGTAAAAGGAAGTTGCTCTCTATGACAGAACAATGTATCTAGAACAGGGATTCTCAAACTTGGGTCCTCCGGTGTTATTGGACTTCAACTCCCATAATCCCCAGCCTCAGTGGCCTTTGGTTGGGGATTATGGGAGCTGAAGTCCAATAACACCTGAGGACCCAAGTTTGAGAATCACTGATCTAGAACCATTCTTTTTTCTTATTGTTATTATGAAGAATGTAGACCCCACTTTTTCTGTAAGCAAACCAATATATTTTTTGTTAGCATTCCCTAGATAGGCGTTGTCTTTGCTTTTGTCCAGGGGCTTGCTTATCTGTATGTTTTGTGTCTATGTTCAGGCTTGGGGTAGAATCTTAAGTTTCTGTTAGCCTTCTTTCTTGCTGTCCTGAATTCAAACTGAGAGGTTTTCCCTCTCTTTGCATAAGAGACTGTTAGTCTGTTTATTGTTTTCTTAGCTTATGTTTTAGTTAGCAATAAATATCAAACTCTTCTCTCTCAGTTAAGGCTGCTTCCTGTATAATTAGAGCTGGTTCAGATGTACAAGATAACTGCTGTTAATTGGGGCATAGGCTGGAACTCCATTACATACGAATGCATGAAATTGAAGTTAAGTGTAAAAAGCTATATCCGGATTGCCTTGCCAAACTTCAGTTGTAACCTCCAGTTACACCTTAGGTTAGCTGCCAACAACTGAGGTTTTGCCGCCCAAGTGTTACACCTGACTGCTGACTTGCCATAACTGTGGTTTTATGCCTATTCCAAACAGCAAACATAGAGATGGTAGTGCTGTGACTTTCACTGGTCACCTCTTGGATTCAACCCCGCCTCCCACTTCCTTCCCTCTCTTCTCTGTTCTGCCTCGTGACAGTGACCTGTGCCATGAAATGTAAAGAGACACAAACCTCCCACTAATTCCCGCTGCAAGGTGCTGTAATGTGTTTTGTTTCCCTGGGCTGTCCTTTGGGAGAGTGGAAGGAGTCCCCGCTGTAGCTTCTGCTGCCATCCCTATGGCTGGCGGACAGCTGTCGCCACCATCCCACTGTGCAGTGGCTTGATTTTTCAAGGTAAAGGACAAACGGAGTCTCGACGGTGTAACTGATCTGGGCTGGGCTCAATTGAGCCTGAGCCACCCAGGATGGGTTGAATCCAGTCCAGATTCAAGCCAAACCAGGCAATCTGGTTCCATGCACATCCCTAACCCTAGGTTAAACATCTTCCTTTTCAGAAGATGACTGGTAGTGGGTGGGCAACATCTTTCCAGAAACCTTGTTCACCATTACTGATCTTCTTACCAAGGAACCTTTGATAAGCTTGCAAGGAACTCTACAGCATAGTTTGAAAAATGCTGGTCTGGAGGAAGGAATAGCAAAACTCCTTTCAATATCAGGGCTGTAAGGAATGTGGACAGGATGCATAGCTGATTTTACAGTTCCAAGGGAGTGAAATTCAAAGGGGAGATAATTTTTTTTTAAAAAACCCTTGACACTGCTGCCTCCCTGGGGAGATGGGATGGGAACCTTGGGAAGAGGGAGTGTTGTTTCTCCTGGCTGAGAGTGATTTCCTGGCAAAGCCGCTAAGGTAGTTTCCTGCCACCCAGTCAGCTCCTCACTCAGCCTGCCTCATTTTTCCAAGCCTTAAAGGCATGTCCTAAGGTCATTGCCTTTGGATGTCAACATCCCCACATAATTTCTGGCCTGGCAGTAACTCTTTCCAGGCCAGACGGTCATGCCCCAAAACTGCAAACAAGGCCCAGTGGTGCAGCACCTCACAACAAAAAAGACAGAAAACAGCAACATTGCCCCACAAACAAAACGCCAGATGGAAATGCCAGGCTGAATAAAAAGGGTTTAACACAACAGCACTATGTTTAGAAAAGCATGCACCCATATGCAAAAGGAATTAAATAAACCCCCAAATCAAGCTCTCATTGCAGTTCTAATATCAGCCTAACTTAGGGACTATTCTCCAGGGTTACTGGTGGTTTTTTATATTAGCCTTGTATCAGGCTGATGGGATTTAATAAAGAACAGAAGGAGAAAAATCCTAATAACCACAACGGATAAATGACACTCATTTGTTCTAAGTTTATTTGAGGAAGATTAAGCAAAAATTGGAGATAATAAACAAAGTCATTTTCCTAAAATGCGTTAACTTTCAGTGGAAATTTAGTTTCACTTAAAAAGGCAAGGAGCTGGCCAGAAACAACAGTGAGAGCCCATTCAGATATAGCATCAAACCTTGGGTAGATGAAACTGTGGTTAATCTTTGAAGTCGAGAATCATGCTGCAGATAATTGACTAACTGTGGTTTGGCAACCTCCAGCTTCTGAGTGGAGGAACTCCTCCCTCTTCTCAGTCCGCCCAGGCTGCATCCCAGCAAGCTAGTGAAGCTGCAACCATTGGCCACAATGTTAGAGGTGGCGTGCTCAGTGTGATCATGCCTTTTCAGAATTGCTCGCCTGCCTTTGGAGAGGCAAAAAGACTTTAACCCTTTCCTCACACTACTGTATACCACAGTTGGGGAAAGAGTCTTGTGGCTCCCCTCTTCCCTCCCCTGGGAAGAGAGGACTGGGCCCCTCTCTTGTCACTTCTACTGGTTAAAGACAGACTGCATAAGCAGTCTTTAGATTATGAGCCCTTTGGGGACAGGAAGCCATTTTATTTATTTCTATCTATGTAAACCACTTTGGGAACCTTTTGTTGAAAAATGATATATAAATATTTGTTGTGCGCAGAATGAGTTTTTTTTACTGGCAATGGCCATTTGTGACACACCCCCACCAGGACATTCTCCAGCAGATATGTCAGGATAATCATCATCGTGCCCCCCCCGCCCCTCCATCTCTGGGGGTTATAATTATTTTCCTCCCCCTGGAGCCCCATCCCTATCCCATCTAGGAGTGCTGATGGATGGATAGGATGAGACTGCTAGGAATAAGTTAAGATTATTTAGGATTTGCACCTTTGGGTTTTGGTTTCCCCCCCTATGTTTTCTACCAGTTGGTAGGCACAGGGAACCCCAGCGCCTTCCCCTTGGTCGAAGCAGGCTTGGTGAGCCAAACCTCATGAGAAGAACCATCCTTCTAAAGCAGGATTAAATCACATAAGACTTTCTTTTTATGTGACAAAGGTGGATCCTGTTCTGGTGCGGACAACTCTCTCATGAGAGTGCCTGGCCCTAGAGACATGCATGCGGGCTGAAGAGCTTTTAACACCTGGCCCAGTTGACAGCTCTGCCAAAGCCCCAGGAAGGATCCCTCAGCTACATTCCTCCCGGTCTGGGCAACTGCCAAGAACCAAAAATATAAACACCCCTATAAGAGTGTGGTCTCCCTGCAACACACCTCCATGCTCGGTTTTGCTGTTCATAGTCACCTGGCTAGCCAGTGACCATTCTAATCCATGGGTGAACTGACCCAGGGTGCCCCACAGTGGCTAGTTTGCATTCCCCGTGGCATGGGGTGGGCCAAGCCAGTCCTAATTAGTGTGGAAGTGGAACGTAGGATTCATCCCCAGTCTTTCCTTGTCTGCCCACCCAACCTGAAAGTGCTTAGACACCCAAAGCTGCCCGGATTACTTGGAAATCTGGAAGGGTTAGGTGGCAGGGGGAAGGATTGGACGTGCCACGTTGATGCAGCTCTCTGATCTGACACTCCAAAAACAACCTGTTTTAAACACTATGCTGACAGAGAATTATTCTGCTTGCTAAATTTTCAATTCTGATATGATTCTGTCTAGCAAGCTATACTTTTTCTCTTCTTGAATTATGAGCTCAAATTCAGAAATAGCCAATTATATAAAATGAATCTACATAACATTGATACTTCAAGGTCTTCTGAATCATAATCAAAGTATAATCCATGAGCTCAGACCATTAACTGAAACAGACTTTCAAAGAATCACAGAACTGGAAGACAACCAAGTGTCATCTAGCTCAACCCCTGTCCAAAAGCACAGCTCAAACTACATAATCCTGGCCACACTGTGCTACAGGCAGAAAAGCAGTAATCTGCAGAGAGGTGCTTGCACAGTGAGCATGGGGCTTTCCCCCCTATAATTCTTGTGAATTATGGAACAAAGGTGTTCTTTTAAAAAGGAGAAAATATATTGTATACTGAGGAGTGATAATGTTCTGGTAGTCTAGGACTTCTTCTTTTTTGTTTTTTGAAATGGTGTCAAAATAAGGGACAAAAGGTTGTTAGATTTTTTTAAAAATTAATAGTTTTATATGGTGCCAATGAAATATGTAGCAATTTACAGAGTTGCATAAAAATAAAGCATGATAACCCAAGGAGCCTAGAATCGAAATTACAACAGTGGCAGAGACTACAAAAGGAGCAGCAGGAATTAAAAAAAAATCTTAACAAGAGACAGAGTGAGGGAGTAGGAGAGGTAAGGAGAACAAGGGATAAACATAAGAACAGATCCCTGCTGGATCAGGCCCAAGGCCCATCCTGTTTCACACAGTGGCCCACCAGATGCCACTGGAAGCCCACAGGCAGGGGCTGAGGACATGCCCTCTCTCCTGCTGTTGCTCCCCTGCAACTGGTACAACTGATGCATTTGGCCAAGTGCAATTATACATAGTTAGGCTTCATTTCAATGGAGCGGTAGCCGGAAATGACAAACCTTTATGCCAAAGGTTTTGCATAAAAGGTTTTTCTGAATAGACATTTTACAACAGACAGGATTCTTCTTTTACCAGAAGCTTCATAATTTTAAGCTTAAGTGCCTAAAATAATGAAAAATAATTAAAGTCATGAACTAACTAAATAGTGTTGTTTTTTAAACGTAAACCAAAACAATAAGACACTGAGTACTGTACCAGAACCCGAAGAAGGAAATATAACTTCAGGGTAGAAGTAGCTAATCTACAACAAATGCAGTGTATCCACATTTTTATTTTGACCCTGTTCCTTATGCTTTTGAGGTCATTATTCATAATTCTCACATTTTGTAGGTCATCATCTGTGCTCTATAAAACAAGGGGTTGCATACACATGAGTTCTAATTTCTATTATCATTATAAAAATACTAGCTGACCTGGCGCAGAGCATCTGCACCCCTAGTTCTCCCTATCTTCCCTCCGATCTTCATTTCATGCTCCCCCCCCCTTCAGCCCCATTTTGTGCTCCCTCAACAGCCAGGCAGCCACTTCTCCTCCCTTGGTGGCGGGGCCACCAGGCAGGCTGCTGTTTCTCCTCTCTGGCTGCTCAGCCATTCTGTCCCTGTCACTAATTGTCAGCTCTCCCCAAAACTCTCACAAGAGCTTCCACGCATGGGATTAGTGACAGGTACGTTTAGGAGAATTATATATAGAGATTCTTAGAAGGCTCACAAGCATCTAAAGGCCATTACAACGATCTGATTTAACAGGGAATTACAAAGCAATGTAAGGAAGGTTATGAAATGGCTTTGCTGTATCAGAAGGAGCAGTAAACTGAAACTTAATCTTCTGACCATAAGAAAATAAGATTCCCTTTCCCAAACTGTGAAATGCATGAAAATCAAAATTACTAACAGAATCCACCATCCACTTAAACCAAAAGACCTGGATTCATGCCAGTGTACCCTGTGGGCACAAGTGAGAATAAATTGGCTTAAATCCCAGCAGTTTAGCTCTGCTGGAAGAAAAGTAGGGTCACTCTTGGGTCACTCTGCAGTGAGGGAAAATTCAATGGATTGGCTTCCAGTACTGCTGTGCAAAGCATAGCAGTTAACAAGGCACCCTGTATATAGCAAGTGGGACAGTTTTCTTACTTTATCCTATTGGTCATAAATCCTTCTTGGTACAGGGAAACTGTGGTGGCACTTTCCCCCCACTTCAGACTGACAGATGGCTGACAGATGTCCCACAGGATGCTACATGCCCCCAGACAGCTCAGTATAATCACCCTCGTGCATAAAAGTAAGGGTAAGAGCTCTGTGCTGGGACTTGGGCTAGGTTCTGGAATCGGTACATGCTGTGTATGTCATCCTCTCACATCAACATATCAATCTATATTCCTACTCCGGTGAGTTATTGCCTTATTGCTTTTAATTTTTTGTTTTTTTAACAGAACTATTCAGTGAGTCTGATGTCCAGCCTACACAGGTGACAAAACAAAGTGCAAGAGCAGGCCTGTATCACTTCAGGCTGCAACTAAGGATGCATTTGTGAAAGATGATCTTTAATGCATCCCCACATTAAAAATAATTAACAAACATTCCTTTAATTAAAATATTAGTACACCTGATCATATGGTTCTAGCTGGCCACTCTCACTCTTTTGCCTAGTAAGAGATCCCACCAGGCTGCTTTAGGCATTGACCTAAAGGACAGGAACTGAGCAGCATCTTCTTTCTTCTGCTGCTTGCAAAGTCTTGCCCAGGATTTCAGAAAGAACAAGTTCTAGAAAGAACTAATCTGCCTACTTTCCTTTCACTATTCACTAGCCAGTGTGGTATAGTGGTTAGAGTGCTGGACTAGGACCGAGGAGACCCGAGTTCAAATCCCCATTCAGCCATGATACTAGCTGGGTGACTCTGGGCCAGTCACTTCTCTCTCAGCCTAACCTACGTCACAGGGTTGTTGTGAGGAGAAACCTAAGTATGTAGTACACCACTCTGGGCTCCTTGGAGGAAGAGCGGGATATAAAATGTAATAAATAAATAAATATCCCTACAACTGGACTAAACTTGGTCCAAACTGGTTAGGCAGTTCACAAGATAGCCCACTTGCACTGCAAACTTTCATGTGTCTGCCCATCATCTTAAATTGGGGTGGATGACATCATCACAAACTACACTGCTGCGGTGTCCCCACAACTAAACTCGATTTGGTTAATATTGGTCCAGGCATTGCAAAGTTGATGGAGGTGGGGGGGACACATATACAGAATGCCGGGTGATCTCATAAGCTTAATGGAAAGTAGGCTTAAAATGGGATTGCCTGCTGCTTCTTATCTTCCACTAGCAGCTGATCATTCCCAGAACTGTGATCCACATTACCCAAAAGAGTACGGATCCACAGTTTAAGAACTTACTTTTAGACTGAAACTAGTTATCTCACAGTAAATTACTACAGACAAATGTTTCCCTTATGAAGCTGAAGAGATGAAAGAGATGAAAGTAAGAGATGAAAACACAGAGGCAATTCTCACAAGCAGCAGAAACCGGGCTAATGGAGCCCACCCCAGTTTCTGCTGCTTGTGTGAAGCAACTGGAGCCGCATGGCTCCTGGGGGCAAGCCCGCCTAAATGCCCTCCCCCTTAAATGAGGTTAGGGGAAGGAGCACTCCACTAACCCCATGTTTTTGGTCGTGTGTCTGCCGCAGCCGCTTGCAGCCACACTCGGGGACACTGCTTGCAGCACACACTCAGGGAGGGGGACCACAGGATTGCACTGTGCACTTGCATGGTGCATTACTGGGGCTCCGGGGTGGGGTACCACATGGCATTGCTTCCCTTCACCCGACCCCCCCCCAGCTGCTGGATGAGCCACAGCCAGGTGCAGGAGCACCTGAGCAAAGCTGCCACTTGTCTGGGCAGGCGATTCGCTGGCCTGGGGAGGGGTGGTTGATTAACTGCAGGGAAAGCAGGTCCACCCTCTCCTCAGAACCTCTTCCAGCTCTACACACAGATCGTGTGTAGAGCCTTTCTGTTGCAACTTCTTGACCTCCCTGAAGCACTACCAACACAGTTGATAGTATATGAGTGGGACAAGCAGTGACACCATAGTGATGGGAAGTAGGGGGCGAGATTAGATCTTGCCTGGACTGCAAAGTGCAATGATGTTTTCCATCAGCTGGGTAGAAAAACAATGTCAGGGTCTGCATCTTTGCAAACAATCTTGACAAAAAAAAAAAATGTGGGAGCCTCTACAAATGAGCAATGGAAGATTTTGCATTTGGCTAAGCCGTTCCCCAAAAATGCTACTCTCCATTCTTTCCTGCCTCTTTGCAGCCAAGCACAAATTTGTGACAAGAACAGGGAGAGGGAAGTGCTTCACAACCCACCGTTGTGATGTCATTTCCCCCAGTCTCTCTAGTTTAGGGCTCCCTGGGTTATACTGTGTAATGAAATACAATGCAGGACTGTAATGTCTGGCCTCATAACATTTGTAATTATGGCTATGCAGATGCAAAACACCTGTATACTGAGCACAGATAAGCCACTGCTTGGTGTATATTGCATTTCTCTTCCGGCACCTTCTCAACAGAGGAAACGTGAGCTGAAGCCGCCAACTAGAGGATTATGCTTGTGATCAACAATGCATCTTGTTCTGTTTATCTTTAAATACATGAATGGTCTGGTTGATCTAAGCAGGAATAGTAAACTGACATTATAAAGTCAAATAAACACAGGGTTTTGCAATGTTACTACACTACAGTTTTTTATTTTGAGCATACTTGTGGTGATACATCTCTTTTTATGACAACGTTCCGCATAATTACGTGGATGGCAGAAATTATAGCTTCACATTGGAGCCGTGTTCAAATTCTTTATTTAAGGAAATAGATTGGTGAGGGAAAGCAACTATATGTCTCCTCTTACAGCAGAAACAGATATTCGTGTTATACAAAACTTTTCCAAATCTAAGGGCCACATCATGCAAATATAACCCTATAAAAATAAGTCTCCTCTTGCTCCTAATCATTCATTATTTAATCACTGTTTATTCAGCCGTTTCAAATATCCCACAGAGCAGACAGACAAATGAGTTCAGACTGTCTAACCGAAAATGGAAGAACCACATTTCCAGCTCTATTCATAATTCAGCTAAACTAATGAGTTAGGATTTACACCAACCCTAAACATAATTTCTTGAAAATAAACCCTTTATTTCAAAAGAACTTTCATCCATGTAAGTGTGCTTAGAAGAAGGGGGCCAATCCTCTTAAATCCAAGTTTCATCAATTTAAATGATCATTAGTGGATTTAGCCAGATGTATGTATGTATTTTAAGGCTATATATATCTTTAAAAGATATATATCGCCTAGAGCCTTTGGAGTTAGGCATTATATAAATTAAATAAATAAATATATATATATATATATGCTACCATTATTCATAAATGAATCAGTGGTGGCTTACAACAAAATTCCTTTTAAAAATACAGTAAAACACAAGCATATATTAATTTATTTTAAAAAATATCAATGTAAAATATTGGAAAGCTCAGTTTGGTAGCTTTGCAGTGCTACAGTTATTACTTTTTGTGTTTGTATGTGTACATGCTTAACTCTGTGTTGGATTGTATTTATAATGTTTTTAAAATGTAACTATATGTGGGGGGAGAGATGAAGGAAAGAGACAGGTGGTACAATTCCCATGCTGCGAAGATTTTAATAAAAATAAGAGGTACCTTTAAAATGCAAATCATTCTGAACTTCTGGGACAAGGCACACTATACATGAAAATGTAAGTGTGGGGAGGAGAGAATGTTTAACATGATCCAAATGTTGATATTACATAACAGACGTGCAACAAGAGACTTAGAAGAAAACTTTTCTTTAAGATCAGAGCTATCCATTTCATAATCAGATGCCTAGCTTTACACTTATTCCCACCAGTAAGTGGTCTAAGTTTCTTTGGCCTCATATTCCTGATTTTTCTTCTAACAGCAGTCATAAAACTGATCATATAACACTTATGGTATTAACTCCTGTTGTAACATTGCAAAAGACCAGCTTTTAGAGTTGTTAGAAGTAATCGTTACCGCTACTGTGGAGCATAGAACAGTATTATACCACTGGTGGTGACAAAAATCATCACAACACACAGTCCAGTACAAGTGCTATTCCCTTACATCACAGCTTGCATTTGATGTATATGGGGATCGAATGGAGCTTCAGTACCTGGTGGTAGAGGCAGCAACCTGCCAATGGAGAGAGGCAAGTTTTTGCTTCCAGCTCTTTTCAGACCTCCAGCTCTGGAAGCTTCTCCTTGTGGTTGTGTTAGTATGAGCCAGTTAACCATGCAGTCACACAATTATGTGCAAGCAGCAGCCAGTTTGTTTAGAAGTGTCACTGTGACTGATTGCTGAGGCAGGGCTGCAATTTGAGCTCATGTGGGAACTGGATATAAAAGGCAACAGTTCTTTCCCAGTTCCCACCTTCCAATCTTCTTTTTACATGCCCTTTCCCCCCTTCAGTCAACATAACACTTTTGATCATTTACAGCAGATATGTCCAAAACTAAAAGTATAGTTTTATTATAACAAAGTATAATGTTAAAATAGGGATTTTTAAAAAAAAAACACCCAACAACTTTTAGTTAATTTTAAAGTAAAACGTGCTCAATGTTTGTGGGGGTTTCCCCACGGAAGCAACACCTTATATATCAATTACTTATAGAAAATATTTTTCAAAAGAGACAGGCAAGGGTTCCCCCCGCCCCGACACACACTGCAATCCAATAAGCTCTTTATTCCTCCAGTAATAGACACATGCCTAAAATACAGGTACAGTTTGCAAAATTTACTAAAATAAGGATTATTTCCGACTAAAATGTTCATATTTATATTTCCATGCGCACAAAGAAAGTTACGTTGTTGCAGTGACCGCCTTTGCGTGTAGGATCACCTAGAAATTAGAAAAAATCCCGTGGCATCTTAAAAGACTAACAAATTTGTTTTGGCATAAACTTTGTGGACTGGAGCCCACTTGTCTGATGCATTAAGTATTATCCTCAGCTGCAACAGATTAGCACAGCTACCCTGGAATGTGCAAACATTAAGCAGGACATGTCTTCTGTTAACCACAGGCAGGAATCATAGTAAGTAACCGCCACGCCCCTTTCTCAGTCAACAAGTACTTCCCAAAGCTTCTGGAAGCTGATATGCGTGAAAACAGAAATCACAGGAAAATACCTACCGCTGTGGACCCCGAGGACGTTGCTACAAACACTTTGATCACCATTTTGACGACGACCAAAAAGGACTAACAGAACCGGCACACCTGATACGGCAGCCTCCTCACGAGCACTGTTAAGAGTGACGAGGGCATGCAGCTGCTACCCGAGCAGAGAGAATCCCAACTGAATATCCACTTCACTTTAGCTCAGCTGGTCCCCGTCATTCCCCACTTCTCCATTGGTTCTTGGGTATTTTGGGAACAGACAGCCCAAGAGACGATTGGCTGGTAAAAGTATCCATTGCAGGGGGACTGACACCTGCCCCCCAGGCTCATCACTTTAGATTGACCGGGTGACAGCCCTTAAAAGGCAAGGGACGGTAATACACCAATCAGACAGGGCGAGGGGTAGAGAGCCCAGGGAGGGAAGAGAGGGAGAGTTCACTGCTGGAAGAGTTTACACAGTATAGAGCTATGTTTTTTCTCAATCGACTTCTGCGTGTAAGGATCTGTTATCACAACCTCTTATCAAATTAAAGTGCTTCAGGCTGAAAATTCTGTGAAGACAAGAGGACAAAAGTTTTATTATTCCAAAAGGCAGATGGAAAAGAAGGTGAAAACGGAACCCTCAAGTTTATGCGCCTCTCGTTCCAAATTTCCTGGATTCGAAGGCATCTTGTATAACAAGATCAAGCTAAAGCTCATTGTGCCTCTTTGACAAGTATTTCAAAGAGCTACTAGTAAAAACGGATAATGTCCACTAGATGGTATAGGATTCTACCAGTGCTGCATAATAGCTTTGTGGAAGGCATATTTTTGGCTTTCTATCTATCTATCTATCTATCTATCTATCTATCTATCTATCTATTCATTCATTCATTCATTCAATCTGACATCTTACAGTTTAAACATTGGTTTTCAAACGTACATCCAGTAATGGCCAAGAAAACAGACCATATTTTCCTAACCTGTAACAAAAATCCATGACATTTTTCAACAACATGTCTCTGAAATAATCTTATTATTAATATGCTCAGATCACGGAGATGCCAGAAGGAAAGGAATGAAAGCATCAGCCAACCACTATATCCTTGGACCTGTTGGTGGAGAATGAGAGAGAGAATAAAGAGCAATGTAATGCTGCTGCAGTGCTAATCAACTAATTCTGATCTACCTGAGGGGTGGGGGGAATAAAACCAAAACCCAAAGCCGCTCTGAAATTTTAATCCAAAAAGGTTGGAAGAGGAGTTGCAATTCAGTCTTCTTCCTTCTTTGGTGATTTAGAGCCCCGGCTTGGGAAGGGAACATAAGGAAGAAGAGCATAGCATCTCAGGGAAGAGAGCTGGTCTTGTGGTAGCAAGCATTAATTGTCCCCTTTGCTAAACAAGGTCCACCTTGGTTTGCATTTGGAGGAGTGAATACATGTGAGCAGAGCACTGTAATATATTCCCCTTAGGGGATGGGGTATTATCTCAGGGGAAGAGCATCTGTATGCAGAAGGTCCCAGTTCACTCCCTGGTGTCTCCAGGTAGGGCTATGGAATACTCAAGCCTGAAATCTTGGAGAGCCACTATCAGTCCCGCTAGACAAAACTGAGCTAGATGGACCAATGGTATAAGGTAGCTTCCTATGTTCCTATGGTTAGGGTTGTGCATGGAACCACTCCAGGTGATTTGGTTTGATTTCTAACCGAACTTGAACCAACCGTTTCGCGAGCCAGTTCATTAGAACCGGCCAGCGGGTTGGTTCTGCACTAGAACTGGGTTGAACCAGGTTGGCCCAATAAGACCCTATGCTTGCAAAAAGGTGTCATGGGATAAAGGGACAAGTACATGTGTGGATTGCTAACTGGTTGAAAGATAGGAAACAAAGGGTAGGTATAAATGGAGAGTTTTCACAATGGAGGGAAGTAAGAAGTGGGGTCCCCCAGGGATCTGTACTGGGACCGGTGCTTTTTAATTTACTCATAGATAATTTAATTTACTCATAGATTTACTCATCTAGAAGCAGGGGTAAGCAGCGATGTGGCCAAATTTGCAGATGATACCAAACTCTTCCGGGTAGTGAAATCCCAAACGGATTGTGAGCAGCTCCAAAAGGATCTCTCCAAACTGGGGGAGTGGGCGACAAAATGGCAAATGCAGTTCAATGTTAGCAAGTGTAAAGTGATGCACATTGGGACGAAAACCCCCAACTTCACGTATATGCTGATGGGATCCGAGCTGTCGGTGACGGACCAGGAGAGGGATCTTGGGGTTGTGGTTGACAGCTCGTTTAAAGTGTCGACTCAATGTGCGGCAGCTGTGAAAAAGGCAAATTCCATGCTAGGAATCATTAGAAAGGGGATTGAAAATAAAACGGCTAACATTATAATGCCCTTATACAAAACTATGGTGCGACCACACTTGGAGTACTGCGTACAATTCTGGTCACCACATCTTAAAAAGGACATTGTTGAACTGGAGAAGGTACAGAAGAGGGCAACCAAGATTATCAGGGGCCTAGAGCACCTTTCTTACGAGGCTAGACTACAACACCTGGGGCTTTTTAGTTTAGAAAAAAGACGACTGCAGGGAGACATGATAGAGGTCTATAAAATCATGCATGGCATGGAGAAAGTGGAGAGAGAGAGATTCTTTTCCCTCTCACACAACACTAGAACCGGGGGTCACTCCATGAAATTGATTGCTAGGAGGTCTAGGACCAACAAACGGAAGTACTTTTTCACACAACGCGTGATCCACTTGTGGAACTCTCTGCCACAGGATGTGGTGACAGCCGACAACCTGGATGGCTTTAAGAGGGGTTTGGATGACTTCATGGAGGAGAGGTCTATCAATGGCTACTAGTCAGAGGGCTGTGGGCCACCTCCAGCCTCAGGGGCGGGGTGCCTCTGAGTACCAGTTGCGGGGGAGTAATGGCAGGAGAGAGGGCACACCCTCAACTCCTGTCTGAGGCTTCCAGGGGCATCTGGTGGGCCACTGTGCGAAACAGGATGCTGGACTAGATGGGCCTTGGGCCTGATCCAGCAGGGCTGTTCTTATGTTCTTATGAATCCAGTAAGAATTCCCTTTTACAAGCAAATGGGGAAGCCCTATGGGGTTGAAAAGGGAAGGTGGGGGGTCATCTTATGCACCGTGGAGGTAGCATGGCTCCTCAGTGATGGCAGCAGGCTGGCAGTGGTTCCCCTAGGTCCCACTGGCCCCCTCCATCAGTGCAGGCTGGTGGGGGCCCAGTCCAAGCCTCCATGCAAGTGCAGAGGCCATTTGAAGTCCAAACTGGGCCTCCACTGGCCGATATTGATAGGGGGATGCCAGTGGCAGTGGGGTCTAGGGAAGTTGTTGCCAACTTGTCGCTGCTGTGGAGCTGTGCCGCCACCTTGATTAATAAGGTGACCTCCCCCTGCCCTGCCTTTTCAACCCCATAGGGTTCGCCCTTTGCTTGTAAAGAGGAATTCTTAACGGATTCCCCTTTGCAAGCATAAAGAACCAGTCGAACCAGGCCTGGGTTGACTTGAACTCAGTCCGGGCCCCCTTTCTGGAGGGCCAGTCTGGTTCAAGCTCAAATCAGTCAAACCAGGCCAGTTCAAACTGAACCGAGTTTGATTCAAGACAGTTTTGCACATCCCTACTTTTGGTATCATGCAATGCAAACTTTAGCAGCTCATGAAGGCTAAGAGAAGCTCCTTCTGTCTCAACCTTGCAATTACCTTGCATTGCTTTCCCTTTCATGTTGTTGTGAATTTTTATTGCATGTGTTTTAAGTCCTTCAGTAGTTACACATAGGGTAGTGACTAACATCATGATTTTAAGCATAGACTCACTCCCTAGCAAGTGTGTTTCAGATTGTTATCTAAAGGACCGGAAGCTTTGTACATTAGCACCTCATTTGTTCTTGCCTGGTAGAATGAGTAAGTGTATGTGTGGGCTCAGGTGGCAGCATTACAGCAGCAGGCTCCACTCCAATTTGCACATGTTCACTTTATTGTCTGAAGAGACCCTATGCATGTGTCATAGCTCTTACCACAGTCACTTGGGTGAATCCTTGACTGTAAGAAATTCACAGTGGGCTGCCACCATCCACTTTATTTTGATGTGGGAAAACCCACTCTCCATATAAGATTTCTCATGGGGTGGTGTGGGGGAGGTGTTAGGTGGCAAAACCTCCCTAGAAGGGCTGAGCAGTCCCAGGCCTCTAAAGACGTGTGACTAAGGCAGACCCAAAATGCAGAGTAACACATTTCACCAACAAGAGTTTATTATCACATTTAAAAGAAAAAAAGTATGCAATAATTGTCTTTTCATAGAGCAGATTGTAAGAGAGAGAAGTCTTCACTAACCAGGCAACTCAGATTCAAGCAATACAATTCTTCACTAACCAGGCAACTCAGATTCAAGCAATACAATTCTTCACTAACCAGGCAACTCAGATTCAAGCAACACAAGCAAAACTGCCCACACACGTCTAACTGGTTACTCCTGCAAACTGATCAAAGAGGCATCTTTTTAAAGTGGTGATTTTCTTTATTTAGCAGGGGGAGAGCAACTGGCCTTATCCAACCCCAGCACAGCATCCCTCCAGTGGCTGTTGCCAACCTTGTTGTCGATCTGTTGCCCTAACTGGATATCTGCCAGATTGGATACACACACTATCCCTAAGCATCCCTGCCATGTGTGATACTTATCAAACTACCCATTCTGAGGTTGCTGGGGTTTCCCCAGGGACGTAACTATAATAGGGCAAGGGGAGACAGTTGTCTGGGGGGCCCACTGCCTTGCAGGGGTCCCCAGAGGCAAGTCACATGACTGACTCCCCCAGCCACGCACCCGCCTGGGCTTCCTTCAGTTGTATTCATCCTCCGAAATGATGCGAGTGTTAAGACCTGGAGCTACCAGAACAGCATGTCTTTCTCTAGTGCTGTTAAATGACTTGTGTGTGTGTATATATATATATATGATTTATTTACTTAATGACCCATTTTAAAATCTTTTGTCTGGGCCCACTCTAACCTTGCTACACTCCTGGGTTTCCCCCACGTTAAGATTACAGGAGGACCTGAGCCTATTGAGTTGCTCTCCTTTTCACAGCCGCCTCGTGGGTGGGTTATCAGAAAATTAAGCCTAGAGAGCAAGAATTGGGCAAATACAAGATCATTAATGGCATAGTGGTTAAGGAAGGTAGTGGGGCATGGAACGCGGGAGTAACGACGAGCAAACAGAAAGTACCAGAGAACGTCTCAATTCCGCTTCTTTGCCCTTTCGTTCTAGTTATCATTGTCCTACAAATCCCATGATGCTCAGCGAGGGAGTTCTTTCGGTTGCTATAGTAACAAAGATCTGAAAACAACTTCTTCCGCCAGTTCAGCCAAAGGAACCAGGTAACGTGAATAGAGGGACATGGGGGACATGGGGTAGAAACTTCTCTCCGCTTGGGAGAAAGAATATTTAAACTCTGGGCTAGTAACAGGATTCTCCATTTGTGCAGGGGAATAGCGTTGCTATTGGCCTTAACTGTGGGTAAGAGAGGATCAGAAAGACACGTGGAGGATACGGAAGCGCTCCTTCTGGATGCGTTGGGAAGAAAGCTGCTTAGCTTCTTACTTTCCTTTTAACTTTTTGCTGGAATTTCTCTGTTGTCAACATCAGACGTATATTCCCCTCCACCCCACCCCCCCACACCAGTGAGGTCCGTACCTAGGCCAGAGCTAGCTAGATTGTAGTGTTATTATACACACTGAAATAAAACAATACAGTAATGCATTGCATTTTCTGTGCTAATTAAATTAAAAGTGTTAATACACATTTAATTTTGACAGTTTACACTCTGCACAGTCATTGGTCTCCAGACCTTCCTCTTGAATGTCTCAGTATTTTGCCTGTATCAGAGTTGCTTTGATAATATTTTTATCCACGTTCCTGCATTTTCTCACAGTGTGCAATAACCTATCTCTCCATTTCCTTTTTGGCTATTTCTTTCCCTTAGTTGTTCTTTATTGTCTCCCCCTCTGCACTTTGGATACCACTGTTATCCTGTGTTGTTTGCTTCTCCCCACTCTCTTTATCCTCCCTTTTCTCTGAAGATCTTTCTCGTCTTGTTCTATTCCCTTATTAATGCAAACAACAACAAAAACGCCCTCATTTGTATTTCTGAAATGAGGAACCACCCCTAAACCAGTTTGACACTCAAGACAATACATTAACTTTGTTTATATAACAATTGACTATTAGAGTTTTCATCAAGCTAAACATATTTTAAAATGTGTAAAATAAAGCTAATGCACAAAGTTCAGGACTTCTGATTTTTTGTGGGCTTAAGCAAGGGGAATAGCTCTTCACCCCTTCTCACCTTCATTTTTGCAAGATGTTCTGTCTATTTAGGCTGAGGAAAGAATTTTTCATGTAGATTTGAATGCTTTGTAATACATTTGATACAATACTTTTCTCCAGACCTTTTTTTATTGCAAGTTAAAACATAAAAGGGAACTGCAATAAAGAACAGGTATTTCGATGTATATATGTCAGCTTCAGTGTTTTATGTCCCAGTGCTTAAAATTCACACTCTTATATCCAAGAGTTTCCCCAACCTAATTAAACACCTGGTTAGTACATATCCTAGCCACCTAATGGCACAGCTGGGAAATGACTTGACTAGCAAGCCAGAGGTTGCTGATTCGAATCCCCACTGGCATGTTTTCCAAAGACTATGGGTAACACCTATATCGGGCAGCAGCAATATAGGAAGATGCTGAAAGGCATCATCTCACACTGTGCAGGAGATGGCAGTGGTAAACTCCTCCTGTATTCTAACAAAGACAAGCAGTGGGCTTTGTGGTTGCCAGGAGTCTACACTGACTTGATGGTATACTTTTTTAAACAGAAGTGGGAGGAGAGAGGAGGGAAAAATTGATGACTCACAGCTATGCCAGTTTATCGCTGACACTAAGGGGGGGGGACCAGGGAGAGGGAGGGTATGAAACAAAATGTTATTTGCACTCTTTAATGGCCTATATACTTTAAAATCTGAACATTTTACACTTAAAAGAAAGATAAGGGAAGCATTATATTTGGATAAAATATGGCCTGAGATTAACGTCAAAGAAATGAAGGAAATTTTAAAGTATATAGGCCATTGAAGGGTTCAAGTAACATTTGTTTCGTATCCTCCCTCTCCTTGCCACCCCGCCCCAAGTGTCAGAGATAAACGGGCATAGCTGTGAGTCATCAGTTTCCCCCTCCTCTCTCCTCCCCCGTCTGTACTAACCAGGTGTTTAATTAGAGAGGAGAGCTGGTCTTGTGGTAGCAAGCATGACTTGTCCCCATAGCTAAGCAGGGTCTGCCCTGGTTGCATATGAATGGGAGACTTGATGTGTGAGCACTGCAAGATATTCTCCTCAGGGGATGAAGCCGCTCTGGGAAGAGCAGAACGTTTCAAGTTCCCTCCCTGGCTTCTCCAAGATAGGGCTGAGAGAGATTCCTGCCTGCAACCTTGGAGAAGCCGCTGCCAGTCTGTGAAGACAATACTGAGCTAGATAGACCAATGGTTTGCCTGGTCTGCAGATCATCTGCCTGGTCTGCAGACCAATGGTCTGCCTGCAACCAATGGTCTGCCTGGTCTGGCTCAGTATATGGCAGTTTCCTATGTTCCTAGATTGGGGAAAGTCTTGGATATAAGAGTGTGGATTTTAAACATTGGGATATAGAACAATGAAGCTGACATATATACATCAAAACTTCTGTTCTTTGTTGCAGTTCTCTTTTTATTTTTTCACTTATACAATAAAAAAGGTCTGGAGAGAACTATTGTAGCAGATCCATCATGCGTATTGCGTCACCATTATATCAATTAAATGTGACACATTTCTATTAGTTTTGGTTTAGCCTTTTTAGTTCCTCGGGAGAAGTCAGAGCTTAAGTCCTGTTCCAAGAGGACCTGCAATATGTGAATGACAATGTTAAAACATAATATAACCTGTTATGTAATCACAGCACATCTTTAGAAAGTAAATGATCTAGTAAAAGACAGAATTTGTGAAGATTTATTGGTGTGGAATTAGACCAAACTACTTACAGAGCATAAGCGATGAGGCCTTGAGTAAATAGTAACATATTGCATGGTTTCCAGTTCTGATGTATGCACCTTATACTTTTTTTTCTTCTGGTTTTAAGTATAATGGACAATCCTTGTGAGTTCTGGTAGGCTGTGGATCTTGATCATTATGTACTCTAGCAACAGAATGACGGCTTCAGATGACTGTTTCCTCCGCTTTATAGTCCAAGAGGAAAATAAATGTGAACAGTGTCCAAACAGTGAAAACCCAACAGAGTCTCCTAGCAGAAACTATAAGGGTAGCCAAAGCAACAGTGGGAATAAAATCAATAACAGTAGTAAATGTACTAGTCAGTGTGGAAGTGGAAGTTTTCAGCTTGACTATTCTAATGACTTCCAAGATCATGCTTCAACAAGAGCTAGTAGCAGTAGCAGCAGTTGTTCAGAGCAGAACAACTGTGGAAGTTCTCAGAATTACTATTATGAAGACTTCCACACAGATTCTTCAGAAACCTCTAGTAGCAGCGGCGGTGGTGGTGGTGGCAGCAGTAGTGGTAGCAGCCACTGCAACAATAACTCAGAACAACCAGAAACTAAAGAGGAGGAATCACCAAAGGAGAAAAAGGAAAATGATCACCAAGCCAAAGGTAAGATGACAGTTGGCATTAATAATCACTGCTAAGGTAGCGTGCTGCTAACAGATTATTAGTGAATCAATGAAGGTCAGAGTTTTGCTAGAGTAATGGCAACTAGTGTTTCACTTTTATAGCTAAAGTGCCCCATATATTTTCAGTTTCTTTAATATACTTTTTGGGAAACACTGCGGTGTATGAAAAAGCAGGGCTGGCTCTAGGCTTGAGGGGATCCTTGGAAAGGTGGCCTTTGGTGGCCCCCTTCTAACTGAGTGAGTTTCCCTCACTTTCCCTTCCCTTGGACAGGTGGCAGGCTGGTCATGGCAGTCATAGGTGACTCCTGCAGCTGTGCAGTGACAGCAATTATGACAACAGTGGTTGAGTGACAATCAATCCATGTTGTGCCCCACTGGCAGGCAGGCAGATGGCTGCACAGCCACACTGCCTATCTCACCTCACACACTCTGTTTTGAAAAGACAAGAGGAAGAAGAGGTGAAACGGGGAGGAGAAAGCCATTTGATGCAACACCTGCCTGCCACCAAGTTAAGAGAGGAGTCCCACCCAGCTGCCCATTGCTAGCTAAGGCCAGTCTTCGAAGAGCTTCAGAAGCAAGTCAGTTGCCAGCTATGGACCTCCCTGAGGTTCTAGGCCCTTGGCACCAGAATGTTGACCTGGGGAAAAGCATCAAAACCGATGTGCAGATTACTACATATCATAACCACACATTTGTCTGTGATGCAATGGCAGAGGCAAGCAAACAAAGGAATAGAGAGAAGGCGGGAGTAGCAGCCAAGGTAAACAAATATGGGGCAAAAGCAGCGGATGTTGGCCATAGCATTTGCTCACTGACTCAGTGATAGCCCTTTTTATGCCCAAGTGTGTTATGCTGCACATCTTCATCATTCAGCAGGTATTTCATTAATATTTAGGTAGGTTACATTCAGCCTCAGTGCAGTACAATAACTGACCTTTAATTGTACCTTTTAAGCTTTATAGATCTTGTGTGTGCAAAAGAGGTAGAGTAGTAGTGAAATACAGGTACAGAATTAATGTTAAAGCATTAAGAAGTTAAAATAGTAATCATACCCAAGGATCTGCATAATTTTAGAACAACCTTAAAAGCCAGTATGTAAAATATGCCTCAAATTTATTTTGTAACCTATTCCCAAAGGAAAGCATTTGAACACAAAAGCAGGTGCTCATCAGGGCAGTAGAAGGTAGTATGTGCCACCAACCTCCCACAATAGAGCAGCAATGCCCCTCCAGAGAAATCAAGCAGTGATATCACAGAAAGCCAAATAATTCTGTCTGGGGAGAAAGGGTTTTTTTTTTTTTTTTTTTTTAAGGTTTTGCTCTTCTGCTAGGTCCTGGAGGTGGGAAAACTTTGAAAGACAAAGGGGATGAAGGTGAACTTCCATGTACCAGATTGCTGGGGAGAGGAGGGGTGGGATCTGGATGAGGTAACCACTGTTTCAAGGGAGCACAGAACAAAAGGGCTCTACTGTGATGAATCTACATAACTGATTACAGACTAGACCAGGCCTGCTCAATTTTGGCCCTCCTGCAGATGTTGGCCTAAAACTCCCATAATCCCTGGCTATTGGCCACTGTGGCTGGGGATTATGGGAGTTGTAGTCCACAAACAGCTAGGGGGCCAAAGTGGAGATGGCCTAGACTAGATCATGATTGCATTCTGGGGTGTAGTTCTATGTTTTACCCATCTTAAAGACCTTCCTTTTGCTATGTCCTGAACTCTGGTTTCATTAAGAATTCAGGGTGGCATGCAGGGCTGTTAGTTTTTGCACCAGTTCAAGATTAGCATGTATGCAACAGCTGTTTGATCCAAACAGAGCAAAGGCCAATTCTTCCTCCTCACACTATGTAGTGACTCCAGTTTTATAGAGAGCTTGGAGGGTTTCTGTCTGTCACTGTTTCCGAGACTGGCCCACATGCACAGCATTCGGACGGCGGAGCCAATCCGCCTGCACTGCTCTGCTGCAGATTTCAGTGGATCCATTTGCATTGCTGCAGGCTTGTTGTAAAGCCCTGGCAGTTTAGGGCATTTGAACAAGAGTGCACATACTTCAGACTTATGCTGCAGAAATGCTAGGTAGACTAGAAGCACGTCGCTTGAGCATCATTGGCATGTTTCTGAGCTAATGAGTGTTTCCAAAGCACTGGTAAGCTATTTGAAGCATTTGTTCTCTGGAGCAAGTATTCCAAACTGCTGGGGCTTTACTGTGAGCCTACAGCAGCATGAGTGGATCCTCTAAGAGCCTGCAGCAGAGCAGGTGGATTGCCTCTGCCCTCCTGACACTGTGCAACCCCGTGGGCCACTGTAACTTTCAGTAACTGGGTACAGAAATTATATAGACTTACATATATCTTACTTTCTCTAGTCTTACACCATCTTGAATTGTTCTGGTCTGAATGTAGGGAATAAGCCATTACCTAAGAAGAAAAAACAGCAGAAGAGCTCTTTTGGTACTGACAATATTACAAATTCCCAGAACAACAGTAATGTGGCTCACCGCATATTGTCAGCCAGGCTCCGCAAAGTTAAAGAGACGAAAAATGAAGTGTGTGTTCTGAAGAATAAACTAGAGGCATCCAATATGGAAAATCAGCTCTTGAAGCGCCTTCAGTATCGACATTTGAAAGCAATAAGTAAATATGAAAACGCAGAGACGAACCTGCCTGATCTTATGGCAAAACACTATGATGAAGTGAGAACTCTAAGGGCACTTCTTAGGAAATCTCAGGAGCAGGAGCGCAATGCATCCAGGAGGCTCAGAGAAGTTGAGGCACAGCTGTTAAAGACACAAGATACCTTGCAGGCATTGCAGAAACTTTCTGAAGATAAGAATCTTGCAGAGAGAGGGGAACTTAAAAACAGATTAACAGCCCTTGCAGAAAGTATGGAAGCCAGTGACAAGAGAATTCAGGTAGGATGCAGCATACAAATGCATTTTTAAAATTATGCCAAGGAATATTATATATTGGGATGCTGCTAAGTTTCTATTGAATTGCTCCAACCCGGCTGTTGCATGGGAGCTCCTGTGCTTGAAAGGGCTTTCCTATTTACTCTAGGGATGGAGGTAACTCAGTGCACACATCAGTATCATGCACCTGACATTCTGTGACAACTGAAGCAAATAGGGAGGCTGCTCTAGCAGAATTTTCAAGTGTGTAACTGCACACATGGAGTGTAAGAACGGGGACAGTTTATTTAAAGTCATGTTTTACTGTGAAACATATGTGAATTATATTTCAGATTCTTTCCATTGCAACATGCTGTGTCCAGCATTCAGGGATCTGAATGACTAGAAATTCTTACATGAAGAATTATCCCGAAATGATTTTAGTTTAGGGTGGTCCTCTTATGGGGCTCAGTGAGGTGGTCACATCAGACGTGATGTATGTATGTGGTGGGGGGAGGGTGCCTCCCATCCATCCCCTGGGATGGCTTATTCCATGTGGGCACTGCCAGCTGACACCATTGCTCCTGCAGTGGTTTCTCCATCTTCATTCTCTGTCCTCTTCCTAGAAAGAAGACAAGAGTGAAGCCAGCCTCTGCAGCAGCTAATGCAAGAAGGCTGCCAGCAGCTTCTTTTTCTCACTCAACATCTCTTTCAGAGCCTGCCCCGCACCCCTTTTATTTCATTCATTCATTCATTCATTCAATTTATATATCAGTCTTCCTAAAGTGGCTCAGGGAGGTTTCCATTAAAAAAAAAGCATAATAAAATAATTTTAAAAAATTAAAGCACTTAAACCAGATTAAAACTCATTAAAATTAAAACTATATATCATTACAAGCCAGGCTACAGAGTTGGGTCTTTAAGGCTCTCCCAAAGGCCTCCAAGGAAGATAATCCTCTTATATCTACTGGGAGTATGCTCCACAACCTAGGGGTGACAACTGAGAAGGCCTGATCCCAGGTTGCCACCCTCCTGATGATCTTAATAACTGTGGGGATCTTATAGAGAAAGGTGCTCTTTCAGGTAACCCGGACCTAAGGGCTTCAAAGGTATTAACCAGCACTTTGTACTTTGCCCAGAAACATATTGGCAGCCAGTGCAATTATTTGAGACCAGGCATAATGTGGTCTCTCTGGGATAGCCCAGAGAATTTGATCTTTGCAAACTTTAAAAGGCTGTTATATAATTGAGCAAGGAGGGGCTGGGGCCACGGGGCACCACACACCATTGCCAGGGCAGATGGGGTGACACTTGGCACCTTGCCTCAGGCACCCAAAGACCTTGGGCCTCCCCTGCTTTAGTTTAGATTTCTGCCAGAAACAAACAATTGTTTCTTATATGAGCGTGGCCTTTATTATTGCTGTTGTACAGACAGGAAACTGAGATTAAACTTGCAGTTGTAGGCATGCGTATTTAAAAACAAAGCCCACTGAAATCAGTGGGATTTACTTCTGAGGATAGAAGTTATAGTTGGGGTGATAATGGCTTTAGGTAAACCAGTCTAGGACCAAACTAAATGTGATTTTTGTGTGTGTGTGCCAAAAATTAGTTGCTGGGGAAGGGATTTGTTATAAATTAGATCTAAGGTGTGTGGTGGGTAGAGGAAGTTTAACACTTTCCCCATGGATTGATTCCCTAATTTAAATCCCCTCTTATTCTGAAGCTGCTATTACCCGTGGAGGGGAAAGGTTATGGGCACAGTGACAGACATATTGCACAATGTTATACATGTGGTGGAATGTAAGATTTTTGCAGCTGTGCAAGAGCACAAAAACTGCACAGAGTTGCATGACAGTGCAGCCAGGATATAATGGCTGCACTGTCATGCAACTCTGCTTGTGCAACAGCGCTCTTGTACAGCTGCGCAAACCTTATGTTCCACTGCATACACAATGCTGTGCAGTACGTCAGCCAATGGCAGCAAGTAGGGCAGTGCCAGATTTAGGCACAAGCTAAGTAAGCTACAGCTTAGGGCCTCACATTATGAGGGGCCTTTCAGAAGGCCCCCCAAATGACAAAAATCCACATTTTACCTAATTGGTTGAAAAATAAGATTAGGAATTGAGACCTCTGGTTTATAAATAAAACATAAAATAACAGCTGCATATAAATCCTACCTAGTGTAATACCCTTTATGTTATGCAAGTCTCTGATAGCACAAGCTAGGGGTTCTAACACCCATTTTTAAAAAGAGGAGATAGAGGACATCCCTGACATGTGCCCCGTTCTAGCCTAATTAAAGGGGATAATAGGTGATGACTCATGAATAGGGAGACCTGTATACAATAGTAACCCAAGTCAAAAAACTTGGGGGAAATCCAAATTTGATCAAAGCAAGTTTCAAAACCCATAATTGGTTGAAAAAGAAAGGAGAAAGCAGGGGGAAGACTCTAAAACAGATATCATCATTCTGATAAGACCAAAATACACATACTGGAGGCCCTCATTTTCTGTGGGTTTGTTTTCCACAGTTTTGCTTATTCATGGTTGACAAATATATATATATATTCGGTCTCGTTTTCCACGGTATATGGTTTCAGCAATTCATGGTTTTTATGGACTTGGGTTTTTTTTAGTTTCACTTTCAGCATGTGCTTTATATTGTTGTGGTTTGGGGAGGAGCTTTGTGGGTTGTAGAGGAGTTGATGGAAGAGTCTGGAGTGCTGGTGTGTCATTTTTGAGAAGTTTGGAGTTTCTTGTTCTTTGGATTGTGTGTGTGTGTGTGGTTTTTTGTGGGGTTTTTTGAGCTGCTGCTCAAGGTAAGTCTAGGTCATCTTTGGGATTGTTCCTTGGGGTATATGTGTATGTGTGTGTGCTTTGTACAGTACTGTATTGGACATTATAGTTCAGTACTGTACTGTACTGTGCCTCATAATGACCATTGGTCATCTAGCTCCAGTACTTTATTGATTGCACAGACTGGCGGCAGCTTCTCTAAGGCTGCAGGCAGGAATTTCTCTCAGCCCTGTCTGGAGATGCCAAGGAGGGAGTTGGAACCTTCTGCATGGGAAGTACTCTTCCCAGAGCAGCCTCATCCCTAAGGGGAGTATCTTACAGTGCTCACATGTAGTCTCCCATCAAATGCAAACCAGGGTGGATCCTCTGAGCAAAGGGGACTTGCAGTGGGGTGATGCAACCATTTGGAGTGGGGGGACTTGCAGTGGGTGACACACTTGCAGTGGGGTGACACTCCTCTGATTTGTGATGATTTTCTACCAACCAAGGAAGAGACTTTCTAAAGCAGAAACAAAGATTAAGTTGATTTGGTGGGTGATTACTGCAGTAGCTTGAGAGTTGGGGGGCTAGAGCAGCCAAGATACAGTGCTGTATTCCTCACTTGGTTCTGCCCCCCCCCCGGTGATTTTGCATGATTTGAGGGATGTATAAATTTTCCAAGGAATTTTACCTCCAGATTCCCATAGGCTCAACTGCCCGCCCCCCGGGTTTTGCCATTCACTGTAGTAGCCGGGAACTTAACCCTCATGGAAAACGAGACCCTACTGCATGGCTACACAATTATTTATTATATTGAGTTTATAAATCTGAGCAGAAATAACTGTAAATTATATTGAAATCTTATTGGACCATGGCTCAATTTAGACCAATGCCCACTATCATGGTAAGAGACAGTGAGGCGGGTCTCACGATCAGTGAGACCTGCCTCAAGAGGGTTAGCGGGGAGAGCGGGTGTAGCCTGCTCTCCCTGCAAACGAGCAGAGAGGCAGCCCTGAGTGGCCAGATCGGCCGTCCACACGACTGCTGGCTTCGTTACGGAGCCGGTGGGGGCTGGGGAGATTGGGGGCCACATGGCTCCCAGAAGCTCCAGCATGCCCTGCACGAGCATGCTGGAGAGACCCCCGAGCTGGGAGGCTGCTTTTAAGCCTCCCGGTCAGGGGTCTACTTATGAGTTGCCACAGCGTGGACCCACACCACGGCAACACACGATTGAAATGCCCAGGTTAGCGGAGCACTTGCTCCGCTAACCTCAGCTAAGGGGAGGGGCATTTTAGCAGGTTACCCACTTTGGTGAGACCGGGCGCAGCTACGAGCCCAGTGGTTCTCACGGTCATACAAAATCGGGCTAGGCTCCCTTAGCCCGATTTTGTATGACCGTGAGAATAGCCTCCCTGTTTGCATCTTCAGACTAACACTGCTGTTAACTGTGAGCAGTGTGGCATGGGGGGTGAGGGATGAGTGACACACCAGGGTGGGACTTCCAACCCATTTTGTAATATTATGGAGCTTTTTAAGCTCACCATAGTTTAGGGCCTCAGCATGTCTTAATCCAGCCATGAAGTAGGGAGGACAATTTGGATTGGCACCACAGATAAGACTCCCCCCTCTGAAGCTCTAATCTAAATCAGGCTCTGGCTAGTTTCTGAAAAAGAAAAAGACATTGGGAGTTCAATCATGAAACACTCATGCCATGTCTAGTTTGACCCTCAGTGATCCCAAGTGGCCCACCTCTCCTTTCTGTCATAATGGTACTCACTGTCTGTTTTTAAATGTTAAATTCTGATTCAAAGTGTGATACAAAGGGTTGTTATCATAGAATAGGAATGTTCATCTTTTAATAAGAATGGGAATATTCATCTTTCCAAAATTATTAAAATTTACAGTTCCTATTATGGTAATTCTGTCTTTTTACATTCAATATTGTATGATTGTAAATTGTCAGTAAGCAAGTGTATAGTCATACATGTAATATCTTTAGGGCCTAGAAAGGCAGCTGCAGTTGAACAATACATCGTTTAGTCATCAGTTAGCAGTTGAAAAGAAAAACACTGTTGAAGCTCGGACAATCACCACAAAGTTGCAAATGGAAATCAAGTTACTTAACCAAAAAATTAAGGTATTTAAGGCTTAAACTATATCTTTTACTGTAGAAGAGCTGTATGTTCATTAAACTCTAATGCAGATAACAGATTGAAATGCAGGTAACTCTGAAATTGTAGCGGATACTTATATATGCCATTCTTCAATGAATCTGCATAACCAAAAGGTGGTTATGCAGATAACTTCCAAATGTGGCTCAGGGCAGTTTACATTAAAATAAATATACATAACAATTAAAATTAAAAAACCAATTAAAAGCAGATCAAAATTACAATTAAAACTACATAACTTTAGAACTAAAGGTAAAGTTGTGCCTTTGAGTCGGTGTCGACTCCTGGCGACCACAGAGCCATGTGGTTTTCTTTGGTAGAATACAGGAGGGGTTTACCATTGCTTCCTCCCATGCAGTGTGAGATGATGCTTTTCAGCATCTTCCTATATCGCTGCTGCCTGATATAGGTGTTGCCCATAATCTGGGAAACATACCAGCAGGGATTCAAACCAGCAATCTCTTGCTCCCTAGGCAAGTTACTTCTGTGCTGCGCCATTAGGTGGCTAAGAACTAAGAACATTAGAACTAGATATCATTAAAAGCCAGGCTAAAAAAAGGGGTGTGTGTCTGTCTTTAATGGTCTCCTGAAGGCCTCCAAGGAAGTCAGTCCTCTTATATCCACGGGGAGCATGTTCCACAACCTGGGGTTACAACAGAGAAGGTCCTATCTCAGGTCACCACCAGATGAACTGGTGGAACCCAAAGACAGACCACTCCTGATGATCTCAATGAGCAGTGGGGATCTTGTAGAGAAAGGTGTTCCCTCAGGAAACATGGACCTCAGCCATTCAGGGCTTTAAAGGTAATAACCAGCACCTTGTTGCATTGGCAGCCAATGCAACTGTGAGAACCGGCATAATGTGTTTTCTCTGGGATACCCCAGAGACCAATCTGGCTGCTACGTTTTTAAACTAATTGAAGTTTCCAAACTACATACAAAGGCAGCCCTGCATAGAGCACACTTCAGTAGTCCAATCTGGAAGTTACCAGCTAGTGCACCACTGTTTTCTGGTCTTTCTCCTCAAGAAATAGGCAGAGTTGTGGAATCAGTGGCAGCTGCTAAAAAGTGTTCCTGGCCACAGCCTCAACCTGAGGCACCAGGAAGAGATCCGGGTCCAAGAGTACTCTCAACCTAATCCAGAACAGGAAGTTCTATCCCGCCTTGGAGATTATGACCCCCAACAATTAGTACCTCCGTCTTGCTTGGATTTAGCTTCAGTTTATTATCCCTCATCCAGCCCATTACTGCCTGTAGACAGGCATTTTAGGGGCTAGTGCCATTTCCTGATGTTGATGAGAAGGAGAAATAGATTTGGGTGTCATCAGCATATTGATAACACCAAGCACCAAATCCACTGATGACCTCACCCCACGGTTTCATATAGATGTTAAAAAGTATTGGCAACAGAGTGGAGCCCCGGGGGCTCCATTTAATAGCTCCCGTTTTGAAGAGCAACTGTCACCAAGCGCCACCATCTGAAATTTACCTGAGGCATAGGAGCAGAACCACTGTAAAACAGTGCCTTCTATCCCCAAATCCCACAGGCAATCTAGAAGGGTACCATGGTCAATGGTATCGAAAGTTGCTGAGCGATCCAAAAGAACTGTCACACTCCCTCTGTCAATTCCATGGTGAAGGCAATCTATAAGGCCAACCAAGGTCGTCTCAACCCCATAGGCTGCTCTAAAGCCATTTTGAAATGGATCTAGATAATCAGTTTTCTCCAAGACTGCTTGGAGCTGGTCAGCAACCACCCTTTCAGTCATCTTACTCAACCATGGGAGGTTGGCGACTGGCCTATAATTATCCATCTCCAGAGGTTCCAGAGTGGGCTTCTTAAGAAGAGGTCTGACCACTGCCTCCTTGAGACAATATAGCATCTTGCCCTCCCTCAGTGAAGTATTAATTATATCAACCAGATCAGCTTGAACAACCTCCCTGCAAGATGAAATCAGCCATGTTGGGCAAGGATCCAAGGAACAGGTGGTAGATGCTACCATTCCAAGCAGCTTGTCCACATCCTCAGTAGTCAAACTGAAACTGATCTAATCTAATCTTGCAAGAGGGATTGCCAGACACCCCCCTAACTGGACCTGCAGAAATATCAGCCCGAATGCTTTTATCTGCAAATAACGTATTTAATGTATCACAGTGAGACATTGAGGCTATTCATACAATTGCAGAAAATCGGGCTAGCCTCCGCTAGCCCAATTTTCTGCAACTGTGAGAACCATCGGTCTCGGCTGCGAGCCTGGTGGTTCTTGAGCGGGTAACCTGCTCAAGTAGCCCGCCCCTAAAACCGGGTTTGCGGAGCAAGTGCTCCGCAAACCTGGGTGTTTTTTATTGTGAGTAGCTGTGGTGCAGCTCCGTGCCGTGGTTACTCACAAGTAGACCTCCGGCAGGAGGCTGAAAAGCAGCCTCTCGGCTCGGGGGTCTCCCCAGTATGCCTCCCCACTCGCGCAGGGCATACTGGAGCTTGCAGGGGCCACGCAGCCCCCAAACTCCCCAGCCCCCACCAGCTCCATCACAGAGCCGGCGATCGTGTGGGTGGCCAATCTGGCCGCCCAGGGCTCCCGCCCCGCTGAGCTCCCTAAACCGGGTCTCACTGATCATGAGACCCGGCTCAGTTTCCTGAAGCAAACTTGAAACAGTAAACCCCTAACAATCCGGAAAAGCTCTACTGGACAAGATCTTGCAAATGCAATACGCTCAGAATAAAATCGCTTCCTTGCTGCATGTATTGCCACAACATATACCTTTTGATGGGCTCTATGCTGTGTCTTATCAAATTCAAGTTGAGTCCTCCTCTGTTTGTGCTCTGATTGTCTACCGTGCTGCTTCAGCTTCTGTAGCTCTTCCATATACCATGCAGCCAATTTTGAAGTGGTCAGAGTGGACGCTTAGGGGCGATTGTGTCTACTGCCCTGGAAAGTTCCCTGTTCCAACTATCCACCAGAGCATCAACAGAATCACTGACAGAACCAACTCCTAAACCCTCCAAGGCCTTTTGGAATCCTACTGGGTTGAACAGCCTTCCTGCATGGACCATTCTATAGGTCCACCACCTCTGCAGATGTCAGACGTGACTGTGAAACCAACCTTAATCAGGAAATGATCTATCCATGACAATGGGGAGACTACAGGAGACTCCACCCATGGAATACCCATCTTATCAGAGGGAAATACCAAATACAGTGTGTGATCAGCAACATGTGTAGGTCCTAGGACTGATTGGGATAAGCCCATAGTTGTCATAGCTACTATGAACTCCTAAGCAGCACCAGACAAGCCAGTCCCAAAGTGGACGTTGAAATCACCCAGCACCAAAAGCCTGGGTGACTCCAAGACCAAGTCTGCCAGCTCAGTTAGGGAGTCTGTTAGGCAGCAGGGTGGACGGTACACCAACAGAATCCCCAGTCTATCCCAAGTCCCCAGCCTAAGGTACACACTCTCAATATAAATCAATTCTCTCACAGGGATCCTGGTAAGGGAGATGTTATTCTTATAGAACACAGCAACTCCACCCCACACACTTCCCCATACCTGCTCAGCAACAGAGTGCCCTGGGGGAAGAAGTTGGGCCCACACAGGACCACTAGCCTCTCCCAACCAGTCTCAGTTATACAAGCCAGGTTGGCTCCTACAGTTGAGGCAGACAGTCTTTCTTGGTTCCACCCATGAGTTATTTGTGCTCTCCAGCCCTGTAGATAGGGAGATGGCAGTTACTCCAACTGAGCTGGCAAGGGAGAGCGGGACCGACAGAGTTGCCATTGCCAAGGCGACAAAGCCATCCACACAGAACTTCTGCAACCAGGCGATCTTGAGAGAAGAGGGGATTTCTCATGACAGGAGTTCCTCTCCCTGGGAAATCTGCAGAAACTATTAAACCCTATTTAGTGAGCCATTTTTTGGGTTTGGATTCAGTTTGACTCTCTTCTTCCATCCGCAGTTATGGAACAATTACTATTCTAGTTATGATAGAGCTGGAATGAAATTTGGCAACATTTATTAAATACAACTTAAAATAAACTTCAGCATTCAGAATTTTGGATTTTTGAATATGAGGTTTAGCCTCTAAATTCAAAAGTTGAGTACTTTTGGTTTTGGAGAGGCAGTTCCTTGACTAATTGCTTGCTGTCAGCTCTCAAATATTTAATGCCATAAGCTGTCAACTATCAAATACTGTCACAATTTATTGATTCATAATTAAATGTAAAGGCTGCTTTTTGATCATATGTTCTCAAAATAGCCTTGAACAATAAATGACATACAAGAATCAGTGTAGTACGGGACTCTGGGAGAAATGGCGTCGTGACCAGTAGCTCTGGCGGATCCTCCGCCAAGAACTGCACTAACTTTTGGAGTAATAGACTAGTTATCAATCAGGAAGATTGATCACAGAGGAAAAATGGAGCTGTCACTTGAGAGCAGACTGGTGTAAACATACAAGGTATAAATGCCTTGAAATCGAAACAGAAATAAATCATGAAACACCAGACGAACTCAGGAGAGACTTTCCATGAGCTTCCCACCCGAAGAGAAGAGAGCAATAACACCTGCTTTTTAGCGACTGCCTTTCCCAGCTTTAATTCCTGTAATTTTCTTCTGCCGTTCCCTCTCTGTTCTCACTCTCCAAACTTCAAGATCATCAAGGTACTTTTTTTTCCTTTTTCCTGAACTGAGGATTCATGTTACTTCTATCAAAGAAATCACTGACCAGAACAACATAGAAGACTCAGCTTTCAGTTAACTACAGCACTTACTATTAAGAGCCCCTGGTGGTGCAGTGGTAAAACTGCCGCCCTGTAACCAGAAGGTTACAAGTTCAATCCTGACCAGGGGCTCAAGGTTGACTCAGCCTTCCATCCTTCCGAGGTCAGTAAAATGAGTACCCAGAATGTTGGGGGCAATATGCTAAAAATCATTGTAAACCGCTTAGAGAGCTCCGGCTATAGAGCGGTATATAAATGTAAGTGCTATTGCTATTGCTATTGCTACTATTAAGGATTTACAACTTAGGCAACCTTCGAGTTATCTAACTCTTTGAAATGGGCCTGATTTTTTTACTTTAGTTAAACAAGAGGACAAATAATCAAAATGCAGGCTTAAGGTTTGTTTGTTAATAACTAATTTGCTAATCTTTAATTTTGTTAGACATTTCTGAAAGGATCTACATATTTCTAAAAGAATGATCCTTTTCCTCTTTTCCCTTTTCTTTCCTTTTGTTACCACCTTTTATATATTCTTTTAAAAATATGTATCTATGAATTGGTAGTGGAGTAATGAGACAATGTTTAACATTTTAATATGTTTTTTTCTGTTTTGGCAAGGATTAACATTCTATTATAACGGACAGTGAACAATTTACTATATCTCACTGGATTAACAATGCTCAACATTTTATTACAATTTATTGGCATTGTTGTTGGATGACTATCATTTATGGATTACTCATGGATTATTCAAGCCCTTAATTGTTTAAACTATCTGAGGATTCTGCTGTCAAATTCCTACTAAAATTTCCAACTGAAACTGGATTTTGGCAATGTGGCAATGATTAACACTTTATTAAATTTTACCAGATTAACAATGATTAACATTTTTTACAATCTAAGGATGTTTTTTTGGATGACCATCTTTAATGGAATATTGAAACCTTTAACCGTCTTAACCAGGCTATTTGAAGATTCTGATGTTAAACTTTATTAAAGTTATTAACCGAATGGAACAGGACTGGGGTCTCAGTTTTAGTCATTGACATTATGTTGCTTAAGGACTTACAACTTAAATAATTTTGGAGTAAAGAACACCATTTAATACTATATGATGGTTACAGAAGGCTATTATTTAAGTCGGATTGGATTTCTTTTCTTTCCCTTTTTTGCATAGCATGGTAAAGAAGAAGCTTTCTCGGCTGTAAGAGTTTTGGCTTCCTATCTCTCATGCAGAACATCTGCAGGCTATCCTGAGAAAGCTGTCAGCTCCTCCGGATGGCATACTCTTATCTGTTCTGGAGTTCAAATTAACCATTATTTGCCTCTGGAAAGAAGAGGAACCTTTAATATGTTAATCATCAGATACTAATGGACTTTTGGTCTTTAGACCCGCCTATTAATTCAGAACTATAGTTTTAGAAATTTAAAGCATTTTTAATTGACTTGGGATTGGAAATTTGCGTATGGTTAAATCTTTATAAAACGTGTTAACCTCCTAGAAAGGCCATGAAGACTCTGCCTGGATAAACGACAATATTTATAGCTTTCAAGTACGATTGAGGATTTACAACCTAAGCAATCTTCGAGTAAGGACCATTGCAATCAGTCTCAGGAGCATGGTTTATTGCTTTGAATGGGTTTATGAGACTGTTAAACAATTAGTGAAGAGCTACATCTATCCATGAGTACTTTTTCCCTTATCTTGAAGCAGAAAATTTGGTTCCAGTTGGTTTTCGTAAAGGACTTGAGAAAGCTGAAGCCTCCCAAGGCAGCATATTTTAATTTGCCAGAGGACAGTGGGGGTTATGTTAATTGTTTCCTCTCCCCTTCGGAAAAATAGTTCGTGTTATTTTAATTGTCAGGTAATAACGGACATGCGTTAATCTGGACTTTAGTGCCTGATATTAGATGGGGAACTATACTGTTAGGTAAATTCCTGTATTAACTCTTGCATTCCCTGTAAATATTACTTGGTAACTCATTATTCAGGAATTCTACATTACCAAAGTATAGTCAAGCCCAAGTATTCCCTTGTTTATTCTGCTTGGTACTACTGTTAAGAGGGAATTCGGTTTGGGCCTATTTTTCAATTTGAAGGAAACTCCTTTGTGAAGTTGCTTTTTGAAGATCATACATGTATTGAACATTATTATTCCCTGTGAAATTGCTTGGTGGTAAACAAAATAGGGAATTTAAGTAGGGATTAACATGTCTGTTAAAATGATGTCTTATAACCAATTTTTTCTCTCAGTTATGGGAGAGCTTAATAATATCTCCTCACAAATAGACAGTATAACTGCAAAATTATCTTTTCAACAGGAGGGGTTTCAGACCAAATCAGAGGCTAGATCTCAGATGACTTCTAGTAAGACAATGCAATCTGAACAACATAAGGCTTCATCACAGGATTGTTGCACTGATAAACAAACGTCTGAGGATCTGCATGTTACTCTATCAGACCTTGGAAATGACTATATGATGGGATTCATGGGAAAGATAACATATTTAATCTTCGATACAGCTAAATGTTTCACAAACTCATTCAAGTACAGATGGGTTTTACCTGCCTGGCATTACCCCTTCTCTGAAGTTAAAAAGATTTGGATACATATGTTTTTAGATTCAAAATAAGTCTTAACTGCATTATCTTCTCTCTTTTTAGTTTTCACTGGATTACTAATTGGAGTAGCTCATTGACAAAGTCTTTGATAATTTTATGTTATGGCTTCTTCCTGTTTCTGCATCTTATTATTTTTATTTAGTTTAATAGCATTACCAACTGGCCTGGTTCATTGATGATAAAAGGCTCACCCCCTCCACTATTCCATTATAGATTATTAGCTTACTAGTTTTCCTTTGTCTAGTAGGAAATAAGTTTTTTATATTTACTAATCTGAACATCTTTGTTATTTTTCTGGTATTTTCTATTTCCATCTTAGTTTGCCTTGATGCAATCATTCAATACTTTTTGAGAGATATTATGTTAGGTACCTGAATGATATAAAAACCAATGAGATTCAGGTTTAATTTGAAGCTCATAACTGACAGAGTTGCCATTTTTTCATCACCATACCTTTTCCCTTGGATTTTGTTTAAAAAGGACTTTTGGTCGGATTAGACAACTCTGATGATAAGATTGTACTTTATTTGTGGATAAGTTTGCTAAACAAGTATGCAAAACTGTTTTTATTCATGGATGTTGTAAGTTTGGAGATGCATCCTTTTATTTGATCCTATATTAATTTCATTTTTTCTCTCTCACCTTTGTATCTTTAAAACCAATTTTTGTATTTGTATCTTTAAAACCAATAAAATATAATTAGAAAAAAATCAATGCAGTACAATTAAAAAGAAAATCAGTCCATAAATTTAAAACTGAGATTGCAGCTAGACAAGATAAGACATCAGCTCAGATCTCAAAAACCTTGTTGAAACAGTTGAGTTTTAACTATCTCTCTGCCTCAACAGCCCTGACCAACCTACCTTGGGAAGGAGTTCCACAATATGGAAACCACCCCAGAAAGCCACAACGAAAGTTGTTGAAATGAAAACATCCACTAACATATTAATTTGCCATTTTACAACTGTCAAATGCCATTTTACAACTGTTCAATACTGGGGCTAAGTTAAATAGTTATTTTTCAATTTTTGCTCTGGAAACTAACTTTGTGGTGAAGCTGAATTTTTAGTAAGAAACTTGTGCAAAGAACTAGGGCCTTCAAGGCCATTTGACGCATGGAGTCATTGGGCAAATCTTAGGAGCATTTGTTGGAGAGGATTCTCAGCTGATAGAACCCAAGGAAGCTCTGCAGTCTTTCAATGGAATGAGCTCTGTTTAGCCAAATAACTTGAGAGACATCATGCAAAAATATTTGGCTATTTTGGATAAACAAATGTGTGATTTATATATTAATAAAACACAATGACACTATACATATAGCAAGTTCAGCTAATCAAAATTTATAAATAATTGAGATGTATGTAACAAATTATACTGTTACATACATCTCAGTGTCTTTTAAAGGTTTTAATACTATACTTTTGTAGGAAAAAGAACGAGAACTTGGAATAAGAAACATCTATGCAAACCGACTGCTTAAAGGTCAAAAGGACAAAGGTGACACAGAGTCTCCCCCAAAAGGTAGCATAATGAATTGATATTTTGACAAATGTAATTTTTTAAATATTTTCATGTCTCAAGTCTTTGGAACTAGAAAAACAATGTTAGGAAATGTTATATTGACTTTAAAAAATTACCATAGTGTCTGATGTGTCTAACAGATTTTTAGCCTTAGAACAGGATTGCCCTTTCTTGCATTATCTTGGGCAGGTGGGGGAATAAAAGTGACAAATGTTTAAACCAATCCTATGCATATTCATTCAAAAAAGTCCCACTAAGTTCAAGGGGGATTATTGCCAAGTAAGTGTGCTTACAATTACAGCTCTAGGTGCTCATGCCACCCTGCCTATAGATGAGCAACATGGTGATTGTTGGACTATGAAATTTAGGGGTAGCACTATCACAGCACTGACCAGGAAAGAAGTAAACGGCTAGATTTATTCCAGGTTTCCCCTTCTGTCCCACCTAACCAGATGATTAGCATTGCATTGATGCTGCTTCCTCTACAGTAGCAGGGTTGAACAGTGCTGATTTACAGTAAACAAGCAACTAACTGAGCAATAAATTATCCCAGGAAGTTTTGTATTAAATACATCTCAAATTATTTTATAGCTTTTTCATAGACTTCACAGTTTTGAGAACAAAGTGTTGAGGGTGGCATAGTGTCAGAATTAAATTAGATCAATTAAGTTAGTGCAAAAGTAGAATTGTCATACTCTTTGTTTGAATCTAGGCCACACAGTATACATCTAGTTGTATAGCTCCCCTTAGTCTTCAGTCTAAGAAAAGTGACAGATATTTCTTCTGATTAAGTTGTTCAGATAAGCCTGCATTTGTTGCAACAGCAGCAGATTAGGAAGCCATAATATAGCGTCAGTAAAGTGTGCCCCTTGGTGACCACAGAGCCCTGTGATTTTATTTGGTAGAATACAGGAGAGGACACCTATATCGGGCAGCAGCGATATAGGAAGATGCTGAAAGGCATCATCTCATCCCTTGCGGGAGATGGCAGTGGTAAACCCCTCCTGTATTCTGTGAAGAAAACCACATGGCTCTGTGGTTGCCAGGAGTCAGCACTGACCTGATGGCACAACTTTACCTGTTTAATGTAGCTCCAACCTTTTTCGTTGTATACAGAAGAGTACCTGTTTACAAAACCAGTGTTTGCATTTCCCCCCGATATGCTCTTTTGCCAGACTGATTAAATACATGAAGGCAACATCATTTGAATGTTTTTAATTATGAACAGATTTTTGTATTGTGGGTCGCCATACCAAACAGTAGGGATGTGCACGGAACTGTGGAGCTGCGATCCGGCACTGGTGTGGGGGGCTCTTTAAGGGTGGGGGAGGGTGTACTTACCACCCCCCACCGCTGTGTTTCCCCCACCGTCGCATTCATTTTGAAAAGCTTTTGGGGCGGCAGGATACCTCCCTGCCGCCCCTTCCCCCAGTTGTCGGCAAAAGGCTTCAAAAAGCCTTTTGTGCGCACACATGTCACGTGAGCATGTCACGTCTCCGTGTCACGTGCACGTCACAGAGACGTGACGTGCGCACGCTCAAAAGGCTTTTTGAAGCCTTTTGCCGACGACTGGGGAAAGGAGCGGCAGGGATTTATCCTGCCGCCCCAAAAGCTTTTCAAAACGAACGCGCTGGCGGGGGAAATGCGGCGGCGGGGGGGGGGTAAGTACACCCTCCCCCAAGAGCCCCCCCCACCAGTGCCAGACCGCCAGACCACCCTCATGTCCAGAGGCCTTCAGAATGGCCTCCGGACCGGTCCGGGCTCATCCCTACCAAACAGGCTGTTGTAAGGCACCAAATGCCATAACCATCAGCCTGATCCGTTTGCATGTGAGTGGGGTGTTCAGAGATCTGTGAATGGTGCAGAAGGCTGCATACCTGTTGCAGCTCTCATGGAATCCTTTCTCTCCCCACTCTATTGAGTAGGGTGACTACAGTTCAGGGTCTACCCATCACTGACCTCTTGCTTATCAGTTTATGATGGGAAATTCATAGATCTATGGATCTGGGCACATATCTACATAACGAATGCCTACCTCTGAGAATTAGTGATTGAAATTAGTGGGATACTTCTGAGTAAACATGGATGGGATCAGACTGCACAGCAATGATAACTTGAATCTCATGTCCCCGCCGCCGCCAAAAAAATCCTTGTTAGTTTTACTTCCTCTGTCTCTTCATAGATATTAATGTGAACAAATCAATACAAGTAGATATGAGTTTTGACCTAGAAGCAATGGCCCCACTTCAAAAGCATGAGACCGAGAAAAGTACAGTTTTAAAAAAGGTATGGCAGATCTGAATAAAGTTGTCTTCATAGCTCTCAACCACTGCTTGTACATAAGCTTTGTTTTCTCCATTATTCTCTCTTGTTTCATCCTGTAGCCAGCACATCCTTCTCTAACAATCCTCCAATTTTCTGCAACTTTTTACAGCTATACTGTAAAAATAATGTATTTGTGTTCTCCCTATTGCTAAATAAATGAAATTTGTTCCAGTTTCCAAGTTTTAGTTTAGGTGAATGCAAGCCTTAATTGTGGTAAGGACATATAGCTATAGATAACTTGTAACATATATATAACCTGTACAAGTCTAGGTTTAACAGAAGAATTCTAAAGATGTTTCAAGATCACCACGATCAACTTTTGCACAATGCTGCTAACACCCAATGAAGAAACCTGATAAATCCTCTGTATCATATATTATGAGCTTGTTTATATATTATCCTCTGCTCTAGAAAAGACATCTTTTTCAAGATGACAGTTGCTTGCTTTGTAGCACCATTAAAAACCCGGAGATCTTATTGCCTTGCACAGTTATTTAAATACTGCTTTCAAAAGCAGACCAACCATTCCCAAAGCAATTTGCATTGCAAAAGCAGTGAGGATATGGTTCCCTAGATATGTGCCGAAAGACTCATATTCTAAAGAGAAACACAGAGATACAAGCAACAGCCTCTGGAAGGACACTATGCTAGGCTGAATAGGGACAGTTGCTCTCCCTGCTAAATATGACAGCTATCACCTTAAAAGGTGCTTCCCTCTCTAGTTAGCCAGGGCTAGCAGTTCTCCTTCACAATGCTCCTATATTTGACAGTGATACACAAGAGAAACGGTAGGCTTTTCCCCACATACAGTAGCCTTTGTCCAGTCATGGACTGTGACCCTTCTACAGGCCACACCAAAGTTCTCAGCGTTTGGCTGAGATGTGCCTCTGACTCTTTCTCCTGCTTTTATGTGCATCGTGAGTGGGTCTTCGGTGAAAGCTATGCGCCCCTTGGATTCTTTCTGATATATATTCAGTAAAATATCTCCAGTTTAAGATGAGAGTTAAGATGGAATTACATTTTCATTCGTGCTCTAAAAAGCATGGAAATTCTAAGTTAAGGTTCCCATCTTAACTTCAGTGCCATAGAAGCTGTAAAGACTTTGTACAGTCTTGTAATCATGCTGGCTTTAGAAATGAAGCTCCATGCACCCACTTTGCCTTGGTCCTTCCCCAACATTGGGCTAGGGACGGATGCATCCAGGCAGACAATCAACAGGTTCCGCTTCCCCAATCACTTCTTAGATATGCCCCAGATTAATTTTTGCCTGATGCATCTCTACAAGGCACAGTACTACCCCAAAAGGCCACCTATTTAGCTGAAGTCCTAAAATAATTGGCAATAGATTAAATAGGCTGTTTCAGTCATAGAAACTTGTCCTGGCTAACACCAGACAGTGAACTGCCATTCTATATTAATCTTGGAGAAGTTCAAATAGAATATATTTTAGATTATGGAGGCTCAGTAGGTCAGGATTTGAGAACTACTGCCTGAAAGAACTGAGATGGAAGTGAAAATGATATTCTTAGAAATATTTAATAATCCCTTATTATAGATATTAAAAACTAAAGGTACATATATGGGTATTTTACCTTTTCGATTACATTTTAGGAGATGACAACCAAAGCTATAAATTCAAAAAACAAATCATATAATGCACCTGAAGACATGAAACTGAAGACAGATATTCCTCAAACTGAAAAGTTACTAATGCAAGAACTTTCAAGTAGAACATGCACAGGTATCTTAAAGAGTATTTCAGATTTGATATGGAGAGAGAGAGAACAAATAAACTTTACTGTAAATAAGGTTTGAACATTCAGCCATTGTGGGCCATTATGTGATGTCCAATACCATAACAATACCATGGTGTAGTGACCAGGCTCCCCTCCCTCTAAAGAGTTAACAGGAATTGAACCCTTGTCTTGACTGACAGGCTGGTGAACTCCAGGGCTCAACCAGTCAGTATGCCAGGTGGGTGCAAATGTGCACCTAGGTAATTTTGGAACCTGGACACTCAGAAGAATGTAAGAGTATAAAACATGTATATTTATTCAAATATGCATTAGCAGAAATATTGCAACATGCAACTCAACATATTCCCATCTAACATTTCTTTCCCCACTCTGAACTCTGTCTCTAAAGCAGAGGTCACGCTTGGCTGCCTGGTGTAGGTCACAGTCACGCTCGGCCACCCAGCGCAGCAGGACTACCACACCTTCCAGGACAGACTAATGAGGATTTGGGAGCTCCTAGAGGGTGTGGAGGCCCTGAATTTTGGCCTGTAAGTCCAGAGCAAAGAGCAACTCTGAGTGGGTGGGACCTAGAGAGCTGTTGCTGGGAATTCTGGGAATAAGAAAGGAAGGAAGTTCTCTGCTGGAGGAGCGCAGGAGAACATGCTGCAATGGAGTTTTGCTGCAATCCTTGTAAAACAGGATTGCAGGAGGCTTGATTCTCATCAGGAGCTTGGTGAGTTCAAGGAAAAAGGAAGCCAAGGCTAGTGGCTTCAGACCTTTAGGGCAGGAAAAAGTGTGTTAGTCAGATTTTGTGTGTGTTAGTCAGACTTTGTTTGTGTGCTTTTCATTCCTAAATATCTGTTATTTGCAATTAAGTAACTAAATTTTAAAGTGTGCTGCCCGAGCATCATTTGGGGTGCTTTTGAAGTATTCTTTTGAACACTAAGTATTTTAAGTGTATCTAAAAGCTAAAAGTCTCAGATGGAACTAGTCTGTAGTAATTGAATAAAAGTCCCCCCGCCTTTGTTCTTTACCTTTTGCAAGCTTCCAAGGGTGGTTATTGACCCAGAAGGAAGAGGGGGGATTTCTCTGGTGCAAAATGTGGCTCGAGAGTTTGGGCAAACTAACAATTAATAATTTGCTCCACATGCAGGCAAAACACACGGGAAGGGAAGGTTTTATTCTTATCTATTAGCAAGGGGAAGCAGATTTTTGTATTTGCCTAATACATGTTACCGAGGGACCTTGGACTATAGCACTCAATCTAATGGTCCAGTTCTAGGCAAATCTTAGAGTGCTTGGTGGGAGCAGGAACCTACCAGAGATTCTGGGTTTCCCCGGAACCTGTTTCTTAACTTCTGGGTCTTGAAAGTTACAGAGTTTTAAACCAGCCAGTCTGCATCTCAGAGCACAGGACAGGGATGATTCAGCACTAAAGTCTTCCATGTGCTGCAGAACTGGTTTAGACCAGGCAGGGAGATTATCCATTAGCCTGGCCTGAGTCAGGAAAGGAATGTTTCGCTACCCACAATCTTCTACACATGGTATATTGGTAAAGTTGTCCTATATCCTACCAGCAAGGATTCTATATGATGTTCATTTTTCTTATGCACAGAAAGCTTTGAACTCCTGTACAAAAGAGCTGCAGATTTAATTGTATATTAACCCTCTGTTCTTTTAATCCTAGGCTAAGTTTCTGAGAGTTGATTTATATGTTAACTTCTTAAAGAAGAAATGTACGGAGTTAAGTCACTGCGATTTGGGAGAAGGCTCTCTTGTTCTAGAGGTCAATAAAGTTATTGGCAATAGCAAGAAACTCTTCCTTCCACACAGAGAAGCAGTTTTGTAACTGCTATTGCTTCTCCCTAAGTGAACAAATTGGTATACTACCGCTACAAATATTTATATACTGCTTTCCAACCAAAGTTCTCAAAGCAGTTTATATAGAAAAACAAATAAATGAGATGGTTCCTTGACCCCAAAAGGGCTCACAATCTAAAAGAAGCATAAGGTAGAGATGCTGTGCTGGGGACAGTTGCTCTGACTTTGCTAAATACCAGAGAGAATCACCACTTTACAATTACCCCTCTTTGTGGGATATACTCCCCCAATCCTTGGGCAGCTGATTTTAGTTGAGTGTGCTAACTATGTTTAAGAACAGTTGTCACTATATAGATGTGCCTTCAGTGTGTTTTCATTCTCTCTGTCTAAACACACAGATCATTCTATAAGCTTCTCATTGTCTGTTTTCTTAATTTGGAAATTAAGGATTTTTACTATTGAATGAATATTCCTTTGCAGAGCTATTAAGGGAAGAAATACATCTCAGTGTAGAACAACAATTCAAGTGTAAAAACCTAGAAAGACAGAAAAAAAGGAGAGATGGACAAGGGATAAACTTGCTGAAGGAAGAGTTTGAGAAATTAAGGACAGCACGATCATTTCAGCCTACACATGATGTACTGCAAAAAGAGAATACTCTGGAGGAAACTACAGTGGAAAAGCAAGAAAATAAAGAAAACAAGAGAAGTGGAGAGCCAAAAGAAGTGATTCATGATAAACTAGCAATACTAACACAAAGACACAAAACTCCATCTAAATTAAAGAAACAGTATGTATTTACAGAAGCCATTGAAAATTTACATCAGGGATTTCCCTCATCAGGTCCAACATCCAACAAAAACTGCAATAGTAGACAGGTGAATAGTTACCAGAGTGAAATAGCTGAGTTTAAGGCAGGAAATGCAATCAGTGCTTATGAACCATCATTTGGCAGGGTTACCAAAACAAGGCAAAATGATACTTTGGTACATGTTGAAGATCATATACCCACAGTATCTATGGAGAAAAAAAACACTCTTATGGAGGAACTCTTTGGTCCGAGCTGCATCTTAAAAGACAGTCATCCAAACTCCCACTTGAAAGAGGTGGTTAGGGGAAAAAAAACTCTGCAGAGTGAAAGGATTTCATACATCAATGATAGTTTGCAGTGTGGTGATTCCAAACAAGCCCAAATAAAGGTTTTCCATGCAATGACCTCCTTGGAAGACCTCAAGTAATTAATTCATACATTTCTAGCAACTTTCATAAAGTTATCTTTATTTCTTAAAACATATATCTATTGAAAAGCAATGTATTACCTTCTGTATATTTTTTCAAATGACTCTAGAATAGTTTAAATGACTCACTCATTCCTAGAATGGTTGATATTCTTTTGTTGGAAAACATGCATCTAAGATGTACTATCAGCTTATACTGTACTTAATAATGAAACACACATCAGTGTATTGCAGTGCATTTTAATGAATCTAAAACGATAGAACAAATGACAGCCGTACTTGCAAAAAAAGAGAAGAAGCCCCAAAGACTGTAAAATAGGGATATACATTCAAAAATATATTGAATGGGTACCCATGGTAAAAATTATTGCAAGTGTCAGTAAATGCCTATTTGCAGTTGTAAAGCAAAGCACTACCCAGCTTTGTTTACCGACCCCAGTCTGCAAAACCTCTAAAATGAATAAAGGAATTAAAAGTATTCACATACTTACAGTTATAAAAGTGATTCATAATGGCTGGATTAAATCTAATCTAGATTAGAGTCTAATCTGGATTAGACTCCAGATTGGGCATTTTAATTACAGAAAATACTGTGTGGGATTTGCACTATTATGTATAGACATAATGAAAGTCCACAAAATATTTCAGAAGAGTTCAGAAATCTTGAAGCCATATTAATAAAATAACCACAGTTTACAGCTAAAATTCTGAAACTAACAAGGCTAGTAGGAGAAAGGAAATACTGCAAACCAACACTTCTATTTCATTAATCCCAAACTCGACAGTCTTTAGACTGCAATGGCAAGTTCACCTGCCCTGTCCAAATCATCCAGTACAGTGGGGTACATTGGATGTATAAATCTGTGTTATAATTGGGCTATGCACATTGTTTTCTACTGTTGTACTAGCATCCAAAACTATATGGGGTACAATAAAATTCCATACAGTACAATAAAAACTCTTTTTCCAAGCATCAAACATTCAAGCAGTATTAAATATTGTGCTACCCACAACTTTGTTCTTTTTATTTTTCACTTTTGAACACAAAATAATAATTAGTACAAAAAAGAGTGTTGGGCATGTAACAAATGCAAAGTTTCAGCACCCCATCTATCCCTCAGGGCTGGTTCTAGAATTTTGGGGGCCTGCTGCAAAATTAGGTTTGGGGGCCCCATTACAGCCAATCTCCTTTTGGCTAAGAGTGCAAAGGTTGTCAGCACCTTGATCCCTCAGCTGTTCCTCTGCTTCAGCTAAGTTGGCAACAATCTAGAACAAAAGAAAAAGAACAGCAGCCTCCAAGCAACTTATCCTATCCTCATTTTCATTTGCCTCATTTTCATTGCATGGGTCATCCAATGAAGCTGATTGGCAGTAGATTTAAAAAGGAGAAATGGAAGGACTTTTTCACTCTGTGTATCATTAATCTAAGGCATTCAGTGTGCAGAACATATGCTTTGCATTCAGGAGGTCCTAGGTTCAATTTCTAGCTTCAAGATTCTTGGGTAAGCAGATCTGGGGAGGAGCTCCAAGAGCTGCTGCCAGTCAGAGTAGCAATACTGGGCTAGGTAGATCAAAGTCCTGACTCAGTGCAAGGCAGCTTCCTAGTCCAGGGAAAACTTATGGGATAGAGCCCCTGCTTTCCACACCAAAAGTACTCCAGCTCTCCACAGCTGGCGCCATCCTTGGCTGCTCTGTGGCTCCTGCCTCTCCTCCTCTCTCAGTATCGGCAGAGGGCCAGCCTGTCCGAAATCCCATCTTGCAAAGAGTACAGCTTCTGAGACACTCACTCAGTCTCTCCCCCCCACGCTCTATTGCTGTTCTTCTGCACAGACTGCAGCCCACCATGAGGCCCCCCAAAATGCTGTGTCCCCCCCACAGTTGCAGAATGCTTAAACTGGCCCTGCTGCCCTTAACAAGAGTCCAGTCCTATTGTCAATATGTACCAAGAGTGCCCAGGATCAAGCAAGTTGTGTTAACAACACAATTGTGATATTCTGTCAAGAGCAGATACAGGCCCAAGAACCAGTGCAAAAGGAACAGAGCCAGGAGAGTACTTGGGTAACACCTACAGGCGAGGAAGCAGCAGGATTAGGCCAACTATTATCCTCTTCCATACTTTGGAACCTAAAAGCCTTTTAGTAATGACAGAACAAATTTGGCCAAAACCTATGCAGCACATATGTGCCAAGAGCTGTTTGGGGAAATCTATATAGTAAAGAGCTTAGATCCTGCCTATCAGACACAGGTTACTACAAAAGCACAAGCAGTCACTGTTTGTATTAGTTCACATTGCTTTGACAGTACAATCAGGCCGCACCATGTTCAAGCATCACCTTTGCTGAATGTGTGCTTTCAAACCTTTTCAGTATCCTGCATAAAGAGCTAAATGGTGTAATGGAAGGTTGAAATGAATTGTTTAATATGAACCAAAGTCTGTGGACATTATCCATAGTTATGTCACATGGATTTCAATAGTGTTACAGCATGTGTAGAGATATTGCCTATTTATTTAATTTATATACCGCTTGACTCCAAAGGCTCTAGGTGGTTCACAAAAACCTAAGAAAAAAACATCAAACTCTTAAAAACAGCAATTTGAAAAATGGAAAACATTCAGAGATTACTAATAACATTGCTATCTAATAACAATTAGATAACAATGCATATAAATCCTTACCTTTTGCAGATTTTATTATTTTAAAAGCTTTACAAAGCTTTATGATGAACTATTGAGAGCGCTGGGTATGTTTAGCTTGTTGAAAAGATGCTAAGGGGAGATGTGGTAGCCATCTTCAGATATAGGAAGGGCTCTTAGAAGAAAGAAAGGAATTGCTTTTTGTTACTACTGAGAGCAGGACTGTAATTTCAATGAGTTGAAATTACAAGGAAGCAGAATTAGGTTAGACATTAGGAAGAGTTTTCTAACTCTAAGAGCTGTTTGACAGTGGCGTGGTCTGCATCATGTAGTGGTAGGCTCTTCTTCTACAGAAGTTTTCAGACAGAAGCTGAAAGAATGCCATGAGTGACTTCAGTTACCTACTCACATAGACTGGGCAAATTCATGTGTGGGTATTGACAGAGAGGCCACATTTCTAGACAAGCTAAATGACTGTGCCTTAGAACAGTTGGTCACGGAATGAACCAGAAAGAAAGTGACCCTGGACTTAATCCTGAGTGGTGCACAGTAGGGATGTGCACAGAGCCGCAGTGCGGAGGCTCCAAGGCAGCAGAGGTGTGTGCCGGCATGGGCTTGGAGACTTCACATCATATCCGGACAACGGGGCGGCAGGGAAGTACGCTGCCACCCTGTTGGGGTTGGAAAGAAACAGATGCTGGTGGGAGGGGTAAGTGCACCCTCCCCCACTCTTAAAGTTAGACACCCCCCGCTGTCGTACCAGTTTGGAGGCCCATAAAGGGCCTCCAAGCCGGTTCTGTGCACATCCCTAGTACACAGGACTTGGTGCAAGATGTCAGAGTTGTAGAACCACTGAGGAACAGTGACCATAGTGTGATCCAATTCAGCTTATATGTGAGTGTAGCATTGCCAAACAAGTCCAAGACAGATGTGTTGGACTTCAGAAGAGGAAATTTCTCAAAAATGAGGAAAGCTGAAAGGAAAAGTCAGGAGGATCAAATCACTCCAGAAAGCATGGAACTTAGTTAAAACCACAATAATGGTAGTGTTTTGGGCAGTAGACGTGTGTGTGTGTATAAAATATTATTTATATATGTATATATAATGTATATATGAAATATACATATACATACACACCAAAAGGAGGAAAGGTACCACCAGGTTCAGGAGGATGCCAGCATGGCTGACAAACAGTGAGGGAAGCTATAAAAGGGAAGACGACTTCCTTCAGAAAATGGAAGTCCTACCCAAACGGAGATACTGCACGGTAGGAGGCAACAGTAAACTCCTCCTACCAAAGACAACCACAGGGCTCTGTGGTCGCCAGGAGTCGACACCAACTCGACAGCACACTTTACCTTTATCCAAATGAAGAGAACAGAGAGGAACATAAAATCTGGCAAAAGAAATTCAAGCAGACAACAAAGGATGAAAAAAGAGAATTTGAGGAGCATATAGCTAAAAGTGTCAAGGGGAATAACAAAAACTTCTTTAATTATATCAAAAGCAAAAAACAAACAAACCAACAAAAACCCCTGCCAGGGAGGTGGTTGGAACGTTAGATGATGATATGAAAGGTGGTATTAAGGAAGATAAGCTGGAGGAGTTCTTTTCAGAGGATATTGACCTCACACTTTGGAACTGAGCTTCTTAGGCTAGGAGGCTAAAGAACTGGGGTAATTTGAGGTGACAAGAGATGATAATTTGAGGTGACAAGGAGAGGAGAGCTGGTCTTGTAGCAAGCATGACTTAGCTAAGCATGGTCTGCCCTGGTTGCATTTGAATGGGAGACTTGATGTGTGAGCACTGCAAGATATTCCCCTCAGGGGATGAAGCCACTCTAGGAAGAGCAGTGGCCAAATTTGCAGATGGCACCAAACTATTTAGGGTAGTGAAATCCAAAACAGATTGTTAAGAGCCCCAAAACAATCTCTCCAAACTGGGGGCATGTGTGACAAAATGGCAAACGCAGTTAAATATAAATGATGCATATTGGGGCAACCCCCCCTGCCCCCACTTCACATATATGCTGATGGGGTCTCACCTGTCAGTGACTGAATAGGACAGATTTTGGGGTTGTGGTGGACAGCTCATTGAAAGTGTTGACAGTGCAAATTCTATACTAGGGATCATTAGGAAGCACATTGAAATTAAAAATGCTAATATTATCTATCACACCCTTATACAAATCTATGCTGCAGCCAGATTTGGAGTTCTATGTACAGTTCTGGTCTCCGTATCTTAAGCACATTGTAGAACTGGAAAAGGTGCAGAAGAGGGCAACCAAGATGACCAGGGGCCTGGAGCACCTTCCTTATGAGGCAAAGCTACAAGCATCTGGAGCTTTTTAATTTGGAAAAGAGGTGACTATGGAGAGACATGATAGAGGTGCATAAAATTATGCTTAGAGCAGAGAGTGACAAAGAGAAAGTTTTCTCCGTCTTTCACAACACTAGAATCAGGGGTCATCCCATGAAACTGAAAGCCAGGAAATTTAGCACGGACAAAAGGAAGTACCCCCCCCCTTTTTTTAACACAACACATACTTAATCTATGGAATTCTCTGCCACAGGATGTAGTGATGGCCACTAGCTTAGATGGCTTTAAAAGGGGCTTAGACAAATTCATGGAGATCTATCAATGGCTACTAGTCTGGTGGCTATGCGTCTAAGTACCAATTGCAGAGGAGCCACAGCAAGAGAGAGGGCATGCCCTCAGAGCTTCTCAGAGGCATTTGGTGGGCCACTGTGGGAAACAGGATGCTGGAAATAGGCCTTGGGCCTGATCCAGCAGGGCTGTTCTTATCTCTTTGGAATGCTGTAGCAGTTTCCTGCTACAGGGGGTTGGACCAGTGCAGGGGGTTGGACGAGAAGGCAAGTGTTTCTTGTTCAGCAATATGCAAATACTATTCTGAATTGTTAGTAATATGACTGCTGCATGTACCGTCTCTGCATGCCTTTTAAGAGCAGCAGGAACAGGGTGCAGACTCGTCAGTCTGCCTACTCTGGCTTTAAAGTGGGAAAATTCAATTTAATGTGGGAGGGGGGTTGGGGGGGAGTGAAATATGGGCTTGGTAGGTGGAGCCAGTAAATGCCTATGTCCCAGTTTTTAATTAATCTCCATGAAGTACTCATTCAAAACTTTTGAAGTATTTAACATGGTATGAACAGAGCTTCATTTAACAAACAAACTCAAAGCTCAAAAGCTGTTCATGTTATATACATTTAACTAGGGCATTAGGCCTGTTGCAATAACGGGCGCTCTAGTTGGGCTCTGCCTGGGCCCGCCGCCGCCGCCCGCGGCTCCGGCCGGGCCCGCTGCCCGGCTTCCCCCGCCGCCTCCTCCTCCAGCTGGGTCCGCCACCTCCTCCAGCTTCCCCCCGGGCCCGCTTCCCCCAGGCTCCTTCTTCCCCCAGGCTGGCCGCCTTCTCTGGCCTCTCCCCCTGCCTCCTCCCGGCTGGGCCCACCGCCTCTTCCGGCTAAGCCCGCGGCTCCAGCCAGACCCACCATCTCCTGGGCCCACCGCCGCACCACCATCACTGCGGTGCCGGTGGTGCTGAGTGCGGGCCCAGTCCTCCCGTCGCGGCCGCCTCCGCCAGTGGGCTCAGCCCCCCCGCCACCGCGAGCAGGCCCAGTCTCCCCGCCGCCGCGAGCAGGCCCAGTCCTCCCGCTGCCGGTGGGCCCAGTCCCCCCGCCGTGGCCGCTGCCGCCAGTGGGGCCAGTCCCCCGCCGCCAGCCATGCTGCTCCTCGCTCACCCTTGCCCAGCCTCGAGTGCTGCCCGCGCTGGCCGCTCCCTCCCTCCTCCGCCGCCAGCAGCCACGCTCACCCCCTTCCCCGGCAACGGCCATTGTCTCCTCGCCTCCTCCGCTCCCACTCAGCCAATGAGAGGCCGTGCGCGCCACGCATGCGCAGAACAGCTCCCAGAGTCACGGACACAGACACCAAGCATTTTATTATATAGGATTACCAAAACCTATATCTAAATGAGATTTCTTATGGGGCTAAGCCATGACATCCCCAAACTACAAAAGTCTGAAATAAAAGTTAGCTGGACCAAAATTCTTAGAGCATTAACAGAAAGGCTCACTTCAGAGTGTCTTCCATGCCAATGTGATGATTATATGATTCCACTAAGCTACAAAAAGTATTGCTCTTCAGGTGCTACAGTACAGATGTTATTCTGTAGAACAATGACAAACTGCAACAATGACAAGCAGCTCAGTTTACAATAGCTAAAATGTCAGATTCATTATAAAAGAAATACTGGGGATTTTGACTGTTTAAAAAAAGGAAGTATTCTAATTTAGTAATGCTACACTTCAGCTTCTGTCTGATGTCTTGCAGACATTCGGCAGTTTCAGAAGAGGACCTGTGTTGTCCATTTTAATAAGTTTCCTTTCCTCTTATTTTTCTTCATCACTAGTAGCTAGAACCGAACATGCAAGACTATATTATTTTTCCAAGAACAGAACATAGGGTCAAGAACTAATACAAGAAAAAGCCTGTCACATAAGACAATGTCTTCCAGTTTTAATAAGGTTTTTTTCCTAAGGAAAAAACCAAGGCAGGAGGAAGAAAATCCAGAAGAGAGATTGTCTTTGTTATGGGAGTGGAGAACAGCCATCATATTTTCAGCAGTCATAAAGAGGACAATTCTGAAATTTTAGTAGGGAAGAAAACTGCACACAGACAAGGTTACAAGTCAAACCAAGAAACCACATTATAAACTCTCAAAAATAATTTCTTGAAAGAAAACAAAGTTTTGTGAAGTGAGCCTCATGTCCAAAATGGGGGGGGGGGGGGAAGGGAGACAAATTATTTCTTCTTTACTTTTTATGTCACCATTCTGTGCTGGTCTTTGACTGTAATAAAGGAATTGATTGATAGATTATGTCACCTTTAAAAGGTTTTACATAGCCAAGGACAGAAACATAGTCTCATGTTTAGTACATAATCTATGTTAATACTCATCAGCAAAACAGAGACACCTGAAACCACAGTATTAAGGCTGCACTATTACATGTACTGAACTATCAATTTTAACAGACCATAAGCACTTAAGAATTGGAACTTGAGGGTTACATTTAGAAGTCAGAACAATACATTACATAAATATAAATGGAATATTACAAAAAGGTAATTTAATTTATGCTTTATTAATTTACCCTAAACCCTGCCCATTTTTCATAAGATATCACATTGACCAGTTGATGTAAAGTACATATTTTGCTTTTCATTAAAAAAAGATGATGTTAAAAAAAGAGAAAAGATAATAGACAGGGAACTCAGAATGGCTTAAACTGTGATTCCTTCTCAGCTGAAAGAGTGAAGCATAATTGCCACAACTTTGTTGCACACTACCAACCAGCATGTAATGCCAACACCACCTGAAAATAAAAGAGAAGCATGTAGTAAGCCACTCAAACTCTTGAAAACAGGAGAAAACTGTTTCGGAAGCAAATCTGAGAACACAACTGTTAAAGAAAACACCTAAGTCTTCAATCCTAACTACACTTACTGGGATTTACTTCTGAGTAAACATGCATAGGATGGCACTATAAATAATTTTGTGACAAATAACTAATGACTTGAAAGAACTGAATGGAACCATGCACAACTAGCATGTGTAATCGATAGCATTTGTAATCTCTCTGTGCAGACCAATGCTATAATTAGATAGGTGTCCATGGGCACAATATACCAGGAGCTTCTCTAATGCAAACCTCATTGAAATTAACAGGAGTTGTACAACACTATTATCTTGTTGCATCTCCTGTTCATTTGAAGGGGGTTTGAGGAAGTGGCATTTCTGGTGGACTGTGCCCTCCGATAGCAACAGAGAACATATAAGCATGGTAGAAAAGACTGTGAAAGTATTGCCTTTAAACACAATATTTTAATGTATTAAAAGGTATCTTTAAAAAAAGACTGGTTTCTTCCAACTTCCATTGAGACACAGTAGGGCATTTCACACGACCATACGGAGGTGGGTTGAGGGGTTAGAGAGCTCCTATAGTACCAACAGATGATCAGAGCAGAATTGGCAAACCCAGGAAACACACAAGTAAGCCAGGTGAGCCATTCATGGCTAAAATGAGGAACTGGAAGCATAGAGTCCTTCAAAGGCTTTCTCAGCATACTTTGCACTGCCAGTAGACTGGAAAGCCTCATTACATCATTAGCTATGAAGGAGCAGGAGGTGGACCCAGCCCTGCTGAAGCAGCTGCAAGTATATGATGATTATAGAGATTGCTTTGCAGAGTGGCATATTCATAGATTGCAGCCCTGCAGACACAGATCTCTATTGTTTCCAGGTCTGCTAGTTCTTGGTAGCTGCTAGAAAAGGTAAGTGGAGCCACACAATCAGGAAAGTGAGGCAAGATGGCTTGCCTCTCCTCCTACCTTGATTAAGAGCAGGGTACAAAAGCTGGGCTTCCCTGCTCTGAGCAACCTGGGTTGAAGGGGTCTGGATAGTGGTTCCATACATCCATAATGACTGGGTTCTGTGCCTGCGCAGACCATGCTTCAGAATTCGTTAGCTCCTTGCAACGCCTAACCGCCAGCAGCATGTGACTGCAGTACCCTTAAGCGGCGGTTAGGCGTCCCTTTCCTCAGTTTCTTGTTGACCACCTAAGCGATCGGGTCTTCGGAAACAACTCCTCCTCAAACGTTTGTTACTTATTAAACTCATCCCAAACGGACTTTGGACCGGACAGTGGACTTCTAAATGACCTATCTGACGGATTTACCCTGATCAGACCATGGAGCTCTCATCACAACATCCTTTGGTAATATTCCCCATTCTCTTATGAGTTCCAGCAAGGACAAGACAAGGGAGAAAACCACCTTCAAGAGGTGCTGCGATTGCCATGGAAAACTCCCTTCTACTGATGGGCATGACTTCTGCCTATTCTGTTTAGGAGAGGCCCATAATATTTTGAATTGCTTGGTCTGCTGTACTTTTGACAGCTTCGGGAGCAACCCAGGCCTTTAGGAAGCCGGAGAACTCATTGCACTCCACTAAAAGAGGGGGTTCACATGGCTGCGTTATCGCATCACGCAGGATGGGACTGCAAGTCAATTTTCTCTCACCCTAGGTGTAAAGACTTCCTTAAAGGAATAAATAATCTATATCCACCAGTTAGACAGCCAGGAGAGAAATGGAGCTTGTCTCTAGTGCTTGGGGCGCTGACAGAACACCTCTTTGAGCCCATAGCTACTGTGTTATTGAAACTGACAACCTTAAAGACGCTATTCTTAGTGGCAACAACCACAGCACGGAGAGTCAGTGAGCTTAAGGCACTCCGGATAGATGAGCCATATACCAAATTTTTCAGAGACCACGTTCTTCTGCGCTTGGATCTTGACTTCAGACCGAAGATCATCTCCGACTTCCACTTGAATACAGATATCGTCTTGCCAACCTTCTTTAGAGATCCAGTGACGCCTTTGGAGACGGTGATGCATTCTCTAGATGTGAGGAGGGCACTTCTTTGCTATCTAAAGGCAACTCATCGAAGACGAGACTCCTTTTCATCTGTGAAAAAGGCCTACATAAGGGCCAGTCTCCCACTCGCCAGAAGCTGGCGTATTGGTTAGTAGAGTTGATAAAGATGGCCTATGAGCTGCAAAAAGTCACACCACCATCGATGATACGGGCCCACTCCACCAGGGCATATGCCACTTCAGCAGCACACCTAGCGGGCATCAGACTCCAGGACATCTGCTTGGCTGCTATGTGGGCATCGCACCAGACATTCATCAAACATTACACCTTAGACATTAGGATGGCAGCAGCGGCGGAGTTTGGACAGGAAGTTTTGAAGAGAGTTCTGCTGTAGCTTGCTGCTCCCGCCACTGGATGGGCAGCTCGTGATTCACCCAGTCATTATGGATGTATGGAACCACTGTTCAGATAAACAGGTTGCTTACCTGTAACAGATGATCTGGTAGTGGTTCCATACATTCATAAGACCCACCCATCCATCCCCGCTGCAGACAGAGGACAAGCTACGTCAAGGTCTACATCAACGGTCAATTTCATAGGACCAGACGACTGCAAAGTCTACATCCCAAGTCCAGTTGAACACAGTGGCTTATCGGCCACCAAGAAACTGAGGAATGGGACGCCTAACCACCGCTTTAGGGTACTACAGTCACGTGCTGCTAGCGGTTAGGCATTGCGAGGAGCTAACGAATTCTATCCGAAGCACGGTCTGCGCAGGCGCAGAACCCAGTGATTATGAATGTATGGAACCACTACCAGATCATCTGTTACAGGTAAGCAGCCTGTTTATTTTTGTGAGTTCACACAACTGTACAAACCAGAGTACAAAGTCTCCTATCTGATGCTGGTAGTTGTGTGAACAGGCCATGGTCTTAGCCACTAAACAAAGAATAAGGTACCATGACTTAAACCAATTCCAATGGAAACAAAGTTGAATGTAATAGCTGTAATTTGCTTAGATGTGTACATGTGCATACTAACTTGTTCACTCATTTTTTCCTCAGCAGAGCTGTCCTATTTGACATAAGGAGCCAGTGAGAAAGGGCTACTGGGTTTCCAGGGAGGAAGCCCTAATGAGCTTACCTCCCCCACAGATGATCATTCTGTCCCTGGGTGGGCAGATCATCCACACACATGAGCACTGGCTGGTTGCTGCTGGCAGCTCTGAGAGTCCGAGTGTCGAGATGCATTACCCCGCCCCCTGGAACTCCAATAATGCATCGCATGAGTGCACAGTGCATTATGAGGATCTCCCCTCCCTGAGTCTCCTAGCTGTGACAGACGGCCCAAAAAAACGAGGTAAAGGGAGCACTCGCACCCTTATCTTCATTTTCAAGGGTGGCTCCGTAGACGGTTTGCTGCCGGGATTGCTGAGTTCTCTCTCTCTCACACACACACACACACACACACACACACACACACACACACACACACACACACACACCCTGGGCTGGGCTCCCTTTTGAATAGCTTCTAAGTGTCTATATATTCAGAACCTTAGCAAGAAGCTACTTTAAGCCTTTCTTTGGGAATTAATACTGTTGCAGTACATCCCAGCTAGCTTACCAGGGTTCCTCACTGCCCTCCTCTTGGGAGGATTACAGCAGAGTACACAGAACCTTTTCAAGCCATTTGTCAAAGAAGAACCTAACACAAGCTGTTCAGGATCTTCCCACTGAGACCTAGATTGCGCCCAGTCTCCTTGGCCTAATCAAGAGAATCCCTTTCAATAACCTCTGTGTTTTCCCTCCGTTCCTAACCCACTGTTGCGCTGGCAGAAGAATCAAGGGCTTCACCTCAACCTACAGAACAGGAGACAAGGGAAGCAGACACACCAAGAAGCCAACCACTAGATTCTCTTATCACAGCAGGAGTACATGGTATGGAAGTAGAAACCAAAACCACTGTTGGGTGTGTTGGAGGGGCACACCTTGAAGCTTTAGGCTGACATTTTAGAAGTCTGAATACCTGTATGAACTATGGAGCAAAGGCCATTTCATACATTTTAAGGCACATACCTAAGTAGTTTTAAATGTACATTTAAAACGTTAAGTGTGAATGCAGCATATACACATATCATACATACAGGTTTGCATGAGGGAGGTGGGATTGACTGAGGAATATGTATTTTGTGGCAAACCCAGGTTTGATGCCATGTAATGCGTGAAATGTCCTCTTAGTTAGGAGTTCTGGAAATTGCTTTGAGGAGTAAATGTCTAGTTTCTGAAATTTTTACAATTGCCCCTCTTTGATTCAAAGACAACTAAGGATTGAATAATATGAACCTTTATTACTACTAGACATTTATATCTTAACTTTCAGTCACAAAAAGACCCCCAAGGTGGCCTTATTTTCTTTATATATATTTCTCTTAGACATACCCATTGCTAATCCCATGTGTGGCAGCTCTCACAAGAGTTTGCTAGCAGCTGCTGAGAGCGACAGGGATGGGTGAGAGGAAGAATATGGCAGTGGCTGGCCTGCTGAAGAAAACTGTGGGCAGGAGGGGGCCATGGCCGGCAGCTGGATGGCTGGTGGCTGCGATGGCTGGCAGCTGGATGGTTGGCTGGCAGGCAGAAAACGGCGGAGGGGGGTGGCGAGAAAGAGGAAGAAGGTGGTTGTGGGGAGAAGAATGTGTATGCGGGCGGGTGAAAAAGGAGGTGGCGGCGGGCCGGGCCGGCAAACTAGAGGCGCAGATACTCTGTGCTTGGCCCAGCTAGTTACTTAATTATTTATTCAATTTATATGCAGCTTTTCATTAAAACTAGCTGAGCCAGGCGCAGAGTATCTGCGCCTCCGCTGGCCCGCTTCTCCCCACAGACCTGCTTCTTCCACCCTGCCCGCCTGCGATTTCTGGCTGGTGGGCCAGCCGGAAAGCAGGCCCACCACCTCCTCCCTCCCGCCAATTCCCAGCAGCCGGGCTGGCCCACCACCACTTGCTGGCGAGAGCAGCCCGCTTCTTCTGCCCCCGCTCCTGCCCAGCGCTTTCTGGCTGGTGAGCTGGAAATCTGACCTATCACCTCCTTCCACCAGCCAATTTCCAGTGGCTGGGTCGGCCCACCGCCACCTGCTGCTCCCAGTGGCTGGGCACCCACTGGCAGCCAGCACCCCTATTTTCTCCCCATCCTGTTGCTAATTGTCAACTGTTCACAAACTCTCGCGAGAGCTGCCACACATGGGATTAGCAACGGGTACACCTAGGAGAAATAAATATATAGATAGATAATCTCAAAGTGGTTTATAATATAATTAAAACAATACATAATTAAAATACAAAAGGTAAGATAATATAAATACAAAAATAATCTCTATTTAAAAATGTAATAACCCATTTTAAAAATATACATAAAACACAGAACAGCAGCAGCAGTAAGAACAATACTTTCAATCAAATGCCTTAGTGAACAGCCACATCTTTACTTTTTTCTTAAAACTGTCAAGGGGACTGGGGAGTGGAAGCCAGCTGGGAGACCATTCAATTATGAGTGGCCTCCTTAAAGGTTTGCCCCGTGGCCACCATACAAACACCAGTTTGTACTGGAGCCAGTAGTTTGTAGCCTGCTACAACTTAGCAAACTAAGTAGAATCAGCTAGTTTTGTGGTAGCAAGCATGACTTGTCCCCATAGCTAAGCAGAGTCTGCCCTGGTTGCATATGAAAGGGAGACTAGAAGTGTGATCACTGTAAGATATTCCCCTCAGGGGATGGAGCTGCTCTGGGAAGAGCAGAAGGTTCCAAGTTCCCTCCCTGGCATCTCCAAGATAGGGCTGAGAGAGATTCCTGCCTGCAACCTTGGAGAAGCCGCTGCCAGTCTGTGAAGACAATACTGAGCTAGATAGACCAATGGTCTGACTCAGTATATGGCAGCTTCCTATATTCATAATCTACCAGTGCTTGGGAATCTGGGAATGCAGGGCACATAGTAATGTGTTTGAAATTTCTTGATCATATGTAAAATATTATGATAGGAACGAGATCTGAAATTCCTATAAAAGCTTGAGAAGCAGTTTATGTACTATAGTCTTACCTGCCACTCCTGTAGGAAAAGCTACTAGACGTTCTAAAGGAGCTAACCATTTGCTTGGAAGCACAGTAACTGGTTCGGAGTAATACTTCCAAATCAGTGAAATCATTAAGGCAGCCTGAAATAAAAACAGTTGTTACATGACAAACTAGAAGAAGTGAAACCTAAGATTTCTTATTCATTTAGCTGCATGCAATCAGCTCTTTTAAGCTTAAGATGTCTGTGTTGTCATTGAACAACTCAATGCCAAATGTTAATGTAAACAATGACTATGTGATCTCAAAATCAGTGTTGCAAAGCGAGATCACTAGTCCCTTGACCTATAAGCAAGATCATTTCTTCCTCAACAAATGCCAGAATCACAGCCCTGGTGACTTATATAGATCTGCAAGGAGGCACTTTACAAGCAGGAGAAATGGCACCCCCTGGACTGACCTCCTCAGCATCCAGGGAACTGGACAAGGCTCCACATTTATCCAAAAGTGATAAACAAAACAATAACCGGGTGCCACCAAGAGTCAGAGTTAGGGGAGCATATGGCCCAGTTCTCCCTGAGATGTTAAATACGTGCCTAGGAACTGTAACTTGCTAGTGGAGGCACAACATAACTGAATGCTTCTCCATACAAAACCATACCCTCCCTATAGAAAACTAGCATGTCAGGAAGAAGACTTGGCTCAACCCCGTCTTCTTGACATTTAGTTTTTGATATGCAGGTCATTTGTTTCAGAATAGAAAAGATTTTATCTATTATTGTGCATGACTGAGAAATCATATTCAATTTAATACTAATTTAGAACTTTGAATATAGCCACTATAATCTTCTTTATATATATTTCTCTAAGGAGCACCAATCACTAAACCCATGTGTGTCAGCTCTCGTGAGAGTTTGTGAGCAGCTGGCGATTAGCGATGGGGATGGGTGGCCAGGGCGGCCGCAGAAGAGAAGTGGCAGCCAGGCTGGCCGGCTGCAGAGGAGAAGCAGCGGCCAGGCTGGCCGCTGAAGGAGAACAAACTGGGGCTCGGGGGGAGAGAACAAAATGGGGCTGAAGTGCGCGGGGGTGGGGGACGAGAGACAGGGAGAACTAGGGGTGCAGATGCTCTGCGGCAGGTTAGCTAGCATACACTATTTTTATACGATGTACTCCTCTATAGCCCAGTTTTACTTACTTGTAAAATGTAGAATACAATATTTATTACCCACTTTATTTTGGCTAGTTGAGCTGTACGTGTTTTCACTGTTAAAAGAAACAGATAGTGTCAGTTATGTAAACAGATACAAATAAACACATCTCTTCTGACAAGTCATACTTTTCTTTTAAAGAATTCTTTTTAAGGTTCAAGCCTTCAAAAGGAATGTCATTGGAATACAGGAAGATGCCTGATGCAGAACTGACCAATGGTTCATCTAGGTCAATATGGCTTACCCTGACTGGCAGCAGCAACCTGGGGTTGGTGGAGACCTTCTAAAACAAATTTAAATACAAGTACATCCTATTGTGTGCAGTCTCAAAAATTATTGCATGGAAGGAATTTTGCTAAGTGACATGAGGAAAGCCACTCAAAAGTCAGACTGGAATTAAACGGACAAGTTAGGCAATGCAAGATTCATGATATAAACTAGCCACTGCCAACTGGTGTGCCAACCCCATCCCAAACTATGGCCCTGATTGTTGTTACCAGTGGCTGACATGATGACTTAGTCACATTGAAATTAAAAGGACAAGTTAGGTCTAACTTGTCCTTTTAATTTCAATGTGACTACGTCATCATGTCAACCACTGGTAACAACAATCAGGGCCATAGTTTGGGATGGGGTTGGCACACCAGTTGGCAGTGGCTAGTTTATATCATTAATCTTGCATCATGGAAAGAGAAGGCTTCTTCTATGAGTCTTCACCTTTCGATTCAAAAGAATGACAGGCAGTAATTACAGAGATATAAAGAAAACCCTACAGGCAACATTCTCTCAAACTGTCCAGTAAAAATTAAACTTGCTCTTGGACCTTCCAGTGTTATGGTCAATGACTGCAAAGATCCCGGAATGGCAGAAAAGGTCTTGGGCATTTGGCAGTTATTTTAGTTTTATTATAAGTAGTTTAAAAGAAAACAACCCACTTCAGTTTAAGCCTACAGTATTGCTTTTGTTTAGGTTAGCTATTGGGAAGGAAAAGTTGGGAAGCATAAGGAAGAAAGACTGCAGGACCCATTCTGAAAACATGTAGGTTGAAAACAAGCATGCTAATTGAGCCCCCACAATTCTAGTGGTAAAGCTGGCTTATTTGAGAGAAACACAAGTTCTAGGGGCAGTAATTAATAAGGACGAGCTTGAAGTGTTTCGGCACCTCTATTTTCATGTGCTGTAACGCTTGGAGCTGCCCCAGCCGAATTGTTTCGGCTGGGGGAGAGCAAGCACTTTAAAAGGAGGAAGGCGGTGCAGCTCTGCTGTCCCCCACCATCCCAGAGAGGCGCTGTTTGTGTGAAGCAGATGTCATCTTGAGTGGTCAGCAACACTGAGCACTCAAGATAGTGTCCGCAAATGCTCAGACGCCATTTCCTGCTGCGAACAGGGAACTTCCTGTTCCTAAGCAAATGCAGCTGGCAAACAGAGAGCCTGGCTGCTTCATACAAACAGTCATAAAAACAGCACCACTCTGGGACGGCGGACCTTCCTTCCCCTTTTTAAAGTGTCCGCTCTCCACTGCCTTAGATGTGCATGAAATGTGCACATCCCTAGTAATTAACAAGGGTATAATCAAAATCAGAAAATGAAAATGAAGGCTAGCATTCTGGATCAACCCCATCACTGCCTTGATGGTGACACATTACTGATCCACAGAACTGGATTGTTTTGATATAGTCATGTTTTGTACTGTGTATGAAGTTCAAACAAGAAAGGCCCCAGCAGAGGCAGTCTTAATGAAGATAACAAGAATAAAACGAAGAAGGGGAAAAAGATGTACCAGTAAGGACAGACTGACAATGAAAAAAATGTAAAAGAAAATAAGTGGCAGATATGTACCATGAGTCTTGAGCTTGTCAGTCATTTTGTTAATTTTCCTTTCCAATCTGGCATATCTGGCAAATTCATCCATCATACTAATGGTAGAAAGTTCTTGCTTCATGTTTTGAATTTCAGATCTCATCTGTGATTCCTGTTCAGCATCCTTTTGTAGCAATCTGGATATCTAACAAAGAAAAGACGACACCTGAATTTAAGTGTAATTTTGTTATTTTGAAATTAAAATGGGTACATTAAAAAAAGGTATTGCTCAAAATAAACTTCCTTCTCACTAGCCTTTAAGTTGCTTTCCTTAACAAGCTTGATCCAGACAGATGCACCATGAAGCATGTCTAAAAATGAAGATTTTTTTTATCCACCCTGCTAGTGATTTAAATCGTGATTTAAATCGTGATTTAAATCAGTTTGATTTAAATCAAATCCACCCTGCATTTAAAACACTAGTTTGAATAACAATCTGCCCTAACCCCATTTCCACTGGTAGAACTTGAAATACACCTACATATATCTGCTTCAGTGGCAGAACCGAGCTGCTATGCCAGTGAAATATTACATCAATGTACTGTAACTGAATTGCTGGCATAGCTTTGGCTAGTGAAGACCTCAAAATGGGGATGTGGGCGAGATGAGGAAGAGCAAAGTTATGTCAAATCCTCTACCCCGTCCAGACTCTGGACACATCCCCAACAAAGGTATAATGTTACACCAGCTTCAGAGGTGGTACAAGTCAAAAGACACCAACTAAAATCTATAGAGAACAAAAATACCATTGATCTACCCCCACCTCCTGCTTCATCCACCCTGCCATGATGTAGTATAGAATTCAGATTAACAGTCACAGAACATCTTGAGCAGTATATAAATTCCCGATAGGGAGACCATAACTTAGATGATATCATCACATGCCCTTTCTCTCTGATCCATGTTGTGAGCAAAAGGACCCATGTGCAACACACAGGGGGGGAGTTTTGGTGATAGCAAATACATAAAGAAGATGGCAATTATGAAACTATGAAGACAGCAACTATTGCACAAACAACCTTCTGCCCTTGAAACATATATGAGATGAGCACTTTGCTAACATTTGTCATCTTAGAATTCTTATTACTGGTACCTCAGGACACCGGACACAAATTCTCAATCAGAATTTCCGCTCTGTCAATTCACAGTGGTGGGGGCAGTAGGCTGTTTGTGCAAAATGCACCATTGTCCTTCTCCAATACCCGTTGCCCACAGATGCAAAGGATGCAAGGACAATGCACCCCAGACAAATAAGCAAGTGGGGAGGGAGTTCCATGCCTCAGTTTGAATGCTGCAAATGTCTCTCCCCCATCCCTTTCAGTATTGTCAGATATGTCTTGGCTAACCATTACTCCCTCCCTCACAATCAGAAGCAGTGCCTACCAAACAGGGTAAGCAGTCTGTTGCTGAATGCCAGGCACTCTGCTCCAACCATTGTTATTGCTGCTCAGACCAGGGGCGTAATTACCATTAGGCAGGGGGAGGCAGTCGTCTGGGGGCCCCACTGCCTTGAGGGGCCCCCCAGAGACACCTCACATGACTCCCCATTGCCCCCTGCCCAGCCCCAAGACCCTTCAGCCACTTGCGCTGTTTGCTCTCTCTCCTGCTTTGTCGTCCTGGTCGGAAATCAAAGCAGCAGGCAAGCTGCTTTTCTCCCCGCCTCTCAGCTGATTGGTGGGTGGGCGGGGCTTCCAGGGAGGCCTCCGTGAAGCCTGAATTCGAGCAGACTGGCAAGCCCCAGGAAGAAGGCTGGCAGTCAGAGTGGCCACTACAGCTCTCTGCAGCAGACCCTCTTCCCAGGCCAGACAGCTCAGCCTTTGCCAGGTAGAATATGAATTCCTTTTTGTGGTTACACTCCCCCCACCCCCTATATAGGGATCTGCTTGCCATAGGGCTTTGATGGGGGGGGGGGGAGACTGAGAAGTCTCTGAATATTTAATTTAAAACTGATTGGAAAATTTGCTGGCTTAAAAAAACCCCTCTAAAAAGTCCTATAAGTGGCTTGTTTCATGGCAGGAAATTACAAAAACTTCTGGAACAAATTTATTTATGTATTAATTAATTAATTCATTCATTCATTCATAAATACACTTATGTTCAAGTTGTTTTGCAACCCAGGTCTGAGTGAGAACTGAGACATGAGTGAGAACTGTGATGCATGTGTTGTGCTTTTATATTTTTTCCCCTTAGGGTAAATCTGGCCAACATGTGAATGCAGCACCTCCATTCCAGAGGAGATGTGTGTTAAAGGGCTTTAAAAGCCTCTTGTGAAAAACCTCCTGGAATCAAACTTTACTGAATTGGTTCAGAATTCTGAGAAAACAAACATAGGCTCACCCTGCATGGTTGAAAGTCTCCTTTGCTAATCTGCAGCAAGGGGCCCATTTTAATAATTAGTGTTTCTAGTGTCTTCTCATTTGCTCAATTTTGTACGTCTGTTTTTTGTATGTTTTGAATGAGGACAGAAATGTGAGAATAAAAGTCCCCTGCTAACTGGGCAAAGAGGCACCTTTTTCTCTTTGTAAACCGCCCTGAGCCATTTTTGGAAGGGCGGTATAGAAATCGAATTAATAATAATAATAATAATAATAATAATAATAAAAAAAAATTTCTCGGCGGGGGGGGGCCATTTAAGAATCTTGTCTCAGGGCCCACTCCAACCTAGTTACGCCCCTGGCTCAGACACTCTTGACTTTTCTGTTTTTTAGGATCACAGCCTGGCCACCTGAAGTAGAAAAGTCACTGCAAACAGAGTGTAACTTTCCACAGGGCAAAGAAGCAAGGGCACCACTGCACAGGCACTCGGTGTCTTTGCTTTTCATAGGCAGCTTTCCAACAGGGGCAGAGGACAGGCCCTTCCACATGCCCAGGACTGTGCAGACCACAAAGAAAGCCCATAGCATGTTCAGTAGCAATGGCCAATTTGATTTCAGTTGTTCCTATGTAGAGTTAAGAAATTAAGAACAGCCCTGGTGGATCAAGCCCAAGGCCTATCTAATCCAGCATCCTGTTTCACACAGTGGCCCACCAGATGCCTCTAGGAAACCCACAAGCAAGAGGTGAGGGCATTCCCTCTCTCCTGCTGTTGCTCCCCTAAAACTGGTATTTAGAGGCATCCTGCCTCTGAGGCTAGGGTTCTGCCTCTGAGGCTAGATAGGCTTGCTAAGCGACTTGCTCCAGATAGGCTTCTGTAGCTTTGCAAGGTCCTTGGCAGGCAGTTACAGCACAGGTGAAGCCTGACCCAAATACCACCTGCTACTCCGCTGTCATTCAGCTTACAAAGACACAGGGACCATGTGAGCTTCAGCAAGGATGAGGGAGGGAGGTTCCTCAGGGTTCACAAGCAGCCCCAGTCACTACTATGATAAATCAGTCAGTTTGCAGAGGGAAACAACTGCTGAGTTGGTGGACTAACCAGCAGCATGCACAGTTAATCCTCCAAGTGAGCATAGGGTGTGTATTGCTCTCAGGCCTGTTCAACTTAGGCCCCCCAGCTGTTTTTGGACTACAGCTCCCATAATTCCCAGTCACAGTGGCCAATAGCCAAGGATTATGGGAGTTGTAGGCCAACATCTGTAGAAGGGCCGAAGTTGAGCAACCTTGTGCTAGATGAAGGACTTTATGGAAAAGATAGGTTGTGTCATGTGGGAGTCAAGTGACTGTCCTATGCAGTGCTTCCTCTGATTAGATCAAGTTAAAATCTCTCACATGTCTTTGTTTGTGGTCCCTCCAAGCCCTTCCCAGCGGAAGCTCATATCTCAGGTTTGAACCTGTAACCTTTTATACTTGGGATCTGTGGTGTTAGAATGAGTTAGAATTTCATAGGCAGCCTTTGTGTTGCTAGGTTGTGCATGAAGAGGCTGCGAGATGGAAATGCCCCCTCATCCTTCAGCTATCTTTTACATGATCCCCACCACACGTTAAGGTCATCTGGGGAGGTTCGTCTCCAGTTACCACCGGTTCATTTGGTGGCGACTCAGAGGCGGGCCTTCTCTGTAGCTGCTCCTGGGCTGTGGAATGTACTCCCAGCAGAAATTCATAATCTTAATTCTTTACTGTCCTTCAAGAGAGCCCTTAAAACCCATCTGTTTGGCCTGGCCTTTCAAGGTTTTTAATTAGTTTTAATGTTAACCTGGTTTTCAGGGTTTTAATTGTTTTGATAGTTTAATTGTTTTTAAGATGTTTTTAAATTGGTGTTTATATTTGTATTGCTGTTTTAATTGAGTTGATCTGTAGATTGGGCATAGGGGTTCAAAGGCCTGATTCTTGTTGTTGCTGTTTTCCCTGACATGCATATTTCTGGTCAGAAGGTGAGTCTGGCCTTTATTATACCATTTCTGGGATTTAACACAGCTTGCCAATTCCTCATCCTGATCCTGCAGGGGTTCTGCTAGCTCTCTGTCCAGCTTTTTGCTGCCTGTACTACCATAGCTCATGCAGTCGAGGGCACTGTAGCATCCTTGTCAAATAGCTTACATATGCTGATGTCATGGGTGTGTGTCCCCATCACCATGTGCCTGGTCCACATGGGTGTTGTTGGCATGCTGTGACATAACAGATGTGTGCTGGCAGTATTGCCAAGGATACTGGAGAAGCAGCTGGTGGCAATGTGACTTTTGGGTTTTTCACCCGGGCTCTTCTCCTCTCCTATGCTGGACTAACACAGGATTCTGAATATGTTAGGCTGACAAGAGCAGGACACTTGCCTAATTGGCCCTCCTGCCCCTTTAAAAAAATAATCTGCCACACATGTGGAATAGAAAAACAATGACAAAGGGACTAAGCAATGGTCCAACTTATGCATTTAAAAAGGGAATCCGATGAGATTCAAAAGTTGTTTCCTTGACAAAGAGTGCCTATCTATAACAAAGTTTGAAAATACGTGCCATAAAGGTCAAGAAATTATACTTGGAACACAATCATAACATGATTTCTCAAGAGTAAACCCCATTGAATTCAATGGTTATTTAACCTCTAGAACATTTAGAACTGCAGTTTTAATTCATTTAAGAAATGTAGATCTACAGTTGCTTACATGGTCTATTTAACTGCAGAACATTGCCATTATATGATAAAGTATTATATGGTTGTTATTAAAACAGAATGGGATGTAAAGACTAAGGATCCAAATTGAGTACTTCTCCCCTTACATCTAAGCTTTTTGCCACTCCTATTTATCTCTAGTAATCTATTAATCTATGTCTGTGGGTCATGTCAATACATCTTATTTATTTATTCTTTTATGTGTAAGCCTTCAAACTTTTGTTGAAAAGTGGTATATAAATATTGGTAGTAGCAGCAGCAAAGGTGCCACATTCGGACCTTGACATTCTTTCTGTAGTTTTACAGTAAGGCTGTATATGCAGCAGTGGTGCCTTTCACTCTATTACCCAACCAGTCCAGCTGCTTTCTCAGGCAAGAGAACAGTGTGCAAAATACCTTCATGCGGTCCAGGGTTGCTTCACACATTACATAGGTCTACTAATTCACTCAATAAGAGCTTTCAGCCAATCCCAGCTTCTTGAAAAATATATCTGTATCATATTTTGCAGGCATGTTTGTTGCATTCTTGCTTTATATTTTTAAGTGTGTGTGCATGCTTCTTCATGCATTTTAGAAGTTCCCATTTGAGACACGCACACCGCATACAATGGGAAGTATCTGGAACATAGGAAACTGCCATATACTGAGTCAGACCATTGGTCTATCTAGCTCAGTATTGTCTTCACAGACTGGCAGTGGCTTCTCCAAGGTTGCAGGCAGGAATCTCTCTCAGCCCTATCTTGGAGAAGCCAGGGAGAGAACTTGAAACCTTCTGCTCTTCCCAGAGCAGCTTCATCCCCTGAGGGGAATATCTTGCAGTGCTCACACATCACGTCTTCCATTCAGATTCAACCAGGGCAGACCCTGCTTAGCTATGGGGACAAGTCATGCTTGCCACCACAAGACCAGCTCTCCTCTCCTCAGAAAGGTTAGTCAAGACTAAGTCCTATTGAAATTAATGCCTGGCACTTGCCGATTACTAGCTTCTCATTTATTTCAACAGTGCTACCTAGTCTGGATGTCATCTCAAGTGGTTTTTAAGCTACGCTTAGAGTTTCACCAAATTGGAGAAACAGTCCAGAATCCCCAAGTCATCCCTATACACTTCACTGTATCTGCCATAAGAGCTCAACAGGGCAATCGATGCACAATAAGCATCTCTTACGAAAAAGCAAACAAACAAAAAAGAGACACTGCTATGAGATACATACGATCACCACTGTAGTCTACATACATTAATACAAAACGATCATTCTACTTTCCACTAATTTGCTAATTTCAACGAGCAGACGGCACTGAAAAGATGAAAACTAGCCCATCAATTCCTCGCCTTGACATCGGGTACATAGAATAGTTTAAATGTGCCTCAAGACCACAATCCTATGCTCACTTGTGGGGAGTAACGCCCTCAGAATATAGGGAGACTTCCTTCCGAGGATCAGGTTGTGACAGGTATATCGGACACGCGAGACTCACGCCCCGCTCCCCCCGTCCTCCAGTTTAGCCCCTCTTCCATCCCGGACCACAAGGCTCGGGAAGGGGATTCAGATATAAGGGGCGGCGGCGGGGGGGGGGGCGCAGTTATGAAAACCCGAAGAGGACGAGCGTCACTTACAATAGAAGAGCAGGAGGGCAGGAGGATTTTGAGGAGGTTGCACAAGAACACAGAGCTCAGCACGAGCAACCACGCGCCGCCATCGGTCCCATCTTCCGCGTCCGCTTCTTCTCGCAGCTCGTTCATGTCTTAGGCCAGAGAGGGAGGAGGGCGGGGCTATCGGGCCGCCCTCTTGCGAGTAGCACTTTAATTCTAAACAGTAAAGGAGGAGCGGGGGGGGGGGACACAATAACAAAGCTCAGCCTTGCGCTCCCGCAAGTGCGCGGCCACAGCAATCCTTTATAAACTGCTCTCGCGACGCGTGCCTGTCATAGTGACGCATGCGCAAATCCCGCAATCGCTGTCACAACGGTAGTGTGGCGTGAGCTTAAAAAGCGTTAAAATGATGATATAATACAATAGTAACAATGAAAGGAACGGGGCAAACAGCCCCAGCTCAACTGGCGGGGAGAGGGAGAACCGAACTTTCCCCTCTCGAGGGTGACGGGTTGTTGTGATTTAAACGCGCTCCCGCGAGCCCAGCTGCCCAATAGGAAAACGCGCGCCTGTACGCGGCGTCGAGAGATGCGTACGCTTCTCTCCTCCGTCCGGCTGGATCCTGTTGCAGCGCCGCTGCTGGGATGTTTGCGGGAGAAGTGGGGCGGGGGGAGGAGGAGGAGGAGGAGGAGGGAAAGGCGGGCGGGGGGCAGATAAGCGGGCGGGCTCTGGAGTCCGAGTGCGCAGTAGTGTGATAGCCAGACAGACTCCTAGAAGGCAGAAGTAAGAAGTCACCGCTGCTCGTGCCGTGAGAAATAGCGCTCCTGCTGCCCGACGCTAGGGGGGAAAAAAACCCACGAAAAGCTGATCGCCACCGTTCGGCATTGCCGCTTGCTCCGCCATGCCGAAGAGAAAGGTTGGCGACGGGCGCTCGCGCACCTTGGTGTGCGGCAAAGACGCGCGCTTCCTTCCCCTTCACCACTTCCCTGTCCTATATCGCCTTCTTTCTCCCGGTCCCCCCACCCCCCCCCCTTAACAAAAAAAAAAAAAATTAACCGCGGTGATGGCGATCTTTTGTGTACGGGAGGCCTTTTTAAAAGGAAAAGAAAGAAACTAAATCTGCGGCAACTCCGTCGTCAGGATGCAGAGCTTTCGCGTTGATCTAGGTCTAGGAGGGGGGGTGGGCGTGACGGTTGTAAATGGCCGCGGTTGTCCTCCCAAATCTGGCCCGCCGTAAGTCTCGTGCCCGACCCACGAGACTCCGCGCAGGCTGCTTCGGAGGGAGCCTCGCGCAGGTGCTAACGTCGGGTATTTTCTGTTGATAGAAGGCGGGGAAGGTCTCAGGTTCGAAATCTAAACACAGCGGCGGGAAGGGGGCGTGTGCGTTATGACGCCACACATCCTAGAATGGCTCCTCGCGTAACCCTTTGCGCATGCGATACTCCTTTCTCCTCCCTTTCCATATCAAAATCAGCTGTTTCTTTTACAGGTAAACGCTGCTGAAGAAGAGGTGAGTATTAAATGTTTGGTTAGTGCTTATTACAGGGATGAGGAGAGATGGTAGCATTGGAGAAGTTATTAATACCGAAATGGCTGTGTCTTTTCTCTTTAGCCCAAGAGACGATCAGCACGATTGTCAGCTGTAAGTAGAGAGATGTCTTCGTGTGTTATATCTTTTGCCACTGGCTTTTTAAAAGAAAGACCGTATAATAAAGCTAGTGTTTTCTTTCAGAAACCTATCCCTGCCAAAGTTGAAACTAAACCAAAAAAGCCAGCTTCAAAGGTAAGGGGTGGAGCTTGTTTACGTTTAAAAAAAAAATGCTTAAAGCATTTGAGATTTGCTTTAAAAGCTATCTAAAGATGGAAAACTTAATATTTAATATGAATATTAATTTCTGTGATGTATTGTGTTGAAGTGTTCTGAAAAGTTTGTAGTTACTCTTAACGTGGCAAATGTCAGAAAGCTTACACTTGTAGCTTAATCAGACTATCCAGAACTAGATTTTTGAGTTATGATTATATTTTTCTGTGTAAAATATGTAAAGTGACTTATAACGTCTTATGGTGTATACAATAAAATATGAAACCACTAAAATCACAGTTAAGTAAAGCTTGGGTCTTAAACCAATTGTTAAGGAAACATATATATCGCAAAGCTGTGAAAAATATGAAAACATTTCCTCGGTGGCAGTAACACAACCTTGAAAAAAGTAATTCATTGGACAGTTGGTGCAATCCCAGAACTGTTTGATAGTAAATATCTAATTGAAATGAATTTGCAAGTAACTTCAGGGTTTGAACTGTAGCTTCAGTTATTCATTTGCATGAATAAACTTTGAAAGTAAACAATGTTGTGTTTATATTTAGAGCAAAAAGCTTCAGTAAAATCGGACAAAAAAAGTTTATAAAGCTTTTTTTTAAAAGTCCAAATTCTAGAAAAGCTTTATTGTGAATTTTCAAAGAAGCATGCAAACTGAGAATGTTCATGTAAAATAAGGAAATTTGCTTGTAGGTTGACTTGCATAACAGTATGCAGAATTCAATTTTCTGTGTTGCAGAATGTATTGTTTCTCTCGGACCCTCAATATAAGTCATACTTTTTAGCATAACCTAAGTAAAGAGCATGGTTCAAGTCCAAAGAGCTTATAATCTAAATTTTGACTGAGAGGAAGGAAATGACTGAAGGTGGGAAAGGGAGAGTCAGGGTAATGGGATGGATATTCTTTTTAGTGCATATTGTGCCTGTACATTTGTGCATCTGGGAGCTGATATATGGTAAGTGAAAGGTTTTACCATTGCCAGGAACTGAGCAGGTATCCTTAAGTAAGCCACGGTTGTCCCTGCCCCCAGCAGTTTTGGGATAATACTGGTCTCTGTTACATGGTTATGTTTATTGGGAACAGATGTGAAACATTTTGAACATTCCAAACTATTCTATGAATGCTAACTCTTTCGAATAGGATAGAATTGTATACTGTGAAGTTTGTTCTGGCAGTGATTCTTTCTCACCTGCTGCACCTTCTTACTACCCGTACCTGTTTTATTGCTCTCAACTGATCAAGGACTAACTAGTGTCTAAATGGCTTGATTTTATGTATTGGGAGAACCTTAAAAGTGCCTGAAGTGCTGAAAGGAGAAGCAAAGTTTAATGCCACTGCTTATTCCTAGAACCATTTCAGGATGATTGAAAAACTGAAAAATCAGTTGTTTTGAGTGTGTTTAAATTTTGTTTTAAATAGCTAAATTGAATCAATACAAACAAGTTAAACTTATAATCTCTTAAAACTGACCATTTTTCTCATGCACTTATGCGCGCGCGCACACACACCCTCTTTCTGTTTAAAGAATAATGGAGGTTTTTGGGGTTCGTTATAATTTTGGCAGGATGTGGCATTCATTCATTATTTATTTATTTATTTATTTAACATATTTTTATAACTTCCAAAACTTACGTCTCTGTGCGGTTTACAACTAGTAGTAGGCCTTGACAAACGTACTTTGCCTCTAGGAGCTAGCCCAAAAATTGAGGAGCCAGACAATGGACACTTGACAAAATTACCAGATTTAGTGATGGACATTGTGGAGGAGAAGGATAAATGGGCTTTTCTTTTATCTCTTTTTCCAGGTAACATGCTTGGAATAGAAATAGGACTACCAGGGACAAATAAAGATTTTATTAAATGCCCCTAGCTCCACTGTTTAACTTCTGGGTACTGTGTCACTTGCCCTGGCACCTGAGATTTGTCAAGCCCAGGCATATTAGTGTAAAAGCCCTGCCAGTTCAGGCCCAAGGCTTACCTAGTCCAGCATCCTGTTTCATATAGTGGCCCTGTAGATGCATCTGGGAAGCCCACAGGCAAGCGGTGAGGGCACATGCCCTCTCTCTTGCTGTTGCTCCCCTGCAATTGGTATTTAGAGGATCTTGACTCTGAGGCTGGAGCTGGCCTATAGCCACCAATCTAGTAGCGATTGGTAAACTTGTCCTCCATGAATTTGTCTAAGCCCCTTCTAAAGCTATCAAAGCCAGTGATCATCACCACATCCTGTGGCAGATAATTCCATAGATTGATTATGCGATGTGTGAAAAAGTACTTCCTTTTGTTGGTCCTAAATTTCCCAGCCTTCAGTTTCATGGGATGACCTCTGGTTCTAGTGTGAGAAAAATGGAGAAAAAATTATCTCTGCCTACTCCATGCATGATTTTATAGAACTCTGTCAAATCTCCCCATTGTTGCCTATTTTCCAAACTAAAAGGCTCCAGATGCTCTAGCCTTGCCTCATAAGGAAGGTGCTCCAGGCCTCTGATCATCGTGGTTGCCCTCTTCTACACCTTTTCCAGTTCTACAGTGTACTCCTTAAGATAGCTTGAACAGAACTATATGCACTACTCCAAATATGGCGGTGCTATAGACTTGTATAAGAACATGAAATTAGCATCTTATTTTCAATCCCCTTCCTAATGATCCCTAGCATTCCATTTGACTTTTTCACAGCTGCCGCACACTGAGTCAACACTTTCAACAAGCTCTTGACCATGACCCCAAGATCTTTCTCTTGGTCTGTCACTGAAAGCTCAGACCCCATCAGTGTATCCAGGAAGGCCTCCTTATCTGTGGTTCCTTTACTTGCGGTTTCACATAAGAAGCATTATCTCCCCCTGCCCCCAGTCTCATTAGCACAGGATTTGGATGGAGTCCTGGATTTTGTGAGGCCTGGGGAGGTATATAAGGAAGCCCTGGCCATTCTGTTCTCTGAGGAAAAACTTCCTCGTGCTGACTCAAACCTGCCTCTGCCTGTCCCCCTGTCTGTGGAGATGTTCTTGCCAACCCCTGCTGTTCTTGTCGTGTTCTTGCCAACCCCTGCTGGGGAGAGAGGCCAGCGAGTGGCAGCATGGGGAGAATAGGCCAGTGCGTGAGTGGTCCTCCAGCAGTCCCCGCCTACAGCGGATATTGCATTGGTAAAGGCCAGCACTGAGGGAAACCCCTGCTGTAGGGAGATAGGCCAGTGCTGGATGTCGCGGGGGCGGGGGGAAGAGGCCAGCATTTCACATGGATGTGAACTTGTCCCCTTATCCCATGACTGCTAAGTTTACTTGAGAGCCTTTGGTGAGGAACTCTGTCAAAAGTTTTTTGTAAGTCCAAGTATACTATGTCAGCTGGATCACCTTTTATCTACATGCCTGCTGACACTTTCAAAGGACTCCAAAATCTTAGTGAGGCAAGGCTGTAGTGAAGCTCCTTGCTAACTGGGCAAATAGGCATCCTTCAAACTGGTGACCCTCCAATATTTTGCATGGGGAGAGCAACTATTCCTATCCAATCTCAGCACAGAGTCCTTCTGTTTTTATTTTTTAAGATTGGGAGCCCTTCTGGAACAGTGAACTTACTACTTGTGATGTATAATGTTGCTAGAACTGCTTTTCTGCAGGCTCACAGAAGCCTCTCTGCTTATGTTTGAGACTGCAGGCAGGCGTACGGGTCTCACTCTTGACATGCTCAGGAGCCTCACAGCATTGTGAGTCCTCTGCTGTTATATTGGGGAACAGTCACTTACTAGGCAGTGCAACGGTTATCACCAGATATAGCAGCTGCCAAAGCCAAATTGTAAGGAACTAGCCTCACACCTTCCCCATGCTGGGACTCCTGAAGTTAACTCGCAAACGTTTATTCTCTTTTAAAGGTCTCTCTGCAGGTGCCTCAAACAACTAAAAACCAATGACCTCAGCAGGGAAGTCAGATAAGGCTCCGTGATGCGCATTCCCTCCTTATCAAAGGAAGGCAAAAGTGAATGATAGAAACTCAGAGATGTACCCATTAAAACACTGATTAGTTTACTAGGTGTTTCCGACCTAAAAGAGTTACAGTGTTTGCATGTCCAATCACTCCATTTGCACTGACCTATTCAAGCATTGTGTTGTAGCGCAGCACAACAGACAAGCAATGAGATCTTTGAGATTCCCCAGAACTGCCTTACCCAAGAAAGAAGAGCAACTGGAATGTCCCCTCAGGACATGATTTGGGCTTTAACTGCCCCTGGTTTCTTGAGCCAGTGTGCTCCATTTGGTCTCCAGTGCCCCTCACTTGGTTTCCATATTTTGGAGTCGCCCATTACTTGGACGCTGCAGTTGACACTTGCAATAATGCTTGGCCATATTTTGCTCTGCGTGTCACCCTTGCTTCCAGGCCCTAGATTGGCTCTCTTGCTGGATCCGCTCTGCAGAGCCCTCCTTTCTACCACCTGGAGCTGGCTTCATGAGAACAGATGCCCTTTGGATCTATCCCAGCAACTTAATCCCCTTGATTCTTCGCTGCTTTCTGCTGCTTCCCGGTCCATCCCCGAGGAAAGGTCCTTCAGTTGCTCCCAAGCTATAAGGATCCACTTGCCAATAATGGAAGGAACGGGGTTGTACAATAACTTCTGCACCCCAGTCTGGGCTCACTTTATCCCTGTCTTTTCTCTCTTAAATCCAAGAGCCTGTTTCTCTGGTCAGCCTAGGAAGTTACTTCAATTTGGACATCAAGCTAAATTTCCTCTTAGCAGTTACATGCTTCATCTTGTAATGTATTTTTTAAAGTAACAATACTGCTTTAGTGACTCTTACTCCATTGTACCCCTTACCCACAAATAAAACCTTCTGTTTTTGAACATCTTCCTCTCTGTCAGTCACTTTCCTGTAACCAACACTGCACACAAAATTTATTCTGATGTGGAACTGCTCTACGCTGATTTAATTTCCCCACACAAAGCCAGAATACAATTTTGGGGTGTTCACTAAATCACCTTGGGGCAGTTACATTAACAGTAAAATGCTTTGAGAACTTTTTGTTGAAAAGCAATATATGAATCATCTTCCATTTTGTTTTCTTAAAACAGTACAGTAAGCATGATTCTATTTTTTAATCACTATATTTCAGGAGCCTGGTTAGCCATGTGGGACCATCTGAAACTTCAGAGGCTTTCATTGATACATCTAGCAGGAATGTTGCATTTAAAAGTACATGAGATGACAAATATTTTCTCTGTGCAATGAAATCATGGATGAGATCTTAAATAAGGGCCAGCAAGATAACAGAGGGAAAGGTTCCTCATCTCACTTAGGAGGAAATTCACCTTTTTATGATATTTAATGCAATCATTTTATGGGCATGAGTGTTATTGAACAAGGCTGCACTCTACCTGGTAGAACTGTGTATATTGTTTACAGAAATTGGAACAGTATGCAATAAATAAGTGGGGGAAATTACCATTGTGGATTTGTGTACTTGTATGATAGCAGAAGATGAAATTCTTTCTGAGAGAGATAGTCAATATATCAGGAAATGCAAATACAGCAGAATACTTAGAAGTGGGTGGCAATGAAAGAGACAGCCTTGCTGGTGGTGCCCAATTTATGGAATTCCCTAGCTACAGAGCATTGCATCATCATCATTATTATTTATTCAATTTCTATACTTATTAAAAAAATAAGATGGATCCCTGTCCCCAAAGGGCTCACAATCTAAAAGAAACATAAGATTGACACCAGCAACAGTCAATGGAGGTACAGTGCTGGGGGTGGATAGGGCTAGTTACTCTCCCCCTTCTAAATAAAGAGAATCACCACATTAAAAAGTGCCTCTTTGCCAAGTTATTTTAAGGGGGTTATTTAAAAGACATTTTAGTTGTGGGTCTTACTGCCATTTTCAACTGCAGTGTAAGCCACCCTGAGCCATTTTTGGAAGGGTGGTATATAAATCAAATAATAATAATAATTTTAAAAATTATATTGTGTATTTTTATTTATAAACCTTGGACCAGGTAGAAGGTGGCGTGTATGTATAAATATGTGGAGCCCTGTCCAAGGCTAGTTGTAATCATAGCATTCCTGACACTTGGTGAAGTGCATGAATGTGCATGTGTATGTGTGCTTATTAAGGGCTTCATTTGCTCCAGTTTCTACTTAGTTTTACTCTGCTTGGTATCAAAATACTTTTGATTGTGAAGACTGAATTTTCATATCAGTGATAAAGGCTAGATACTGATAGTCTACTTGTATTTACTGTAGGATAAGTCTGAGGAAAAGAGAGCCCAAACGAAAGGAAAAAAGGGACCAAAAGGGAAGCAAACTGAAGAGATCAATAAAGAAGTAAATGATAACTTGCCTGCAGAAAATGGAGAAGCAAAAAGTGATGAGGTAAAATCTTAAGGTTTTGGCACACGCTCTGCAGTCTTGGTTCAGTTTAAATTCATTCATAGCCTCCCCCTGCCCCCCAAACAGACAAGCTGGTGCTGTCTCACTGGATGACACAGGTGGACAAATCCTACCATATCACATTGGTATCTGAGGTTAAGCATAGATTTGGCATGTCACCTGTACAGATTTAAGATCACATTCCCATGTGCTAGAGGAAATATTGATACTTGTGAACAAGACTGATTTAATGCTTCTAGGGTAACCCTCTACACCAGATCTACTGTTGCAGAGTTCACAAAAGTGACTCTACAACTTAGTCCTTCTAGGACACTTTCACTTGCACCCTAGTAAATAATGTCTTCAAAATACAGCCACTTACAATAACCATTTTCTTTCCAACAAAAAACAGCTAGGACAAAAATCCTTCAAAGAAATGCATTTATTTGCCCCCAGGAATTAAAAAAAAGTTCCAAGAAAAGGAGACTTAACTATTGCACAATATCCTTAATTTCACATGCTAGCAAAATAATGCTCAGGATCATCCAACGCAGATTAGAACCCTATGTGGAAAGGGAAATGCCGGATGTTCAAGCTGGTTTCAGAAAAAGCCGAGAAACAAGAGACATCATTGCTGATGCATGCTAGATAACTGAGAAAGCCAAATACCACCCAAAAAAGTCAATATGTGTTTTATTGACTACAGAAAAGCCTTCGATTGTGTCAACCATGTCAAGTTGTGGAATAGCCTTAGGAAAGTGGGCGTCACAGAACATCTCATTGTTCTCATGAGAAACCTATACACAGGACAGGAAGCCACAGTCCAGACAGACCATGGTGAAACAGACTGGTTCCAGATCAGCAAAGGAGTAAGACAAGGCTGTATACTTTCTCCTTACTTATTTAACTTATATGCTGAACATATACTGAGAGAAGCTGGATTGGAAGAAGATGAGCATGGTTTTAAAGTTGGAGGAAGAAACATAAATAACCTGCGCTATGCTGATGGCACCACTCTGCTAGCTGAGAATGCAGATGATCTGCAAGCTCTAGTAATGAAAGTCAAGGAACACAGTGAAAAAATGGGACTACGACTAAATATAAAGACTAAACGAATTTATTTATTTAATAAATTTGTATGCCACCCACTAGAGAAGTCTCTAGGCAGTTTACAGCATAAAACAAACCAAGAATTTAACAGTTAAAACATAAAAACAGATTAAAATATCCATACACACACACCGACGAACTAAAAAGCTTGGTTGAAGAGATGTCTTCAAATGACAATGGGTACAGCAGCCAGCCTCAGAATTGATAATGAAGACACTGAAGTGGTGGATAGCTTCTGCCTTCTAGGATTGACGAGCAACAGTAATGGATCCAGCAGTCAAGAAATATGCCACAGACTAGCACTTGGTAGGATTGCAATGAAGGCCTTGGAAGGGATATTTAGATGCCATGATGTGTCTATAGCTACAAGGATAAGAATCGATCAGACAATGGTTTTTCACATAACACACTATGGATGTGAAAGCTGGACTTTGAAGAAGCAAGATAGGAAAAGTATTGATGCTTTTGAACTTTGATGGTGGAGAAGACTCTTGAGGATACCATGGACAGCCAGAAAAACAAACGGATCATAGAACAAATCAATCCAAAATTTTCACTCAAGGCACAAATGACCAGGCTCAAACCATCGTACTTTGGACACAGCTCCCTTGAGAAGTCCATAATATTGGGAAAAGCTAAAGGAAAGAGAAGAAGATGATCAGCAGCAAGGAGGATGGACTTGATTACGACAGCAATGAATGCACCACTGAAAGACCTTGAAGGCCAAGTTGAAGACAGATAATCCTGGAGAGAATCTATTTATGTGGTCGCTAAGAGTTGACACCAACTTGATGGTGCTTTATCAATCCAATCAGTCAATAGTTTTTCCCCCCTTACCTGTGCTCTACAGCAGGGCTTAGCAACCTTGGTCCTCCAGAGTTTGACTACAACCATTCTCTTCCTCAGCCTAATGCATCTGCTCTAAAGTCATTGAATCCTAGTTCCATGCAGAGAGGAGACAGCTGATTTGGTTGGCTGGGAAACTGCACCCAAACTTGCATTCAGGCTCTCTGCATTTCCTTATTAAGGACACACTTTATAGGTAGAAAGACTGTTGCAAACAGCATTTTGAAGAGAAACTGGCCTCACCCTCAACAGTAAGTGTGTATTTTTATAGTTTCAAAATGTTTTTTTGATATACTGGCATATGTCTTAAATGCCCATGGAAACTGACTATGATATTCAGGCGAACACAGCACAAATCTAGAAAGTTGTTTCTTTTGTGGGCTAAGGGTACCTGAAGCAGCAGTGGCTGATAACACTCATTTGTGAATTACCAGCAATTAACAGCAATATTGTAACTTTGAAGCAAAGTCTCAGTACTCCTTCGCAAAGGATCAGAAGAAACAAAGGATCCAAAGAAACTGAATCTGTTTCTTCTCCTTGTTTTTGTAGACTGGAGGTGCAAGCAAATGAGTAGGTTTGACTGCTGAGGAAGCTCTTTGTATGATCTTATCTAGTAATTCTAATATTCGTGACAATGTATTTGCTTATGAAGAACATATGCCACATGTGGAAAGCTGCTTAGAGCACAAAGACTATGTTCCCTTGGGGTGTTCAAGCAATTCCACAGATGAGCACCCTATGGAAATGCCAAGAGAGGGAGGTAGAAGATAGCAAATCTTGTGGTTTGCAAGGGAAAGTCAGCCTAGAGGTGGGAGGGCAGCAGTTGCATGTTCATCTTACCTTCTACAGTTTGAAGATGGAGAAAGTAGTGATACATTGAGAAGCAAGAATCGAAAGATCTGGAACAAAACTCCACAACCAATTTAGCATAAAACAGCCAGACACACAATACATGAACAACCAGGGACAAAAAAGAACGCAAAGAAAGATACAGGAAATGGAAACCCTTGAACTGCTTGTCATGGAAGACATTCTTCCCCTCATCTTAGCAGCGGGAAAAGAGAGAGGCAGAGTGCACATTGAGGGAATGGAAAGAGAGCCACCCTACTAGTGTGAAAGTGTGGATATATCTTGATGTCATTGAGCTGAAGGCATACATTGGCCTGCTGCTGCTGATGACAGTGTACCATACTCTTAATGAACCTGGAAGATATGTAGTCGCCAGAGGGCACTTAGACTTCATAGCTACAGTGAGCTTGAACAGATTTTGTGTGATCACAGAATATTTGAGGTTTGACAACAAAGCACATTGGAGGCCGCCTGTGACAAATTTGCTGCCTTTTGTGACATATGGAAGTTTGGAACATGCTGGTCAACTTCAAAAATTGTATACTGAACAGAAGGTTGGCTTCAGGAATCAGTGTATGCCAAAGAAATATGATATAAAAGCTTGGTGTCGCAAAACTGATTGGGAGTCATCTGCCTGGACAGATAGCCTGGAACACAAAGGGTAACCTAGATGGGTTACAATGTAGTAACAAAACTGATGAAACTGCAATGGGAGGCATCTTGTAAGAGACAAGAGCATTACAGACTTAGAAAGCTGCTGAAAGCTTACTTACAAAACATTCAAAATATGCTTTTACCCTGAGAAGGAATAAGCTATACATCTGATAACCTGAAAGGTTCACTACCTGGTGTGACGTGCCAGTTGAACACACCAAGAGGAGATCTCTTTCTTACTTTATTATATTCTGCAGAATACAAGAAAGGTGCCGCTCTATATCAGTACAGCATAAAGAGAGCAGCCCCAAAATGGAGTCAGAGCTGAGTATGTATGTGTAATGGTTACAGATTTAACACGGTTAGCAAATCAAAGGACAGGAGATGGTCGGGTGATGCTTCACATCAAACAGTAGTTGACATTATTACTTTACATTCCTAACAGTATGCAACTCTGGTTTATTGCAGAGACACCAACCCCATTCTCCCCCATAGGAGGGGAGACAGAATGGCACATAGCTTTGTGATTGTTACCAAAAGGCAGGATACAAAAGTAACACATTTATGTGAGAAATGGGTGAGAGAATGCATAAGGCTGGTTTTACCTTGCTTGGCCCCACTCCCACTGTGTGAGTGGACAGGCCAAGGCAAGTTGCTGAGCTTGTGGCTCTGGGTAAGCAATCTTAAAATGGCGTAGCCTATGTCAACTACAGCTAAACTGGATTTTGGACAATGCAACCATATCTAAAGCAATTTTCCAGATATCACATCCCCGCTCCCGCAATATGCAGCCATACCCATACAACTCTCCCTGCCACTCCAAGATGCAGCCATATATATGCAAAGAAGCACTTCTATCTGTTCTTGCTTTTCAGAAAGATTGTATCCCAATACTGTCTATGATGCATCACAACCTGGTGGTGCATGGAGAGAACCAAAAACTTGACATCAACGTGCACTACAATGCCAATAAAAGTGGGGTGGGTAACTTTGACCACCTTATCAGGAACTACGCATGCAAGCATAAAAGAAAAATGTGGCCAATTGTGCTGTTGTTTAACATGTTGGACCCTGCTGGCATCAACATGGATGAGCACCCATCCAAAATGGGAGCTGAGATTAAAAAATAAACAAACTCCTGCTATGCCTTAGAAGATATTGATTGATGGTTAGATAAGGCAAAGGATGCAAAATCTGCATTGCATGCCTCAGGGCATCAAGTGAGCTGTAGCTACTCTGGATTACAGATTTCTGCCTCAACTGATTTCTGTATTGGAAGCTTCTGCTAGCAGACACTTTTTTTTTTTTTGGTCCCAAGGCAAAGAAGAAGAAAAGCAGAAGATGGTGCACCAGCTGTGGAACACTTACTTGCAAGGACCACTGATGTGAAGTGTGATGAGTGCCATTAGGCTGGTACCAAAAATGTACCTTCATTGTAGAGCATATTCCTCATTCTTAATAGTTTTGTGCTTAGGGTAGAAAAATGTCATCAGTAAACAAGAATAATATATGCTTTAACTTGCTGATTATGCTACTCTATATTGGAAACCTAATATATTGTGTTCAAAACATACAGCAGTTCCTGTTTAAAAATAAAAATTGGCAGAATAAAATGTGTGTTAGTTGCTCCATATGTGAAAAAGGTGCAAAGTTCTACCCAGAACAGAACACTCCACCTCCCATGTGAAAGTGTGGTTTCAGGCTCTGTGTACTTGGGTATTGTAAAATGCATTTTTTTAAAGATGCTAGGCGATTTGGCATACTCACATCACCAATATTCGCAATCAAGGCTTGGCACAGGACAATAAGCTCTTACTAGTCTGGATGATCAAGTCAGTTCATCAAACATCTGGCACAGGAACTTAATTATTTGGTTTCTCTGCTGCATTCCGTTTAGAGATGCTGGTTTGAATTCAAAATAATATGGACAGGAGGAGAAAATGTATTGGTGCTGTTTCATGAATTCTTGTGTTCAGTGAAGTGCAGCAAAAAAAAAAGTCTGAAATGGAAAATATTTCACTAATGAACTCCATGAGGAAATTTCCATTAACTAGCTGACCCTGCACAGAGCATCTGTGTGCTCTTTGGGGCTGGCTACCTCTCCCCCACCCCCACCCCCTTCTGCCCCAGTCTCCGGTCAGCCCATGCCGGTCCCAGGCTGCTGGACTGAGTGCTGCCGCCTGGCTGAGTGCCGCTGCCGGGGCTGGTCCTCCACTGCCTTGCTTCAGCCAATCAGGTGCCACCGCCTGGCCAATCAGCTGGGCGCCGGGACACACATTTCAAGGCTCACCCAGGATAATTAAATATATAGATGTGTTTTTCTGTGGAAAATTAATTTTTAAAACTCCAAGTAAATAAAAAGCAAAGTAGTGATTGTGTCAGATACTTGAGAAAATTGTGTTCCATTTCTTTTGGCCCTATTCACCCCCAGCACAGTACTTCCAGTGACTGTTGCTGGTGTCTATCTTATGTTTATTTTTCTGTGTAAATGGCCCTGAGCCATTTTTGGAAGGTGGTATAGAAATTGAATGAATGAATGAATAAATAAATTTTTTTAGCTATATTGCTGGCATGATTGAGGTTGTCAAACTAATTTTTCAAAAGATTGTGGGGGTGCTGAAATAGAACCTCTTGTTTACAAAGCTGTATGGTAAAGTTTTAAGGTCAGTCCTCAAAAAAACAGAATGGCTGCCAACCAAAACTGAGGATGACCATAACCAATCTATGGAAAGTGATAATTGCATTGGTTTTGTCTCATGTTTTGTTTTTGCTCACTAACACACAAACATGCTGGGAAGAGGGTACAATATATATTTTTGAGAGTAAAATTTTGAATGACACTTCAGATGGAAATAAGATTGGGGAAAAATATGTTCTTTAAAATTGTGATAACTTCTTTCTGGAGGAATGGTCCTTTGAGAAGCCAGAATTGGAGCATGGGCAGTGTATGGTTGTTAGTAAAATGGAAGAGTGCTGTGGTGGGGGGGGGGGAGGAGAGGAAATGCCAGTTGAGCTTTTGGAAAGCTAAATGTGGCAGTTAAGTATGAGCAGGGGCTCCTGAATGAACAGAGAGGAGATCCTGGATTAGCCATGCATACTGATTGAGAGAGAATCCTGAAGGAGTGAAAAGTGGGTTGGTGGTAGTACTCTGGTTTGGGAGAGGACTTTGTGTTAAGAGGAAACTCTAGAGTATTTAAAAGAGTTGCAGTCTTTCCCCCCCTCTTATTGAATTATTTGTTCTTTAAACTACTATTGTATTGCCTATTCACCCAGTACTCTGAGAAAAATTCTGGCTGGAAGCTTGGTAGAGTTCTAACATCCCCTGCAATAGAGCCCCAATAATCCCGTCCCCTCTAGTGTTTCCTCTAAGGCATGTGCATGTGCTCACACAGTTTTTGATGTCCGCTCAGTTAATTTTAGATCTCGCTCAGTTTTAATCAGGAAGGTCCCGCTCTGAATGCATGTGCGCACACACTGCCTTGATACTGTCGCCCAGAACAAAACTCATTCTGCACACAGACCAAAAAAATTAGAATACTTCCCTTTCCCAAATTTTACATATTAGTTTTTTAGAATACTTGTCCTGAGATCTAAATGCACTCAGTTGAACCCAGTGGGGCCTAATTTGGAGTAAGCATGTTCTTGGTATTGCAGATGTAATCAGATTAGTGCTCTGAAGCATACCAAAACTCTGTAGAGAAAAAATGAATTACCCAGGTTCTTTTTGAGTGTAAGATAGAATAATTTGAATATCTTTTTTCAGGTAAATGCAACCAGTCTTTATTCTTAAGTGATCAAAGGTGGTGTTGCATGCTATGTGCATAATTTGCTGAGAACGTTTGATTCAGTAGTACAAGTCCTAACTTTGACTGCAGCAAGGCAGAAATTAAAGAATTTGAAATAGAGATTACATATTTGCCCATGGTTCAGAATGCACCATACTGTATACCAACCTTATTATGGTATAAATCATGTTATGTTGATTACACTCAAAGGAAAAATTGAGAAGTTAAATCTATAATTCCATAGCTGCAACTTCTTCTGGTAACATAAGTAATGTTCTGCTGTCAGTTGTGCAACTATTCACAGCTAATGAACTGGAATATCTGCAAGTCAAGGCATCAAGATAGTCTTCTGTATACAGAGACCATGAACAACCAAACTATTTCATTCCGCAAAGTATGTGGAGTGTATTAATGTGTGCATAGCAGATGTTAATAATCTTATAACTGCTTTTATTTATTTTATTTATACTACTGCCAGAATTGCTTAGAGAAGTACTTCAGACACACGGATGAAGCCAAAACTAATAATGGAGATGTAGCTATGATTTTGCTTGGATGGAAATCCTAGCATTCTGCAACTAAAAGTCATGTTTTGGAACTGCAACATACTTGTGCTGTGAAGAACTAGGTAATGAAGCAAACTTTGAAATCTTCAAATTTTATACAGTTGACAATCTACATTCAAGAAGAAATAATCATCCTATGCCAAAGGCACCTATGAGTGTACTATGTGATAGTACAAAGATCAATAGTCCCTTGTACCAATTTGTATCATTTTTCTCAGTGGAAGTTCATAATCACTCAGTGCAGTTGGATGGGGTATCCATTACTATCCCTGTCTCCTGAGTTGGAAGATGTGTCACTCAGTGACCCATGTAAAAATAAAACTGCAATTGAATATACTAGCTTGTCCACCATACGAAGGAGTAGATGTTACTAAAGAGGTGGCGACAGAGTGTGCTGTTGTACCTGGTCTCTACTTTTTTCTTTCCTGAGTGGTAATTAGATACTGAGGAACTAGAGGAATTGGAATCCTTTGAAAGATCAAGACTTAGGGCTCAACAACATGTTGACAATGAAAATGGCACCCACATATGCATGGATGCCATATGTGTGCTGGCACTGTGCACTGCTTCTTGGGATGAGCACCACTGCAGCAGGAAGCTGCATGTGGTGGCGGAGAGCAGTAAAGACCTGCTCTTAAAGAAGAAAAGATCCCGCTTGCTGCTCCCCTCACTGTGGCACTAAACCAGTGCACAAACCTCTGTTCTTGCACATCCTGATTGTTAGTAAAGGAAGCTTTTTCTGTCAAGTCATGTCATGTTTATTTACGGTCATAGACCAAAATTTACATACATAATAATACACGTAATATAGTAATAATATATACATAATATAATCAGGAACATGGACTCATCCTAATCGGCAATTTCCCGTTAGCATAATCTGATTTACCATCTGTTGTCTAGCCTTCTTAGCTGCCTCACAGAACTTAGCAACTTTAAATGTTACTTCCTCCTTCTGAGAAGCTTTTTCTGTTATAGGTAGTCATAACTCTTTCAGGTCCACTGTAAGAAGGAAAATAGCTGGCAAACAATTGTAGAAAGACCTATGTAAATAATTCAACAAGAATGAAGAGACTTTCAGCATGATGTGCTAACAAATGTTTCACAAAAGAATAAAATACTTGTATAAGAAGCTGCTGCTGTGAAGTAGAACATCATCTGAGGAACACCTACATCAGGAATCATGTATGTTTAACAAATAGATTAACAACTTTAGATTGCTAGCATCTCGTACTTTCAAGTGATGGAATTAATAATGCTACTCTAGACATGGGTTAAACTCATTTTCTGTCTTTTGTTGCAAGAACCTGAAAACTTGAGTAAAACAGATTTGTCAAACATGGAAATGGAAAACGTGCTACCAGGTCTGTGGGAAGGCCCTTTGTCACAAGAAGATGGTTGATAGCAAGTGTGGTGGATAAAACGTCAGGAAAAAGCAAGCAAAAGGAGATGAGACACTAGCTCAAACTACATATGTGAATAGTGCATATTTCTGTATAACTGAAATCAATACTGGAAGGAGTGTTACTAATTGTCCATAAGTTCGCATCACGTAACTGCTTATGACATTCTTTTTTAGAGAACAGTTCAACAATGGCTATTCAAAAAATCAAGTAGAATTGCTGACACATCAGATGGATAAACTGATACACAAGGAAGTAATTTACTGAGCATCATGTTTCCAGCACCTGAAACAATATTCCTGAAAGCAATTGCTACCGAATCTTGACTTACAAGTGAATATTTAGTCAGTTTATTGAGAAGAGATTGAAAGAGCAGGGCCGTATTAGTGTACAAGCCCTAGTAACCAACACTGCAAGTAACATGGAAGCTGCATGGAAAATATTAAAGGCAAAACATTATCATATAATAAGTATTTGACTTCCCTATTCATAGATTGAATCTTCTGGCAAAGGACAAAGTATGTGTGCATGCAATGCAAACAATATTGGCAAACTGTAAACTAATTGTGAAGGTATTCAATGATTGTATTGCTAATTAGATACTGAAGAGATTACAGAAAGGAAAACATGGGAGAAAAGTGCTCTTCTATTACTAGCATAAACTAGACAGGACTTGGATGCAAAGTATTTTTTTTGTTGCATTAAAAAAAAAAACCTGCAGTGTGCTACTGTCGATGCCACTGTATCGCAAATTATTTCTATCATCCTTTGTAAATATTCTTGACAAAAGCTTGTGGTTTGTTTTTGTTTGAGTGCAGGCTGGGTCAGCCAGAACATGTAGACAAATTAGGTGGTTGCTTAGGGTGGCAAATGTTAAGGGGTGCCAAATTAGAAGTGGTTTTTTAAATTTTTATTCTAGGTAAATAAAAATCTCACATAGAATATTTTGTAGAGCAATGTGCATCAATGTTACCTGAAACAGTGCAAAAGACATATTTGCTGCAAACTTCGTTGCTTGAAGTCTCACATATACACTTATTGAGCTCAATGAGAGGTGATGTCACATTATTTACCATGGGAAGTCTCCTAGAGATTATTGGTTCTCTTGGTATGTTGCTATTGCTCTCCTAATGTCACAGCAGCTTCACTCACTCATGCCACAAAGAACTAGAATGTTTGGTACATGATGCAGCTGCTAATTATACAGAGATGTCATTGCATGTGATGGAACTCAGCAGAAAAGGTTTCAGTAGGTAGAAAGCAACATACTCTGTTCTCTCAGATGTGGAGATCCAGCAGCTGCTGGTGGCTAACAGGCAGGCTAACTGTGGCAAGATAATAGAACATGTTGTGCTCTCTGCCTGTTGAAACCTCTTCAGGTGAGACTCTTGAGCAATAAAGCCATGGTATGCTTTTTGCAATGCCATAGGATGTGGCATTTCAAATTCAAAATTTGTCTGGAGGAGGTGCCAAAGTCATACTTCGCCTAGGGACCAAAAATTCTTGGGCTGGCCCAAAGTGCAAGGAGTATTTAATTTGCTCTAACGGATGTAGTACTCAAAGTTAAAGGAGATTTACCAAACTTTTCAAGTTTTCTAGAGATATTCAGAAACTGGAACCAAAATCTAATGAAGCTTTTGCCACTTTCACCTGTATCGAAAGACACTGTAAAATATTTTAATAAGAAATCTGAGTTCTGTTCTCATCCAGTTCATTTGGCAACAAACCCAGTGGGCCCTTGGTGTATGTGCAATACAAACATTTGCATGGAGTCCCAAAGCAAAAGATGCCTAATTGTACATATCATTTCTCCCTCCAAACAAAGATGTAAGGATTATTATTGCATTCATTCATTCATTTACATTTTATATCCCGCTCTTCCTCCAAGGAGCCCAGAGCAGTGTACTACATACTTAGGTTTCTACTCACAACAACCCTGTGATGTAGGTTAGGCTGAGAGATTGACTTCTCTATATAGTTTAATTAAAGCATTGCTGTCAGATTTGGCATTATAGCTGACCTGTTGGAGACATTTTCCTTCAGAAAGGTGCAAGAGATTAAGATGCTTGGCCCAGAATAAACTTTTCAATCAATCCTTTTATTATGGTCCTTGACCAGTAGAAATTTATACAGAACAAGTTGTATACCAACCAATACCAATATACCAACCAAACTTTAAAAAAAAAATTCCCTTTCAAAAAGCGCTATCTTCCTAGACACACAAGATTGGGATCATTTCAGATATGAATTAGCTACTTACCATTAAAACACAAAGTGAGTTAAAATGGATAAGGCCAGTTCAGTGCAGGTTTGGTAACTTGCACTTGGTTTCTAGAAACATTCACTTTCAGAATAAGTAACAGCATGTATTTGGGTAAGCTTAAAAAGCAGCATATGTTTGTGTCTCATTTTCTTTCTCTTGATATATACACACACATGTACGTGTTAAGTTGCTTCTCAACTTTATACCCCCTCCCACTGTGTGTGTATTAGTTAAACCTGTTCTACTGATGAATTACCATGTTAATATTTAAAAATGTTTCAGTATGTTTATATGAAGTTTGAATTTGTTTGGAATATAACATCCAAGTCACATTGTGCATTCTTCTTAAATCCTTAATCCAATATTTTTGTTAAACTACTTGGCTGCTTGAAAAACAGACATACATCATATAAAATTAATACTGTATGATGTGCTTTTTGCCCCCCCCCCCCCCCCCCGGCCAAACACATGCTAAAACAATCACAGTCTATGTAGACCATTGGGAGAATTTGTGGAATTTTTGAGTGATTCTTGTTCAGTGTTTATGCAAATGAGAATGTGCATGGGAAAATCTTCCAAGCTGCACTAGTGGACTTATTGCACCACTGTCACAAAGTATTGTGGATTCCAGTACATTATGAGAAACATAATGATTAAAAAGATACATATAGCAGCATTATAAACTCTAGTTGGCCATGAAAGACTCCTGAAAAGATGCACAAAAGCTTGTGTAAACAAAAGAACTTTTCTGGATTTGTGGTCATTTTTCTCATACAACACTTCTACTAGGCCAGAAAAAGCCCTTCTGTGAACATGAATTGTTCATTATACTACAGAGTGTTTGATTTTAAAAATTACTGCCAGCATTGTACCGAAATGCTGGGCATATGTAGTTTACAACTATTCTGATTTGAGTACTTGGATCTAAAGCTGCTCCCATGTCATAGAGGAGCTATTGATTCTTCAGCAGAATCACGATTTACCTTCATGGAAATCAGTGTGTAAAACTAATGAACATTCACAAAACTGGAATAACATAACTGACAGCTTTAAAATGGAAATTGTGTGTGATGCTTATCAATGCAGGATTGTATGTTCAGAGATTGACTTCAATGTTTTAATGACTTGTGGTTGATTATTTTTTATGTGAGGACTAAAGATGTTTGCTGTACATTAAACAGGCAAGCTCAACCTGTCAAGAGTTTTTAAATCTAATATTCTCAGCAAAAATGTAGATGCAGTAGTACACAAATGTTCTGTTGGTCCTAAATCACAAATTTGATGTGACAAATTTTTAAAAAATAATGGCATAGTGTAAATAGTATCCATGTGAACTTGAAAACAAATGTAAGTATTGTTATACTAAACATTCTCCTTTTTCAGGCCCCAGTATCTGATGCAGCAGGAGAGAAAGAAGCAAAATCTGAGTAACATCTTGTACAAAGTCTTTAATCAGTGGTTCCTGTACCACCATCTTGTATAATTCAGAGGAATATTTTTATCAACTATTTTGTAAATGCAAGTTTTTTTAGTGGTTCTAGACAACACATTTTTAAAATGAGGGGATTGCCCTCCCCCATATCCCATTTATTGTAATTGTGTGTAAATGCAATTAATGGAATGTTTGATTAAGAAATTTCAAAATCTTGATTGCTTAACATTCCGCAGGCCAGGGTGGGTAATTTGCAATTTACACATGGCCCTCAAAGCTGTCTTCACACAGGACTTCAGTTATAATCTTGAACTTAGTTTTGTTAACTTCTAGTCCACACAGTTGCAGAGTGAAATTAATATGTGAAAGGGAAAAATGCTCAGTATGGTTTCTAGAGGCAAACAAATTGCTAACCCCAACTCTAGATTGAGATATGTTTGTAATAAGCATAGCACAGATAAAACTGTTGCCATTGTGACAAATAGGAAAATGTCTTCACAGTTATTGCCCCAATTTGTCATCTGTAGAATGCTTCCTAAATAAAATAACCTGTTCCCTGGTGGTGGATCCCCTTTTCAGATTTGTTTTATCTGTGACAGAGTTATTTTTGGTAGTGGTAGTTTATTTTTTCAACAGCTTTGAAACTGTGTTGTGAAAGACTGGAAATCTGGGTGTGTAGTGTGTGTGGTGTTCAATTACTGAGTAGATAAAACATTTGGTTAAGTAGAAATAACTTCACATGGCAGTATTTGAGACACCTGTACTTTTCCTACTTTGAATGAATGGTCTGTGAAACAAGTCAGTGCTGCAAATGACAACTATGTGGTTTACATTCAAATTATTGGAAGAAAATCTGTACAAATAGTCAGTGTTTGTGTGTGATATCAAACAAGAACCAATAAAATCTTGGTTAGAAACAACTTGCATTTCTCTCTATTTTAATATAGAATATTAGAAACATGCATGTCAATATTACAAGTGTTTCTCTAATGAATGAATATTTGATATCCTATTGATGGAGTTTAAAAATCCACTTCCAAAATCTGTTATACAGCAACTAAGGAACTGCATGAAATAGATCACCAGCCATATTCTCATATTTTTGTTAAAGGAGGTATGAAATTGACCAGAAGTGGTAATAAAGTTACTTTTTTATTCATGTGCTTAACTAACTGGAGTATAGATTTTTACATATTCCTTGCTTTTATATTTTATTTAACATATTTTATACCACCCAGAACTTGCGTCTCTGGGCAGTTTACATGTATAGCATTGCTGTAAATTTTTAATAGGTTTTTCTAAGGAACTAGATTCTAATTAGTGTGGTGCATTTTTATTATATTTCCAAAGAATAGGTGGGCTTGCATATATTTCCCTTACTTCCCACTTCCCTTTAATAGGAAAAAAAACCTGCCACTGCAGCAAAGACTTATCTGTGTTGCCAAAAGCAAAAAACTCTTAGAATCAAAATACAACCTTAAATACTGTAGCTATTGCCTTTTTATACAGAATACAAATATGTATATAATCTTACTCAGGAGAAAGACAGGGGCCAGAGTTAACTGCTCTGAGTTAAAAGCTTAGATACTAATTATTAGGGTGTGCACAAAATGGATTTTGCATTTCGTTCCAAACTCAGAATGCAATGCAAAATACTCACTGTTTTGTTGAAACAGCAACCAAGTTGGCTGTCTTGATAAAACAACTTCATAATGTTTTGGCCATAGGGAACAATGGGGAACTGTAAAGACCCATTGTTCCCCATGGGTAGCTTCCTAGGGACACCAAAGTGGGTTGGGTTGTAGGGCACGATGGGCGCTACCTACCACCCAACCCACAAAAGAAATGGGCAAACAGGCAAAAAAACCCAAAAAAACTTTCCCCCAAACTCGCTTAGGTTTCCCAAAGAAGAGCCTGTGTGCTGATGACTTGGAGAGCAGGCCCCTCTTGCCGTTGCCCAGGACCACTATCACCCCTCCCTCAGCCTGCCAATCTGCTCCTGGCTCTGCCTTGTACCCTCCTGAACATCTTGGGGTGGTGGTGGTTTAAATTCAAGACTTAACTCTGGTGAGGGAGGGGAAGTACCTTTAAGATGGATATATTTATTTAAAAGGGGTAGGGTTGGGGGTGGACTAATGCTGTGTGTGCCACACACACGGTTTTCTATAGCACTGTAGTACACATGCAGAAGCTAGAAAAATTGAGCTCCCCCCACCAATAAAGCAAGCTTTATTTGGGGTGGGCCTTTTTGGAGGGGAGTGAGCAACAGTGGGGTAAGTATAAGGGAGGGGGGGGTTACTGTGGCCTGTTTTCTAACCCACCCCTCCTGTCCTACATACCTGGCTAGTACCTAATACCTTCTCCAAACTAGGCCTATTTAAAGAAATCTAACCTGACCGAGGTTGAGGTGCTTACCTTTCAGCGATAGTGTTCTCTGCTGGAGTCTGGCCAGGTACTGCTCTTGGGGCACTTGGACTGAGCAGACACTCTGGGGCTAGGGTAGCTGGGTACTAGGTGGATGGGCACCCACCCAAAAAAGAAAAAGGCACAGCATCAAAGTTGGTGCACCTTGGGGCTGCAAAAGAACACCCCTGTTATTAAAGCTGCTGGGGGCTGAGTACAGGAAGAAGAAAATCCACACAAGAAAAAATCCACAGCAGCACCCAGTTAAAGCCACTGGGGCTTCTGGTGATTCCTTTTTTTGCTTCCCACCCCCCTTAGCCAAGAGGTCACAGTTGCCCATAACAACACTTGATTCAAATGATAACAAGCCAACCAAGAAGCCAGTGCCAGAAAACCAATCAAAGGGGAAAACAGGTCTCCAAAATGGTGCTTGAAATAGTTGGGGCTGTTTTGAGCTTGTAACAGGCCCTTTATTCTAAGGCATTCCTTTTCACGCTTGAAATGTTTTGCACATCCCTACTAATTATGAAACAATGTGTGAAGGAGAAACTCACCCCCACCCACATCATGCCTCAGATGTAGTTATGTCAAATTTTAAATAACTTAAGTGAATTCATAGCAGCTCACAAAACATTTTAAAATCACAGCATAACCCAATAAAAGAATAGCAGCATGCCAATTGTAATGGCACAAGAATAAACGCAATCATTAAAGAAACAGCAGTGTTTAAAAAAAAAAAAAAGGCTGGGGCAAGATCTGCTGAAATAAAAAGATCTTTTAAAATTAGGGAGGGTGCAAGCTTAAGAGCAGGGGGAAGAGAGTTCCAAAGAGCTGGGACCACCACTGAGACGTGCCCTGACATCACCAACAATAGTGATTCAGAAGGCAGTTGGAGGGGTAGGCCATTGTAACTTGGAAAGTGTTGGGAATACCCTGGTGGAGACCTATGTTGATGTGCACAGTGACAAAAAATAAACCAGTTTGCACAAGGACAATATTTCTCTTCTGTTGTGTTATTTTATTTATCAAATTTGTAGACTGCCTCAAACTTCCATCTCTTGAAGGTTTATGACAACACAAAACAACTTAAGACAAAAATGAAAATCTTAAAGCTACAGTCAAGTTGGGTGAAAAAAAGTCTAAAAACTTTTTAAAAGTCCACATTTTTATGGAAATGTGCTTCTTCTTTTGAAGGAGCACTTGTCTCAAACTGAACTGAGTGGTACATCAGCAGGGAGGGAGTTTTCCTGAGGGTTATAACAACCAACTAATAGTTCACTCACACTTTGTGGCTACTTCCAGTGTTTATACAGCAGTACTGCCACCACACAAGAATCCCATCCTCATTGCCACTGTTATATTGGCAGGTCACAGAACATGCAACATGAATCCATGGTAACAGTTCCTTTATTATGCAGACAGGAAACTTTAGATAGCTTGCTGGATCCAACAGGCAGAGCAACCACACAAGCCTCCAGAGGCTTGACAGGAATGTGGACATTAGTGATATGGAAACTGTGGGATAAATTGGGCTTTGTAAATAGGCAGTCAGTAGCCTAAATTTCACTGAGATTACCTCAGTGGTTTTTTTGTTTGTTTGTTTTAAAATGAGATAGGTGTAAGTAAAGTGGACTAATCCATTGAGTGAAACTGAAATAGCCTCAACTCTGTTCTTAAACTGGCGGGTTTTTAAAACTATCTTATTTATATATTTAAATATTTTTATTTTCCCTTTTATTCCAAAGTTGGTGAAAGGTGCTTTGTGCCACGTGGACATCTATTGACAGCTTCAGATTTTATAGTAGGGATATGCAGGATACAGTGTTAGTTTTGATTTTCTTTTTTTAAATTTTATTTTAGAGGGTGGTGTTGAGACCATTGATGCAGCTGAACATTGCAGGAATAGTATTCCTGCAAATTGAAGGAGAATTATACTCACACAAGGACATCTTATGCGAGTGTAACTCTTGTACTTGCACATTGATGAACTGGCACTCTATCATAGCTCTGCATGCCACCCAGTATTGTTAATTTGATTTTAGTTTATCATTGTTCTCTGTGGAAATACTTACAAACCTTATTTTCTAAGTTTTCATTTTTCTCAAAGCCAAACAGTGGCTGTTAACTCATGTTTCTCCCATTCATTAAGAAAATGAATGGGCAGGCAGCAGGAGGACACAGCATAGAAACACGCTACCACAAGCAACCCCCAAGAGTCAGTCATCCCATGTCATGCCTATCTGAGAGAGGAAACGTGTGTTTTAGAGCATGGGAGAGGAAGAATGGAACATAAGAATTTCCCATTCAGGCTGCAAACAGCTTTCTTATGGAAGTGCTTGGGAATATGTATACTTGTGGTCCGTTGTCATTTCCTCAGATGAACAGAAGCTGAGAGAAGGCATGTTAGCCAGTTTTCTCAGGTGGGCAATGTCAGCATGAGGTCACAATGGCTACTCTGCTCCAGGCACACAGCCATGGGAACACAGATCTCATCAAAATAAGCAACAGCAGGTGAGTACAATGGTTCTGTTCTCCATATAGGCAGGAGGAGAATGTGGGCACTGTGTCTCACTGAAGTGAAAAGCAGCAATGTGTGGGTGCTGTGGCCAGCAGCATTGAAAAGAGAAGCAGCCAACCCAAAGAGAAAAGTTGACAGGCAGCCACCCCAGCTATTACAGGACTTCTGCTTAGTGAGTATCCCAGCATGGCCTGGCAACAAAAGATAGGAGCTAAAGGAGGCAGGCACAGGAACATTGGCTGCATCCCAGATATACACATTTGGAATGCCCATGAGTATTTTAACTTTTTATGTCTTAACTATTATACTCTTGGTGTTTTTTTTTTAATGCTGTAAACTGCCTAGAGACCAGCAGTGGGTGGTATACAAATGTATTAAATAACTAACAGGGTGGCATTCTGTCAGAGAAGGCAAGAAGAATAGCAGGCACTGCCATGATGCCTCTGATGGTGGGGCTTCATCTTTAAGGATGTGCTCCATGGGGCAAATTAGGAGAGACAGTCCAGATGGCAACATGTGGAATAGCAACAGAGGCAGGCATTGGCTGACACACCGGGTGTTCAAGAGCCAGTATATGTCATGGTGGTGGGGCATATTAGAAGGGGTAGAGAACAGGTGGCAGTTAAGTACGGAAGCAGTGGAATATAAGGAAATGAGAGTGTAACTGGCCAGGGACAGACAGTATATTTATTATTGATTATATCTGTATACCACCTAATACAATCTGTAGTTGGTTTCTCTAGTATATGGGCAGGATAAGTTGTTTATAGAGAGTGTGTATGTGGGTAGGAGAAACAATGTTCACCCCAGTTCTGGCAGTATGTCACTTGCCGCGTCACACAGAGCAGCTCAGATCCAAAGCAGTGGAAGGTTGATTTTAAGTAAAATACCAGCTTCCAGGGAAGGTAAAGAATAAATACAGGTGACCACTCATATGCAGAATAGACCCAGACAGATGAAAATGAAACTTTAAAAAAAAATAAAAAATTAAAAAAAATACACACACACACACACACATATATATATATTTATATTAACATTTTTATACTGCCTAAAACTTACGTCTCTGGGCAGTTTACAACAAAATTAAAACAAATTAAAACATTAGTTAAAACAAAAATGAAAAGTTAAAAACATTACAATTTTAAAATTTTAAAAGAATATTTTGAAACAGCATTAAAACCATTAAAACAATATTAATTAAAAACCTGGGTGAACAGATGCAACTTTAAAGACTTTTTAAAAGCTGTCAGAGATGGGGAGGCTCTCATTTCACTAGGGAGCGCATTCCAAAGCCTCGGGGCAGCAGCGGAAAAGGCCCGTCCCCGAGTGGCCACCATACGAGCTGGTGGCAACTGCAGACGAACCTCTTCAGCGGATCTCAGTGGGCGTTGGGGTTCATGACGAAGAAGGCGTTCTCTTAAATACCCAGGGCCCAAACTGTTTAGGACTTTATAGGTTATAACCAGCACTTTGTATTTTGCCCAGAAACGTATCGGCAGCCAGTGTAGCTCCTTCAATACAGGAGTTATATGGTCTCTCCGAGATGACCCAGAGACCAACCTGGCTGTTGCATTCTGAACCAACTGTAGTTTCTGGACTACATACAAGGGCAGCCCACATAGAGCGCATTGCAGTAATCCAGTCTGGAGGTTACCAGCAGATGTACCACTATTTTGTGGTCATTCACCTTAAGAAATGGACACAGCTGACATATCTGCTGAAGCTGATAGAAGGCACTTCTGGCCACTGCCTCAACCCGGGAGAGGCTTGGATCCTAGACTGCATACCGGTTCCTTCTGGGGAAGTGTGACCCCATCCAGAACAGGCAGATCAAAATAGTCTCTCAAGTTCCGACCCCACAAAATGAGTATCTCTATCTTATCTGGATTCAGTCTGTTTGTTATCCCTTATCCAGTCCATCACCGACTCCAGGCAGGCATTTAGGGAGGTTATGCCCTCTCCTGATGATGCTGACATGGAGAAATAGATTGGGGTGTCATCAGCATACTGATCACCATACTGACACCCTGCACCAAATCTCTTGATGATCTCTCCCAGGGGTTTCATGTAGATGTTAAACAACATCAGAGACAATATGGAGCCCTGAGGCACACCATACAAGAGTTCAGATTTTGAAGAACAGCAGTCTCCAAGGGACACCATCTGGAACCTGCCCGAGAGGTAGGAGCGGAACCACTGCAGAGCAGTGCCTCCAACTCCCAACCCCCTCAGACGCTCCAGAAGGATACTATGGTCGATAGTATCGAAAGCCACCGAGAGGTCCAAAAGGACCAACAGCGTCATACTTCCTCTGTCTATTCCCAATTGGAGATCATCCATCATGTCGACCAAGGCAGTCTCTACCCCATAGCCAGCCTGAAAGCCAGTTTGAAATAGGTCAAGATAATCAGTTTCATCCAAGACTGTCTGGAGCTGGGAGGCCACCACCCTCTCAATTGCAAAAATGCAATAAAAACAAATACCTAGGTAAAACTAAGAAGGATGGAATGAAATATAGAAACCAAATGTAAACCTGATTGAGTTTGGAACTGGGATGTGGTTTGGGAAGTAAGCACTGAAGGAGCAAAATCTAGGCACTAGTTTTCAGATGACCCCTTCTTATTGCCCCTGGCTGCATTGCCAAGTTGTGGCACCATCAAAGCAAGCATCATGGTCAGGTTTCTGTGTGTGTCACAGTGCTGCTTCGTATGTTTGCAAGCCAAATGGGCAGGAGGGCTGCCAGTCATCATGATTCTTGCTCTCCTCCTGCAGCTTAACTTCCTAAATAACCTTCTATCCTAGCCTCATTGCTGGCAACAGTGAAGCAATTCTAAAACTAAATCCTGTTTGCCATCCATCGTTTTAGTTAATGTAATGACCCCCCCCAATAGTTTTAGTTATTGTATTAATTAACACTAAATGCACATCACCATACATAACAGTGTTCTTAGCCAGGGGTCCATGGAAATTAAATACATAAAAGTATGTCTCCAAAAACACCATTTATAATAAAATATGGTAATATTTTGGAATATGCTCTGAAATTAATGCTCTTGCATTTGTGCAATTGCTCTCATAATTCAGAATACAACAGAGCAGCATACAAACTTTCACTGTGATCCTAGAATTACTTGAAGCATGCATCCTTTGGCAGTAGAGATGTCAGCCACTGTCTGGAGAGAGGAACTTCTTTTTTTGCTCCTACTTTTTGTTAGGGAGCAGGGAGGAACACTGCCGTGGCAACACAGAGTTTCTGAAGTTCTTTCCTAATCCTACCTGGAGATGTCAAACACTATCTCTATCTTTGCAACTGAGACATGTCAGTAATGAAATACAGGGAGTTAAGGAAAAAATATTATTGAACTGCTTAAGCATCGAAAATCCAAAAGGTCCAATTGGAATCATATACAGGCTATTGTTAAGTTTGTCTGATTCAGTATCTCAGTTTTTGGGGTACCATTAGAGTAATGGAGATGGATTTGGAAGATTGCTTGAGCGTCACACTGAAGTTAAAATTGTGATTATGCTGCAATGATATTGTTTTTATTTATTTAAAATATTTCTATCCAGCAATTCCACTTTTCAGCATCCAAAGCAGCATACAAATAATGCAATAAAATCAATAAACGTGCAAACTACAAACAATAAATTTAAGAGAAACAGCAATAGGAAACCAGTATAATATGAATGAGAGAGCTGTCTCTGCAGTCTAATATCCATATTATAAACATAGGATATACATGATGTATACAGCCTTGAGATGTCTTATGAAAGGCAATATAGAAATTGAATAAATTATAAAATGTATGGAAATTGTGTGACATTGCCAATAGGTATCATATCTGTGCATTCTAGCACTTGACAATACATGGCTGAGGCTTGGAGCAGCTGGAGCACAATCAAATGAGAGTATACCATTCTGGTTTCCCTTTGTCCATCTTGACTTCTGTAAGGGAGACAGAAGGAATGAGGGAGCTAGAAACTGGTCTAAACTATTGACATGGAGATAATGCTACTTACTGATAAGAGCTTCATCAATTAAAAAATGCATAGCTATGTGAAATCCAAAGGGAAAGCGTCTGTTCTGAAATGAAACAGTGATCCATGGGTGAAAACAATTATTCTGGATCACAATATTTGCTTGTATATATTTCTAAAAAACATATTATGCCTTTCCTTCAGAGATCTAACCCAGGTGGCCTAGTGCATGACAATTCTGTTTGTAGGTGGAACAAAGCCAGCATCGTGTAGTGGTTACAGTGTTGGACTAGAACCAGGAAGACCCAAATTTGAATCCCTATTCAACCATGAAACTCCCTGGGTGACTCTGGGACAGTCATGTATCTCTCAGCCTAACCTACCTCACAGGGTTGTTGTGAGGATAAACATAACCATGTACACTGCTCTGAGCTCCTTGGAGAAAAAGTGGGATATAAGTGTAAAAAAAAAAAAAAAAACAGAGCGCCTCCACTTAGTTATGGAATCCAGTAAGGAGGATGTGTTAAACTGCACACGCAGAGTTAAAGCCATGGGCCTGCCAGGCTCAGGTCTACGGCCATGCTGTGCCTAAATTTCACACACAACTAGCAGCAAAAGACAAGGAAATAATATTTGTGGTTACATTCCTCAAAATGTGTGCTTAATATTCAAAACTGGTCTAATATATTTCAGTGCTTAAACTACTATTAATGTCTTTAGTAGAAGGCCTAAGAAGAAAGTCCATCATCAGGGGAACCTAGTAAAACAGAAAATATATTTGCAAGGAACAATAGCCTTTCTACTCAGACCAGCTCATGTGAGGGGAATAATTGCTGAGCCATCACTGCTGAGCTGCCTGAGTGGGCTTCTCATAAAACTATTCTATATTTCCAGTAGATTACTTTGCTGCCACCAAGCACTCCAAATGTTTAGAAATTGGACTGCCTGGGCTGGAGTGCTTTAATCCTGGGTTCACTCTTTATTAGTGGGCAAATATTTTAAAACCCCTGTTCTCCACATGTATGCCTGCATGTGTAGAGAGTTAGTGATAGCTGGCTTGCGGGCCATTTGGAGGTTTGTATGTGCATGAACCTATTTGGACGCCCTTTTACGAGCCTCCGAAGATGTTCAAATGACTGGTGGCTTGGATGGTTTGAAGGTGGGGTGGGGGAGGGTGCTCTTACATCTCCTGCTGCGTTTCCCCACTGGTGCTGAACTTTAAAATGGTCCAGTGGGATATCAGTGTACCTCCCTGCCGCCTTGTCGGGCGAGCAGCAGGGAGGGGGCAGCTGGGTGGCTGACAATGAGCAATAAAGCAGGGGCTGTGGTAGTGGGAGGGCAACCAAGTCCTAGCACACAGATGTTCTGTGTGCGTTCAGCTAGTTTCTGATATAATCCTTAATTACAGAGACAGGAAGATGGTTGAATCTAGGGATGTGCCTGAAATGTATTCAGTGCTGGCAGGGGTGGTATTTTAAGGGCGGGGGAGGGTGAATTCACCCCTCCCGCTAGATTTCCCCCGCCGGCACTCCATTATTTGTAAGCCCCTCAGGGTGGCAGCGTTCCTCCCTGCCGCCCGTTTCCCTCATCGGCCGGAAGTAGTGACCGCGTGCGCCAGTCATGCGTGCCAGATGGGCGCATGCACAGTCACTACTTCCAGACACTTCCAGCTGATGAGGGAAACAGGGCGGCAGAGAGGAACGCTGCACTTTACAAGGTGCCCCTTTTCCAGTTAGCAGGGGTAAATAATAGAGTTTGCCTCCATCATCTCTGGAACCCGTGGTTGAAAAACAAGGGTGTTTCACTCACTGCAGGCCAATTTTCCTGTGAATTGATGGTTTTATTTTAGGCCGGCCTGCCTTTCAACTAAATTATCCTAAGTTATTAACCCATAGCAATAGCCTATAACACATACTGTCCTTATACAATGTACTGATGTTCTCAAAAGGAGAGGAAAAGCATCCCTCTCCGGTTGTGGTTTATACAATTGACCTGCGAATAGCTATTTGAGACTGCTTTCAATGGTGTATTTTTGAGAGCCTAATAAAATAGCGCCCTCACACAATTAGTACCCTTCCACCAGAATACCACCTGAACTTATACCACCTGAATAGCAGAGACCGGTTCTAATGGTGTTTACCGTCTGCGTTTAAGGCACATTTACTAGGGTCAACTTCAAGCCCCCGCCACCTTCCCCGCAAACTGTAGGTGCTTTAGCGGGTAAATGAGGCACAGCGGCAATCACACACAACTCCAAATTCTGCTTCCTTGTATCTGGCAGCTTGATCTGGCAGCTCTTAAGATCTCAGTGTTTTTCTCTTATAACCCTATAATATGAAGGGACCTGTGACATGAAGGTTGCTTGCATCACACAATAACCATTTTGCTTTTGAAGTAGTAATCTGTCCGTTTGTTCACATATCCAGACTCTCCACTTCCTCCCGGCGTATTTCAAGGGTGCAATTCTATACACATTTACCTGGGAGTTAAGTCCCATTTAACACAGCGGGGCTTAATTCCGCGTAAACCAGCTTCTGGCTGCAAGTCAAAACAGACCATGCAAACTACTATGACCGCTAAGAACGAGGGTGAGGAGACTGCTGCCGCGTGCAAAGAAAGTAAACCCGCATGAATTCGCATCGTCCTTTGGAAGAAAGCTGTGCAGCGATTTAACTCTCCGTCTCTAAGGCAGGCAGAACGGAAGACTGAAAGCCGCTTCACTACTCTCTTTGGTCCCTTCCTCGGAGACGCTTCTTCAAAAAGAAACCAACTACTCAAACTGAAATCTCCGCATAAACTTCCGCGCTGGGCTGTCTTAGCGAACGTGGAACCACATCCTCGCGGTCGAGTGAGCACAACATGTTAATAGGATGTAAACAAACACGAGCGACCATGGGGGGGGGGGGTTTACACAAGAGTCCGTTCGCTTCTAGCGCAAATCCTCGTTTGCTGTAGAGGGACTATTTTTCCCTCCTCCTCCGGTCAGCCCTTCCCCGCCCTTTCTGGGCATTATCGCAGACGTCACAGCCGTGTGAGGTCTCTCGGCGGTAATGGCAGCCGGGCTAAAAGATTAGTCGCGAGCACAGGCGAGCTGGGGTGGCGCGCGTCCGTGCGCGTGCCTGCTAGCTTACAGGACCTCTCTCTCTCGCGCGCGCTCTCTCTCCTCCTCCGTATACATACACATAGCGCGAAGGGGGAGGGGAAACGCTGACAGCATTATGTCGAGCCAGGCCTGGGCCGCCGTCTCCGCGCCAGACACAGCCCTGAGCCCTAATCTTTCTCTGGCAACGGCGGCCGCTGCAGATATGGCTGAGGCCTCCTCGCCGGCCTTCAGTTCTACCTTGGACGCCAGCAGGGTTCCTTTGCCGCTCATTGAATCAGGTAATAACGGAGCGAGCGCCGCTGATAGGAAGAAGACAGGGAGTCTGCGAGTGAATGAGACTAACGCTCGGAGCTGCCCGCGCCACTGCCGCCATCTTACTGAGCCTGATAATGAATTGCAGTCACCCCCTAAGGGGATCCCCCACCCCCGTTCTCACCCCACCCCCCATAACCCGGCTCATGTCTCTCTCTCTTTCTCTCCCCCCCCCCCACCCGCCTTCTCTCGTAGAATTATACTTCCTCATAGCTCGTTTCTTGACCACCGGGCCTTGCAGGAGAGCGGCAGAGGTGAGTCGTTCACTTGAATCTCCCCCCGCTCTTCGCCTCCCCTCGCTGTACGCAAGGAAGGGCTTTTTAGCGCCCTCCCTCACTTCAGTCAGAAGAGAGACTTTTATTTTTTTTCATCATCCCTGATTCTAAATAGCTGCTGCTTCCTTCCTTTACAGGTGCTGGTGCAAGAACTGGAACAGTACCAGGTCTGTGACTTTTCTCAATCGTTCAATTTCAGTTCCTCCCTGCTTGCCACTGAAATGTACCACACCCTTCTTGGTTTTATTTTTACACGTATCTTTTTAAAAACAGAAATTCTAACACATTTTTTGGGCCACAGTTGTAATAGCTTTCTCTTGTGTACCCCCTTCTTTCTCTGTTTTTCTTTTCTTTTTTAATTGTAGTTACTTCCTAGAAGATTGGATTGGGAAGGAAAAGAGCATTGCAGAAGTTATGAAAACTTGGTGAGTTTCTGTTTTTCTGTCTCTGTCTAGAAAATGATATGTTAATTTGTGGGGACAATTGCATTATTTTTTTATTTTGTGTTCTTTGTTAAAGGCTGTGCTGTTTAATGAAAGGGGTTGTTATATTAGTCAACAGAAGTCATAAATGAGACTCTGCAAACAGAGGAGGATGTCATCACCCAGCGGAGGCGGGGTGTGGGAGTATGTCATCAGTGCTTGTTTTTACTTACCTTTAGCATGACATCACTTGAAAAAAAGGGTTTATTTCCTGGCTTCTAAAATATACATGTTAAGCACCTTAAGGTTGATAGTTTGGGCCAGCGGGTTCTTTGGTAGTTTCCTATTTTTTCCTTCAGAAGATAGGGGAATTGCTTCCTCTAAACTTGGAATGTTTATGGGTCTAAATTTATGTTGACAAACTACTGTGTAGTGCGCGCATACTTACAGAGAAGCAAGTTTCACTAACTTAGACCAGAAGTTAGATAACTAGAGCCAGCATGGTGTAGTGGTTAGAGTGCTGGACTAGTACCGGGGAGACCCGAGTTCAAATCCCCATTCAGCCATGAGACTTGCTGGGTGACTCTGGGCCAGTCACTTCTCTCTCAGCCTAACCTACTTCACAGGGTTGTTGTGAAAGAGAAACTCAAGTATGTAGTACATCGCTCTGGACTCCTTGGAGGAAGAGCGGGATATAAATGTGAAAATAACTACTACTACTACTATTCTGAAGATGCAGCACAAGTTTAGGGATGCTTTCTTTTAAATATATATTAGGGATGCTTTCTGCAGAGACATCATGCCAACTCCCTCTGCATGGACTTTTGAGGCTTATGGGAAAATGCCTGCTGGAATTTGCCAGCAGGTATGTATACCTGTTGTGTTCCACTGCAGGGTTACAGCCTTATATCTGCTTTATCCTTTAACATCTTTGAGCCTTTTCCATCCAAAATGTTACACATTTTTTAAGCTTAAAAAACTTTATAGGTTGTTGCACATCCCAATTTTCAATACATTTTTTTTAAAGCACCACAGATTATTAGGAATTTTTCATATGATTGGGATGCTTATTTTGTACTGATCCATATTTCTTCATTGCTTTGTTTTTTGTAGTATCAGTGAATTGTAAGAAATATATTACTTAATTGAGAAAAATTGCATCAGAATTTAAGGCATGAAGACAGCAATCTGGTACTTGCCTGAGGTGAAGTCCCATTGATCTTCATGAGACTAATTTCAAAGTTAAAAATTATAGAATTGGGCTGCATGGTTGCACGTATGCACATTTGCTTGGAAAAAAAGTAATAGTGAACTCAGACTTGTTTCTGAGTAAAATCTCATAGGGTTAAGAACAGCCCTGCTAGATCAGGCCCAAGGCCCATCTAGTCCAGCATCCTACTTTACACAGTGACCCACCAGATGCATCTGGAAGCCTATAGGCAGGAGTTGAGGGCATGCTTTCTCTCTTGCTGTTACTCCCCTGCAACTGGTACTCAGAGGCATTCTGCCTTTGCGGCTGGAGGTGGCCTATAGTCCTCCGACTAGTAGCTTTTGATAGACCTCTTCTCCATGAAGTTATCCAAATTCCTCTTAAAGCCATCCAGGTTGTTGGCTGTCACCACATCTTGTGGCAGAGAATTCTACAAGTTGATATGACCCCTGGATGTAGTGTTATGTGAGAGGGAGAAGAATTTATCTCTCTCTCCACTTTCTCCACATCATGCATGATTTTATAAACCTCTATGTCTCCCTGCAGTCGTCTTTTTTCTAAACTAAATAGCCCCAGGTGTTGTAGCCTTGTTCATAAGGAAGGTGCTCTAGGCCCCTGATCATCTTGGTTGCTCTCCTCTGCACCTTTTCCAGTTCTACAATGTCCTTTTTAAGATGTGGTGACCAGAATTGTACACAGTACTCCAGGTGTGGCTGCACCATAGTTTTATATAAGGGCATTATAATAGTAGCAGTTTTATTTTCAATCCCCTTCCTAATGATCCCTAGCATTCAATTGGCCTTTTTTACAGCTGCCGCACATTGAGTAGACACTTTCAATGAGTTGTCCACCACGACCCCAAGATCCTTTCCTGGTCAGTCACCAACAGCTCAGATCCCATCAGCGTATACTTGAAGTTGGGGTTTTTCGTTGGCATCCGTTCAATGTTGGCATCACTTTACACTTGCCAGCATTGAAACTCATTTGCAATTTTGTTGCCCACTCCTCCAGTTTGGAGAGATCCTTTTGGAGTTTCTCACAATCCATTTTGGATTTCACTACCCGAAAGAGTTTGGTATCATTTGCGAATCTGGCCACCTTGCTTCTTACCCCTGCTACTAGATTGTTTATGAATAAATTAAAAAGCACCGGTCCCAGTACAGATCTCTGGGGGACCCCACTTCTTACTTCCCTCCATTGTGAAAACTCCATTTATACCTACCCTCTGTTTCCTGTCTTTCAACCAGTTAGCAGTCCACACATGTACTTGTCCCTTTATCCCGACCGCTAAGTTTCCTCAGGAGTCTTTGATGAGGAACTTTGTCAAAAGCTTTTTGGAAGTCCAGGTGTACTATGTCAACTGGATCACCTTTATCCACATAGTTGTTGACACTCTCAAAGAACTCCAAAAGTTTCGTGAGGCAAGATTTACCTTTGCAGAAGCCATGTTGGTTTTCTCCCAGCAGGGCCTGTAGTTCTATGTGCTTTGTAATTTTATCCTTGAGGATGCTTTCCATCAGTTTGCCTGGAACGGATGTTAAGCTAACTGGCCTGTCACTTCCTGGATTGCCCCTTTAGTTTGCATGGTGATGGGTTATCTTAGATGTAATTTGTGCTAACAGAAAATACTGTCTTAGAATCCTGATCCCAAATTCTGTGCTGGTATACCTCTTGTTGACAACATACCTGAAACCAGGGGTGTAGTAAGGGTGGAGTGAGCCCTGGGACAAGAAGTGAAGCCCTTCTATCCCAGGACATCCACCTCCTGCTTTCCTCACCCCCCCCCCGCCATGGGTTTGCTGCAAGAAGAACAATAAGGACATGGTTAAAAAACATTGTTGGTACACCTCTTCTCTAGCTACTAAATATCACATACTGTACTTCCCATGCACAGAGACTGTTTCACATACATGTGTGCATATATTCCTCTGGTTTAGAAACACTATACACACCCACCCACCCACACACCCTGCTGCAGTTGCCTCATCTATACAACATCAATAATATTTCTATCTAATTTTCCCACCTACACTCTCTCTCTCATATATATCCATACACACACCCCTCTGGGAAACTGAAAAACACGCCATGGGAAACTCCTCTTCACTTGAAGAGGAGACATGTCTTCTGACTTGAAGCCAATTGCATGCCAATAAACTGAAGCAGTGGGAGGGAGAGAGAAGAGTGAATTGTGATTCAGACAGGGGGCCCTCTCAAGGGCCCAGCCCCCCCCCCATTCAGTTATAGCTACATCCTTACCTGAAGTGTGTTTGCATTACCATTCTGCAGTTCAGTCTTGTGCCTCGCTTTTGAAATGTTGAATACAGTTTTAAAAGGCTGTTTTGCATGCACAGACATGAAAGATATTTTGGCTAACTTGAAAATGTATGTTTCTGAAACACCTGTTTTTAAAAATCCTATGCAGACTTATCCTTTTATGGTTCTTTTTTTTGTTGCAGTGACTTTTTACACTTGAGAAGGGAAACATATTTTTATCAGCTTTTAGTCCTAAGAAAATATGGCTTTTACATCATCTTAAAATGACATCTGTCCATCTATTTCTCTTAGGCGCACCCGTCACTAATCCCAGCGTGGCAGTTCTCATGAGAGTTCGTGAGCAACTGCCCAGATAGCATTGGGGATGGGGGAGAAAATGTCGGTGGTAGCTGGCTGGCAGGCAGGCAAAGAAAACAGTGGCGAATGGCGGTGGCCAGGCAGCCAAAGAAAGTGGTGGCCGGTGGGTGGGAGGGGGAGAAGGCGGTGGTGGTGGTGGGGAAAAAGGTTGGTGCTGGTGGGGGGGAGAAACTTACCCTCCCCAATTTTCATTTATTTTAATGTCCCATTATCTAGTTTTGCTATCTGCGTGCCCCCCTCCCCCGCAAAGCAGAACCCCTGCAAATAATGGGGTTTTCCTGCAATGAAGGTATATGGAGAGGGCAGGATTTGATTAATGTAAAGCAAAGATGGAGTACAAGAAAACTAACTGGGTTGGGAAATGAAGAAAAAGTGAGACTATGGTTTTCAAAGGGACCTGTGGTGATTATATTTAAGGTCATTGCCTCATTATGGATGGTTTAGTTGTAGTAGATTGACAAATTTAAATCTGTGATTTTTGTGCAAAAAACTCCACCACCACAAATAACTGCAAAATTTCAAATGTGCAAATAGAGCTGAATTTTTTTAATTGAACATTTTTGAATGTATGGTTACCAGTCCTTGTATATTCATTCTGGGAATCCTTAGAGAAGCATGATATAAGCTTCTGTAAAAGGTGGTGTACCTTTAAGTTGTGAAGGCAAGTGTTCTGTAAACTTTACAATCTGTTCTTCATACTTAACATTTTTATTTAATTAGAATATTTATATACTGCTTTTCTACTACTACTATAACAAGAAGTTCTGGCAGTGATTTACATTGCAAAAGAAACAGAAAGATTTCCCTCATCCTAAAGGGGCTCACTCTTTAAAACACATGCACCTACTAGCTACAGCCACCAGAAAAGACACAATGCTGGAATGAATAGGGACAATTGCTATCCCATATTAGAGAGAGAAAATGCATTTTGTAGATGCTTGATGGAAGGAAGAAAGCTTATATGATGTGCAACTTGCTTCTATAATATTTGGGTTATATAAATGTATTTATGAATTAGTTTATGTTAAAGGTAAATTCTGTTGTTTATTAGGTCTTATCTAACAAACATGTGGCTCCAGATCACTTGCTACAGATCTGCAAACGGATTGGCCCTATACTGGATAAGGAGATTCCACCCAGCATTCCGAGAGTGAATTCACTGCTGGGTGCAGGCAAGCAGTCCTTGCTCCGTACAGCAAAAGGTATATTCCAATTTCTTTATGTGGCATAGTTAAGCTAGATTCAAGGGTATACAAGCTTTGCATATGTTTAGGTACATACCAGGTTTTCAGACTAGGATGGATCAGCATCTTTATGCATTTAATATGTTCCACTGGCACACATTAAGCTTTGAACCTACTCTAGTTGCATAGAAATGCTGAATTTTGGCATCTTGGTTTGGAATGTTTGTTTTAGATCTTCTAAAGAAAACTATCACATGACTATTCACATGTTCTGCGTGCTTAATTTGCCACAAACATTGAATAGTCTTATGTGCCTGCCTCTGCTGCCATAAAGGAACAATAGTTGTTGGAATGGGAATTCTGTACAATGGGAATTTCTGTACAATGTGAGAAGAATTTCAGTTGAATCTCTGTATTTGACTGAGAAGTCAATAGAGTAGAGCTATCCTTTTGCATTATTAATTATGGCCGAACCCTTCCCATTTCAGACCCTGTTTGAATAACCCCTGTAACTACTGATATAATAATCAGGAGTGCCACTGGATCTGATACAATTCCCCTGTGAAGACCCAGAACTACTAACATGCCTACCAAGCCCTTTCTTCCTGTGCTAACCTTTTTTGTGGTTCTAGTGGCAGTGAAAGGAGAATGCAGGGCTGTGTCTCCTCCTCCTGATTCCTTGTCCAATATAATGATTGTGCCAAATGCAAGAAGTACTGCAAACTGTACTAATACCAGTTTTAATGATTCATGGTAATAGCATCGAAGAAACTAAAATTGCCAGCACTCCTTGCATTTGGAAAGCAGCCATCACAACATGCTGAAGAGAAGAAGGGAGATAAACTACCCTCTGTTCTCCTTTTGCTGCTATTGTGGCCACACACAAAAAATAGGTGGGAGGGTGCTTTGATGCAGGTGTGCTTGGAAAAAGTTCAGCAGTATCACTGTTATGAACATCTCCAAGGGCTAGGGCAGATGTAATTGTAATTGCTCCTTAACCATGACTAGGGTTCTGGGAGCGTGCCTCAGGATAGTGTGTGGTCTCCTCTCAAGTGGAAACACTTGCTGCCCTTTTAACAATGGTTAGATGTTGCATCTCCTCTAGTATTAACTATGGTTAACCTTGACCAATCCCTTGGCCAGTCATGAGGAGAATGGCTATTGGAGAGCGCATAGTCCTGTATCCAATGTCCAATCTCTTAACTAGCATTATTTAAACATTGTCTCTTTAAAAAAAAAAAATACCCCTGCCATACATTTGGTAACTTTCATTGGGCATGTGATGGATACTAACTCTGAATACAAGGCTGCTTCAGTTGAAATTTTTCTGGAGTTTCTGCCAGTGTTTACACAAAGAATCCCACCTCCTATCCATAGTCTGGATATGATGGAAGGTTTTATTCATCTTTCCAGTCTGAGAGGAATAACAGGGACAGGGTGGTACTGGAGAAAGCTATTTAACTCTGTTCTCTCTGGTTGTCTTTCCACTTAAAAAAAAAATGCATAGAGGAAAGAAAAAATATTGGTACCTGTTTCTTTTCTCCCATGGATCACAAAACAGCTGGAGGGTGGTGCAATTTGAGTGGAAAAAACAAGTGAGGCTTAAATGGGCCTTTATCTTTAATATTCTTTTGTTCAAATTTGTAGCTTCCCAAGGTTGCTTTTACAGTAAAGTGTGCCGTTAAGTCAGAGCCCTGTGGTTGTCTTTGGTAGAATACAGGAGGGGTTTACCATTGCCATCTCCCACGCAGAATGATATGATGCCTTTCAGCATCTTCCTGTATCGCTGCTGCCCAGTATAGGTCTACCAGCAGGGATTCGAACCAGCAACCTCTGGCTTGCTAATAAAGTCATTTCCCTGCTGCGCCATTAGGTGGCTTTAAGGTTGCTTTGGGGTTTTTAAAAAACGTAAGGATTAATACACATGGCTGCATGTCACGCCAAAGCTGTGCTTGAGTTATAGTATGCAAAATTACCTCCTTTGATATTTTGAAAAGTATCAATCACTGTAAAAATGCCACTGACTTGTGTTAAGCTCACATATCTGTCGCCTGGGAAGCACATTATATGGGAAATGCAAATATGATACAGATGCATCTATCAGTTGCATACTACTATTGCAGCTGGGAATAATGGAATAGTGATGATGTACTGCTTAGTCATGGTCCAGAACAGCTCTGCATTTTCAGGCAGCAAGCTCATTGGCTCGAAAGCAGCATATACGCCTTGCTCTTGAATCCATGGGGTGTGTGCAGTCTGTAAGCCACTGTCAAAATATCAGTGCTGGGAGGAGAATCCCATTCAATTGATTTAAAAAACAAACATATGTTTTCTAGAACATTCATAGCATCCTAACATTCTTTAACAAAATAACTGACGGTGTAAAACTTGAAAACACACTGATGTTGTGTGAATGCGGGGACTAGTAAGGAAAATGTGAAATAATTTTGCATACCATCTTGTGTAATTGGTTCCATGTCCCATGGGCTAAGTCTTTCATTTTCACCATTATCTATATAACTGATAACAAAAAAAGAAAAAAAAATCCAAATAGAAAAAATATTATTGCATCCTAAGAAAGTTTGTCGTGACTAATCACCATTGAAATCAGTGGGTCTTAGAAAGCTCTGCATTCTTAGGATACAACCATAGGAACATAGGAAACTGCCATATACTGAGTCAGACCATTGGTCTATCTAGCTCAGTATTATCTTCACAGACTGGCAGCGGCTTCTCCAAGGTTGCAGGCAGGAATCTCTCTCAGCCCTATCTTGGAGAAGCCAGGGAGGGAACTTGAAACCTTCTGCTCCTCCCAGAGCGGCTTCATCCGCTAGAATTATAGAAAACAAGGAACATAGCATTTTTAAATAACCTTGAAGCAATTTTCTTTATAGCTTAGGGCTTTTGTAAGTGGCCTTGATCAAACCAAAATTTTCTGTATTTATTCTTACCAAAAAAGAGAACAGAAGTCCAAATCTTCATGTATCGACTTCTTTAAAGTTCAAAAATTATCTGTATATAAATGGCTGTTATTACTATTTAGCCTAATACCTGTTCATTTTTTCCTTCCACTGTACATATAGCCAGCTATTAGCACTGGCATCTAGTTTCTTAGTATAAAAGTGACTCTTTCTGTTTTATCATTTTATAGCCTGCCACCTGCCCACATGTAGTTTTAAACTTACAGGTGAAACTCAGAAAATTAGAATATCGTGCAAAAGTCCATTAATTTCAGTAATGCAAATTAAAAGGTGAAACTGATATATGAGACAGACGCATTACATGCAAAGCGAGATAAGTCAAGCCTTAATTTGTTATTATTGTGATGATCATGGCGTACAGCTCATGAAAACCCCAAATCCACAATCTCAGAAAATTAGAATATTACATGGAACCAAGAAGACAAGGATTGTAGAATAGAACAATATTGGACCTCTGAAAAGCATAAGCATGCATATGTATTCAGTACTTGGTTTGGGCCCCTTTTGCAGCAATTACTGCCTCAATGCGGCGTGGCATGGATGCTATCAGCCTGTGGCACTGGTGAGGTGTTATGGAAGACCAGGATGCTTCATTAGCGGCCTTCAGCTCTTCTGCATTGTTTGGTCTCATGTCTCTCATCCTTCTCTTGGCAATGCCCCATAGATTCTCTATGTGGTCAGGTCAGGCGAGTTTGCTGGCCAGTCCAGCACAGTACACTGTATACTTTTTGGAGGTCCGATATGGTTCTATTCTACAATCCTTGTCTTCTTGGTTCCATGTAATATTCTAATTTTCTGGGATTGTGGATTTGTGGTTTTCATGAGCTGTACGCCATGATCATTACAATTATAACAAGTTAAGGCTTGACTTATCTCGCTTTGCATGTAATGCGTCTGTCTCATATATCAGTTTCACCTTTTAATTTGCATTACTGAAATTAATGAACTTTTGCACGATATTCTAATTTTCTGAGTTTCACCTGTATCTGGTTTCATAGATTTATCTATTATACTAATATATAATATTATACCATCTGCGTATAGCCCAATTCTGTGCCATTGAGTAAAAATGAATTGTTGGCACTTACCTGCAAGGTCATTCTCCTCAGTGATCAGGAGTGTATCCATAGGTCAAGTTGCTCCTCCTACCTATCTGCACCTGAGACGGGGCCAATAGCAAAGCGGCTTACATAATCCATGTAGAAGGGACATACCCACTGCCTTCCAGATTCCAAGTTGCTGAATTGCTCTGGTGCCAACAGCCGACAACGATAACACTGGTAAATGAAACAATAACAATACAATAAAACCAAAGGAATGGATGACCCACAAGGAATGAGTTATGACTAGTGCAGCACCCCAGAGATGACAGGCCTTCCCCAGAAAGGAAGTTGCCCGACAGCAGAAAGCAAAGACCTAGACAGACATGACACTGAACTGGGTGTGCTGGATACACTTATGGCCACTAAGGAGAATGACCTTTCAGGTAAGTGCCAGTGATTCATTCTCCCTCAGTTGAGGAGTGTATCCATAGATCAGAACATGCAAAAGTGTCCCCCAATTAATGGGGTCAGTGGTAAATTCTAGCTTTTTGCGTGGATAGAGGGTCTATCCCCTGTAGGGTTCTCCACCCACAGATCACTCCAGAGATGCCACTACCTGAGGTGGAACTGTGGCTCTCCTTGGAGCTCTGGTCTTGCCAAGGCAACAGAGAACACTGAAGTGGGTGTACTAAAATTTTTGCCCCGGGAACTATCTCTATGGGGGAAACGATGGATCCCTGAAGTTGAGCATAGGTTTGACATTGTTGGTTGCTCCTTAGAGAATTTCAGATCCTTATGAACTTGTCCCTTCAGCTGTCAGGCAGGGATACCAGGCCCCTGCTCCTGTCTATAACAGCACCCAGGTGCTGGAACCCTTCTGCCTGTTTACAGCAAATCCATTTGTATGTCTCCAGGCAGTCTAGTGTCTGTTGGACATTCTAAAGTCTTTGCTGTCTGGAGGTTGATTGGATCATCTAGAGAAGAATCTAAATGCACATCTTTGGGCCTCAAATCGCCATGAGTACCACCATGACCTTGGTAAACACCCATGGTGCAGGGCTCAGACCAAAGGGAAGGGTGCAGTGTTGGTTGTGCTGATTGTTGTACATGATCCTGAGAAACGTGTTGGCAGAATGAATAGGAATGCAGAGTTAAGCCTCGTTGAGGTCAACTTCTCCCCCTCCTGGAGTGATGCTAAAATGGAGTGGAGAGTCTCCATCTGAAAAATCCTCTCCCCTGATGAACTTGTTTAGCAATTGTATATCTAGTATGGTGCTCCAATATCCATTTTTCTCTGGATAAACAGGATGTAGTACACTCTCTGATGCTGCTCTATAAGAGGAACAGGTTCAGTTGCCTATATCTGCAGGGGAAGATGAATTGTCAGAAACATAAAACTCTTTTTCTCCTTTCCGCGGGATCTCGGGGAATCTGTTTGGAGACTGGATACTGAATACTAAGGAGTACCCTGACTGACTGTCTGCTGCATCCATTGGTTGGATGATAGGTTCCAGTGGTTGGCAAAACTTTGACCTCTCCCCCGCAGTGGAATGACATTCTCATAATCATCGGGAGGTCTCTAGCTTGAACCCTTTATTGGGCTAAGAATTCTAGATACCCTTGAAGGGGGCACTATCCCTAAAGGATGGCCTAGGCCTATTCCATTGACTTTGCCTATACCAGGGTTGGTTGTGAAAGAGGGATCTGGGTATCTGAAAGGAAGAATTGGACATTTTGTCTGGGTTTTTTTTTTATTCTTGGAAGGAGGAGGTGCCTCAAGCTGGCTCTCAAGCAGAACCAGGTCAAAATTTTCAACCAATAACTTGCTACCCTTGAAGATTGTGGTAGCTAGGTTGAAACGAGATTTCTGATCGGCTTTCCAACTCTTGAGGCTTAAGTGTTTCCTAATGGTCACATTGCATACCAGGGTTCATGGCACCTAGTGTAGCATCTGCCATGCAGGCAGTAGCTTTTGTCAGTTTGTTCATTCCTTACCTCAGCTTGGAGTTACTTGGAGGAACCCATTGAAAAGTTCCTTAACCAGAACATGGATGCCTCGGTAAACATGGATGAAGTTATAGAAGCTCTTGAGGCCAGGACCAAGGCTACATGTGACTGCCTCAAAATGGCAGCACAACCTCTGTCATCTGGATTCTTAACAATTCATCTCCAATCCTAGAGCAATACCTGGTTTTTAACCAAGGCAGTTATGGGCACCTTGATCAAAAGAACCATCAGCATGTCCATGATTGCCTTTGGGGCCAGATAAAAGCACTTCATGGTACCTGAAAAACCCCTGCCCTTGTCTGGGTTAGACTGTTCTGAATGGATGGTCTGTGTAAAATGATGAAGGCATGGGATAGTATTCCCAGTGGGTGGGGAAGGTAGAAAGACTACTTGGTTACCCTTTGTTTCTGTGGGTGGAGAACACTCCTTCTCTTCTAGGTTAAGGGTCCTGTGGACCTTGTGTAGTAACCTGGCAAAATCTCCCACGAAGAAAATCCTGAGAACTACAGAATGTACCAGGCCAGCTTCCTCCTCACATAGTTCACCCTACTTCTTGCCTGAAGAGAAATTGTCTGTTTTACCTGGGATGGGAGAGATCAATATGATCTGGGTGGAGTGGAGCCCTGGGGGCTGGGGAACCCTAGGAGAAAAGGATGGGCCCCTGGGGGGCTGGAGAGACTTGAGGAGAGAGGGTGGGTGCCTCTGTGCTGTATGAGTGTCCTATATGGCTGGGATGATCCCTGATCAGAGCCCTCATAGGAGCAAACAGACTTCTCTTTGCTTCTCTGGAGTGGCAGTGCCTGCAGACCTTGGTACAGCAAAGTCATGGCCAAGGCTTCTGTAATAGGATTTTCCCACCGTTTTTTGAATTCTCCTGAGCTGGTAAGGAGAAGGCCTTTTCCTTGCTTCTGAACCTCCTCTAGGTCCACTCCTTAAATTATACTCAGATATATTTGGGGATTTCCTCCACCCACACCGGCACTGAGCTCTTTGAACCCTAGGACCGTTTGGGGGCTGCCAACGCTCACCAGATCTGATGTATCCTGGCTAGGCCGCATATGCTGGTCCTTGGGAACGTTACAGTCCTCCTCCAGGCCTTCAGGGGCGATTGTGGGACTTCCTGAGCCCCCAACATCTCCTGCTGCATATGTAGCCAATACCACCATCGGGGGGGGGGGGGATTGGGCAGCAGCAGCAGCAGCAGCTGCTGAGCTGGAAGGGCAAGCGGGGTCTTCTCCTTTTGGAAGACCATGACTGTGCCTTAGAGTCCCAGCACTTCTTTGGTTTGGACTTGGAGTTTGCCTGAGTTCTGCACAGCTCACAGAGGGTGGAAGAGACAGAATCATCTGAAAGGGAAGTCTTTCTCTTGCTGCTTTCCTTGCACTCCACCGTCCCAGTGATTACACGAGGTTTGGCGAGCTAAAAGCGAAAATCCCGTCTGGCTGATGAAGCTGTGTCCCTTCTTCTTTTTCTCTCCTAGAGACACAGGGACAGACGGTACTGAGGCTCTTGCTCTGGAGCTAGATAGGGTGGAAACTGGGAGATACTGGGGATGCCCGTTCTATATGGGTTATATAGAAGGGGCATTTGCTGTTGAGCTGCTTTGATATTGGCCCTGTTTCAGGGGCAGGTAGGAGTAGCAACCTGACCTATGGATACACTCCTGCACTGAAGGGGAATGAAACTTTAGCATTCAAGTAGATGACTGTTATCTACTTAATAAACGTGGCTCCAAATTAAATTTTTGACACAGTTTTTTTAGAGTAGAGTGGGCTTATATGCTTTTTCTGCATTCAGAAAAATTAAAGAGTGAATTTATATTCAGTTTCTTCACATATTGTATATTATTTAATTTAATGTTCTTTTTATATTTATAGATCTTGAGCTGGTATGAAACCTGATTGATCTACACTTTTTAGATGCTCAGGAAAAGCAGCTTTTAGCTTAGTGGCTGATATTTGGACTAATTCATTGACAGAAGTCCTATTGAAATTAACTGTCAACTCCTGAGTAGTACTATTGAATAACAGTCCAGATGTCAGCAAATGTGTTTGATATAAGGCCACTAATCTGGTTTTACATGCTTGTATTTTTAACCAGGTGTTGTGGTCCAGGCCTGATTTATATACTAAATATGCTCATTAGCTAGCATACAAAATTAGGCCTGTCTTATAGTGTCACCAAGTTCTTTTATATAGTGACCATGTAGGATCTAGACGCAAGGAAGAAAGGAGATCAAACCAATCCTAAATGATTCAATGGGCTTTACTGAGTATAAAAGAATAACAACATCAATCTAGCTGAGCAGAAAGCAGAACATTCTATCAATATTACTAACAGTATTTCAACCCTAACCAGCAACAATATTCACCCAGTGTTCCTAACTAACATATGTGTGTGTATTAAATCTTCCTAGAGCCTAAAAGAATTCAGATATAGATGGAAAAAGGGAGGGGGGGTAAGGAAAGCTGAGGGCTGGCATGGTTTGGGGAGATCAGGAATTAGTAGAGGGAAGGGGGGGGGAGGAGAAGGTGGGGAAAGGATGGAGGGATCCAAGGTTTGTGGAGGCAACATATTAACCAGATCAGAGGCTTGAGAACAGTGGAGCTTTCAGCTGAAGGAGAGAAGCTTTTGGCTGGAGACAGGAGCTTTTAGATCAAGCATGCAGTTTGCTCAGAGCACAGCTGATAGTCAGACCACCATGGCTGGGGAAGTCTTGACTTCTCACTGCGCAGTGGAAGTCATAGACGGTTCCTGTCCATGGACAGAGTTCCTGCCTCTAGCCCCGCGGCTTGGGCAGCAAACTCTTGGATGACTCATGAGCAAGTCTTGCTTGTAGGCAGAAGATTGCATGTAGGCACAAGACTGCCTGTAGGCAAGAGACTGCCACTTCTCTGTCCAGTAAGCTATTCTTTATAGTTGTATCTTCCTTTGATCTCCCATCATCTTTTCTGGATCCCAAAAGGTGACAACTTGCTGCTACCTTCTAGATAATGTCTTTTAATTATTCAGGATATTAGCCAGTCCAGAGAGATCTGAACCTCATCTTCTGTAAACTGTGCACTTAGATGGGGGGGCATTGCCCGAAGCAAATCTGCATCTCTGAACTGCAAATGGGCATCTTCCCTTGTCCCAGATTTGCTAACCTCATCCCAAAAAGGTGTTAAAAGTCAGGAGTTAGTGAGAGAATTAGTTCTATTTGTGTGAGACAGCAATTACATTATTTCTTGTGTACCTCTTTCTAGTGTGTAATTATAACAAGAGAATATTTAAAGTAACATAAAAAGGGGTACCTGTGTGAGGCAAGTTAATCAGCACATTTCACTAAGGCAGAAGCATCCTGTCAGTGAGGTAAGGGGATTACTGGACAGCAGGTTAATTTCAGCAGTGTGAGACTGGTAATTAAGCCTGACCCATTGTGTCTCTTGTGAGTTCCACAAACACTGATAAACAATGCTAGATTACCCCTGCCTCTACAATTCATTTATCAGGCACTACCCAGGCAGATCTGGGTGTCAATTCACCCTCAAGTTCAGGCATTTAATTGAACTCTTAATATAAAATGAATCAGACACAGGCCTGAATTCCATATACTTCTGGGTTGGTACCTCTGAGTCTAATATGTTGTGGTGCCCAACACAGGGTGTTTTTAAAATTAGAAACTTAACCATATTGTAGTTAAATGAGAAACCAATTTTCTCATTAAAAATGTTTTTAATCAATTCTGTTTTGAGTTAACATCTCTGATGAAACACCAAGACTGCTTTGTGCATGTTGAGAATGAAGTGATCCTACAAGGAATTGTAAGTGAATGCTAAGGTATTTATACTTACTTTACAGATTGCAGAAATGCAGTATGGAAGGGCTCAGTCATTGCTGCCCTTCATAGAGGAAGACCCCCTGAAATGCCTGTTAACTGTGGTAGACCACCAAATCTGGGTAAGCTGATAGACTAGATAACAAATTTTAAAAACAACTTTGTGGTAAGCATTCTGTTGCTATATTGAAATAAGTCTGGATTCTCTGAGATGTAGCAACATACATGCAAAACATGCCTGTACCCAGGCTGTTGAGATTTTAAGAAATCAAAAATTTGAACTTCCTCTGTCTGTTGTGAATGTGCAAATTGTAGATAAGGTGTGCTACTAGGCTTACAGGTCTGTTCTCGGTTGCTACAATCAAGGCCATCTCAATGAGTTATCCCCCTCCCGTGCTCCTGGGCAGGACTATGTAAATGAGCTAAAATAGGAAGCCTTAAGAGCCTGAGGGGGATGACCCCACCCAGTTCTTTCGGTCCTGTGTCGCTCCTGGCAGTTTCTCTTTATCTCTCTCCTGCTTTTTCCACTTAAACACGTCTCTCTCTCTTATTTCCCTAACTTTACCTATTGGTTTCTCCCCTTCTTTTCTTCCATCCATAGACCTATTAAACAAAAAACAAAAACCCTCTTTCCTTCTGACCTTCCTTCACCCCCCCTTCCCTCCCATGTATGAAGCACGTGGGGCACCTTAGGAATGTCTGCATCCCCATGGGACGACCCACGGCCTCATTCCAGGTGGGATCCAGACCCCCCCAGTTTTCTGCCCCTGCCAGCATCTTCGTTGGCCGCTGAAGATCCTGCCAACCAGATGGAAGAAAACGTGCCCATTAGTCTCCCCCAACAGGAACTTGAGACGTGGGCTGTTGCAGGAGAAGCCTCTGTTAGTCTCCTGCTGGCAGGGCGCATGACGCGGAGTGCCACAGCAACAAGGGCCGGGAAGCAGCATTCGGTGGCAGAGGACCTCTGTGGCGGCTTCCAGCTTCAGTGCCGGCTTCCAGCGGCTGCTTCTACCCTCAGAAGCGTCCCTTGGCTAACCCTCCCCCAACCCAGGCCGAGATAAGGGCTCTGGGCAGAGTGGCAGCAATGGCGGCAGCACGAGCAGCGCTAGGGCCGGAGGACAGACAGATGTCCAGGCTGAAATGCCAGTGACGACACTGACTTCCACTTCACAGCAGCGCGTGGCACAAACTACCAGCACAGTGGTGAGCTCTTTCCAGGAGGAGTGGGATTCTGGTGTGAGCCCCTCTACCTCAACCCCTGCTCTGCCCAAATGAGTCCCCCTGGAGTGGCAGGCATGGTTCCGCAACGCCATTGTAAAGACAGTATACCAGTTGAAACTGCCTAAGAAGGGTAAAAAAATCTTTAAAAAATAAACTCCCTTCTTCATCCTCTGAAGAGTCATCTTCACCAGAGCCATCCCCCCAAAAAGCCAAAGCTAAAAAGAAACACACCAAGCAGGCTACTAGCAAAGGGGTTCTTAAAAGCAAATTCAAGGAAACACATTCCTTGCACCTTTCTAGGGCTGAATCAGCAGACCCCACCTCCCAGGACCTTGCCCCCCTTAAGATAAAAAAGCTTGCAGCCTCTATCTCTGGACACGATGATGATTCAGTGGGGGCCCTAGGGGGCATGGGTGAGAACAACTTGGGGACCCTAGGAGGCACAGGTGAAGGCATCCAAGGTCTTGGTATAGCCCACGATAAAGAGGATGGGGAGTGGTCAGGAGCAGAGGAACTGGAAATGGCACAGATCTCTCAGCGCCTCTTTGTGCCTGATGATTTTAACCCCTTAATGACTAAGGTCCTCTCTACTATCGGGCTGCAATCTAAACTGATCCCAGAAGCTGCTCTAACTGTGAAAGGGGACCTGGTCTTTCCAAAGGCCAGACCAAAAGACATGCTGTTGCCCATGCCTGACTGTTTTTCTGAGACAATTAAACAAGAATGGTCCCTTCCAGCTGCATACAAGAAACCACTGGCTGCCGTGGCTCACTTCTACTCTTTTCAGCAAGAACCGGCTGACCTTCTTAAAACTCCCAGTACCGATGCCCCAGTGGCCCAACTGGTGTCAGGTTCTCTGATCTCTTGCGATGGAGAAGCAGCCCCAAAAGATCTTGCTGACAGGAAGGCTGGACTTGTTATGAGGAAAGTACACGACAATACCTTACTGGTGACCCGGGCATCGGCAGCATCCATGGCGGCAAGAGTTAGCCTCCTGTGGTTGGATGATTTACTGAACGACCCGCCTTCAGACCCAATATGCCTGAGACAGCAACTGGTCAAGCTCCAGAAGGCACAAGCCTTTGTGGCCGACGCCACGCTGGACTCAATAAGATTCATATCCCGAGCCTTTGCAGCTGCAGTGGTCGGCAGATGCCACCTCTGGCTTAAAACCTGGCAGGCAGACACGACTTCCAAGTCGAACTTAACAGCAGTCCCCTACGATAGCTCCAAACTCTTTGGTGAGGCGGCACTCAAGGATGTCCTCGTGGAATCTTGGGACAAAAGGAAGGCTATGCCCTCTGCCCCGTGGTGGGGAGACAGGCAAAACTTTCAAAGACCCACACAGTCCTTTTGTTCCTTTTGCCCCTTCTACAAAGGCCGGGACAGAGAAAGCAAGCTACAGTGCGGATCATGGCCCCGTCAACGTTTCCCTAGATACTCAGGGAACAGGCAGAACTTTAATCAACAGTTTTGAGAGGTGGCTGCCTCTTGGACTTCTTCCACGCCTGGGAGCAGTCGGCAACAGACAAATGGGTCCTCAATGCAATCCAGTTGGGCTACAGAATAGAACCCCCGCCCCAGGTTTCTACCTATCCTGTGTTCTCGCTGTACTTTAAAACACATAGACTTAAAGCACTCTATCCAACACCTACTGGACATTAGCGTGGTAGAGCAGGTGTCCCCAGACCAGGTGGGGAGGGGCATTCATTCTGTTCACAGTTCCCAAGAAGGATGGTTCAAAAAGGGTGGTCTTGGACCTGAAATTCTTAAACAAATGGGTCCGGTGCATCAAGTTCAAGATGGAGTCCCTCAGGTCCATAACCGAGGTGCTCCAACACGGGGACCTCCTCTCCTCAGTGGACCTGTAGGAGGCCTATCTCCATATCCCAGTTCACACCAGCAGTCGCTCGCCCCTGTGGTTCAAGTATGTCGGAGTCGATTACCAATACAAGGCCCTGTCATTCGGCCTATCGTTGGCCCCCAGGATATTCACGAAGATCCTGTCTCCACTTATGGCCCACCTGCGCCTCCCAGGCGTCAGGGTCTTTGCGTACTTAGACGACTTGCTCATCAAATCAAAATAACTGGAAACTGTACAATCTGACCTCACGCTCACCCTTTCTGCCCTTTGAGAACACTGGTTCCTGGTGAACACTCAGAAAAGCCACTTAGTTCCTGCTCACAGGATACTACACCTTGGAGTTCTAATTGACACCCAGATGGACCGCCTCTTCCTGCCACAAGACAGAGTCCAGAGAGTTAGCCTCTCCAGAGGCCAACCGAGCATGGATGACACCCTCAGCCCCCCTGCTGATGCTGGCAAGACTACTGGGCCTGATGGTATCAACCCTAGACTCTGTCCCATGGGTGAGGTTTCACCTCAGGGAACTGCAGTGGTTCCTCTTGCCACACCAAGCCAACATCGCAGCCAAGGGACTCATGCTACTCTGTCAGATGCCGCAAGTTCATCACTCCCTCCTATGGTGGTGCTCCCCACAGAACCTACTGGCAGGAAAATGGTTCTTAGACTTCCCAAAGACCATTGTGACAACGGATGCCAGCACAAGGGGCTGGAGAGCCCACTTCCTGCAATTTTTGGCTCAGGGGAAGTGGTCTCAGGAGGAGAAACAACACTCCATCAACTGGCTTCGAGCTGAGGGCCATCTACCTGGCGCTGCACAGTTTCCAGGAACACCTCTCAGGACAAGACATTCTCATAAAGATGGACAACACGACAGCAAAAGCGCATGAGATCCATATCCCTCCACATGGAAGCGACCCTGCTGATGTCCTGGTCAGAGAGCCACCAAACCTCACTGATGGCTCACCATGTCAAAGGGGACCTGAATTTGCTGGCTGACTGGCTCAGCAGGGAAGACCTCCTCCAAGGGGAATAGACTCTGAACGCCGCCATTTTCGATCAGTTGGCGTGCAGGTGGGGATGACCAATCCTCGAATTGTTCGCGACTCCCCACAACACGAGGCTTCCTTGATTTTTCATCAGGTTTGCATGTCAAAGGGCAGAGGGCACCCACGCTGTATCGGCACCATGGCCACAGGGAATCCTCTATGCCTTCCCCCCAATCCTGCTGCTAGCCTGAGTCCTGAGACGCATCAGATCACTCAGAGCAGAAGTCCTACTTGTGGCCCCATACTGGCCGAGGTGCCCCTGGTTTACAGAGCTATTCCACCTCAGCATGGCCGATCCATGGCACATCCCAGTCATGCCAGGTCTCCTGATGCAACGCCCGGTCCCGCATCCAAACCCCTGCTGGTTTCAGCTAGCTGCATGGAGACTGAGCAGCGGATCCTGACAGATCAGGGCGTATTTGACAAGGTGGCCTCTACTATCCTCGCCGCTCACAGGCCCTCCGGATAAAAATGTCGACAGTGACTGGGAGTTGCAGGAGGAAATCAGGGAGGCGTCAAGGAGAGGCAGGGCTGTAATTTTGGGTGATTTCAACTACCCACACATAGACTGGGTAAATTCACATTCAAGTCAGGACAAAGAGGTCAAATTTCTAGATACGCTAAATGACTGTGTCCTAGAACAGTTGGTCATGGAACCAACAAGAGAGAAGGCGACCTTGGACCTAATTCTGAGTGACACCCAGGACCTGGTGCGTGATGTCAGTGTCATCGACCCTTTAGGGAACAGTGACCACAGTGCCATCAAATTCAGCATACATGCGGGGAGAGAATCACCAAGGATGTCAAACACAGACATTTTAAATTTCAAAAGAGGAAACTTCTCCAAAATGAGGAGTATGGTGAAAAGAAAGCTGAGGGGGGAAAATCAGGAGAGTCACTTCGCTCCAGAGTGAATGGCGTTTACTCAAAACCACAATACTAGAAGCCCAGTTAGATTGTATACCCAAAAGGAGGAAAGGTACCACTAAGTCCAGGAGGATGCCAGCATGGCTACCGGGTACCGTCAAGGAAGCCATAAAAGGGAAGAAGACTTCCTTACGAAATTGGAAGGCCTGTCCAAACGAAAAGAACAGAAAGGAACACAAACTCTGGCAAAAGAAATGCAAGGTGACAATAAGGGAGGCAAAAAGAGAGTTTGAGGAACATTTAGCCAAAAGTATCAAGGGGAATAACAAAAACTTCTTTAAGTACATCAGAAGCAGGAAACCTGCCAGGGAGGCAGTTGGACCATTAGACAATGAGGGAGTGAAAGGGATTATTAAGGAGGATATAGAGGTTGCAGAGAAACTGAATGAGTTCTTTGCATCTGTCTTCACGGCAGAGGATACTGAGCATATACCTGTTCCTGAACCAGGCTTTTTAGGGATGGAGGCTAGAGAGCTGAGTCTGATAGAAGTGACAAGGGATGATGTTCTAAACTGTCTGGAAAAACTGAAAGCTAACAAATCACCAGGGCTGGATGGCATCCATCCAAGAGTCCTCAAGGAACTCAAATGTGAAATTGCCGACCTCCTTGCTAAAATATTTAACTTATCCCTGAAATCGGGCTCTGTACCAGAGGACTGGAGAGTAGCAAATGTAACACCGATTTTCAAAAAGGGATCCAGGGGCGATCCGGGAAATTACAGGCCGGTTAGCCTAACGTCCGTTCCAGGCAAATTGATGGAAAGCATCCTCAAGGATAAAATTGTAAAGCACCTAGAAGAACAGGCCCTGCTGGGAGTGAGCCAGCATGGGTTCCGCAAAGGTAAATCTTGCCTCACCAACCTTTTGGTGTTCTTTGAGAGTGTCAACAAGTATGTGGATCAAGGTGATCCAGTTGACATAGTCTACCTGGACTTCCAAAAAGCTTTTGACAAAGTTCCTCATCAAAGACTCCTGAGGAAACTTAGCTGTCATGGAATAAAGGGACAAGTACATGTGTGGATTGCTGACTGGTTGAAAGACAGAAAACAGAGGGTAGGTATAAATGGAGAGTTTTCACAATGGAGGGAAGTAAGAAGTGGGGTCCCCCAGGGATCTGTACTGGGACCGGTGCTTTTTAATTTATTCATAAATGATCTAGAAGCAGGGGTAAGCAGCGATATGGCCAAATTTGCAGATGATACCAAACTCTTCTGGGTAGTGAAATCCCAAACGGATTGTGAGCAGCTCCAAAAGGATCTCTCCAAACTGGGGGAGTGGGCGACAAAATGGCAAATGCAGTTCAATGTTAGCAAGTGTAAAGTGATGCACATTGGAACGAAAAACCCCAACTTCAAGTATATGCTGATGGGATCTGAGCTGTCGGTGACGGACCAGGAAAGGGATCTTGGGGTTGTGGTTGACAGCTCGTTGAAAGTGTCTATTCAATGTGCGGCAGCTGTGAAAAAGGCAAATTCCATGCTAGGGATCATTAGGAAGGGGATTGAAAATAAAACGGCTAACATTATAATGCCCTTATACAAAACTATGGTGCGACCACACTTGGAGTACTGCGTACAGTTCTGGTCACCACATCTTAAAAAGGACATTGTTAAACTGGAGAAGGTACAGAAGAGGGCAACCAAGATGATCAGGGGCCTAGAGCACCTTTCTTACGAGGCTAGACTACAACACCTGGGGCTTTTTAGTTTAGAAAAAAGACGACTGTGGGGAGACATGATAGAGGTCTATAAAATCATGCATGGCGTGGAGAAAGTGGAGAGAGAGAGATTCTTTTCCCTCTCACACAACACTAGAACCAGGGGTCACTCCATGAAATTGATTGCCAGGAGGTCTAGGACCAACAAACGGAAGTACTTTTTCACACAACGTGTGATCCACTTGTGGAACTCTCTGCCACAGGATGTGGTGACAGCCGACAACCTGGATGGCTTTAAGAGGGGTTTGGATGACTTCATGGAGGAGAGGTCTATCAATGGCTACTAGTCAGAGGGCTGTGGGCCACCTCCAGCCTCAAGGGTGTGCCTCTGAGTACCAGTTGCAGGGGAGCAATGGCAGGAGAGAGGGCACGCCCTCAACTCCTGCCTGTGGCTTCCAGCGGCATCTGGTGGGCCACTGCGTGAAACAGGATGCTGGACTAGATGGGCCTTGAGCCTGATCCAGCAGGGCTGTTCTTACGTTCTTATGAGTATATCAGTGCACCTGGAGGGCCATCCTCTGCTGGTCAGCCCACCATAACATAGCAAGGGGTCAAACCAACATCAACCACCTTCTACAACTTTTACAGGAAAGCCATGACAAATGTCTCAAACACAACACCTTGAAAAGACAGGCGGCCTCCCTTGTGGGCCTCGTTTCAGGACTCTCAGCAAGATCCGGCATGTCTTATCTGCTCATAGAATGTTTCCTGAGAGGGGCGATCCTCCTCTTCCCTCCTACAGCGCATCGTTGCCCAACATGGAATCTAAACGTAGTCTTGAAAGCTCTTCAGCACCCTCCGTTCGAGCCCATCACAGAAATCTCTCTCAGGTTTTTGTCCCTAAAGCTCTCTTTCCTAATCGCCATCACCTCCGCAAAGTGTGTCTCCGAACTAAGGGCCCTCTTGGTACACAAATCATTCTGTATTTTCACAGAGGACGCAGTTCGCCTCATTCCCGACCCCTTCATTCGACCTAAGGTCCCTTCTCCATTCCACATGTCCCAAGATGTGTACCTGTCATCTTTCTGCCTGCATCCAGAACATCCCCGGGAGAAGTTGTGGCAAAAACTGGATATGAGACATTGCCTGAGAAGGTACTAGACCAGGGAGTGGTCTTCCGCAAAACAGACTCTTTTTTCGTCTCTTACCTCCCAGCATCGATGGGAGAAGCTGTCACATCCAAAACCCTGGCTAGGTGGATTCGGGCATGCATCACTCTAGCATATGAGGCACAGAACATCCGGCCACCTCAAAACATAATTGTTCACTCCACAAGGGCATCAGCAACTTCTGCCACATTTTCTACCAATGCCCTGGTCTAAGAGATCTGCAAAGCTGCAACCTGGAAGAATCCTTCTACCTTCACTCGACATTAATAATTGGACTTGTCTGCTTCTGCCCAAGCGGCGTTTGGCAGGTGCGTCCTGCAAGGGGTGCTCCCCCAGGAGTAGGCAAGAGCTTCCTCCCTGAGATGTACTGGCTTTGGTATATCCCATCGAGATGGCCTTGATTGTAGCAACCGAGAATGGAGCATTGGTCTACTTACCGTGAAGGCTTCTTCTGGTTGCTGCAGTCAAGACCATCTCGGCCCTCCTGGCTTTGGACACTTGCCCTACTTCTGGGGGACCATAGCAGTTTGCCCTCCGCCCCTATGGACAGCGGGCAGTACCTGTTCAGCCAGACAGCCCTGAATTCCGGAATCTCTACAGCCTCAGCTTCATGTTTTCTCCTTCGAGCGTGTCTCGATACCTAGCCTTAGCTTGGTACCTTGGCCTGAAAGAACTGGGTGGGGTCATCCCCCTCAGGCTCTTAAAGCTTCCTATTTTAGCTCATTTAAATAGTCCTGTCCAGGAGCATGCGAGGGACAGGACAACTCACCCATTGAGTTGGCCTTGACTGCAGCAACTAGAAGAAGCCTTCACGGTAAGTGAACCAATGCTCCGTTCTTGCTCAAATGATAACAACAGAAGGGTTTACCTTCAAGAGTCAAGGTTTTTATTTTATTTTTAAAAAAATCTAAAAATATGTCTACCCTGCCAAAACAGGACAGGAGTACTAACAAGGAAATAATTTCTAGTTTGGGAGATATAAACAAGATTCTACTATTATACATGTGTTCTCATTTTAAAAATAAAAATGTTATAAAATATGCAAAGCAAACAACCCAAAAGGCATATACATGACAAGTAACACAACACACTGTATTGTAAACAGTGTCTCAGATACTTGAAGAATTCCCATACATATCACTTGGCTGAGCTGGAGCGGTGAAGATTTATTATTCCTCATTACTCTCATTCCTCATTACTTTCACTTTTACTGAATGTTGCTCTCGTTAAAGAAAGGCTGGGTTAACTGGTATAGGGAGAGACTGTTAAGATGTGTTTTACTATGAGATAAATTCAGAAGATTCTACCAGAACGGACCTGAAAGTTTTAACTTTATTTCAAAATTTACTTGCCTCAGTTTACCTTTTATGGGTGTATTAATAGAACTATTTGGCAAGTTAGGCATGCGTGTATGCTGAGAGTAAAGTAACGGAGCCAGTTCATAGTTTCAAATCCTAACTCCTCACTTTCCTTTCTAGAATGGAGTTCTTTAATAAATGCCATATATATGGCATTTATTAAAGAACTCCATTCTAGAAAGGAAAGTGAGGAGTTAGGATCTCTAATCTAGCTAGCTAGCTGGATGCAGATGGATTCTGCATCTGTGCACACATAGTGCAGGGAGAGGGGAGCTTGCATGTTGCAAGGTAGAAGAAACAGGAAGAAGAAGGGAGAGAGGAAGTAAGTGGCTGGAAGAAAGGAAGTCCCTAAGATTAGCAATCTACATATCAAAGGGATAATGTTAGAGAAGGGATGACCAGTGTCTTGACCCTCTAGCCCTCTGACTCACTAGTCTGTCCTCCACTGTAATTGAGACAAGAGACATCACAAAGTCCTTCACTTCCAACAGTTTGTGGTTTACAAGCCACTATTAAATCAAAATGAGAAATAAGAATTGAATCTTGGCTTGACATTGTGGTTAGTAAACCACAGTTAAACAGCCCTGGCTCTAGACCAGGCCTGCTCAACTTCGGCCCTCCTGCAGATGTTGGCCTACAATTCCCATAATCCCTGGCTATTGGCTGCTGTGGCTGAGAATTTTGTAGTCCAAAAACAGCTGGGGGGCCTGCTCTAGACTTTGTGAAGTTGTGGTTTAAACCTCAGTTTTGCTAGGTGCACAAGCAGAGGAGGTGGCTGGAGCATGTGAGCTCAGCAAATTTCAAGCCACATTCCCCACATTCCCCACCCAGTAAACCATGGTTTAGTGGGGTGTCCGAATTGGCTCTTGTTCCCTGATATTGTCCTAAGAGAGCTTATTCTTTCAATAGTAAAACAAAACAAAAAAACCTTCAAACCTTTGTAAAGAATTGAATTGCATTTAGGTTACCCAATCAGGAATGTGCAGTAGCTGAAATCTCGTTATAGAGTATGATCTTGGAGAACAGTGATGACATTTATGACAAGAACTAGATCTTAAAGTATTAGTTACTTTTTTGGTATGCTGAACCTTCCTTTTAACCAGGGTTTATAAAAATAACAATTCATAAAAAAAGAACCTAAATCAAAGATATCATCATGAATATTATAGCAATAGCAATAGCACTTACATTTATATACCGCTCTATAGCCGGAGCTCTCTAAGCGGTTTACAGTGATTTAGCATATTGCCCCCGAACATTCTGGGTACTCATTTTACCGACCTCAGAAGGATGGAAGGCTGAGTCAACCTTGAGCCCCTGGTCAGGATTGAACTTGTAACCTTCTGGTTACAGGGCGGCAGTTTTACCACTGCGCCACCAGGGCGGCAGTTTTACCACTCCTCCACTGTAATTGAGACAAGAGACATCACAAAGTCCTTCACTTCCAACAGTTTGTGGTGAATATTAATCATAACTTAAAGTTATACTCTGTGAATGTTTTAAGAACAGTATATGATGAGACATAAGGGACCTGATCAATCCTATTCTACAGGGTGCTTACGAGATTAGACCCTGCAATGGGGTCACGTCGTATCTTGGAAGTATGTTTCCACACTTCCTGCTCTGTGACACCGCAGTCCCTATGCGGACAGCAGGATGCTGTTCACATTTCCAATGCCTTCTTTTGAAATAAATCGCTGCAATACAGAGTTAGGACGTCATATATCTGATGTAAGAAAGTTGCTAGTTTTTTGTGTTCTTAGTTTCTGCGAGACTGCTCCTCCTGCTGTTTATGTTTTGAATGTGACTTGCCTGAATGGAGGCATTTTGCTGCTGTTGAGCAGCTAGGCTGGAAAGTGCCCAGGTGGTGTACATGTGGTACATACAGAGTCAAGCCCTTGCCCTGCCCCTCTCTAAAAATGCAAATACGAAGGTAGTCAATAAACTGAGGATTTGGGATGATGGAATAGACCTGAATGAGGAGGAGTCGAGAAGTAAATGTAAGGGATAGGGGATGGGAATAGTAAGTGAAATCAAAAGTGAATAAAATCTGTTCATGCAATCCTGAGGAAACATTTTCAGAGTGTATCCTCCCAGTTGCCCGAATGAAACAGCTTTATGAAAAGTGTGAAACTGCCTTCTAAAAATGAAACCAACATCTATCTATGAATATGTATTAAGGTTATATTAGACAACAAGAATGTACTTTTACTAGAAAATGATGATTAAATAGAATCTTGCTGACTAGTGATTTAAATCATTAAAATTGAGTCCTCTTGTGAAGTGGTTTAAATCATGTTTTAAATCGATTTGATTTAAATTGAATAAACCCTGCTTTTAACAAAGAGGACTTGCAGTAAAATAAAGAAAAACTTTAACTAAACTCTTTATCCTTTTCCGAGTTGTCCTCCAAAATCTGAACTTAGCAGTAAGCTGCTCTGCTCCAATTTGCATGCAAAACTGATGCCTCTCTTTTCTAGCTGTGCAGGTATACAATACTTCTCTGCTTCTGATGTTGCAATACCAGATAGATATTTGAGGTGATCTAGGATCCTTCCCAACATGTATAGTGCGCTTGTGCAGTAGCCTTTGCGGAAGGGTTTTACAGCTCCCCAAAGTGCTCTGTAGCTCAAGGTGCCCTCGGTATTTTTGGTGGCAAAGCACCATTTGCTCAGTTCATTCTCAGCCGCTAATGCATGTGTCTCACTGAAGGTTCGCGCTTTGTTCTAGCTCAGTTCCTGCAGAAAGAAAAAGTTTGTTTGAATTTATTCAGTTCTGACTCGGACTGTTTTAAGGTTTCTTCATTGGTTAACATTTTTTGGCCTAAAGGACACTTGGAAAAACCTTTAAAAAGTATACTTTGTGTGGCAGTACTCTCTCATCTTCCAATAAAGAGACATGAACGCTGTCTCCTGTGCTTAGGAGTTGACCAGAATGTTTGTACTTGTAGGATCTGCCTTTCATTCTTTAAGCAGAGCCAAAAGAGTAGGGAATTGCAACTTAGGGCTGCCCTTTACAAAAGTGTGTTTTGCCCTCCTACCCCAATGCCATGTTACCCATTACTGGCGACCCCTTCAGTCTCATCTGACAATCGACATTCCAAGTAAAAATGTAATTCTAACTGTGGTTCCCTCTTCTTCTCTGACTGTCCTGGAGCAACCATCTTTGCCTCCCTCAACGCCACAGTCTGCTGTCCCAGGTGGATGGGGTAGGGTCATGTTTTCCACTGCAATCTTCGGACTCTGATCCCGACTTCCTGGAAACTGAGCTTGTAAATAGGATATTGTTACATGAGAGGAAGGCGTTTACCAGGCAAAATAACAATTGCAAATTGAAACTCTTTGCCAGTTACGCTGGGAGCAGGGGCTTTGATCCTTTCAAATCATTAGGCAAATTGTACTGTATCTCACCTCTTTCAAACAATTGGGCCTCTCTAACTCTTCTGTTAAATGTTTCTATGGTGGCCTCTTAGCAGTGCACCCTGGTTGGGATTCAAAGACACTCTTATCTCATCCTAACATGAAAAGGTACCTTAAAGTTCCATAACAAAAATGATAAACAACCATTTTCCTCCCTTCTGGGAACCTATAGTTTCTTCATAAATCTATCAACTCCTTTGGAACGTTCTCTCCACTCGATGGATGTCAAAAGAGCTCTTTTGTTCATCATGGACATAGCTAAGATCTTTCAGAAATCTTGTAGACTCTTTGTCGCTTTTAAAGGCAGGAACAAGAGGTGACCAATCTCCAGGCAAAGATTCTCACATTTGCTGGTGGAACCGATCTTCTTTTGCTCTAATGTTTAAATGATTTTAACTGTTAGTTTGATTTAGTTTTGATCTTAATTGCTTTTGTTTTGTTTTGTTGTAAACCACCCTGAGCCATTTTTGGAAGAGTGGTATATAAATAAAAAACATAAATAAATAAGCAAGCAAGCAACAAGGAGTCAAACCTCCAACTACCATCAAAACCCATTCCACTAGAGCCATGACCATCTCCATAGCACATATGTCTGGAATTTGTATTGATAGATATCTGGTCAGCAGCTGAGGCTAACTTTGGGCAGGCAATTCTAAAGAAGGTGCTTTAAGTAACATCCTTGCACCTCCCATTGTTTTCATCAGTGGGCTCCCTAAACACCCATGTTGGGAAGCATCCTGGATCACCTCAAAGATAAACAGGTTGCTTACCTGTAGCAGGTGATCTTTGGGTGATCCAGGATCATTCACAACACCCACTCTACCAGACTACTACTCAGATGTTATTCTTTAGGTCCACTTACCTCAGTATTTCTGATGGAGGATCTCAACTTTTCAGCGGTCATTCAGGAACTAAGCAAATAGTGCTCTGCCACTGAAAACACTGAGCATGCCTTCTGTGCGAAAGGCGGAGCTACAGAACACTTTGGGGAGCTGTAAAATCCTTCCACAAAGGCTTCTGTGCAGGCACAGTGCCCATGTTGTGAAGGATACTGGATCACCCAAGATCCAGGATCTTTGGGTGAAAAAGCAACCTGCTTTTTCATTTGAGAAGTTTTTAATGAACCTGGATCCAGGGGGTGGCAGGGATCGGGGGAGTTGTTCATAAACATGCATGCTCTCTGCTTTTTCTTACATGTCATTTAAACTTAATTTCTGTTCTAGTGGAAATAAATTACGTGAAACAGTTGACTGGCTGTACAAGATCCAGTTCTTCATTCCCAGGAAACATGTATCAACATACAAAGATGCATAGACGGATTCTTGGTCATCTATCTGCAGTTTACTGTGTGGCATTTGATAGGACTGGACACAGGATATTTACGGTGAGTTTGTTATTAAGGTTCTGCATTCTGGAATTGTTCAAGTACATGACAGAGAAAACTAGCTGCCAAGCATTACACCTAATATAAAGGCTTAGTAACTTAGTTTGTCTCTAGATTCTGCCCTAGATCAAATTTGGCATTACATTTGTGGTTTAGACCATATAACAGTCATCCAGGGATTGGACAAAACCTGGTAGACCTTGCTGTGGGTCTGGAAAACAGCAGTGAACGTGTATACTTCCCTGTATGTTTACAATCTCTGCTACTGCATGGCAAGTCTGGGATGGGAAACAAAAGTTCAGCAAACATTCTGATCAAAAATCTAGATGTACAAAACCTCTTCTTGAGTAGATATCTATGGATAGCGTATTTTACTTGAGAGTTAAATAACTACTTTATTTGCTCACTTGTTTCGGTTACTGCTGTTTTGTATGGAGAAAATGGTATTTATTTTGATGGCAGTCTTCTGAGATCAGTTTGGTTTTATGAATTCTACTAGATTTATATGTGTGGAAAGAAAGGAAAATTCTGCTTCTCTTGGTAACAAGAATCATGCTTCTTTTGGAAACAAGGTCTTCAGAATTGAACAGAAACTTAATCTTAAATTTAAGTATAAGCTTAATGCAAATAATGGGATTTTGAATCTTTGTATTCAGTAATTATTCCCAAATTTTAATGCATTTAATCAATAATGTAATGCCAATTTTAGTGTTTCTAAAATACACTTTTGTCCATTACCAGTATAGCAGCATATAAGCTTCATTAATCAGTAGAAAAGCTGCACTACTCCAAGTATTGTTTATTCGTCTTTTTATTCAGCAAACAGATTTATATAGGTCAATCGCAGTTTGCATTGTTCATCTTCTCAGTTGCAGTTTAGAATTGTTGATTTTTTAAAAAATGTACATGCATACCTGTCTGTAAGCTGACCAAGGACCTGTTTTGAGCTGAAGGCAGATGCAGGGCTCAGGAAATCCACTAGTTTGTGACGAGTGAAAAATGATGCCTGACAAGTAATGTACCAACATAGCTCAAGGGATCATTTGATGAGTAAAATATTTTGTTTGGCTGGCGAACTGAGATGTTTCTTGACCCTGCAGTTGATATATTTGTTTTAACCTTTTTAATTTTCATTAAACTTTAATTTAAACGAGAGGTTTGATGCAATTATGATGTGATGGTATTTGACCCTTGAAGGCTCAGTTGTGTATATATTCAACCATTCAGGATCATTGTACAAGATGTGGCAGTACAGGAGCTAGTTTGAATCATCTGCTTTGAACATGTCCAGGAATAAACTGTTTTGGATAGAAATACATAGCTCAGGGCTTATCCAATCCCATTGCTATGGCACCTAGAAACTTAACTCTGGCACCTAGAGAAAACCAGCTCAATGACTGCTTCATCTTGCCTTGGGCCAGAGGCACTGTCATCACCACCAGTCCTCTCTGCTGTTATGCAGCCCTTCTTACCACCTCTTTTCTCCCTCTGAATCCTCCTGGGTGTGCCTGTGATGAAATGTTGCTGGACTACTTTTATGCCAATTGGTTTAGAACCGTCAATCATAAGAGGAGTTAGAGAGTAACAGTTAGAAATTGGAAGTGCGGTTCAGTTAGTGGGGATTTGGGTCCCAGTAGGAACAGTTTCAAAAGAGGAGTTTTTCTGATTCGGATAAGAGAGTCTAAAAAATAAAAGGACTGGGTCATTAGGACATTCTGTAATAAAGATTGGGTAGTGAAGTACAGTTCTGGGAAGGAATTGCATTCAAAGATGAAAAGCCTTATATATTGTGTGTAAAGTAATGAAATGCTTTGAGAAGTTCAAATCGTCAACTTTGTAACCAAGCAAGATTTCAGCCCTACTAATAAGAAGCGAAACAAACAAGCCTCAGACATCTTTAAATAAATATTCTCCTTGTTTTGTTTTAAAGTACATCTGACTGAGTGATTTCCCTCCTCATGTCTGCAAAGCCATGTTATCAGGATAAAGAAACCAACAGAGTTAGAAGCTTCATTGTATAATTGGTGGCAGCGGAAATAGAAGTACACTTATACAAGCCAAAGTAATGTCTAAAATAAATTTTACACACATCCCTAACTCAGACCAATGACCACAGTGCCCTCCTATCTCAAGATTTATCATCTAGGCAAATGGGCCACCTTTCGTTTTTGTATGGAGCAGTATTGCAACAAGCAGTCAGACTGTGAGAGCGACAGCAGCTGCTTAGTGTAAGCAAGGCGGGCTCAGAGAAAACAGGATAAATTGATTGCCACAGCTTTGGAGTTAGAGAGCAGCACATACTTGCTGGGCAAGAAGGAGCAAGCTGGTCTTGTGAGCTGTTGGGCTTGCTGTTGCACAGGGTAGCAGTAGTTCTGGACTGTGTGTTCATTCTCCACTGGGGAAGTGCCACCCGCCCTCTTTCATTCCCTCCTCCCCCTCCCATGGCATTCTTCAACACCCACAACTGCTGCTCGTCCAATTTAATACACTGTAACCCATTGACAGTGGTAGTACATAAAGCTGGGGTGGCGGCAGCAACAATGGCATTGCTATGCCTCAGGGAGGGGACGTGGAAGGTAAGTGGAGAAACTTCTTACTGAAGGTAATTTTTGGTCCACACTTCAATAATTCTTTGATCGAAGCTAGGATAGGGAGAAGTGGACGCTTTCATTTATCCTACATTGTATTTCTTTTTAGATTTTTTAGCGGTATGCTTAAGTAATGCACTTACAAAATATATGTATTTATAGTATTATGTATGTAAATTTTGGTCTATGACTGTAAATAAACATGATGATGATGATGATGATGATATGTATTTATAGAACTTACATTGTTAAAAAAAAGTTTAGAAGTTTAATAAATAAATAAATAAATAAAATTAAAAAGGTATGAGAAGATCTCCCCTGACTCCTGGCTGGCATCATATGAGTGTGTTAGTACTAGTCCTGATTAGTATTTTTATTTAGTACATTTGTATACCGCCCTATACAAAAAGGTCCCTGGACTAGGTTATTATATAGTAATTCTACATTTAAAAGCATCTTTATTTGTCCCAGGCAGCCCTGTTTCTGTTCTAAGTATTCTACTTGTAAAGAGGATAAACTGTCAAGGCCTGATATGAATGCATTCAGAAAATGATTAGATACTGCTTGCCCATAGATCCACTGATCCTATTTGTGTGCAATATCAGATTATTAGTCTTTACAGATGAGCAGGAACTAATACATTTACTCACTGCTGCCAAGTTAGTAATTTCTAAAACTGGGGAAAATCCTAATACCCCAATGCTGAATTACTGGCTAAGTAAGTTATGGGATATAGTTTGCATTGGACAATTGATAAACCATTAAATGGAGAGAGGGTTGGCAATTTAGTCTTTTTTTTTCCCTAAATGCTTTTATTAGTATAATAAGTGGAAACAGAAAGGTTACATCTCTGAGAGTCCAACAAAACCAAACAACATACAGAGTCTTATTCATCAAAACCAAGACAGAAGAAAAATACAATAGTATTGAGAGAAAGTCCTTAACTGGGTATCAGTAGCTATCTATAAAAGAGTCTTGAACCCGAACCCTAAAGGGGAAAAAAAGGGAGAGGAAAAAACAGCCCAGACCTTGTTGATCATCCTACTATCAGGTAATCTTAGGAGGGAACCAGCCCAACTATGATGTACAAAATAGAAATAATACCAGTAATTCGAGCGCAGAGCCAGACGTCCCCAATTCTCTGTGGCATGAGCTCCACCTATATGTGTATTTTTAAATGTACCTTAGATATGTGTCTCAAATATGTCCTGGTATGTAGTTTTAAATGTGCTTCAAAACCGATTATATTGTTAAAATTTCAATATAAGAAGGAAAGAACTGTCAGGCCAGACATAAATTGGTTATGCATTTCTCTGCGCTCAAATCACGCCCTAAATCTAACCAATCCCTTCATACTGGCTCTCTCCTCCAAAGACAATTCAGCTACCTCCTGAAGAATCTATGGGAAGTTCAAAAAACAGCAGTAAAGAAAGAATTTATCGGTGTCTATGGGCTCATCTATAAATCTACTCGTCAGAGAGAATGGGATTTAAAACTCTCACAGAACACCCCCTCTGGATTCAATTAATTATTAGACAACTGTGTATACAAAATGATTTCCAACAGGAATATTCTATGGAGAAGAGAATAATACCTGAAAATACGAATTCTGCCATGACAAAAGTAGTATGCGTGTTGTAAATACAAGGCCACATGTCCACCAACGTACAAATATCCCATCTCATTACAGACTGGTATTCAAAAAACCATAGTAAAATAATTAATGAAGATCAGCCAAACCTCTAATAGTTCCCCTACTTATGTAATGAAAAACGAACAAACCAGCTGGAGAGATAAATGGAGGGAGACTAAATTCAGCCCTGACTGATCTTTATAACCTACAGCTGGTAGCATAAACTGTCAAACTTTAGTAGTGAGATAACCCTTCTATACAGATATCTAATCCTTTGCAGTTGACTTCCAAATTGTTTGCATCCAGCTAAACTTCTCAAAGTGTTATTATAAAGTATTCATAACGGGTAACAAAAGCCCATAATGGGGGGAAAAGGGAATAATAAACTGGAGCTAAGAAAAGAGAAACAGCATAATCTTCAACTGCATTGTCATTCATATCCTTTCAGAGCATATAATGTCATATGAAACTCGGAAAATTAGAATATCGTGCAAAAGTCCATTAATTTCAGTAATGCAAATTAAAAGGTGAAACTTATATATGAGACAGACGCATTACATGCAAAGCGAGATAAGTCAAGCCTTAATTTGTTATTATTGTGATGATCATGGCGTACAGCTCATGAAAACCCCAAATCCACAATCTCAGAAAATTAGAATATTATATGGAACCAAGAAGACAAGGATTGTAGAATAGAACAATATCGGACCTCTGAAAAGTATAAGCATGCATATGTATTCAGTACTTGGTTTGGGCCCCTTTTGCAGCAATTACTGCCTCAATGCGGCGTGGCATGGATGCTATCAGCCTGTGGCACTGAAGAGGTATTATGGAAGACCAGGATGCTTCATTAGCGGCCTTCAGCAATTCTGCATTGTTTGGTCTCATGTCTCTCATCCTTCTCTTGGCAATGCCCCATAGATTCTCTATGGGGTCAGGTCAGGCGAGTTTGCTGGCCAATCAAGCACAGTACACTGTATACTTTTCAGAGGTCCGATATTGTTCTATTCTTCAATCCTTGTCTTCTTGGTTCCATGTAATATTCTAATTTTCTGAGATTGTGGATTTGGGGTTTTCATGAGCTGTACGCCATGATCACAATTATAACAAATTAAGGCTTGACTTATCTCGCTTTGCATGTAATGTGTCTGTCTCATATATCAGTTTCACCTTTTAATTTGCATTACTGAAATTAATGGACTTTTGCACAATATTCTAATTTTCCGAGTTTCACCTGTATAGCCGGTAGTCTTGTGCCATATGTTTAAAAATATTTGCTCTATTGTGTCAATTTGCTTCTAAGAATTAAGTTTACAAAAATATTCTCAGTTCTTCCCTGAATCCTCCATTCCCAATGCATTCTCATTTCTTCCTTAGAGAGAAAGAAAACAAAAAAAGAACCAAAAGCAGATATATGTGACATTTCCTTAGGTCTTTGAAACCCTCGGGTTCATAATGCCACTAAGTTCCTGATTAGATTGTTACCCATATTAAACCTTATTTAGAACTGCCTAAATATTAATGGTTGAAATAAGAAAGGCAGTTAACACAGGGAATAACTTGAAAGACTAAGTAATAAGGCTTAATATTAAGCTATACTCAAAGTTACCATCTAAAATAATACCCTAAATATTCACATATATTTCAGTTTCTTTTCTAATGGTATGTATTAATTCTTTAGGTTAAGACTTTGAACATTGGGGTTATTTCAGTATTGCACCCTATGTGGAACTCCCTAAATAATAATCGATGAAGAAACATTAAACACAGGGAATACATTAAAGGGCCAATTAAAGAGGTATGATATGTACTTATACTCAAAGTTAGAACCTTTAAATAGATAGGGGAAAAGGGAGAAACTAGCATTAAAATCCTAAGGCTTTGAGAATCTTCCCACTCACACCACAAAGGGTTAATCTGAAATCTTAGAAACAATGTCCAAGGACATTCTCTCATAGGGGAGAGACTAAACAATGCTGGAACTAACTTCTGAGACTAAAATAAACGGTTATCAGGTTTCTTCTAAGAGAAATTGCTCCAGTTGAGATCGTGCTGTGTAGAATCTCGCCGTAATTGTAGTTCCCAAAGCCAAATAGTTCTATTAATACACCCATAAAAGGTAAACTGAGGCAAGTAAATTTTGAAATAAAGTTAAAACTTTCAGGTCCATTCTGGTAGAATCTTCTGAATTTATCTCATAGTAAAACACATCTTAACAGTCTCTCCCCATACCAGTTAACCCAGCCTGTCTTTAACGAGAGCAACATTCAGTAAAAGTGAAAGTATTGAGGAATGAGAGTAATGAGGAATAATAAATCTTCACCGCTCCAGCTCAGCCAAGTGATATGTATGGGAATTCTTCAAGATAAAGTCAGAGTCTCGGCATGAAAGAAGCAAACTCTTTTTCTAACACTTTCATTTCCCCCGTCAGAGCTTAGTTAATTAGTGGCAAAAAGGTGATTGTTCAGCCATAAAACACTTTGTCGGCCGTGTAAACAGAAGGAATTGTAAATGAAACTGTTAGTTCAAAGCAAAGTTTTCTAGAGTCCAGCCTCCCAGAAAGTAGGTAAGCATAATTTTTCCACGCAGGGCTTTGTAAGACATACATATCCCGGTTATAGATGTGGCGTTGCAAAACAATAAAATGAAAACACGGAATCAAAAGAGGGGAAAAAGCCATACTTCTCTCCAAGTCTATCTTCTTCTCCATTCCTCTTCTCCATAGTAAACTCTTGTCTGCCGGGAAGTTCGGGGTGGGTGGGTTCCACAAAGAATTGAAGTGGGGGAGGGGACCAAACCAAGAACAAAAAAAGCCCGTAATGATCTCCGACGAAAGCTATAAATGGTTTAAAGTAAGAAATAAGTAATTGTTGGGATACCAGACATTTTAAAAAAACAGCTCTTCAAGACAAAACTGAAAGCTGTTAGCATTGGAATGCTGAGATCTCCAGCAAAGTAAAGATAGCAGAAAATTGGCAAGAGCTTTCAATAAAAAGAGAGAAAGAAAAAAACCGTAAATCTGCCAAACTCATCACCGTGGACATCTCAGATGTTTCTTAGGTAAGATTAAGAGAATAGAGCAGGTCATCTGTACTTTGGCAGTGAAATGCCTCTCTCAATTCGGTTCAATGATTGCAGAAAGGTCTCTCCAGATGTTCATCTGGGGTTTTCCAGACTTTTCAGGGTCTCAAGACCCCGCAGACTCCTACCTCTGGGAGGAGGACCGAGCCTCGCACACATACTGATCTCCATCTGACTGATGGGAGGTGATAGGACCAAACGATTGTTGAAAACCCTGACAGCTGGTTTAGTCAGGAGTTTTCGTTCCAGACGCCATCTTGCTTTCGCATATCAACAATTGAGTCTTAAAAACAACATGCAGCTATTTGCTTTTAGGCACAATTTGAAAATTGAAATCTATTTGTTTATAAGTTGACCCACGTGTTGCACAGCTTCACACGGGCATTTCTGATCACCCATGCTTTTAAGGCAGTTCCTGAAGTACCAGTGTGCAACTATGTATCTGCACTCCTGAGCAAGAAAGCTGGCATTTGCTTCGACACTTGCAGCAAGTGGACTGATCAGAAATGTCTGCATAATGCTGCGTAACCTGCGGGCCAGTATAATTTAGTTGTGCTGTAAATCTAAGTTTTTGCTTATTGTATTTGCTTATTGAAGTGTGTCATTTCTTCTCCCCTGCCCCTCATTCATTTTTTTCATTTTGGGTGTGTGATCACAGTGTGCTGATGTATTTCATAAAATAGTAATGCTGTGCTTTAACCTTTAACTGTTGGCATGCATTTCTGTATGTTTGCACATTATTTTTATTGTCGTCGGCCCAAAAATCCAAATAATCAAAAACTGTTTCTTCAGGGGTCAGATGACTGCTTGGTAAAAATTTGGTCCACACACAGTGGCCGGTTACTTGCTACACTCAGAGGCCATTCAGCAGAGATCTCCGACATGGCTGTGAATTATGAAAATACATTGATTGCTGCTGGCAGTTGTGATAAAATTATCAGGGTCTGGTGCCTCAGAACATGTGCTCCAATTGCTGTTTTACAAGGACATACAGGATCAATTACATCTTTACAGGTAAGTTCCTAACTAGATAGAGGTCTATGTTTTGAATGTGTGCTAGGCATTGAGCTAATTCTTAGCATATCCTAAACATATTGCAAAAAAAAGAGGCTTTTTCAATTATATCTTTGACTCCAATATATTTATTGAATTTTTTTTAGAAACATAGATTTCCAAAAGCCTTTTACTTTATTTATTTATTTAGTTAATTTTTTTTTGCTTTTCCTCCTGTGCATCCAGAGCAGTGTACATAGTTATATTTATTTAGACTCACAACAATCCTGTGAGGTAGGTTAGGCTAAGTGGGTAGCCGAGTTAATCAGTGAGTTTCACTACTGAATGGGGGATTGAATTTGGCTCTCCCTGGTTCTAGTCCAACACTCTAACCATTTTGTTTTCATCTTCAGATGTGAATAGTGATTTTTATCAACATGAATACAGATTTGGGGAATTTGGAACTGTTTGTTTATGTGTAAATCCAGCACTTTTGCATGGTTTAGTAACTAGTCTGAAAAGGAGTTAGTGTTCCTCACTTTTAATTTCCTTATAGAAGACTCAAGGAAGGAATAAATATTTGTAAAGGGCAATAATTCTGAAGTTGATAGTGTGTGACAAACTTGCATATTTGTGTGTTTTGTACGTTGAGGAAATTTACCAGATTTTGGGGGAAATTTCCTGTGTAGCTTGTGTCAGGGCTCGGGAAATGCACTCATCTATTAGTCAGTGACAAGTGCAAAATGAAGGTGGACGAATGTAAATATAGCCAGAGAGATACGAGGTGGAGAGGAGGAGGAAATTGAGGATGGAGAAGAAAGAGGTAGAGGCAATGGTTGCTGGTCTTCAGTGGGGTGGGATAGGGGGCAAGGGAGAACCAAGTCAGAGGCAGCCCCCCCCCCGCTTTCTTTTGTGGCTCGGATACAAACTGCAATGGAGGAATCCAAACTGTGGGAGAGGAAAGCAGAGGGAAGGGAGGGGCTGTCTCGGCTACTGGACTCTTCTTAAGGAGGGGAGCCAATTGCCAAGGCAAGTGCCTCCAAACTGCTTTTCTCCATCATGTCTAGCTGCCATGGTGGAAACCAGGTCAGAGGTGCTTTCCTTTGTGACTGGGCTCTCCCCATAGGCAGAGCCCAGTCGCAGAATTAGCCCCCCTTCCTCTCTTGTTTTTTCCCATTGAGGCTTGGACCTAGGCTATGGAAGAAAGCAGAGGAAGAGAGAGGCTGCCTCCAAGACTTGGCTCTGCTTACTGGGAGAGCCCAGTCATGGAGACAAGTGTATCTGACTGCCTTTCCTCCATGGTGGCTAGATGCCACGGAGAAAGGCAGTTTGTGGGGTGGGTGCTTGACTTGACAATTGGGCTTTCCCTGTAAGCAGAGCTCAGTTGTAGAGGCAGCTCCTCCCTCCCTCTGCTTTCATCCATGACTGCATCCCCACTAAAAAAAGAAAAGAAAGAAAGCTCTCCACCAACCAGCAACAAAACACCACTGATTGGAGGATTGTAACATGACTGTTTCAAAGTGGGACTTGTGTGTCCTGTTAACAGCAGACTCATTTAAAGAACAGTACTTAAATTTTATGCATGTCTACTCAGACATGTTCCATTGAATTCAGTGGGGCTTACTCCCAGGTAAACAGGTCTGATTGTGTTTATGCAATGTGGTAGGCAGATGTAGCTTCTTCCCAACACCACACATGTACCAACATAGCTTGAATCACCATCGGATTAGTAAGATTCTTGTCCAGCTGGTGAACTGAGTCAATATTTTTTGACTCCTGGTAATTGTTACTGGGCACCCTTAAATATGACCACCATGTCTAAAGTGGAGATATGTCTCCCACTATGTCAACAGCAGCATTTTGAATACTTTAGTAACTTTTTTTTTGCTGTCCTGGCTTTCAGTGTGCCTGTTCCTTTTAGACCTACTATTTGAGCTTTTGATTCTGTATTGTTGAGAAACGAAGTTAATAACCACAACACTTTGCACATTACATTCTTACAGGTACATATAATGAATCTGAGTTGGTGACAAAAGATGTATTGTAAATATTGCAAGTTAGTAGCCCTCAATCTGTTTGCCCACAAGTTCTCATGTGTCTTGCTAATTGAAAGCCTGTAATGTGGTTGGGGAGGGGAGGGGAGGAAGAATCTGGAAGAGAACATGTTGCAAAGAGTTTTCTCTGCTTGGTCACCTGAGGGTCACTTATACTTGCAAAGGTGTGTCTGTTTTGAAGCCTATACACATAAAGTACCAGTTTGCATACATATGCAGTTTTCCTAGGGATGTTCATGGAACCGGCTGGCCTGGTTCGGTTTGAGTCCGGACCGGACTTGAACCCAACCAGGCCAGTTCAGTCTGGCACCCCCTCGAACCCCCCAGCTTGGTCCGGTCTGGTGGGGTTCGTGGACCATTTTAGTTTTTTAAAAAATAAAAAATCTTATTCCCCCTTGGGAGTTCCCGGAGGCGGCAGGGGGGTCAGCGGAAGTTCCCCCTCCCCCGCCGGCCTTCCTCATGCCCCTCTTGGCCGCTCTTTGGCCGGTTTTCGGCCTTGGCCCAGCGGCCATTATGTAGGCCGTTCACTTGGCCTCTGCGTGTCCTGGGCCTCACAGAGGCCAAGTACACAGGTGCGCGGCCTCCATAATGGCCACCGGGCCGCTGGTTGAAGGCTGAAAACTAGCCGAAGAGCAGCCAAACCGGTTGAGGGGGGCGTGAGGAAGGCCAGCAGGGGGAGGGGGAACCTCAGCAGACACTGCCACCTCCAGGATCTCCCCTGAGGGGGAATAAAGTTAAAAAAAATTGTTTAAACTAAAATGGTCCACGAACCCCCGAACATCTGGGGGTGCTTGGTCCGGGGTCGGATCAAATGGAGTGGTTCGGTTTGACCCCAAACTGTCAAACCAAACCTGTTTGACTTCAGACCTGTTGGCACACCCCTAATTTTTCCAACTGTATAGCACACATGCCTGCTTTATTTATTATTTATTTTTATGTATTTATTAAATGTATACCCTGCCCAAACGTACGTCTCTGGGCAGCTACTTAGTCATAGCTTTCAGCTGTATGTGTGTAGAGCAAGCACACACTTTGCTTTCATGGTGTGGAGCAGCTGTCTTTAGTGTGTGGCTGCTAATACAGAGCTTTCCAGTATGAAATGCGCAAATTCCTAGACTACAGTATTCTCTTGCTTTTAAGTTACGTTATATCACTACTATTATCACAGTTTCATTTTCATATAGCTTTGCTTTCTAATAGTTTTATTAGTTCTCTTTTGGAGATCACAATTTCCTCTTTTAGGATTAATGTTGGATAAATAACTACACAGCTTGTGTGTATTATTGTCAGAAAAGTGTGTAAAGTATAGTGTGACTAGCTCTGATTCTATAGCGTATTTACCTAAAGAGAGATTCCTCTTTCTGATATTCAGTGAGAGAATGTTTGAAAGTGATTAAATATAATTTTGTTTTCAGATATGTTTATGGAAGGATTATGCAAAATACATTTTGCTGAACACTAAAAATAAAAATGTTTAGACAAGGAATGATATTGATTTTTCATAATGGATATGCATCTAGAACAATTAAAAGCTTTAAATAAAGAAATACAGTGAAACATAAAGTATTTCTTTAAAATACACATTAATTTGTGATATATGGTTTTAATTTTTAGTTTAGCCCATTGGTCAAAGACTCCATGCGATACATGGCTTCTACAGGTGCAGATGGAACCATTTGCTTCTGGCAGTGGGATACCAATTCTGTTAAATTCAAGTATGTAACTGTCTTGCTATTTCTTTCATTTCTCATGATGCAAAGAATTTTTAATCTCAGATACATTTTTCATGTTACTACATAGAGAAAAAAGTAACCCTCAAAACCATTATGTAACAGTATATTTAGTTTTATAGTCTATAAGAATAAATAAAATTTTACTTTTGCAAAAATGCAGTAAAAGATGAATTTACAGCTTATTTGTAGTAGATGATAGATTAATCTAGAAGCAGAACTTTTTATTAATATCTTCTTGGAATTCATTGTTCTATGTAATTATTCATTGTCTTGTATATTCAAACCACTCTTATTGTCTCTAAAGTAACCGGCCACTGAAATTCACAGAAAAGCCTAGACCTGGAGTTCAGATGCTTTGCTCTTCATTTAGCGTTGGTAAGTACTGAAGCAAATGGCTTGCTTTTCAGTTATGGAACCCTTGAGAATTTTATTCTATTGCGGGGTGTGTGTGTGAGATTATTTCACATATTGTCATCTTAGTAGTTTTGTTGAATTTTTATGACATGTAAAGTTTAGCTTTTTGCCTTCATCTTAAGATTTTGAGTGTGTATTCTAGGCATGCTCTAGACACCCAGTTCTGGGGGCTTCTGCCTCAAATAATCTTTATATATTTTCTTTGTAAAAGTAATCTATTTGCTGAGTTCATATACCCAATTTCTTGATCTTGCAAGACCACAGTTACCAAATAGTGATTTGGTTTGGAGATTGAGAAGATGCTGTGGGCTTTTGTGCTCCCTTCTTGTGTGCAAATGATGCATCCTTGGTTCCCTTATAACTACAGGTTGCTGTTACATTTGATCAAGCATACACCTCCTCTCCAAACCATGATTAGCTCAACTTTGGATATAAGAGCAAACTATAATTACAAATGTATCATGGAAGCATGGTGTGCGTGCGCACATGTGCGCAGATAAAGGGAGTATGCAAGCCCTCAGTCGCTGAACTATGATTAGAAGGTTGCTCTTTTCCAGGAGTGCACAACTCAAATTCTCTGACAGGCCAGAACCAACCATGGTTCTGCCCACCAAGCTGAGGTTAATTTTTGGTGCACTAAATATCACAGTAGAAATACAAAAATAAGTATGTAAGCAATTAGTAATTACATGTGAGTCTTGCTTCCCCTTTCAAGGGTCGCACAATTTGAAACAAGGTTAGTGGCCAGAAAATAAGCGCTGTCCCTGCTCAGTCACTGGGGCACCAGGAATGCATGCCAGCCATACACAAATTGCAAGTCCTCTCCTTTCCCTAAACCATTGTTGCTTTTCAAGTTGCAATGCTAGGCATCCTTACTTTGGAGTAAGCTTCACTGTGTATACCATGGAACATATTTCTGAGTAAACATACATTGGATGGCACTTCAAGGCAGTTTCAGGAGAGGGTGGAAGAAAGCCCCCATCCCACTGGGGAAGAGGGAACTGATTGAAAGAGAGTGACCAGGTCCAGCTTCCTGGCCCCCTTGCTTATGAGCCTCCGTGTGGTGGTCAATCCTCCTGTTTTATTCTTCAGAGAAGCTGTGGAATTCAGCTGCCATCACCCTTATTCCCAACAGAAAGCAGTGCCTTTTAGTCCCTCCTGCACAGGGAAAAGGAGAGAGCATGCTGGTGCTGCTTGCATTTGGCTTTTCTTTATTGCTTCAAAGCCAGCCCAGCACATGCTTGCGCTCTCTCTCCCACCTACTGTCTTTCCCTGATCCTGCTGGATGGAAGATGGAGAATGAAAAAGGGAGGCATCCTGGTGAAAGTCTGCTTGTGCAATAGGGCTTTTGGGGGAGTGTAGGGGCAGAAAAAGCACTTCTGAAATCCTGGGAGTATCTAGAATGGTATGGAAGGAGAAAACCATGGAAATCAAGCAACGTCACACACCTGATTCCTGTCTCTCCCTCATGCTCCAGTCCCCACACCATCCTGGAGGCTTTCCATACACTCAGGAATTGCTTTTGGGGACATAGGGCTACAGTGGGGAGGGTGGGGGCACAAAAACAGTGTTGGATGAGCAGACTTCTGCTTATATTGCTCTAGATATGCGTGCCATCTGAATTATTCAGAGGGACAAAAAGAGCCCATAATTATTCAGTGTTACAATGCTAATTCCACATTCCAATCCTCTTATACTGGGCGACAAGTTATTTTAGGTGTGGTAAATTTAGGAATGTGCACGAACTGGTTCAGTGCCTCCTTAGGGAAGCATTGAACTGTTGTGGACAGCCATACTGGTTCAGCAGGGAGCAGTTCCTTTAAGAAGGTAAGCGGTCCTTACCTGCTCCACTGCCACTCTGCTGCTTTTCTAGGGACGACGCTTGCTCTACCAATGGCTGCGCTTTCCCCTGCAGTGCTGTTCCCTGCAGTTTCAGTAACGGACATAGCTGCAGCCATGCCTGGCCATTGGTAGAGCAAGTGCTGCACCCAGAAAAGTGGTGGAGTAGCAGTGGAGCAGGTAAGGACCTGCTTACCTGTTTTTAAAGGGAATTGCTCCCTGCCCCACCTGCAGTTGCCCGAGCCCATTCGGGCACATCCCTAAAATTGGTACTATACACTTAGTAATCCATTTATGTTGAGTCAAGTCAGTAGTGACCGGTCAGCAGAGATTATTATTGTGAATCTGAGAAAATATCGTAATTTGTCTAGACCAGTAGCACTTTTTTGGATGTTTTGAGGAGGTGAAGAATAGAAAAACTGTTTTTCTAAAACGATTTGAAGTAGTTATCTATGCAAGGGGTTTTATTTTATTTTTTAAAGTCTACCTTCGCTACTGCTGAGAGTCAATGTGGCCCCATTAATAAGAGAACTGGATTTGGGCCTGGAAGATCAGGATTAAAATTGTGCCATGGTTTTGCATGTCACTAGCTTTCAGCATCTATTTCTCCTTCTCACTTGATAGAGACAGGAAACTCCCTCCCATAGGTACTATGGGAAGGAGTAGATTTAATAGGGTAATGAGTTTTTCACATTCAAAGAGCTATATAGTTGGAGCAAAATAGCTTTTTTGTGTTAAACATTGATAACTTCTTGTTCCATATTTAGACAAATTAGAAGTGTCATTTTATTAATAGAATATCATCATTGATACTGATAACTTGCTATTTTCAGTACTAGATATATATTTTCTATCTCATAAATACTTTCAAACATTCTAAACTATATTATTTGAATTTTCAGGTGGGATGTTCTTAGCAACTGGCAGTACTGATCATGTTATCAGAATGTATTATTTTGGTTCTGAAACACCTGAAAAAGTTGCAGAGCTAGAAAGCCATATTGTAAGTAATGTAATGTTACATTTAGAAGCAAACTACTTTGAAGTGGTATTACATATTCATATTTATTTATTCGATTTTTATACCGCCCTTCCAAGCTGGCTCAGGGCGGTTTATATGGATTTGATGCATTTGAACATGGATAGATGCTTTATCTTTGCATTTTCTTTTAAATCCTACTAATTCAGATTTGTATACTGACCTCAAAACTGGTTACAATCGTTGACATTAGGGGAGGAATGCATATTTCTGCTAGCAGATTCTCGAGCCAAGATTGTCGTGCTCACAAAACCTTTATCCTAATATGTTAGCAATAGCACTAGCAATAGCACTTACATTTATATACCGCTCTATAGCTGGAAGCTCTCTAAGCGGTTTACAATGATTTAGCATATTGCCCCCCAACATTCTGGGTACTCATTTTACCGACCTCGGAAGGATGGAAGGCTGAGTCAACCTTGAGCCCCTGGTCAGGATCGAACTTGTAACCTTCTGGTTACAGGGCGGCAGTTTTTACCACTGCGCCACCAGGGGCTCCTCCTAAGTTAATATGTTAACTTAGAAGTAATCTGCTATCCGTGCAACTTGGGCAGAGGAGTATAGCCTTAATAATACATGCTGTGGGTGATGACTTGGATTATGGTTGGATACTTCCTGATTACCTACAGATACTGAATTTTGCATGAGCGCTCCTGCTACTTAAAATGAATGCACAACCTTTTACAGAATACGGGAATATGTGTGGGGACATGTTAGTTTTTATTTTTAGCAGAAATTTTGAACTATATTTTAGCTATTCTTGTTCTCAACCAATTAACATACAATAATCAGATCAATAATTCCAAAATGATATCATGCCCAAGAAAAGCAGAATCTAAGATTCAGTTTTACTATTCAAACATACCATATATGGTCATTATACAATAAAATGAATAATATTTGAAGCTGGAATCCTACATTTGTAAGCATACTGATAAAATAATTATTTATTCATTTATTCAATTTATATACCACCCTTCCAAAAATGGCTCAGGGTGGTTTACACCAAAATAAAATATATATGTGTGTGTGTGTGTATTGTCATTTCTCTCTGTATCTGTGAATGAGAGAACTTGCCTAAAAGTATAATTATGTGCAATGACTTTGCCTGGTCAGTGACGGGCCTCACCTGCGTGTGTGTGCACATAAACACATGCACACGCACACAAACTGAAATAGTTTTAAAAAGTGTGTCTTTGGACTTGTAGACTCCCTCTATTAAGTGTTTCTAGTATAGCTCTTCCTCCATAAAGTGATAAGTCTCTTCTCCAGAGCCATGGGAGTAGTTCTGTTGTTAAGGCAGACTAGATTTTTACGGTTATATTTATTCAAAGCATGAATAAAGCTATTCCCTTTTTTATTCTATTCCCTTTTTTAATCAACATTAAATATGGTATTACATTGCCTTAGGTGTACAAGCTATCAACATTTCAAAACAATTGGATAAAAAATGCCTGTAATACAGCAATTTACAAATTGGGGCTGTAGAAGTAAGAAATGACAATCACAAAACAGGAATGGATTGATTTTAATATCTTAATTGGTAGTGTTAACACATTTCTCTCTTTTGCAGGACAAAGTTGACAGCATTCAGTTTTCTAATAGCGATGATAGGTATGTTTATAGGGCTAAGTCTTTTGAAAAAGAAATCTGTATATTTGAGGATTAAGAACATCTGATAACTGCTATAATATTGGAAATAGTCTAGATAAATCTGAAACAATCTATTTTTAACTTCATGACTCTATTGTATTTTTACTCCACCTCTTCCTCTATATCTGTATATGCCTTGTGATCACCTGGATCTTACTTAAAATTGTTATTATTTACACCAGGTTGAAGGCACCTATCTTCTTTCACAGCAAGAACCTATTGTTGCTGTGTTGCTTGTCTGACAGGTAGCTTTATTCTCTTGCTAAAAATCCATTAAATTATTTTTGATTCCACCTTTGTCTTGAAAGTGAACTATTTGAGAAGGAAATTGAAGAATAAAATGTTAGAGTTGGAAAGAACCTTGGAGGTCTTCTAGTCTAACCTCTTGCTCAGTGGAGGAATCTGCCACAGCATCCGTGACAGATGACCGTCCAGCCTCTGTTTGAAAACATCTAGCAAAGGAGAGACCACCGCTGTGCAAGTCAGGCTGTTCTGCTGTTGAGCCATTCTTACAGCTTGGAAGTTCCTCCTAATGCCTAGCCTGAATCTGCTTCCTTGTAATTTCAACCCACTGGTTCTTGTTCTGTCTTTACTGAAGAATGGTTCTGTTGCTCTTATTTTCTGCGACATTCCTATTTGAAGATAGCTGTTGTATCTCCCTTAGACTCAGTGCCATTCATTCAAGATGTAATCAGCACATTCATTTTATTGGTGTGTTTTTTAAAAACACTAAAAGTATAATTCTGAGGAACCTATGCATTATTTGGCCATAATTATTTAGTGGCTGCTACTATTGTATGACGTTAGGCTTTGAGAGGAGAAAACCAATAGAGGCCAAACAGTTGAACTGATGCATTAATATGATCTATCATCACACAAGCACCTATTACATTAGCAGTAAAAATAGATTGGTTCAGTATTTGATAAGAAGGCTTTGTAATTTTTGTGTGCTAATAGTGGTAAAGCCTCACTACAAACATGAATGTGTTGATTGCAGGGAGAGATAGAGTAGAAGAGTAAGTTCTGGATCTTAGTGGTGATCTGGTATCCTTCACAAGGTGAGCTTTGCACCTGTGCAGTAGTCCCTGCAGAACGATTTCAAGCTCCTCAAAACATTCTGAAGCTCTGCCCTTTACGCACAGAGTATCAGCAGCAGCTGATCACTTTCTTTCTCAGTTCCTTCTCAACTGCCATTGGTGTACTTTCCTCATTATTTGCTCCTTGGTTGTACTTAGTACCTGAAAGACAAAAGTTAAATGGTTTGCTCTATTGGTTTTTCTGACTTCAGATTGGTTTCTTACTGTTCTTTGCCTCACAGATTGGACTATTTTGCTTCTTTTCATTCTAATGGATACTAAAAAAAAACCCCAGTGGTGTTCCTCCTGCTGGGAGACCCTTCCATTCTCTGACAAATACTACCTCTGTCTGCTTTGCTTTGGGGAGGATCATATTGTATGCACCTGCAAAATTTGCTGTTTTTCTAAAGCAGATGAAAAAAACAAGAAGCACCCAACCAGGCAGACAAAAAAGGGAGACAAAGTCTCATAGTGCTGTGAAGTCTTTATTGAAGCCCAATGTATTTCAGCCTAGAGGCATTCTTCAGGGGCAATAATTTGTGATATTGCAAAGAGACCTTGATCAAGTAGCCTTTGCCTTCTTACAAGCTTACATCCTCTGATCCTAGACCTTCTGACCCCGATGCTGAGATCTTCACTAACATCTACATTGAGGTTCTTGAAGCCAGGCTCAACTCTGAGATCTTCCCTGATGGATACTGCACATGGTGCTTTTACCCCAAATAGTATAGGACTCCGTTCTCTGGTGTACCCTACCAGAGAATCTTATGATGGGCATCCCATTTCGTTAGGGATGTGCATGAATTGCAGCATGATTCAAAACACATACCTGGCACCTTTTTAAAACGGAAGAGAGTAGGTGCATACTTGTTCCTCTGTTGCTCGCTGCCACTTCCTAAATCGGTGGCACTCCTCCCAGTTATCTTTGTGCGCCAGTGGCACTCTCCCCCAGCTGCCCTCATGCGGTGCCAGCACACTAGGGATGGGCCCGGACCGATCCAGACCTGGGTGGTCCGGATTGGGGGTGGGGGGTCGTTTTAAGAGTGGCAGGAGGGTTTACTTACCCTCCTGCCGCTTTCTGCCGTGGCGCCGTAATTAGTAGAGTAATTGGGGCGGCAGGATACCTCCCTGCTGCCCCTTCCCCGCTGCGGCTCTGCAAAGCTCCCAGTAATGCTTTGCGCTTGCACACACTGTGCGCGCGCTTCACGTCACTGACAAGCGCGCGCGCAAAGCATTACTGGGAGCTTTGCAGAGCCGCAGTGGGGAAGGGGCTGCAGGGAGGTATCCTGCCACCCCAATTACTCTACTAATTACGGCGCCACAGCGGAAAGCGGCGGGAGGGGTAAGTAAACCCTCCCGCCACTCTTAAAGCGACCCCCCGCCTCAGTGCCGGACCGCAGTGTGGCGGTTCCGTGCACACCCCTACAGCACACACAGTCTCCATGCATGCATGGTGGCCATTTGTGTGGTCAGTTGACTATGCAAGTGGTAATTGCACATGCCCGTGCCAATGTCGCACGAGGGCAGCTAGGGGATAGTACTGATGGCACGCAAAGGAGGAGTGCCACCAATTCAGGAAGTGGCGGTGAGCAGTGGAGGATTTATCCTCTAGCCCTTCACATAAAGGGTACCAACAACACCTTGTCAGACAGTCTCAGCAGAGAAACAGATCTGGCCTGTCAACACAAATTGGAAATCAACCATGGTGTTTTCTCCAATCTCTTCCCTCTCTGGGGGACTCTCCAAGTGGACTTCTTCAAGTGCACTACCCAACAAAAAAATACCCCCTTTTCTGCTTAAGAGCAGCAATGAGGAAATGATCCCTGGGAGACACTTTTCAAATCCCCTGGAACACTTGTGTTCTTTCCACCCTTCCCTGCCCTGTCTAGGGTTCTAAGCAAGTTTTTTCAACACACAAAGTTAATCATACACTGTGGTGACCGAGACAGCCTCTGGATTGTGATCCATTGTATCCATAAGAACTGGGTTTCTGCGCCTGTGCAGGGACCTCCCGGGCTGACTAACTAGCTCCTCTTCGCGCCCCGCCCGTCTGCACGTGCCTTGCAGCTTCCGTTAGAATCGACGGTTGGGGCGCCTCTCCTTCAGTTTTTCTCTTGACCGCCAAAGTGCTTACACCTCTTGGCTGTTGCTCCTCAATTGTTATCAAAAATTTGACTTCGGACTGTTTGACTATTCTCTACTGAGCGGATTAATTGGTTTGACTTCAGAACGAACAACGGACTTGATTTTGGAACTCTGATTCTAACTACGAAGTTTGTACAGGACGGTTTTGACTCGGAACGGCAAACGGACTTGATTACGGACTCTGCTTTGTTTGTTCCTAAGATTGTTTACTGAATTTGACTCGGAACGGCATTTGGACAATGGAAGCTAAGAAGACATTCAAACGGTGTGAAAAGTGTCGAGCAAAGTTTCCTTTGACTGATTATCACGACGCCTGTTTGATGTGCCTAGGAGAGAATCATAACACGGCGGCGTGTAAGATATGCTGCTCATTTTCAAAACAAACTAGACAAAATAGAGCTCTCAGGCTTCGAGCTGCGTTATACGAGGAGGCACTTCGACCGCCAACTCCTCGTCCGTCGGCGTCGATGAGTTCCGGATCGACATCGGGAGCTTCGATGTCGAAGGAGTGCGGTGCGTCAAGCTCCCCGGGATTGGGTTCCAGTGGGTCTGCTGATACGCAGTCTAAAACCGCTGTTGACACTCTGTTTAAGAAACCAAAGGAGGTTTCAAAAAAACGGAAGCATAAGGATAGAGATCGTCATGCTTCTGAGAGGGAAGGTCGCCATCGTGAGGAGTCTCGACATCGAACTCCCTCACCGACGGCAGCACAGATTTACGACGTGGACTCGGCTGAGTCCCCTACAGCCTCGACGTCGACACCTTCGGTATCGACGGTCAGGATGATTTCGGCTTCGACATCGACTTTAGTCTCGACATCGACACCAGCGTCGACATCGAGATTGGACCAAGGCAGTCTGGGACAGGCGTCGACATTGGAATCGACATCGACGCCGACGTCGATATCGGCGTCGAGGCATTTGCAAGTCTCGGCATCGGAGCCTCCCATAACTGCCCAGGCGGTGTATGCCATTCCTCAGTCGGCGTCCACGGTGCCGGAGCAGATATTGAATGTGAGCACTGCTCCTTCGTCGGTGTTGACGGCTTCGACATTGAGGAGGATTCCTCATCTTTTGTCACCGGCATTGACGCCGGCACAGTCCCCCTCGACGCCGAGGACTCCGAGTCTGGCTACACACGGGGACGGACTTAGAGAACTGCTGGAGTCGAGTTCGAGTACCCCCTCGGGTGCGACGTTTCGCGGCTTCCTGTCGACAGGCTTAGACGAGGGTCCTGGAGGTGGAGAGCTGGCTGATCTGCCTCATGTTGCCTCACTGACACCAGCAGTGGTCCAGGATCCAAGAACCGATGTGGGATGCTCTACGATGCTGCAGCCAACTCATTCCTGCGGTTTCCGCCATGGTGTGCCGGATGATTATGCAGAGTTCTTGCGTTGGAAAGCGGCACAGGTAGAAATGCAACCAGTGCAAGGGCTGCGGAATTTTGTGCAGGCTGGACAACTTGCTCAGCCGCTGCTGCAGTCAGAGCATGCAGACCATCAGGGGCCGTCTGTGAACTTGCCTATACAAACACCATTGGTGCAAGTTCAAACTTACCTTCCAGAGAATTCACAGTTACCTGTGGTCCAGACGAGGATGCCAGAAAAACCTGCTGGGAAAAGAAAGAGGAAAGCAACACCTCCTCCTTCTGAACCATCATCTTCACCCTCTGATGACAGTGAGGACGATGAGTCGGGACCGGCCTCTGACAGAGATGATATCAGTCGTAGGTCGGACCCCCCTTCGGATGTGCCACCAAAACTATCCACCTCGCCAACTGAGGAATTGAAAGCTTACCATATCCTCATAAGGGACATCGCTGAAGCCCTGGGCATGGACGTAAGCTCTCCGGATGCGGACGTTGCTGACCCGGTCTATAATATGATGAAGCGGTCTAAGACTTCGCATCCTGTTGCCCTCACCATGATTCCTGGGATAGACAAGGCTGCGAAGGTGGCATGGGACTCAGTGGGGGTCGGGGCTCCAACTTCCAAGCGCATTGAGAATTTGTATAGGGTGACTGAAGGAGAGAACTCTTACCTGTTACATCATCCTATACCGAACTCCTTGGTTGTCAGTTGCGCTTCATCCACCAAGAGTGGACACCGTCATTCCACGCCTGCTGACAAAGAGGGGAGGAAAATGGACGTTATGGGTCGAAAGATCTATAGCACCTCCAGTTTAGCAATTCGTATTGCTAATTATGCGGCGTGTATGGCACGCTATAACCATTTACTTTGGGATGCGCTCTTACAGGATTCATCCTCTTTATCTCCGGAGGACTTCCAATGGAGATTTAATGATGTGTACGAAAGAACAACGGCAATAACGCGCCAACAACTGAGCGCATTCAAACACTTGTCGGAGACGGAATCGAGAGCAATGGTGACGGCAGTGAGCTTGCGCAGGCATGCGTGGCTTCGCTCAGCAACCCTGCAGACAGACATGAAGGAGAAAGTCGAGTCCTTGCCATTTGACGGCAAAGGCTTATTCCATGAGGACACGGACACGTCAATGGAGACGTTGAAAAAATCTAAATTCACTGCCCGCACCTTTATGGTGCCTTCGAGCGGTTCCTGCAAGGAGCCGCACTTATTATCAGAGAAAGAGTGATCGGTATCGGGACCGCAAAGAATACCGAAAGCAATTCAGACCTTACCAATGCGGTAAGGGCTTTAACCAAAAACAAAAAGGAAAAACAGCTCATCAAGGCGACAAGGACGCTTCCAGCAAGAGCTTTTGACAGGACTGTTCGTCCACTGCATCAGTTTTGCAGCAGCCAATTTAAGTCCAACGCTACAATCCAGGACCCACTACATCGGCCCTGTAGTTGCCAGGATCAACATCAAACTGGCAAGCCGTGCGCCAGCATGGCACAACATAACATCCGACCGGTGGGTACTGAGAATAGTGCAGACTGGATATGCGTGGGAGTTCGAGACAAGGCCTCCCTTCTCTGGACTGGTCTATACGCCGGCCACAGAGGTGTTGCAGGAGGAGGTCAAGGTGCTGCTGGAGAAACAGGCGATCACGCGGGTGCAATGGGTGAACAGACTGACCGGCTACTATTCCCGGTATTTTCAGATACCAAAGAGAGACGGTGGAATAAGAGCCATAATGGACCTGAGGGGGCTCAACCTCTTCATTCGGACCAGGAAATTCAGAATGGTGATGCTGCAGGGAATTCTGCCTCTGCTGGTGAACGAACAGTGGGCAGTTACTCTGGATCTCAAGGACGCTTATTTTCATATCGGGATACAGGAGAGTCACCGCAAGTTCCTCTGGTTTACAGTAGGGGCACAGATCTATCAATATGTGGTGCTTCCATTTGGACTTTCTACTGCGCCCAGAGTGTTCACAAAGGTGATGGCGGTGGTTGTAGCCCACCTACGAACTCAGGGCTTGAGGCTGTATCCGTATTTAGACGATTGGCTCGTGGTGAGCCACGACAGGAGTTTACTTACCCGCCAAGTGCAGATGCTGCTAGCCTTATTGGAGTGCCTCGGCATCAATGTGAATTGGAAGAAGTCGAGACTCGAACCCATGACTCGAGTGAACTTCATCGGAGCGGTGCTGGACTTGGAATTGGCCAGGGCGTTCTTACCTGCGGAAAGAATTACCCAAATGCACGAACTCATACGTCACTTTCAGAGAACTCCACGGCAGCCAGCGGTTCAAATCCAGCGGATGTTGGGTTTGATGGCATCATGCACCGCAACGGTGTCACACACGCGCCTCCGCATGCGGACATTGCAGCATTGGTTTCTCCACAACTTCCGACCCAATGTGGATGGCCAGAATATGCACTTGACATTACCACAACATGTCCTCGCCAGCCTGGGGTGGTGGCTAGACATGGGCAATTTGGGCAAAGGAGTCGAGTTTGTGTCCAAGGAGCCCACCTCCCGGATAACGACAGATGCCTCGATGGCGGGCTGGGGTGCGCATTGCGCCAGCGTATGCGTGCAGGGGACATGGACCCAGTTGCAGAGACTTCAGCATATAAATTACTTGGAGCTATTGGCTGTGTTCCAGGGCCTAAGGGCATTCGAACCTATGATAAGGGGACGAGCAGTACAGCTGGAGTTAGACAACACGACGGCGATTGCCTACCTCAACCATCAAGGGGGGACAGTGTCACTGTCTCTTTGCCTACTTGCGAGAAAAATATGGGACTGGTGCATTCAACATTCAATTCACCCGGTGGCAATACACATAAAGGGTGTAGACAACTGCTTGGCCGACAGGCTCAGCAGGGACATCAGTTTCAACCAAAGACACGAGTGGGAAATCAACCCGATGTATCTCGACAGGGTGTTCGAGATCTGGGGGGTCCCATCGATAGACTTATTTGCCACGGTTGCCAACAAAAAGTGTGTCAATTATTGTTCGCGTGCGGGCATAGGCCAAGGATCCCTGGGGGATGCTTTTCAACGGGCCTGGAAGACGGGACTGTTATATCTTTTTCCCCCGCTGCCGTTAATGGGCCGTGTGGTTGCGCAGATATTGCGGGACCAAACGAAATGCATACTTCTGGCCCCATGGTGGCCGCGCCAGCCGTGGTTTGCCACACTTCTGGGAATGTCTCATTCAGTGTTCCACAAGTTCCCCAAGGCTCCAAACCTGTTGCAAAGAGAACACGGAAAGGTGTTACACCCTGATGTGCACTCTCTCAAGCTGACCGCTTGGAGAATCAACTATTAAACAACATCTTACTAAACAGTAGGCGTGCGTCGACAAGACGCAGTTATGCCTGCAAGTGGAACCGCTTCAAGAGTTATATGAGGGGGAAGAGTGTCACGCCATTGCGTGCGACCCCTCGGGATGTGCTACGTTACCTGACATCGCTCAAACTGAGTGGATTGGCGAATGTCTCCATTAAGCTGCATTTGGCTGCAATCTCGTCAAAGCACAGGGGATGGGATGGGTCCACAGTTTTCTCCCACCCGGAATGTAAACGTTTCCTGAAGGGTGTTAATAACCTTTACCCGCCTGTGCGCAGCCCAATGGAGCAATGGAGTCTGTCTTTAGTACTCTCTGCCCTAATGGAGGCACCTTTTGAGCCACTGGCGACTGTTCCACTGAAGTTTCTGACCTTGAAGGTGGCATTCTTGGTAGCCATTACATCGGCTAAGAGAGTGAGCGAGATGACGGCCCTGCGGATGGATAGACCCTACACTCAATTCTATCCACACAAGGTTGTGATGCGTCTCGATCCGAGATTCCTGCCGAAGGTGGTAACAGATTTCCACTTAAATCAAGACATAGTGCTACCAACTTTTTTCAGTAGTCCGGAGACGGACTTAGAGAAGGCCCTCCACACGTTGGACGTGCATAGATCACTCCTATACTATTTGGAGAGAACTCATGACTTTAGGAAGAGTAAAAAGCTTTTTCTCTCCTTCCGGGGGCGTAGCAAGGGCCGTCCAATCTCTCGCCAGAGACTTGCTCACTGGCTAGTGGAACTGATTTTCCTCGCCTATAAAAGCCAGAAGATAACACCGCCAAAGACGGTTCGGGCTCACTCTACTAGGGCCTACGCAACGTCTGTGGCACATCTGTCAGGCATTAAAATGGCAGATGTCTGCCTGGCGGCGACATGGTCATCGCATCTACCATTCGTAAAGCATTATGCTTTGGATCTGCGGATGGCTAGGGAGGCGAATTTTGGAAGATCAGTGTTGAAACGTGTGTTGGCATAGCTGGGGGTCATCTGCACCCGCCTCCTTATGGGGTAGCTTGCTAAACACCCAGTTCTTATGGATACAATGGATCACAATCCAGATAAACAGGTTGCTTACCTGTAACTTATGATCTGGATGTGATCCGTTGTATTCATAAGTCCCTCCCAGCCGGCCCCGCTGCAGAATGCCTGGACTAGTGGATGCTGGTGGATGCTGGTGTACGGATCGTCACTTATATGGCGGTCTGCGAGAAATCTGAAGGAGAGGCGCCCCAACCGTCGATTCTAACGGAAGCTGCAAGGCACGTGCAGACGGGCGGGGCGCGAAGAGGAGCTAGCTAGTCAGCCCGGGAGGTCCCTGCGCAGGCGCAGAAACCCAGTTCTTATGAATACAACGGATCACATCCAGATCATAAGTTACAGGTAAGCAACCTGTTTTTCCCACTCTGCTCGCGAGGATTCCATTGTTGTCTCCATCAACATCCCAACCTTCTACCCTATAATAAGGTCAGAATCCTTCATATCAAGGATATGAAGCCTTCAGAATCCAAACCTCGAACCCTGGAAGCTGAACTTCTAGACATTCTACTTTATGATAGAATGGCTTCTACTAGGCCTGACTATAGCTGTAAATGGTAGAAATTTGCAAATAATGCTAAGTCAAAGGAATTTGAACCAATGAATGTCTCTGTATGTCAAATCCTTCTGTATCTTATCTCCTTTCTGATTCGTCTGTTACGGTCCATATTATTATTATTTAACATATTTCTATACCACCCAAAACTTGCATCTCTGGGCAGTTTACAACAAAACAAAAACATTAAAACACTAGTTAAAAACAAAAACTTTAAAATATGACAATTTAAAATATTTAAAACAATATTCTAAAACAACATTAAAAACAATCAAAACAGTATCAGTTAAAAGCCTGAGTGAACAGGTGTGTCTTTAAAGACTTTTTAAAAATTGTCAGAGATGGGGAGGCTCTTATTTCACTAAGGAGCGCATTCCAAAGCCTCGGGGCAGCAATGGAGAAGGCCCGTCCCTTAGTAGCCACCAGACGAGCTGGAGGCAAATGCAGACGTGAAGTATCGGGGTACCCCTGATCCCGATAGGGGAGGTTGGTTCCTGGGCGGATGGAGCCCAATAATCAGCCCAGATGAGAAGACTTAAGATCAAAGTTTTATTTGCTCTTAAGTAGCAAAGGTGCTGCTTGGCTCGTGCTCAAGGCAGGACATAGGCACAACAACAGGACAACACTTTTATACATTCTTGAGTTATTGAGTAAGAAAACACTTACCCACACACAAAAAAGCAGTTACTGTATATGTCATAACTCGTTGTTAGCCGAAGTTCCTGTTTCTTGAGAATAGGTCATAAAATATGCGTGCAAGCAGTTGGCTGGTTTGGGCCAGTCTTATCTTATTCCCTCAGCACTTGCGGTTTCCTTGCTAAATATGATTTTTGCTAACGGGGAAAACAACTACCAAAGGGTAAAAGGTTTTGCAGCATACTTTAAGTTTTGCAGCAGACTCAAACAATGTCAAGCATTTGATTTCATCTTATATAGCCTATATACCAGTCGGACCTCACCTGATGATCTCAGTGGGCGGTGGGGTTCATAACGAAGAAGACATTCTCTTAAATACCCAGGGCCCAAGTTGTTTAGGGCTTTATAGGTTATAACTAACACTTTGTATTTTGCCCGGAAACATATTGGCAGCCAGTGTAACTCCTTCAATACAGGAGTAATATGGTCTCTCCTAAAGATAATATGGTCTCAGAGTAATATGGTCTCTCCTAGAGTAATATGGTCTCACCCAGAGACCAGCCTGGCTGCCGCATTCTGAACCAACTGTAGTTTCCGGACGACATACAATGGCAGCCCCACATAGAGTGCATTACAGCAATCCAGTCTGAAGATTACCAGCAGATGTACCACTGTTTTGAGGTCATCTATCTCAAGAAACGGATGCAGTTGGAGGCATATCAGCCGAAGTTGATAGAATGCACCTCTGGCCACTACCTCAACCTGGGACAACAGGGAGAGACTTGGATCCAGAAGTGCCGTCCCAGACTGTGTACCTGTTCCTTCTGGGGAAGTGTGACCCTATCCAGAACAGGCAGATCAAAATCGTCTCCCGAGTTTTGACCCCGCAAAATGAGTACCTCCGTCTTATCTGGATTGAGTCTCAGTTTATCTCTCATCCAGCCCATTACCGCCTCCAGACAGGCATTTAGGGAGCTTATGCCCTCTCCTGATGAGGCTGACATAGAGAAATAGATTTGGGTGTCATCAGCATACTGATAACACCCTGCATCAAATCTCCTGATGATCTCTCCCAGCAGTTTCATGTAGATGTTAAACAACATCGGAGACAATATGGAGCCCTGAGGGACACCATACAAAAGTTCAGGTTTTGAAGAACAGCAGTCTCCAAGGGACACCATCTGGAACCTGCCAGAGAGGTAGGGACGGAACCACCGCAGAGCAGTGCCTCCCACCCCCAACCCCCTCAGACGCTCCAGAAGGATACTATGTCGATAGTATCGAAAGCTGCCAAGAGTCCAAAAGGACCAACAGAGTCATACTTCCTGTGTCAATTGCCAGTTGGAGATCATCCATCAAGCCGACCAAGGCAGTCTCTACCCGATAGCCAGCCCAGAAGCCAGTTTGAAATGGGTCTAGATAATCAGTTTCCTCCAAGACTGTCTGGAGCTGGGAGGCCACCACCCTCTCAATTACCTTGCCCAGCCACAGAAGGTTGGAGACAGGCCTGTAGTTACTCAGCTCTGAGGGATCCAAGGTAGGCTTCTTCAGAAGATGTCTAATAACTGCCTCCTTAAGACTAGGAGACATCCTACCTTCCCTCAGAGATACATTTATAATCTCTACCAGGCCTTCTACAACAACCACCCTGCCAGATAGTATAAGCCATATCGGGCAAGGGTCAAGAGGACAGGTGGTGGGCCGCACCATTCAAATCAGCTTGTCTACATCCTTAGGAGTCACAAACTGGAACTGATCCAACCTAATCACATAAGAGGAGTTGCTGGTACCTCCACATCAGACACTGAAGTAATTATGGAGACAGAATCTAAGTTGGCCTGAATACGAGATATTTTTCCTCACAAAGAATTCATTAAACACATCACAATGGGTAATCGATGGTTCAAGATTCAATTGATTCAAGGGAGGAGGGGCACATACTAGCCCTCACAATCCTGAACAACTCTGCTGGACGTGAACTTGCAGATGCTATACGGGCAGAAAAGAATCGCTTCTTTGCTGCACCCATTGCCTGAGCATAGATCTTCAAATGAACTCTGTGTTGCAATCTGTCAGAATCAAGCCGAGTCTTTCTCCACCTGCACTCCAGTCGTCTACCTTGCCGCTTCAGCCCCCTTAGTTCTTCCGTATACCAAGGGGCTAATTTTGAAGCAGGTCGAAGAGGACGCTCAGGAGCGATCATGTCTACTGCCTTGGTGAGTTTGCTGTTCCAATTCTCCACAAGGGCATCAACAGGATCGCTGGCAGAACCAACACTAAATTCCTCCAAGGCTTCTTGAAATCCTATTGGATCCAGTAACCTTCTCGAGCGGACCATCCTAATAGGTCCCTCACCCCTGCGAAGGTGGGGTGTGACTGTGAGTCCAACCTTAACCAGATAGTGGTCCGTCCATGACAATGGGGAAATCACAGGAGTCCACACCCACAGAACACCACCCTCATCAGAGTGAAAGACCAGATCAAGCGTGTGACCTACAATGTGCATCGGTCCCGAGAACACTTGAGAAAGACCCATAGTCATCATGGCCAATATGAACTCCTGAGCCACCCTGGACAAATTGGTCCCGAAATGAACATTGAAGTCCCCTAGCACCACAAGCCTAGGGGACCAACACCAAACCTGAGACCAAGTCTGTCAGCTCAGTTAGGGACTCTATTGAGCAGCAGGGCAATCGGTAAACCAACAGAAGCCCCAGTCTATCCCTGGTTCCCAAACTTAAGTACACATATTCACTATGGTCTGACACTCTAACAGGGATCCTGGCAAGGGGGATATTATTCTTGTAGACCACAGTGACTCCACATCCCCGCCCACGGTCCCTCACCTGTTTCTCAACAGAGTTGAGGCAGCTTTGCCTCAATACATACTGCCTCATATGGCAGCTTTGTGCACAATTCATACAGGTTGGGACTCAAAAACTCTGTTCTCCTACCCTGATTTGTAAAATATTTCTTAAGGGAGCGAATAATCTCTTCCCACCAATCAGGAAGTTAGTTGAATTGGGAAGCCAGTCTCTCGCTGGTGCTCAACTCTTAAAGAAGCCCCATTTGAACTGCTGTCCTCTACATCTGTTAAACTGCTCTCCCTGAAGACAGCCTTTTTGATCACTAGTACTACTGCTAGGAAAGTTGGTGAACTTACAACCTTAATAATTGATGTCCCCCTCACTATCTTATTTCCCAATAAAGTGGTTATGAGAACGGGCCCTACTTTCTTACCTAAAGTAGTCTCTGACTTTCACATTAACCAAGACGTTATCCTTCCAATCTTCCTTATGAACCCTGTTTCGCCCCTAGACTGCACTCTCCATTTTTTGGATGCTCGCAGAGTTCTACATGGACAGAACTAAGGACCTTAGAAAGTCTCGTAAACTCTTTGTTATCTTTAAAGGTGAAAACAAGGGCCAACCTATATCTAGACAACGACTTTTCAACTTCTCTTGTTTTGAGAAACAAGGGATTAAACCTCCTACTATGATTAAGGCTATTTCTACCAGAGCTATGGCCACCTTGGCAGCTCACCTGTCCAGTATTAATTTATCTGACATTCAAAAATCTGCTGTTTGGTCTGCTGACTTACCCTTTGTAAAACACTATGCCTTAGACATCTGTTCTGTGGCTGAGGCTAGATTTGGGCGGGCTGTCCTAAAGAAAGTTCTCTAACTTGATATCCTCCAACCCATCTCCTCATAAAGGGAGCTCACTAATCACCCACATTGTGAAGGATACTGGACCACCACTAAGATAAACAAGTTGTTTACCTGTAACATTTGATCTTTTGGTGATCCAGTATCATTCACAACACCCGCCCAGTCTCCCCGCTTGACAGATGTACCTGCTTACCGCACTTAACCTGTTTCCTGTTTGATGAACTCCAATCAATATAGTGACCATTCAGGAACTGATCAAGACAGGTCTTTACCACCAAATATACCACGTGTTGTCTATGTGCGAAGGGCGGAGCTTCAGAGCACTTTGAGGAGCTTGAAATCTTTCTGCAGGGACTATTGCACAAGTGCAAAGCCAACATATATTCATTCATTCATTCATTCATTCATTCACATTGTGAATGATATCAGATCAACAAAAGTTACAGGTAAGCAACATGTTTTTCATACATTACAGATGACAGTGGCTGTAACCACTGCTGCTTGCCGTTATCCTCCACCTTCCTCTACAAGAATATGTGAACCAGGTCCTTCTCCAGGATGATCTCTGCATATGCAGAGGTGTTACTCATGAGATTTCTCATATTTAATTGGGAAAGAAATGGTACATATGAGGCCTCTTGTGCAATTAGGTGATGTGCAAGAGTTGTGTGGTAGGCAGTAATCTTTACTATTCAAGAGGTTCCACTGCCATCTTAAAACTGGATTGAGACAGCCATGATGGTTAAGGGAGGCATGGTATGAATCAAGAAGGCTATCTCACCACCTGCTGATTTAAAGGATGGGTTGAACAGTTGAGGGTATTAGAACTTAACAGCCAAAACACTGGCTGCAGGCATCGTCTGAAGTATCATGGAGTGTTTTTAACTTGTGCTAACATTTCTGAATTTCATATCACAAAAGTAATTCTTCTTTATGCTTCGGGAAGTATGTATGAATTTGATTAGTGGCTGTTGTTTGAAGCATTTTGTGTGTTATATTTCTTGTTATATATGTGCATAACTGAGAACTCATGAAAGATAGAAACCTGAACACTATGCTTACATTTTGTATGTTACATAATATTTTATAAAATTATGCCAAGGTTCATAAGTGGCAGCAGAGATGGAACAGCTCGAATCTGGCGATTCCAGCAAACTGAATGGAAGAGTATTTTGTTGGACATGGCTGCCAAATTACCTGGGTAGGTACAGTGTATATCACTTGTTGATGATGCTGTCAATGTGACAATGAAATTTCCCATATGTCTGTATTTTGGAGGAACCTTCTGAGTGCTGTTTTGAAATTAAAGCGCCCCCACGTGTGCAATGCATAATACTGTGCATAATAGTGTGAAAGTGCTAAACTTGTTTGTACTTGAAAATATAGACTTGTATCTGGATTCTCTGATAGGGATTCTCATCACACGAGGGGTGTAATTTAATGGATCTTTCCTCTCCAAATATTGTGCCTCCTGAATATTTCCTCCTGAGGTTAGGGAGACCCTCAGGAGCAGATATGTGTCACAGGAAAGGAACTGGAGAGGAAAGAAGATAGAAAAAACCAACTTCTCCCCATTCAGTTGAAAGTTCTTCTGCTTGTGAGACAGGTTTTGGATACAATTTGTGACCCTTATTGTATAATTGATTGTAGCAAAAGCCATACCTGTGTGTTTTTGTTACATATTCATCTTTTCTATAAATAGATTCCTACTATAGTCTTATACTCATTTGGATAATTTTCTTACATTTCTGATGGTTCTAGGTCTAATTTTTATTTGATGTAACAAATTACTTTAAGAGCTATCCTAAATGCTACTTTTTGCCAAGGCTTTAAATGTATACTTAAATAAAGCTTTCAAAACTTTAAAGTATTAAAATGGTTCACTTTCTTTGGAATAGCTGTTTGTGCTCAGAAGAGGACAAATTTATGAAGCCCAAAGTGACCATGATCGCTTGGAGTAAAAATGACAGCTTGGTGGTTACTGCTGTGAACAATCATCTGCTGAAAGTATGGAATTCTTATACCGGACAGCTCCTTCATGATCTTGCAGTATGTATTGCATTGTATTTCTAAAACACTTTCTTTATTCAACGATCTAGAATGCTGAAGAAAGTGATGCTTAATATAAAATTTGATCAATACTGTATGTTCAGGATTGCATCTTTGATTTCTCCACTCGGTCAGTAAAATTAGAATTCCAACTATCTTCAAAATACATACAATATACTTATCTATTCTTCTGTTCAAAAGGGACATGCAGATGAAGTATTCGTTTTGGAACCTCATCCATTTGATTCCAGGATTATGTTGTCTGCAGGCCATGATGGTAATATCTTTATCTGGGATATAACAAAAGGCATTCAAATGAAACATTATTTTAACATGGTAAGCTTTTACTTTTTTCCTTTCTAGCAATTTGTGGTGTTTGCTTTTTCTGTTTGATAGCATATTTACCCACTGGTTTGATCATATAAAATGCACTTTACTGCTATAAAACAGTAGATGAATCAGATTTTACAAGAGTTATAAAAGTCAGATTTACAATCAGATTTTCTGCAATATTCTTCTTAAACAATTGCCTTTTAATGTTTGCTGTAAAAATCTTGAATGTTTCAGTAGCTCTCCCATTGATGTCACATTTTCTAGTAGTTTTTCTATGTACAAATCAAGTGAGTAGCGGCCGGTGACCACTGCTCCAAAGGGGACAACGAGAGCGGGAAAATACCACTTTATACAGTGGCCAATTTGCCCGCCGCTCATACACGAAATACTCTATGGTGCGGAGGCACCTGACCTGGTGTCCTGCAAGCAGACTGCCCTGCCTCCGCTGCTCAGTTGGCCTCCATGCATATGCAGAAACCATTTGAGAGGTTAGTATGGCACAAACCTGCCATACGAACCCTTCAAATGGTCTCCGTGCATGCATGGAGACCAACTGAAAAATGGGTGAAGGGCAGCCTGCCTGCGAGATGCTGGGTCGAGTGCCTCTGCCCTGTAGAGCAATTTGTACGAGTGGTGGGTAAGTTTGCCACTGTTTAAAGCAGTATTTTCCTGCACTTACTGGCTGCTCCTGCATCAAATTATAGAATTAAGACCCAAATAGAATGAATGGCTAATGCTGTTGTCTGCATTATGATGCAATTGCTACTGTTAACAAAGAACATACGTGCTCTAACAGGAACTACTTGTCAGCTGATTTCTTGACAGAATACTTTAAATTCTCTTTGTTTCAAATCAGATTGAAGGACAAGGGCATGGTGCTGTCTTTGACTGCAAGTTTTCATCAGACGGGCAACACTTTGCCTGTACAGATTCTCATGGACATCTCTTGATATTTGGCTTTGGTTGTAACAAACCTTATGAAAAGGTATTCCTAACTTTTCAGATTAATAGTATCTCTTTCAGTCAGCATTACCAATAAAATTAGAAATATTATTAAATATATACTACTGTATTTAATATTAAGCTTTTGCTTCCCTTGTGCTTGTATCTTCTGCATCATGTGTATAGCTTAGGCATGCAAACTTTGATCAACTAAAGCTTTCCTTTTCTTTCTAGATTCCCGATCAGATGTTCTTCCACACTGATTATCGACCACTGATTCGAGATTCTAACAATTATGTCCTAGATGAGCAGACTCAACAGGCCCCTCATCTCATGCCCCCACCATTCTTAGTAGATGTAGATGGAAACCCTCATCCAACAAAATACCAGCGGCTGGTGCCAGGGCGAGAGAATTGTGCAGATGAACATCTCATTCCTCAGTTGGGATACATAGCAACAAGTATGAATGACAGTTATTTATTGCTATTATGCCTTTCAACAAAAATATATTTGTCGTGATTCACTGTATAATCACTCTAGTGGGTAATGCGCCTGCACAGTAGACTTGCAAATGGAATACTCAAGCTCCTCATGACACTCCAGCTCAGCCTATCATGCTCAGCGTGACCATTAAGTTTGATGGTTACAGCACCTTTCCAACTGCTGTTGCTTTGTCCTCTTCGGGTCTCCTCAGTTAAGCTTGGTTCTTTGTTTTTTCCCTAGTAAATAGATTACTAGAATAGATTACTGATTTTTTTTGTTTTCCAGCCTTGACCAACTTGCCTGTCTTCTGACGTCCCTTTTCTAAATGGACATTGAGAAACCTTTTTAAAAGTGTGCTGCATGTAGTGCAAAATTTCCTACCACTGATGACCATGATCTATGCTTTATTTGCTTAGGGGAGGACCATAAAACAAGTGTTCGTAAAAATTTGTGTTCCGTTCTCCTGTCAGACAAAAAAGAGTAGGGAGCTATGTCTATGAGCTACATCATATGTTCAGACTCATCATCCTGAAGAGATTGACCATGGGTTCAAATTTGCCCTGGGTTAGCTGCAGCAGCTGACAATTAGCCTGTTTAGAGCAGGCCTGCTCAACTTCAGCCCTCTTGCAGATGTTGGCCTACAACCACCATAATCCCTGGCTATTGGCCACTATGGCAGGGGATTATGGGAGTTGTAGTCTAAAAACAGCTGCACGGCCTAAGTTCAGCAGGCCTGCTCTAAACAGGCTAATTGTCAGCTGCTGCAGCTAACCCATGGCAAATTTAGGCATGTTATTAAGGCCCATGCTGAAAAATTTGGCCCATTCAGTACCGTCAACTCAGTGTCAGTGACGGAGAGTCTTCCCTCGATAATGAGGTCAAGTGGGAAAGCCCACAAAGACTACTGCAGTAATACTACTGTATCCGCTTCCTGTGACAAGCTAGATAGTCACCCACTAGTGTGATTACACAGCGGATCATGATGAACAGGTTGATTACCTGTAACTGATTATCTTTGAATGGTTCACATGACCTTCCCATCTGTCCCCACTGTAGTAATGTACCTCGCCAGTTTCTGTTATCTTATTAGTAATTGAAGGACTGTTCAACTGGGCAGTTGTCCAGGAACCAAGTGTTAGATGTTCTAACTACCATACTTAACAGTCATGCTGAGCATGATTGGTGGGGCTGGAGCACCATGAGGATCTTGAGTATTCTAACCATGAGGCTACTGTACAGGTGCACTACCCACTAGTGTGATTGTACGTGGATCATGCAAAGATCACCAGTTACAGGTAAGCAACCTATTTTTCTCAAAGCTCTTTAAACAGCAATGAGAAAATTGTTCTGAAAAAGAAATCACAAATACTCCAGCACAACAGCTCTGGAGCAATGCTGTACTGGGCTGAAGAGAGACAGTTGCTTTCCCTGGGCTAAAATATAAAAGAACCACTACTTTAAAAGGTGGCTCTTTGCTCGGTTAGCCTGGGATAAGGTCTAGTTTTAGTTCTAGGTCTAATTTTGGTATCGTCAAAACACAACAAAATGTGAAAAGTCATGTAAATCCATACTATAGTTTAAAGTTACTGGGTTGTCCTAGATTTATATGGTTGGTGTGTAATAATATCTATTATGGCTTGTTCAACACAAGCTCGTATTGGACTTTTCTGTGCAAATTGCTGGTTGACTATATTGTTCCCTAATGCTGGGTGGTAGTAGAAAGAGTTTAACTTGGATCAAGTCTCAAAGTGAATATAGGGTGGATTTATACCCAATGTGACACCTGCGGTTCACATGAGCTCCCGTGGTGCCAGGAGCACACACTCTGTGTCCCATCCTCTCATGGATGCCTACTGTGTTCATAGGTTACAATATGCGGAGACTGGTTGTGATGTACAAACCCACCAATCTCCATATATTCTAACCTATTTGCTGCAGGGAACCTGAGATATGGAGTGAGTGACAGACCTCGAGCTCCCTGCAGCAGGTAGGTCAGAGTATATTGAGATGGGTCAGTATGTGCATCATAATCAGTGTTGGCATATTATAACCTACAAATGCAGTAGGTGTGCACACAGGATTGAATTGGGGGTTGCACATATCGTAGGTGCTGCATTGCCTCTGGCTAATAAACCCACCTATATAATCAGTCTGCCTAGCAGATACCTAACGTTGGGATTTAAAGTGGCACACCCACCCAAAACTGTCCTAATTTTTCATGGTTTTTGCAAATTAATGGGATGAGCACTTGTTTCCCTCCTATAAGGAGAAGTAATAGCCTGACTTATAGGATATGAGAACAAGCAAACAAGATTGCAAAGCATTTTGTGCTGTGTAAATTAACAATATTCTGTTCAATATTCTGTTGGTATGTTTTGATGAGAACAGGTTCAGCATTTTAACAATTGTCATTAATTCTGGGATTAAATATATAATAGATCTGCATTTTAAATTTTGCAAGGTGATGGAGAGGTTGTGGAGCAAGTAATAGGTCAGCAAACGGCTGAGCAGGATGAACAAGGTCTAGAGCCCAACATACTTGATGGTATGATTAGACAATTACAGCAACAGCAAGACCAAAGAACTGGCACTGATCAAGACGTTCTTCCACATGGACCACAAAACGGAGAAGAAATGCCTAGAAGCGGTCAGTGCTCAGTAAATGAAAAATATTAACTTCTGCTTTTTTTACGTCTCTCTTCTTAGTATGGAAACAGTTTGCATACTGATAGACTTTACTAAGAGCTTGGTGCCTCGTTGCTGAGAAGGCTAAGTGCCAATTCGGATATTATTTAGTAGGTCTGTGCTTTCGGGGACAAAGCAGAATAATATGCACCATCATGTTGGTATGCTTGGAGGTAGCTGCTCACAGCACAGCTGTCTCTGTGCAGGACTGTGCACTTCTGGTGGAGGGGAGGGTGGGTCTCTGATGGGCAGTAGAGCCCTGTACCACCCCAGTGACAGATGGGATGCACACAGTGAAGATATGCATGGGGAGCGCTGGCAGGAGTAATACTTGGAAAGCACTCAGAAGGCCTAACTCTCTCAGTGCTCTCTGTGTGCCATTCCAGCAGTCACTTGCGCAGTATGGGGCTCTGCTTCCTGCAAAGGAGCAAGTGCATGCACGTGCACTCACTCACTCACTCGCTCTGTGCCTCACGGCATGAAGACAAGCACCCTACACCTACACGATGGTGCAGATTGATTTGGCTTTGGCACTGCTGAAGCACAGGCCTACTACTTAGTCTCCCACAAACCCCTCCTCATTTGAATGAAAAAACCCTAATTCAGTTTTCAGATATAACTCTTAAATCCATTCTGACCTGCTACTACAGGACAGAGATGGATAAGGAATCTGTATTGTTAAGCCATAAGATCTGGTGCGTGATCCATTGAGCTCCAATAGAAATGGGTTATGCTTTTGCGCATAAGGCTCTCGGTGTGGAGTGCCACAGCTCCTCTTGGTGTTTCTGCCCCCACCCCATGTGGCTACTATTTAAGGCGGGAAGAATGCCAATGTTCCAGTTTCTGGACAACTGCCGTAGCAATTGGTCACTCAGTTACTGCAGTTCCTCGTTCTGGTTCTTCCTTCTATGGCGAGTTCCAAAAAAAAAAAGGGAAAAAAAGCGGCTTGATATTTCTGGTACTTTGACCTACGGACTTAGACTGATGAAAATTATGGATTCCCCTAAAATGAAAGAAAAATGGAAAAAAACCTTTCAAACCCTGCGCACATTGTGAGGCGAAATTGCCCTCTCAAGATGGGCACAACTTACGTTTAATTTGCCTTGGGGAGGGCCATAATACCTCGACATGCAGGATATGCATGTTGTTTCCCAAACAAATAAGGCGCAACAAAGAGCTCCATTTATATATGGCCTTGTACGACGCTTTTAGCGCTCCTCCCCCACTCTGTCAACATCTTCAGAAAGAGCGGCAGTGTCTTCTAAATTCCCTGGCCTGAGGACTGAAGCTCATGCTCAGTCTAAATCCTCGGCGTCCTTCAAATCTCCTCGCCCTCTGACAAAAAATTTGAGAGAAAGAGCAGTTGAGGAGGAATCAAATGAGCCCACAAAAAAAGGCAGAGGACTTCAAACTTCGGAAAGCTCCATATCTGTCGGACCTCCAAGATGTTGTCATCATCTCGGTATCAAGGCCCTTGACCCCAGGATTGCTGATTGCAGTATTCTCTTCAACTTTGGAGGCTCCATCGACATTTAGATGTCCGATATGCGTGGACTGCCAAGACTTTTCAACACCAACTATGTCGGTATCGATGCAAGTCCAATGTGCTATGACACTGGGACTGTTGGGGCCGAAGCCTTTAACACAGAAACTACCAACATCAGTCTTACAGGCTTCAGTGTTGAAGATGCTGTCACCTAGACCAACAGAGGTTACTGCTTCGGTGTCGAGAAAAACATCTGAGTCAATAATTGCTTCAATTTCACCAACTACAACACTGATCCAATCCCCTTCACCAGTGATCCTGGATATGCCTTCTTGCCAGACTCCAGATGGGTCACCCTGAGACAGCAACAGTGGTCCCTCTAGTGTTTTTTTTGTCTCTCTGTATAATGAGTTTTGTTCTGGGTGGTAGTATCAAGGCACTGTGTGTGCACATGCATTCAGGGTGAGGCCTTCCTAATTCAACCTGAGTGGGATCTAAAATTAACTGAACGGACATCAGAAAACTTGTGAGCGTGTGCATGTCTTAGAGGAAACAGTGGACACCAGGAGCCTATTACGTTTGAAGTAGAAGACAATGACATGGGGGAGGGCGATGGGGATTTGGATTCCTCCACAGCACAATCTTTATTGGCAACATTGGATTCTAATCCTAGCACCCTTCCACTGCTACCTTTAAGGGGTTTCCTGACACGGGGTACAACAGACTCCAACTGTCTCTCAGATCTTGACACTTCCATCAACCTCTCAGGCAAGAGTGCCAGTCTGCTATGCCCTGGCAGCTGCACACTTGGCAATTGCTTTAAAAAAAAAATTATTAAGAAGTGAACCAAATAAGACAGAGACAAATCACTATAAAGACAATATGAAACCAATCATTTTTCATAATAAAAAACCTCATTTTCCTAATTAATTACATCAATAAAGAGAAATTATCCAGAACAAGATAAAGCAAAAGAAATTCAGACTCTTAAAATTGTAAAATCTAATCTGATCAGATTCTTGTAAACTACATATCAAAAACACTATGTCAAATCCAGAAAATGGGAACAAAGTTTGACTTTAACAGATATTATAATTTATAAAGGGTTCCCAAACAGACATGAATGATTCAGTAGACATACCATGTACATAAGCTGAGACTTTTGAAATTGAAGCATAGTTCCACACTTTCAAAAACCAATCGTTTAAGGAAGGGATTTCCAAAATACGCCAACTAGATGCATATATAATCCTAGCCGCTGTAATCATATATAAAAACAATTCGTTTGATTTGGTGGGAATATAAGGTTTTATCATACTTAAAAGAAAGATTTCTGGAAGGAATAGAATCTTAACTTCTAAGATTTGTTCAATTTTCATATGAATTTGTTTCCAAAACTTTTGAACTTTACCGCAACTCCACCACATATGGTAAAATGAACCTAAATGTGAGTTACATTTCCAACATTTCTTAGAGAAAGAATCATCTATTTTATTAATAGTCAAAGGAGTTATATACCATCTGAAGAACATCTTATACCAGTTTTCCCTTAGATTGGTACACAAAGTAAATTTCATATTCTTTTTCCATTGGTATTCCCAATCAGAGAAATCAATCGATCTATTAAAGCTCCGCATCCATTTTATCATACATTCTTTTATCTGCTCAGTCTCTGTTTCATACTTCAGTAATAGTTTATACATTCTGCCTAATAAATGATCAGTGTTTCGGGTGATTAATTCTTCAAATTCAGTCAACTTTCTAAGTTTCCCACCCTGTAACTGTAACTCTTTCCAAACTATTGAGCTGATCCGAGCTTGTTGGAACCAGGATGCTTGAGTTGTTTGCCCAAAAGAAACTGATTTGTCCAGAGCTAAATATTGGGCCAAACTTTGTAAGAAGTAAAGACTGCCTTGCCAAAAATTATACTTAGAAGAAAATTCTTCTTCATGGAAAAAAACATTCAGTATAGAGGCCAAAGGTGATAATCTAGGACTTATTCTTTTCTGATATTTATCCCAGACATAAAAAAGACTGTGTTGGATAGTATGTTGTCTCTCCAAATCTTTCCTTGAACCAGAAATCCATAAGTAATTATGCAGTCCTCTAGTAAGACCAAGTTCCTCCACACTTGTCAATTGCAATGAGTTGGCATGCCTGCGGATTCTTGCATTACTCTGCATCAACAACTCAAGTAGGCTAGGCCAACATTCCCCAGGGTTTTCTTATAACTCTCAAGAAGATAGGCCCTGGAAGCCAACGTTTTTTGAGAGTCAAAACTCTCTGACTGCTGCATATGTCCTGACAGCTGGGGATGCCACTGCATCCACCCAGACTGAAAAGGCATCTACTAAAGGGCTTGCAACCTAGACAATACCACTGTCACGGCCACAGGTAATTAAGCCAATAATGGCTTCGAAACAGACTCGAGTTTATGATCAGACAGGTGACATCTACTGAGATACAGATTCACCTCTTAATGCCAGCATTTCACTCTCCTTGATCGCCTCCTCACCAAGATCCAATCCCAGATTCCTCTCCAACAAGGTCTGAAAGCCATCATGTGTCCTCAGATTTTGAGTTGGATCTGGAAGCATCCTGCCACCCTTAAATCAGGAGCGATGGCTTGCTAGACTTGAAAGATGCTTATTTTCACATTGAAATTCGAGAGCTACACAGAAATTTCCTGAGATTCACATTGGGCAACTCGATTTATCAATACAATGTTTCTACTTTTTGGCCTATGTATGCCCCCACCCCCTGCATTTTCACCAAGTGCATGGCTGTGACTGTTGCATCCCTCAGGACCAGGGGCATGGCAATATACCTATACTAGACAATTGGCTACTAGCTCCAAGAAGCAGAAAAGAGTTAATTTCTCAAATAAAGTATCTATTGCACCTGCTACAGAATCTTGGAATAGACATGAACTGGAAGAAGTCCCACTTAAAGGAAAGGTGGTGCTGTCAAGTCAGTGTTGAAGCCTGGCAACCACAGAGCCGTGTGGTTTTCTTGGTAGACTACAAGAGTGGTTTCACCAGAGAAACACCCTTCCCGCCTCTCCCTTTCCTGAGTTAAAAATCCACTCAGCCTTGCAAAATGCAAAGAACAAAAAGAAAAGAAACTTTATTCAAATGCTACAGACTGCTTCGGTCTGAGGCTCTCAGCTTTTAGTTACAGGTAAAAAAAACCTCATTGGTTTCAAGAATACTTCAAAAAGCACCCCAGATGATATTGGGGTGGCACACTTTTAAAAATCGTGCTTATCCAATTGCAAAGAACATTGATGTAAGAAAATACAAAAGCACTTTCAAAAGCTTACAGATAAATCATCATAGAACAATATCAGAGATTTATAAAGCACACAAAATATAAGCTTCTAATTCAAAATCTGACTGACAGACTGTTCCCTAGGCTGAATCTCCTCTTTCTTGAAAACTCACCCTTCATCTGATGAGAATCGAGCTGCTTGCAATTCTGTCTTTCAAGGATCTGCAGTTCCTTCTACAGCTGTCTTCCATGGCCACACATCCTGCCCTCACCCCCAGCCTGCTTCTTTCTAAAAAAGAAACTCTTCTCTTCTTCCCAATTATCTCTAAGTCCCACCCATCTGGTATGTTAATTGGCTGATCCCTGGAGTTCATCAGCCTGTCAGTCAGAACAGGGTTCACTTTTGGTTAACTCTTTAGAAGGAACTGGTCAGTGACTGATCACTACAGGTGATGACAGATGCTTCTATGACAGGCTGGAGATGCCACAGCAATGGAAAAATAGTCCAGGGACAGTAGAATTCTCAGCAAAAGAGACTCCATATTAATTTCCTGGAGCTCCTGGAGGTATTTCAAGCAATGAAGGCATTCCTGCCAATGCTCCGAGGCAACATGGTGTAACTCCAGTTAGATAACACCACTGTGATTGCCTATTTCAACAGGCAAGGGGGGACTGTATCCATATTTCTCTGTGCCTTAAGCATCCAAATCTGGCACCAGTGCATTCGAAATCAGGTCCATCCTCAGCCATGCCCATCAATGGGATGGACAGTGTGCTGGCGGATGACTTGAGCCGTTCATTTACCTGGGTGAGTCAGCACGAGTGGGAAATAAACCAAAAATACATATCACTGGTCTTCAGAACCTTGGATCTATCCAGGATAGATCTATTTGTAACTTCACTCAACACAAAGTGCAAGAAATTCTTCTCAGGAGCCGGGCACGACCCATGATCTCTGGGGGATACATTCCAAATGGACTGGACCCAAGACCTTGTCGACATACACTGTTCTGCTCATAAGGAGGATGGTTGCAAAACTACTGATTTGTCAAGCAGCATGTATTCTGATAACATAGTGGTGGCCAAGACAGCCTTAGTTTCCACTGCTTCTCAGACTGTCCAACCACAGTTACAGAAGGCTTCCTCAGTTTCCACATCTTCTGTCTCATGAGGACAGTCAGGTGCTGCACCTGGACCTGGCCACGTTGAAACTAACAGCTTGGAGCATAGGCTACTAAATGACATTATGCTGAACCACAGAAAACCTTCCATTAGCAAGTGGAAAGGTTTCAGATCTATGCATGTTCAAAGAGTTATCACCCTCTTAAGGCATCTGTCAGACAAGTGCTACTATACTATATAACTTCTCTGAAGTCAGCTGGCTTATCCAATGCATTTATCAAGGTGCATTTAGCAGCTATCTTAGCCAAACATCTGGGTTGGGATGGGAAATCTGTCTTCTCCCACTCCAGCTGCAAGAGCTTCCTAAAAGGTCTAAACAATTAATATCCACCAATAAGACAACCTATAGAACAGTGGAGCATTTCCTTAGTGCTCTCTGCCTTCACAGAAAACCCACTTGAACCAATGTCTTCACTGGATCTAAAATTGGCGTCTTCTAAAGACAGCATTCTTAGTGGCAATCACTACCACTCAGAGAGTCAGCAGCATTGTTCATGGATAAATCATACACAAGTTTTGCTGACAAAGTATTGCTATGTACAGATGAGTTCTTCCTACCTAAGGTAGTGTTGGATTGTCACCTCAACCAAGACGTTGTGTTACCTACCTTCTTCAAGTCTCCAGCCACTCCTCTGCACTCGCTAGACGTTGGGCAGGACCAAGTCTATATGGAAAACCAAGAGACTGCTTATCTCATATAAAGGGAAGTTACAAGGCCACTGCATTTCAAGACAACGCTTATCCCACTGGCTGGTGGAGCTTATCTTTCTAAAATATAAACATCAAAAGGTGAACCCACCAAAGACAATTAGGGCACATTTTACCAGGGCCTGTGCAACATCGGCTGCCCATTTGTCTGGCATATCCTTCAAGGACATCTGCAAAGCCACAACCTGGTTATCAGAGTTGCCTTTTATTAGACGTTATGCCACTGAATTGTGCTCTGCAGTGGATGCTGGTTTTGGGAGAGGTGTTCTTAAAAGGGTGTTGCAATAACTACTGTTCCCTCACCTGTAACTGATGATCTGGTATTGATCCGTTGACATCCATTAGACCAGGCCTGCTCAACTTAGGCCCTCCAGCTGTATTTGGACTACAACTCTGATAATCCCCAGCCGCAGTGGCCAATAGCCAGGGATTATGGGAGTTGTAGGCCAACATCTGCAGGAGGGCTGAAGTTGAGCAGCCCTGCATTAGATCCTCCCAGACCTCCCCACTGCAGTAGTTCAAGTCCCCATAATAGAACTCACTTGTCTCTTGCTGCAAGAATGGTCGCCTGCTCTGGAGTTTGTCCAGGAATTGGAACGCTGGCTTTCTTCCTGCCTTAAATAGAAGTCACATGGGGCAGGCCAGAAACACCACAAGGACCTGTGGCACTCCACACCAAGAGGCTTCCACACAGGTGCAGAACCCATTTCTAATGGATGTCAATGGATCATTGCCAGATCATCAGTTACAGGTGAGCAACCCGTTTTTTCATCTAACTTCTTGAAATGATCTGTTTGTGCTTCAGAGAAGGGATCTGCTGAATACATCACGGCTAATGCTTGTAAGGGGTGGGGTTTTTTGGTGCAGACATGTAAAGCAGTATATTATGTACTAGCATATCCTGTGCAGCGCATCTGTGCACTAGGACTTTATTGCTCGCTCACTCTCACACTCTGCCATTCTCCCCGACCATCCCCCGCTTGCTCGGCCTCTCCCCTCCCTGTTCCCTTGCTTGCTCAGCCACCCGCCTCCCCCACTTGCTCACTCACTCAAGGAAAGCCTCCTTGCAAGGACGATAGCCTATCCGAGGCTTGCCATCTGGCCTCCATGGAGGGCCCTTGGTACGCTCTTCTGCCCTGGCCGTCGTCCTTGCAAGGAGACTCGGCAGGACTGGGCTTTCTCTGTGGCTGCCCCTGGGCTTTTGAATGTGCTCCCTGCTGAAGTTAGATCACAGAAAGAAACCTGACTGATCTTGTCTTGCTAATGAGCATTGAGACATTGTGCTGTGGTCCAAAGTGTAGCAAGGGTGTTGGCAAAGAGTGGCAAGAGTGTTGCTTAGAAAAATCACTGGCTTGTAAGACTGAATAATTCCTCTAACAGAACACCAAAATGGTCTGTTCCCAGAACATTTATTCACTGTATTTCATGAATATTATTCTAGGCTTCCGGAGGCCAAGCTCAGATATCCAGTCCCCTCCAAATATTGGCCTGCGCCGTAGTGGTCAAGTTGAAGGTGTGCGTCAAATGCATCAGAATGCTCCAAGGAGTCAGATTGCCACAGAGAGAGATCTCCAGGCTTGGCGACGGAGAGTAGTTGTTCCAGAAGTAACAGCCAGTATATTCAGGTGTGTATATGTGTCTACCAGGAGGACCCGAGTTCAAATTCCCATTCAATCATGAAACTCACTGGGTGACTCTGGGCCAGTCATGTATCTCTCAGCCTAACCTACCTCACAGGCTTGTTGTGAGGATAAACATAACCATGTACACAGCTCTGAGCTCCTCAGAGAAAAAGCGAGATATAAATGTAAAAATAAAATAAATAAATAAAAAATTTTGCCATTCCCTCCCTAAATTCTTTAAAACTGATTTTCAAAAAATGTTACTGGATCCTGATAATCTGTTTCTGGGCTCTTTGCTACAAGCTTACTCTTTTCTGCTCCTTTTCTCTCTACTTCAGAACTGAACCACCTTCTCACTTTGCATCATCATACTATTTATCCTAGAGTGGATCCTCCAGGGCGGGGTCTTTGCTTTGGTCTGTACAACACTCCAGTTATTTTTCTGCTTCAGCAAAACAGGCTTTTAAAATGGTTAAAATGCTGGTGCCTCAGATTATAGCAGTTGAAGCACTGCTTGGCCTACCTTGAAGCACATCCTTTTTTTAACATAGAGCGAGAATGGTGTATACTTGTCAGTTGATGACAAAACTATAAATGAACTGCTTTAATTTTCATGATTCTGATTCTGGCTTTAATCTTACAAACTTCCAAAATATTTTTTTTAGAAATCAGGAGGAGTATAGGATTGCTAAAGGAGAAGAGGAGATATGGCTGTATACAATAGAGCAGAAAAGGAAGTTGTTTCAGTCTTCAGAAAAGGTAGGAAATGCCTGCAATATTCATGGCTATGGATAACATGGAGAGTATGTGCATAGGGTGTAATTCACATAAACACTTGATTATTATATTCAGAATTTCTTCCAAAAAAAAACCAACACCAAAAAAACAACACCACATTTAAACCTTTCCTTGAGCATATTCTGGTGTAAAAAGTAGTGTGTTTTCACTAATTTCAGTGGCAGGATTGTGCATGTAAAATTTGATATCTTTAGGTCATTGAGAAGTATGACTTTATTTTACACAAATAAACAAGCAAACAAATTTTTCAAAATATGTAATAGATGAGGTATTATGTGTTTAAAATCAACATGAAAACAGAAGCACTTAGGCCACAGGCAGTGGTTCAGATACCAGCTGCTATGTGTCTGTTAGGAATGGAGTAAAGTGATAGTGGGCAAGTAGGATTGGTATTGCCTTCTTCCTTTGTTGTTTGGAATAAATGACACATTTGCCTCATTAGGTCAATTATTCAAAAAATTATGTCGACTTTATTTATTTATTTAATTTTATATTATTTATTACATTTCTATACCGCCTTATCTAAAGGCTCTGGGTACAACAACAAAAACAAACTGCCATTTAAAACAATTGACTTAAAACAATATAAAACAAATTTAAAAACAGTTTAAATCCATTTAAGACCAATTAAAAACATTTAAGAACAATTTAACTATATTGGTTTAGAAGCCGAATGCTGCTAGGCTCCTTATAACGTCTGACAAAATTGATCCCAATAATTCAGTAATTATTTATTGTCTTAATTCAGAGTGACTCTGAAGATTCACTGATACAGTCCAAGAGGAGGCTTCATAGACGTAAATATGCAACTTATCAAGCACGGAATAATATTGGCGAATCTGATTCTTCTAGTGAAGATGTGGACGACTGTTTTGGATTTCTAGAACAGGTGAACTCTTCTATTTCTCTAGTAATTTGGGCTAGCAGAAATTCAATCATTCTTTATTACGGACCAGTGTAAAGTAAAAGGAGCATATAACAGGTGGAATTAAAAGCAATTAAAAATGATAGAGCCTATGCCTATTTGCATAAAAACTGTGAGGTTACTATAAGATTGCTGTAAGGTATATAACGAGAACTGTAGATTCATAGAGCTTAAATCTACAGGGTGATGTTAAAAGTTGCATGGCATAAAATCACTGCAATGCTAGAATCTAGAAAATGTCTATAAAATATTAAAAGATAAACGGAGATGGTAAAGGCAGTAGGGCTGAATAATTGAGGAATTAGTTGTAGGTCGGAGCCCGGTATATTGTGCATGCTGCTGTGCAGAACTTGGCAACATTGTGTGGTATAGAGGTATTACAGTCTGAAAGTAATAGGAAGATGTAGGATTGGCCTGAGCATCCTGGTAACCTATCAATCAGTGGAAGAATAAGGGTATTATGTATGTGTCTATAGAATAGGCAGTGAACGAAGACATGCTTGACAATTTCAACTTGCCCTAAATCACAAGGACACAGACTTTCCAGGAAAGGGATCATCGTTTAAGGACAGCCAAGGGAAGGGTGTCACAGAGAGCCAGGGTAAAGGCCCTTCTGTGTTTATGTACTTCTAGCTGTGTTATGTACTTTAGACTTTCAGAGAGAAGAAAGTTCAGGGACCTATCAAAGTTCATTTGGTTTCTGCATCAATTATGCACCATTTGATAAGTTTTCTGGCCGGTTCGTAACCCAAGGAAAGTAGGTGGGTAGGGGAGAGTTCAAGTAAGGCTAGTTTTGCAGATATAAATTGTTTCCATGTGGATTTGAAGCCATCCACCAATGTGGGAGGGGGCTAGCCTCGTTGGGAGGAGAGATAATCTCAGCCAATAGTTGAGTATGGACACCCAGACTCTGTGCTGATATCGTTGATTTGAAGAGGATTCTAGTTTTTCCCCATAGTTTTGGTTGTGAGATGAGTCAAAAGTAGACTTGAGACCAATGAATGTTGCTTATACCCCTGCTAACTTGACAAAGAGGCACCTCTGAACATGGTGATTCTCTTTATTTAGCAGGGGGAGAGTAACTGGCCCTCTCCACCCCCAGCACAGTACCTCCAGTGACTGTTGCTGGTGTCTGTCTTGTGTTTCTTTTTAGATTGTGAGCCCTTTGGGGACAGGGATCCGTCTTATTTATTTATCATTTCTCTTTGTAAACCACCCTGAGCCATTTTTGGAACGGCGGTATAAAAATCGAATTGATGATGATGATGATAACTTCAAATGGTCAATAACGAGAAACTATTCAACACCAATGAAACAAAGCAGGCCTACAAGAAAGAACAAGTCAAGAACCGAGCAGAAAAATGGAGAAATAAGCCCCTGCATGGTCAATATTTGCACAATATAAGTGGAAAATCAGACATCACTAAGACCTGGCAATGGCTTAAGAATGGCAACTTGAAGAAAGAAACAGAGGGTTTAATACTGGCTGCACAAGAACAGGTACTAAGAACAAATGCAATAAGAGCAAAAGTAGAAAAACAACAAACAGCAAGTGCCGCCTTTGTAAAGAAGCAGATGAAACCGTGGACCACCTAATCAGCTGTTGTCAAAAGATCGCACAGACTGACTACAAACAAAGGCATGACAAAGTAGCAGGGATGATACACTGGAACATCTGTAAAAAATACAAGCTACCTGTAGCCAAAAATTGGTGGGACCATAAAATTGAAAAAGTTGAAGAAAATGAAGATGCAAAGATATTATGGGACTTCTGACTACAAACAGACAAACATCTGCCACACAATACACCAGATATAACTGTAGTCGAGAAGAAAGAAAAACAAGTTAAAATAATCAATATAGCAATACCAGGGGATACCAGAACAGAAGAAAAAGAAATAGAAAAAAATCACCAAATACGAAGATCTACAAATTGAAATTGAAAGGCTGTGGCAGAAAAAGACCAAAATAATCCCAGTGGTAATTGGCGCCCTGGGTGCAGTTCCAAAAGACCTTGAAGAGCACCTCAACACCATAGAGGCCACAGAAATCATCATCAGCCAATTACAAAAAGCAGCTTTACTGGGGACAGCTTATCTTGTGCGATGATATCTATAACAACAGCAACAACATTGAAAATAAAATTCAGCCATCCCAGTTCCTTGGGAAGGACTCGATGTCTGGATAAAACAAACCAGTCAATAACACCTGTCTGACTGTGTAAATAAAATAAATAATAAATAATACAGGGAGACTGAGTTGTGTGGAGTATGTTTTAATTAGCTGCTGAAATACAAGGCACTGGTTAATTGTAGACCATCCTTCCCTGAATCTGGTCTGCTCCTCTGCCATGATGTTTTCTTGTTCCAACCAGTCCCTTAGTTTCCAGTATCTATGTATAGCATAGCCTGTGCTGAGCAGGCTGATAGGTCAATAAAGATTCATCCTTCTTGCTTTTTTGGAAGATAGGAACTATGACAGTGAGTCCCCAGTCCTTAGGGATATATCTGTGCTTGTTGATGGAGGTGAACAGCGCAGCCAGAATGGGAGCCCACCGTGCTGAATTGTTTTTTATAATCTTGGGTGAATTAGGTAGTTACCAGGAACCTTCCTAGGTCTTAGCTGGGAGATCGGATCCATGATCTCAGCTGACGGCCAGGGAAGCAAGTCCTCTGCATCTTGCCGAGAGCATCCATGTCCACTTCTTTGCCTTTATACAGTTAATTAAAGTGCCATTCCCAGGCCTTGGGTGAGATGACGTGTTCAGGTGTGTCAGTCCGTTGCTAGGGTGATCCACGGTGATGTGCCAGAATAGTGCTGAGTCTTTGGTTCTGACTGTTTCAATAAGGTGTGCCCAAGCGGCTTTTATAATGTCTCTTTGTGTTTGAGTAGTTGTTTGTATTGCCTCTTCTGCTTAATGAGGTCCTGCGACATGACTAGACTTCTGTTGGCCTTGTAGGTGTTGTAGTTAGCAGTGACCTTTCGCCCCCCCCCCCAATACATTCAAGTCAAACCATAGTTTGGAGCAATGCAGGTGCAGCTTGGCCTGGCCGTTATTTCTGCCAGTTAGGTGCTTTTGTAGTCCCTACACTAGGTTGCTATAGCTTTCAAGGATTAAATTAGAGGAATCTGAAGAGAGCAGGGAGTGGCGAATGTATTGAAAGTGTTCTGAGGAGAGTTGTTCCATTATTGTGTTGTCCAGTTTGGTGGATCATTTGATGCAACAGGCTCTTCCCACTGGTAAGATGTGAAGTTGGTAGAGCTTCTGCATGGAGCTTACAGGCAAAAGGTTTTAGGCATGGAAAGTGGTCACTGTCAAATTGAGGTGTGACCTCAAAGCAGTCTGCAAAATAGAGTAGGTTCCCAGAAACAATTACAACGTCAATGACACTTCGTTTTAATCCCAGCCCAGAATGTAAATCCTGCAGGGTGGTCACTTTCAACTGAGCCATTATGGATATGGAGATTGAGCCTGCTAGACAATTGGGCTAGACAAAACCAGTGTAATTTGACTTCTTGTCCTTCAAATGGCATGCTAGAGGGAACAGGTCTGCTTCAGGATTGGGCGGGCAGCATTGTTGTGCATGTACGGTGGCATTGCCAAGACCTAGCCTGGCAGTAAAGTCACCTCCTACCACAATATAGGCATTGGTGAAGGAGGGGAGAAGAGAAGGTCAGTCAGGTAGTGTTCCAGTTCATGCCAGAGTTTCCTAAACTGAGATTACTGCCTCTGCGGGGGTAGATAGATGTGGATTACTAGTAAAATGCAGTGTCTGAAGTGAATTGACACCGCCATAGCATGTGGCTTGAATGGGGGAAGTCTTGATGATGATGCACATAGGGTAGTAGAAACTAGCACTCCCAATCCACCCTTGGGTTTTCCCCTGCCTGCGCTGGCTTCTGGTCCAAGTGAGTGTGAGCTGTAGCTGTTAAGTTGCTAGGTCTTTGGATGTCCAGGTTTCCTGTGCTGTTATGATGTCATGTGAAGATGTAATTTATGAACGAGGCATCCCCACAGCTGGAGTTCACATTCCAGGCTAGGAAGGAGACTATGCTGGTCTCCTAGATGCCAATCTGTAGTGATATTGGCAGGGGCTAGTGTAGGGATTCAATCTGGGGTAGTGATGGATTGGATCAGAATCATTCAGTTGAGGGAGATAGTCTCTCAGGTGGATTTTGCTGCAACAAGTTCTAGCTGTACTTCTGACAGCGCATCAGATGGTGACCGATATAATCATGATTCCAGCATAAAGGCAGTGGAAGTATGGAATCTTGAGCTCTCAGCTCATGGGCTGTCAAACCTCTCTCTCTGGGTATTCAGACTCCACAGAGGAAGCAGATCCCTCCTGCATCCCAGGCAAATAAACTGGGGAGGTTAAGGTAATGTAATCAAAATGAGAATCATTGACAAACAGCATTCCAGGACCCATAGCAGACTAGTCCCTGAGGGTTGTGTGTGGTGATTGATGTTTTTGAGGCAGAGTGCGATATAGATGCCCTTTCTGCTGTGGTAGCCATGCCTGTGTGTAAGGTATGGAGCTCCTCAGTGGCAATGGAAGGTATGCATAATGATGTTATGAGCTGGGGCTGGGATAGTTCAGGGGCACCTTCTTTGGGGGTTTTTGTGTCTCTTCATCATTTGAGGCTCTTCATCATCGGGAGGGAGCATAGATAGGGCTGTCTTGGGTTAGGGCTGGGCAGGTTGTGGATTATCCCCTCTCCTTGAATTATCTTATGTTGGGTGTGTGTTGGGGCGGGCAGGGTTGCATTTCAGTAACAGGTGGAAGTCGCTGTCTTCAAGCTCTGAGTCGTGTCAGAATTGGAGAACTGAACTGATAGTTTCCTCCTTGGTCTGGGTGGGGTTATAGCCTTATTTGGTGCCCAGCAAGCAGGTCGTGAATTTGTGCTCCAGGGGTTTATTAAGGCTCTGGCAATTGCACTAGTGTGGCCCTCAGGTGAGGACTGCTGGTGGAGGCTGTACATGTCACTGTCTGTGGGTTCAGACTCTGGTGCAGGGACAGGCCTTTTGGTGGCTGCGTCTGTTATTTAACAGCTGTGAGTAAACTGTAGCCTATAACTCTGCGATCATCACTTTCTCCAGGCCATAAAGGGTTAGACTGCGGAAGAAGTTGAGATTCGGCAGGGTTATTTGAAGGCTGTTTACTATGGCCAGAGTTCATTTCCTTAGCAACTTTTATCTTCAAGGTCACTTTCAGCAGGAATGTTTTGGTTCATGGTCTTTGTTTATTTAGTGGCCAAATGACACTGTCTTTAAACACTCTAGTGGGTCTTACATTAAGGTCTTGGACAAAACCCTCCCCACATCCGAAGGAGCTGATGTGGGAGGGTGGGATGATTCAAAGTGAACAGAACTCCCACAGCTGGGAGTTTTCTTTAATTCTCTTAATTCTCTTTAAGCCTGGGCAGCTTGGCAAAAATTGGATCGATTCCAGGTCTACAGATCTGGGATGGCAATTTAGAAATTGGCTCAGAGAATTAGTAATCGCTTTACAATAAGACCATCTTTTGGAATTAATGGCGTTCATTTCTATTTGTAATAGCACCTGGGAAGTATGAAGTACACACATTGATTTAGATGAATGGGTGGTTTTTGGCAATCCAGTGTGTGTCTTGTGTGTGATTTTGGCAGAGGTCCCAATAGGAGCCGAGGAGGGAACTGCCTGGAATTTGCCAGGGGCTGTGTGTTGAAGTTATATATTTGTGTAGCACAAAAGTATCCCAAGGCATGCCTGAGCTTGTAGGCAAGCATCTTCTAAATACTTTAGTAGGGGTCTGCAGGAGTGCCTTCAGGGACGTCTCGTTCTCTAGGGCCTCTGTCTCTCTGCTCCAGGGTTTTTGGGGGGCCAAAGTTCTTAGATAACAAAGGAGATGCCTGATGTAATGTAGTCTCCCTTGTAGCAGAGTCTTAGAGGATGAGGGAGTTCTCTGTGCCCAGGGCCATAAATCAGTTTTTGGTAGGGAGAGTAAAAGTCGTACTTATGGCTCAGTTGGTGGCAAGGTAGGTAAACACATCTGTTTACCTGCCTTGGCTGGTGGGTCATTTGGGCTGTTTCTATTTTTCATCCTCTTACTTTTACTTGTCATGGTTAAGGTGTGTATAGTTTCTGCTTGAGAATTTCAACTCTAGTGGGGGAAAAAATCCAATTTTAAGGCAGGAGCTTGTGAATAGTACTGCTAGCTAGTCACCATCTTGGTCCCTCCCTGAGCAGAAATTCTAATTTCAGTTGTTTGACCTTTCGGTTGTTTGACATTTTATTACCAAAGTAGGTTAGATGCTATTGAATCTCTTCCTGTGAGGTTTTGCTCCCTTACAGATAACATGCAGGAAGCTGACAATTCAGCCATCCAAAAAGACACTGAAGAATCAAGCACTCTGACTACAAGCAGCTTTATATGATGAGGCACTTCAAACTCCAACGCTGAGACTGCCTTACCTTTCAACATCAGGATCAATGTTGAGCATGGTACTGTGCACAAGGGAAACTCCTCCGGTGGAATCTTCAGATATTCAGTCTAAAGCCACGAAGGAACCAGAGTTTAAACGTCTAGATATGGTGTCAAAGAAACACCACAGACATAAGAGGAGCAGGCACTCTTCTGGTGAGGAAGAGGAGGATTCCCCACTTAAGAAACACTATAGTAAATCTGAATCCAAAAGAAGTACACCTTCACCTACTGCTCTGCAAGAAGAGCAGATGTTGAGGTTAAGCAATTTGCCTTCACTGTCCACAGCAGAGCGGGAAACAGAGCAAGAGCCTTCGCTACCGAACATGGTATCAGGCAGGGTTGCTATGGCATCGATGTCGGAGAGAATACTGTCTATCACCACCACCACTGAAACGGAAAGAAGGTCAATGCTGTCTCCTGCACATATGCCGATGCAATCACCGTCTACAAAGAGACCACAGTGTATCTATGATATGGGAGGTTATGTGGGGTTTGGAGAAGAGACTGCACAGGATGATGTCTCCTTAGACCCCAAAATGGCAACAACATAGTTATCAATGTTAGAATCTACAGCACGCCATCAGGATCCACTTTTCATGGCTTTTTGAGAGGAGGGCTCGATGTCAAACATGATACCAAAGAGGGGCTCCTCTTGGTACTGAAAACACCATTGATGTCACCAATAAGAGTGCTGCCTACAGCATCGCAACCAATATGACTAATGTCTCCTCAGAGACCATCGGAAGACAAAACAGGGATATCAAGACCCATTTAAATTTACCCCAAACCAATTGCAAGTTATGCACCATTAACATGGAAATCGCCACTGCAATATGTGGTCACAAAGGGTTTGATACCTTCAGACCCATCTGGAAGCATACAACCCATACATGTGGATTCTATACTATGGAAGCATACAATTACACATACATGTGGGTTTAGACAGCCCAACAGTTTTATATCCACCTAATTATGCTGAATACCAGATATGGAAAACCCAACAAGAAAATCAACAAATATGGGTCTGCACAGCAGTCAGTATACCAACAACAGTGCAATCTGCAACATATTTCTTGCTCAATGTCACCTCAGACGCAACCAATACAACTAGGGCAACCTTCAGCCCCACAGGTGCCTTCTTAACCCAGAAAAGCAGTGAGAAAGAAAGCACTTCCAGTAGTGCCTCCATTGAATGATGATGATGAGGGTGATGGTTATTCAACAGACTGAGACAGATTATGGCAGAGAGGATTATCCTTCTGACCCACCAGTAGAAGTACCTCCAAATCCCCCTCAGAGGAATTAAAGACCTATCATGCTCAGATAAGAGAGATGGCTGAGGCATTGGGTTTGGAATTGAAACAACCAGAGGTAGATCTGAAGGATCCAGTCTACAATATGATGGTGAAAGCAAGAGGATCACACCCAGTGGTACTTACCATACTTCCTGTTATTACTAAGGCAGCATTGTCGGCATGGGAGGTTTCATTGACATCTACTCTGACATAAAAAAGATTATGTCAGAGTTATATAGGATTATATAGAATCCAGGAAGAGGAAAATATATACCTAAGGTGCTATCCAGTACCAAACTCCTTGGTGGTGGAATGTGCTACCTCTTCAAAAGGTGGACAGCATCATGCAACTCCTGCTGAAAGAGGGGAGAAAAATTGATGTATTAAGGAGAAAAATATATGGCACCTCGAGTTTATCTATTAAAATAGCAAATCATGCTACATGTCTTGCAAGATATGAGCATTATTTATGGGACATACTTTTCCAGGATTCAACCTCAATGTCATCAGAGGAATTCCAATAAATGTTTGCACAGACCTATGAAAAGATAACAGGCATAACGAGACAACTACTCAGCACATTTAAATACTTAGGAGAGACAGAGTTAAGAGCCATGGCGACTGCAGTAACATTACGTCACCATGCATGGTTACACGCCACCAATTTACAACAAGATATGTGAGATAGGGTGGAGCATTTGCCATATAAGGTTATAAGGTTTTGAAAAAAAAATTAAAGCTGTTTTATTGTATTTTAAAATCTTTGTTCCCGATCACTGATTGATTTTAACTGTTTTGTGATATTTGTGAACCGCCCTGAGCTATTCTGTAAGGGCAGTCTAGAAATCAAATAAATATGATGGAAAGGGGCTCTTCGCAGAAAGCACTGACACAACAATGGAGTCTTGGGCGAAGTCAAAATATACAGCAAAAATGTTTATGGCATCAGAAGGCAATATCACCCCTATCAAAGAAATAGATATTTCAAACAAAAACAAAAGGGTCAGAGTACTAAACCTATTAAATGTATTATTTATTTATTATTTATTGCATTTTTATACTGCCCCTCCCAATTTGGCCCAGGGCGGTTTCAAACAAAACAAAAACAGTCAAAATCAGTCAACAACAAAAACAAAAATCCTAAAATACCATAAAACAATCAGTTAAAAAACAATTTTAAAATCCTAAAAAGACCCAGTACATTAAAAACCCCTTACACCCCTCATAGGGACCAAAATAAACAGACTCTTTGGCCAGATCCATCCACCACAATTAATTCAGAAGACACTTGTAACATCTCTCAGAGCACAAAACATCAGCTTTGTGATTGCCAGAAACCCCATCAAGCTGGCAAGTCATGCTCAAGCATAGCACCACATAACATGAGACCAGTGGGTGCTAAAGATGATAGAGACTGGTTACGAAATAGAGTTCAGAGTTTTACATCCGTTTTCAGGAGTGAGGTACACAAGGCCAACTCCTGTGTAACAGTATTCTCCCACCCCAAATTCAAGAAGTTCTTAAAGGGACTAAACAACTTGTATCCACCAGTTAAAAAACCAATGGAGCAGTGGCGCTTATCACTAATATTGTCATCACTTACGGAGCACCCATTTGAACCTATAAGGGATGCATCTTTGCAAATGAAAACTTTGAAAAACAATTTTCTTAATTGCAATTGCTACAGCAAGGCATATGAGTGAACTGACTGCACTGAGAGCAGATAGGCCATACACTCAGTTATATCTGCATAAAGTAATAATGTGTATGGATCCACAATTCTGGCCAAAGGTGATGACAGATTTCTATTTGAATGAAGACATAACGCTACCTACCTTTTTTCAAAACCTGGAAACAACTCTAGAGGTGGCTCTACATTCTTTAGATGTACGGTGCACATTGCTCTATTATCTAGAAACCACAAAAAGACATACGAAAAACAACTAGGCTATTCATTGCATACAAGGGCAACCAGTATCGAGACAAAGACTAGCCCAGTGGATAGTGCAACTTATAGCCTATAAACAACAGGGGAAGGATCACCCAGGTGCTATTTGGGGGCATTCCACAAGAGCATACACATCTTCAGCTGCTCATCTATCAGGAATCTCAGTGCTTGATATCTGTAAAGCTGCAACATGATCTTCTCAACCACCCTTCAAAAAGCATTATGCCATAGACCTGCGTTTGGCAAAAGAAGGAGGCTTTGGAGGGAGTGTGCTAAAGCAGGTGCTGCCATAGCTTCAGCGCCTGCAGTTCCCACCACCAGATGGGAAGCTGGCTAATCACCCATTCATTATTAATCTAATGGATCGTGATCCAGATAAACATGTTGCTCACGAGATCTAGAAGTGATCCGTTGTATTCGTAAGACCCACCCAAACCTCCCCGCAGCAGTTGTGTGATAGAAAAGAAAAGAAAAGAAAAAGACAAGGACAAGGACACAGAAAGATCGTCAATGGATGGCGGTCTGCAAGAAACTGAGTAAGAGGGGACCCCCACCGCAACTGCTGAATAACAGAAGCACTGAGCATGTGCAGGGCAGGTGGGGGCGTCATGAGGAGCTAGTCAATATATCTGTGAGGCCCCTGCACAGGTGCAGAACCCAGTCATTATGAATACTAGATAGATAGATAGATAGATAGATATTTTGTATGTTTAAGTGTTCTCAAAGGAGAGTCCTGTTCTAGCCTAGGTTTAGTTGCATAGCTGGTCTTGCATTGTCTTTCAGCAATTCTAGTACATCAAGTGGTTCAACATGGCATGAGTTAAGCAGATAAAGTCAGATGGCGGGGGGACAATGTTCTTTGATTTGCAGTACCCTTTAACCTTTGATATAACTTTATAAAGCTTCAGCCTAGAGGAGAGCAGGAGAATATGGAATTATGTAAAGATCTTCCAATTTATTTAGGTTTCCTAGCCAACTTATTTATTTTAATTTAGGAAGCAGAAGAAAGTGATGGATTGAGTTTGTCTTCCCATGAGGAAGACTGGAAGAGTGACAGGAAAACCAACAGTAATTGTTCCAGGTAAAATCAATATTGCATACAAATGTGTGTCTTCCCTCTGAACTTTAATGATGCTTTGTTCTAATGTTTGCATTTGATCTTTTGAAAAGGTTAATTATTTAGGATTCACGTAGATGATATGCTACTGTGTCAGTCCTATTTTGAGGTTAATACTGCGTAGAGTATTTCAGGAGATAAAGAGATGTTGGAAAGTCCACATTTGAGTGACTTCAGTTGGTTAAGATTTAAATTATTGTGCTGCAATTGTATAAATGAAGAAATGGCTCGCTGTATGCTGGAGTGGTGCCTGTGGTGCCTTAGTGGAAGAAGGAACTACTGTTACAAATATTTATATTAGGACTGTGCATGTCAGAAAATCATCAGAAACTAGCTAGGCCGGGGACAGAGCATCTGCGCCTTCAGCCAGCCCACCCACTGCTGCTGTTCCCCCACTGCCACCATGCCGGCATGCCCGGCTTTCTGGCTGGCCGGGTGCCGCTCCCGCTCCCACCCGCCTGCTTCTCCCCCTCTCCCGCTTTCTGGCTGGCCACCTCACTTCCTCTCACCCCCACCCCACACTTTCTGGCTTGCGGGCTGGCTGGAAAGCCCACTCGCCACCACCTCCTGCCTCTTCGTGGTGGGCAGCTGAGCCAGGCCAGCCCGCTGCTGCCGCCTCCTCTGGCGGCTGGGCCGGGCTGGCCCGCTGCTGTCGCTATTGTCTCCTATCCCATCGCTATCCCCCAGGCAGCTACTCTTGCAAGAGCTGCCACTCATGGGATTAGCGACGGGTACATTTAGAAGAATTAAATATATAGACATAGATAGATCCCTACCGATCTCAGTACCGAATGTGGGGCAAGTGCCCCTGGGTAATGTGGTGGTGTTGCGGGGGCCCAGCACTGGAATGGGGATGACTGAGCAGTGCAGTGCTTTTGAGGGAACAGTGGGAAGGCAGATAGGGAATGATGTTGGGAAGTTGTGCAGTCTGATAGTTCCGCTCAGAGGTTCTCCCTGGAAGAAGCTCTGAGCAGAAGTCTGCACATCCTCCCAGCAGGCATGTAGGCTTCCCAGGCTGCCTGGTGGGGGCCCCATCACCACTGCATTACCCAGGGCACTTGCCCCACATTTGGCTGCCTCCTGGTGGTGGGGGTAGGGATTTACAACATCAGCAATCCCTGTTTGTTTCAAAGCTTTCATGATATAGCTTGATACAGCCTTAAGAAATTCAGTTCTGTGTAGTAAGGAAACTGTGAAGCACAAACTAAAATGAAATCTAAATTAATTTATTAAATTATTACTCAATTAATTTATTAAATTAATTGATCTGAGATCAATTATTTTGTTGTGATGGGTGTTTTGTGTGCACTTCTCCAACAGTGACTCCTCAAGCCAGTATTCTGACTGGATAGCTGATGCAGGCATTAATCTACAGCCTCCTGTAAGAACTTCTCGGCGCAAAACTATTAGATATTGTAGTTCTTCTGAAGATGAAGTATCATTAGAAAAAATTTATCCACCAAAGAGAAGGAAAAAAAGACGGAAAAAATACAAACCAAAAAGGCATGAGGAGGTATTAATCTACTTTTGTTAACTGGGTTTATTTGTGGACACTAATACTAAGTTGTTTTTCAGGTATACTAGTGGCTTTTCTGAATAAATAAGCACTGATGCAGAATATTGTTGCATTGCTCCCAAGTTCTGCAACCAATAAGGATGGCAACCTATTTGAGCCAAGTATATGACTATCCATGAGGGGAATTTTTTGTTTTTGTTTTGCAGTTCTAAATTAGGGGCAATTGGTGATAGCCAGATCTTTATAAAAATCAATAAACACAACTTTTTGGAGGATTCTAAGTAGAAAATATATTTATGCTGATACTCTGTGGAAGGAATCGTATTCAGTCCCATGGTGAAGTCAGTTGAAAGGAGGCTTTTAAAACAAACAAGCCAGTCAAAAGTCTTAGGTTCAACTCATTGGGTGACTTCTTGGGCAAATTGCTATAGATTTCAGCCTTCATTAACCAAGAGCTGGGGTCATGTCCCTGACCTTGAACTGCAGAATGGGGGATTGTTCTGGATATTGCATACATTTCCAGGGCGCTATAGAAGTGCAGTGTGGCCAGGGAAAGCCCTAGCTCTCCTTTCGAGCTTGAGGCTAGGGAGGAATTGTTCCTGCAGCTGCACTATGTTTTTCAGATACTTCAAGGCACCTTGGAAACCCAGTGCAACTGCAGGGATAGTCTCTGTTCCCTCCAAGCTGGAGAGGAAGGCTGGCACTTGTTATTTTGGCCCTGTCCTTCTGAGGAGCCTTCTGCCTTCATTTTCAGCAATTCCAAGAAAGCAATATTGTGTTATAAGGAAGAAAAAAAACCCTGAAAACTAACTAATTTTATGAATATTTTTGTATGTTTTTCAAATAATTCCATGAATTGAACAGTTAAAATACTCCTAAAATGCTGCATTCTAATCTGAATAATCTTTATAAGGATATGCAGATGAATTCTTCACAACAGCAAGAAAATCTAGAACTGTCCTGTGACTTCCAGCCTCCTGATTGGATAACAGATATAAGACTCAGAAGGTCTCCTTTTGTTCCTCAAATGGGCGATGAGGTGAGAGAACTTAGACTGTGCTACCAAATTTGCAGTCATTTTATTAGCATAAATAAATTATGTGTGCAGGCGCTCCCTGAGTTACAAACACCCATACATACAAAGAAAACTCCATAACATACTACGGATGTCCCAGACCTACAACCTGCACTTACAAACAAGTAATCACTCTTGAGAACTATGTGCATTCCAAGTTATGGACATCTGACTTACAAATGAACATTTGGAACAGAAGCCATTTGTAAATTGGAGATTTCCTGTACTCTAATTTTAGCATGTCATGGGAAAGCAACAGTTGTCCACAAATCACAAGCAGTGCTATGGTGGCATTTCTTGGAGCTTTTAAGAACTTCTCACCTTTTAAAGCTACAACAGAGGGCAAGCCAAGCCATATTTGCAACCAGTTCAAAAAAATAGAGCAAACTGGGACTGGCCACTGTCATGCTAGGTTGCATGCACAGCTCTTTGTCTTAAAAGGCAAAAGTTCTATTTTCTTTATGTGCAATTTGATGCAAAAGCAGTGTAGGTAGAATTGGCCATTGTGGAGCATAGAAACTGATTCTTTGTGGATGCTTCCATTTAACCTGGCTGTCTGTGCACTGGGGATGGGGGGAGATTGGTGAGCACAGCAGGTGGGACCTGTTCTCTCCATAACTAGTTGAAAGGGTGGGCACACCAAATCAAGAGAAATGTCTCTCACTTCTCAGTTGAATTAATGTTAAACTCATTTAGGTGGTTTTCATTTACTTACTTGCTTTTTTTAGGTGATATATTTTCGACAAGGTCATGAAGCTTATATTGAAGCAGTGAGGAAAAACAATATTTATGAATTGAATCCTCACAAAGAACCGTGGAGAAAAATGATTCTTAGGGTAAGACTTGTTCACACTAGTGGCTGTTTACTCTCTATGTAAAGGGAAGCATCCACCATCTTGTAATAACAGTTCACTTGTGCAACACTGGTGGAATGATGTTTGCTAGTGCCACCACCCTGCCCCCCACAAAATGTTCCTTGGCATGACTTCAGCTGTGGATGCTTGCTAGAGTAAATCTATAGTAATTTCAAAACAAGCAGGCAGATTGAAATAAAGTTATAGAAGTTCTATCAAGTAAAGAATATTTTTACAAATCACTGTAGGAAAACTGGAGGTTGAATCCAAAGTGATGTGAAAATAAGATGCTTGTCCACAAAAGCTCGTGCACAAGTTTATGCAGGGTTATGGTAGGTTTTTATAGTCTAGGCATAGGCATTGAAGAAGCTTGCCCAACCTAAAGAAGATCTTTGGATTAAGCTCCATATCCGTCATACCAAGCTCTTCCATGAGATGTAAATCACCTTTTTCATGTGCAGACCAGCTCTCCTGCATGTGGAAGGATGCCTTTGGATCCAATTTACATCTCTTTGTTTTGCCCTGAAATACTGAGAGCATTTCCCTTAACGTTTTTCTTTTGAGGAATATGCCTGTGAGTGTGCTTTTGAAATGGTTTATATGCAATTAGTCAAAATGGCTCTGAAATGGCTCTTTGGAATGCTTAATAACCTAGAAATTGACTGTACAAATTAATTATCTTTTTGTTTTGAAAGGGATAACATACTTTCAGTATTTGTATATTTTCTGGATCTTTTTTCAAGACAGCCCCCTCCCCCAAACACCTGTTTTAAATCACTTTAAGCTGCCTAAATGAAATATAGAACAAAATTTATCTTTTTACTTTATCTTTGATCACTTTATCTTGATCTCTGTTCTATAAGATATGACTCTTGTTGATCTGTTTTAAGTTTGTGCTATGCCTGGTGTTGCATGTGTGATACCATTATCCAGAGTTTATTATGGAATTATAATGTAGCTGATCTTTGTAATGTTATTAATGACAATCTTCATAATCTGTGCGTCTGTTACTAGGAGCAAGAATTGGTAAAAATCGTTGGGATACGTTACGAAGTTGGCCCTCCTACACTATGTTGTCTTAAGCTTACTCTTATGGATCATATTACAGGACAGCTCCAGGACAAATCCTTCTCTCTCAAGTATGTATTTTTCCCCAGGTCAGGCCATATGTAAATAATTTCTATACACTGGAGGACTAATTAGTTTTAATCTTCTATCTAGATATCATGATATGCCAGATGTTATTGACTTCCTTGTGTTACGTCAGTTTTATGATGAAGCACGACAAAGAAACTGGCAACCTTGTAAGTCTTTGTTCTTTTCAAGCTATGAAGTACCTTTTCAGTATTTTAGTGTAATTCAAAGTAACAAGTAAGTTTTATTTATTTATTTATTTTTACATTTATATCCCGCTCTTCCTCCAAGGAGCCCAGAGCGGTGTACTACACACTTGAGTTTCTCCTCACAACAACCCTGTGAAGGTAGGTTAGGCTGAGAGAGAGGTGACTGGCCCAGAGTTACCCAGCTAGTATCATGGCTGAATGAGAATTTGAATTCGGGTCTCCCCGGTCCTAGTCCAGCACTCTAACCACTACACCACACTGGCTCCCAAGTTGATGGTAAAGTGCTCTTTCTGCATATTGAACTTCTGCTCCCAGCTGCCATTATGCACTGCTGGTCATCAGAAAGTATAGAACAGATGAACAGTTTGCTAACTGAACCATGAGCTTGGAATTTTGTGTGGGGGTCCCTTTTCTCCTAAACATTTTGATACGGCAAAACCAATAATCTTTCTAAACAGATCTTGATTCAAATAGAACTTGTATCTTTTGCTTTACCTTGAAATTGGTTTTAAAATTGCAAATACTGTATTTACCTGAATCCAATACTAGTCCCCCCCCGCCCTGCCCACTTCTTTCATGTTAGAAATCAGGATCATCTTAAATTCAGAGTCCTCTTCCTTTTCAGTAAATAAGGGTATAACCTATATTTAACCTCTCTTTTCTAAAGGCACTCATCTTAAATTCAGATTTGTCTTTGATTCAGTTAAATAGGTACTAAATTCCATAGCCTAAGGTATTGTTTTTCCTTTAAGTTAGTTATGAATGTTAGCCACTACCTACAAACTCTGTCTGTATTGAATCATGAGACTGCATGTTTTCACTGTGATTAACAGATTGTATAGAGCGTGAAATAGATAAGCGCCACACCATTTCCCCATGTGCTCCTCCGTTAGTGCCAAAAAAAAAAAAAAAAGTTAATTTCAAAGAGCTGTATAGATCCCTGAGGTGATCCATGTTCATGGTGGGTCTTCTGCATTTGTGCTGTAAGCTCCGCGGAGGAATACATAGCTCTGGTATGCACTCTCCGGTATTCTGAGGCGTGAGGGAGTGCCCATTAAAATAGGCAGGAGAACACACTCTACTTAGTTCATTCTTGTCTGCCATGATTACTGCACAATAAGGTTCTTAGCTTAAGCTCCATTTATTCCTTTGAGGAAAAGACTATCTCTTTGTTCATTTCAGCTTGACTTGGACTGTGTTTGTTGACTTTGGCTTTGTATAAGATCTGATGGTTTTTGTTACAGATGACCGCTTTCGTTCAATCATTGATGATGCTTGGTGGTTTGGAACTGTTCTGAGCCAAGAGCCATATCAACCACAATATCCAGACAGCCCTTTTCAGTGTTATAGTGTTAAGTATGTCCATGTTTTGCTCTAAAGTGTTCAAATTGAAGTGTTCAAGGGCTGCTTTATCTATAAACAAACTAACTATTTGCAACCCTTTAAACAGCAGTTAGTCTTACAAAGATGTATCAGTGTTGATAATGAAGAACTGGGGAGTTGTATTATCAAGAAAACAAAGGTTCAAGCTTTCCTTCTTGCTTTTTGCATTGATCAGTAAAGTAGATAAGTAAACAACTGGAGTTTTCAGAATATTAGAGAGAGGACAAGAACCAGGTACTAGGGAGGGACTTGTCGGAACCCCTGATTGCCATTGGCTTTAAGCATTCCAACTGTATGCAGGGTTGCAGTCTTAGTCTTCCTATATTCTTAAGTGTGATGGTTCCCATTAAGACTTATTTGTATAAAAGCTGCCCCGGCTCAATTTTTGAGAATGAGAGAAATGAAAACAGCCTTGTTGGTAGCTTTGGTATTCTAAGAAAGGAAAGACGGGAAAGCATAGCACAGGGGTAGCTAGAACAATCATTTGAAAAGTTAGAAGTCCCAGAAGAAGAGTCTTACGATTCCAAAACACATTGGGTCTTAATACACTGTCCACAGTGCACCTTTTGAGGTCTCTTTTGATCCAAGTTTTGAAATTCTTCATGTAAATACAGGAGACTATTCAATTGGCCACTTTTGCTTAATAAATCGATACATCTAACAGAGTAAAGTTTCCCTATAGAAACTGAATGACTGACATGTTTTTAAAATGTGTTTTATAGGTGGGATAATGGTGAAATTGAGAGACTTAGCCCATGGGACATGGAACCAATTCCAGAAAATGGTATGCAAAATCATTTAAGTTTTCCTTACTACTCCCCTTGATCAACTAACATCATTGTGTTTTTAAGTTATGTACCTGTCAGTTATTTTGTGAAAGAAGAGCATGCTATGCATGTTCTGAAAAATAGAGATGTGCACCAAACTGATTTTGTGCTCTGTTTTGAGTTTGAAAGAAGTTCCCTTTTACTATGTACTTCTGCTGTGTTTTTCAAGGCGTGGTTGCCAAAATGCATTGCAAATTGTAATGCAAAACTTGTGTCCATGCAGTCTGTGAGTGCAGTTTGTTTCGGCCATAGGGAACAATGGGGCAACTCAAAACACCCCATTGTTCCCTCTGGATAGTTCCTAGGGACACCAAAGTGGGTTGGGTGGTAGGGCATGATGGGTGCTACCTACCACCCAGCCCACAAAATAAATGGGCAGCGGGTGATTTTGAACAAAATTTTAACCTCAGATCCACATAAGATCCTATGGGGGTTTGGGGGAAATCTTAAAATTTTGTTTAAAATCACCCACTAGCCCATTTCTTTGGTTGATCCTAGCTATTATTTGTTTTTTAATTTTTAAACTTATCTTAAAAATATCACTGCATGGTCGTCAAAGATGGTGGTCTGCAAGAAACTGAGAAAATGGTGCCCCCAACTGCCAGTTTCAACAGAAGCACTAAGCATGTGCAAGGCAGAGTGGGTGTCATGAGGAGCTAGTCATTCTACCCGTGAGGTCTCTGCATAGGCGCAGAACCCCATTCCTTATGAATACAATGGATCACTAAAAGATCATCAGTTACAGGTGAGCAACCTGTTTTTTCATGGGATGACCCCTGGTTCTAGTATTGCGAAAGGAGAAAAAATTACCCCTGTCCACTCTCTCCACTGCATGCATAATTTTATACACTTGGAGCATGTCTCCCCTTAGTTAGCTGTTTTCCAAAGTAAAGAGCCCCAGATGCTGTAGCCTAGCCTCATAAGGAAGGTGCTCCAGGCCCATGACCATGTTTGTTGCCCTCTTCTGTACCTTTTCCAGTTCTGCAATATCCTCCTTAAGATAGGGTCACCAAAACTATGCAGTACGGTGTACAGTTCCAAGCTCCATGAGGTGCTCTTTGGCTCTGCTGAATCACGTGTTTGGCATGACAGTTATTTTTGGTGGGAGAGTGCCTTTATCCTCATTTCCTTCTCAACCACCATGCTGCTCTCATTATGACGGATACGTTCTGTCTAATTTCAGTTCCTGTGGTAAAAAACTTCTCTTGATTTTTTGTTTAATGGCTTACTTTTTGGATTTTGTTTCCACTTTGTTCTTCGCAGTGATTTCCTGGCTTCGACTATGGTCTGTCTTTCCATTTCCCCCTTCGCCTCGCCCCTCTCTGTTGGTCTAATGGACATTAGGGAAAAGTGTGCCTCTTGTGGGCGCACTTTGCTGTTCTCTGACAGTCAACCTCTGACTCAGATGCTGAAATCGCCACTTCCACTGACGTCTGCGGCATCAATGTTGGCCGACAGTAGCCCTTCGGGATTGAGGGTGACTTCAGAGGATTTCAATATGTCTGCACTTCAAGCTCCTTCTAATAAAGATCACAGAGAGTTGACTTTTAAAAAGCCTGAGACAGTGGGCATGGAAGCCCAACATCAACACCATATGAAACACAAGTGAAAGCGGTTGGACTTAGGGATGTGCATGCAACTGCGGTGCGGAGGCTCGAAGGTGGTGAGGGTGCTGCTTAAAGAGCGGGTGTGTGTGTGTGTGTGTGTGTGTGTGTGTGTGTGTGTGTGTGCACTTACCCCTTCCGGCTGTTTTTGTAAAAGCTCATCAGGGCAGCAGCGTACCTCCCTGCCTCCCCGTTGTTTGGATATAACCGGAAGTCTCTGATGCGTCTGCATGTGTGTGGGTGCACGCAAGTGCGTCGGGGACTTCTGGTTATATCCTGGCAACGGGGTGGCAGTGAGGTATGCTGCCGCCCCGATGAGCTTTTATGAAAATGGATGCTGGTGGGGGAAAAGTGGCAGGGAGGGGTCAGTGCACCCTCCCCCGCTCTCAAAGTGAGACACCCGCCTCTGTTGAATCGGTAGAACCACCGGTTCTTCGAACTGGTTAGGAGGCCCATAAAGGGTCTCCAAGCCAGTTCCATGCACATCCCTAGTTGGGCTCTCTTGAGTCCCAAACACTGCCACAGGTCCACCTCTAACCCATCAGCATCTGCCACATCAAAGCAGTTGACAGCATCAGCACTGAGGCTATCCTTTCATACTCCCTCGCCTTCGACTGAGCAGGGAGAACATTGTGGAGCTCAACCATCGACATCAGGCACACTGTCACTGTCAATATCAATACCAATAACAGCTTCTACACCTACGTTGACATTGATTACACCCACATCTCTCCTGATGAAACTATCAATGTCAACTGCTGCCCACCCATCGACTATCAGACCTAAGTTGGTTGGGACTACGATACCAATATCGATGGCACCATCAATCACTAAACTGGACACCCCTATAAATAGTGTGCCACAAGCTGCATCACCTGTTGTGATTGACTTTTCTCCAGACTCTTCCCTGGCTCAATCAGTGCATTCCATCTCTAGCAAGGAAGGGCACCTCTTTTCCAGTGAGGCTTCCTGCATACCATGGGACAATTCAACAACTAAAAACCTGGAGTCCCTAATGGAGTCTCACTGCTAGTACCCCATCGGGTTCTATCTTCAAAGATTTCCCCTTACATGGATTGGAAGGGGATGAGGATTCATAATCTGTACTACTTCCAAAGACTCCATCAGTGTCCCCTGAGAAGGTGACCCCATGTTGCTCCTCCTTTTATCCCTGGAGAGAGAGCGAGAGCGGTTTCATCACCCCACTCAACACTGTGTCCATGACATGACCAATGGACTACAGGGGCCCTGGACCCAGGCTACATTAGGGGTCTTAGGCGTTATAGGGACCCATACTACTTTTTTGCCTGCGTTACCATACAACTTTGACGAATACAGGCTATGGAAATCCATGAAACGCAAAGGTGCTTTGGAAAAAAGCCTCAACAAAAGAGCATGACCTTACTCCTATACCTGTAAGCATATCAAGAGTCTAAAGCGCCACCTAGCACCCCCACTAAAAAGGAGAAAGTATCCTTTCCAGCTCCTACTCACCCAACTGAACCATATCCAGAGATGAGCCACCATTTTCCATCTCCAAAGAAATCATCTGAAAGAGAAAACAGCACTCTGAGGGGAACTCCATTCAAACTGAGAACCCTTTAGAGCCTTCCCCTGAAGAAACTGTGGCACATCCTCCATCTGGTTCACCTACAAAGACCAAGTTGTACCAAATCCAAGTGACAACCATGGCAAAGACTTTAGGCTTGGAACCGAAGGCACAGCCTGGGGTCAAGGACCCCTTGTATGATTTCATTGCCAGTTCTTCAGCTGCCCAATCAGCATCTCTGCCAATGTTATCTGTGAAGATGTGCAGTGATGCACCATCAGCCTCTACAACAACTTAGAAGAGGCTGGAAAGTTTGTACAGGATACAAAAGGAGTCCTGCTCCTTTCTCTTCAAGCACCCTCTGCCAAACTTGCTGGATTGCGCTGTCAACAGTAAATCAGGCAGAACGCACTCAGCCTCTGTGCATAAGGGAGGGAGGAAATTGGATGCTATGGGGAACAGGTTTTTGCTCTATGTCATTCTTGGCCATTAAAATTTCCAACTAGATGGCTTGCATGTATCCAGTACTTCGTTTGGGATACTCTAAAAGAAGACTTAAAGGATCTCCTAGAGGAGTTCTGTGAAAAAATTAAGTCAACACTGGCTAAATCTGCCGATATCACCAAACAACATTTAAGCACAGCAAAGCACCTTGCAGAGACTGAGTCACAATCCATTGCAGGTGCTTTGTCTCTCTGGAGACATGCTTGGCTGTACTCTCCATCCCTTCAGCATGACATGAAAGATAAAATTGAGAATCTACTATTTGAAGGAGACGGTCTGTTAAGTACTCAAAATGGATGAGACAATGGAGAAGATGAAGTCATCCTGCTATCCGGCAAGGACTTGCTCATCGAACCCACAATAACCGACCTATTCCCAAAAGTATGGTCTTTTGGCAGGCAGAAATAGGAGTTCAAGCAGTCAGAAAGTCTTTTAGATACATGCCTAAATGTCAGTACAACCCTAGACAATTGTTTGACGCTCTGGACCAGGAAGTATCTTGAACGCAACTCCCTTCACCCATACTACTTGCCCCTTTCCCCCACGCTTGGCATCACATCAGATGCCTGGATATTGTCCATAATGACAGGTTATGCCATTGAGTTTACAAGCCACTCTGCATTCATGGGGATAAAATTCACCCACTCAACTCCTATCTTAGCGGAAGAAGAACTGGGAGACGCCTTCCTGTATATGGCAGCAGGAGATCCCATATGTGTTTGCTCCACTGCCATTGATCAGCCAAGTGGTTGCTCAACTTCTGACTGCTCCGATATCGTGTATCCTAGTAACCCCATGGTGGCCAAGGCAACCATGGTTTCCACAGATACTCAGGCTGCCATGAAACCAGTACCAAAGACTACAACAAGAGATAGATCTCCTGGCACTAGACAATGGCAAGGTGAATTGGCTTTTGAGTAAGATCCTACTTAACCAAAGGAAGTCTTCACCAGATGTAATTACCTTGGAACACATTATTTTCCTGCCTAAACAGGCTACAATCAAGGATGTACTCTTTACTTGACTGATCAAAAATCACATGGATTGGCTAATGTATCTTCGAAGGTGCATCTAGCAGCACTCTCTTCAAAACATCCAGGCTCTGATGGGAAGACTCTTTTTACACCCAGAGAGTAAGGCTTTCCTGAAAGGACTTATAAATTTATATCTGCCCGTCCACACTCCTGTAGAACCATGGAGCATATCCTTGGTCCTTTTGGCTTTAACTGAGGCCCCATTTGAACCAATGAGTTCTGCATCCATCAAACCAAGCCAGCGTGGTGTAGTGGTTAGAGTGCTGGACTAGGACCGGGGAGACCTGAGTTCAAATCCCCATTCAGCCATGAGACTTGCTGGGTGACTCTGGGCCAGTCACTTATCTCTCAGCCTAACCTACTTCACAGGGTTGTTGTGAGGAGTAACTTAAGTATGTAGTACACCACTCTGGGCTCCTTGGAGGAAGAGCAGGATACAAAACATTAAAAATAAATCAGTAAACTAGTGACTTTGAAAACTGCCTTCCTGCTTGCCATAGCTATGGCTAAACGCATTAGTGAACTGACAGCATTGTGGATTGATTCACCATACACTAGGATCTGTCGTGATAAAGTGCTAATGCGTATGGATCCAGACCTTTTTTTGAAATTTTATTTTATTTTCAACAAATACTGCACATGTGTAAAAACTGTGCAGCAATGGAAAAGCACAAACAATAAAAACTCGAATATAAATGAGAAATTAAGCGCCATTTGAGGTTATATGCAAGTCCAGTGTTAAGAAGAGATTGATGGACCCAGACCTTTTATCCAAGGTGGTATCTGACTCACCTTAACCAAGATATTGTTCTCCCTACATTCTTCAGGGACCTGTCTACACCTTTAGAACATACAATGCACTCCTTACATGTGTGAAGGGTGGTGTTTTATTATTATTATTATTATTATTATTATTATTATTATTATTATTATTATTATTATTATTATTACCTGGACCACACTAAGGGCTTCAGATCCACCAAGTGTTGGTTTGTAGCTTACAAGGGCTCTGTGAGAGGCTCCTGAATTTCCAGACAAAGAATGTCCGGATGGCTAGTTGAACCTGTTGTGCTGACCTACAAGTCACAGAACGTGCAACCGCCTGAAGCAATCAAGGCCCACTCTACTTGTGCCCATGCTTCATCAGCTGCACACTTATCAGGGGTAACCTTCACAGACATCTGTAAAGCAGCAACTTATTCCACTGAGTTACCTTTTGTCAAGCATTACACCATAGATGTGCTCTCTGCTGCTAAGGCAAGCTTCGGGAGAAGCGTTTTGAAGCGGGTGTTACAAGCGAGCATAGGAAAAAAACTCCATGGGAGACACCTTCCAGGTATACTGGACAAAACACTTATACTATCTCTTTCTTTCCTTTCCCCTGCTCTCCAAGATCATAAGCAAAATCCTGCAGGAAAGGACTCCGTGCTTCCTACTCACCCCGTGGTGGCCCTGACAGCCAGGGTTCCCCATCCTTCTGCGTTTGTCTCAGGGTCATCATCACTTCCTGCTCCATCAATATCATCTTTCACAAGGAGCAGGCCGTGTGTTCCATTCCAGCCTTCAGTTGTTGATCCTGACGGCCTGGAAGTTCAATTGTTAGATACCATCCTCCTGAATGAAAGAAAGGAATCAATGTGGCAGAATTACATGTGCAAATGGAAACGTTGTACCTTATATGCTGTGTCTAAGTGCTTTGACCCTTGCAGTGTGTCAATCCGTCAGATCCTCCTATACTTGAGTTGTCTAAAATGATCCGACTTTCAAACCCTTCTCTCAAAGTTCATTTAGCAGAAGTCTCTGCAAGACACCCTGGCTAGTATGGACACACACCCAGGCTAGTATAGACACACAGTGTTCTCCCATCCTTAATAAAAAAAAAATTCCTTAAAGGCATAAATAACTTCTTCCCACATGTTGGAGAGCTCATTGAACCATGGAGTCTTTCATTGGACTTCTTTTACCAAAGCACTGTTCAAACCTCTCCTTGCTGCTTCCCTCAAATCTTTATCCTTAAAAGTTGCCTTCCTCATTGCCATAACATCAGCAAGGTGAGTCAGTGAGCTAACAACTCTTCATGCTGACTCTCCTTGCATCAAATTCTATCTGGACAAAGACCTCTTCTTCTGACTAAAAATAGTTTCCGACTTTGACCTAATTCAAGACATTGTCCTATCTTCCTTGTTCTTTAACCCTTCCACTCCTCTGGAGAAATCCATGTATTCACTAGATGTCAGGAGGTCTTTTTTGGATAGGACAACATCCTTTAGATAAACCATCTAACTGTTTCCTATAAAGGAGAGAACAAAGGACCACCTCTTTCTAGACAAAGACTTCCACTGGCTCGTAGAACTCATCTTCATATGCTACAACCAGCAAGGAGTTAAACCCACCTCAAAAATCGAGGCAGACTCTAATAGAGCCATGGCCATGTTGGCAACTCACATGTTGGGCATCCACATGACAGACATCTGTAAACCGGCCACATGGTCTACAGACTTGCCTTTCATCAAATATTATGCTGTAGACATCCACTACTGGCAGTAACCAACTTTGGTTGGGTACTGCTCAAGAAGGTACTCTAAATATATCCTAGAACCCACTACCATCTAGGTGAGCTCACTAATCACCCAAGTTATGAGGGAACATGGATCACCTTAAAGATACAGGTTGCTTACCTGTAGCAGGTGATCTTTCTGGTGATCCATGTTCATTCACAACACCCAGCCTACCCTTCTGCTACGATATTTCCACAGTAATAAGGATTTACCTGACTCCATCAATCCACATTCTTCACTCATCGCAGCGGCCAGTCAGAAACTGAGGAGAGGGGTGCTCTCCCACTGAAAATAACTCATGTCATATGTGTGGTTCGGCAGAGCCAATGAGCGCCTCACAGAGTTTGGAAATCATCCGCAGGGGTTCCTACACAGGCACAGAACCCAAGTTATGAGTGAACATGGATCACCAGAAAGATCACCTATTTCAGGTAAGCAACCCGTTTTTCTGCTCTGAGCCCGGAACAGGCTCTTTTAAAAGAGAGTGTTCCAGCTTGAAACATTCAGAATGTCCAGTTCTGAGTCACAAACATTTCATAGTCGAAATGTTCTGCACATCCCTACTCAGAAATATTACTAGCACTGAGGGGGTAGTCGTTATTTCAACAATCATTCACAAAAATATATTAAAACTTGCTTGTAAATAAAGTAAGAAATTGGGAGCTACAGGTTTTAATATAAGCATGGTAAGAACAAGGGGCCAATTAAGCCTCACTGTTTTTCCACTCAGAATTGTAGCACCCTTTAGCTGTTTTTTGATCCATGGAAGGAAGTTATAGGTACCAGTATCTCCCCCCACCCTGTATGTGTTTAAATAAGTGGAAAGATAAAAGGGAACATATTTAAATAGCTTTCTCCAATACCACCCTGTCATCTTTCTTCCCCTAAAACATGGAAATATGCATGAAACTTTGTGGCATGTCTCAGTTGGACAGCAGGTAGAATTCTTTATGTAAATGCTGGCAGAAACTCCAGAAAAAGGGCTTTTGTTCTTCTGATGCTGGTGGAATAGCTCTTATGTTTTTGCTGATTTCTTCAGAAACCTGTTTGTGAGATTTGTGGTACTGGACACTTTTCATGGTTTTCCTCTCTATGGTTATGGAACCAAGGAAGTTGGTTTTTTGAAGGGGCTTGCAGTACCTGTAATTAGGTGTATTGGCTCTAGTCCAGACATTTGCAAAACAGTTGCCTGGAAAAGAAGTACTACATGAATTTTGTGCAGCATTCTGAATTGCAGGCATATATGCTTGACCTCATGATCTCCTTGCTCTGTAGTTAACAGGAAGGAAATTGTCTGGACTAGACAAAAAAATGGACTGTAGGACAATCACTGATATTTGGTGAAAATAGAGCCCCCACTAGTGTGCACACTTTGTATCTGTTAATTTTATTATTTGCAGAACTACAACTTTTTGAGACAATTTGGTCTCATTTTTAAAGTGGGTACAATTGTTGTACTATAGAGATTGAAGATTAGTATGTTTCCTAGCCTTTGTTTTTCTTTAAGCAACTAGACTGTAACTGCTGGCACTGTACATTTTAAAACAAACTAAGAATATAACTGCATATTTGGAATCTAACCCTGAGCCCCTGTTTAAGGGAATTGATGCAGACCATGGAGACTTGATGAATAAAAATGGGAAATGATATTGTGCTAAGTGTCCAGCTACTGATTTAAAAGTTTGCCATGAGAACTGCAAATTTTATTAAACTTATTTTCTTCTTCTTCTCCTAATATTGCCTGTACTATTGGTTGTAAATAAACAGTTGATCAGCCTGAGGAATTAGGAGCTAGTGTTTCTGTGACTGCTGAAGAAATGACAAAACTATTGTACAAACCTCAAAAGGGAGAATGGCAGGGGAAATCCCAGGAGGAAGAATGTGAACGGATTATCAGTGGAATTGATCAATTGCTGAGACTTGGTAAGGATCCAGAAATCTAATAACTATTGCCTCTCATCTATGAATATTGCAAGTACTTTGAATACAAATACAACTTTGTTCCAGTCTCCCCATAGTCTCTAAATTATGATTTAACTTGTTTTTATGTGCAAGATATGACTTGGAGTGAAATTTATTTGATAGATATCAATTTAGCTGTGTCAACTGACTGAATTTGTATTTTGACAGATATTTCAGCTGCATTTGCTGGACCAGTTGATCTGAATACGTATCCAAAGTACAGTACAGTAGTAGCTTATCCAACAGACCTTTGGACTATTCGGACAAGACTAGTCAACCAGTTTTACAGGTTAGTTTGATTAAGACTAAGAGAAAGTAATTTCTTACAAAAGTTAAGTCGCCTATAAAATATTCACAAAGAGAATTCTTGGAAAATTATCATGACAGAAAAATGTTGATTTGATAAGCATAGTAAAAATGAAGTTAAAATTATGTTTGATTTTGGTCAGTTCCCTTCAGTGCAAATTTAATACCTGATATCCTTAATCTCTGTTTGGTGAGCCTAAAGAATAATTGTCATCCTGTTGTAAACCACTTAGAGACTTTGGTAGTGGGCGGTATAAAAAAGTGTGTGTGTGTGTGTGTGTGTATCTCCAGTTCGTGTGCCTGAAGTGGTGTTTGTGTGCTTTGCCTCCTCTTAGTGTGCGGATACAGCTCTTTGGTTTAGCCACAGTCCTGCATTGTTTTCAGTATTTCAGAAGAGCTTCTAGTTAACTGCATCTGTAGAATTTTAGCATAATGCATAGAGGGCCAACTGCCTGGAACTTGCATTTCTAGCACTTTGAGGAAGCTGGTCATCTCAATCATACATTCTGTGTGGGAAGGATTTGCTAATACTTGGAGGTGTCTCCAAATATTACACTGTTGTGCTGCATACAGTTTTGTGCTGCCCACAAGGCAGATACAACGTATATGTTGTATGTAGCTTTCAATGATAAAAGAAAACGTGATCAAAATATGAGAAATCAATCCTTTAGTAGGTTGAAAATTATGAAAGCTATTGATGTGCTTTTGCATCAAAGCCATTATCAAACAGATTAGACAGGCCAAAGCTACTGTCTCAAACGTAATGTTTCTTTTTTGCATTCAGCAAGATAACACATTGTCTGTTAAAATGTGGTAATTGAAAAGTGAAACTATATTTCACTTAGAAATCTCCAGTTTTGATTGGGATTTTTCTCCCATGACTGCTAAACTATATTCCATTTGTTTACTGTCAAATATAGGAGACTCTCTGCATTGATTTGGGAAGTAAGATGTATCGAGAGCAATGCCAGGACCTTCAATGAACCAAACAGCACTATTGCTAGATCTGCTCAGAAAATCACAGATCAGCTCTTAGAGTTCATCAGGTAAGCAATGTATCTGGGATGATCTGTGTTTTATCACAATTTCACAATCCCGTAGAAGGATTTCATAGCTCTTCAAAGCACTCAAACTCTGTTCTTTGCGTGCAAGAGCACCTTATATCTGGCTGCAGAACACCTGCTGCTCAGTTCCTTCTTAGCCACCGTTGCATGCACCTTGTTTGGGATTTATTCCTCATTTGGGCTTAGTTCCTGTGAGAGAAAGATTTGGTTTAAAATTTATGGTTTGGATTTCAGATCTCTTTAGATTTAATCTTTGCTTGACATTTTGTGGACTGGTTTCCTCGGATATTTGCTCTAATGGATGTTAGGAAAACATTTTTAAAGTGCTTTTCCTGTGGTGAGGCGCTCCCATCTTTGGACAAACATAAGTGTTGTGCTTAGAAGAGGATCACATCGTTTGTGCAAAATTTGCTTGTCATTTTCTAATAAAACAAGGAAAAGTAGAGAACTATGCCTTCAGACAGCACTATACAAAAAAGCTCTACGTCCTCAAACTCCGATTAGGTTTCACCCGACCATTGATTCTTGAGGCCCATGTTAGAGTCGAGGCATTCACCAGGAACGTACTCGAAATAAGTCTTTAAAAAGCTGACTGATGTGCCAAAAGAGGGACATTGAAGGCATTATAAAAAGAGAAAGTACCAGGAGGATGGGACTCCATCCTGTTCAATCTCTAAACAATGGAAAACTTCCTTCTTGACGTTGATGCTGGTATCATCCCCATCAACATCAAAAGACATCACTCGACATTGTCTACTCCAAAATGCACAGAGCTGACAACCCCTTATTCAACATAGACGCAGCCTGGGCTTCAACCTCGCAATCAACATAAGTTCTATACAGTCGATATCCCTTGCCCTGCTACAGTTCAGTCGGTGGCGCCAGCTTTACTTGGATCTTCATCTTCTTCCCCAGAGATTTTCCAGTACTCTCCAGAAGAGATTTCAACACCGGCATTTACACCAATACCGATGATGACCCTACCATTTACGGTCCAAGTCTTGATATCAGCACTTGCAAATCTCTCACACTCATGCTACTTCAGCAACCCACTCTCAGTCAACCTCACCGATACAGGATAGGCTGCAACAATGACAGTGATGCAAAGTCACCTCAACTTTCAAAGCCTGGAGGTTGATATCCCTTCCCATAGACTTTGTCTATGTCGAAAGATCTCCCGATACGGCAAGACACAGAATCTATTTTGGGCTTAACTCACACAATACCGTCTGGCTCCACTTTTAAGGGTTCCCCCCCTCCCCCGAAAACTCTTTCAACTTCCCCAGTGAGAGTGACTCCCTCTTCCTCTCAATCATATGAGCCTAACTGCCCGTCGAAAGAACGTTAGCACTATTCTGGGCCAACATATTCATCTTTTAGGAGGAGGATGGATTTCCTGAGCTCCCCAGGGGCTTTAGACCCTGGTTATATCAGGAGACAGCGTAGACTTAGAGATCCTTATTTTATGCCTTCCCCAAGTCTCCCATTTGACTATGATGAGCTTAGGATGTGGAATCTAGGAAACCTAAAGGCTTGGTTGGAAGTTGCCTTCTACTGCCTTCTACTTTCACATAGGAAGTTGCCTTCTACTGAGTCAGACCATTGGTCCATCTAGCTCAATATTGTCTCCACAGACTGGCAGAAGCTTCTCCAAGGTTAAAGGCAGGAGTCTCTCTCAGCCCTATCTGGAGATGTCAAGGAGGGAACTTGGAACCTTCTGCATGCAAGATGTTCTCCTCAGAGTGGTCTCATCCACAAAAATCTGGGAGAAAACACTCTTCTTCCATAAATAAAGAAGGTAGGAAATTTCCACAGGACACAAATTCTACTCTTCCTGCCTAACTTTTTTTTATTTATCAAATTTCTATACTGCTTTTCATTAAAATAATCTCAAGGCCAGTTCACAAGACATTTAAAATATAAAACGATAAAAATGGCACAATAAGAGCTAAAATAGAATATAAAAATATTAATCTAATTTTAAAAATTAAAAAATATGTACACTAATAACTATAAGATACAGAGAAGCAGCAGCAAACAAAACACTCATTTAAAAGCCTGGGTAAAAAGCCAAGATTTTACTTGCTTTCTAAAAACTGCTGGAGACTGGGGAGCAGATGACCACTGGGAGAGCATTCCAAAGTCTAGGGGCAGTGACTGAGAAAGCCCTTTCCCATGTGCACGACAGGCAAGCCTCCCTCACTGTTGGTACATGGAGCAGAGGCCCCCTGATGACTTCAGGGTGGGGGGTCTGCTCTAAACGAGCTAATTACATGGATTGTGTGGCGAAATATTATTCCATCTGGGAGAATTTTAAGGACTATCTCAGAGATGTGCTTGAAGCCCTTCAGTCAAAGTTTAAAGATAAGCTTGCTAAATCAGCTGATGTCACTCAACATCATCTCAGCATGGCTAAACAACTCTCTGAGATGAAATCCTGTACACTGGCAGGTGCGATTTCCCTTCATCTCCACACTTGGCTATATTCCACATCTCTTCAAATAGACATGGACAAAATAAAGAACTTGCCTTTTGATGGAAATGACCTGTTCAGCTCCCAAACTAATGACAGTGGGGAAACATGAAAAAATACAAATGTATGGCAAAAGCATTTACATGTACTACCACACCACATTCCTACTCCCAAAGATATATGAAGTATGGAAGACAAATATCCCAATATACTAATCAAACCAGAAAGATTATAGAAGACCTTTCCAATACAGCCAGAGAAGGCCTTATAGTCAAAAGCAGAAGCAGCAACCAAAATCCAAGCAGCAAGATCAATCTAAACACCTTTGACCCCTTCTTTATAGATCTGCAGTCTTCTGAGAACCCTTCAGATAGCCGACTCACCTACTTCTTACCAACATGGACTCTCATTACATCAGACAACCGGGTGTTGTGTATCATAACTGAGTATGCAGTAGAATTCACCACCACCCCATATTTTGGAGGATAAAATATACTCACCCAATTTCTACCTTACAAGAGGAGGTGAAATAGCTTCTAGAGAAGAGTGCGATAGCACTGGTTATTAAAAAAGAAATGAGGAACGGTTTCTATTCGAGATATTTTCAGGTCCCAAAATGAGATGGAGGCCTCAGACCAATTTTGGATTTTAGTTGACTCAACAATTCTATTAAACCAAAACTGTTCCATATGATAACTCTGCAAGGCATTCTCCCCCTTTTGGCAGAGGAAGTGTGGCTTGCAACATTGGATTTGAAAGATGCTTACTTTCACATAAGGATTAGACCAAGACACAGAGTGTCTGAGGTTAACCCTAGACAGTCATTCATTCCAATACATTGTTCTCCTATTTAGCCTTTCAAACGCACTTGGAGACTTTACAAAATGCATGAGTGCAATAATTGCACATCTGAGGATGCAGGATATTTCCATCTTCCTATAACTGGCCCATTGGATGGTGACTTCAGCAGACAGAGATTCATTGGTCACCCAGCTCAGATACATCTTAAAACTATTGGGTCTTCTAGACATCCAGATCAACTGGAAAAAGCCAAATTTTCAATCTAAAAGAAAGCTGCTATCTATTGTTGCTAGCACTGCTCTTCTGTAGACTCCCAGAAGCCTCTCTGCTTGTGTTTGAGACTGCAGGCATATGCGTCTCACTTTTGACGTGCTTAGGAACCTCATGGGATCGTGAGCCCCTCCGTTTGTTGGCATATTTGGGATCAGTCACTTAGTAGGCAGTGGGACAGTTACCCCTAGATTTAGCAGCTGCCAAAGCCAAATTGAAAGGGAACTAGCTTCGTGCCTTCCCCATGCTGGGATACCCAAGTAGATTCCCAAAGGTAACTCGCCAGAGTTAACTCTCCCTTCAAGGTCTTGCTGCATGATTGACCTCCCATGATTGCTCTGCATGATTGACCTCCCATCCATAGTTGCCTCAAAGGAGCTAAAAACCAATTACCTCAGCAGGAAGTCAGATAAGACTCTGCAATGCAAATTCTTTCCCTATCAGAAAAAAGCAAAAGGACAAGAGAAACTCAGATGTGCTAATTAAAAGACTAACTAGATTACTAGGTTCTCTGGACCTAAAGAGATACAGTGTTTGCATGTCTAATCATTCTACTTAGGGGTGTGCATGGAACCAGCTGGCCCGGTTTGGTTTGGGTGCGAACTGCACCCGAACCTGACCAGGCCAGTTCAGTCCGGCACCCCCCAAATACCCGCTCCCTGGTCAGTTGGGGGGGGGGGTGTTTTGTGATTTTTAAAAAGTTTTTTTTTTAAAAATTAACCAGTAGCCCCTTCAGGGGGCTTCCTATAGGTCGGGGAGGCTGCAAAGATTTTCCCTCCACCTGCTGGCCTCTTAAGTCACAGCCGCAGCTCGTCCTGGGCTGATTTTTGGCACAGTGGCCAATTTGTAGGCCTCTGTGCATGCTCAAATGGCCTCTGCGAGGCCTGGCAAAGCCTAGGGCCTCACAGGGACCATTTGAGCATGCACAGTGGCCATTTTAAAAATAAATCTTTTTTAAAAAAATGGCCGCCAAAAACAAAATGGCCACTGTGCATGTTCAAATGGCCTCTGTGAGGCCCTGGGCCATGTCAGGCCTCGCAGAGGCCATTAGAGCATGCACGGCAGCCATTTTGTTTCCAGCGGTCATTTTTGTTTTTAAAAAAATACTTTTAAAAAATGGCCACCATGCATGCTCAAATGGTCCCTGTGACGCCCTAGGCCTTGCCAGGCCCCGCAGAGGCCATTTGTGCGTGCACGGCAGCCTCCAAAATGGCCGCTGCGCCAATTTTTACAAGCCTGGACAGGCCAAAAATCAGCCAGGAACGGGCTACAGTGGTGACTTGAGGCCAGCAGGGGGAACGGGAACCTTTGCAGACCCCACCATGGCCTTTAGGAAGCCCCCCAAAGGGGCTACAGGTTAAAAAAAGAAGTGTTGTTTTGTTTTGTTTTTAAATTGTGAACTGGAGAGGGAGTTAGGTTTGGTCTGGCCAGACCGGGGGTGTGTGTGTGTTCGGTTCTAACCTGAACCAGTTCGCACTTCCCTAATTCCATTTGCCTCAAGGGTGTTTTTGACCCATTCAAGCATTTTGTTGTAACTTAGCACAGGAAAAACAAACAATGGGATCTTTTGAGATTCCCCAGAACTGCCCTATTCAAGAAAGGACAGCAGGAATGTCCCCCCTAGACACAATTTGGATTTTAATTGCCCCTGGGTCCTTGAGCCAGTGTGCTCCACTTGGGCTCAGTGTGCTCCCCGTGTGTTCCGTTTGGATCCCAGTGCGAGTCACCCACAACTTGGACACTAGCTTTGTCACCTGTCTTTACACTTAGCAGTGTCTTGCTCTGCGTGCCAAGAACGCTTCCAGCCTCCAGGTTGATTCTTTTGCCTGGCCCAGTCTGCTCAGCCAGCCTTGCTGCCACCAGAAGTTGGCTGCTCGAGAACAGGCCCTTTTTGGATCTAACTCTGCTACCTATCCCCTTGGATTTCTCTCCTCTGCTTGTTGCCTCCCGGTCCATTCCCGAAGAAAGAGGTCCTTCCTGTTTTCAAGCTGAAGAATAAATTGTATGAACTTGCTGCTTAAAATTAAATCAATGTTTGAATTGTCTTACTTCATTTTGTCACTTATTTACATGTTTACTATAAGTGTAACTGCATTCTTTAGACATGAATTTGTAAGCTTGTAAATCAATAACATAATAAAAGTATCTTTGGGTCCATGTTCAGAATAGATATACCTGTTTTTTCAGGAGTGTTTGTGGTCATACAGGATGTGTGAATATTTCTGATTTTAGCTTCCCTTAATGTTTCTCTTATATCTCTTGTATCTATTTGAAATGTTTCGAATAAATTGTTGACTTAGAAAAATTAATTTCAAATTTTGTGTGTTGCAGTCTTGGAAATGGCCAACAACTATGCATGTTTTATTTTCTAGGAATCCTAATTATACAGAGTTTTTTGAGCTGTGCAATGCTACAAACAACGAGGACAGCATAGATGCTGATGATCTGGTAATTAAGTTTGATTTTTATCTTGTGCAGTTGGCTATTAGCTTACTTTAACAAGCCATAGTAATGTCCTTTAGTAATGTCACTGTGGATTTAATATTGTAAAGTCATTGAACAGGATAGTGTTCTTGCCTCTACATAAATTGTAACTTTTTGAAAATAGATTTGTCTGGTCCATTTTGTAGGCTGATGAAGAGGCCTATGTACCAAGAGCATCTTCCAGAAAAGTAAGTTGGGCTGCCTTAAGCATAATATTCCTCCTGCCATACAATCTATAAGATAGTAGCAGTTTTATAACAACACTATTGGGTAGTAAATGGATGGATGCTAAATATTAGCTTATTCATGTCTATCCTAGTGACTTGGCAGGTAATTTGAACTATTCCTTATATAGTTTTGTACTTAGGAATATTGAATTTCTGTTTTAAAGAGACAGGCCTTGAAGAGGAAAACCACAGTGAAACTCAGTTATGATGAAAATAGTTGGAAGAAGCAGTGTATGGAACTTGTAAATTTAATTTTCCAGTGTGAGGATTCTGAGCCATTTAGACAACCAGTTGACCTGGATCAGTACCCTGTAAGTTACAGTGATTAGTATGTATCATTTTTATAAGTTTCAGTGTACAATTGTTATGCACTTTACTATTCTTATCCTATTTCTCTCACAACAGTACTAGGTTTTGCTGAGAGCACTATTTGCGTAAACCAACCTTTATTTTACCAATATTTTTTTGAGTAGTGGTATAACTATTCCCATAGAAGAGGTGTAATGTTTTCTGTTTTCTAGGCTGAATTTCCTAATGGAAAAGGTACCTACAAGGTGGCTTCCACAATTCCAGATTAAGTTCCCAAAACTGACTACAGTCTGATTTGTACTAATGGTTACTAAAGCAGATTAGCATTACTGCCCACATATAAGCAGGGCTTGAAATCATAATGCATGGGAATTTCTTCTCCCCACTCCCTGACCACTCCTTTCTGAGTCTTTAGGGAAAATTACTGTTTCTTCCCCTCTGTTTCCCCAAAACCACGAGAACTAGGAACTTTTGAAAACTAGATCTGATACTTTATCTTAATCTCAAAAATTATCTTTCCCTGGGTTGATTCCTATGAAAATCATTTAGCAAAATGGTAATAGAATAATATATATATATATATATATATATATATATATATATATATATATATATATATATGGGAGAAAAATTAATGAGAATTTTGAGGACTAGATATATGTGAACAAGAGAATAATCTCACCTACTCACACATCTTTCCTTGATAATTAATGTGGATTTGGTGTTCTGATGTGATTCCTTTGTTTATAGAGGATGACATGTAAAATGTTAACATCAAAATCAGTGTTGGTTCATATTGGCTTCTATGTAATCTCCCTTTTAAAGTGCTAGAATTGCCTCAGATAACTTTTCACACAGTTCAAACTCCTGTCTGAATTGTATCCACAGGTTTACGCTTCTGTATAAGAGAAACCCCATCAGTGTTTTTCCCCCAAGTAACTTAAATAATGGAGTATTTATTATGTGTCTTTATACATAGGACTACAGGGAGATTATAGACACACCAATGGACTTGGGTACAGTGAAGGAGACGCTAGAAGCTGGAAACTATGATACACCAATGGAACTGTGCAAAGATATCAGATTAATATTTGGCAATGCTAAATCATATACCCCAAACAAAAGGTCCAAGGTAATATTGACCATACTAGTCAAATCAGCATATGTTCCAATTATTTAGAAGTTAAGAAAATAAACTGAGAACCAGGGCCTAAAGATAAGTTAATGGTGTGATGTTATATTATCACAAATCTTTCTTCAAAAACAAAATCTATCATGGAGGAAACAAAGGAATCTGTCACAAGACTTATATGGACTATAATGATCCATGTTAGTTCCATGGTAACTGAAACCCTGCAAATCATATATTCATGTTTATTAGTTTGCATCCCAAATAAATAAACTCTGAATACTAATAACATTGTAACTAAATTTAAGCTGTTAATCAAGCAAGATAGTTGTTTATAGAGGAAAATAAGAAATCTGCTCCAGATTTGTTTCCAGTGTGCTTAACCCTATACAAATGCTAATCACAACCACTGAGAGGTTGATGAATGCCAAAGGATTATGAATAGTTGACTAAAGCAGCATCTTATGAAAATGGCCCTGGTCACATGGAGCCAGGATTGAATCCTGTTTCAGCATATCCTGTCCTAGGGTTAGGTATATGTGCTCCTCCCTCCCCTTCTTGCATGATGGTAGATATTATTCTACTTCCAGTTGCATCTTAGAACATGTTGGGATCTGTCATAATCTCTAAACTGGGCAGTCGTAGCTTATTCTACCCAAAGTTTTGAAGTAAACCAGAATCTGAAACTGGGTTTCCAAAGGAGAGCAATCATTCCCAAAGTTAGAGGAAATAGCACGAAACCAGGATTCAGTCCTGACTCCACACGTTATCTGAACCACAACAGTGAATAAATCCACATATTCCATTAAGTTCAGAAAACACCAAGATCTGGATTGTGATTCATTGCATTTATAAAGAATGGGTTCTGCGCCTGCACAGGGACCTTGAGGACAGATTGACTGTCTCCTTGCTACGCCTCCAACTGCCCTGCACGTGCTATGTGCTTCCGTTATTTTCAGCAGTTGGGGCATGTTCTTGCTCAGTTTCTATTAGACCGCCTAAGCATCTACACCTCGTAATATTTACTCCTCAGTAAAAAAAAACTTGATTTAAATGGAAAAGACTAAAGACTGGCAAGGATAACGATAACTCTGTCCGGATAAATAAGAAAATAAACTGAGCGACTACAGATAGTCATGAAGTGTGCTTGCTGTGTTTAGGAGAGCAGCACAATCAAGCGCTGTGCAGGATATGCTGCTCATTTTCAAAACAAACACTAAAGAACTGAGCAGTTCAACTAAGGGCAGCCTTGTATGCTGCAGCATTTCCACCGAGGCTGACGTACCCTTTGACATAAAGGTCAATATTGAACACAGGATCGTGTGTCGATGTTACTCCTCTGGTGGAACTTGCTACAACGCAGTCTAAAGCCACTAAAGAATTCAAGCGCTCAGAGATGGTGGAGAAGAGAGGCCACTGACATCAAAAACAGACATTCTTCCACAGAAGGGGAGGAGGAGGACTTCCCTTCTAGAAAGCGGATGAAGAAAGCAAGCTCCAAGAGAAGTATGCCATCGCCAACAGCGGTGCAAACGACATGAACTTTGGATGAGGAACCGGGCACTATGATATCGACATTGGTGTCAAGCATAGCACCATTGACATAGACTTGCCTGAGTCTGAAGCCTATGGCGGCAAAGACAGTATTGTCCTCGGTATCGACATTAACAGAGCGTTGAAGACCAACAGAGTTATCCCCAGTCCTATACATTCACCTACAAAGTCCTATACATTCACCAGCAGGAACGCTGTAGCGAACCAACCAGGCAGCAGATTGTGTAGATTTCAGAGAAGAGGCAGCAGGAGAGGAGGATGTTGCTTTAGACCCAAAGACAACAACATCACTGCTTGCAATCCTAGAATCCCCTGATAGTAAACCATCTGGCTCGACTTTCCAAAGATTTACGAGTGGGGCTCTCGATATCGAGCACAACGCTGATGAAGGAACGCTACCGGTACCGAAAACCCCATCAATGTTACCAGTAAGAACACAGCCGCTGACATTTAACCCTATACGCCTGATGCCAATGACTACAAATCCAATATGGCTAATATTACCATTGAGATAGATGGTGGACCGAACAAATGTGTCAAGACCTATCTCTCTCTTTGCATGCCCAGGATCAGGCTATGCCCCGTGGAAGTCACCATTACAGTATGCTGCAACTCACTGTATATTGGAGGGTGTATATTGTATATACACTGTATATTGGAGGGTGTACGATGTGGCCAAATTACTCATAGTTGCGGCTTTCGGCACACCCCTACAGTGGTCTACCTGGCTGATTATGCAGAATTCTCAAATTTGGAAAGTACAGCAAGAGGCTTTGCAAAAGGTGCAGCATGTGGGATTGCATACAACTCCAGCACCTGCTAGAGAACCAGAAACAGTGCCCACAGTGGCGTTTACTGCTAGTCTAATGCTGACTCCACCTGAGCAGCCACAAGTGCCAGTGCAACCTAAGGCAGCAAGGAAGAAAGCACTCCTGGACTTACCCCCAGAAGATGGGGGTGAAGATGAAAGGAATGGATACACCACAGCTTCGTCAGAGATGGATTATGGAAGTCGCGATGAACCTGATCCACTGATGGAAGTCTTTGTTGCCCTCAGAAGAGCTGAAAGCCTATCATGCGTGAATAAGGGAAATGGCTGAGGCTCTGGGGTTGGAACTGAAGCAGCCTGAAGTAGATCTAAAAGATCCAGTTTATAACATGATGGCTAAGGCAAGGGTGACACACCCAGTGGCACTCCCCATGCTGCCTGCGATCACAAAGGCAGCACAATCAGCGTGGGAGGTCCTGCAAATATCTACACAGACATCGAGGAAATTAGAGGAGTTATACAAAGAAAAGGATGACACTTACTGATGTGGCATCCTGTGACAAACTCTTTGGTCGTGAAATGTGCAGCCTCTTCGAAAGGGGGGCAGAGGCATACTACTCCTTCTGCAAAGGAAGGTAGAAAAATAGATGTATTGGGATAAAAGATATATGCTACTTCCAGCTTGGCGATTAAGATAGCAAATTATTCTGCTTGTCTAGCAAGATATGGACATCATTTATAGGATATACTTTTCCAGGACCCAACTACAATGACACCGGAGGAGTTCCAGAACAAGTTTGCACAGACATATGAAAAGGCAACTGCTGTGACTAGGCAGCTACTCAGCACATTTAAGCATTTGGCAGAGACAGAATCGAGCAATGGCAACAGCTGTAACTCTGCGTCACCATGCTTGGCTGCATTGCACAAATTTGCAACGAGAAATGCAGGACAGAATGGAACATTTACCATTCGATGGAAAAGGGCTCTTTGTGGAATCCACTGACACAACAATGGAAACATGGAAAAAATCAGAATACATGGCAAAAACATTTATTGCTTCATCAAACACAAATGTGGTGGTTAGAGTGCTGGACTAGGACCGGGGAGACCCGAGTTCAAATCCCCATTCAGCCATGAAACTAGCTGGGTGACTGGGCCAGTCACTTCTCTCTCAGCCCAACCTACTTCACAGGGTTGTTGTGAAAGAGAAACTCAAGTATGTAGTACATCGCTCTGGGCTCCTTGGAGGAAGAGCGGGATATAAATGTAAAAATAATAACAACAACAACAACAATATCGAACCCTATACAGGCAACAAGACAGAACAGATTCTAGAAGACAATACAGGCCCTATCAAAGAAATAAGACCTTTGGGCATCACCAGAAGGACCTAAACACTAAACAAAATCGTGATCAGAACAAGTAAACTCTTTGATGGCTAGATCCATCCACTGCAAACACAACCAGTAGCACAAGTAACTAGGGGTGTGCACGAAACAGGCTGGTCCGGTTCAGTTCGAGTCAGGACCCAAACTGGACCGGGCTAGTTTGGTCCAGCACCCCCTTGAAACACACACACACACCCCGTTTGGTTTGGTTGGGGGTGGGTGGGTTTGGAATTCTTTAAAAAATACATTAAAAAATTTACTTACCCCCTTCAGGTGGGTTCGTGGAGCCCCCCCCCCCGCTGGCCTCCCTTTATGCCGCCACTGGCCCATTTGGGCCCTCCCCCTCTGGCACGGTGGTCATTTTGGAGGCCGCCGCACCTGCGCAATTGGCCTCTGCATGACCCAGGCCATGTAGAGGCCAATTGTGCAGGAGTGGCGGTCTCCACAATGGCTGCCATGCCAGAGGGGGAAGGCGTGAACAAAAGAACTGGCCAAATGGCTGGTGGTGGCAATAAAGGGAGGCCAGTGGGGGGAGCTGGAACCTCCTGAATTACTTTTGCAAATCCAATTTGTACTATGCCTATTGGAGGACCTAGGCATCAAAGTAAACTGGGGGAAATCACGCTTAACATCACAGAGACGTATAAGCTACATAGGTGTGGAGCTGGATATGCAAACAAAGAGGGCTTATTTGCCACTGGAAAGATTCCCGCAAATAAGCGACCTAATACACTAGGTCACCAAACAACCTCGGCAACCAGCAGAAGTGATCCAGAGGCTGATGGGGTTGATGGCGTCCTGCAATTCCAGTTTGCAACACATGCTTGCGGATGAGAACTTTTGCAAATGTGGTATCTAAAAAAACCTTTGCCCCAACCAAGACAGCCAGCAGAAATTACTCACTCTACCATGAGAAGTAATGGAGATGCTGGGTTGGTGGACTGTGAGTTCACATCTGTAGCCTGGAATGCCATTCGAAACCAAGTTCCCCACACGCTGGGTGACAACAGATGCCTTTCTGTGGGGATAGGGCTCACATTGTGAAGACCATCAAGTGCAGGGTCAATGGATAATGCAACAGAAGCAAAGGCATATAAAGTACCTTGAACTCTTAGCTGTTTTCATGGCGTTGAAGGCACTCAGACCACTTCTCCAGGGAGAAGTGGTGCAGGTTCATCTAGACAATACAACAGCAGTATTGTCTGAACAAACAGAGAGACATATCTGAACAAACAGAGAGGCACGGTATCACGCTTCCTCTGCCTCCTAAGCCAACATTTGTGGAACTGGTGTGTGAGTCTGAGCATGCACCCGTCAGGAATACATATAAGGGGAGAAGACAATCTGCAGGTGGATGAGCTCAGTCGCATGCTTCTAAGGAACCAACACCATGAGTGGGAACTAAACAGCACATATTTGAAAATGTTTTTCAACAAATGGGCTTGGCCAGCAATAGACTTGTGTGCTACTGCTGCAAACAAAAAATGTCAGAGATACTGCTCATGTGCAGGACACAGCAGGGGTTTGTTGGGCGATGCGTTCCAATATGTATGCCAAGGGCCTGTTCTATCTATTTCCTCCGCAATCACTGATAACTCGAGTCCTATCACAAATGTTAAGGGATGACGGAAGGGGAATTCTGGTAATCCCATGGTGGCCCAGACAACTGTGATTTGCCCTATTACTAAGGCACTCACGTAAGGCATCAAAAATTCCCGAACCAGCCAGATCTGCTGAGCCAGGACGGAGGGTCACTACAGCACCTACAAGTAGGAACACTAAGGTTGATACCGTGGAGAATCGGCTACTAGATAAAATTCTGCTGAATAATAGAAGGTGCTCAACGAGGCGCAATTATAGTAGCAAGTGAAGAAAATTCAAGTTGTATGCAAGAAAGCAGGGCTTTTTCCCAAGAAAGGCAACAGTTATGCAGGTCCTGCTCTACATGACAACTCTTAAGATGGAGGGGTTGGCAAACACGTCCCTCAGGGTCCATCTGGCAGTGATATCATCTGAACACAAGGGATGGGATGGCACAATAGTGTTTTCCCACCAGAAATGTAAGAAATTCCTAAAAGGCTTGAATAACTTGTACCCACCTGTAAGGAGACCGATGCAGCAATGGACTTGTCTTTAGTGCTGGCTGCCCTCACTGAACACCCATTTGAACCATTAAGCGACGTTGTGAATGAAGACTTTAAAAGCAGTGTTCTTAGTTGTAATTACTACGGCACGGTGAGTGAGTGAGTGAATTAGCAGCGCTAAGAGCTGACTTAGTTCTATCCACACACGGTGTTGTTGAGAATGGATCCACGTTTCAGACCAAAAGTATTAACGGAATTCCACTTAAATGAGGATATAGTTTTACCAACCCTTTTCCAAAACCCAGAATCAGCACTGGAAAGGGCTATGCACCTTGGATGTGCGCTGCACATTGCTGTATTATCTAGATGTGACAAGAGACATAAGGATGAACAAGTTATTTGTGGTGCACAAGGGGAGGTCCAAGGGGCAGCCAGTGTCAAGACAGAGGCTCTCCCAGTGGATAGTCCAGCTGATAAGGCTAGCATACAAAAATCAGGGGAAAGAACCTCCAAAGGCCATTAAGACACACTCAATGAGGGCTTATACATCTTCGACAGCCAATCTGACAGGAATTTCAATGGCAGAAATCTGCAAGGCGGCAACATGGTCTTCACACCAGTCATTTATAAAGCATTATGACATTGATTTGCATCTTACAAGGGAGGCAAGTTTTGGAAGGAATGTTCTGAAACAGGTACTGCCATAAGGACAGGCTCTACTGTGCCCACCACCAAATGTGAAGCTGGCTAATCACCCATTCATTATGAATGCAGCGGATCACGATCCAGATAAACAGGTTGCTCACCTGTAACTTATGATCTGGAGGTGATCCATTGTATTTATAAATCCCACCCAGACCTCCCCGCAATCAAAGAAAGAAAGAAAGAGAGAAAGAAAGAAAGAAAGAGGATCGTCAACACTTGGCGGTCTGCAAGAAACTGAGCAAGAACGTGCCCCAACTGCCGAAAATAACGGGAGCATGTGCAGGACAGTTGGAAGCGTAGCGAGGAGCTTGTCAATCTGTCCATGAAGTCTGCGCAGGTGCAGAACCCATTCATTATGAATACAACGGATCACCTCCAGATCATAAGTTACAGGTGCACAACCTGTTTATCTCTTCTTCACTTTTTTTAGTATGGTACCACATTTTATTGTATACTAGAATAGAAAATAAAAGCCACATAGGGTCACTAGGATCTCTAATTTTAATAGATTTTATTAAAGTGCTTTAACTCCTTAATCTGCCTTTTCCAACTCAGATATATAGTATGACACTGAGGTTATCTGCACTATTTGAGGAAAAAATGAGAAGAATAATCTTTGACTTTAGAACTGGACAAAAACAAAATGAAAGGTTACAGAGAAGCCAGAGATACAATAAGAAGTTACAAAGTCGAAGTAAATCTGAACATCACTTTACTAAAACACTCAGGTAAATTCTTTAGCCTGCTCCATTTTCAGCTGGGGGATTTTCTTCATTAACAGGTTGGGTAATATTTCTTCATAAGAGCATTCCTACTAGCTATAACTTTGAGGAGGTGATAGAATAAAATGGTTAATATAATCAGTTGTGTTTAGCTGATGGAAGTTTTGGCTTCTTGTCGAAGCTGGCTTCAATGTCTGTGCATATGGACTTTTTTGCCCCATTTGCTTTAGCTTAAGTCAGTTTAAGAGTGGTTGCTTTGCTCTTTTATTTAAACTGTCCAGACTTCTGACTTGTATTTGTTACCACCTGTAAATTTCCCTGCATCAGATATCTTGTTCCAACATAATGAGTTCTGTTTCTTTTATTTAGCATGTTGATTGCATTTTACCATATGCAGGAGAACCTCATTCTTTGCGGAAGTTCTGTTCTTCTCCTACTTCCATTAGCTTGCGAGTAATGGAACCACAAGTAACAAGGCATTACTCCTATGGGAAATGGGGGGTTAGGTTCCAGGATGGAGGTGCTTAAAGAGGGAGGGAGCATTTAAAAACACAAAATTCCATACTGTACCGTGCTCCATGTACTCAGGATGTGTCTAGGAATATCCCCAAAGCTGTGAAATGCCCCCCAAAATGGCAAAAAACCCCACATGGAAAATATGAGTCCTTTCCTAAGAAATGGGCCACAGAATGGCAGGTGGAAGTGACTTCTGCAGTCACTTCCAACCCTCTAGGACCCACGGATATGTGTATTTTAACCCTATTGTATATGTGTGTATTGAAAACAGGTGTCAATTGGGCACTCCATGGATATGTGGAAGCTTGAATAATGAAGTTCTACTGTACTAGTTTCCTACTACACATGGACACTTTGGGATTTGACTCTCTAAACTAGTTAAGGGCTTGCCGGTAGACAAGATCCATGAATTTTGTCTAACTTCCAGCATTATTCATCATACACCACCTACTTCTTCCTGCTTCTCTTAAATGCTTGTGCAGCTTGCAAGGCTGCTATTCTGTTTAGTTTTGCTGCCTGTAATAAGAAAGAGCAACCCTACTCTTTCTTATGATTTTTAAATGTTCTGATGGAGTAGTTCATGACACTGTTCTGTGGCCTCTTTTCTTCACAGAAAACTAGTTAAACTATAAATGACCTACAAATAAACTATAAATGGTCCTACTCTAGCCAAGTGAGTTCTTAATGCCAGAAAAACCTTATCAGCTATTACAGTTCAGTGGCCATCTGTAACAAGCCCTGTCTTGCAATGGGTTTTCACTATTTTAGTGAGTGGAGTACCATCTGTAGGCCTATTGCAAGCCATACTCACTGCCTCTGGTTCTACTCCTCTAACATAATCTGAGTCTCGTAAATTGAGGGCAATGAATAAATGTTTTTCCTTACACTTCAAGTCCATGACTAATGATATATTGGTTTAGGTCCCAGCTTACTGCTCCTCTTGCACAGGGACCCTTTCTACTAGCACAGGAAGCTCCCATGAGTGGAGCAGTAAGTTGAGATCCAAGTCGTATTTATATTGATCATTTGAATGATTACCATGTGTAGCACCTGCTGAGAAGATTAGGGTAGCATAAATAGGGTTTTTGCTTTTATTCTTTCAACAACCCTGGGAGGTAGTTTGGGCTGAAAGATTGTAACTGGACCAAAGTCACCTAGGAACGTAGGAAACATCCTTATACCAAGTCAGACCATTGGTCCATCTAGCTCAGTGTTGTCTATACCAGGGATTCTCAGCGTTGGGTCCCCAGATGTTATTGGACTTCAACTTCCATAATCCCCAGCCCCAGTGGCCTTTGGTTAGAGATTATGGGAGTTGAAGTCCAATAACATCTGGGGACCCAACGTTGAGAATCCCTGGTCTGTACAGACTAGCAGTGGCTGCTCCAAGGTCGCAGGCAGGAGTCTCTTATCTGGGAGATGCCAGGGAGGGAACTTGGAACCTTCTACATGCAAGCATTCAGTTGTTCTTGTCAGAGTGGCCCCGTACACTGAGGAGAATTTCTTCTATAATTCCCATTCAAATACAAACCAGGGTGGACCTTGCTTAGCAAATTCATGCTTGCTACCACAAGACCAGCTCTCCTCCCTAGTAAGCTTCATGACTGAGTAGGGATTTATATAGATAGCATATTAGGTTTATAGTCCAAGTTGAATATTCTGTTAACTGTGAACTGCCCTGAGTCGCTTTGGAAGGGTGGTATATAAATCTAATAAATAAATAAAATAATAAATAAACAGAATCAAGCTTGCTGTCAAAATAAATAATGCTAGTGGTGCATATTGGTTCAGCAGTCTCTGAGACTTTTGTGTGGAAGGGGCAGACTTCATAACTGATTTTTGTTTGCTTTTACCAAGTTCTCAATATTTTATTTGCTGATAATCTAGAAGCCAATTCCCATGTAGAGCTGGATGCATATAGTGTTATGTAAATGAAGTATAGGTGTGTATGGGCTGTGTACCATTTTTATTTATTATTTATTTTTATTTTTATATCCCGTTGTTCCTCCAAGGAGCCCAGAGCGGTGGACATGGTTATGTTTATCCTCACAATATGTCACTTGTATGGCAAAAATATGTTTTTGCTTTGTTTAATGTATTCTACTTCAATTGGTTCATAAAGAAAAGAGCAATACCACTACAGTTAGAAGCTGAAAAATATTAAAATTCTGCTAGCAGTCTTTGAGGGGGGAAAGCCATTAAAAGAAAAACATTAACCGTATATTAAAATATTGTCATAATTTGATTAAACAAATCCACTTTCGTAGATTGCCTATTGTTTTCATTCTCTTTGCCAAGAAATACAAAGCAGAAGCAATGTAAATCTCAGGCAAAAAATCAGTCTGAGCCAGAAGATTCCTCTAACCAAAATACCTCAAGCCGAACTTCCTGTATTACAAGCCATAAAATGTATACTAGCAGCTCCAGTCGTAGTATTCCTGGCATATCTTCTGACTCCACCTCTGCATCATCTTTTGGGGGAAAAGGTCGAACAAGAAATGCAGCTGTAGCACATAGTTCTACATTGTCATCAGGTGAGTAATCTGTTTGCTTGTTAACTCAAAAGGACCTTTTACTCTAGTTGTAAACTCTGCCTCTGTTTTAATAATAATAATATTACTCTGAACTCAAGCAGACTTCTCTTAACAGTGTTAAAATTGCAGAGACAACAAAACAGACCGTACAAAAATGTGCCACCTTCCAATATGACTCGTATACTTCAGCTTTGCAGAATTTAACCCTTGGATGGAATCAGGGTGTGGATTTTACCACATCTGAGTGGAATGGGAATTATAGAACTTTGTGTTCAGTGTTCTGCAACTCAGTGTTCAAAGGCAGGCTCAACCTTAATGAGGTTAAGTGCCCTGTTGTGTTTCATCCACCGGCCCTTCGTAATATTGTTTAAAATTGCAGTTTATGCTAATCTAGATATTGGGGTATTGCCAATCCCTATTGCATTGCATAGGAAATTGAAAGTACAATGTTCTTATGGTGCTAGGGGTCAAAGAAACCCCACAAAATGTGGAAATGCTTCACTTTAGATGCTTTAGACCAGAACCTGTTCTTTTCATTTCTTGTAGGAAGGGACCATAGAGACTGAACAAATGCTGTCTTTTCTGTATTCATAGTAGACGAAGCTCATACTTCTTATAGTGTCTCTGCAAATAGTTTTAAGCATAAAGCAATGTTTTGTTTTGTTCCCCTTCTCAAACAGAGTGTAATCCACCATGAATCCTTTCAAGGGTTAAATTTTCTCACTTACTAAGTTTCTAGACTGTATTTCCTTTAAAAATGGCAGTTCCTGGAATTAAAATTAGTTGGCATATACCAAATAGCTAGACATTCATCATAAAGCCCACTAATTGTTTAATGAAATGTAGTCGGGGAGGGGGGCATATCCCATCTCCTGCTGGTTTAAATGTACAGGTGGTCCTCACTCCACAGTCCCAAAATAAGCACCTACCTTGGCATACTCTGAACACAAAGGGCTAAGTTCTGCATATTTGTGCTATTGGGATGGCTGGAAATGATCTCTGAGGTAACTTCTCGCACCTATTTTGGGAGCAGGTGGCGCATTCTCTAAAAAACCAGTTTCTTCCATAATTTTTTACAGAAAAATGACCAGTTTGGGACTGTGGAAGGCGGGAGACCCGCAGAACACAGTAGACTACCTTTATTTAGTTTATCTCACCCCCTTTTTATTTTTTGCCCTCTTCCCCAGCCTACAGGAACCTAAGCCCCCACTACCACCACCACTATGCCACTATCCACGGTTCTGACAGCCACGGTTCCCTCTATGGATTGGAATGGAACCTCTGCAGATTGTTCTGTTAGTTATTGGGATTGGTGTATTGATCTGTTGTATGCCACTTTATAGTTCCCAAAGTTAAAAAAATAGATTATTACTACAACAAATATTTATATATACTGTTCTTCAACCAAAGTTCTGAAAGTGGTTTACATAGAAAAACAAGTACATAATTGAAAAAGATGGTCCCCTGTCCCCAAAAGGCTCATAATCTAAAAAGAAACAATGGCAATAACCACTGAAGGAATTCTGTGCCAGTTGCTCTCCCCCTGCTAAATATAAGAGAATCGCCCTTTAAAATATGTTTCTTTGCTCAGTAGGGGTTAGTAGAAGTGATCATAATAGCAAGCATTGGTGGTGATGCGGGGGGGGGCTGTTATATATGAATGTACTATGCACTCACAAATGAAGTTTTCTGGTGTGGTTTTTTAATTACAGGAAAATATTGAATGGGTGCACCCCCAGCGAGGCTCACACTGTTGTGTGAGTGAGTGCAAGGGACGTTCTCCACCCTTTCACTTTAGTGCAGCATCCCAAGGGATCCATCTTCCTGAAAAGCTGCCTCTGAGAGTTAGGAGACTCTTGGAAATAAGATAGGATGTGGAGCTGGAGGCTTTATGAGGACAGGAGAGAGTCCCCAGAAATCAGACACAGACATATTGCATCTGGAGCCTGTGGAAGGTGCCTCCTCTCTGTGCCTGAGAATTCCTCCCTTAGATAGGTATGTGTGGAACCTGTTCGAATCGAACTGGGTTCAGTTCAAACTGGCCTTGCCTCCTCAAAATGGCTCAGCCCGGTTTGGCAAAGGGGGAGCCCATAGGGGTTGAAAAGGTTGGGCAGGAGGTCACTTTATGTGCCACGGTGGCAGGTCACCGGTGGCTCCCCTTGGCCCCACCAGTGCAGGCCGGCAGGGTCCCAGTTCAGGCCTCCACCAGCCCATGCGGGGTGGGGGAGTGCCATGGGCCTAGTGGAGCCACCGCTGCAGTGTGTAAGGTGATCTCTGACCCCACCCCACTCACCCTTTTCAACCCCATAGGGTTCCCCTTTGCATGCATGCAGAACCGGGCTGAAACAGTTTGACCTGGTTCTAGTGCACGAACTGAACTGTTGGCTAGTTCTAACAAACCGGCTCGCTTGACTGGTGGTTCAGTTCGAATTCGGACTGGACTTCCTGGAGCGGTTCCATGCACACCTCTACTCTTACATCCCACATTGTTACCAAGGATCCACTGACTCTTGGGAGCATCTTTTTGAGAATGGCATTTGCACTCTTGCAAACGTTTGGGCCTAACTGTGGGTGCAACTAATACGACAGTAAAAAATCATTTACTGCTCCATTTAATACAATATAGCAAATAAATCTAAGTATGAGTTTAAAGTATATGCTTTATCTATTTTGACTTGTAAAGAGATGGTCAGGTCCTTTTTAATACCCAAATTAAATAACATCTGACATACTTATAAAAGTGTCTACTCTATGAAGCATGATTATGTGTTATGTGTTTTTATTGTATGTTTTAATCTTCTGTTGTGAGCTGCCCAGAGAACAATTTGTTATGGGGCGGATAACAAAGTTGTGGTGTTGTTTTTTAAATGACGATGATGGTGCAGTAGCCTTATTCTTGTATTGGTTGCATAATCTCTAAGCACAGGTGTATTGCTAAGGGATGTACACAAGGTGTAGTCAGTGTAATGTATGTTTTCAGTTTATTTTAGTACCAAGGAACATCAGAGCCATATAGCTTGGCACAAATTACTTACTTTAGCATCTTTTGACAACTGAATTAAAATTAAGATTTCGATGGCTTTGGATACAAACAGCAATGAAACATGGAACAATTCAGATACATCATTGTCATGCCTGCACAGTTTCTAGACATTAGACTGGAGTGGGAAAATACTTGAAGTCTGATTAGCATACAATTGCCTAACTTTTCCAGAAAGTGAGCTGGAACACTCAACAGCTTCATCTTCAAGTAGTTCAGAGGAAAGCAAGGAACGCTCTTCAGCTCTCTTATCTCCTTTATTACATAATGGAACATCCAGGGGGAAAAGTAGTAACTTCCGGGTTACTCGGAACAGAATCTATCAGCAAAAGCAAATAGGTAAGAATGCAACTAATGTCGACATCAGAACCAGAGTTAATTCTGCCAGTACTCCCAAGAATGCAGCTGTACTTTGAGATTTATAATTGGTGAAATATTGTCCCTCAAGGCAGCTTAAAAGATCATTAAAAGAACTATAAATACAATATGTAAGTAACTTTGCTAAATTAGTTCAACTTACTAAAATATTAAAACCAATAATTGGGCAGTAGATCATTTGTAGTAGTAGTAGACAGTAGATAAAAATATAATCTAATTGCTATGCCTGGAGACACAAGGCCAGTCCTGGGGGGTTGGCAGGCCAAATTCACAAAAGATAAGGGGGATAAATATATAAATATGGATCAAGATAAAGGGATAATATATCTTGAAATATTCAGGATAAACCAATGCAACCATACTTACTCGTCAGCCAAGTTTTCCATGGCAAAGACACTTGAAGCAGGAACCTGTCATATGTCTTAATAATACAGGGCTGGTCATATACCAGGAAGAGTTCCTATAGATAACCTCGAACTAAACAGTTTGAAGCTATGACCCTTAAGAGTCTCAGTATCTAGACTGAGTTAATCATGACTAAGCATCATTTAAAGATATGATTAACCTTTAAATGATTTAAAGGTTAGATATAAAGATATGATCAACTTCAATGGGGCAGTCATTATTAACTTTAGTCTGCATCCTGCCCAATTTTTTGAATTGCGGTGGGAACAAACCTGCTGACTAGATGGTGAGTGGGAATCTCCATTTACATTTACTTAAAGATTCAGCAAGGAAAACGTTAAATATAAATGCACCAAGATTCTTAAATGTTTTTCCCCTGTAATGCTGCGTGGTTGCAGAGCTAAGATGTTAGATCTTAGCTCTGCAAGATCTGAGGACAGGAATCCAACAGTAGAGCTGATAAAAAGTTTCGTCCAAAGTTTGGGATGACTTGGAACTTAGGAACTGGCAAAGTGTGTGTGTTCTAAAGTGTTCAAGATTTGTAAATAAATACCTGCATATATTTTTAATGTCTAGCTTCTCAAGTGAATGGAAATAGCCAGAGAGCTACCAAAAGAAGACTATATGAGAGAGATGCTGATAATTCAAAAGAGTCTCATGAAACTTTAAGTAACAGACATGGACGGCACAGAAAAATTCCACGCAGAAGTGCCACTGTGGCAGCTAATAAATTAAGATTAATGAGTGATGTAGAGGAGGAGCTCTCCAGCTCAGAGAGTATTGGTATTGGAAGCAAAAACAGAAAACTGCCTCATCGCAATGCTTCTGCTGCAGCCAGAAAAATATTGCTAAACAACACTGAGGAAGAGAGTTCTATGCAGTCTGAAAGTGACAAAGAAGTAGAACGCTATAACAAAAGGAAAACCTCTGAAGTTGGTTCACCTCCTGTTGCTGTTAGAAAAAGACATGTTAGTGAATCTGAAAGTGGAAGTTCAAATTCTGAACATAGCATGCAAAAAATGCTAAAGAACTGTCATGTAAATGGCCATAAGCAGCCACACAGAACTACCCACTGTACACGTCCAAAAATAAGGTCCACTGATGAATTTTCAGAAGGAGATTCCAAAAGCCATGTGTCAGAGGATGAGAATGTTAAAAAAGCTTCATATCAATTGTCTTCTGCACAAAAAAATAATCCCAGGAGCAACTCTGAGGAAGATTCTGAGCCAAAGAGATGCAATGGCTTAGCAAAACCAGCTAGTAAAAAGGCATCAGCTCACTTCAGGAAAGCAAAAGTTTTGAGTGACTCAGAAGAAACAACAGAGTCTGAGAGAGAGGATGAGAGAGCTTCATTTTCAGAGAACAGAGGCTTTTCGGAGACATCAAGACAACCCAACAATAGCTCTAAGTGTTCGTCGAATGAATGTGAAACAGACTCTGATAGTAGTAACTACAGTGATGCAACAAAAAAAAGGGGAAAGAGACCCATCAGGAAAGGTGATGTATTTTATATATTTAAAATGTTCAAATACAGTGCTGTGATTTTTGTGTATACTCTAGCTTTGCCTTGGAGCTTCACTTAGCACAAAAGTTACACTGTTCTATATTCAACAGTTTGCTTTCATTACCAGTTTTGCCCACCACCACATCCAGAATAGTCAAGTGCACTGATTTATCTTAAGTGCACAGATAAATCAGAATCTAAAAATATCAAACGGGATGTATACGAAATTATGAAAATTACAGACTTAAAGTCAGTTTTTTAATCAAATCCTTATAGAGGCCAGAATGTCACAGTACACTTTAATTCCTTCAGTCAGTGGAACACTGAGGATGTAGCAACAGTCATGTCTGATAAAGGTGATCCAGGTGACACAGTATACTAGGACTTCCAAAAGGCATTCAGTCAAGTTCCTCATCAAAAGATTTTAGGAAACCTAGCAGTCATAAGGAGACAGGTTCATGTGTGGATTGGTAACTGGCTGAACAGGTAACAGGAAACAAAGGTCAGGTATGAATGGATAATTTTCACAATAGAGGGAAGTATAAAGTTCACCCAGGCTTTTAATTTGATATTGTTTTAATTGTATTTTAATTGTAATTTATTAGTTTTAACACTTTAAATTTTAATCGTTGAAATGTTTTAATCTTTTTATTGGTTGTTTTTATTGTCGTCTTGTAAACTGCCCAGAGAACTTGCGTTTTGGACAGTATAAAAATGTGCTGAATGAATGAATAAATAAATAAAAGTGTGGTTCTATACAGGGACTAGAGCGTTTTAATTGATTGATAAATGATCTAGAAGTTGGGGTAAGCAGTGAGGTGGCCAGATTTGCAGATGACATTAAACTTTATTCATTCATTCATTCATTCATTCATCTATCTATCTATCTATCTATCTGTCTATTTATTTATTTTTATCAGCTTTGTACACTGCCGCAAACTTTCATCTCTGGGTGGTTAACAATAGCATAAAACAAGTTAAAAACATATACAAAAAACTTCAAACAATTTAAAAATAAACCAGAGATTAGAACCTAATTTTTTTTAGGAAGCTGAGAAAGCTTGGGCAAAAAGATGGGTTTTCAGGTGTTTCTGGAAAATTGCCAGAGATGGGAAGGGTCGTATCTCAGCAGGGAGCGCATTCCACAATCTCGGGGCAGCGACCGAGAAGGCCCGCCTCTGTGTGGCCACCAAATGAATTGGTGGTAACTGGAGACGGACCTCCTCAGATGACCTCAATGGGCGGTGGGGCTCGTAGTGAAGAAGATGCTCTCTTAAATACCCAGAGCCTAAGCCGTTTAGAGCTTTGTAAGTTATAACTAGCACTTTGTGTTTTGTCCGGAAACCTATTGACAATCAGTGTAGCTCCATCAGTAAAGGAGTAACATGGTCTCTCCGAGATGACCCAGAGACCAACCTGGCTGCTGCATTCTGAACCAACTGAAGTTTCCAGACTGCATACAAAGGCAGCCTCACATAGAGCGTATTACAGAAGTCAAGTCTGGAGGTTACCAACAGATGTACCACTGTTTTGAGGTCATTGATCTCGAGAAACAGGCGCAGCTGGCGTGTCAGCTGGAGCTGATAGAAAGCACCCCTGGCCACCGCCTCAACCTGAGAAACCAGGAAGAGGTGTGAATCGAGAAGTACTTCCAGACTGCGAACCTGTTCCTTTTGGGGAAGTGTGACCCCATCTAGAACAAGCAGATCAAAATTGTCTAGAGTTCTGACTCTGCACAATAAGTACCTCAATCTTATCTGGATTCAGCTTCAGTTTATTCTCCCTCATCCAGCCCATTACTGCTTCCAGGCAGGCATTTAGGGAGGATATGCCAGCTCCTGAAGAAGTTGACATGGAGAAGTAGATCTGGGTGTCTTCAGCATACTGGTAACACCCAGCTCCAAATCCCTTGATGATCTCTCCCAGCCGTTTCATGTAGATGTTAAAAAGCATTGTAGAAAGTACGGAGCATTAAGGGACACCATACCTAAGCTCAGATTTCGAAGAGCAACAGTGTCCAATCGACACCATCTGGAATCTATCCGAGAGGTAGGAGTGGAACCACTGTAAAACAGTGCCTCCCACCCCCAACACCCTCAGACACTCCAGAAGGATACTATGGTGGTTAGTATCGAAAGCCGCCGAGAGATCCAAAAGGACCAACAGAGTCACACTTCCTCTGTCAATTCCCAATTTGAGATCATACATTAGGCCACCCAAGGCAGTTTCCATCTCTATAGCCCATCCGAAATCCAGTTTGAAATGGCTCTAGATAATCAGTTTATTCCAAGACTGCTGAGAGGCCACCACCCTCTCAGTTACTTTGCCCTGCCATGGAAGGTTGGAGACAGGCCTAATTCTGAGGAATCCAATGCTGCCGCCTTCAGAAGAGGTCTAATGATTGCCCCGTTAAGGCAAGGAGGCATCCTGCCCTCCCTCAGAGATGCATTTATAATATCTACCAGGCCTTCTACTAAAACAACACCCCCACCCGCCAAATAGTATAAGCCATCTTGGACAAGGGTCAAGAGGACAGGTGGTAGGCCACACAGTTCAAGCAGCTTGTCTACATCCTCGATAGTCACAAACTGAAACTGATCCAGCCTAACCAAATAAGAAGAGTTGCTAGACATCTCCCCATCAGACCCTGCTGTTATTGTGGGGTCTGAGTCTAAGTTGGCCCAAATATGAGATATTTTATCCACAAAGAGCTCAATAACGTTAGAGAGTAATTGATGGATCTGGATCAAGATCCTTCGAGATCCATTAGAATGTTCATTACCCATTGTTATGGATATCTACGGCTCTCTACCAGAGCCATAGTTACAGAAACAAACCTGTTTATCTGGATCGAGATCCATAAGAATGGGTAATGCATATTCTTAAGGATATTGACGGATCTCTACCAGATCAATAGTTACAGGTGAGCAACCTGTTTTTCCAAATAGGAGGGGCATGTACTAGCCCTCTCACAACCCTGAACAGCTCAGCTGGATTTAGCGTGGTGATGCAATTCAGGCAGAAAAGAATTGTTTCTTTGCCACAAGTATCACCTGAGCATAGGTCTTCAAATATACTCTTATGTTGTACTTTGTTGGATTTGTGTTTTCTTTCTCCACTTGTGCTCCAGTCAGTGGAGCACCTTGCCGCTTCAGCCCACATAGTTCCATATACCAACATGCTTGTTTTGAAGCAGCTCAGAGAGGATGCTTAGGGGCTATCATGTCTACTGCCTTGTTAAGTTTGCTGTTCCAATTTTCCACCAGAGCATCAACACTGGCAGAGCCAACGCTAAATCCTCCCAAGGCTTCTTGGAATCCTGTTGGATCCAATAACCTTCTCGGGTGGACCATCCTAATAGGCTCCTCACTCCTGCAGAGGTGGGACGTGGTTGTGAATCCGACTTTAACCAGATGGTGGTCCGTCCATGAAAATAGGGAAATCACAGGAGTCCCCACCCACAGAACACCACCCTGATCAGAATGAAAGACCAGATCAAGCATGTGACCAACAACACACTTCTGTCCCGAGACCACTTGGGATAGGTACATAGCTGTCATGGCTGCTATGAAGTTGTGAGCTGCCCTGGACAACATGGTCCTGAAGTGAACATTGAAGTCCACCACCACCACAAGCCTGGGGGACTCCAACACAAAGTCCGTCAGCTCAGTGAGGGACTCTGTTGGGCATCAGGGTGATCGGTATACCAACTGTGTGTGTATTCTGGAACTGTGGTATATATTCTCTGTGTCTCTCTCTGTGTTTATATACGTATATAAACAGTGCTGTATATTCTGGGACTGTGTTAACATGACTTTTGCATGCCTTTTATAGAATGCATAATAAAAGAGAATGGACGTAGACGATCTGTGAGAAAAAGGCCATGTAGAAGTGACTCTCAAAAAGAAGAGAGTGTTTATAAAATACAAGATGGTGAGCATCATAGTTACCGAAGACTACCATGCAGAAGTGCTACTGTTGCAGTTAATAAATTGAAACTCATGAGTAATGAAGACCTTTTCAACTCAGAAGCCAGAGGCTGTGGGAGCGAGAATGAAAAACTGCCACATCACAGTGTTGTATCCACAGTTAGAAAGAGGTTAGACAGTTCAGATGATGGAGTCCCGCAGGCTAGTGAAGAAATAAAAGGACAGCATAACAGAAGAAAACTCACTCAGGTTGATTCAGCTGCTACTTCTGCTAAGAGATATGAGAGCACATCTGAAAATAAAAGTTCAGATTCTGATAATGCTACAAGAAATAACAGGCACATCAAAATCCATAGGCACCAGCATAGCATTACTGACAATGAATCCACTAAGATGAAATCCAAAGTGGAATTTTCAGAGAAAAACTCTAGATACCACACACAAGATCGAAGTTATAATGAAGTTTCCACATGTATGGTTCCCACACGTATGAACAATACTATAACCACTTCTGAATCTGAAGAAGATTCAGAGTTGGACAAATACCATAATAAAGTAAAGAAGAAGCAGAATCATCAGAAGACTAAGGCTTTTTCTGCTACATCCAAAGCCAAAAATCACATCAAAACCACAAGAGAATGTGATGTAGAACATAATGAAGATGGAACAGACTCTCTTCCAGACAGCAAGGACTTTTCAAAAAGGCTAAAATCTGGATGCACAACAGACTCCAGCAGCTCTTCTGACTTGGAAACTGATTCCAATGGTTGTAACCATGGTGATGCTAGAACACAACACAGAAAAAAGAGAGGAAAAGCAGAAGTCATTAGGAAAGGTAATGTAGAACTAAAGCATTGAACTAAAGCATTTTACTTTGCCTAGAACAGGGATAGTCAATCTTGACTCTCCAGCTGTTGTTGAACCTAAAACTCCCAGCATTCACAGCAGCAATATATTGTGACTGGCGATGGTGAAAGTTGTAGTTCAACAGCTGGAGAGCCAAGGTTGACTACCCCTGGCCTAGACAGTGCCTGATAACAATGGAGGGTTAGCATGAGAGGATGGTGGCTGAGGAGAGCTGGTCTTGTGGTGACAAGTATAAATTGTCCCCTTTGCTAAGCAGGGTCTTCCCTGCTTTGCATTTGAATGTGAGACTATATGTGTGAGCATTGAAAGCTATTCCCCTTAGGGAATGGGGCCACTCTGGGAAGAGCATCTGCATACTTGCATGCAGAAGGTTCCAAGTTCCTTCCCTGGCATCTCCAAGATAGGGCTGAGAGAGACTCCTGCTGATGATCTTGGAGAATCTGCTGCCAGTCTGTGTAGACAATAATGAGCTAGATGGACCAGTGGTCTGACTCAGTATAAGGCAGCTTCCTATGAAAGGCTTCAGACTGTACAAAATGCATACCAGATTTTCATGTTCTAAATTCAGAACTTGATATTGGGGTACAAGAGCTGTAAGGTATGACGAATGAACGAGGACTAGAACTTTGAAATGCGAAGTTAAGGGAAGTTTCTGATGATACTTGCTGTCCTAGAGTGTAAAGAGATGATAAAAATATATAAAGTCCACCTGGAACTGTCAGTATCAAAAAATATTTTTAATGAAGTGCTTGAATTTCACAGCTGTACTGTTGCCTCATATAATATAGCCTAGTTTCACAACTATACTTCAGTATGACTTTTCTATGAACCATTCTCTGTTTGGATCTATTTTCTGTTTAAACTTTAAATCTTTGTTTTATAGAATCAACTCCACAAGAGATGAGACAAAGTTCAATAGTACTCAGGAACAGGAAAAACTGCACAAAGTATGCAGATTTTGATAGTGAAGCAATGCATATCAGCACTCTTAATGGAAGAAAGATTCCACGTCGAAGTGCTGCTGTGGCAGCAAATAAAATTAAGCTCATTAGTGATGCAAAGGGAGAACTCTCAAGTCCAGAAGTTAGGTCTATGAAAAACAAGAACAGGAAAATGCCACACCGTAACGCCTCTGCTGCAGCCAGAAAAATTATATTGGAAGATTCACCTTCACCTTCTGAAAATGAAATGGAACTAAAAGAATGTGAGATCAAAGAAAAGCAATTTCAGACCTGTTCTTACACAGCTAAAAAATCCACTAGAGAACCAGAACAGAAACATTTGGACTCTGAAAAAGGGAATGTTGGGAAACAAAAGAGCAGACACAGCAATGCCTCAAGAAAGCATTCTCTCAGAACCATGGGTAGTGCATTTCCTAAAAGGAAAAAACGTGCAGTGGAATTTTCTGAAGAAGAATCTTCCAATAGTCTAACGTTTGAGGATCAGAGAGATTTGATCCAATCACTGTCTCCAGTTAACCATAATATAGCAAGTAACTCTACAGCAAATTCTGAATCGGAAAAAGGGTATGATTGTAAAAATGTAAAGAGCAAATCAGAAGCTGCAAAAGAGAGAGGTCGAGGAACAAGTGCTTTGTCTAAAAACAGGAGACCTGGGACGTCAAGGAGCTCAAAATCTGAACCTGATGGCAGTTGCAGTTCTTCTGATTTAGAATCTCAGTCAGATTCCCAAAATATTAATAGTGAAGACAGAAAGACACAAAAGCGGAAAAGGAAATCTTTTCAAAGTAAAACTTTCAGTGATGGTTTATCTGAATCTTCCAGAACACGCCAGAGAAGGAAACGTCCCAAAGTGAAGGAAGAGAATGATTCTGAGGAATTGGATTACACAAAGTATAAAAGAGTGAATCGACGTTCCAAAATAAGAACTAGAAATGGGGGCAAGAGGACTGTAAGATATGCAGATGATGAAGATGATTGTGAAATGTAAATGTGACAGGAAGATCTAGCCCTGTTCCTTTTTTCTAGTGATCTTGACAGATGTTGGATCTTCTCTTCCTATAATTCAGGGAATATATTTATATTTTTCTATGAAAAAGTTAAATATGGAGACTCCTTTTCATAATACGACTTGCACTTGTCTGCCTGTATAGCAGCATTTAGCACATATGCCAAAATGTGCCTCATTATAGGGGCAAATGTTGTCTTTACTGGTATTTGCTAAAAAGAGAAAGCGGGGTGGGGGAATAAAACATTAGGCAACAGCTTAAAAGCTGTATGTTTAAAGAGTATTAATGGTGCTGCAAAGAGACACTACCTATGTCCTACTACATTCATGTGTTCAAGAACAGATGCATTTCACACCTCTGTGTTTGAGATTTCATATATCACTAACAGACTAGTATCTAATACTATACTTTATGAACAAAAGTGGTTACTGATCTTAAAGAACATCAAATATAAAGGATTACCATGCAAATCTGTAACTTGTTAAAATGAGCGGTGCTACCAATTTCTGAAATACACAGCTTGAAATAATTGGTAATAAAGAATATATTTACCAATTTTATAAATATGTGGATAAAGAGTTTTGCTATTGAATATAACATTTTACTATGTGGCTTTCATGCTGTAAATTTGAGACCATTAGAAACAGGTGATCACTTGAGCCTAAGATTTATTTGTGTGGACATTTTGTTACAAAAAAGCAAAGCTACAAGTAAAACTTGTGCTTCATGTGTTTTTCTTCAAAATAAATTAAAACTTTCTAATGCTCAGACTGCTAGTATTGAAGGTGTTTTGATAAAGTTCAATGCCTGCCTCATTCCTTAAAATTTACTTATTTATAAACTAGATTTTTGGTGCACTGAAACTACACCACCTCCTGATTTATCTAAGTATAGCACCTTCACGCTGGCAATGTTTAGGTCAGCTTTGTTGAAAACACAAAGGAATTTCACTTCATTATTGCATATCAACAATGAGAAATACGTAATTTAATTTATCCTGTGGGCCTCCTGAAATTTTTTTTTCTTTTCTTGAGAACTATTCATTCAGGTTTGGTGTGTATGTTTTTTAAACTGATCTCTAATTTAAAACATTGCTTTTTTGTCTTCCACTTCTTGACTTCTTAAGAAAAAAATCCCAGTAACATGGTTTCTGTCTATTGGTAAGAATGCTAGTGATCAAAGTTGTTTATTTTTGTATGTTGAATTAGATAATGTGCTTGACTCTGATACATTTGCACATTTCTGTATTTAAAATGAAGCTGAATTGGACTAGATTTGTTTGTATAGGAGCTTTGGAAGTGTAATTTTGTTTCTGAAGTAAACAATGGTGAAATGATAAAGGGAGCCCCAAACTTCCTGTAATCAATCTGAAATGCACTGCTGTGTAAAATGGATTTTTACTTGTGACTAACCCGTGAATTTTAATTGCTTGTCCTCAGTATGTTGCAGTAAATAGCACAACATGAACCTAAATTTTGACAAACATATTTCAAAATTTATTCCATGGCAGGTTTTCTGTTATATTTTCAAAACCACCTAAGACTTTTGAAGCAGTTCGTTGAAGTGATTCTTGTATAAGTAGACAATTCTCTTATTACTCATATCCTAGAGTGGAGTTATATTTGTATAAGAGAAAATTCTGAGCTCATGTGCAAAGTCCCTGCTAGAGATTAGACTTGTGTTGCACCATAGGACCAAAATCCAGAGAACTTGAAAGTCCATGTTCTCATAGGAGCACTCCTGGCCTTATGTATTTTCAAAAGCAGCCCCCTCCCAACTGCTTTGCACTTCTTTTGAAACACAGGACTATTTCAAAAGCTGGATTACCATTGCCTCCTCCCGCGCAGTATGAGATGATGCCTTTCAGAATCTTCCTATATTGCTGCTGCCCGATATAGTAGCAGTGAGGATTTGAACTGGCAACCTTCTGCTTGTTAGTCAAGCATTTCCCCACTGCACCACTGAAGGTGACTACAAATAGGTAGCAGTCTCAAAATAATTGTGTTGCTGATCTAGCAGGCCTAAATGTCAGGCAAATTTGAATTTCAACAGATCAGTACAAATTCATTCCAACAGACTTTAAAACCGCAAAATCTTTCTTTCCCACTAAATGAGAACCCCATCCTTAGTTTTCACTCTGATCTTACATAATTAGAAACTGTCATTTAAATCCCTTTCAGAATTCAGGTACAAGCAAGCCAGAAGTAAGTTAATATCATAAATGTAATATGAGTGGACACAGTAAATGCCACAAAAGTACATTGCCAGGCATCCAAAAACTTGGTTACTGAAACATATAGTAAAATTCCCCCATCAGCTTTCTGGCTTATTTCCAACATCCCAGTTGTTTAGTTCTTCAGTATGTTCCCTGTACAATTTTATATAAAAGTAGACATATGATCAATCTTATTCCCCTGCTATTGGTGTCCATTTTCTGACTTGCTCATGTTAGACTCAACTAGTAACTCCATCAGTGTAGAAAAATAACACCTTTTCCAAACTGCTATAGCATGCCCATAAGAGGCTGGAGGAGTGTTAGGGATTCCTGTCACTGAAAGGATTGCTCACCTGAAAAGTCCCAGGCTGGTGAACTATTCACAGATGTTTTCCAAAATATTGCCTTTAGTCCTACCATCTTATCTCCAAACTAATTTGCCAGCTCAGCTCCATGGTGGTCTTATGACATCATAATTGAAAGTTCATGCAGCCCTGTTGCATTGATGATGTCCCTGTTTTTGATGCAACTCTGCTATCTCTGCTTATACCAGAGTTTTGCCACTGGAACACCAGTCTGTGACTAGCTCAGGCAGCTTGCTTGTATGTCGTCTGTTAATAGTCTCCCACCAATCCCTTTGGTTTTTGTCAGGGCTATTGCTAATATTGAGCTGGGGAGGGGGATGTTCCTGGGCCCCTAAAGAAGGTGAGCACCAACTAGGTGACAGCTCGCTCTTTACAAATCTCTGTAGGGATCCATGGTCACTCACAACTGGGTCTTCTGTGCCTGCACAGGAGCCTGCGGAAGAATCTTTAGCTCCTTCTAGGTGTTCTCCAGACCTTTAAGGTGTAGTGATATTGGAGCCTACAAAGCCGGCTGTAGAGCGCCTCCTTCAGTTCCTTCTCAACTGCTGCTTGTGCTGCCTTGTGAAGGATCTGCTCCTGTTCCCTCGTTCCTGTGAGAAAGTGAATATTTTGACTGTGTTTCTTGGCTTTGACTTGGATTAATTTTCTGACAACTCTTTATCTGATTTTTCTGTGCTTGACTGGATTGTATCTTTGACTACTCTTCTGTCTTTCAGATTTACTGTTACTTGGATTGTTTGACCTCAGACTGTTGTTTTTTTTACTATTCTCTGGATTTTGTGTTCTGGACTTGGGATTCTAACTCTGATTTGGCTGACCTTGGAAAGCTTTCTGGACTTGGCTAAGTCTGCTCCTAAAAGTTTTTTAAAGTGTGCAACTTGCAGAGGCCCTATGCCCTCTTCCAACAGCCATGCTGACTGACTGTCTCATGTTTGAGGGATAATCAAAATACAGTTACCTGCAAGGTCTGTTTGTCATTTTTTAAAAAAAGAACCATTTAAGCAGGGAAATACATTTGAGAGCCTCTTTATATGAAAACATTCTCTGTCCAAGGGCGCTGAGGCCACCATTGCCGCTGCAAATCGCAGCGTCTAACCTCTCTGTGCCATCAGTTCCTATCTCAGGGTCGACCCCATGAATATCCATGGCGTATGCAGATTTTTAAAAGCCTGTGGACAGGCTGAGGCCTTCCAGGTTCCTAATCATGATGGCACAATCTGTCCCATCCTGTCCTTGAAGGAGTTGAACAAGTTTGTCAAAACTTCCAAGTTTCGCATGATCTCCCTGCTGTCCATTTGTTGTAGGAAGAGTAGTTTGTGTCCCTAGACCTAAAGGACACCTACTTCCACATCTCCATAAGGTCTCGGCATCGCCAGTTCCTACATTTCTGCCTGGGTACAAAGATGTACCAGTACAAGGTGCTCCCGTTCGGCCTTTGTACCGCCCCTAGAGTTTTCACTAAGTGCATGGTGGCTGTCATTGCCTATCTGCTTGTACAGTGCATTTCTGTGTTTCCTTTTCTGGATAGCTGGCTTATCATGGCTAGAGAGAAGTCCACCCTGTTGTTCAGCCTTTAACTTACTCTCTTCTGGCAGATCTGGGGCTCAGTGTCACTCTGAAAAAATCCATCCTGACCCCCCAGCGTGTCATCCCAGTACATCAGTGTGCTCCTGGATGCTGGCAGGAAGTATGCATACTTACCTATAGAACGCATCCAGGCCATTTTCTCCATGGTGATTGCTTTCCAGTCTTCCCCTAGGCAACGGGCTCGGTCCACCCAACACCTGCTGGGTCTTATGGCCTCATGCACCACGACTGTGGCAAATGCACGCTTGAGGATTCGGAAACTACAACTCTGGCCTACTCTAGACAGCCAGAACAAGTGTTTAGTTGTGCCGGAGAATGTCTTGTGAGAACTTATCTGGTAGTCCCTGCCTGATTCCCTTTCACAAGGGGTTTCCTTTCAAGAACTGAACCCTACAATATCAGGCACTACCGATATTTTAATGCAGGGTTGGGGTGCTCACTATGGTTCCCCTGGGCACAGGGACTTTGGAACTCCCAGCACCAGGAGCTCCATATTAACTTTCTAGAACTCCTGGCATTTTCCTTGCTTTTAAGGCTTTCCTACCTGTCATCTAGGGCCAGGTGGTTCAGGTCCTTATCGATAATACAATGTCTGTCTCCTACTTGAACCATCAGGGGGCACTGTATCCAAGTCCTGAATAACCTGGCATCACAATTTTGGGAATGTTGCCTGAGACTTGATTTCCTCCCCATGGTAATACACATAAAGGGGAAGGGGAACATTTTGGCTGACTCCCTTAGCTGGGATTTCTCCTTCTCTACTGTCCATGAGTGGGAACTGAATGGTTCTGTCCTGTCAGCTGTGTTTGATTCCTGGGGTGTCGCTGCCATTAACTCATTTGCCACTGTGCAAAATGCAAAGTGTCCTGTTCTAGGGCATGCAGCGCCCTGAACTCTCTAGGGCAGGGATTCTCAATGTTGGGTCCCTAGATGCTATTGGACTTCAAGTCCCATAATCCCCAACCAAAGGCCACTGTGGATTATGGGAGCTGAAATCCAAGAACATCTGGGGACCCAACGTTGAGAATCCTTACTCTAGGGGATGCCTTCCAGCTGCAATGGAAGAACAGGCTGTATTACTTCTTCCCACACTCCGCTAATGTCCAGAGTGGTGGGGAAGCGTAAGAGCACACGCAGTGCATCCTGGTCTGCCCTTGGTGGCCTAGGCAACCCTGGTTCTCGGCTCTCCTTTGGTTATGCAAGGACTCTGACCTTTGCCTTCCATCTCGATGGATCTCCTCACAAGAGATGGGGATCTGGTCCTACACCATGCCCTTTGGACACTCTTGCTAACTGCATGAGGCTGAACATTTAGACAAGATCTTGTTAAATGAGAGAAAGGCTTCTATGAGACAGGTCTATATGTGCAAATGGAAGCATTTCACATCCTGTGTGTCTGCTAAGGGCTTTGACCCGCCAGATACTTATCAATCAATCAATCAATCTCTTTATTTCGGTCAGTGACCAGCATGAGATTAAAACAAATGTAAAAGAGAGGACAATCAAACTTCTATTGCAAACAATAACACCAGATAAATTTTAAAAAGCCCTCCTCAGCATAGATCAGGATACTAAAAATACTACTAAAATAATTGGAGATAAAAGAGGCAGCAGTATTTCCTACTTCTGAGGCTATTACACAAGATCAAAACTCAACCAGTTGCCTTCTCAACTCCTAAATCTGAGAGGGGTTAAACAATTCAGGAGCTCTGAAAAATATTGTCATTAAATTTACAGCTGATATACAGGTGATACCAGTACCTGCGTGCCCACCTGCAGCTAGCCACATTATGGCTACAAGTTGCTCTGGCCTTAGAGCCATCGCCTATTTTCCCATTACTAAGTTCTTCCACAAACGAAGGGCTGCACTGCAAAATTTAGCTACCTGTCTGGTAGCGCTGGAATTGCTTCCTTCCAACAGCCTGTCAGTCATCTGAGGAGAATCAAGACCTGGGCATTTAGCTATCAAAGGGTAAATAAGATCCCGGCGCAGGTCTCTATAGAACAAACATTCCAATAGCACATGGGAGACTGTTTCCACTTGACCCTCACCACATGGGCAGAGCCTCTCCCCATAGGGAATCCCTCTATATCGGCCCTCTAAGAGGGCTGAAGGCAGGGCATTGCATCTTGCCAGGGTAAAAACTCTTCTAAGAGGGGGCACCTCCAAGACAGTGAGGTAGGATGCTGGGGCCAAACTATATCTGACAATCCTGGCTCTGAAAGTCAGGTACCCTTGCTATATCTGTTTGTCTCTCGATATCCTCAGTTCTCTGTTTGATGAGCTTCCTAGCTGTCTCCAAACTTTGTGTAAGCAGGGCAGACTGATCGAGGCCCAAAGTGGTCATCTTTTGGTTCAGAGCGCACTTCCAAGGTGACTGATAAGAATCCTCTAATACTAAGCGGCTCAGCCCTGTGTCCGAGGAAAAAACTCCCAGCCAGTAAAACAGCGCCATTTGCCAACATCTGGCCTCAACTTTGATGTGGCCCGCCTCCAATCTGAGCCTCGCATTAGAGGTACACTTGGGTGTCTGAAATACTGCTCTCAAGAACTTAGACTGCACCACTTCTAAGGGGGGCAGATCTGGGTAAGGACCCAATTGGGCACCATACAATAACTGTGCCAATGATTTTGCTTGAAAAAGTTTTAAGGCTGTGGGGATAAAAAACCCTCCCCTGGTTCTATAGAACCGCAAAATAGCTCGGGCGCTGTTTTGGGCAGCTTGGGCCACATGAGAGACGTGGGCCTGTCTTGATCCCGATGAGTGAACAGCTACCCCCAAGTATACAAAATTTTGGACCTGCTCTATCCTTTGTCCATCGATTTTCCATAACCGTCTCTTGGGTCTCCTAGCAAAGGAGAGCACCTTTGTTTTCTGGTAGTTAATACTCAGCCGTTCTCTCTTACAATAAACAGCCAGTGCCCCCAAGGCCCTCCTTAGACCGACTGGGGTTCTGGCCAGAATGGCCGCATCGTCCGCATACAGCAACACCGAGATACTTCTTCCAGCTAGCTTGGGGGGATGGAAATCGCAGCTATCTAGATGGGTCACCATATCATTAACAAAAAAGTTAAACAGCAAGGGCGCCAGCACACATCCTTGACGGACCTCCTTTCCAATTGGAATAGCTCTGGTTAATCCTCCCTGTGGATTGCACCTAACCCTCATGGCTGGCGATACGTGTAGGGCTCTAATTAGAGCTAAGAGTCGCCGATCAATGGAGGAAGCTCTCAATTTATCCCAGAGCCTATCCCGTGAGATTGAGTCAAAAGCAAACCTAAGATCTACAAAGGCAACATGCAAGGACTGAGCATATTTCTGTGCTAAATGGTGTAGAACAAAACAATGGTCAACAGTAGATCTCCCTTCTCTGAACCCCGCTTGCTCTTCTGCAAGAATGTTATCCTGGTCCATCCAATCCCTCAGCTTCCCATAGAGGTGTTTAGCGTAATGTTTGCTAACTGTACTCAGAAGGCTGATCAGCCTATAATTGCCTGACTCACTTCTGCACCCCTTCTTATAGATAGGTACAATGATGGACAGGCCCCAATCTTTCGGTATGCACCCTGAACTATCAATGGCAGTAAACAATGATGTGAGCACCGGCGCCCACCAGTCCACATTGGACAAAACCAACTCCGGTGGAACCAGGTCAGCGCCGGGGGCCTTGCCAGGCTTCAGTTGGCGTACTAGGCCAGCAACTTCTGCTGTGGTAATGGGCGGCCAGTCAGGTAATGGCTCCTCATTGAATGTAAAGGGGCCTGGCAAAGTCCCTTCCTTTTGAAAGTGCCTCTCCCAAAGCTCCGGATGGATGTGGGCATCGGGCGTCAGATGTCTTCCGAGCGGAATCCCTGCCACTGTTCTCCAGAAAAGGGACTGTTGTCTTGATCGGATTGAATACAATAACAGATCCCAAGAGGATTTCATATAGACTCTCTTTTTCTGTCTGATCAGCTGTTTATATTGCTTTTTCTGTAACATTAGTTCTTGCACTGATGTTGAAGTGGGATCTACCTTGTAAGCCCCCAAAAGATGTCTACTCTCCACACAATCTTGGTCAAACCATGGCTTGGAAGGTCTCCACTGTCCTTTAGAGGGTTCATGTTGTTTAGAAATAAGATGTTTTTGCAATTCCAAGGTGATGGAGTTGTAGACTTGTAAGAGTTGAACCGGGTCTGAGAAATCAAGCATATCTTGGCTCAGCTTCTGTAGATGATGCGACTGGAGAAGAGTGGAGATTTTATCAGCCAAACTCTGGGACCATCTGACACGACAGCAGTTATCCTCTGTCTTCATAGAAGGCACTCACTCGTACTGTTTAGGGCCCAGCGGGATTTGCAACAGCAGAGTAACTGGGTGGTGGTCACTTTCCACTTGTGGGACCACCTCCAGACTTGGGGAGTACTGGGCCAGGCACCTCAAAATAATAAAATAGTCAATGGCACTCGCTCTCCTCCCCGCCCAAAATGTCAACTCTGCCGAGTGGTCATTGTCCACTGAGCCATTTAAAACAAATAAATCTAAGCCATAGGTCATTTGGGCCAAACAATATCCACCCAAATTTGAGGTGTTGTCCTTAGAGAGGCGCATGTACGGAAGCACGTACTCTTCCCAAATAGGGGGACTTCTCTTATATCGGGTATAAAGTAATTCATCACTGGGGCCCATTCTTGCGTTAAAGTCGCCTCCCAGAATTATACTTGCATTGGGAAATTCCTCTGTGAGGGCAACAATGTACCCTTCCAGCTTCCCCCAAATTTCCTTAATTTCCTGGGCCCTGAATTTCGGGGGGAGATATACGTTGACTATCAGCACTGCAGTCTGATTGTGAACAACTTCCACAGTCAGTGCTATGTTATCCAGAGAAGAGACCCATTTTGATAATGCCCATAACTTAGTTGAGATAAAAGTCCCGAGGCCCCCACTGGGTCTGCCCTTTTTCTTACTCTTAACGGCCTGTAGGGAAAATCCATAAAAGTACCAGATCAGAGAGTGCCCAGGTTTCTTGCATCAATATGATGTCAAATCTGTCCAAAAGGCTCAAACATGAGGGGTCCTTGGATCTAGCTTCCCATCCTCCCACATTCCAGGACACTAGAGCAAGCCCATGCTGATCCTCCTCCCTTCAATGGCTGAATGGAATGGAGCCTCTCTACCCCTGGGAGTTTCCTGGGCCAATATTTCTTGACTTGTTTCCAGGGAGTTCTCTTGCGTTTCCTTCAGAACCATTGGATTAGGATCTGTGTGAGAAGCTAGAGTTTGTAATGGAGCAGTAAGAGTGTTCGGGTTCATCATATCAGCTTGGGTTTCAGAGGTGATGCTTTTTCCCCGGTGGTAGGAGATCCTCAGACAGGGTTGTGAAGTGCGCATGCCCGAGACAAAACTGGATCACGTGACTCTTTGTAGGCATAGCCGCCCCAGTTCCAGTTCTGTCTCGCTCGGGACAAGACTGCTATTGAGAGAGCGCTTAGGATATTCAGAGTCTTTCTTCTATTTCGGCTTGGTTCGTTTGCAGTTTGACTGCTTACCTGTTTTTCCTGTCCTCTATCTCGGCGGGGTCGCGTTTCGCGCTCCGATCGTTCTCCTACTCTAACTGTGCGAGGGGGGGGGAGAGTCCGTTCTGCATTTGGCTCCTATACAATAATTCTAAATTGAATGTTTTTAATTTAAATTAGTGATCTATTTGGACTCAAAATTTTTTGAACGTTCTTATTATTTTGTGCCGTTTTTTACTGCCTTCATGGACATCTCCCATGCAGAGGAACTCCTACAGGGGTCTCTATCTGAGGCGTCGCAGTTACCATAGTATGTGGGCGAGACGCGGGGAAACCGCTCCGCTCCAGATCTTGAAATGTCGGCCGAATGCTTAGCTCCCGATTCCGTGGCACCGGTGGTGCTGACGGGGGATGCAGTGACCGCAGGGCTAGTACCTTCTAAAGCCCTAAAGAAAAGAAAACACCTAAGCGAGCAAAATACTAAAAAGAGAAAGAGGCGAAAAGAGTCCCTCACGAAGGCGGAGGGACACAAACGCCTGAGCGAGCGCCTGATAATTCAAGCAGTCTGCAAATGCTCTAGAGTGAAATTGGCGGGTAATGGCGCCAAAGTGAAGGAGCTCCGAAAGAAACAGTCTAAAAGCGAGGAGAATGGCCAGTGCCCGGTGGGCAAACTAACGGCAGCTTCAGAGCATACAAACGTGGTTCCATATGGTGAGCCCTCAGCACTGCCTGGGTCACCGGCAGCTGCTAGCCCTATTTCTCCTATCCTTGTTCCCAGTCAGGCACCTCCCCCAACAACGCTGGAGGCGACTGTAAGTAGCGATCCTTTTCCACCTGCAGCCACTCAGTGGCTTAAGGAATTTTTTGTGAGAGAATTTGGCACTATGCAGGCAAGGGCAGAACGCAGTACTGACAACGTGGGGCAGCCAGTTACTCACCCCATAGCTGAACATGATACCATTCCGGCAGATCATATACCTGCTCCTCCCCCCAGGGTGGGTCGCAGGTGGAGACCCAACAGGCGCGGATCGGAAAGACTATCTTCCTCGTCACCAGACTCCAGTCCCAGAAGGAGGGCTATACCCCACTCTGAAATTGGTTCCTTCCTTCCAAGGCTTTTACCACATAAACCTGGGAGGAAGCGTGGGCACTCTTCTCCTTCTTCCTCATCCACCTCCAGTGGAGCAAAGAGACGCAGGAGACATAGACAGCCTACTCCAGTGGTTCCATTACCTACACAACCACTACCAACACAGCCTGCCCCTGTGGTCCCAATTCTGGTCCCACTGACACTGGTAGTTCCAGCTCTGCCTCCACCGGCACAGCCAACTAATACCAGTAACTCCAGACCAGTGTCTTTACCTAGGCAACCTGCTTCACCACAGGGGTCCCGTTCATCTTCTGGGGGGCGCTCCCCACAACCACCCATAGATCCCGATTCTGACAGGGAAGAAGGGGAACTCTCAGAAGAGGAGCTCGCTCCTCCTATCCCTACTACAGCCAGACTATTTACTTCAGCAGATTTTGAAATTTTACTGGCCAAGGCAAAACGTATTATTAATGATGTCTCTCCACCAGAACAGGAGGGCTCTGCACCTACTTTGGATCAACAGGTGTTCCCGGCATCTGAGGCGGTGAGTCCGGTGGTCCCCTTCCCGCCTTTATTTAAGAGGGTGTTGTGCGCAGAATGGCAGCGCCCTATAGCGGCCAAACCTATAGGCAATATCCCAAAAAAACACTACATGGTGTCCACTGAGGTGGCCAAACTTCTCACCATTCCCAAAGTCGATCCACCTGTAGCACAGCTGGTGTCCGGGGCAGTTGTCCAAGCAGAAGGGCAGGAACAGCTAAAAACACAGGAAGAGATAGAAGACCTGAATCCCTACTCAAAAAGGTGCATGAGGCCACAGCATCCTCTATTAAAATTGCTACTACAAATTCCATATTTGCTAGAGCATTCCTGCTTTGGGCGAGGGATCTGGTTAAGATGGTGCCCGCGGATATGCCCAAGCTTCACCAGGGCATTAATAAAATGGCTAAAGCGGCGGCCTTGATGGCCGATTCAAGCTTAGATAACATTTAGCAATCGTCAAGGGCCATGGTAGCGGGGGTGGCGCTACGCAGGTCATTATGGCTCAGATCCTGGAATGTGGATTATAGGTCTAAACTGGCCTTGACTTCCACGCCCTTTACAGGGGAAAGGCTATTTGGGCCCACCTTAGATCCCGTTTTGGTTGAATCATGGGATAAGAAAAAAGTCATGCCTAGTGCACGCAGGTCGTTTAGAGGAGGTTTTCATAATTCATCGCGTTCCTTTCGTCCTTACAGACAGCAATTTAACCAACATGTCTTTCCATACAACCAGAACTACTCCTCTGGCCAGTCATGGGCCAATTCATTCAGAGGCACTGGACGACCTCAATGGAGACAACGTTACAGGGGCAATTCTAGATCCTTCATCAACAAGGCCCCCAACACAAATACCTCTTACAAGAAACAATGATGCCGATGCCATCGGCGGGAGGCTAGCGGAGTTCTGCACCACATGGATGTCCACGGCCTCCGACTCTTGCATACTCGATGCCGTGTCCAACGGATACGATATCGAACTATCTGCAAAACCACACCAAAGATTTATTCCCACGCCAAAGTCATCCAACCCGGTGAAACATCTACTGATGCTGCAGGCAGTACAACACCTTCTTCAGATGAAGGCAATAGAGCCGGTCCCGACTATGCAATTTTTTCAAGGCACCTACTCCATCCTGTTTCTAGTGCCAAAAAAAGACGGTTCCTGGCGAGCTGTTTTGGATTAAAAATCATTCAATCAGTATGTACAGAAGAGGAAGTTCCGCATGGAGTCATTGCACACCATAAAGGAAGCGGTACAACCGGACGATTTCTTGGCAGCAATAGATTTGTCGGAAGCGTATCTCCACATCCCCATCAGAGAACGGTCCCGGAGGTATCTTCGCTTTGTATACAACGGGAGTCATTTTCAATACAGAGCGCTGCCTTTCGGTCTGTCATCCGCACCGAGGGTCTTCTCGAAGGTGATGGGGTCCCTAATTTCGCACCTTCGCCTCAGGGGAGTGCATATACATCCGTACTTAGACGACTTACTCCTGAGAGCGAGGTCAAAGGATCAGGCGGCCCAGGACTTGGCGATGTCTCTGAGGACACTCAAGGACCACGGTTTTGTGGTCAACATTCAGAAAAGTCATCTCGAACCGTGCCAACAACTGACTCACCTAGGGGCCTTCTTCGATACGGCACGGGGGACAATATCCTTACCATGGGAGCGAAGAGAACGGATCGTGAAGCAGCTCGTGCCACTTCTCCACAAAAGAACGATGGACGTCATGACACTATCGCAAGCCCTAGGCTCTATGATAGCCTGCTTGGGTTGTACACCATGGGCCAGGTGGCATTCTCGTCCTCTTCAATGGATACTACTTCCGTGGCAAGACCACATAATGGCGGGCAGGAAGACGCCCATCTCAATTCCGAAAGAGGTCAGGAAATCCTTCCTTTGGTGGCTATCCCCAGCCATGAAGCGGGGACTCCCACTGGAGGAACCTCCTCGAATAATTCTGACCACGGACACGAGTCTCTCTGGCTGGGGAGCGCACTGCTGCGGCCAGGTCGCACTAGGTCAGTGGGCGCCAACGGAGACACAACGGCCCATCAATTGGTTGGAGCTGAGGGCTGTCCGTCTGGCACTGCTCAGCTTCCGGGAACTACTCTTCTGTCACCATATTTTGATCAGGACAGACAATGTGACGGTAAAGGCACACCTAAATCATCAAGGGGGCACAAGATCAAAAAGTCTCATGGAAGAAACCGACCTCTTGTTTTGTTGGGCGGAAGCCAACCTTCTATCGATCTCTGCGGAGCATCTAAAGGGAGAGGAGAATTGCCTGGCGGATTGGCTGAGCCACATGTCATTAGATCCCGGGGAATGGACCATTCACCCAGAAGTCTTCACCCAGATTGTGCAATGCTTCGGTCGCCCGATGGTGGATCTCTTCGCCTCAGACAAGAATCACCAGCTGCCCAGGTACTTCACCAGGTATTACTCTCACCGAGCAGAGGCCACGGACGCCCTGCACTTACCGTGGCCAAAAGGCCTAATGTACGCCTTTCCTCCCACCCCCATCATCATGAAGGTGATTCGGAAAGCGATTCAGGAAACAGCAGACATCATTCTCGTGGTTCCCTTTTGGCCTCGCAGGCCGTGGTTCTCCACCGTAGTCGAGCTGGCCGTCGACGGACCATGGTTCCTTCCACTACGTCCAGATCTCCTTCGCCAGGGCCCTCTGATGCACCAGGACCCTCATTGGCTCAAGTTATCTGCCTGGAGGTTGAACGCGATAAATTGAAAGCGATGGGCTATTCGGCACCCGTTCAAGATACCATTCTGGCATCCAGAAGAACATCCACGCATCGGATCTACCAGACCACCTGGTCAGCGTTTGTCATGTGGGCTCAACACAACAGACTGAAGCCTCTATTGTCAGGGGTACCCGAGGTGTTAGCCTTTCTACAAGATGGACTTAAACTGAATCTGCGACCGGCTACTTTGCGCAGGCAGGTGTCAGCCTTAGCATCGGTGCTGGATCTCTCATCAGGGCCTCAACATAATCTTCACCCGCATATTACTAGATTCCTACGTGGAGCCACCAATCTCGCTCTGCCCCCGGTGAAATGTTTTCCGTCTTGGAACTTAAACAAAGTGCTGAACGCCCTCACTAGGTCGCCTTTCGAGCCCATCGCGTCTATTCCTCTTAGAATTTTATCTTACAAGGTGTTGTTCCTGGTAGCAATTACGTCTGCCCGCCGTGTCTCAGAACTCGGAGCACTGTCGGCAAAAAGGGATTTCTGCATTTTTCAGGAAGGTACTGTTGTTTTAAAACTAGATGAGACCTTCCTACCAAAGGTTAATTCCCTATATCACAGGTCACAAGACTTAGTCCTTCCTTCCTTCTGCCCTACTCCTAGCCATAGGAAGGAAAAACTATGGCACAAATTAGATGTGCGTAGGGCCCTTCGTACCTACCTTAAGAGAACTAAAGATTTTAGGAGGTCTGGCGCCCTATTCGTCTCCTTTCACCCACGCACATTGGGCAACAAGGTATCAAGTAGAACACTGGCGGGCTGGATTAGGGCCTGTATATTAATGGCATACTCGGCCCTGAAATTATCTCCACCTGGCGGAGTAACTGCCCATTCGACCAGGAGTGCCGCCACCTCAGCGGCGTTCGCTGCACATATTCCACTAACTGAGATTTGCAAGGCAGCGACCTGGTCATCAATTTCCCCATTCATTAAGCATTATAAGATATCGGAATTTGCCGAACGGCAGGCTGCCTTCGGTCGAACGGTATTACAACCGGTTCTTTGATTTCGAACTGCCCATCCCAGGGACTGATGTCATTAGCTTGGGCACGTCCCTGTCTGAGGATCTCCTACCACCGGGGAAAAAGGAACATTGGTCTTACCGTGAAGAGTTCTTTTTCCTGGTGGTAGGAGATCCTCAGCCCCACCCAAATATGTGTAAAACGGGCTTAGTCTCTAATTCTGGGGAGGGACCTTTAAGGGATATAACACAGATGGCTCTCAGGGTGCATAAGAGCTGATGTCTAGTCTTCTCCTCTGTTACTGTTGTTCTTACTATCGTTATACTATCGTTGTGATTGTTGTGTTTTCTCGAAAGGAGAATGTGTTCATTATGTTGTTCTCCTGTGCCTCTGTCCAATTATCCTCAATGAGGTATGATGTCTGGTCTTTGAACTATCCATGTCTACTTAGCTCTCTCTAAGACTCTTAGGTTCCTCGCTCAACATCCCTGGAACTGGGGCGGCTACGCCTACAAAGAGTCACGTGATCCAGTTCTGTCTCGGGCATGCGCACTTCACAACCCTGTCTGAGGATCTCCTACCACCAGAAAAAAGAACTCTTCACGGTAAGACCAATGTTCCTTTTAGTTGAAAAATCTGGAGTTTTAAAGCAATCTTGGCCTGACTTCAGAAGTGGCATAGCAACTGCAAAGTGGGGGTCAGCCAACAAATTAAACCACCGATCTTTCTTAGGGGGAGTTTCCGGCTGGTTAAATACCTCTGCAAGGTGTACCAAAAGTGGAAGGTCTGTCTTGATTAATTCCAGCTCATGTTGCAAGTCAGCCCCCTTCTGGCCCTGTGAGGAAGGCATATGATCACTAGTCATAACTGGTGAGGAAGGAAGGAAGTCTGCCTTGTTATCCATCGGCTCCTCGGACTGTCTCCAGATAGGCTGGTTACTTGCATTGGACGGCTGTTCTATCATTGAAGAGATGCTAATTACCGAAGGGTTCAACTCGTCGATTGTAACATTGATTTCCTCTGTAAACTGCATGAAGAGGGAGTTAACTGAGTGAGATTCCATGGACGAAAGTAATTCAGACACATTAGGTTCAGTCTCGGCACGTTTACGGTGCCCTTGTTCACCCGGCTGCTCTGGTATTTTCCTGGGAGATTTTAAAATTAGGGGCTCCAAGATGGTGTTGGCAAAACAACGATTAGGGAATATCTCAAAACCTTCAATCCAGGATTTTCTTTGGAAAATCCTATTCGGGATTTGGGAAGAATAGAAATCCAGCATGAATCTACTTTGGAAATGGTTAGATGGTAGCCTCTCAAATAGTTTGAGGTCTACATCTCTCAGGCTGCAATTCAGGAGCTGACTTAGTGAGGATCTAATAGCATAGAAATTATACCACTTCTTGTAGTTTTACCCTATTCAGGTATACTACAAGGGAAATACGGTGTGGTTGTAATATTCTATTAACTGAGCTTCTACCTCCTGGAATCACATGGGAATTGTGGTAGGTCTGATAAATGCCACAGCCACAGCCGTGCTTCTTCTCCCCACTGATATCGTTATAAGACCTCTCCCTCTTAGTTTGGCCTTTAGACAGATCATACAGAAAAGTATTAACAATGTCCACCTTCCTCTCTAGTAATGAGAGTCTATCAAACACAGCTTTGAGCGTTTCCGCTACCAGCCGACAAGATGATAGTTCTGAAGGCTGCTGAGGCTTTTTGGGTATCTTAATTTGGGGGGCTGATAGTTTACCCATCCCCTCATTGCTGTTAGGGTTCTGAGAGGTATGGGAAGTTGCTTGAAGAGATCTCCATTTCCTCCCTTTAGCATTGGGTGTGGGCTGCTCTGTTGAAGTTAATAGGTCGTTCCCTAAGCATATCCGTTTCTCTCCGTGGTATGCCTAAGCTGTATAAGATCTAGCTCTGGTGCACCTGAGATTTGCGTGTGACCCTGCACCACCAAGTTAGAAGATAGAGAGCCTGAGTCCAAAGAACTTACAGTATCTGCAATTGGCAAGTAATGACGAATTGAAGCTTGCTTGCTTTGAAACTTGCTTTGCATGTTTGTTGGGCTCCGTGGTTGAATTGCATGGGCTGTTTCTTGACCGCTTTCTTCCCATTGTAACCAGCTAAAGTCTAACTCAGACTGAGTCAGCAAACATAGAAAGCAGACGGGAGCTTTGGACTTGTATCTCTTACTCCAAGTGCCGACCTTGAAATACCTTGCTGACAGGTTCAATGTTAGCAGTAAAAAGGAACGAAGGGCAGAGGAGAGAAAAAACAAGGCCTCAGAAGATTAAAACAAGAGAAATAATAGAATTAAAAACAAGGCTCAAAGGAGCTTGGAAGGACGCTGCCCTCCCGTCAGCAACCAAAACCGGAAGTCAAGATACTTATCTATCTCGCCTCTCTCAAGGGTTTAGGTTTCTCCAACATTTCCCTTAAGGTTCACCTTGCTGCCATCTTGGCTCACCACCCAGTTTTTGTTCACCCTGACTCTAAATGTTTTTTGAAAGGAGTTAAGAATCTGTACCTCCCAGTGCGGGCACCGGTTGAGCCTTGGAGTCTCTCACTTGTACTGTCCACACTTACAGAGGCCCCCTTCAAACCCCAGTTGCTGGTCTCCATGAAATTGTTATGCCTAAAGAACACTTGCCTTGTGGCCATCACGCCTGCACAACATGAAAGTGAATTCACTGCTCTAAGGGCTGATTCTCCATATACTAAATTTTACCTGGACAAGGTGATTCTGCATCTGCATCCTGCTTTTCACCCTAAGATCGTTTCGGACGTGCTCAATCAGGACATTGTGTTACCTATGTTCTTCTGGAACCCATCTATGCCTCTCAAGGGTTCTATGCATGCCTTAGATGTCCGCAGGTGTCTCCTTTATTTCCTGGATCACACAAAGGCGTTCAGGCATTCAAACAAACTGTTCATCTCCTATGCAGGAGCTAGTAAAGGTTTCACCATTTCTCGACAAAGATTGTCCAACTGGTTGGTGCAACTGATTTTCTTCTGTTATTAGAAACAGGTTGTAAACCGCCCTGAGCCACTTTTGGAAGGGTGGTATATAAATCTAACTAACTAACTAACAAGCAAGGTGTTGAGCCGCCCTCCAAAAATGGGGCACATTCCACTGGGTTCATGGCTACCTCAGCTGCCCACATGTTGGGCATCAGTATGAAGAACATTTGCAGGGCTGGTCCTCAGACCTGCCCTTTGTCCATCACTACACTGTGGATTTGCGCTTTGCTTCAGAGGCCAATTTTGGTTGGGCGGTCTTAAAGAAAGTACTGTAACCGCTAACATCCACCTCCTTATGGAAGCTAGTCACTCACCCTGTTGTGAGGGACTATGGATTCCTATAGAGATAAACAGGTTGCTTACCTGTAACGTCTTGCTTACCTATTACCTGTCTCTCTGGGGATCCATGGTCACTCACAACACCCGCCTGGCTGTCCCCTCTGCTGGCTTGGCATGAACTGTTTTTTTCTTGTGTTGCTGTGGCTTATCCGCTGTCTTCTCTACCTCTCAGTGTTCTCAGTCCTTTCACAGTGGTCAATTCAGGAAGCAAAGAGGGAGGAGCTCTACAGCTGGCTTTGTAGACTCTGATATCATTATGCCTTAAAGGGCCGGAGAGTGCCTAAATGGAGCTATAGGTTCTTCCACAGGCCTCCTGTGCAGGCGCAGAAGACCTAGTTGTGAGTGACCATGGATCCCCACAGAGATCATAAGTTACAGGTAAGCAAACTCTTTTTGTTCTACAGCATAGATACCGGGGTGGGGGAAAGAAAGTGGGGGGACTCATCATTTTTTGTCCCAGAACCCACATAAGCTTGCTATGCTCCAGGTTTCTGTACAGAGTGTGCACTTCTTATTTCTCCAGTTCATCACCAACATGGATGAGTCATCATTGTATTTGTGCAGCACCACTCCAGCCACAATTCATTGGTTGGTTTAAATCTTAGCTATATGCAATCTCCTTTATTTAATAATCTTGAGCCAGAATCTTAGGAATTATGAGTATTAGGTATGGGATGGTTCTATGGCTTCTCTCTCTACTTTTGAGAAAGTATACAATCCACCCATCTCCACCCACATCATTGATGTTATGCTAACATCAGGTCTTAAGAATTAGCTGCTTATAATCAAGAGAACTACAATGTAGATAAGAAGCTCAGGACCAAACTATATGTGACATGAGAGATCTGTGACTAGACCTGAGGGAGTTTTTTAAATCAAGGTGGTGGGAGGGCTTCAGATTTGATCAGAAATTCAATTCATACTTATTTTGGTCATCAACCAGCAGAAATCAGAACAGTGCTGGCCTGGGAGAAGACAGTTAAACCCTTGCCCTCACTCTTATTCTTTTTCAGATCTAAATTTCTCCACTGCTATTAGCTGCTATTAGTTGCTTGGGTGGAGTGAGGGAACACAGATCCAACATTTGTTAAACAATCTACATGCCATTGTTGTGATCAAATTTGAAACCCTTTGTATTAAGTTTTGAGTGTTTTTTTAAAATGGGGTGGCAAGAGATATCTTCAATATTGTGTGTCATTTGGTCCCTGCATCTGAATTCCTAAGGAAGATGGGGGTGCTGGCCAGTGTTCCCTCTAACAGGGATTCCCAGATGTTGACTACAACTCCCAGAATCCCCAGCTGTAATGGCTTTTGCTTGTGGGAGTTGTCAACAGTGTCTCCAGGGATCCAGGGGGGATCCGGGAAATTACAGGCTGGCCAGCTTAACTTCGGTACCAGGTAAATGGATGGAAAGCATACTTAAGGACAAAGTTGTTAAACATATAGAAGAAAAGGACTTGTGGAAGGAGAACCAGCATGGCTTTTGCAAGGGAAAGTCTTGCCTCACTAACCTTTTGGAGTTCTTTGAAAGTGTCAACAGGAATGTGGATAAAAGTGATCCATAGTATACTTGGACTTCCAAAAAGCTTTTTATAAAAGTCCCCTAGCAGTCATGGAATAAGGGGACAGGTTCATGTGTGGATCGGTAACTGGTTGAAGGACAGGAAACAGAGAGTAGGAATAAATGGACAGTTTTCACAAGGGAGGGAGGGAGGGAGGAAGTGGGGTCCCCCAGGGATCGGTACTGGGACCAGTGCTCTTTAACTTGTTCATAAACAATCTAGAAGTTGGGATGACCAGCAAAGTGGCCAAATTTTCAGATGACACTAAACTAGGGTAGTGAAATCCACAATGAATTGCAAGGAGCTCCAAAAGCATCTTTCCAAACTGGGTGAGTGGGTGACAAAATGGCAAATGCAGTTCAATGTAAACAAATGTAAAGTGATGCCCATTGGGGCAAAAAGCACCAACTTCACGTATACGCTGATGGGATCTGAGCTGTTGGTGACTGACCAGGAGAGAGATCTTGGAGTTGTGGTGGACAGCTCAGTGAAAGTGTCATCTCAGTGTGCAGCAGCTGTGAAAAAGGCTAACTCCATGCTAGGAATCATTAGGAAGGGGATTGACAATAAAATAGCTAATATTATAATGCCCTTATACAAATATATGGTGCAGCCTCATCTGGAGTACTGCGTACACCTTTGGTCATCGTATCTTAAAGAAGGATATTGTAGAACTGGGGAAAGTGCAGAAGAGGGCAACCAAATTGATGAGGGGCCTGGAGCACTATTCTTAGAAGGCTAAGATACTTCTGGAGCTCTTTACCTTGGAAAAGAGGTGAGTAAGGCGAGACATGATCAAAGTGTATAACATTATGTATGGAGTGGAGAGGGTGGACAGATAAATTTTTCTCCCTCTCTCACAACACTAGAACCAGGGGTCACCCCATGAAACTGAAGGTCAGGACACTTAGGACCGACAAAAGGAAGTACTTTTCCACACAGAACATAATCTATGGAATTCTTTGCCATGGGATGTGGTGATGGCCACCAGCTTGGATGGCTTTAAAAGGGGCTTAGATAGATTCATGGTGGACAGGTCTATCAATGGCTACTAGTCTGGTGACTGTGGGCCATCTCCAGTCTCAGAAGCACAATGTTCTCAATACCAGTTGCAGGGGAGCAACAGCAGGAGAGAAGGCATGCACATACCTGTTGCCTGTGGACTCCCCAGTAGCATCTTGTGGGCCACTGTGCGAAACAGGATGCTGGACTAGATTGGTCTTGTGCTTGATTCAGCAGGGCTGTTCTTATGAATCCCTGTTGGAGGTAACACTGCTTCTGGCTGCGGATACCTTGTGGTCCTGGAATTCATTGCTGAACCTGCTCTGAGCCTTCAAAGCCTATTCCTGCCTTTGAGCAGAACGTAGCCTCCACATCCCTGTCTAGTGAAGGGAAATGGACACCCTTGGCTGTGGTTTGTGTTAAGGATTTTTTCAATATAGAATTTGTAAAAATAAAAATTGGATTGTTGTGCAAATGAATAAGGGGGGAAAATGTCATTACCTGTTCTGAATCTTTGGAGTAAGGTGAACATATGACTAATGAGACTGCAATTAAAAGTAGCTTTGCATAGTCACCTGCTTCTGTAGTCCAACTAAACTGTTGAATGGGATGTTGGTTGAGGTCTGTCTTTCATGTTTGAAAGTAAAGAGAATCGGCCTCCTCCTTTCATCCACATATGGCTGCCAGACTTTTGCATGGTGACCATAACAGCTTTAGAATCCCATTTGTGATACAAAAATGCAGTCTGCTGAATTCAAAGCATATTTTAGTAACTTTGCCACCTGAATAGTATCTTAATGGTCTTAAAATAACCAACTGAAAACCCTCTTTGTATTTATGTTAAGCAGATGTTAAAAACAAAACAAACTTTAGCAAGTCTGACACACTGACACAACAGTTAACTGTTATTAAACATGACCCTTGCCAAAGCAACCTGTTGCCTTTATTTCAAAGGATTGCTATTTTATATCAGTAGAATTAGATAAGGGAAGCTCTATCCATAGCAAGATTTTAAAAAATTGTGATATATAGTATTGTTGGTATTGTTAGCATTTAGAAAAAAATACTGTAGGCATTTCAGATCCCATGGATGGAGTGGGGGATAAATAAATAAAAGTACATATTGAATAGATAAAAGTTTTAAAAATATTTTAGAATATCTGAGATAGTTATTTTTGAAAAGGTGTGTGTGTGTGTGTGTGTGCACGTGCATGTGTGTGAATAAGAGAGAATGAGTATGTCAGAAGAAACAAAATGTGTTGACCCTGAAATTAAGTGAATATACCTATTTCCCCAGTCCTCTGGGGTCTACACACACACACACACACACACTATCTGATTGCATCCATGTTGATTTCAATCTCATGCAGTCCTTTTTTTTCCTTTCATGAGCAATCAACCATCTGTAGCCCAGCTGAGACGTTCAAACAATTATGCAGGGTGCTCTCATAGTCTGGGGTGGGGGACACAAATGATTTTTCTGTGTTTATATAAGAACTGGTCCCAAATCAAAGATGCTGATCCTTGGAGTCCGTGCATGTGGTAGTAGGCTATATGTGTGGATATCGCTGCACTCAGCATTGTGGGGAAAAGGGGAATGACTTGAATCAGTACCACACCTCATTAAATAGGTGATTAGGGCTGACAGTACTGTTGAACTGCTAAGGGACAGTGACCACTGAATCGGATTCAGTAAGAGGAGCCTAGAAAAACTGACATATAGTCATATAATTTCAAAAATGAGAAGCTTACTTAAAAGGAAATTGAAAGAGTGAGTCAGGAGCAGCAAATATCTTCAGGATACTTGGAAGTTATTAATAGTACTTACAATACAAAGTCCGATAACACACATACCACTTAACAAGCAGAGTCAAGGAAATTACTGAAGGCAAGCAGACTTCCTCTAAGAAGTAGAAGACTTGACCAAATGGGAGAGTATTAAAGAGGCGGAGCATAATTTATGAAAGAACGAATATAAGCTGACAATAAAATAAGGAAGGCAATAACAGTTGACATCCAGTCCAGTGTCTCACATGCAGAAGTACATTTCCCGTGTGCAACAGGGGAAGGGTGATTTTCACCAATTCCCACCTTCGCTCTTCAGTTACCTCTGCCTTCCAACAAGATGTCCCTGAGGATTCCCCCATCCTAGGAGACATTATTTCAGGAGGCACAGAAGGAAAGACGAATTGGTCAGACCAGATTAAGGCTTTGAGGGGCCTAAGACACTGGAGGCAGGGATGGGGAGCTTGTGGTTTTTTCCATATGGCCATCACATAAGAGCATGGTATAGGTATATCCCCTGCCCCAAGCAGAAGCAGGCAGCTACCCAGCAGCTCCTTCCCCAATGGATAGCTCGGCTCTACATCAAGTACAAGCAGGCATCCCCCTCCATAGCTCCATCTTCTCCAATGAATCTCTCTCTTCTCCCCACTTCGAGGAAAAGGAGGCAGCCCATCAGCAATTGTTTTCTCCCTGTATGATCCCGAGCCCACTCCAGAGCACTAGTAACAGCTTCATGTAGCCTTCCCTCTCAACATCCTGTAGGAAAGGAAAATACCTGCAGTACCAAGATTGGGTACTCATCTTTAAATAAAGGGAGGGGTGGGTGTGTCCCTGTGCCACACTCCAAGCAGACACAGCCAGTCCACAACAGTCGTCTTTCTGCCCTGCCCCCACTCCCGCACCACCATTATTTTTACATCCCTGGAAAGGAAAGAGCATTGTATTTTAGTGCAAAGTGTCTGCAATTTGAGTGGTCTTATGACAGGTATGTGGAGTGGGGGGGGGGGGCGGTCAGAGGAAAGGTGAGCAGATGTGGCTCAGACTACAACCCAGACACAGCTTCCCAGTCCCCCGGGGATCTCAGAACAGGCAGTGGGGTTTGGAAAAGGTGAAAGGCCTTGAAAAAGGGCACCCCCTGGGAACATATCACCTCTTCCTCCTACAATCTACCTATGGGATCAGCAAAAACAGTCACTCTACATTGCATATATGGAACATTCTTACATATTGCATGGTATTAATCGGGATGTCAGCCAATAAATTTGATAATCATGTTCATTGGGGTTTTTTTTAAGTAAATATTTCAAAAGCAGGAAACCAGCCAGGGAGGCAATCACAGCTAAAGAGTAGAATAACTGCTGAAGGAGGAAAGGGAGATTGCAAAGATGCTAAATGAATTTTATTGGGAAGATAATATTTATTTAACTATTTATTTATCTATTTATTGTTAAATTTATATACCGCCTTCCATTAAAACAATCCCAAGGCGGTTTACAGCAAAATTTAAAAACAAGATGGTAAAAAAGACACAATTAAAATATTAAGTGAAAAATATTAAATCTGATTAAAAATTTAAAATAAAAGCAATACAGAGTACAAAGAGCAGCAGCAGAGAATCAAATAAATGCCTGGGCAAAAAGCCAAGATTTTACACGCTTTCTAAAAGCTGTGATGGAGACCGAGGAGTGAATAGCCACCGGGAGAGCATTCCAGAGTCTGGGGGCAGCAACAGAGAAGCCCCAGTCCCGTGTGCACGACAACCGAGCCTCTCTCATTGTCAGCACCTGGAGCAGAGCCCCCTCAGATGACCTCGTCAAGTGGGCAGTAAGCCTTGGGAGCAGGCAGTCCCTCAGGTATCCCGGGCCCAAACCATTAAGGGCTTTAAAGGTCAAAACCAGCACCTTGAATTGGACCCGGAAACAAACTGGTAGCCAGTGCAGCTCTTTCAATATGGGTGTGATGTGCTCCCACCGGGCAGCTCCAGATAAAACCCTAGCTGCGCATTTTGCACTAGTTGCAGTTTCCAGATATTCTTCAAGGGCAGGCCCACGTAGAGCACGTTACAGTGATCCAGCCGTGACGTGACTAAGGCATGGGTAACCGTGGCCAGATCTGCCTTCTCAAGAAAGAGACGCAGCTGGCGCACTAGCTGAAGCCATGCAAAGGCACCCCTGGGCACCACCTCTACCTGAGCTTCCAAAAGCAGAGCTGGGTCCAGTAATACCCCCAAGCTGCGTACTTGCTCCTTCAAGGGGAGTGCAACCCCATCCAGAACCGGTAAAATCTCCTCATCCCGAATGGCTCTCCTACTGACCAACATTACCTCCGTCTTGTCTGGATTCAATTTCAGTTTATTAGCCCACATCCAACCCATCACGGCCTCCAGCCCCCAATTCCCCCCAATTGTGATAATTGGCACACTTAACATGTGGGTCACTTGGTGGAAAGGATATCTGATGTTCTAGGTATAATTGGCAAAGGAAAAATTAGGAAGTCACATCTGGAATGCTATACATCCAACAATCTTAAGGAACTCAAATGCAAAATTGTTGATCTAACAAAAAAATGCTATTTGTGTATTTTGTTTCTAGAATTGGCCCTTCTATCAAATAATTGGGAAGTAGCCAATGTAGTACCAGTTTTCAAGGGGGTGGGGTGGGAACCCAAGAAATAGTAAGCATTTACTTTAGCCAAATATCTGTCCCAGGTAAACTGGTGGAAATCATTATTAAGACCACATTGATTAAGTTCATAGAAGAACAAGCATTGCTGCAGAAGAATCAGCACTAATTCTGTAAAGGTAAGTCGTGCTTCACCAGCTTTCTGAAACTCTTAAGAGTATCAACAAACACATAGATCACTCCAATCTGTTAGACATTATATACTTATACATTAGATTTCTAAAAAGCCTCTCACCAAAGTATCTTCAAGAAGCTTAGCAGAACTGGTTCTCTTATGAATTTATAATGCTTTTATACAAATTAGTTAAAGATTAGAAAGCAAGGATGTCAAGCCCCCACGCTGGCCACAGGCACTTGGAGACAGGCCTGGCTGTGGCAGTATGGGGCAACTACTTACCCTAAGGTGGTGGTGAGCCCCAGAAGAGAAGAAAGCAGACCCAAAGACTGGCGATTCAGGAGACGGGTGAGTGGAGAGAGAGCAAATCAGGGTCTTGCAAGACCTCAGGATCCTGTGAGATGGGGCCCTGAACTCTTGGGATGAGTTCTGCAGGGAGGCATTTAAACAGCAGGCCGATGATGAAGCAATCACAGAGGATACTGGAGTCCTGCATGAGTGGGTGGGGGGTAGATATATGAGAACAACCAACAGCCACAGGCAAATGGAAGTGGAGAATCAGGTGAACCTAACCTCCCCACTCCCTTTCAACCTTAATTAATTCAACCTTCTGACTTTAGAACTACAGAAATTGTACTCCAAGAAGACCTTTCACTCTCTTCAAGCCTCTTTACTTCTGGGAGAAGTAAGGAACTCCACAACTGCTGCTAAAACTCAAGACGCTGACACCAAGGACAGGCTAAGTGAGTACAAACAAAACAAAACCCAAGGTAGCCAACCGGGATAAGGCCACTTTAGGGAGCTCCTCGGACCCACTGTTAGTGACAGTACACACCCTGTTATATTCCAAGTATGCAGTTTCTATTATTATTATTATTATTATTATTATTATTATTATTATTAATAATAACAACCCCCAGTGAGGCACTACCTTGGCCCCCAGTGAGGCACTACCTTGGCGTGGTTGTGGGGCTTGCGTGCTCTGAGGAAGGTGAGAGCTATGCCAGAGGTCCAACCATACTGGACAGGTCTCACCAGAGGAGCCAGACAAAGAGTGCCTCTCCCATCAACAATATGGTGAGACGTAACTTTAATAAATCTATACCGGATCGGTCGTCACCCGGATCAACAAGACTGCGCCAGGTGCTGGAGTCCAGAGGTGTAACTAGGGGAAACGGCGCCTGGGGCAAGCACTGAAATTGTCGTCCCCCCCGCCGCACCGCCCCCCCAACATACATCTGATTGACACACATGTTTCAGAAAACTTTTATTTTAAAAATTACAAAAATTACCAAAAATTTCAAAATGCAATAAATAACCAAAAATGCAATAAATAACCAAAAATGCAGAAATTGCAACTCACGCTCATTAATTTTCTAATTAGCAAACTATCATAACTTGGCCCTCCTTGCTTTCATAGATGCAAATTGGTCTATGATGCCATCAAAGTTAGTTTTGTCTGTTTCCTCTCTCTCTATGCTCAGCAGAGCAAGATCACAGAGTCTGCCTTGACTCATGGAAGCTCTGAGACAGGAAAGTATCAGCTTTAACTTGCTGAATGATCTTTCACAGCTGGCAACGGAAACTGCAATGGTCAGCATGATCTGTATAGCAATGCGGAAGTTGGGGAAGGTGGCGTCAGATCCAAATTCAACTATAAATTCGAGAAGCTGTTCCGGTCTTGCTACTCTCATGTCGGTCCGTGCTGCTAGCAACATTCTGCAGTCCAAAATCTCGTCATATAGCTCCACATCAACATCAGTGCTGTACATTTGGCAGAAATTTTCACAGTTCTTCTTTAGGTTCTCTCTGTCAGCACTGTAGCACAGTTCCTCGATATCGAGAAGGAACCCAAACTTGGCATCAATGTCATGCAGGCGAGTGAACCTTTTGCCCAGTTCTCTGTTAAGACGGTTGAGTGTTCCCTTCATGACTCTTTCCATCTTCTCCCTAGTTGTAAACCCAGCGTCTCTTGATTTCTCACCAGGCATTCGTTTTTTCCGTCTCGGACGTCTTTCAAAGTCGACATCCCATTCTTCACAGAGATGATGTCCTACGTCGAGTGCCTCACTGACCAGCACTCTCACCATCAAAACGATCCTGGAGGGCTTTCAAATGCACAGCAGCATAGTGGAAGTTCATTTTAGCATCCTGCAGCCTCTTTTGAACACTGTCAATTTGAGCGAGGATGTTATTCCAAAAACCTAGTAGAGTCAGAAAACCATAAGTCAACAAGTGGCTGCGCAGCAGCTCTGCATCACTTCTGCTTTCAGCGTTCTCATCTTCATCATCTGTCATGTCTTGAAGAACTTGAAGTATCTCTTCCAGGTGGTTGTTGACTGGCTTCACTGCTTCCGTCCTTGAACTCCACCTGGTTTCAGACTCTGACTTAACAGACACAGGCATGGCGTCTCTGAGTCTTTGCCAGCGCTGTGTTGAGCGAGAAAAAAACACATAGATGGAATCAATGGTTCCAAAAAATGTCTCCATCTTCACATCCTCTTTGGCTGCATGTACACCCACCAAGTTGAGTGAATGATTGTCGCAATTCACAAACACTGCCAGGTTGTTTTTCTCACGTATCCGTTGGGCAACAACACTTCTGTGTCCAGCCATCACAGCAGCATTGTCATAGCACTGTGACCGACAATCTTGCAGCTCCATTCTGTCCTTCTCTAACTTTTCCAAAATGTCTTTAGTCAAGCTCTCAGCATCCTTCCGGCTTACCTGGATAAAACCAAGGAAGGACTCTCTCACATGGACTGTATTCCTCTCATAATCAATTTGTACATATCGAACTACTTGTGACATCTGCTCATGGTGTGCCAGGTCAGGAGTCGAGTCGAACATGAGGCCATAGTATTTTGCTTTGCAAATGCCTCTCAGTAGACTCTTGCGAACAGTGGATGCCATCAGGTGGATGAATTCATTCTGGACTGCCGGTGAGAGATAAGAGGGGGATCCAGGATGACTTTCCACATGGGCCAGGTGTTCTCTCATGACTGGGTCATAAGTAGCCATTGCTTTTACAAAGCCAAGGAAATTTCCTACATTGGTGTCATCCTTGTCTAGCTGAAGTGACTCCCTATGTCCTCGCAAAGCCAGGTTCTGAGTTGCAAGGTATTTGATGCAGGTAAGGATTCTTGACAAGATTTCGCGCCACCTCTGCTTCTCCTTCTCAATCTGTGAGCGAAGTTCCACATCAATGAGTCCTCTGTTTCCAGCTATATTTCTTTCCATTACTATCCACTGTGTGAAGCACTCCCGATGATTCTTGGCATTCTCATGAACAGGAATCCTTTCAGGTTTTTTCCAGTGGTTGAATCCACTTTCCTGCTCCAATTTTGACTGATGCTCTGATCGGGAAAAGAGAAGACAGCAGAAGCAAAATGCTGACCTCTTAGAAGGGGAATAGAGCAGCCATGGGCGAGTCACCTCCTCACCACGGCCACTTCCCAATCTCTTCCTGAACCAAGTCTTGTTCATCGCACGGTTTTTAGTTGGTAGGAAAGGCCCCTCAGAGTTCTGGAAGTACTTTGCACCCAGCTTTATCAGTTCTGTTCTCAGAGTGTCAGAGATAATCGGTCTTCCAGTATCCTTGTCAAACTGCAGAAGTCCGATGTCATGCCGCTCAATCACTTCCGGCCTAACAGTTAGAGGCTCTTGGTCAGCATCCGGTTCACTGCACATAGTGTCCTCCTCCTCCTTGGGTTCAGTCTCACTCTCATCAGTGGACTCGACATCACCACCGGCTTCTCCTCCTGTCACGTCCACACTCTCTGTGGCAGCCTCCTCATCTGGCTGGACTTCCTCCTCCATTTGTGGCGGATGTGCACTTGATCCACCTTCAACTGGCTGGACTTCCTCCTCCACTTGTGCTGGTGACTCTGTGGGAGGTGGTGTGGAGCTACTTGTCCCGGGCCTTGTAAAGAATGACTCGAGGAACCTGCTCGACCTCTGGGCTTCCTCTGCCTCCAGCCTCTGCCTCTTCTGTCCTGCAGCTCCACTTGCCTTCTTCGGTGGCATGATGATGTTCGAATCTCTAAGGGAATTTGTTCATTATGTCAACATCCCACTCTTCCTCCAAGGAGCCCTATGCCCTATGCACACCTATGTCTGCATTTGACACCCCTGGTTACACAATAATGCTTTCCAGTATACTGGAATTCTTGAGAGCCAGCAGACCCCCACAAGTGTTTCTGTATTGAAGTCTGGGCATAGCAAGTTTGTAGTGGGCCCAGAGACAAGATTTTAAATCCCCCCCCCCCATCAATGAAGCTCAGCACATAAAGTCAAGCAATATTAAACAGAACATCATCCTAAAATATTTGTTAAAAGGTTTTTAAATTGTGGATGATGCAAGTCAATTAATAGTACTAGAGAGAGACATGATTGAAGTGTTCAAATTAATTCATTTACAATAAATTACACAGAAATCACCATCAGCCAATTACAAAAAGCAGCTTTACTGGGAACAGCCTATATTCTGCAACGATATCTATAACAATTGACAATAAAATCCTGGCATCCCAGGTCCTTGGGAAGGACTCGACGTCTGGATAAAACAAACCAGTCAATAACACCTGTCTGACTGTATAAACAAGAAATAATAATAATTTAATAACACATTTGTATACTGCCCAAAACGCAAGTCTCTGGGCAGTTTACAACAAAACAATAAAAACATAAAAAGTTTAAAACATTACAACTTAAAATTTAAAATGTTAAAACTATTAAAAACAAAATTAAAACAAAAGCACTCACTCCCAGTAGGGAAAAGTCCTCAGAAGTATGTCTCAATTTCATGTGTTCATTGACATACTCAAAGTTTGGTAACTGTGTGCTTGACCATACGAGGGTGCCAAGGTTAGGTAAATCTTATCCTATTTTGCTGGGCCATGACTTCCCCTATTTTAGTGAAGTACTACATGAGGCCATGGCTCTCTGAGTCTCCCTGAACCCTTCTCCAAATAGGCAAGGATGGTGAAGACCACCTAGAAAGTCTGGCCCCTTGAGCAACGAAGGATTACCTGCGATGATAAATGGTCAGTTAGTAGGGAGGCTGAAAGTTCATACAAGCACAAGAACAGGATCCCTCAGAGAACCTAAGCCAGAGGTATCCTGACCTGGATAGGAGAAAATTGGGTCACTCTGGATGAAGGGATAGCTCTGTCAGCTAATAACTATGTCCAACAGTTGCAGCAACAATTAGTGGCATCTAGAGAGGTTGCTGGTAGTACTGGCAGATACCCCTCTGACATGAAGACAAAGAAAAAATTCTCCACTACACTCCAAGAGTTGTTCTAGTTTACCACGATGCTGTTCGGGCTTCATGGGGCAGCCACCACTTTCCAAGGGGCTAGTCGACATGGTGTTGGGGCTTTGCCAAATCCTATATCAATGACATAATCATTTTCACCTGACCTGGGAGCATAATCTGACCCATCTCCAAAAGGTTTTCTAGGACCTGAACAATGCAAACCTGTGGCCCAATCCCAAGAAAAACATCATGGGAAAACTGAACATCTCAGTGTTATGGTGGCGGGTGGACAAGTTTGACTCCTAAAAGATAAAATAGACATAATTGGGGACCTGCCCTGCTCACAGACCAAGAAATAGTTGAGGCAATTTTTCAGTCTGGCTGGTTATTACAGTTTATTTTTATTTTTATGTTTGTGTATGTAGACCATCCCAAACTTAAAGTTAAAACAATTTTAAAAACCACAAGCCCAGTTTAAAAAAAACCAAACAACACTTGGGTGAATAAATGTGTCTTAGGAGACTTTCTAAAAGTTGTCAGAGATGGGGAAGCTCTTATTTCATCAGGGAGCACATTCCAGTGTCTGGAATGTTACACATTCAAGTGTAACAAGCTGTCTGACAGACTTATTAAAGAAGATGGAGCCTGTAAAACTCAGGTGGGTGGTGGAACATAAGGCTGCCTTTCAGACAGTTCAGTTAGCCCTCTTAAAATCACCAACATTAACCAGTCCTGATTTTAACAAACCTTTTATTTTACAGTCTAGATGGATGCTTCAGAGACAGACCTTGGGGCCGTGCTGTCTAAACAACACAATGGCGAGGAACACCCTGTCTACTATCTCAACTGCAAGCTTCAACTCCCAGAGATACCTCTATAGTATTCAACCATAGAAAAAGAAGTTTTAACCATATGGTGAACCATATTGTTCCTCCGTTGTTATTGAGAGAGTAACCCCATTCTGTTAGTCACATTCACACGCCTCTTCAGTAGTTACACTGAGCCAAAGATCACTATGCCAGAATCATGAGTTGGTACATCTCTCTCTCTTTTTTTTTTAACCACTGACTTTGGTATGCAGCACAGAGAATGGACATTGCACATGGATGCAGATTACTTCTCCCATATGTATGAGGACCCAGATAGACCCCCAGAGCTCCATCCTAGAGGGTGGGGGTGGCTCAAGTCTCCATGCTGGCCACAGCTGCTCCAGGACAGGCCCAGCCATCACAGGGTGCAGAAATACTTTACCCTGAGGTGGCAGGGAGCCTTAGAAGAAAATGGGCATGGAGCCCAGCAAGCGCCCAATGACTCAGGAGGAAGGTGAAGAAAAAGCAAAGCAGGTTTCACAATGCCTCGGGATCCCATGAGAAAGGACTCCAAACTCTGAAATGTGCCAAGACTGCAAAGGGAGGCATGTAAATGGCAGGCTGATGAAGCAGCCACAGAGGCTGTGGGAGACACTAGAGTACTGCACAGGTGGTGAGACAGCAGAGAGGGTGTGGGAGGAAGGAAGAGAATGACCACTGGCCACAGGTAAAGGGAGCTGGGGAATGAGATGAACCTGACCTCCCTAATACCTTCCAACATCCGTCACCTGTCTAGTATTTGCCATAGCCCTCCAGAATTGCAGGAACTGGCCCCCAAGGAGACCTTCAGCTCTCCCCTACCCTCTTTACTTCTGGGAGGAACAGGGAACTCCATAAAGGAGTTGTTATAAATTGACATTAAAAAATAAATAAGTTTAGCAGTGGAGTTCTCCGGTGATCTGTACTTGGTAGAGATGCTCTTTAACTTATTCAGAAATTATCTGGAGTTGGGTGAGCAATGAAGTGGCTAAGTTTGCGAATGACACCAAATTATGCAGAAGGATCAAGACCCACAGAAACTAGAGAATTCCATAAGGACCTCTACAAACTGGACAACTATGCAACAAAATGGTATATGAGATTCAATGAAAATAAGTTTGAAGTGATAACAATCTACATGGATGCGTTCTGACCTGGCTGTGACTAAGCAGGAAAAAGATTTAAAGGTCATGGTGAATAGTAGGGTTGTGCAAGTCTCACAGACATCTTGGACCATCATGCCTTCTGTCTGGTGTTGTCACTAGAACTTCAGAGGAAGTTCCATTATATTAGCAGACAGTTCTGACAGAACTGTCTAAAACACCTCTGCTGTTATGGTGCAGCTCTGTGGATATCTGACATATCTGTTGGACTCCACTCTGCCTTCTCTTCTCTTTCTCTTCTCCCTTTAGTGTTGGCTGTGCTGGCGATCCTGTTGGTGCTCTGGTGGAGAACTGGAACAGCAAACTCATTGGGGCAGTAGACATGAACATTTTTAAGCGTCCTCTCCAACCTGCTGCAAAATTGGTCCCTTGGTATACGGAAGAACTACAGGGGCTGAAGCGGCAAGATAGACAAATGGAGTGCAAGTGGAGAAAGACTCGAATCCAACAGATTGCAACATAGAGTACATTTGAAGATCTATGCTCAGGCAATATGTGTGGCAAAGAAGATATTCTTTTCTGCCTGTATTGCATCTGCAAGTTCACATCCAGCGGAGTTGCTCAGGATTGTGAGAGGGCTAGTACATGCCCCTCCTCCTTTGAATCAGAATCTGGAACCATCAATTACTCGATGTGACATGTTTAATGAATTCTTTGTGGGGAAAATCTCTCGTATTTGGGCCAACTTAGACTCAGTCTCCACAATTAGTTCAGTGTCTGATGTGGAGGTGTCCAGTGACTCCTCATGTGTGGTTAGGTTGGATCAGTTCCAGTTTGTGACTTCTGAGGATGTGGTCAAGCTGCTTGGAGAGGTGCAGCCTACCACCTGTTCTTTTGACCCTTGCCCGACATGGCTTATACTATCTAGCAGGTGGATTGTTGTAGGAGGCCTGGTAGAGATAATAAATGCTTCTCTGAGGGAGAGCAGGATGCCTCTTTGTCTTAAGCAGGCAATCATTAGACCACTTCTAAAGAAACCTGCCTTGGATCCCTTAGAGTTTAGTAACTACAGGCCTATCTCCAAACTTTCATAGTTGGGCAAGGTAATTGAGAGGGTTGTGGCTTCCCAGCTTCAGACAGTCTTGGAGGAAACTGATTATCTATACCTGTTTCAGACTGACTTCCAGGCGGGCTTTGGGATGGAGACTGCTTGGTCGGCCTGATGGAAGATCTCCAATAGGAAATTGACAGAGGAAGTGTGACTCCATTGGTTCTTTTGGATCTCTCGGCGGCTTTCAATACTATCAACCATAGAACCCTTCTGTAGTGTCTGAGGGGGCTGGGAGTGGGCGACACTGCTTTGCAGTGGTTCCACTCCTACCTCTCAAGCAGGTTCCAGATGGTGTCTCTTGGAGACTCTTGGAGACTCTTGTCCATCAAAATCTGAACTTTGGGAGATGATTTTGATCTGCTGGTTCTGGGTGGAGTTATGCTCCCCCAGAAGGAACAGGTGCGCAGTCTGGGGGTGCTCCTGGATCCGAGCCTTTCCCTGGTATCCCAGGTTGAGGTGGTGGCCAGAGGTGCTTTTTATGAGCTTCGGCTGATATGCCAGCTGCATCCGTTTCTTGAGATGAACGACCTCAAAACAGTGGTACTTCTGCTGGTAACCTCTAGACTGGATTACTGCACTGCGCTCTATGTGGGGCTGCCTTTGTATGTAGTCTGGAAGCTGCAGTTGGTTCAGAACGTGGCAGCCAGGTTGGTCTCTGGGTAATCTAGGAGAGACCATATTACTCCTGTGTTGAAGGAACTGCAGTGGTTGCTGATACGTTTCTGGGCAAATTACAAGGTGCTGGTGCTCAGAGAAGAATTTATAATCTCTACCAGGCCCTCTACAACAACCTCCCTGCCAGATACTATAAGCCATGTTGGACAAGGATCAAGAGGGCAGGTAGTAGGTCACACCATTCCAAACAAATTGTCCACATCCTCAGGAGTCACGAAATGAAACTGATCCAGGGTCATCACATAATGGGAGCTGATGGACACCTCAGCATCAGACTCTGTAACATTTGTGGAGTTTGAATCCATGTCGGCCCGAATACGAGATATTTTGTCCACAAAGAACTCATTAAAAACATCACAGTGCGTAATTGTTGGTTCTAAGTACTGATTCAAGGGGGAAGGGGTGCACATTAGCCCCTTCAGGACTCTGAACAACTCAGTTGGATGTGAACTTGCGGAGGAGATACAGGAGGAAAAGAATCGCTTCTTTGCCACACGTATCGCCTGAGCATAGATCTTTAAATGCTCTCTATGTAATAATCTGTCAGATTCAAGTCAAATCTTCCTCCACTTGTGCTCTAGTCGTCTACCTCACTGCTTCAGCCCCCATAGTTCTTCCATATACCAAGGGGCCAGTTTTGAAGTGGGTTAGAGAGGACGCTTAGGAACGATTGTGTCCACTGCCCTGGTGAGTTGACTATTCCAATTCTCCACCAGAGTGTCGACAGGGTTACCAGCAGAGCCAACACTAAATTTCTCCAATGCTTCTTGGAATCCTATTGGATCCAGTAATCTGTTTGGGTGGACCATCGTAATGGGGCCTCCACCCCTGCAGAAGTGGGACGTGGTCGTGAGTCCAACCTTTACCAGATGGTTGTCCATTACATTACCGTCCATTACAAAGGAGAAGTCTCAGGAGTCCCCACCTACGGAACACCACCCTTTTCAGAGTGGAAGACCAGATCAAGTGTGTGACCAGCAATATGTGTCGGTCCCAAGGCAAACCTGGGATAGTTCCATAGTCGTCATGGCCGCTATGAACTCCTGAGCCTCCCCAGACAAATTGGTCCCAAAGTGAACATTGAAGTCCCCCATCACCACAAGCCTGGGAGACCAACGCCAAACCCGAGACCAAGTCTGTCAGCTCAGTTAGGTATTCTGTTGGGCAGCAGGGCGATTGGTACACCAACAGAAGTCCCAGTCTATCCCTGGTCCCCAAACAGGTACACACATTCTCTATGGTCAGACACTTCAACAGGGATCCTGGCAAGGGAGATATTGCTCTTGTAGACCACAGCCACTCCACCTCCCTGCCCACTTCCCCTCCCCTGCTTCTCAACGGAGTACCGTGGAGAAAGAAGCCAGGACCAGACTGGGCCACCAGCCTCTTCCAACCAAGTCTCCGTATTGGCCCCTTCGTCCAGAATCAAGTCATGGATGATTTCAGGTTTATTCTGGGCCAGCCTGGCATTACAAAGGAGCAAGATGAGGCTCTGTGGGTGGTTAGTATTGCTTTCCAAGGTCAAAGAGCTGGCAGGACAGTCAGAAGGGGAGACGGCAATTAAGTTTCTGATTTCCCTTCCTCTGCAATGGCCTGCTGACCTGTCAACGTTACTCCTTCTATTCCCCACTACCAATTGAATAGCTGCTCCATAATCAGTGGACACACCCTCTGTCTCCCCATCTCCAGACAGACCCAGACACACTGAAACTCAACTCACCCAAGATTTCAAAGAGAAGCCTAATTCTCTTTCAAAGAGAACCCTAAGGGAGGTGGGAGGTCTGATTGATACCCTGAAAGTGGGGAAGGCCCTGGGTAATGACCTTGTCATCCTGGAGCTAATTAAAGTGAACCCCAACTGGTGGGCTCCCCTGTTAGCATCCTTATTCATGCACATGGACCAGACAGCGCACATCCCTAAGGATTGGGGGGGTAGTGATAATGTCCCAATTTCTAAAAAGGACAATAAAGTGATCAGGCCAGTTTCATCATATTAGTTTGCTGAGTGTAGTGAGCAAGCTCTATGCAAAGCATTTAAATCAAAAGCTCAAAGAGTGGCTGGAATCTGAAGGTGTTCTTGGGGATGAGCAAGCTGGATTTAGGTCTGAGTGCTCAGCTATTGACCATTTTTGTTGTTCATCATTTAATAGATAAATATACTCATAAGGCCAACTCTGTCCTATATGTGGCTTTTCCTGACTACAAATTTGCTTTGGATTCCATTTTGAGAGAGATTCTTTGGGGGAAACTTTAAAAGACATCAGTTGTTGATAAATGTCTACTTTTCTTCATTCAGAAGCTTTATATGAATACCACTCTGAGTGAGATGCAATCTACAAGGTCTACTCTCAAAAATAATCCCCACATATAAAGGGGTTAAGCAAGGATGTATCTTGGCGCCATCTTTATTTAATTTCTACAGCAACTCGATGGCTCCAAGCTTAGATAATCCAATTTTCCTCCACCACCCTGTAAAATTGTGGGCATGGATATCCCCATGTTTTTGTACACAGATGATGTGGCAGTCATCTCGTGTATGCCAATTGGCTTTAAAAGAGCTGTAATAGCTATAATCCATTACTGCAATGAAAATAGGTTCGTTATTTTCATAAATCTAAAATCATGATGTTTCGAAAAGAGCAAGACCTCAAAAGCTGATTGTTGAAAGAAATAGAATTGAGCAAGTGTCAAACTTCAAGTATCTCAGAGTAGTTTTCCACCCCATGGGGGATCTGGAAGTACCATACTGAGTATATCATGCGAATGGCATCACCCTAACCCTTTTACACAAAAGAAGGAGAAATAGTTCCCGCAGCCCTGAAGCTTTTTGAGGCCAAAACCCTGCCCCAAACTCAATATGGGGCACGTGGGTATTTATATCAACCAAGATGATAGAGAGGGAATGCAATCAAAATTCTTTCTGTCATTCTTGCCACCCTTAGATGTGTATCTAACAAAGCACTGACTGGAGACTGGGATGCCCAATATCTACGTGAGGGTTTGGAAGCACATAATTCACTATTGGCTTAAGGTGGAGTTTTTTCCCATCTGGATTAATTCCATTAGTTCTTCTTGACGATCATTTGTCCAGATGGAAATTGGAAATCACCAAGAAACTACTCTCATATAGTATTTCAACAGAACTCCTGATCTCCCTAGGATATGAACAAGCCAAACAGGTATTCTTTCAGCGGGTGGATGATATAGAACATCAAAATGAAGGTAATGGGATGTCTCAAAATGTACGGGGTTGGGTGATAAATGCTGCTTGGGAACCAGCAAACTATTTAACACTTACTTTCCCTAGACTGCGGAAGGAATTTTTTTAGGGCCAGACATAACGTGCTCCCTTCTGCACTCCTGCAGGATAGGTACTCCAAAATGCCTCTAGTGGAGCGAACCTGCCCATGCAGGTCAGAGGAGGTAGAGACAATACAACATATTCTTTTCTATTGCCACTTCTATAAGGACTCTCGTACATCACCCCTTTTTTGTAGTGATAACTGGATAGATTGGAGGGGTTTTACACAAATTTATTGCTTTCAGATACAAACCACTCAACCTGTACGGTAGTTAAATTTTGTGTAGCAGCAGTGAAAATATGCTAACAAATGATTTCGTCATGATCCAGTTGATTGTAATATTTTAATTTTGTTATGGTTCTTAATTTATATATTTGATCTTTGATCGAAATAAAGTTTGATGAATTGACTTTCAGTATTTCACTATCCATATTCTGCTGCCAAATAATTTCCCACCATCCTTTGAAAAAAGGCAAATCTTACATTATAGACTGTTGGGAAAGGGGTTAAAATAAAATTCTGAATACCTTTATATGAATGTGTGATGCAGCTGCACTTAAAATACTGAGTACAGTTCAGGTTGTCCATCTCACAAAGCTGGAAAAGGTGCAGAAAAGGGCATCCAGCATGGTCAAGGGATTGAAGCACTTCACTATGAGGTGAAACAGAAGCATATGGGCATTTTTAGATGAGAGGGGGAAAAGAAAAAGGAGCACATGATAAAATTATGGTGTGGAGAGAAAAAACTTTTTTTTTTTTCTGGTGGAGGGAATAGTGACAAATGTTGTCCCAGCATTTTAACACAAGAGGGCAGCATTGTTTAATGTAAGCATTTTGGTTTTGCATTATATGGCTGCTCAAAAATGCTACTCTTTTGAGTAAAAGAAATGAGTAAAAGAAATGTGTGTACATATCCACATAGCAATTAATAGTATCCTTTTTGTCTGTATGACAATCTCATCCAATCAACATGAAATATTGTAGATGAATCTGCAAATAAACTACATGTGTAATGTAAATTGATCAATCAGAACTTTTTTTTTACTTATTAGTTATTTTTGTTTTGTTTTGTTTTTTAAAAAGGGGCTGTTGGTTAATTTAATCCCCTGTCTTTTTGTATGTGTTGAGCTCTTTGTCTTTTCATTATATTCATTTACACTTCTGACAGAGAGGCAAACGTATTTTGAAGCTTCTCATGTATTTCACTCCAAATATAATGTTCAAGTCTAAATCTTATCTGAATCTTGATTACATGACTCTTTAAATGCTCCAGATGCACTGTGTCCACCTGTGTAGTACCCTATCAATTTAAACAGCAGCTCCTTTTAGCTGAAACTCTGGCATTATAAGTAGACCCCAATGAATACACATGATTCAGGCCCAAACCACAAGCTCCATGTACTTTCTGGCAGAAGTGCACCTAGGTTATTTTGGACCTAAAGGCCTTTGGAGCCCCCCTCCCCTGCACATTAAGCACCATCATGCTCAACCAGGTGACCACACGCCCAGAACAGACTAGAGAGGATTGCCTCCCCCCACCCTACCCCCAGGGGCTGTGGAGGCCCTGGACTTCAGCCCCGAAGTTCAAGGGTAAGAATGCCTCTGCTTTCTCGGTGCGTGCTGCTACCCCTATGCTCAGGGTAGATACTTGGGGTAACTGTAAGTTCCTCATACCTCTCTAAGGACCTGTTCTTCACATGCCACTTGAAATACCTGGATACTTTGTCATGCCAATTAAATATAATTGATAAAATTGTCTGGAAAGGAACAGAGGTCCTGCTGGAATGCTTCAGACAAATGTCTCCCATATGTTTCTCCCATATTCCTTCTTGTGCTCTCAGATTCCCTGCTGTGTTTGCCATTCTGTGTGGAAGTACATTCTCTCAGGTGTGTGTGTGTGTGTGTGTGTGTGTGTGTGTGTGTGTGTGTGTGTGTGTGTGTGTAAAAGATTTATATTGCATACCTTCACAAAAAGTCCCAGGGTGACTAAATTATGAAACAATTGGTTGGAGCCAACGATGCCATTCTCAGTGCCCAAGGAACTAATCTTTTCCTTTTCTGATGGCTGAAACAGGTAGTGTTTTAGGAAGCTATGGGGAAGGCGGCATGATTTGGCTAAAACTGGGAGAAGTTAGGCTTGTGGATGTCACTAACGCTTTGCTTTGCCTTTCCGGCCATATTTTGAGTACTGGCACTTCTGCATGCAGAAGATGTCTTCTGCTCATAGATGGGTGTTTTGATACTTTTATGCTAGAGTGCAAGAAAATTTATAATCCAACTATGGTCTTCTATGCGCATGAGCTGTGGAAGAGCTTGCAGAAGCATGAGAACTGCTATGGAACTTACCTATTATAGCACTACATGAACTCTTGGGGAAAGATCTTGGGCAAGCATTTACAGAACACTGCTAGTGGCTATTTTCCTTCTTTTCTCACGGGCTGACACATTGCTGAGTCTTATGCCAGCATTTCCAATCAGTCCATGCTTCTGCTGCAGGTGTCCACAGAAACACCTTTGGTCTTGTTCAAGCACACTAGTAATTAAAGTTGCACACTGGCAGTTTGGAAGGGCAACTTCCATTGTTCCCAATCAATCTGCCTCTCCCTGTCAGTAACACCATGGCTCCCCTTGCTGATACTGCTGCACACTGACGTTGGCTGGAGTGCTAGTGTTGAATCCATACGAGTCCCTTCCTTATTTATACTGTGTATATATATTTTGCCCTAATTCAAGAAAAGAAATCTGGATATGCAGATACACATTGGGACATGCATGTGCATGTGGACATGCACATGGCTCTGCACTGCTTATCTGGGCTTTATTGAATGGCAGGATTGTGTGCATCCTTTGGTGTGGATGGGAATGTACATCCTAGTCCAGGGCTACTAGCTGTTGAGTCCAGCTAGTTGTGTCTGACTAGAGCTGCAATGGGATCCATCAACATGCTGTAAGTGAATGAGGCTGAAACGGGGTTGTTTTGCCAATCCTATTCACCATCTTGATACCTATTCCATGTTTCCCTTCAGGTGTTGTTTTCAGTGTATTGCTTGTATATTGTTTTACTGGACACCTGTTTGTAGGTTAACTCTTTCAGTTCTTCAGCAGTCCCATTCATCAGGTGTGATGCTCTTGACTGGCTCCAGTTTTACAAGACTACAACTTCTCTGTTTTCATAGTACATACATCTACTGTGCCATTTTTCAAGATGCTGGCTGAGTTCCCCATATGGTTTCCAGATGGGAACATATTGCTTTTGTTAGCCACCTTCGAAGCAGTCTGTCAGCCAGGTCCCCTCTCAGAAACAAATAAATTGTCTAGTGTCTACTGTATTTCCTTTCAGGCTGCACTCTCCACTTTAAACTTGGCTATGTTTCAGAGCAATCAAAATCCAATCAGCCGTTGTGCTAACTCCATATGTTTTATTTCCAGACTATACTATGCAGAGGAAGCTGGAAGAATTTTCAATCTGTAACTGTGTTGAGGGTGGCGTGCTGCAGATCCCTGGGCATGTTTTCTATTTGAATAGAGCCCATTGATCAGGTCTCAGGTTTCGTGGCACAAACAGTGGTAAGCCAAATATTGCAAATAGAGTTATCTTTCATGAGAAATAAAGCACCTTTAATATGAAGTGAGGCCAATGTAAGCTACCATTTGCTGGGCATATTAGAAGCAGACTAAACTCCCGCAGGCTAGAGCATCCATAGTTAAGCATATTTGACACATTCAGTGTTGCTAGTGCAAAACCTTCCAGAAGCAACAAGTGACTGGTTTGCTTGCTCTATGAGGTTCACCTGCCTCTATTAGGTGGATTCAGATGACTGGAAGCTATTTAGTAGAGGTGTGCAAGATTCCCCCCCCCCCACACACAAATGTCAGGATTCCATTTGTTTTTGTTATTTTAAATGTTATTCATTTAATTATTGATTTCTTTAAAAGCTTATTGGTTTCAGATGAGTCCACCCACCCCCAGTTCTTGTTAGTCTCATTTGTTTTTATAATGAAGGCCTGGGGAAATTGACTTTTAGTGTGGCAGAATGGTGGGCTTTAAAAAAAACAACTGCTTAAAAAGTTGAACAGGCACTCCAGAACTCATCTTGGCAGCTGCCTCCTAGCAGATCTCATGTTTTCCCCACAATAGCATGCACATGGCATTGGTCTAGAGCATTGTGGGGAAGCGGCAGCCACCATGTTTGATCTCCATGAAGCATACTGTTCATTCATGTTTTCCCACAGTGCAGCAGTCTGATGCAATGTTTGGGATACTGTGAAGAAGAAAAATATGGAGGTCACTGAGAGGCATCCGCTGGGAGGAATTCCGATGCTCTTTTTCAACTTTAAAAGTGGTTTCAGAAATGCGAGGGTGGGGTTAGGGATCCCACTGTTCTTGCCAGGCTTCAATTTTGCAAAGGATTTGCTTGAACAAGGAAGAGAATGTACATGCCGGTAACTTGCTCACAGGAGTTAGCACACTGGGGAATTCTGTAACTGCTCTGTACTTTTGTAACCACTTTTGACACATTCAGAACCAACTACTGATGGAAACAGGATACTAGGAGGCCATTTGTCCTACCCAGCAAGCTAGTTCCCTTGTTCAAGAGTTGATTTATATGCCAGTAGGTGTTCTTTCCATCAATTCCTACCAAATTAAATAAAATGTATTCACATCTAGTTGTAAATGCAATGTGAAAGGCAGACATAAGATATAGGAAGTATAAAAAGACATGTGGCAACAAAGTTGCATTGTAGGTTAGCTCCCAGGGTATTGTTGGTGTTGTTTTTGAAAGTTCCACACGGACAGAAATGGGAAGGCTAATTCGAAATAACTATATCTGTTTTAGTATGATATGGGTTTCATACTATCAGCTACTGTATATCTTAGAAGTTAGAGACATTACATCATAGTACATTGGTCTAGTCTGTAGCAATAAATCCAATAAAGAACCCCAGAGAGATGGCATCAGGGTTGACAGGAGCCTGGCAGCTTTAATGTTGGTAGTAAACAAGCTTGGCAGAGGATGTTATGATGCTTTTGCCAATGTGTCCTGGCTACACATAGCCTTGCTGAAGCCAAATCCTTCAGTGTGATGACAGGGGAATGGCTCAAAGGGGCTTCACTGCTGTGTGCTGAGGAAAATGCTGATGTGGTGTCTATATAGTATAAAGAGTGCAGTTTGTTCCTCCATAAAGCACACTGTTCATTTATACATTCTAACTAATCAGCATCATATTAGAATGCTGTAGAAGTTCTGGATTTGCAAATGTATTTTACAGTTGCCATGTACTCATCTGATCAGTGCACAAGGCTTCCTCAATGCTATGGAGTGGGATGGAACTCCTGCACTTTTGCTACTACAAGAACATGGTGCTTCTCTAGTTCCAACAAGCAGAAGAGGAGGAGGAGAGAGAAAGATAAAAATAACACTGTGCTGGGGAGAAAGAGGGGAAGGGTACCAGAAGAACTAGGACAGAGTATATCATAGTCTCGCCATCATAGTGCAGGGGAAAAAAACCTTCTCTGTTCTGACATGTAATGTACAAAAGGCATCCCTAAATAACATCCTAGCTCTGCAAGGATCAAATGCTGTTGCAGAGCATATCTGATCATTGTCTTTAGTAGAACTGTTCCGTGCATGTACATTACAGAAGGAGACCTGGGCGCTTTCCAGACTCGCTGCTGAACAGCAGCAAAATGCCTCCATTTGGGCAAGTCACATTCAAAATGTAAACAGCAAAGGGAGCAGTCTTGCAGTAACTTACAACCCGAAAAAACAGCAACTTTTTCACACTGGATATATGACATCCTAGCTCTACATCACAGAGATAAAATTCGAAACAAGGCATTGGAAATGTGAATAGCACCCTGCTGTCCGCATAGGGACTGCGGTGTCATGACACAGGAAGTGTGGAAGCACACTTCCGAGATATGTCCTGACCCCGTTGTAGGGTCTAGTCTGGAAAGCACCCAAGTAGGATCAGCAGAGGCTGTGCTTGTATCCTGGCCCAAACTGTGAGATCATCAATAGGTTCTCTTCCTGCCCCCACAACAACCTTCATCTCTGTTCAAGAAAATTTCTCCCGAATGACTGGTTTGTTTGTAAAACAGAGAACAGGAGGCATTTCTTCACAATTAATCCTAAGTGAGAGCATTGCTGCATGACTGAGTCTAAGCCTTTGCAAATGAAGCCCCAAAGGAGCAGAATGTGGGAGGAAGAGTCACAAGGGGGCACAGGAACTTGAAAATAAGAAATGGCCTGGCCTGATCTAGTGCTGATACCACTTCAGAACCCATGCGGATGTTGGCACAGCAATTTGGTCGGGCTCCATGACTTGCACATCGGTGTTTGAGCAATGTATGACTGACCCTCAGCACTGTGCAGATTCCAAAGGTCAAGTGCGAGGATGACCAGCAGCAAGGTGGATGGACCTGATTACGACAGCAATGAATGCACCACTGAGAGACCTTAAAGGCCAAATTGAAAACAGATCATCTTGGAGAGAATCTATCTATGTGGTTGCTAAGAGTTGACACTGACTTGATGGCACTCAATCAATCAATCAATCAATCAATCAATCAATCAATTGATCTGACCCATGGATTTATATTTACACGGAAAAGTTCCAGATCTGATACTACAGTTCTTGAGCTGTCTTTTGTCATTAATTCTGAACATGTTATGCCAAGCATGGCTCACTTTTGGGGTCTTTTGAAATTGTTCAAGGCTGTTGATTAAAAATGTAATTTAAAAGCACACACAGAGAGAACCTAATGCTGAGCAGTACCAAGATATCTTATTGGGTTTCCCAGTTTGTTATTGTCTTGGAGAAGTAACTTTGTGTATCTTCATCGTTGCCCTTTCCAGAGAAATGAGAATAAAGTATGGAGTTGTATTTAATCAGTCAAAACTCATATTAATTAATATGAAATAGTGTAATGGCATGATCTAACAATTGATTACAAAACAGCCATTCAGACCTTTAAAAATGACTTACTTTCATTATCATGTGAAAGATAAAAGAATTTCCTTTGTTTGGACTTCTGTCCTATTAGGAAGAGATTAACTTGCTTGGATCAATTGCTGTTCAGTTTGTTTATTTGGCACAATGTAAAATTTAGGTAAGATGTTGTTGTAAACTGCCCAGAGATGGAAGTTTGGGGTGGTCTACAAATTTGAAAAATAAATAAATAAATTCCAGATCTATAGAATCATTCAGATCCCAGTTCACATGGTCAGAAATGATATCTGGTGCGGTGTTCCAAGGATTGTTTGAATGATCTCAGTGAAAAAAATTCCTGCAGATGGAAAGCCAACACAGAGAAAAATAGATCAAAAAACCTCTCCCTGACATGCTTTTTGTCTAAATACAGGAAATCCATTCTGTCAGAGAGCATGCAAATATGCATTCCCCCACCTGCAGTTTTCAGTCCAAGCAGGAATGTACTAGAAGTGTGCAAAGCAGGTGGCAAGCATATCTATTCATTTTTGCTGATTAAGATCCTGTCTGTTTCATCATTTATTCAATAAAAGTGTGCTCATTGTAGGGGGGAACCCCTATTTTTTGATGTGGGTCTGTGTGTGTCTTAGCTTGCTTGCTTTGTTGTGTAGCACACTAGTGCACTTTTCTCTTTGTACATGTTTGTAAAAGAATAAAGAGAACATCAGAGCTCCTCTCAGCAGTTGCCTTCTGGCAGCCATCATATCCCCCCACTCGCCCCACCACAACACTTACCTTGGAGTGATACAATATAGGGGGGGCACTGTGGGGAAAACATGGCATCTCCCAGGAGATCGTCTTCAAGAGGAGCTCTGATGTTTTCTTTACACTTTGAAAACAATTAAAAATGAATAAAAGTACACTATTCTGCAATGCTATAACATAGCTCCCTCTTTTGTTATAAAAAGAAATGAGGCCCAAATGAAGCAAGTGACCCATAGGCATTTGGCTCATTCAGGCCCCATAGGTATTCATTATTTGATGGATGAAAATTGGACAGAATGGGCCCAATACAATTTTCCATTCATTCTTGGATGAAAACATGTCCCTAGGTTGCATGGTGTGCTTTAATTTTTTTTAATTTTTTTTTTGAATTAGTTCTGAAATACTAGCCCCACCCACAGTTCCAAACTCAACTTTTTGTTTTTTGAGAAGAATATTTGGCTTTGTATCTTTCATTGAAAGATCACCAAGGGCCTATAAAACATGCAATTAACTGTTAAAAGCATCTGCGCCATGTATTTAAAACGTTAATACATCCATCGTAGTAGCAGTAACGACATTACTGTCAAAACTCACAAGTACAACCTGGCAAAACACCAGAATGCTCTTTTGTAGCTCATGCAGAGGTGATCTTACCCCAGACTTCCGGGTGGAAGTCCAGGGCCTCCACATGCTCTGAGAAGCCCCAAATGCTCTTTAGTCTGTCCCAGTGGTGTGGTTGCCGTGCCATGCCACTAGCCCACATTCTGCCGGGCGGCTGAGCATGATCTCTGCTTTAGAGACAAAAGGGTGAGTGGGAAAAGAAATATGTGGGATGGGAATATGTTGTGTATTGCAGTTTTTCTGCTAATGCATATTTGCATAAATATACCTGTTTTATATTCTTACATTCTTGTGAGTTCATTTGCTGTTTGTGCCCTAAAGAACCCATGTGTTAAAAATATGTGTGCAGGGGTGTAAATAAAATAGGGCAAGGGGGGACAGTTGTCTTGGGGCCCACTGCCTTGGGGGGGGGCCCACGAGGCAAGTCACATGACTGACTCCCCCAGCCGCACACTCGTCCGGGCTTCCTTCAGTTGTATTCATCCTCTGAAATGGATGTGAGTGTTAAGACCTGGAGCTACCAGAACAGCATGTCTTTCTCTAGTACCATTAAATGACTTGCGTCGTCCACAATTTACAAAACCTTTAAAAAAATAATTTAGGATGATGTGATACACACACACACACACACACACACAAATACATACACACACTTCAGTGAGGGGGGACCCATTTTAAAATCTTGTCTCTGGGACCACTCTGACCTTGCTACGCCACTCTGTGTGTGTGTGTGTGTCACTGTGTGAGTGCCTGCTGGAGGATGATGCTTAACCTAGTACCCAGAATGTTGGGGGCAATATGCTAAATCATTGTAAACCGCTTAAAGAGCTTCGGCTATAGAGCGGTATATAAATGTAAGTGCTATTGCTATTGCTATTGCTAACGCTAACCTTTAGCTGGGGCGGGGGACAAGTCGTGCTGGTTCCGGAATTACTGCTGTCACTTTAGGACCTGAGAGAGTGGATTTAGCAGCCAACTAATAAAGTGCTCTTGGAGCAAAGGAAACAAATATGCATTTGCTACATGCCAGTGTAAAGCAGTGCAGATGCTCACGGGGAGGGGAATTTTCACCAATCTCCCCTTCCCTTTGAAGTGCTCTGGGACTCTCAAAAGTATGTCTCTGAGAATATTATGGGCCTGTGTGGCCCTCAGAGAAATATATTTTTTGGGTTGCAGAGTTCTTCAGAGGGAAAGGAAAATCAGCGAAAATTGCCACTTTCACCATATGTGCCTCTACTGCTTTACTCTAGAATGCATATGAAACACAAATACAATAAGTGCTATGAAAAACACTTGAGATATTTTAAATACAAAATATAGGAGATATTAACATGTAAAAGTATGTCTATACATTCATAGAAAATGCCAAGCTGAATACAAAAAAACAAGATGGGTGTAGGGCTATTAATTCTGCATTTTGAAATTCTTCATCAGTTAAAAATCCAAAAGGGTATTTTGTATGCAGAGGAATACCAAAGACTTCTAATGTTGCAAATGTTGAGCACCTTTTAAAATAAAAATGCTGTGTCTAAATCCAAGCCTTGTTGAAATATACAAATAGTTTAACAGAAAGGGAGCCCTTAAAGAACTTCATAACAACTTACAGCTGTTGTAATCGCAAACAAATCTTCTTTTCAAATGTCCAATAATGAGTATTCAAAAGTTCTTGTTCAAATTTTGCTCACACGAAAAGTAGAGGAAACTCTAGAATGCAGCAACTGCATGCATGCTTCCTTTGCTGCACATGTCCTTTGTTAGAAAGTTAGCCAGTTAGAATGTTGGCTTACTCAAATGTTATGTACTGGAATTTTAACAGTGAAAAATTTAAGGCTGCAACATTTAATTGATTTAACCAGTTAGTTGAATCAAGATAAATATTAATTTTACTTTATTTTATTTGAAATATTTATATCCTGCTGCTTCAGCACAATACTGCTCAGGGCAGCTACAACAAAAATTCACAACAAAATAACATCCAATTAAAAATAAATGCATAAACAGGCAGCAAAGCAGTGTAAAACATAGAGCTAAAATCTAGAATCCCAATTAAAAACCCCAAATCACTTTTATAATGCCCCCTCCAAAGCAACTATCTTAAGTGAAGGGTCTTTAAATCCTTTTTTTTAAAAAGTCATCAGAGAGGGACCCTAGTGAAGCTCTTCCTAGAGGGCATTCAAAAGCCTAGGGGCCACAACAAAAAAGGCTCTGTCCCTAGTCCCCACCAACCACATCTGAGTCAGGTGTGAGAGCAGGGCTGAGAGCAGGGCCTGTGACAGAGAACAGAGGACCCTAGCAGATTCATTTGGACAATTGCAGTCCAACAGATAACTGGGCTCCAAGTCATGTAGGGACTCCGTTATAAGTTTGAACCAGCCTTTTGCATTTAGTCCAGAAGCAATCTGGCAACCAGTGAAGCTGTCACAAAATGAGTGCAATCCCTGTGACGTGACTAGTTCCCATGAGTATCCTTGCAGCAGCATTCTGGACCAGGAGAAGCATTTAGAAGGTCTTCAAATGTAGGCTCCATGTACAACCTATTGCAGTAGTCAAATCTGGCTGTGACCAATGCACGGTTAGCTCTGATTTCTCCAAATAGGGTTAGAGCTGATTATTTTTATTATTATTTAAGATATTTATACCCCACCCTTCCAGTACACTACTGCTTGGGGCAGCTCACAACATCAACAAAACACATACAACGTAAAATAAAACATTAATAAATTTAAACAAGTTAAAAGACTAGACTGATGTACCAACCAAAGCCGGCAAAAGCCATTCCTAGACACTGCTGCCACTAAGGCCACCCCTTTGGTTTTTAGTACCCTAGGCAAAGTTTGACTTTGGTGCCCCCCTCATCCACCACTGAGAAATACCTAGCCCCACCATTAACTTGAGCAGTACAGACTGCTCATTCACCAGGACAGGAGTTCAGGATGGGAGAGAGAGCAAGGTTGGTTTTGCTGACTTACTTTTTCTCCTCGCCCCCCACTGGGGAACAAAGCAAATGGGTGCTCCCACCAAGTCAGACATGTCAGTGGTCGCTTGGAGAAGGAAATGGAGGCATGTAGTGCCTCCTCAAGAATTAGCAGCCTAGGTGACTGCCTAGTGGGCGGGTTGGCCCTGGCTGCCATCTGAGCCTCCAAAAACAGTATCAGGTCTAGGAGAATCACCAAGCTGCGAACTTTGATTTGCAAGAGGAGTGCAACCCTGTCCAAGACCAGATTTCATAACACACAACAATTTAGGGTAGTGAAATCCAAAACAGATTGTGAGGAGCTCCAAAAGGATCTCTCAGATATTGGGCGACAAAATGGCAAATGCTGTTTAATGTAAGCAAGTGTAAAGTGATTCATATTGGGGCAAAACAACCCCAACTTCACATATACACTGGTGGGATCTGAGCTGTAAGTGACTGATCAGGAGAGAGATCTTGGGGCTGTGGTGGACAGCTAGGAACATAGGAAGCTGCCATATACTGAGTCAGACCATTGGTCTATCTAGCTCAGTATTGTCTTCACAGACTGGCAGATGCTTCTCCAAGGTTGCAGACAGGAATCTCTCTCAGCCCTATCTTGGAGAAGCCAGAGAGGGAACTTGAAACCTTCTGCTCTTCCCAGAGCAGCTCCATCCCCTGAGGGAAGATAGTGCTCACATGGAATCTCCCATTCAAATGCAACCAGGGTGGACCTTCAGCTCATTGAAAGTGTGAACTCAGTGCACAGCAGCTGTGAAAAAGGCTAATTCCATGCTAGGAATCATTAGGAAGGAGATTGACAATAAAAATGCTAGTATTATCATGCCCTTATACAAATCTATGGTGCGGCCACCTTTGGAGTACTGTGTACAGTTCTGGTCACCATATCCTAAGAATGACAAGGTGCAGAGGAGGGCAACCAAGATGATCAGGAGCCAGGAGCACCTTCCTTTTGAGACTAGGCTACAGCATCTGGGGCTTTTTAGTTTGGAAAAAAGGCAACTATGAGGAGACATGATAGTCGTGTATAAAATTATGCATGGAGTAGAGAGAGGGGACAGAGATATTTTTTTCTCCCTCTTTCCCAACACTAGAACCAGGGGTCATCCCATGAAACTGAAGGCCATGAAATTTAGGACCAACAAAAGGAAGTACTTTTTTACATAGCGCGTAATTTATCTATGGAATTCTCTGCCACAGAATGTGGTGATGGCCACTAGCTTGGATGGCTTTAAAAGGGACTTAGACAAATACATGGTAGACTGGTCTATCAATGGCTGCTAGTCTGGTGGTTAATAGCCACCTCTAGCCTAAGCAGCAAGATATCTCTAAATACCAGTTGCAGGGGGGCAACAGCCAGAGAGAGGGCATGCCCTCAGCTCTTACTTGTGGGCTTCTCAGAGGCTTCTGTTGGCCCACTGTGTGAAACAAGATGCTGGTCTAGGTAGGCCTTAGGCCTGATCCAGCAGGGCTTTTCTTAATCAGGCAGCAGATTTTTAATAACATTATTATTTTTAATACACATACTCAATAAAACAGCTGCAGACGTCAAGCGCCATCTTTGAAGCAACATTCTCCCTTTCCCTCATGTAGGAGGAAATTTCTCTTCTAAAATGATGCCTGCTATAACACATGCGTCATGTAAAAACAAGGACACATCCATCTTGCTTCAGAATTATTGTTGTTGCCCATTGTTACCCATATGCAAATAGATGCAATTAAGTGATTAAAACTCAGACAATTAATTTACTAATTTGTTTTAATTGGGTGATAACCCTTGGGGGAAAATGTGTTGTAATCCTCATTATATGAGGTTATTCTTCAATTGGCTTGTCTGTTTGTTCATGTAGCAACCAAGAGTATGAAACTTTCAGGAGAAATGAAAATTCTGGGGCTCTAAGGAATTAGCAAAAGTGTGGGCGAATGTGGGGGGGGGTGTTGGCAGGGAGGGAGGAGTTGGGTTTAAGATATAGGTTAACGGTGACTATAAACACCTTGAAAACTTTGCAAGTGTAAAGGTTGTTAGCTTGATATGAACCATTTCAGTTCTCAAGATGTTTATATCTATAAGGTTCTACTGCTGAACATACAAAGCTACCTTTTACTGAGTCAGACCCTTGGTCCATCTAGGCCAGTGTTAGCAACACTGATGGCAGCAGCTTTCCAGGGTTCAGAACCTAAAGGGTATACTCGTGAGTCAAATGGGCCGTAAGCCAGAATTTGGCTTTTTTAAAGCCAAATCTGGCTACCTAGGTTCAGATATGGATCTTTTCCAGCCTTACCCAGATACACTGTAGATTGATCCTATATGCAAAGTATGTGCTCTACCATTGAGCTGTAGCCTCCCCCGCTTGTTGGCGCTAGTAAATGGGTTCCTACAACTCTGACTTGTATTTATGCCCTTGAAATTCTGCATACAGTTGCATGAAAACAATACCTTTGAACTGATGGGATGTCCGGTGCCCCTTGCTTCTTGTTCTCTCTACCACTCTGCCTATAGGAAAGTTGGTATGGGAGGACTAATGGAGACCAATAGGAATGGGGCTGCAGCTCAGTGGAAGAGCACATTTTGCATGCAAGCTCAATCCTGGCATCTCCAGGTAGGGCTGAGAAAGACGTCCTGCCTGAAACTCTGGAGAGTGACTGCCAGGCAGTGTAGACAATACTGACCTAGGCAGACCAAGGGTCTGACTCTGTAGAAGATAGCTACTTATGTAATGAAAGTTTAATTCATTGGGAGATGTTAACTTTGAGAATTAGGGCACTCTGTGCCAGTTCTCTGGATTAAGCTGTATCCTGACCATCCACAACGACATCTGAAAAAATTACGCTAGTAAATGCTCACAGATGGATGTGCTTGGGTGTCATATACTGCAGCAATAAGAATTGTGTTTGTAACATTGTAAAGCATTTATCCCCATGTTAGGATTCCTGTGGCACTGCCTGATCCTTCATAATGAAGTGCACAAACACTTAGGGAAAGAGGCATAGAATGTAGGCAGTGTGATTATTTGTCATATGCAATTTGTGTTTACAGAAGAGAGTTAAAATTATAGTCCTAGTGCCTTTGGAATAGTTTCCATCAAGAGGAGTGAAAAATAACACTCAGCTGAGACAGGCAACTGGAAACAATCAACAGGCTTGAAACCCACATGGGCGGTAGCAGTAAAGAATACTCTTCACTCATGACAGTTTTAGCTTGGCTACATAGCATTCTAAACTTGGCCAAGAAAAAGCAATGTTTCCCTAGACACATTTAATATACTCTACAATTGTTGTTTGAGTGTCCTTATGTTCTTTTAGAGAGCTTTTAAATATGGCGTAGTGGACCCATTAAATTCACACCAGGGCTCATTTTTCTGAAACTAGCGTACCTTTTGGGAGAAGAATAAGAAGTGTTAATCTTTACTCCTAGACTGCATTTCCTAGTCATGCTTTTGCTCTCAAGAATAGGGGCAATATCTCCCAAGGGGTGTGTGTGGTGTGTGTGTGTGTGTGTGTGTGTGTGTGTGTGTGTGTGTGTGCATGCATGTGTTACAATGAATGTCCAAAACTTGATGAATGTTGACAATCCCATACAATGTGTAAATGTCAAAACAAACAAACAAACAAACAAACAAACAAAAACTGGAGAAACATCAGCAGATGTTACCTAAATGAGATTGTCAGCATTCACTAGATGATGATGCTGATGCTGATGATTATTAAGAGTAGGTATTGCTTTTCAACAAAAACATTCTTAAAGCAGTTTACATAGCAAAAAAGTATGAGAAAACAATCCCCTAAAGTAAAAAGGTTCACAATCTAAAAGAGTGCGCGGGCACACACAGACGACCCCAGCAACAGCCATTGGAGGGACAGTGTGCTAGGCTGCATTGGGCCAATTGTTCTCCCCCTGCTGAATATGAGAGCCGCATCTTTGAAAAGGTGCGGTAGTAGGCATGTCAGGTAGTACCTGAATGCCAGGTAGTAGGCATTCACAAAATTCATCTGAGATCGTCAGCATTTGCTTGTGAATGCTGACATTCACCAGTATTTGGACATTTCAATGTAACATGTATATGTAATATAATATTATTTATATAATGTCAGCATGCAACTAATTCTTGGAAACTGAAAGAGGTTTCCTTCAAAAAGCTTTGCAATACCTAATGCTTTTTGGGTTTCAATGGGAAGGAAAATTGCTGAAAAGCTTAAGGAAAATATATTCTGGTGGGAGGCACGGGAAGAATTAAGAAACCTCTTGGCTAAATCTTTTGCAGATGGTAGACAGCTTAATTGCTGTGGTAAACTTGCCTGACATTTTTGGAAAACCTTGGGTGCGATGCTACTAATCTACTGAAACGGGCAAAAATAGGTTTCAAGCCATACAATGTCACATGTGCATTTCAGAGTTGCAACTTGACTATTCAGGTTTAAAGCAAGTTTAAATTGGGTCCCCCTTTTCTTTTTCTTTCCCCCCTACTTGACCTGAATAGCGTGGTTGTGCATGTAATATTTTGACAAGAAAGCAATAGAAGCATGAAATTAAGCAAAATCATGAAAATCAGCAAACAAATCTATGTTATTCCTTTGTACTGTATATCATTTTGGGAAATTACACTGTATACAGAGGTGTATCTAGGGAAAATAGCGCCTAGGGCAAGCACTGAAATTGCGCCCCCTGTCCAAGCATCTGACACCCATCTTTCAGATAACTTTACCATAATATCAGCTCAAAAATACAAGTCAGACTTGTTAATCTTTTAATATTTCAAAAACTATTTAGCAGTGGACTTAGCCAGACCAAAAAATGCTGGAAAACTACAAATTTCAGTATGCTGGGGCTCATGAAATACCCAAATACTATGTGGAGATGTACTTGGAAAACTAAACAGAAGTGTCTGTCTAATTCTCTGCTATGCATTGTAGCATCACTATTACATAAGTTTTAAAAAATCAATGGAGAATTTGACTTTTCCCAGATACTCTGTAAATAATTAAAAGATATGCAGAGTAAACTGTGTCACTGCTTGGAATATATTCTAGTATTTCAGAAAGACAGTTAAAATGAGAGAAAGAGAGCAAGAAACTCCCACTGGGCCTTAATATTAAGGATTTCACACTGATTCAAAGACAAACTCCTAAAGGCTGTGGGGGGTGGTTGCAAAGGTTCCCTCTCCCACCAGGTCTCTAGGGCCTCGCAGGTACCATTTGAGCATGAGCGGTGGCCATTTTTAAAAATAATCTTAATTTTAAAAAAAATGGCCACTGAAAACAAAATGGCCACCGCACATGCTCAAATGGCCTCTGCAATGCCTGGCATGACCTAGGTCCTCACAGAGGCCATTTGAGCATGCACGTGGCCATTTTGTTTTTGGCAGCCATTTTTTAAATTATTTTTTTAATTTTACAAAATGGCGCCCCCCCTTCAAGTGGTGCCTGGGGCACATGCCCTGCCTGCCCTACCCTAGATATGCCCCTGACTGTATATAGCTGCACAAGCTTACTTGAGAAAGGTGTGGGGGGAGGTGTTTGTGTGCAGGGAAATGTGCATGTTGTACTCCAATATAAAATTTACTTGGAGGAGTAAATTCAGCCTGAAGAAGAAAAATACCTCATAATGTCTTATCTAACTGTCTGGTAGTGATAATGTGATAGATAGTGAAGTATGGTCATATGGGGCAGTTGTTGACAAAACAAAGTATGCTTCTTTGGGGCTCATATGGCAGTTGTCATAATCTTCTTGATGACTGTGGATTAGGGATGTGCAATTTTATTCACACGGAAATCGATCCATGCTGAATTGAGGGCAATTTGTGGTTCAAACATGAATCGAATTGCCCCTTAAATGAAAGGGCTGATTAGAGGTCAAATTGAATCAGTCCCAGTTTGGCATAATTGGCACCCCTGCTAACTTGGCAAAGAGGCACCTTTTAATGTGGTGATTCTCTTTATTTAGCAGGGGGAGAGTAACTGGCCCTATCCACCCCAGCACAGTACTTCCAGTGATTGTTGCTGGTGTCTGTCTTATGTTTCTTTTTAGATTCTGCACCCTTTGGGGACAGGGATCCATCTTATTTATATATTATTTCTCTGTGTAAACCACCCTGAGCCATTTTTGGAAGGGTGGTATAGAAATTGAATTAATAATAAATAAATAAATAAATAAATAAATAAATAAATAAATAAATAAATAAATAAATGATTGATTGATTGATTGATTGATTGATTGATTGATTGATTCGCATGCTTTGAGTGGCCATTTTTGAAGGCTCCCTCCCCCCTTACCAATTGGTTTTCTGGCACTGGCTTCTGATTGGCTTGAGATTGCCTTGCTTCTTGGTTGGCTCATACAAATCAAGTGTTAGCATGGGCAGCTGTGCTACCATTTGCTGGGGGAAGGGATGGGGAACACTTCTGGAGGGAATTTCAAAATGTATATTCAAAGGGACTGGGAGGCAGAGAGAGAGAGAGAGAGCCCTTATGAAGAAGAAGAAACCTCAGGAGTCAGACAGGAGGAAGGAAAGTTTGATTTTGTGGTTTTCTTTTTTCTGCACTGAGAATATGCTGTGCTGCTCCTATAACTGTTTCACTGACTGTTAGATAGACAAAGAGGGATAAAAAAGGAGGGAATTTCAAAATGTATGTTCAGAGGGACTGGGAGGTAGAGAGAGCCTTGACATCAGGAGAGGAGGAATGAATATGCTATTGTTGGTCTCTGTTCCTCCAAAATATAAGATAGTCAAAGTGTATTTAGCAATATCTTGACTCTGAACAACCAGTTTCTATCATTCAGCTGTTCAATAGTAGGATGCTTCCTTACAGATTCAAAGGTAGTCATCTTGTTCATCTTTATTGTCTACAAAAACTCCTTGTTGCCTTTTGAGATTGGTGTGTGTGTGCGTGTGTGTGTGTGTGTGTCTACACTGGGTCCAGTGTTGCAGAGTGATTCCTTGATTTATAAGGAATGAAACAAGAGGCTTAACTTTAGTTGCAGAAACATCTTAATTATTTATTATTCCTTAACACTAGCTAACAAGGTAACAATTACTTCTGTAAGAGAGAGAGAGCAAAACTAATAAACAAAACTCAGGACTGACTCCGCCCGAGGACCCAACATTGACACTTACATGAAGAGGTAAATATGCCTTAGGCAAGAAAAGAGGCAATACTTAGTTACACAGTAAAATTTCATCACTTTTTGCTCTGTCCTTTCTCCTTCTGCCAGTTGTTGCTTCTGCTTGGACCAGCTGTGTAGCAGTTGTTGTGGGTGCAGTTCTCATTCCCTTCTTTCTGGCCTATTAAAGGAGTGCAGCTGGGGATGGCTCAGCCATTCTAAATTATCATCTTCCCCATTGTGAATAAATCCAGATTAGGGATGCGTGAATTGATTCGTGGCTGAATCAATTCAACATGAATCTGGGTGAGTCGGGTGATTCAGCAATGAATCAAATCAGCCTGGGGTACAGTGGCTGGATTCAAGCTTGAATCATTTTGGTGATTTGAGTCGCCGTGTTGTGTCTGTCGCCATTTTGTGTCCCTGCAAAACTCCAGCCCTCCGAATTTCTCTGCCACTCTGGTCAGTTCCTTTTCAGTGTGCAACGATTGGCAGGTGATCTCCCTTGCTTCTTGGTTGGCTTGTTGTCATTCAGATCCTTTGTTGCCAGGGGGAACTATGCCAGCATTGGCTGGGGGGGAGGGACAAGGGAGCGGGGAGGCAGATTGGAGGCACCTTCAAATGTACGTAAGGGGACAGAGTAGCCTTAGGTGGCCATTGCTTCTGCCTCATGGAGAAGAAAGAAGACCTGCTGCTGCTGGCTGCTGTGGATTCTTCCTGGAGAACTGTTGACTGCTGAGTACTCCATCTTGTATTTTACACACACCCACAGTTTGTATATTGTTATTGTGTTTAAGGTTTTAAGGTTTAAGGTTTGTGTGCATTTAAGTTTTAATCCTTAACAAGGATTTTTATTCTTCTGGGCCCCCTAAGCAGCTGTGCACACACCCTTTGCTTGATCTGGTTCCTGCAGTTTCCATTCTTGTAGCTTGTGTATGCCCACTGCCCACTGTGTGTGGCATACGCAGCTGAAGTCAGCAGTGTCAGCATGGTGTGGGATCACTTCAAGCTTTGCCATGGCAATCCTTCCCATGCCACCTACACCCATTGCAGTGTACCCCACTGCACAGGTGATCAGGGGCAAGGACCCTACACATTTCACAATGCTGGGTATGCTGTTGCACCTGAGGCAGCACTAGGGCAGGTATCCCTGCCATAGAGAATAATGGGGATTTGAAGCAGCCCCATTATCCGCCATGGGTAGCACACAGGTACTCCAAAGCTGGTTGAGGGGTAATATGCCATGGGTGCCAACTACCACCCAACCCGCAAGGCAGTGGGGCACTCTTTTGATTTTAAAGGAATTTTAATGTATTTTAGATTATCTGATGTTCACTAACTTTTTCTCATAATGAATCCCTATGAAGAAGTTATATAGCAACTGAGAATCTACCCTGTGTGTAGATTTTTGGATGTTGCATTACTTCTTCACAGGGAGTCATTATGAGAAAAAGTTAGAGAACAACAGATAATCTAAAATACAGGCATTACCCATCAGGGATAATGGGGCTGTTTCGAATCCCCATTATTCCCTATGGCAAGAAAAAAACCCAGAAAAACCTAAAAAATTCCTTTTAAAATCACCTGTTTGCCAGATTGCTTTATGGCTGGGTGGTAGGCAGCACTCATGGTGCCCTGACGCCCAATCCACTTTGGTGTCCCCTAGCCCTTTAAAAATGAACTAGAATGTATTCAAATCGGATGAATTTAAATAATATCTGCTCTGATTTGAGGGCAGAAGATTTGAGTTATAATCGAATCCAGCTGATTAGATTCGAACTCAAATTGATTTGTACACATCCCTACTCCAGCTGAGTGCAGGTACTTACTTAATAAGGTGGCATACCTCTCTCTTTCCTCTTGATCATCATGAATATATCCTTGCCCTGCCTCCCAGTGCTCACAGTCCCTCTATGTGTGGGGTAACTGTGTTCATCTGTTAAAACAAAAACAAAGAAGTCTTGTGGCACCTTAAAGATTAAGAGATTTCCTCCTCCTCCTCCTCCTCCTACTACTACTCCTACTCCTCCTCTTACTACTATGACTACTATATTACTACATTTAGTTTAGTTTCTACCATAATAAATCTGCTAGCCTTTAAGATACCATAGGAGTCTTATTTTTCTATGCATGCCTTTGCCATTAATAATTTACTGAGTGCATTCTTTTTTCATGTTTATATAAGCTTTTCCTTTTCATTACCAGCAGACCTGCTCCTGAAAGGGAAAGATGAGCTGTGCCTTCCCACAGAAATTAAATGGAACTCATACAGAAATGCAGTGTTTTTGCTTTGATTTTTAAATCTTGCTTTTGGATTTGTACAGGATTTGAATATTAAACACTGTGAGTTTTAGTGCCAAAAGAGGCAGAAAATAATGTCTATGTACTGGCAATTCTTTGGTGATTGTTTTTATAAATATTGTATTTTAATTTTAGCATAAATGTCTAACTGTTCACAAGACATTTTAAAAATTGTGTTATAGTTTTGATATTTTAGAGTACAAATTATGTCTGCTCCTTGCTGTGTTTGAAAGAGACAAGGTGAGCTAAATATTTTGTCCATATTTCCTTCTGTGCTTACTCTTTGCTCCATTATGGATTAACTGATTTATAACTGATTCCCTTTGGTGGACACTTTTTCTAAAAAGAAAAGAAAAGAATAATCTAACAAAGGAATGGTGATGTTATCGACATACGTTGTATTGAACTGGAAACATTTTTTCAGGTATTTAGAGAATAAAGAAAATAACAGAAATCTTTGAAGAGTGCGCTGGATTTCAAAGGGACCAGTGTTTTATCGAGCTAGAAATAAGTGGAGTTGACTTTAACTTGATAGAATATTTAAAATTAGAAGACAGCTAATATTGACCTAAATGGTCATGACCTAATTGGTCATGATGTGTACAGGATTTGAATAGGTATAAACATTGTGAGTTTTAACACCCCCCAAACCCTGAGCAATGACTTCCAATCCTGCTGGAAACAGTCAATTATGACCAAAATATTGTCCCTGGGCCAATCCCTACCCCTCTTAGTTAACGGCTACGATCTGGCCAAGGCTCTCATCAAACAGTGCATTACAGACATAGCGTGCCAATCTGATATAGGCAGGGCCCTGAACTTCCTCATCATTGAAGGACTCAGGTGTTCTGCCTCTTCTGTGGCATACCTAACACAACTGGAAGTTCCAAAGCACAGGAGGGCCTTCATGGTGGCACACTGCCATGATCTTCCCTCAGCTGTGCTTGAGGGACGATACAGGAAGATCCCACTCTCGGAACATCAATGCTCTTGCAACTCTGGGCAAGTAGAAACAACAGAGCATGTCCTCCTTCAGTGTTTGTATCACAGGGAAACTTGTGCCACCTTCATTCTACCACTATTACATAAGTATCCTGATCATACGGACCAATTTTATACCTTGTCTCTACAGCGAGCGTGGTGTAGTGGTTAGAGTGCTGGACTAGGACCAGGGAGACCTGAGTTCAAATCCCCATTCAGCCATGATACTAGCTGGGTGACTCTGGGCCAGTCACTTCTCTCTCAGCCTAACCTACCTTCACAGGGTTGTTGTGAGGAGAAACTCAAGTATGTAGTACACTGCTCTGGGCTCCTTGGAGGAAGAGCGGGATATAAATGCAAATAAATAAATAAATAAATAAATAAAATGAACAACCCCACCACCACTTATACTGCTGCCACTTTCCGCGTGGCTGCGATTAAAATCTGGTAGATGATGACCTCTTGCTTGTGCCCAGCACCCAACTTTATGGACTAACTCCAGCACGCCCTTTGCCTGCTGCCTCAGAGCATTTCATGGCAGCTCTACGCTGATATAGTCCAACAGCTTCTTGGCTTTTTACATTGCCTTAAATTGATAAAACTCTTACTATGTCTATAGTTGCCCTTGTATGATTTTATATGCCTCCACAATTTTCATATTTTTAATGCATTTTTGCTTTTTGCTTTTATGCCTTTATGATGCTTTTATGACCATTATTAATTACTCTTAACTGCAATCTTCAGATCTCGGGCATTAAGGGTCAATTAGTTTGCAGTCTTGATTTTGACTTAGCCATAGTAGTAAAATTATAAATAAAACTATTTCTGATATTTATAGTCTTTTATCATATGCTTGTATTGTGTTACTCATCCCTAGGCTTTTAATATCTACTTTTACTTTTTATACATAATATGTAATCACCCCTTATGCTGGTCTGTGACTATAATAAAGATTGGTTTGATTTGATTTGTGGGTTTTAACCACAAAGGAGGCAGAAGATTAATATCTGTGTAGACACACTAATTCTGCATGAAAATTTGAAGCTTTCATATCTCACAAAATGTTAGGACTAGAAGTGGTTCTACAAGTAGATAATACTACAAGTAGCAGCAGCAATGATAATAGCAGAAATAGCATCCTATGTTGTGTACAAAATGCCTATACACTTCCATGAAGATGTTCAAGCTCTGCAGCCTGTACAAAATTATTATTTCTAGAAGGCATGTGATTAACATCACTGAAAATATAACCATTGTGTATCACACTTAGAAATCCCAGACCTATAAATGTGTAGAATTTAAGTCTGCTTTGCACCAATGTAATTACAGCAGCCTTGTCTGTGAGTGAAATCTGTCCTGCCCTCCCTTTCAATTGTAACCATAGAAGCGCTTTTTATGGTGCATAGAAATAAGAGCACTAGGACGTTGAGTTTAATTGTTGTTAATCTGATCAAGTTTCTGAGAGTTTATTGGTTAATTATTAAGTGGCTTCATGGCCAGCCTTATAATGCAACTTAGTATGCTACTGACTGACTGATTGATTGATTGATTGATTGATTGATATTTGGGATTATCTCATCCCAAATGCTAGGAGCAGAAAACAAAAAGAACATACAAAATCCTATTAGAATATTACCTTATAAGAGGAAGTTATTTAAAAAAGGACCACTTGTCCTTTAGATCCATGACCAACATGGCTTATAACATCTAGCAGGGAGGTTGTTAGAGATGGCCTAGTTGACATCATAAATGCCTCACTGAGGGAGGACAGGATGCCTCCATGTTAGAAGGAGGCAATTGTGAGAACTTTGCTTAAGAAGCCTGCCCTAGAGCCTTCAGTGATGGATAATTATAGGCCAGTCTCCAACTTCCCTTGGGTGGGCAATGTAATTGAGATGGTGGTGGTTGATCAACTCCAGGCAGTTCTGGATGATACTGATAATCTAGATCCATTCCAAACTGGTTTTAGAACAGGCTATGGGGTGGAGATAGCCTTGGTTGGCCTGATGGATGATCTCTACCAAGGAATGGATAGAGGGAGTGTGACACTGTTGGCTCTTTTGGACCTTTCTATGGCTTTTGATACTATAAACCGTGGTATCTTTCTGAATCACTTGGGGGATTTGGGAATAGGTGGCACTGCTTTGCAGTGGTTCTGTTCCTATCTCTCTGCTAGATCCCAGATGGTGTCACTCGGAGATAGTTGCTCTCTGAAACTAGAGCTATTGTATGGTGTCCCTCAGTGCTCCATCCTATCTCCGATGCTTCTTAACATCTACATGAAACCGCTGGGTGAGATCACCAGGAGATTTGGAGCAGGGTGTTATCAATATGCTGATGGCACCCAAATCTATTTCTCCATGACATCATCATCAGAAAATGGCACAGTCCCCCTAAATACCTGCCTACAGGCAGTAATAGACTGGATGAGGGATAACAATCCAAGCAAGATGGAGGAACTCATGGTGAGGGGTCATACTTGATAGATCTTCCTGTTCTGGATGGGGTTGCACTCCCCACAAAGGAACAGGTACATAGCTTTGGAACGCTTCTGGACCCAGGCCTCACTCTGGTTTCTCAGGTCGAGGATATGGCCAGAAGAGCTTTCTATCAACTTCGGTTGATAGAACAGCTGTGTCTGTTCCATGACAATAATGATCTCAGAACTGTGGAGCACTCTCTGTTAACCTCTGAGCTTGACCACTGCAATGTGCTCTTTGTGGAGCTGCCTTTGTATGTAGTTTGAAAACTTCAGTTGGTTCAAAATGCAGTGGCTGGACTGGTCTCTGGGGTGACCATATTATGCTTGTTTTAAAGCAATTGCATTGGCTGCCAATAAGTTTCCAGGCAAAATACAAAGTTTTGGTAATTAGGGATGTGCACAAATTGATTTTGTTTTGTTTTGATTTGTACCCAAATCGAATCACCCCCAAGTTGTTTTGCGTCCAAATCTGCCCCTCCCCCGAATCTCCCCAGATTCAATTTGTACCCAAATTTTCTGAATCTGAATCCAAATCAATTTGGGGCAAAAAAAGGGGTCCCGGGGCAAAAGAGTGGGGTGGATGGTAGTGCCCAATGGATGGAAGCTACCACCCAAATTGGGTAAAAAGGTGATTTTTAAAGAATTTTTGAAGTTGGCATGTCTTTAAGCTTTTCCCCACAGAGAATAATGGGGATTTCAGCAGACTTATAGCTCCATGTGGGGGGCACCAGGGTGGCCAAGAGTAGGTTGTGGTGGGTGGTAGTGCCCAATTGGTGCAAGGAAGCTACCACTCAGATTTCAAAGAAATTGGGCAAAGGGCTGATTTTAAAAGAATTTTTGAAGTTGGCATGTCTTTGGGGAAGATTTGGGGCAGAAAAGGGGTTTGGGGGGCAGAAGATTAGGTCAGGTGGTAGTGCCCCAATGGGTGCTTGCTACCATCCAGATTTCAAAGAAATTGGTGAAAGGGGTGATTTTTAAAGAATTTCTGAAGTTTGCACGTCTTTAAGCTTTCCCCCCCATAGGGAATAATGGGGATTTCAGCAGCCCCATAACTCCACTTGGGGGACACCAGGGTGGCCCAGGGTGAGTGATATTGTAGTGCACATAGGGTGCCAACCACCTGCAAACCCACAAATCATTTTGTACCTGAATAACACTGAATGAATTGTACACGAATAACATAGAATGCTATTCACACATCCCTATTGGTAATTACCTGTAAAGCCCCAAACAGCTTAGGACCAGGTTACCTGAGAGAGCACCTCCTTCTGCATGATCCCTACCACACATTGAGATCATCAAGAGAGGTCCGTCTTCATATACCGCCAGCTTTGCTGGCGGTGACTCGGGAGTAGGCCTTCTCTGTAGTCGCTCCTAGGTTGTGGAATGTGCTCCTTAAAGATGTTAAACCACAAATGTCTATACCAGCCATCCAAAAGCCCTTAAGACACATTTTTTTAGCCAGGCTTTTAGTAATCTCTGAGTTAAAAAAAAATCTAAACTGCAATTAAAATTTCAAATTGCTGTAATTTCTGAACGTTTTAAATATTTTTTAAATTCTTCTTTAATAGCTGGTTTTGTTTGTTTTTGTGAACTGCCTGGAGCCTCTGGAGTCAGGTGGTATATAAATTAAATAAATTAATTAAATAAAGTTCAATTTGATCAAACTACCTCCAATGCTGTGCTGACTGAACTTTGAACTGTTCAAACCAGGACAAGTGGAAACGCCTTTCCATATTCCCAAAAGATTATTAGGCAACTCTCCAAGGAGCTGCTCCAAAGGACGCTTTTGTCTGCCCTTGAACTACAGTTGGGTACTTTTGGAAAATATTCTCAATCAGACTTAGAGGCTGCAGTGAGATGGAAGGAGATGTAGTGGTTAGAGTGCTGGACTAGGACCGGGGAGACCCGAGTTCAAATCCCCATTCAGCCATGAAACTAGCTGGGTGATTCTGGGCCAGTCACTTCTCTCTCAGCCTAGCCTACTGCACAGGGTTGTTGTGAGGAGAAACTCAAGTATGTAGTACACTGCTCTGGGCTCCCTGGAGGAAGAGCGGGATATAAATGTAAAAATAAATAAAATTAAAATAAAATAAATAAATGTTGAGCATATGGAAGGAGATGGTCTCCTTAGCATGTTGAGCCTAACCCCTCATGCATTTCTTTATTTAAATATAGAATACCAATAACACAATTATTACTTTTGTGCTCATAATGTGGTTCTTACTATTATATTTAGAAATGAACACCTAGTAGTGGTTCTTTTCAGGGCCGAGCGTGGTACCACGCTGGCTGTGTGTGGTACCACTGAAAAGCCCTTACCCATTTGGAAGCGCCACATGGTCAACCTCATGTTTAAAAGGCTCTTTCCTCATATGAAGGTAGTATTTGCACACTGATGAGCAGATGCTGCACATGCATGGGCTAGCACATGGAATAATAATTTTTTTCAATGAGATGTTTGATGACGCGGGCTTGCAGGTTAGGGCTTTTTTTACGCCACTAGCCTATTATTCAAATTGTCCCCAAGGGATTTTTTTTTCCTTGGCGGGGGGCATATCAGATAAGAACTGTGTGTTGGATGCTCATTGCCTAGTCACAGTTTTGTTGAGCTCCCACCTCTAGATTCAATGCAATGGCTGTTATTCAGGGCCACTAGATGGTAGCTGTATACTGTATATTGTCAAATTTATTAGCATCTCATAACTCTGACTACATTTCCTTCAACCTTTCAGTCTTCACCATGCATTTCAGCACCAAACACCCAGGGGGCACTAAAGCAATGTCAAGAAATAAAATGATGAAATGATTGCAAAACCTTACTGATGTGTATGGCTTTGCAACCATGAATGTCCCCATAACCCTTAATATGACAACTGTAGAGCCGTGAACAGAAAATGAATGCAAGTGACATGATGCCTACCTACCAGAGAATTTGGTAAATTCATGTTGTTGTTGTTGCTGCTGCTGCTACTGCTAACAAGAGTGTTGTAAATAATATTTATATATGTCCATAGAAATGGCTCTAGTGTGTGTTCTGCCCAGGTGATACATTTCTAAAGGTCGCATGTACACACATTGTTTTCTTCTTTATTAGTGCTTTCAGATTTGCTTTCAGCTTCCTTCTTTATTGTGACAAAAAGACAGAGAGAAATAAAACGATCCATCAGGGTTATTAAAGACAAATTGTAATGTCTCCCAGTAGCACTATTTTTAGAAAGTACTAAAACCTAGGCAGATTACAGCTAATAGTTTCCATTATAATGAGATGTTTGCTGTAACTAGGCCTCTGCTGGGAGCATTGCATAAACAGTACAACCACCAGGAAGAATAGCAGCACTACTTATTGATTAGGGGCCCTGAAGCAATAATGGCTCTGCAAAGAGCCAAGCATATTGTTTTATAGAGAACATAGCAAAGCTGTCCCAGCAGATGGGGTTTCACCTTGGAAACAGGAGAGATGGGTTCAGATTCCAGTTCAGTTAGGATCCTACTGCATACAAGTCACAACTTCAGCTTAGTGCCTGTAAAATGAAAATATGATTGAGCTACCTCACATGACTGTGGAAACAGTGAACTTTTAGAGCACATCATCTGACTGTGTGTATTTGTCTACTCAGGATGGATCAGGGCCATCCTTAAGGAGGTGCAGGGCCCAGGGCAATGGGAAGGGGATGCAGGGTTCGTGAGTCAGTATATGCAAAAAAAGAAAACAAAAGAAAGAAAAAAAGTCCAGAACAAGAAACTAATGTAATAATAGGCTGCCAAAAATTCAGAATGCACCTGGAAATTGGTATATTAATATAATTTACAAGTTCTACATAGAACACCACATTTAAAATCATACCATAAAAGCATTCCTGTGCAGACATCTATATAATACAAAATCACATAAAGGAATATATAAAAATGTATCTGAATAGTCAAAGTAGGCTCACCATGAGCCAAAATCCTTATGAAGACCGAATGCCTTTCCACCAAACAATGAGAAGTCTTTTCAAAATGTAAGAGGCCTTTTCAGTGGTTCATTTCCAACACATCTGATGTGTTTCGATGTATGTCTTCCTCAGTGACCCGCACCTTCATAAAAACATCACTTTTACAGATTTCTGTAGACAAACAACCAAATTATATGCAAGTTGCTATGATCCCCACACAATCCCAACCCTCATCACTGAATAAAACAAGCTTACTGATTATCTTGACTCATACATTGGTACACTATTCCTCTTTTGTATAAGCCCCTGCCCCCTTTCTCTTTAGAAAAGATTTTATAAAAGGGATGTGCACGAACCTATTCTACGGGAGGCCCGTAAAAGGGCTTCCAAACAGGTCCGAACACTGGCTGGTTCAAATAATTCAATGGTAGGGGTGGGATAACTTTAAGGGCGGGGGAGGGTGCACTTACCCTCCCTTTGCTTTCCTTCTGCGAGCGCTTGCTGGAAAACCATTCTGGCGGGGCGGCAGAGTATCTCCCTGCCACACTGTCCACTCTTCGGACCAGAAGTAGGCGGAAGTAGCTCACATGTTCGTGCGCACATTGGGCAAGCTACTTCCACCGACTTCCAGTCCAAAGAGCAGACAGGGCGGCAGGAAGGTACATTGCTGTCCCACCAGACCACTTTTCCAGACAGCACCGGTGGGGGGGGGGAGAGAGAAGACGGAGGGGTAAGTGCTCCCTTCCCCGCCCTTAAAGTTATCCCACCCCTGCCATTGGTCTGGCCCCTGCCAGTTCCATGCACATCCTTATTTTATAATAGCAAGTTAAAAAGTGAATTTTCATCAACTTAAAATGTAACCTTCTCTTACAAGCGTCATAGAGTGAGTCACACCTATCCTTTTTTAAATAAACCATTGCTCAAAGGGTGAGTGCTGTATTTTTTTTAAAGGGGCCATATTATGATTTTCCCTAAAAGGGGAAAAGCCTATAAAAATATAAAAATGTGGACTACATCATTAGAAAGCTATATATAGCTACCCAATATCTACTAACTTACAATGTTGACAATACACATGCAAAAAACAAAATTTAAAAAGGATCAAATACTTAAAAAAAACACACAACAACCTACCCATCATCTCCACATATATAATACACATAAATAGAATTAATAGCCATGTTACTAAAAAATAGACAAGGTTTCTAAAATTACAACGGCAAGGAAACCAAGATGGATATAATTAATGCATGATAGCTGCCATCCAATCAATCTCTCCATTGAGACCATGGGGCATAACAGTTTGGAGTTGGTGTATCCAATATACTTATCTTCTTTGTAATTTTTTAGAGAGGTTATTCTCAGGGGCACATATCTTCTCTATGCACCAGTCAATCAATCAGTCTTTATGACGGTCATAGACCAGCATAAAGTATAAGGGTAATTACATGTTAAAAGTGAGAGTAGATAAAAAGTGATTACATATAAAACGGTACATATTAATACTAAGTGGACTAAAAATACTAAAAATAGTAGATAGTACACCAAAAGCATGAGGGCCTAAAAGCCTGAGAAGTAATAAAAGTCATAAAAACGTATGAAAGACATAAAAAGGGGGGGGAGCATAAAATAGATGTAAAAAGGTTAAAAGACATGACAAGTCTGAGTAATAAAACTGGAAAACAGCCAGATTAAAGGTTATAAGGAACAGTACAAACCGGAGGCACATGAGCAATTGTAGGGCCTGCCCAGAGTCACCGAGGGTCAGATTAAGGCTGATAGGACTCACTGCCTGTCATCCGCCAATGAATGCTGATTGCAACCGCACAGTGCCTGGGGTTGCTATATGTGAAGGCAGGCTTAGAGTCACAGAATAGTAAGGAGCTGTACAATAGGCTCGGATGACCTGAATATTTGCTTAGCAATGGAAAGATAAGCGAGGCGCAAATGTCTCCATAGAACAAACAGTAGGGGAGAACATGCTCAGTAGTTTCAATCTGCCCTAGGCCACAGGGCACTCTATGCATCAGAATTTCAAATCCTTGCCAGTATGTCCATATCCATTAAAGTGGTCAGCCAGGGATGCCTGAGTTTTCCCTCTTCTAATACAGCTTTTATGTTCTCTTATACGCGTCTTGATCATCCTGGTTGTCATCCCAAGATACAGAAGTTTGCATGGACATTGAATGAGGTAAATAACCCCTGTACTGCTACAAGTGAAGAAGTCATAGATCTTATAGAGTCTCTCATTATGCAGATTCTGAAATTCCTCTAATTTCATGCAATTTGAACAATCATTGCACCTACCACATGGGTGTTGTCCCTTAGGTCTAGATCCATCTATAGTAGTCATCTCCAGAGTACTGGTCTTTCTTACTGTACTGTGCACCAATATACTGTATCCTTCAAATTGTGGGTATGTTTGTAAGTGAACATAGGAGTATCCTTACATCCTGTGACATTTCCCAGGAGGTACCAATATTTCTCTATACTGTTCTTCACCAAGTGAGAATGTGTATCAAATGTTAAAGATAGAACCATTCTGTTCTTGTTTTCATTTTTCACTTTAGGTATTAAAAGAGTCCTTCTATCTACATTTTTAGCCTTGTGAAATGCCTGTTTTAATATTTTCTGCGGATATCCTCTGTCTCTCAATTGTCCCATCAATATGTATGCCTGATTGACAAAAGTCAACATAGTATTTCAAATTTGGGAAAGTTTGATCATCTGTGAATATGGAAGATTTCTTTTCAAATGGGTTGGGTGATGACTATCATATTTTAAAAAAATAAAAATAAATGGCATCCGTAGGTTTCCTCTACTCAATCTATCATTAGATATCTCAATATTAACATCCAGAAAGTGAATACTGTCTTTATCAGACATTATCTGATAAAGATATAAATCATATAAAGATATACAGGTATAAATCAAATAAATAAATAATAATCTAAAATTAAATAGACTTAAGTACAGAGTTAATGAAAACTCCAAATAGCTCCAATTCAACCATGCCTTTCCAGATTATGAAGATGTCATCCAAGTATCTCTTATGGACTAATATATGTTCCCTGAAGGGATTATTTTTATTCATCACATGCATCCATTCAAAGCCATCTATAAAAAGATTTGCTAATTCTGGAGCAAACTTGGACCCTTTCGCTGTACCTCAAATTTGCCAATACTAAGTTTCCATAAACTGAAAGAAATTTTTCTTCAATACTATATCCGCTAGGTCACATTAAAAAAACCCAGTAGGTGGGTTATACAGTATTTCTTGCTGATGCAATATATTCAGGTACATTCTGAATTTTGGGCAGCCTATTATTAGTTTCTTGTTCTGGTCTCTTGTTTTTTGTTCTGTTTTTTTTGGTAGCTACATTCTTTTTTGTATCAGCAATACACCCTATTTTGTGTTGTGTTCATTAGTCTATGTCAGCTACTGCAGTGCTTTTTTTTTTAAAAAAAGTTATAGTTATTGTTATATAGTTATTATATAAAAAGTTGGGTGGAACTGTGGAATAGAAATGCATACATCAAATCAAAAGTACAAGTTACCTGAACAAATTGTTCAAAGTCAGAAAATAATAATATGGGGTGTTCTATTATGGGGTGTTCTATTAATATGGGGTGTTCTATTGGGGTGTTCTACTTGTGAATAATATGGGGTATTCTATTATGGGGTGTTCTATTAATATGGGGTGTTCTATTGGGGTGTTCTACTTGTGAAGACATGTGTAAAGCATTGTTTATCACACTATTTGAATTATTTGCTCTCTTCCCCATATCACCAACCATCTGCTTCACAGCTAAGCCATTGCATATGTGAGACCTTCACCCTGGAACACAAGGAGAATTTCAATATAATCTCTCTGAAACATGGAGGTGGTGGTGACTGAAACATAAATTGTTTTAGACTAGACCTGACTAAAGCTTGAATTAAAAGGAACCAATGACAGAGAAGTCTGGGAGCTTACGACCAGAGCTGGTGAAAAGGAGATTGTGGAGTGTGGGGGGAGGAAGACAAAGCACTCAGGAGCTCCAAGCAACATGGGCAGTGCTGTGGTGACCTGCAAGGAATGTGCCATGTTTGTTTTCCTATCTGAAGAGAATGCGACCTACACCTACTTCAAGTACAAGCTCCTAGCCCTGTTGGAAGATAAGGTGGAGGAGCTTCAGGCTCACATTTTTACCCTGAGACTTCTCAAAGAGGATGAGGAGTTCTTGGACAGGGCAGAAGAAGCTCTCTGGAAATCACAGGAGCCTTCTGTGGCAGATGAAGTAATCCCTTTGGAAGAAGGACCACATGGAAGCATGTGGCACACAGAAGCAGGAAAATTGGAAGACAATCAGTGCCACTGGTACTGAGCAACCATTTTGAGGCTTTATTTATGGAGGATCATTTGCTGCCACCCAGACAAAGATTGCCATCCCAGACTGTACAGAGGAACTAGGAAGACACTCACACCCCCAGGACTGGAAGGGAAGCAACTACTGCCCCAATGAGGAGATGTATGGTGGCGAAGTGACTTTCTGCTGAGAGGGGTGGAGACACATATTTGTGGACCTGACATCACTGAGGGAGAAGTGCTATCTTCTTGGTGCACATATCTGGAAAGTGACAGAGAGGTTGCCAAGATATTTCAACCCCACTGACCAAGTGGAAGGTGTAATATTAACATGTGGCATTTCTGTTGCTTCAAGTGTAACCACCAAGATCTGGATAAAATTGTTTTGGGGTCCTCATCCAGTTCCCAGACTATCAGGTGGCCATCCCTAGTCTAAGGATACAGCTACATGAAGTGCCCAGGCTCTGAATGGCACAACCTTTTGCTCTCAATTACTAGGGGAGCTGTTCCTTCATCCATGCTGAAAATTCCTAATACTGGAGATTCTTTATCATGCCCACAAGCTTACTGAAAGGATGAGAAGTCAACAGCTGTGTTTGATAAATATTGTTTATGTGCTCCAAAGTGCAGTGATTATGCCTTTGTGAAAGAATGTTTCCAGTGACAAGAAATACATTGGATCCTGACCCAAGGGAGTTTCCAGTGGTTTCAGAATACAAGATTTGCTCATGTCACTCAGGAGTAGGGATGTGCATGAATCAATTTTTTTCTATTCAATTTGTGCCTGAATCGAATCACCCTTGATTTGTTTTGTGTCTGAATCTCTCCCCCTGAATCACACCAGATTCAATTTGGATTTGATTTTATTCAGATTTGGACCACTTTTGACCACTTATAAATCTGGTACACTTTGGACCAGATTTGGACCACAATTTGGACGACTTATAAAGGTCCTAGGGGCACCAAATTTGGGTGGTGGGTATATCCCCATTGGTGCCACCTACCACCCAGATTTTAAGGCAGTGGGGCATTTGGTTTGATTTTGTTTAGTCAAATAAACAAATCAAATGTGTACCTGAATTGATTCGCACATCCCTACTCATGAGTATCAGAAATTCCAGCTACACTCTATTAGACCCTAAAAATGTAACCCTGAATACATACAAACCCTGAAATTGTTTTTTTTGGGGGGGGGGGGAATATGAAGTCCTTAATGATTTCCTCAAGCCCCGCAGTCCCTCACCAGTTTTAGCCAAATCATGCCCCATCATAGCCTTGAAAAAACAGTAATTAAGAGAACTGAACTCTTCTGCCCTTCCTGTATTTCATGTACTGCCTCAATATGTGAGCAAACCCCAAAGAGAATGACTATATACTGCTATGATGGGACATGATTTAGCTTAAATGATTCTGTGTGTGTGTGTGTGTGTGAGAGAGAGAGAGAGAGAGAGAGAGAGATTGGGGCAACTTGTGGATATCTTGAAGGGACCTTCCCCCCGCCCCCAATAATTCAAGCAGTGTATATTTCAGAGTTGCATGTTAAGGGACTAATAGCGTATGGCTAGAATCTCTGACACTCACACGTGACATGAATGATCCCTGTATACTATAAACAGTGGAAACTCCCTTTGGTCAGCATCCGATATATTTCTTGTCATTGGAAACATTCTTTCACAAAGGCATAATCACACTTAAAACAGTATTTATCTAACACAGCTGGTGATTTCTCATCATACAGTAAACTTGTGCGTACTAAGAGCAGTTGACCTAGGGCCTTTTCAGATATTTGGTTTGAGCACAAAAATGTGAAAGTGTTTGCAATGGATCCAAATGATTAATAGAATCATAGATTCATCCCTCCTCCCGCCCCTGAAAGTTGTGCTTCTGTTTCAGGGGGAAAATCTGTTCCAACACTCACATTGCAAAAAATGTGTTAATGAGGAAAGGTGATTTCCTTCTCCCACAATCCCCAGCTAGCATTCCTCTTGTTGTGTGGACTGAGGTTGCATGAGTGTAAAGGACACCTTTTGGGAAGAGCCTATGATATCATGAGTGTGGAGTGACACAACTTCTCTCTCCCATGCCTTCAGCATTAATGATTCTTGTAACACATTTTTCTAATCAGTTGGTTAGATCTCAGCTGAGCACTCTTTTGATGTATCACTCAAGTAGAGGAGAGCTCACCCAGCCCTTTAAACAATGATGAACACTGCCACCATTAACAAAGCTACATCCTCCATCTGCAAAATTGACCCCCCCCCTTCCTTTTTGTTGTTGTTTAACTTTCAAGAGATTATTTGAAGGCTGTATGCTTCACCACTCCTGTGCTTCAGTGCACATCCTCTCTGAATGTAAGTGTGTTATTGAGTCCTTCCTATTTTAATAGCATAGATGAAACGTTTACAAACCTCTGAGAGTCATTTCTCTGATCTATGAGCTTGTGGGAGGATCATACCACACCAAGGGGTGGGGGTATTGTGGTTAGGCTGTGCTTTCAAGGATCATCTGGATTAGACCTTAGATATCATGTGGAGCTCAGCTGAAAGCTTTTCAATTAACAATGGACTGAATTTATAGTTGGGAAGGATTAGTGAATCACCTTAAATAATCTAAGCTGTTTGCTTATAACTGGTGGTCTTTGAGAGTACTTATCCATATCAAGCAGCTCTGTTGGAAGGAAATGGCTCCTGTCTAATAACAGTCCAATGGCTTTGAGATAGGAATCTAAGCCAATACACCAAATTATTTTGAGAAGTCTATGAAACATGTGCCTGTCCCTTTGTGACAGCTGAAGCTGCCTGATTACTATATGAGAAGAAAAATTAATTTCTGACTGAAGTGACACCGCATTTTCTTTCCTAAAGTCTTGCTGAACTTGACAGGCAGTGTTATCACTGGTAGCTAACCTGATTTGATGTTTTGAGTGCAGAGATGTAGAACCTGATCCTATTCATGTTTACTCAGAAATAAGTATCTCAGAGTTGAATGAGACGTGTTCACAAGCAGGAGTCCATAAGCTTGCAAACAGAAGCACTGGTTATCTAACAACAGCCATAGACTTTGTTGCCAGTTCTTGAGCAATGGATGCTCTCTGTATTGGCTCCCCCTTACATATAAACAAAGCCAGAGCTTTCTCTTTTTTTTGCCAGAACAGAATTCTGGCACTTTCCTCCCTGTAATTTAAAAGGGCCCCAACTTGGAGGTCACTCCTCCGTGCTCTGGCTCTCCTGGACCCACACAGGCAGGCAGGCTGCTGCTCTCACCCCCACCACTTTAGGGTCAGCTGTTTGGCAGGTGAGCAGGGCTGACTGAACAGAGTGCTGTGTGCCTTCCTGCCAATCTGAAGTTCTCCCACATGGACAGCCAGGCTACTCTTCCTGCTTGGAGAGCTTTAAAGAGGCAGAGAGGCCTGTGCTATAGAGGGTGTGCTGCACAGTTTCGGCCTGAGCATGCTGCTTCTGCCTGCCTCCTCCATGCTGCCTTCCTCCTCCAGAGTCATTCTCTTGGACGAGGGTCTGTTCTGCTTGTGCTCACTCCAAGCAGGTTTGCAAGTGGTCTAGATCAGGGATTCTCAACATTGGGTCCCCAGATGTTATTGGACTTCAACTCCCATAATTCCTAACCAAAGGTCACTGGGGCTGGGGATTATGGGAGTTGAAGGCCAATAACATCTGGTGACCCAATGTTGAGAATCCCTGGTCTAGATGGTCTCTGAATCAAGGGGGTGGGTAACTTTTTCTTTTCCCCCAATGATCTAGCTTGGTTTGTGAGTAGTCTAGATGGTCTCTGAATTGTCCCCTTCCCTATATGTGTTGTCAAACATGAGTTCTGGTACCCCTTTCCCCCAGGAGGGATAAAAAGGACTACACACAGCCATATGTCATTCCTATAAAGGACTGCTGAAGACTTTGCTCTTGTGCAGCCACTCTTACAGAAATTTAACAGGCATCATGACTGAAACTGATATAACAGTTTTAATTGGAAATTCTTGGTTGGGGTTGTGATTTGGAGTGCTTGAAATTAATGAAAGTGATATCATTAATAAGTAATACAACCCCCCTGGCCCAGTGCCATTTATTTTAAATTTGTTAAAAAGAAAAAATAAGCAATGTGAATATGAGTTTCCATTGTAGCTCTGCATACTTCCTGGCCACTAGTTACTGAAGAAGGAATTGAGACTATTTTTTCCTCCTCTACCACATGTTAAGGTGAAGACATGAGTAGTCTCGGGAGTGAAGTGTTTAAACAGAATCTATATTGGGGTTTTATTTTTCCAACATTATACTGGTTTTCTGATTACTGGCGGACCCCGCACAGAGCATCTGTGCACTCTTTGGGGCCAGCGGTTACCTCCCCCACTTCTGCCCCAGTCTCTGCTTCCAGGCCCAGCCATCTCTCCTCCCCACTGCCACTTCTGTCCCCCCTTTCTTTCCCCCCTCCTGGGCCTTGCCTCCACGGCCGGGCTGGGCCCTTCACCTCTGGCCTCCACGGCCGAGCCACCACCGTGGCAACCAATCCTCCTGGGTGCGCCTCAGCCAATCAGGCACATCTGCTGTCCAGCCAATCAGCTGGGCTCTGGGACGAATATTCCAAGGCACACCCAGGAGAATTAATATACAGTAATAGATATTAATTTGGCTGGTATTATTCTGATTGGATGGAACTAGAATATGAACTTTAGAATGTGAGCCCTTTGGGGACAGGGTTCCATCTTATTTGCTTGTTATTTCTCTGTGTAAACCGCCCTGAGCCATTTTTGGAAGGGCGGTATAGAAATTGAATTAATAACAACAACAACAACAACAAAAGCATCGTTATACCCATTTCCAAAAAAGGGGGGGTTGAACTTCACCATCCAGCTGTAGACCAGTTAGCCTAATTAACATTGCAACAAAAATGACTCCTGAGAATATGTCCCTGAGGGCTGTGTGACCCTTGGGAACATATTGTAGGCAAGTACAATGGACTTCAGAAGGAAGGGAAGGGAAATTGCACCTTCCATGTAGCACATGTTTGATTTGCTGCATTGGCAATTTGTTAATCTGGATGTAGGCCAATGTCTCCTTGTTCTCTGACTTCCTGAATTTTCCACTTAATACACTATTTTGAAATCACACTAAATTGTTCCCCTTTCTTTCTGCCCAATCATCCAAAATGACTGGCTGCAATTCTATGCACACTTTGCTCAGAGTAAGTCTGTTATATCAGAGTCAGCTCTGGAGGCTAACTCCATGTCAAAACAGCTGGGCTGAAGGGTGGGGAACACAGAGTAACTCAACAAGGCACCAGAAACTTGTTTTCTAATGGTCTGACTCAGTATGTGGCAGCTTCATATGTTCCATATATGACCCTGATGAGCCACTCTCAGCTTCAGGTATGCTTCTTTGGGAGTCCTCAGTCATTCTGCAGGCACTTTTTCCTACTGATATGTCTCTCTTGGGCCTTAAAGGGACATGTGCTTACTCTTCAGATTTTCGCAAGGCCAGCCTCTAGGGGTAGCTAGCCCACAAAGTCCCATAATAATTACTGGGACTACAATAGGAAATCATTAACATGCTTATAGCTGGTTTATTTCTTCTCTGAATAGGATGAAAAACACATGAATGGCCCTTGTGCGGCCATTATACCATTAAACTTTCAGGCACGTAGGTGTCAGTGTTTTGAGCATTAACTTTACGTAGGTGTCAGTGTTTTGAGCGTTAACTTTTGGCCATTTAAATTGCTGTGATCTCTGCAATCTTGGAGAGGGAAACAATGTTACCAATGCCCCTTTGATGTGATTTTGAGCTCAATATTGGTTACAACATTGAATCAAGAATCAGCAATCATATGAAAGAACACAGGGAAAGGGAGGAGGAGGAGAAATGTTTCTTAGAGAAGATTGCAATCACAAAATAATAATAAAAGAGGGCCCAAAGACCTCAATATCAACCAACCAGCCTCAGTTAAAAAAGAAAACACACAAGACAAGAACTGGCAGACAGGTGTGGTCAAATGAGGGTGTGTGGGGGGGATATCTTTAGAGTCCCTCTTTCCCACATGTCAGTACATATGCAGGTAACCACTCCTTTCCAGGTTACTCCTTTTCACCCTAATGCAAAAGATTTCCCTTCTGTGACCAAGTAAGAAAAACATGTAGTAATGAAAATACACTAGTCTTCACAGACTGGCAGGCAGAGTGCACACAAAAGTTATGGGATGTGCAAAATGTCATCTGGACTGACTACAAAATCACCCATAAGAATCAGCGGCCATGTTGGAATAAACCACCATCTGGAAAGACCCCAGGACTTTTCCATGATGTGCAAGAACATGTCTTTCTCCACACTATTTTTTGCTTAACATCAGGCTGAAGAAGAATTTGGAGCAACTCAAAAGCTTGCTCACTATTTAGCACTTAGCTGTGCTTGGGCTGGTCCTAATAAAAGTTTCTTGTTACTTTTGATTATTTTTTCCCTAACAGACCAGCATGACCACCTGTCATTTTTAATTATTGCTAAGATCGTGAAGTGGCATTGAACAATGCAAATTCCTAAATAAAATATTATGAACATTAGATGTATGGATTTGAAAAGCATCTTGAAGAAGCCCAGATGTTGAGAGGTACATACACTCTGGGATAAGTAATGGCTGAATGATAACGCTTGTGGTTAGTAGAAGCTAAATAAAGATTAAGTTTGAGCTTCCATTATGATCATTATTGATGGCTGCTCATAATTTTGACAGAATCATTCCTTAGAAGCTGAAGCTTTCCATGCTACACTTAGGCCAAAGGTTGAATGGCCCTCCTTGGAAGTTTAAGCAAAATAAGTTCAGCTGTTGTTTGAGTCATGTGGGCGGCTTTAGGGAAATGCTCCGTTTAAAGAGCGCTATTCACATATATAACACATGGACTCTAAAGTCACATCCTCCTTGGCTCATTACTCAAAGGCCACTGAAGTCTGGAGGAAAGCTGGAAGATCTTTTTTCTTCTTCTTGTGCAGCATCTAAATTTGAAAGCTTAGAACAGTTAATAAATTTTTAAAACTTGATTTCTTGACTGCAATTAATTCTGAGTAGAATATTAGCATAAGCTCAGTGCCAGTAGGAATGGGGTGCAGTAGAAGGATAACTCATCACCCTACAAAGGGGGGTGGGGGGTGGGGAAGTCACTAGATATGCTGGCTAACATCCATTCCAGACTAACACTGCATGTGCCAAAAATGTTCTGCATGTGCAATGGGAGAGGGATGATTTTTCTCCCCTTTCATCTACAGTGCACTGTGCCTCCTGAAGATATGTTTCTGAGGGTCCTGCAAAATGGCAACCAGTTCAAAACTGCTTCAATCATAAATAAAAATAATTGGGCATTCATTCGATTCTTTTGAAGGGCGGTGAGATCTCCTGTCTGCTCCAACTATATTTGGAGACGGGGTACAGATGCCCTCCTAATCATTTGGGGAAATTCCCTCTTATTCCACTGAACTCCTGCTGCTAAACCTAACAATATATCCCCCAAAAGGGTCCTTTCTCCCCAGCAAAAATAAAAAATGAGGAGTTGCTCCTCAAACTTCACCTCTGATAGTACTCCTGTATGGAGAATCTATATTCCCCAGTGAGCCATCTGACCAGAAAAGGAGGAGGAGGAAGAGCAGTAGAAGTTGGTAGACACGGCCTAGGACTAGTAGTCCTTCTGGTGCTCAAGTAGAGAGTTGCTCACCCACAGGCCGTTGTCCAGAAACAAGGCCTCAGCACGAAAGAGTCATAAAGTGGGGCTGGGAGTGTCTTGTTTCTCGGACACTGCAGTCCTTCATTCCTGCCCTTCTACCATTCATCCTGAACAGGGTAACTTCTTTTCTTTTTAGTGGGACTAAAGGATGGAAGGCTATGTCTGAGAATGGGAGGAAAAGGAGCTTAGTTTGAAAGTGTGGAGGAACAGGGGCATTCAGTAGTTTTAATCTGTTTAATAAAATAATCATTCACTTGGATGCTTTTCCTGAGGCTCCTTCTTGGGTAGCCCAGCCTACAGCTTTTCCCTTGTGGCCATTAGCTGAGAAGACTTACTTGTTTGGTTATTTATTAGGCTTGCAGTTTCATAATGCAGAAGCCATTTACTTTGCCTATACTGTATATGGTTCAGTATTTACTAAGGCTCAGAGAAGAATCAGTGGCTGATATGATGAGGAAAAATACTCAAAGTAGTCCCATTGAAATGATAGATAGATAGATAGATAGATAGATAGATAGATAGATAGATAGATAGATAACTGTTCCATACATGCAGCTCCCTACCTCAGAACAGCCCATAGAACAGTGGTATACTACTGTAAGATGGTGAGTATAAGCAAGGCTTCTAGGTTTGAGAGAGCTATGATGATGATGACGACGACGATGAAGAATATTTATATACCACTTTTCAACAAAAGTTCCCAAGTGGTTTACATAGATATAAATAAAATGGCTCCCTGTCCTCAAAGGGCTCACAATCTAGAAAAGAAACAGAAGAATGACACCACCACCAGCCACTGGAGGGATGCTGTGCTGGGGACGGATGGGGCCAGTTACTCTCCCCCTGCTAAATCAAGAGAATCGCCACTTTAAAAAGGTGCCTCTTTGCTCAGTTAAGCAGGGGCAAAGTGCTGGTTTGATGAATCGGGGTGGAGAGTGGGGAGCTCACTTGAATTCAAGGGGTGGGTGTCCTAACTGGAAATCAGCAACTTTCAGAACAACCACTGCCAGGGGCATCACATGATGTTTCCAGGGGAGGGGGGTGTTGGGAATTCTCTCTGGTAAGATAAACCCTTTTTCATTATAGCAGAGTGCACAGAGGTACAACACAGTGGAATTTGGTTAGGCATGCGTGTATGCTGAGAGTAAAGTAACTTGGAGCCAGTTCATAGTTTCAAGTCAATATATATGGCATTTATTAGAGAACTCCATTCTAGATAGGAAAGTGAGGAGTTAGGATCTCTACTCTATCTATCTAGCTGGGTGCAGATGGATTCTGCATCTCTGCACACATGGTGCAGGGAGAACAGCTTGCATGTTGCAAGGTAGAAGGAACAGGAAGAGAAGGGAGAGAGGAAGTGCAAAGCAGGAAGGAAGGAAGTTAGTCCCTAAGAGTAGCAATCTACATTCCAAAGGGATAGTGTCAGAGCAGTAGAGAAGGGATGACCAATGTCTTGACCCTCTAGCCCTCTGACTCACTAGTCTGTCCTCCACTGTCTTTGAGACAAGAGACAGCGCAAAGTCCTTCACTGCCAGAAATCCAATACACCTCTCATTGAGAGTATGTTCCATTGAATTCAATGGGAACTGGCTCAATCTGTCGGCGGGGGGACTGCCCCCTCTGGTCTCTGTGTCTGGACACCCATGACCACAGTAATGGCACTTTAAAATGCTGCCTTTCTCCCTGGCAATTGCCTCACAATGCCCTGGGGAAGAAAGCGACATCACAAGGTTGTATCCCCTCCCTGGGACCTCACTGGGGGGAAATGGCTGCTCCTTGTAACTATAGAGGGCAGCCATTTCCTCCCCAGTAATGCCCTAGTAAAAGGATGGAGAAGTGTACATAATTTTTAAGGCTCTAAAATCTTATGGTAAAGCTCCTGGACCTGGCTGGGAGTTTGGCCTTTCTACCAAGAGATACACATCCCAAAAACACTACTGCCCCATCTTTATCCCACAAATTTTGTAAAGCCACTTGCTGTTGTTGGTTAACAAAACAAAAGCCCTATTCACACCTTATGTGTGCCAACAGTGATCAGGTTTACAACTGCAAAAGTGGGGAGGAAGTCCCACTCCCCATTGTCACTCACCCCCTCCAGCTGGCCCATTCACACTTAAGGCCCTGTTTGTCTGAAGGGGGATGTGTCAAAAGTGTGATGGCTGGCACTTCTGTGAGTTGCAATCTAGGGCAATCTGAGACTAGAGATTAAAAGATGACAAGAAAAACTTGCATGATCCATTTGAAGGGTTAAATCACTGTGAAGTGCACCAATCTCCAGGCAGGTTATAAAATATCGAATAAGTTATGGCTCATTACTATGTATGCAGACCATAGAATCTGCATTTGGACTTGCATGACATTTCCTCTGCCTTTAAAGCTATTGATCAGAATTGTTATGCAGAAGCAAGAGTGAGACCAAAAAAAAAATGTTTTGCACTTGGTGGCCACAGAATTTCTTCTGGGAAATTAAAACACACACAAAATGTATCTGGAAGAGTTTTAATTTTTTAAGAAGTCAGACTTTTAAGATTATGTCTCCAGAAAGGTAGAATTTGGAAAAGCCTGTTCCACTATTTTCAAAAAATGCAGAAAATAAGGGGCAGTTGTTTTTGAGATGTGGAAAAGAGTACTCTCTGTACATTAGAAAGGACCTGATGAAAGAACTCTGAGGCAGGCTGGAAACAGTATGACCGTAATGCTTTAATACAGCAGCTTTATAGTACCTGGAGTCAGAATGATACGACTACTACCACTACTACCGTCATCATTTATATACCGCTTTTCAACAAAACGTTCTCAAAGGGCGGGGGAGGGGGGGCAGAGATGCTTCACTGTCCTCCAAAAGGGTTCATAGTCTAAAAAGAATCCAAAAGTAGATACCAGCAACAGCCATTGGAGGTATGCAATGCTGAATAGGGCCAGTTGCTATCTCCTTGCTTAGTATAAAGAGAATCATCATTCTGAAATGTCCCTCTTTGCTCAGTTAGCAGGATACAAACAGTATTCTTTAAACAGTTTGATTTGAGTCAGAGGCACTGATTGGTACTCTCCTCGGGAAATCTGTGTTCCAATCCTAGATTAGCTTTCCTGGGACAATTGGCTAACTCATATAACGTTGACCTTCATGGGACTGCATTTTGAATGATTGTCATAAATGTCTGATTCACACATCTGTATATAGTCATTTTATGACTTCTGACTCAATGGTTCTCAGAAGCAAACCTCAAGTACTGTGTTGTCTTTGAGGCAATATTAGCTGATATGAAAGATATCTATATTGGCCATGATAGCCAAATAGAACATCCATGTTCAGAGGCAGTGCATCTCTGAGAAGCAGATGCTGAGGACAAACAACAAAGGAGGGCTGTCATCTTCATGTCCTTTTATGGGCTTCCTGGAAGACCTGGTCGGCTACTCGTGGAAACAGGATGCTGAACTGGATGGGCCTTTGATGTGATCTAACAAGACAATTCTTATGTTCTTAAACCCTGTCTGTGCTCTGTGGCAATTGTTTCTGTGCTGGCAGTTTCACACTTGATGTTACCGTCAATGAGGAATGATAATGCTTGTATGAATGCATTTATAGGCATGCAGATGAAACAGCTTTTGTTGAAACTCATAAATACATATGCTTCCCCCCCCACCCGCCAGGAGAGATCCACAAGCAGGATTCAGAACTTCTTCCAGCTCCTTTGATAAATTGGCCTAATAAAATTCACATAACAAGAAGGCATTTGGATTTCTCCCCTCATGCAATGTCTCCATTGGCTAATAGATTGAAACTATAGGTCTGTTCACATGACCATTTGGGGGTGGGATGGAGAACAGAGGTACTCCTACCACTGGACTTCAGTCCAGGGCCTCTACACCCCCTGGGGCCCCCCAAATCCTCTTTAGTCTGACCCGGGTGGCCTGGTCATTGTTCCATTGGCCAACCAACGAGTGTGACTGTGACCTGCACTGGGTGGCCAAGCATGACCTCTGCTTTAGAGACAGAAGGGGGAGAGGGGAAATTTTTTGTATTTAGTTTTTAGAGTTTTTTAGTGCGTTTTTAGTGGGTTGATGGGAGGGGGGCGTATGGGTATATGTTTAGATTATTCTTGTTAGGTCCTGTAGTAGTGGTTGTAGATTCTTTTCAATCTCGTTGTTCTGCACAGGACAATGACAATAAAGATCTATCTATCTATCTATCTATCTATCTATCTATCTATCTATCTATCTATCTATATGTGGGATGGGAATATGTTGTGTGTTGAAATGTTCCTGCTAATGCATATTTGCATAAATAAATATACCTGCTTTATATTCTTACATTCTTGTGAGTGCAGTTGCTGTCTGTGCCCTCAAGAACCCACATGTCTGCGTGTGTCACTGTGTGTGTGTGTAGGGGGGTGATACTTAACCTGCAGTGGAGGGAGGGGGCCCCTCCAAAGGCCTTTAAGTCCAGGCCCCAAAATTACCTAGCTGCACCTCTGCTGGAGAGTTAAAAAGCTCCTACCCCAGTAGCAGCAGACAATCAGAACTTCTGTCTCGGTCAGCAAACTCAGGTAATGTACAATTAAGCCAGGCATTGTTGAAATTGGGAGCTGCAAGCATGGATATTTGTCCAAGACCTAGCAGGTCTTACCAGCATGCTTTGTAATAAACACATGTTTAAGCCAGGCCCAGTATCAATCGTTGAAATAAGGAGCTTATAAATCTTCCAAGGCCTTCATGGTTTCCCAGCATGCTTTGTGCTACCAGTAGACTGGAGCCTCCGGTTGGCCACAAAAGAGCAGGAGGCAGATCCAGCCCTTCTGAAGTGACTCCAGCTACAGGATCATAGAATGTGCTTTGCAGAGTGGTACATCCATGGATGGAAGGCCCCTTCAGCCACAGCTCTCTGTTGTTTCTAGGCCTGCTGAGTCCTGGTGCCTGGGTAGAAGAGATAAGTTGATCCACATAACCAGGAAAGCAAGGCAGGAGAGCTCTCCTCTCTTCCTACTTTGGTTAAGAGCAGGGTAGGAAAGCTGGGCTACCCTGCTTTGAGCAATGTGGGTTGGAGGGATCTTTATAAGTTCACACAAACCGGGATAGAATGGCAGCCAACCCATGTTAGTCAGTTGCAACTAAAACAATGAAGAGTATTGTGGAACCTGAACAAAGATTTATTTTGACCTAAAATTTCATAAACTAGAGCCGATGTCAACAGATGGATTCTAGCCCAGGAGTTCCTAACCTTGGGTCTGTAATTAATTAATTAATTAATTAATTCAATTTCTATACCGCCCTGCCATAAGTGGCTTAGGACGGTTTACACAGAGAAACAACAAATAAATAAGATGGATCCCTGTCCCCAAAGGGCTCACAATCTAAAAAGAAACATAAGATAGACACCAGCAACAGTCACTGGAGGTACTGTGCTGGGGGTGGATAGGGACAGTTACTCTCCCCCTGCTAAATAAAGAGACTTTTTTCCCCCTTGTCCCTAGACATTTTTGATCTACATTTCCCATCATCTCTAGCTGGAGATGTGGCTCCATTGTAGCCGGAGATGATGGAAGTTGTAGTCCAGTATCTGGGGCCCTTGGGAACCCCTCCTCTAGTTCACAAAAGCTTTTGCCACAATAAATTTTAGTCTTTAGGGTGCCACAAGACTTTCCAAAGAATGCCGAGGTTATTATAAGGCAGTAAAAATAATCACAACAAATGCTCTTAAAATACATTGTCTCATTCATTCATTCATTCATTCATTTACAAATTCCTCTAAAATGCATCCAAGGACTGGCCCTTTACAGCTTCTTGAGTTCCATCCCACTGTGAAATGTTGCCCTTGCCATTGATCTTGCAGTACAGGGCCATCTGATTTGATCATTTCAGGCTTGTGCTTTTGTGAGTGTCATATTACTCACATCTCAGCTAACAGGCATGTATGTTTGTTGAAAGTTCTGAGGGCATCTTCATAGAATCAGAAATTATTGTCATAGAATCAGAAATTTTTCTTTTAAAGTTTGGGGGCTGTTGCAACAGTTCTCTAGTTAGGTCAACATTCATATCATAATTCATACATTTATGGTTGTCAGCTGCTTAAAATGTTTTGATTAATTTGTTTACCTTCTAACCAATGAATCAACTCCTTAATTAACCATATATAGTTAAATATTTCAGACCTTAGTGTAAAATTTCACTTATTCTAAACCCCAGATATCTCACCCACCCACCTTATATCTGTGACTGAGGGCCAGTTCTCACATTCTTTTGTGATTTGGGGATGTCTTCCCACTATAACATAACTTTGCCAACTCGCTTTCACATGATAAGAGACTGAAAAGTCCCCAGATGGGGAAAAATTGAAATGCATATCAGAGAAATTGTAAGTTTCAATCAGTGCATGATCATCATAGGATTTCATTTTCTGTGGACAAAACTAAAAGATGGGTAGGATCAGGGGTGTAAATATAATAGGGCAAGGGGAGACAGTTGTCTAGGGGCCCACTGCCTTGGCGGGGGGCAGAGGCAAGTCACATGACTGACTCCCCCAGCTGCACACCCGCCCAACCTTCCTTTGGTTGTATTCATCCTCCGAAATTGATGTGAGTGTTAAGACCTGGAGCTACCAGAACAGCATGTCTTTCTCTAGTACCATTAAATGACTTGCATTGTCCACAATTTACAAAACCTTAAAAAAAATAATTTAGGATGATGTTCTATTGTGGCACATAAGTGTTTATCTATATCTATATCTATATCTATATCTATATCTATATCTATAGATCTAGATCTAGATCTAGATCTATAGATGTAGATATAGATATATGCTTTTTGTTACCACTATTCAGCCTCATTTAAGATTTCTTTACTTCATGAGCTGAGCTTCAGTGAGTGGGGGGCCATTTTAAAATCTTGTCTCTGGGCTCACTCCAACCTTGCTACGCCCCTGGGTAGGATCAAGACTGAGTTAGTCATGACTAAAGGTAAAGGTAATGTTGTGCCCACTAGTTGGTGTCGACTCCTGGAGACCACAGAGCCATGTGGTTTTCTTAGTAGATTACAGGAGGGTTTTACCCTTGCCAAATCCTTTCAGCATCTTCCTATATCGCTGCTGCCTGATATAGGAGTTTCCCATAGTCTGAGAAACATACCAGCAGGGATTTGAACCAGCAACCTCTTGCTCCCTAAGCAAGTCATTTCCCTGCTGTGCCATTGGGTGGCTAGTCATGACTAAGCCCCACTGAAATACATTGAATATGACTAACTTAAGTCCCACTAATTTTAATGGGAATAGTACTTTTGAATATTTTAAATTATTTTATGTGATTGTGGTTTTATTAGTTTTATTGTGATTTTATTGTCCTACTTTCCAGTAGGCTTATGAGATCATCAGGCATTCCGTGTCTCTCTCTCTCTGTGTGTCCCCCTCATCAGCTTCGCAATGCCTAGACCAATATGAACCAAATCTGTTGGAGATGGGCTTCCAGGGCATCGACCTTTTGTACCAATGATCCTAATGACCACTAGGGGCATTTGGAGTAGAGCTAGTAAGGGTCTCCCTAACTGTTCTATCTGTCTCTACTCTATGATCCCTGATATCTCTCTACAGGTATTTCCTGTGTTGAGTCACAATCCCTTCCTTTCCTCTTAGAGAGCAGATGGAAACACCTCTCTCTCCCTCTTCATTATGTAGTTCTATAGATTAGAGTTAGGTCTTTCCTATCCAAAGTATACTTCACCAAAAATACTTAGTATTTATTCTACAAGAATCTCCATGTGTCTTCTATAAATAGCTGCAACAACTAAACTCTGCAAATACTCTGTAACTGGAGTGGGTGGCTTCTTTAGTGCTCTGCTAATTAACTGGGGGATAAAAATTACAACCCCCATCAAAATCAAATACAGTTGTAGGGACACATAGGGACACTTCAATGGCATAGTTTGTGATGATGTCATCCACCCCGATTCAAGATGGCGGATATGTAAACTTTTGAGGCACAAGTGGGCTAGCTTGTGAACCGCCTAACTGATTTGAACCAAATTTGCTACAGCTGTATGGACACATAGGGACACCTCAGTTGTGTGGTTTGTAATGATACCATCCACCCCGATCCAAGAAGGCAGGGGCATGAACATTTGAGATGCAAAAGATCTAACTTGTGAACCTTGATTTGAATCAAATTTAGTCCAGTTGTAGAGATAGTGAAAGGAAAGTAGGCAGATTAGTTCTTCCTAGAACAACTTGTATTTATTGTTGTGAACCACCTAGAGCTTTGGAGTCAGGCAGTATATTAAACAAATAGATAGATAAGATAAGATAAGATAAAATGTAGTATATTTAAAAAGTTGATTGTATAACTGAATAGCAAGCACAAAGAACTGAAAAAAGCTTATTTTGGATGACATGGATTCTTTTTAAAAGTGCCTGTTGGAAAGTAAAGGTGAACATTTGTTTTTTGTAAATGCATTCTTTGAAAGCACAGTTATGCATGCTGTATACGTACTGAAAACCTAGGGTGTGATTGCTGGCTTTTGTACAGCTCGTTGCCCCTGGATAAAGCACTGTTGTATGTATTATGACTGGGCAGCACTGCTTTGTAATCTGAACTTAATGCATTGGCACAAGTGACTTGAACAAGGTGTTTCTTCATTTCTTGAATCATTAATGGTTTTCTCAAAAGAAACCATAAAATTGGCTTTGCTGTGTTTGTCAGCTGGGTTTTTTGACTGTGCATTTTGTTCTATAAAGGGTTTATTCAAAGCTCTCCTTCAGCCTTAATTAATTGCAGACCCTTTGGAAGGCCTGCCCTGTGGGTCTGGAGAGCTTCCAGTCTGGTTTCCATTTAGCCTGAGGGCTGCAGCTATGCATGTTGAAACCCTGCCGGCACATAGCTGTGATTTCAGCTGCTTTGGAGACGGTCTCAGCAGAACTACAGCTCGTTAAGAAAAGGTGTTTAAAAAGCATTGTGATAATTTGCCATCTAGGAACTGCAGGTTTTTATCCAAAGGTAGGTTAATACACATTCTTAAAAACACATATACTTGATGTGGGGAGAAAGTCTGTGAAATTTTTAGACCCGGAGTTCTCAAACGTGGGTGCACAGATATTGTTGGATGTAACTGTACTTTATATTAAAATGTATACAATTGCCACAGAATGCTTCTGTTTGTGTTGGCAGATGTAGTCAGGTTGCAAGACTGAGAAGTTAAGCAGGGGATCCTTTTACCACATGAATGGTGAATTATACACTCATTAATAAAAACAAGCCCTTCAGGGTATTATATAATAAAATTCTGGGATGGAAAGAACCCATGCAGTCATGCCACCTGACTAGGAACCCTTGTTTATAATGCTCTAAAAAATCAAAATTGCAAATTGACTTGAAAAGGGAACAGTCTTATGTAAATGTGTCTCTTGCAAAACCCTGGGACAGAAAGAGAGATTGTTAAGGCCCAAATACTGTGCCTATTTGTACATATTGGCTCTCAGCTTCAATAGCCTTTCCTTTCGACAGGCACAGAACTCCCATTGTCCTCAGTGACAGTTTAATATATTTAGGATAGCAGTATGTAATACAACCTTGCATAATGACTAGCTCAGAAAGAGTATCCCCAAATGGATTTCTAGAGCTAACTGCTAAATGAAGGGGGGAAATGAAGCTGACACGGAGAAAATGATAGATTTTAATGTCTGGAAGCCTGAGGTTGTGTACAGCTGACAATTTTGTGGTGGGATGTGCAAATATAGAACCCTTAGCACTTCCATCACTCAATCCTGGTTCTTCCACTGGCAATGCTCAAATGAAATGGATGGGGAAAGGACCTTATTAAAGAGGTTTGTGGGCAAAAGAGCTTTTCCATGCACCCTAAACACAGAAAAAAACAACACACACACACACACACATGTTCCTTAGCATGATGAGGCATTGTCACAGGGAAAGAGAGGGCCTTTTTTGTATTCTTCACTCTTAAAAGGGCACATAAGCATTCAAGAGTTCAGTAGGAAAGCATTCACCCCTGAAAGAACATTTTAAATAGGGGTGTGCAGAACCAGTTCAAATTGAATCGGGTTTGAACTCAAACCAAACTGGCTTCAAAAAAAGGCAGCTGGTCCAAGTTAGAACTAAACCGGGCCTGGTCCATTATGAATCAGTTCAACCCAGTTCAAAGGGCTATGTTGTAAAGGGAAATCCAGTGGGTTTACCAGTGGCAGCTCGTCTAAACCCCAGTGCTCTCCCCAGTGTGGCAGCGGTGTGGTTCTGGCCTCTCTGCATGAATGGAGGCCATTTGTGTGACGTGTATCACCACCGCCTCATGGGCCACATTGCTGGGAGGAGCACTGAGGTTTAGAGAAGCCATCACTATCAGCACTGCCACAGGTAAGGTGTTCTCTCACCACACCCCATCTGCCCTTAGAAGTCTTTAAAAGGCAGGATTTCCCTTTGCTTGTAAAGAGACATCCTCATCAGGTCTAACTGATTTGACCCAATTCAATCAAATGGACCAAACTGCCGGTCAGTTCGACTGAATTAATGTGCAGACCAGCGGTTTGGTTCAAATTTGAACTGAACTGCAAAAACCAGTTCCATAAACACCCCTAATTTTTAAATATTAAAAGCAAAACAAACACAAACAATTCTGTCTTCTTAAAACTCAAAAATTGTACAAGCATGATTGGTGGGGTGGTGAGGACCCCTCTCTAGCACTGGAGTTATGCTCATTTGTCAGTCAGGTGCCTGTTACAATGTGCAATTACCTAATGACAACCAAGGCATTAGCACAAGTTAAAAATAGGTGTAAGAAAGAGTAAACGCAAATCACAGTCTGAGTGCTGCAAAAAACAGTAACATAGGTGTGGAGATGTCTGTAGCCAGGTGTTCGTGAGAAGAAGCTCATCTCTCACAAAAAGAATTGTTTGTACACAGTGAGGACATCTAAAAGTCACCTGTATGATTACTCCTGTATGGTCATCGCATCCTCACTATGATGCTCACGCTTGGCAGAAAGAGATGCTTAGAACATGCGTAGCTGATTAGTTTAAATATCAATCAAATTAAACCATGACCCATCTTGTTATAGCAGACTTCTATGCACATTTACTCCAAAGTTAGTCCCACTGAGTACAATGGAACCTCCACTCAGGGAAGAATGCATAGAATTGCAGCCTTAGTGTGATTAATAACTTAATCTGAGGTGCAACATTGTGGTTGTGATGGAAAAGGACTGTTGGATCTAATTTTGATAAGATAAGTCATCTGGAGTTTGTCATTATTGTGCAAGTGAGCCCTGCTCAGTAACAATCTTAGGAGGTAAAACTGTAGGTAGCTGGGTTGATCCATTAGAACAATCCCAAAGCCACAGTCTGGTAAAACCTTTAGAAGAACTAACTCAAAAAAACAACATAAAGTCTTGATAGTGTTTGGATTTTTCAGAACTCTTAGCAAGAAAGAAAAAGAAAAAGCCAGGGGTGGGAGAGGAAGGAGAAAAAGGTTTGGCATGATGTAAGACAGAGCCCCAAGTCTGCAGTTTATAACCCTTTTAAGATGAGGTGCAAGAAAAGATGCACAGACTTAATTAGATTAACCTTGGAAATGTAGATTTAGAAGGAGTTGCCTACTAGCATTTTGTCTGGATAGAGGTGTCACCAAATGTAAATGAACTTCTCTCTTGCCATACAACCATCACAATGGCCCAGGCTTTATACCTTTGAGTTGGTCAACTCTGTTAGTTAGACTGCTTATTCTTGTGAGAAACTTTGAACTGATGATTAACATATCCATTAAGTTCTAGCGTCAAAGGCAGCCCTGTCATTGGCTTACCAGACCAGGGGAGGCTTCTTAACACTGAAAACCCCAAGTAGGATAATACCTTTATTAGGCTAGTTTAAGTGTTACAAAGTATGAAAGTAGTTAGCAGGATTTTGAGTCCTTCAGAACTCTTCTTCAGGCTGGACGTTAAGCACAATGTGGTTAACTTGATGGGCATGATGGATAAGTATGCAGTTCTGCAGAAGCTACTTTAAGTGGCACAGCGGGGAAATGCTTGACTAACAAGCAGAAGGTTGCTGGTTCGAATCCGCACTGGTATGTTCCCCAGACTTTGGGACTATGGGAAACATCTATATTGGGCAGCAGCGATATAGGAAGATGCTGAAAGGCATCATCTCATACAGCGCGAGAGATGGCAATGGTAAACTCCTCCTGTATGCCACCAAAGAAAACCACAGGGCTCTGTGGGTGCCAAGAGTCAAAATTGACTTGACGGCACACTTTACCTTTAGTCTGTAAGAGTCTTAAAGTGGAATGCAGGTTGCGTGTAGATTTAGGGTCCCTCCAGATAGCAAAGAACTGAAGAACTTACTCACAAGTTGGAAGCAAGAGAGTCTAGCCTTCAGACCCTCCTGCAGGGTCACATCTCTCCCCTCCCCCAGCACGAGTTTATGGACTGATCACAAGGGCAGCAGGGACCTTGAGCAATTTCACAACATGAAAGAGACATGACCCTATCTAGAGGCTGAGTATACTCTCTTGCTTCCAACTTGTGGCTGGACAAGCTCTTCAGGTCATGAGGTCTGTGTGTGTCCCGACCCCGCCAGTCTTTGCTTAGTTTAGCCTCTGCTAAAACAAATTTTAGTTCACACTGAGGGCTACTGAAACAAACAAACAAACAAATAGCTGTTCCCTCCTTGTTTGACGATATAAAATCTAGCAGTTAGTCATATCGATCTCCAGCATACAGTTATTTGGAACATACAGTTCCTTTTACATGCAGCTGCACTAGAAATCTGATGCATCCACCTAACCACTTGGAGATTTAATTTATAGATACTCTGGGGAGAGGGATTTGAATCCTGAAGAACAATAATTTCACATGGGGAAAATAACCTAATCAAGGCATCCCGAAGAGGCAAAATCAAGGACAAAACAGGAACAGTGATTTACCAGGTGGGGACTGCTTCCAGAAAACAAGGACTGCCCCTGGTAAGGGGCAGTTGAAGCCTGTGTAATGGCTAATTCCCATCTGTTTCCCTTTCACAAGCCTACATGCATGTGCCTGTTACTACAGCACTGCTGCCATTGGTCTAATGCAAGCACCACTAAGAAAAAAGAGTTTTAAAAAAATCATCTGGAAAGTCCCTAAAAATTTTAAACCACAGTGCTAATTGCCTTGAAGACATCCAGATTTGTTAGTGAACAAATCATTCCCTTGTCAAACAAACATTAGCTGATATTTCCACATGCAGACTTATTCCAATTTTATTTTTAGTCATTTGTGTTATTGACATGCTGTTAATTTTACAAGGTGCATTTGGCAGCATGCTTACAGATCGTCTTGCTTAATCTGGTTCTATCAAAAGCAATGAAATAGCAAGAAAAGTGTCATCAAAGGAGGACTTTAAATGCATTCTATTAAAATGGAAATGAGCAAAAATATTTCAAGTGTTGTCAAAAATAAAGAATTTTTCTTTGAAGAGACAGGAGTCTAGTGATGTAGAAAAAATGGTCAAAAATATGCTCTTCTTTGAATTGAGAAAATTGAAAAGGCCCAATTGAGACAAGTCCTCACCTAGACTGTGCAGATGCGGGACATAGAAACCCACACTGGATCTTGCTGTGCAAGGGCTCTGTTAAAGAACTGCCCTGGGGTGATTGGTGAACACCCCAAAATTGCGTTCGGGCTTTGTGTGGCGAAATTAAGTCAGAGTGGAGTAGTTCCACATCAGAATAAATTTTGTGCAAAGTGTTGGTTACAGGAAAATGACTGACTGACAGAGAGAGATGTTCAAAAACAGACGTTTTATTTGAGGGTAAGGAGTACAATAGAGTAAGAGAGTCACTTAAAGCAATATTATTACTCAAAATACATTACCAGATTACCATACAACTGCTAAGAGGAAACTTAGTGTTTGAATTAAAGTAGCTTCTAGAATGGTCAGAGAAAGGAGGCTCAGAAAAACAGGCTCTTGGATTTAGGAGGGAAGAAAGAGGGATAGAGGGAGCCCAGATGAGGGATGTGCACGGAACTGGCTGGACCAGTTCAGAAGGCCCATCACCCATGAAGATACTTATGGAGCAGAAAGAAAAGATGTATCGCAGGAGGACCACATGGTTATGTGCTTGGCCTGACACCTGTAAGGCATAACACATTAAACATAAAGAACCACCTGGCCTGACCCTTGGACAGATCCCTGTGTGCCTGAACTGGAACATTCCAGCTTGCAAAAGGATCATGCTTTGCAAGGATTTGTAGAAACTTGCTTGACATTGGGCAGGGTTTTGCTTTGCTTTGTTTTGTGAGGGGTGGCTGATTAACAGAGAAAAGGGAGCAAGGTTTCTACTTGCTTAGTTTAAGCAGGGGAAAACCAAACAGCTTTCAAATTTGAATTCCAGTTCAGTTGTTTGAGTTGAAAATGAGCTCAGTATATGCTATGCCAGCATGTCAAAGCTCCCATAAAGATAAAAGGCAGCAGCCCATCAAAGCTGAGCTTGCTCAGACTCCCTGAAATGGTGGAGGAGGTCTGTGCTCCAGGGAACAAGCCAATATTTACAGTTGCATGGCATGGCTGAAAGGCATATTTGACATGCCTCTGTGTGTGTGTGTGTGTGTGTGTGTGGTGTTGTGTTTGTGCAGTGTCATTGCACAATCTAAGAGTATAAGAAAATTAACTGGAAATGGAAACTTGGTCTTCCGCCAGCTTGATTAAAGGATGCTTAGAGAGGAAAAGTGTTTCCTCATTCCAGCTCCCCCTTATGCAACTAAACAGTGTACAAACCTGTCCTTATTTAGGCATTTGAGAAACATTTCCCTCTGAGGGCCTGACAGTAAATCAGGATTTATTTTGTTTAAATTACTGGAGCCAGTGAGAACAATGCAAAGCAGATAGGGGAACTAGTGTGAATGTTGTGGATAGGTTCCGACAATGGGAAAGCTGGGCTCAAATCACTGCAGGACCAAGTTTTAATCTCATGGATTTGCCATTGCCAAGTGGCTTGCATTTTGTGTTGAGGGAGAAAAGAGAAACTCAGCCAGAACTTCTGGTTTTTACTTGCATGCTGCTCTATGTATTATGCTCTGTGTATGCCAACCAGTGCACAATACAGCCAGAGTTAAGCACCATTAAAATCCCAATTATTTAATTGAGAGATTTAAATGCATGCTTAATTCCCACATCAAAATATCATAAACTGGACTTTGAACATGCCTAAATTTGGCTGGATCGTACTTCATATCTTTAACACAGAATCACCACTGGCACAGAATCTTTAGTGTTAAAGTCATGGTAAATCTAACCTGCAAAGACAACCCCAAGAAATGTTACCTAGTCATCCCCATCCAAAAGAACTGGATGAAAATTCTTGCCAGCTCTTTTAAAAACAATACTTGTGTGCAGAGTGTATACAATCTCTCTGCAATGTTTCTATAAGACTCTGAAGGCCTAGGGTGTTAGAAAAGTGTTTTGTATGATAACTGAGAGCTAAAATAAATATTGGTAAGTACTGTTGAAAGAAGAAATATGGCATCCAGGGCCTTGTAACTGCTCATAAGATTAATAACTGGCAAGAACAATGTTTAAACAATGGAGTGTCAAAAGGTTGCTGCTTCCACTCTGAACAACATGAACATGTAAGTTAATGACCAGGAAGAAGGTGGTGGTTTCACAAAGGCATTGCTAACCTTTGAGAAACTATTCAGGCAGCTAATGCTTATGATGATGCAACTATTGAACACCAAATATGGGACCTTATCTGTTAACTGCCCTGAAAACAAAACTGAACTGGCAGTCTCATTGAGAGATAACTGCTCAAGACTTACAAAATAAGAAAAATCATGTGATATCTTTATTTGATCCAACAAAAACAAAAGAGATTCTTGGGCATTGTAAAGGCTAAGATTAATCGTGGCACAAGCATTCAGGAACTAGGGTCTGCTTCATCAGATGGCATATTATGTACTGAGCTATCCTCATACCCGGGTATAGACAGAAAAAAAGGAACCTAAGAGTATGGCCAAAAGCCATGAGATATAAGAGGTAGCCATTGGTGTTACTTGAGAGCCTCCCCTACATTCTTGAATTTAACATTTGCCAAGAGCTAAACTATTGAAGAGACATGAGTTTGATGGAAAGTCTCAATTTAAGGTCCAAGAAAGTCTTGCAACTAAGATTCTGTATAAGGAGGCTGTATATCATGTTCTGCACTGTGGTGATGGTCTGGAGCCAGGAGTCGATACGAAGAAGCACATGGGCAATCACAGAGTGTGGTCAAGGGTCAGTCAAGAAGAGTGAAGCCAAGGGTAAGAAGCCAGGAGTCTATATGGAGCAGCACACAGGAGCAGATGATCACGGGAAGCCGGGGTTCAGGAGCCAGGAGTCAAGACAAACTAGGAACAACAGACAGGTGCTTTGGCAACGGTATTGCTTCAGTAACTGCTTACTGCAGACTGAGTTCTTATATAGTCTAGCTGCTGGTTACAGTTTGTAGTTCTGCCCTCACTTCCAGAGCCTGTGGCTGTTTAAAGGGGCTGACCTTATTCCTTAACCACAGGCTCCTACAGAGATCCTCCTACAACCCCTGTAGGAGGATCAAGGTAGTCTGAGTTAGAGGGTATGGGCAACAGAGTATCCTTGGGGCAAGGCATGGGTGGAGGTTCCTCAGGAACCAGCATCTTTTCAGTTCCCTCATCTTTGGAGCTTTCCTCACTTTGTCCCGATGTGGTTGATGATATGGATGGTTTCCAGAGGGGAGCCTTGAGACCAAGCTGTGTAGGTGTCTCCAGGGGACCAGTTGCCCAGGGTGATGTGTCATCTTCTGAGCTCTCACTGTCCAACTGCCTGGTGTGGTGGTAGGTTTGAGTCCATGATACTGGGAAGGCACAGGCCACACCTGAAGGTTTTTTCACTGTAAATGATGCTAAATTTTTATCTGGAGTACACAGGGGACTCAGGATAAAAGACAGGTCCTGGGAGCCTTATCAACTGCACCCTAAAATGCAGTTAAGAGTAAGCTTCCAGACAGCTAATTAGATTTGGCATAATAGAGCCCTTTGGATTCCATTAGACTATTACCTGAATAGCAACCCTCTTGCCCAAAGATCTCTCCAATCTCAGGACCCTTCAAACAAGATTTCTAATTATCAGATTTCCCCACCTTGGAAATGCCCTCTATTTTAAACCCATCCTGTCTTTGAAATTTTTGAGCTGATGTTTGAACCCCAAACCCTATCCAGTCTGCCCTCTACTGCCCTTGAGCCTGCCTGGCCAAATGCCCACTTCTTCACAAATCCCTACTCCTTTCTAAGAGTCAAGTGAGGGCAGAAGTTGTGTCCTGTCCCCTGAGTGAAAGCGCTACCCTGCCCTTAGGCTAAATCACTGCCTCCTTGCATGGCCTTGCTTGTGGGTAGCAGCAACGACACTGTGCTCTCTCCCCCCAACCCCACTCTTAAGTCCCCTAATACATATGCTGCACAACAGCCCATCCAGAATCGGAGCACTACGCCATTGCTTTCTCTGGAACTTGGTTGCAAGTGCATGCTGTGCCCCAGCCCCTGGCTTGAACCCAGTGCCAGCCCAGCACCCCCTTTGCTTCCTTCCCTCCTGCTATGACATTCAGCACTTCGGGTCAGGCCCTCTGGACCTCCCTGATGGGATCCACTCCCTTGGAGTCTTCCCTAGGCAGCAGATAAGTTGCTATCATTTGTCTCCCCCCCCCCGCAAACTGTCTACTTTTACTCTTACAGCCAGCTCTGCGGCTCTCCAAGACAGTCACTAACCTTCCCAGACTCTCCCTCTCTCCCTCTTCTCCTTCCTTTCCCCATCCTGCCCTGGAACTGCCTTCACTCTCATTATTAAAGTTATTGTCAAACATCTGGCTTTTACATTTTGCCTGCACCAAAATAAACTTTCCCCCCCAAAAAACAAAACAGTCTTGTTTCTAACTCTCTTTGCCCCTCTGGGTGACTCTAAGGAAACCTTGTGCTGTCTGGACCTGACCCATGGTTATTTACACTTGTGGATTTGGAGTTAGTAAGTCTGAGTTCTGACTACCTGGCTAGTAAGTCTGAGCATAGCTATCTGCTTTCGTGAATAGTAGACTCAGAGTTGGCTATAGAAAGGAAAATATTTCCCTCAGCATCCTGAGTAATTCCCCCTAGCTTTGAGGTATAGTTGCCCAAGTACTTTAGGTTCACACACAGCACAGGACATGGGTCTGAGTCAGAATGGTAACATTGGTGTAACTTGAAATCTATTTTGTACCTTGTGAAACTTGGAGAACTCAAAAAGCTTGCTCACTGCTTGGTGACATTTGAGTTGTTGCCAATACGACTATAAACTACTACAACAAATATTCATATACTGCTTTTCAACAAAAGTTTCCAAAGCAGTTTACATAGAGGAAAAATAAGTAAGTAAGATGGATCCCTGTCCCCAAAGGGCTCACAATCTAAAAAGAATGACAATCTATATAAAAATTGCCATTGCTTTTGGATTATCTTTACTGAAGCTCCAAGAACCATGATGGTACTAACCTAATTATTGAAACTTGACTTGCCCCAGTGAAAAAGCATGGGCCCTGACATAATGCATGATGAGGGATGATCAGCCCTTCCTTTCTACTGCTATCAGCCTCCTGTAGCTTTCATCCCAATGTCATTTTCCTCCACCTGGGAGATTTCCAGATTAGACCCTGCAATGGGGTCACATGGTATCTTGGAAGTGTGCTTCCACACTTCCTGTGTTGTGACACCACAGTCCCTATGCGGACAGCAGGGTGCCATTCATATTTCCAATGCCTTGTTTCGAATTTAATCACTGCAATATAGAGCTAGGACATTGTCTATCCGGTGTAAGGAAGTTGCTGTTTTGGGGGATCTTAGTTTCCACGAGACTGCTCCCCCTGATGTTTATGTTCTGAATGTAACTTGCCTGAATGGAGGCATTTTGCTGCTGTTGAGCAGCTAATCTGGAAAATGCCCTGGTGCTCAAAGTGAGCCTAGCTGAGAGGCTATGGGAAGTAAATGGCAGATATGGAGAGGGCAAACCTTCTCTCACCCACATATCCCTTTTGCTTGGAAAATCCTTCTCCCCAGGCTCAGCTCTCCCCAGGCTTGGCTTTGACAAGTCTGACCTAAACTCTGGGTGCTGCCACAGAGAAGGCTCTGTCCTGTGTGCTTGCCAACCAGATTGCAGGCGTGTGCAGCAAAGCATCCTCAGATGTTCAGAACAGGTGAATAGAATTTTATGGGAGCAGGTAGTCCTCCTTAACGTACCTGGAGCCCAAACCAGGTAGGGCTTTAAAGGCAATCACCAGCATCTTGAACTGCACCCCAAATACACAGGAAGCTGATTAAGCTTGTATAGCAAAGGGTTAAAATGTTCCCTTTGAGAAGCCTGCAACAGTAACCTGGCACTGGCAGCAGCATTTTGCATCCATTGCCATTTCTGCATGCTTTTTCAAGGACTGCCCTACACAGAGCACATTGCAAATCATCTGATCAGGATGCTACCAGGACATGGGTGATGGTAACCAAATCTGTTTTCTCTAGGAAGGGCCACTGCAGATGCATAAATTGAAGCTGTATAAAGGATGGGATTTACTCTGAACAAACTTCTTATAGATCATTATTCTTCAAGGTCATCATCAACCCCAGGTGTAGCTCCCTGGCTGTCTGTTTATTATGCATGTGTGCCACTTCAGCCAAAGCTGAATAGTCCACACAGCTTCCATAGCACTGTGAAGAAGCAGCTGTTCCCATTGCACAGTACAGTCCTTTGCCTAGTCCCAGTGCCAGTGGGCTTCTTTGAAGGAAACATCTCTCTCAAGTCCTTATGCCATCTTGGAAGCTGTGCAAGGAGCATTTGAGAAGAGCTGTATGGAGAAAATGGTAGCAGGACTCAAAAGGGCTTTGTTTCTTTTAAAGCTCCCTTGCCTAGTGTTGGGGAAAGTGAATCCCTGCACAGAAGCCAAAGTGGCCCCACCTGAAAATAGTGGATCACTGCTATAGATAAACAGCTAAAATAAACTTAGGATTAGCACAATGAAGTGTGAGGACAGGGTTGGATGATTCTCTTCTTGTAAGTGAAAGCATTCCATTGGGAAGAATGGAAGTATTTTAACATTTCTTATTTAGTTTAAAGTCCAGTCCGACTGCAGATGTAAATTCATTAACATTATGACTACTTAGAGAGCACACCAGTGCCATGTAGTTGATCAGTATCACATTAACCCTTGCAGTGCCTTGATGATAGATTCTTATTCTAGCTTGTAAGGAAGAGGACATGCGTATACATTGCTGTCAGGAGTTCATGGAAGAGAGATTGTTCTTGATCTAAGATAATGTGGACATTATTTTTTGAGCAGGAAGGACCAGATTGTGTTTCAAAAAGTTGGGAAGAGATCCCAGAATCATTGAGCCAGATGGTTGCTTCTGTTTATCATGGAGGAAAGAGTGGTACTAGGAAGTTATTTATAACTCCAATCCCTGATGAGAACAGTAACAACGCAGAAGCTGTTTTTATGCCATGTGGCAAAAGTTTCTAACATATCTGGAATCAATGAAGGCTTGATTGGTCACTGGTGTATTCTACCCAGATTCCTTTTAAGCTTCCTGTTCTATGCTACATTCTGAACCTACCTCTGGAGATCTAACAGCAGGAGAGAATGCGAAGTCCAGAAAAGCACTGCTGTCCATAAACTCTTTTTAAACTGCTGTCCCTCTTCTTGCTCATAGGCTGGTGATCTTGTGCATTGGCATCTATGCCGAGGTGGAAAGGCAGAAGCACTGGACTCTGGAAGGGCTCTTCCTTGCCCCAGCAGTGATCCTCCTCCTCCTGGGCATCACCATGTTTGCCGTCTCCTTCATTGGGATGGTGGGCTCCCTCCGAGACAACAGGCTGCAGCTGAAGACATTCTTCTGGGTCCTGCTGGTGATCTTCCTCACTGAGTTGCTGCTGCTGTGCATCGAAATCATCTTCGAAAAGCAGATGAATGTGGTCTTCCATGCCAGCCTTCAGGATGGGATAAGGCACTATTATGATGATTTGGACTTCAAAAACATTTTGGACTTTGTCCAACAAAAGACCCTGGAGGAGTCCAGCAGGGCAGCAGGGGAGAGAGTGGTGATGAGCTATGCTACCACACCCTGAGATGGGACATCGCCCTCCCAGAAGAGCTTTGTTGTGCTCCTTCCCAGTCTTTAAGAAACAATTGAAAACCCATCTTTTTAGAGATGCTTTTTGTGGTATTTACCTGAATCCAAGACAAGGTTTCCCCCCAAAGTGCTTTGCTGTTAGAAATCAGGAGGTTGTCTTCATAGGATCATAGGAAGCTGCCATATACCAAGTCAGACCATTGGTCTATCTAGCTCAGCATTGTCTACACAGACTGGCAGCGGCTTCTCCAAGGTTGCAGGCAGGAATCACTCTCAGCCCGATCTTGGAGATGCCAGGGAAGGAACTTGGAGCCTAGATGCCCTTCCCAGAGCGGCTCCATCCCCTAAGGGGAATATCTTACAGTGCTCACACGTCTAGACTCCCTTTCGTATGCAACCAGGGTGGATCCTGCTTAGCTTAAGGGGAAAAGTCATGCCTGATACTACAAGACCAGCTCTCTTCTTCAATTCAGAGTCCTCTTCTTTCTTAAGTATGTAGTACTTAAGGGCTCCTTGGAGGAAGAGCGGGATATAAATGTAATAATAATAACAACAACAATAATAATCCCCCAGTGAGGAACTACCTTGGCGTGATTGTGGGGCTTGCGTGCTCTGGGGAAGGTGACAGCTATGCCAGAGGTCCAACCATACTGGACAGGTCTCACCAGAGGAGCCAGACCAGGAATGCCTCTCCCATCAACAATATGGTGAGACGTAACGTTAATAAATCTATACCGGATCAGTCATCGCCTGGGTCAACAAGGACCACGCCAGGTGCTGTAGTCCCTAGACTTCTGGTGGCAAGTGGGCTACAGGACTCAGGATCTTCTGTTGAGCAACCAGGACTGGAGACAGCAAGGTTACTGGAAGAAATGTCACTTAACTGGAAAAAAAATACGAAAAATGCCAACAAGGAAATAATGATTTGCTATTACAAGTCTAGTCCAACTAGAAGAGGTTATTTTAGAAGAATGTACCAAATTTGGAAAGAGAAGCATCCAGATACAGAAATAACAGAACAAAAGCTAGCAGACCAGAGAAGATTCATAATAAGAAATAAAGTATTCACAGAAGTTGAGCTGGAAGAACTGCAAAAAGCAACACAGGCTCAAGACATGGAAGAAGAATTACCACCAACTGAAGAAGTTGCTCAGGCGCAGGTGGAGGAGGTGTTGGAAATAGAGGATGCCACTGTTGCTGAACTGTTTCAAAATCAAAACCAGGCAACCTCCCCTTTGCCTTCACCTCAAAAACCTGAATGCCATTTAACAGAAAAGCAACAAGAACTAAAGCAAAAAAATAACTGAGCACATGAACCAAACAACCACCAGGGTTCGACTTCCAGCTCTAAAAACAGTTGCCAAAAAACAACTTGCTCAGGCATTAAAAGATGTAAATGCTGCACTTGTAAATGCAACAAACCAACTAATGTACAGTGCAGCAACAATAACAACACAAGAGCTCAGATATAAGATCAGTGGACTTGTAAAAAAAGAAAGTAGTACATCACCTAAATGGAAGATTAGATTAGAAAATAAAATCACCAGGCTTAAGATCAGATGCTGGTAAATTGAAAGATATGAGACACGAAGCTGAAGAATGAAAACACCAAACAGTATCTGATTGAAAAATACCATCTAGATTCAAGGAAAATTAGAGAGGTCCTGAAAATAATAAAGCAGCAAATAACAGCAGTGTCAAAGAAGATTAGCAGATATGAGGCCAGAATTACACAACACAGGCAGAATCTCCAATTCCAATAGAATCAGAGATGATTCTACCAAAGCATAGAAGGAGAAATTACAAGAAACACAGAAACACCAAATAAAGAAGAAACAGTGCAATTCTGGGGAAAATTATGGGACAATCCAATAGACTATAATAAAAAAGCAGGCTGGATGAAAGAGGTCAAAAAATGTAACCAACAAATGCAAGATCTAATAACAACACCAGAATTAATAAGTGAAAGAGCAAAGAAAATTAAAAATTGGACTGCACCAGGCAACGATGAACTGCATGGCTTTTGGCTTAAACACTTAACAAGCATTCGTAAACAACTATCAAAACAGTTCAATCACATTTTGCAAGGAGGTGATATTCAACAATGGCTAACAACTGGGAAAACTCATCTCATAATGAAAGACCCAGCAAAAGGTGCAGTTCCAAGTAATTATAGACCGATAAACTGCCTGCCAACCATGTTCAAATTATTAACTGGAATAATAGCAGATGAAGTAATGCAACACTTATTCACTAAAAACAGCTTCCAGTTGAACAGAAAGGAAATTACCCAAATGCCAGAGGCACAAAAGACCAGCTGCTGATTGACAAAATGATTTTAGAAAATTGCAAGAGAAGAAAAACCAATCTAAGTGTTGCATAGATTGACTACATGAAAGCCTTCAATTTATTGCCTCACACATGGATACTAAAATGTTTAGAAACAACTGGTGTCAGCAAAAACATTCAGATATTTATTAAAAAAGTAATGAGCATGTGGAGTACACAGTTAACAATCAGTGGTGAGACACTTGGACAGGTTAGCATTAGAAGAGTCATTTTCCAAGGGGACTCACTATCCCCTCTGTTGTTTGTAATTGCCATAACTCCACTTTCACAAATACTAAACAAAACAGGCCTCAGATACAAAACCTCTAAAACATCAAGTAAAATAAACCATCTGCTGTACATGGACAATCTGAAGTTGTATGGAAAATCCCAGTCAGAAATCAAATCACTGCTAAACACTGTCCGTATATTCAGTAGCGATATAGCAATGGAGTTTGGACTAGACAAGTGTGCTGCATTAATAATGAAGAGAGGAAAAATAACAAAAACAGAAGGAATCGAACTGCCCAATGGAAGCAACATTAAGAACCTGGAAGAGAAAGAACGTTACAAATACTTGGGCATTCTCCAGGCTGATAACATTGCACACACTGAAGTTAAAAGAAAAATGGGAAGTGAATGCATCAGGAGAGCTAGAAAAATCCTCAAGTCCAAACTCAATGGTGAGAACACCATACAAGCCATAAACACCTGGGCTATACCTGTTGTCAGATACACTGCAGGAATAATAGACTGGACCCAGGCAGAGCTAGAGACGCTAGATCGTAAGACCAGGACAATAATGACCATCAATCATACTCTGCACCCCCGCAGTGATGTAGATAGGCTATACCTCCCTCGCAGCTCAGGTGGAAGAGAAATGCTGCAAGTCCATCAAACAGTAGAGGAGGAGAAAAAAGGCCTTGAAGAATATATAAAGGACAGTGAAGAAGATGCACTTAAATTGGTCAATAACGAGAAACTATTCAGCACCAATGAAACAAAGCAGGCCTACAAGAAAGAACAAGTCAAGAACCAAGCAGAAAAATGGAAAAATAAGCCACTGCATGGTCAATATTTGCACAATATAAGTGGAAAATCAGACATCACCAAGACCTGGCAATGGCTTAAGAATGGCAACCTGAAAAAAGAAACAGAGGGTTTAATACTGGCTGCACAAGAACAGGCAATAAGAACAAATGCAATAAGAGCAAAAGTCGAAAAATCAACCACAAACAGCAAGTGTCGCCTTTGTAAAGAAGCAGATGAAACAGTGGACCACCTAATCAGCTGTTGTAAAAAGATTGCACAGACTGACTACAAACAAAGGCATGACAAGGTAGCAGGGAAGATACACTGGAACATCTGCCAAAAATACAGGCTACCTGTAGCCAAACATTGGTGGGACCATAAAATTGAAAAGTTTATAGAAAATGAAGATATAAAGATATTATGGGACTTCCGACTACAAACAGACAAACATCTGCCACACAATACACCAGATATAACTGTGGTCGAGAAGAAAGAAAAACAAGTTAAAATAATCTACATAGCAACACCAGGGGATAGCAGAATAGAAGAAAAAGAAATAGAAAAAAAATCACAAAATACAAAGATCTACAAATTGAAATTGAAAGGCTGTGGCAGAAGAAGACCAAAATAATCCCAGTAGTAATTGGCGCCCTAGCTGCAATTCCAAAACAACTTGAAGAGCACCTAACACCATAGGGGCCACAGAAATCACCATTAGCCAATTACAAATAGCAACTTTACTGGGAACAGCCTATATTCTGCGACTATATCTATAATAACAGCAACAACACTGACAATACAATTCCCCCATCCCAGGTCCTTGGGAAGGACTCGATGTCTGGATAAAACAAACCAGTCAATAACACCTGTCTGACTGTGTAAATTAATAATAATAAAATGTTTCATTGCCTTTCCACATGATTCCGAAACTTAAGCATTTTCAGGTTCTACTGATTTCACTGGAAGAGATTAAGCAAGTGCAACAGGAAGTCCCTGTTTCATGGAGTACTTCCTATTGCACTTTTGTTTGCCTGCTTCCATTGCCAACTGAAACAGAGAGAAATGCTGTGGAAATCAATGGCCCTGAGATTCTCAAAACCTCTTGGAAGCACGATCTATTTGTTGGACCACTCTGGTGTATCATCTCTGGCCTCAGAGATGGAAACTAAAGTCTACTTTATTTTTGAAATTGGACGAAAGGTAGAAATGTTGTGTTATTTCATTGTATGTACCAAGTGAGTGGAAAAAGCAAACCACGATTTTATTACAATGCTTTACACATTAAAATACCCTCACTGTGATTGAGTAAGCCAATAATTTTGCTTCTTTGGCAAGCAGGTCTGCAAAACAGTTTACAAGATTGCACAACATGTATGCATAGAAAGCTGCTATAACCTCAGAAAAGCAACTGTGGAGAATGTATTCATTATACTAAATTTGCAGAAAGGACAAAGGAGGATGTCCATAATTTTTAGCTGCCCTTGGTTGATTCATAAGTCCTGGTCATGATACATGATATAAAGTGCATGTTGAAACTGTGTGTCCACACTTTTTCAGGCATCATAAAAACACTGTTTAGATTATAGTATCATCACAAACCTTTTCCTGTAAGATGTTTAATCTTGTAGGATATGGAAATGCTCACAGTCTTACCACAAAATGTCACACTGTGGAAATATTGTGCCATATGGCTCAACAAACTAGGACTTTCGCAACTAGATGCAACGCTTTTCATTGCCACGTCAGAGCTTCACATTCAATCATCTATACCAGAGATTCTCAACGTTGGGTCTCCAGCTGTTATTGGACTCCAACTCCCATAATCCCCAGCCCTAGTGGCCTTTAGTTGGGGATTATGGGAGTTGAAGTCCAATAATATCTGGGGACCCAACGTTGAGAATCCCTGATCTATACCATACTTTCCCTATTAAATGAAAAGCAGTTCTAACATCTACTGGATCTGTCCTGCCTGATTTCTTTTTGTTGTGCTCCTCATAAAGATAAATCCTTGTTGTCCGAAGGGGCCATCATAGGGCCCAGCAGTAACCACCCTCCAGAATGTTGGGGTGAAACATGAACTAATATCTAAAGACAGGGTTGCCATCTCTTTCTACTTACTGATACTGATGCTATCCCTGGAGACTTCCTCCCTGCCCACCCCACCCCCACCATTTTTTTCAAGTATCTTTCACTATATTAAACCACTAAATGTTTCATGATTGCTTTCAACAGTCGCCTAGAGATTGGTGCCAGCCCTTAGAGACTGCAGGCCAATCTTAGAAGGCTGACCACCCTAAAAGCCAATCCCACCACAACCGTCTCCAGAAACTGACACAGTGTTTTATGAGGCCCTAGCAGATGCTGCAGTATTTGGTGAAGTTTCTTTGATTGTGTGGAAATAGCTGTGACATCTCTCTGAAGTCATCAGAATACTACTGATTACATAGGCACCATCTGTCCCTGTTTACCTATTTTCTGGACTGTCTCTGGTAAATCGCTGTTCCTATTTTATGAATGATCAATGGACAGATGAATGAAATAGCTGCATGTTCAAACATGACACTCTATATACTACTTTTGCAAAACAACACTGGTAACCTCAGCTGCTGTAACTTTTATTACTAAATCCTTGAAGTGCCAGCAGTACCATGTGGTATATTGTCCTCCACCAAGTATGATTAGTACAACAAAAAGCACATTATGCTACGCATTATGCTTTGGGAAGCTTGAATATGACAACCCTACACTAATTCCTCTGTGAAATGTTGGAAGATATCATAGGCTTGGCTGATCTGCCCTGGTAATCTGGAACAGTGTCCTCTGCATACACTTTATTACCTGCTTTCCATTTGTGGCATGTTTGTAGTCAGAAGTTGCTTGACTACACTTCCTATATATTCACATACATGTTCCTATTTTCATCAGTCCAGTCTTGCAGTTGTGATTGTGACATTTTTCAAGATTTAGTTATTGGCTTTACTTAAAAATGCACAACCGGAATAAATTAACAAAGTGAACTAAGGCAAGGAAAGAAGAGCATTAAGCTGGAACAGACCTGCCCCCTCCTCCAAATACACATGCCCATTTACTTATGTTGTATCTTCTAATGGATTTTAATTGTAAACCGGTTTGGGAGCCAATCTTGAAAAGCAGGGTAGTTACAGTTCTTTTGAGGGGTTCTCTGGGCTCATTCACATGACCATGTGTGAATCAGCCCTTAAAGCTCTCCTCCCCAGAATACCTGTCCTTATGCCACGTGGATCGCAAGCATACAATTTTGCTACAAGGAGAATAGCTGGGCTGAAGGACATGCGCTTGGCAGGCTGCTGTATAATAATAAAATTTCAAAGAACAGTTCCTACCTGCAGGCTTACAAATAAACCTCAAAACCCACAATTAGGAAAGGGGAGGGAGATAGGGGAATGGCAGAGATCAGAGGTTAATGGAAACAGCCACGGACCCGCCTTAATTTCCTGCAAAACAGTCAAAAATGTAAGCCACATGGTGGGAAGGAACTGTGTAGATTTCTATGGTGATCTGCTGGTCCAAATGGCTGAGTGGAGATTCAGAGTAATGCTGGACATGGCTAAAAAGCAATCATCGGGCACAAGGTCTTAAACAAAACAAACCACAAATCAAGGAAGGCAGGCACCCAAGTTCTGCCTTTGTCAATCTGAGAGCCAGAAAAACCAGATAGTTATTAGGGATGTGCACAAACTGGTTCAGTGGTTCTTTTCTGAACCGCTGGACCAGTTCAGAAGTCTGGTGTTTGGCTGGTTCAGTGGTAGGGGGGTTACCTTTAAGGAGCAGGGAGGGTGCCCTTACCACCCCCGCCACATTTTGCCTGCTAGCACTGCCACCAAAACCAGTGCCACAGGGCTGTTGCATACCTCCTTGCAGCCCCGTCCAGCAGCATACCGGAAGTGGCCGGTGTGTGTGCACATGTCACACATGTGCATGTGCACCAACCACTTCTGGTACACTGCTGAACGGGGCAGCAAGGAGGTATGCATCAGCCCCACAGCACCGGTTTTGGCGGCAGCGCTGGTGGGGGAAATGCAGCAGTGGGGTAAAGGCACCTTCCCTGCTCTTTAAAGGTAAACCCCACCGCCAAACCGGCTGAACACCGAACCATACACATCCCTAATAGTTATAAGAGCAATAGCACATCATATTATACTCAATGTTGAGAAAACCACAAAATCAAATTTTCCTTCCTTCTCTCCTGATGTATCTCTCTCTCTTCAAGAGAGGCTCACACACTCTCTTCCTCCCAGTCCCTTTGAATACATTTTGAAACTCCCTCCTTTGGGCCCCCCTCCCAACTCCCTCCCCCCAGCCAATGGGAGCACAATTGCCCATGACAACATTTGATTTATATAACAAGCTGGTCAAGAAGCAAAGAGATTGCAAGCCAGTTGGAAGCCAGTGCCAGAAAACCAATTAGCAAGGGAAAAACTGGTCTCCAAAATGGCACTCAAAACATTTTGAATTGGAACGGGTTTGTTTTGTTTTGAGCTCAAAACAGGCCCTTTATTTAAAGGGTGTTTTGTTTTGAGCTTGGAACACTTGAAACAGCCAATTTCGAATAGAATAAACTCAAGTATGTAGTACATCAGTCTGGGCTCCTTGGAGGAAGAGCAGGATATAAATCCCCTGCTAACTAGGCAAAGAGGCACCTTTTACCGTGATGATTCTCTTTATTTAGCAGGGGGAGAGTAATTGGCCTTATCCTCCCCCAGCACAGTACCTCCAATGACTGTTGCTGGTGTCTATCTTGTGTTTCTTTTTAGAATGTGAGCCCTTTGGGGACAGGGAGCCAACTTATTTATTTATTTATTTATTTATTTATTTATTTATTTATTTATTCTCTGTGTAATCCGCCCTGAGCCATTTTTGGAAGGATAGAAATTGAATTATTATTAATAATAATGTAAAAATAAATAAAATAAAAATAAATAGATACACACAGAAATGTTTTGCACATCCTTTAAAAAAATGCTTTTATTAGTGTTATAAGTGGAAACAGAAAGGTTACATCTCTGAGAATCCAACAAAATCAAACAAGTTAACATACAAAGTCTTATCCATTAAAACCAAGACAGAAGAAAAATACAATAGAATTGAAGGAAAGTCCTTAACTGGGTATCAGTAGCTATCAATAAAAGAATCTTGAACCCTAACCCTAAAGAGAGAGAAAAAGGGGGGGGGAACCAGCCCCAACCTGGTTGATCATCCTACTGTCAGGTAATCTAAGGAGGAGGGAACCAACCCAACTATAATGTACAAAATAGAAATCATGCAAGTAATTCAAGCACAGAGCCAGACATCCCCAGTACTCTGTGGTGTGAGCTCCACACCACAAGCTCAAGAAATGTTGCTAAATATTGGTGGTTAAATTCTGTATTCTAAGCAGAGATCCTCAATGTTGGGCCCCCAGATGTTAGTGGACTTCAACTCCCATAATCCCAAGCCCCAGTGGCCTTTGGTTGGGGATTATGGGAGTTGGTCCAATAACATCTGGGGGCCCAACGTTGAGGATCCCTGTATCTAGAGGAAAGAGAGTATAAATTCTCTCACTCCAATTTCTTCCTGCATCTGATTTGAAACCTATATAAATAATAATAAGAAAAGAAGTTTATTCAAAAACTTCGTTAAGTAAGTTAACTGAATCTCGTAATGTATATATTTAATAAAATATGTTTTGTTATGTATTACTCTCCAGTGCTAAATAACAGGGAAAATTTTGAAAAATCTTGGATTCTCTAGTCTTTTCTGTCCCAGCTACATTAAATGAGAAATTTAGTATATTATCTTATATGTCAAGCTGATGGATTGAGAGAATCTAAAAAGATCAAAAGACATTTATGTTTCTAGCAGAGCCAAAAATGAATTCAGAGAACTTTTAAATTGTTCTATCAAACCAGATTACAGGTTAACCACACAAACCTCACCAGCAGACTTCACCAGCAAAATGCTATGCAATTCTCTTCCAACTGAGTTTCAGTATTATAAATAACAAATGAAGGGATCTAGATAGAATTGATGAATTCAATCCCACTAGTAAGAGCTCAAAAATAGATGTGTATTTTTAAATGTACCTCAAATATATGTCTCAAATATGTCCTGGTGTGTAATTTTAAATGTACTTCAATGCCATTTATATTATTATAATTTCAATACAATAAGGGAAGATCTATCAAGCCAAACATAAATTGGTTCTGCATTTCTCTGCACTCAAATCATGCCCTAAATCACACCAGTCCCTTCATACTGGCTCCCTCGTCCAAAGACAATTCAGCTACCTCCTGTAGAATGCATGAGAAGTTTAAAAAACAGGAGTACGGAAAAAACATATTGGTGTCTATGGGCTCATCTATAAATCTAATTGTCAGAGAGGATAGAATTTAAAACTCTCACGGAACACTCTCCCTAAATTCAATTAATTATTAGACAACTGCATATACAAAACGATTTCCAATGAGAATATTCAATTGAGAAGAAAACAAGAATTGAAAGTACAAATTCTGCCATGACAAAAGTAGTATGCGTGCTGTAAATACAAGGCCACGTGTCCACCAACATATAAATATCCCATCTTGTTGCAGACTGGTATTCAAAAACCATAGTAAAATAATTAACAAAGATCAGCCAAACTTCTAACAGTCCTCCTCCACATGTAATGAAAAACAAACAACAAGCCGGAGAGATAAATGGAGGGAGACTAAATTCAGCCTTGATTGATCTTTATAACCTATAGCTGGTGGCGTAAGCTATCAAACTATAGCAGTGAAATATCCCCTCTATACATATATCTAATCCTTTGCAGTTTACTTCCAATTGTTTGCATCCAGCTAAGCTTCTCAAAGTGTTATTATAAAGTATTCATAATGGGTAATTTAAAAAGCCCATAGGGGAGGAAAGAGGGAATAATGAACTGGAGCTAAAAAGAGAAACAGCATAATCTTCAGCTGTTTGTCATTCGTATCCTTTCAGAACTATAATGTCATATAATAGAGTATAGCCGGTAATCTTGTTCCATGTGTTTAAAAATATTTGTGCTATTATATCAATTTGCTTCTAAGAATTAAGTTTGCAAGAATATTCTCGGTTCTTCCCTGAATCCTCCAATCCCAATGCATTCTCATTTCTTCCTTAGAAAACAAGAAAACAAAAGAGAACCCAAAGCAGATATATGTGACATTTCCTTAGGTCTTTGAAACCATCAGGTTCATAATGCCACGTTCCTGATTAGATTATTACCGGAGTTAGAGCAATATTTAGAACTCCCTAAATATTGATAGTTGAAATAAGAAAGGCAGTTAACACAGGGAATACCTTGAAAGACTAAGTAATAAGGCTTAATATTAAGCTATACTCAAAGTTACAATCCTAAAGTAAAACCCTAAATGATCACATATAATTCAGTTTATTTTCTGATGATATGTATTAATTCTTTAGGTTAAGACTTTGAATATTGAGGTTATTTCAGTATTAAACCCTATGTGGAACTCCCCAAATAATATTTTATGTAGAAAATATTAAGCACATTGAAGAGCCAATTAAAGAGGTATAATATGTATTTATACTCAAAGTCAGAACCTTTAGATAGGTAGATACTGTAGACCTTGAGTTAATCACATTTCTCGGAACCAAGGAAAAGGAGAGAAACACCATAGAAAAAAGGGAGAAGTCAGCATTAAGATCTTTGAGGCTTTGAGAATCTTCCCACTCACACCACAAAGGGTTAATTTGAAATCTTAGAAACAATGTACAAGGACATTCTCTCATAGGGGAGAGACTATGAGAACTTCTGTGGCTGAGACAAATGGTTATCAAGTTTCTTCAAAGAGAAATCACTCCAGTTAATATCAATCCGCGGAGAACCTCACCATAGTTGTAGTTCCCAAAGCTAAATAGTTCTATTAGTACACCCACACAAGGTAAACAACTGAAGCCAGTAAACTTAAAAATAAAAAATAAAAAAATTAAAGCTTTCAGGTCCATTCTGATAGAATCTTCTGAATTTATCTCAAAGTGAAACACATCTTAACAGTCTCTCCCCATACCGGTTAGCCCAGACTGTCTTTAGCAAGATCAACATTCAGTAAAAGCGAAAGTAATGAGGAATGAGAGTAATGAGGAATAATAAATCTTCACCGCTCCAGCTCGACCAAGTTATAATATATATGGGAATTCTTCAAGATAAATTCAGGGTCTCAACATAAAAGAGGTAAACTCTTTTCCCAACACTTTCATTTCCCCAGTCAGAGCTTAGATAATTAATGGCAAAAAGATGATTGTTCAGCCTTAAAACACTTTGTCAGCCATGCAAACAGAAGGAATTGTAAATGGAACTATTAGTTCAAAGCAAAATCTTCTAGAGTTGAATCTTCCCAGCAAGCAGGTGAGCAAAATTTTCCCATGACGTACTTTGTAAGACATACATATCCTGGTTAGACTTGTGGCTTTGCAAAACAATAAAATGAAAAAACAAAATCAAAAGAGAGAAAAAGGGGGAAAAAGAAGCCATTCTTTTCTCCAAGTCTATCCTCCTCCATTCCACTTCTCCATTGCAAGTTCTTATCTGCCGAGAAGTTCGAGGCGGAGAGGGGAGGTGTTCACAAAGAGTTTAAAATGGAAAAAACAAACAAACAAAAAACCCATAATGATCTCCGACGAAAGCTATGAATAGTTCAGAGTTCAAGATTAAAGTAAGAAATAAGTAATTGCTGGAGTATCAGACATTTTAAAAAATTCTTTGAGACAAAACTGAAAGCTGTTAGCATTGGAATGCTGAGATCTCCAGCAAAATAAAGATAGCAGGAAATGAGCGAGAGCTATCGATAAAAAAATCTATCGATAAAAAAAGAGATTTAGTAGGAAAGATAAGAGTTAGAGCAGGTTGTCTGTGACTAGGCGAAAATGCCTCTTCCCGTTTGGTCCGATGATAGCAGAAAGGTCTCTCCAGATGTTCATCCAGGGGTTTCCAGACTTTTTAGGGTCTGAAGGCCCCCTGGACTTCCACCTTTGGAAGGAGGACAAAGCCCCACGCACATACCGACCTCCATCTAGCCGATGGAAGGTGATAAGACCAAACGGTTGGGAAAACCCTGACAGCTGACTTAGTCAGGAGTTTTCATTCAGATGCCATATTGTTTCTCTTTGCACATCCCTACAGAGCAAGGAGGATGCACCAGTGCAGCAAGAGAGCATCCTTACAGAACTTCCCAACTATCTGCACCAGTTCAGCAGGGCAGCAATAATTTTTTATGCACTCCTTCTCAGGAAGCCCTCTGTACCACCTAAAAATATGTCTCTGAAGCTTACACAGCCACAGCCCTCAGAGTCATATTTTTGGGTGGCACAGAGGGTTTCTTGGGGAAGGGGAGGATGTCAAAGCTTCCCTGCTGCACTGGTGCAGTTAGTTGGAAAGTGCTGTTAGGCTGTTCTCTTACTCCACCAGTGCATGCTTACTCTCAGTAAGGGCCAGCGAGGATGGTGCCAGGGTGGGGGGCAGTGAGAGGTACCTTTAAAAGTCATCACCAGCTATACTGCCAGCACTTGGAAGACATGTGGAGCAGCAGTGCCCTACCCAGCATCCTGTGTGGTGTATGTCCCACCTGCAGCACTCATCTGGCCTCTACACATGCATAGCAGCCATTTGCATGGCCAGCATGGTGTTGCTTGCCACGGAAATGGCCACTGCATATGCAAGAGGCCAGGTGAGTGCCATAGGTAGGGCCAGAATTAAATTGGAACAAGGTGGTAGAATTATGTTGAGCTTGGATGAAGATGTTACTTCACCCCCTTTGGTGTGGGATCACGGTTTTTAATATTCCTCTTTGGGGGGGGGGATCCCCCTGAAGGTAGAAAACTAATTTGTAGGAAGTGGGATGAGTTAAAACCCATCTGCCAGAAGTGCAAGATATTTAGTTTGGATTTTTTTTTAACAAGGGAAATATTTTCAAATGGCATTTCCTACTTGCAGACTGGAGTGCTACAGCCCAGGGGCATAGCAAGGTTGGAGTGGGCCCAGAGACAAGATTTTAAAATGCCTCACCCTCACTGAAGTTCAGCTTATGAAGTAAAGAAATCTTAAATGAGGCTGAATAGTGGTAAAAAAAAGCATAGTAATATTTTTTAACTATCTTTCTATCTCCTGTGTGCCACAATAGAACATCGTCCTAAATTATTTTTAAAAAGGTTTTGTAGTTTGTGGATGATGCACGTCATTTAATGGTACTAGAGAAAGACATGCTGTTCTGGTAGCTCCAGGTCTTAACACTGACATCAACTGAAGGAAGCCTGGGTGGGTGTGCGGCTGGGGGAGTCAGTCATATGACTTGCCTCTGGGGGTGGCCTCCAAGGCAGTGGATGCCCAGACAACTGTCTTCCCTGGCCCTATTATAGTTACGCCCCTACTACAGCCCATTCTGTCACCTCAGAATTGGCTATCCAGTGACATCGCCAGGGCATAGGGAACCTGTGTTTACACATCCCAGGGGCTCACGGCCCACTCAGAGGTGCATGGCCCAAGTCCCGGCAGCACACGGGTGCTGTCTGGGGCAGCACAACCCTTTCTAGCTTATATCTACAGTGGCAGCTCCTCCGCCACCACCCACCATATGGCTCAGGGGGCACTGGAAAAGCAGGAGGGCCCCAGAATTGGGCCTACCTCCTTCCCAGCCGCCTCTGAGCTGGATGGCAAGTGGTGGGCAGCAGTGGGTGACAGGCACTGCTGTGGCGACTGGGGAGAGGGTGGAGGGAGGAAAGGGGAGCCACAAGTGACCTCCCCAGCAGTGGCAGCAGCCTTGGCGATGGGTGGAGGGAGCTGACATGGTAAGTGGGGAGAAGGTGGGTGGAGGAAGGGGGGGCAATGTGCAGCAGCGGTACAAGCAGCCCCAGTGGAGAGCAGCAGGACCTGCCATGGCAAGTGGGGAGAGGGTGGGGGGAGAAAGGGGGAGCAATGTGCAGTAGCGGCACCCCAGCAGTGAGTAGGGGGGAGATTGTGGAGTGGCAAACAACTCCTGGGGGGCCTTGGTGCCCCCCAACCCTGCAGCCTGTGTTCACGGACAATAGGGAAACATCAGTAGTTCTGCCCCTGTTGTCATCCCTTTTCCCTGCATGTGTAGACAAGGCCTGAGTCACTGGGGGCTGGTTCAGATGATAGAGCTCCTGGCACATTCGATTAGGAATGGGACCTAGAGAAGGCACCAGTCGGAATGTCCTCTGTGGACATCCCAACACCCTCCCAGTGTGTCCCTTTATAGCATGGGGACTGGTAATCCAAATAGCCCCTTTATACATGATCCAAGTACTTAGTACTTAGAGCACAATATAGAGACCTCCGGATGAACAACCTCCCTCACATGATAAAAGGAAACACTGGGAGCACATTGGGTTGTCCAGAGTGGATGGGCACACTTTCAGCATGTCACCTTCCTAATTGTGTGTGCTGGGGTCGTATTGTCCGAGCCGGCCCCGTATTACCTCTGATGATTCATATTCTCCATTTTAGTTTCCCCATCTGTAAAACAGAGACTGTGAACTACCTCTCAAGTTTGTTATGAAGATAACACAAGGAAGACTGTAAAGTATTTTGTAATGTTGTGTCCGGTTCTTCTTAATAATTATATACTAGACTATTAATGCTGTTAATTGTGCAGAGGAGTGTGTGTGTGTGTGTGTGTGTGTGTGTGTGTGTGTGTGTAAAAATATGATTGCTTTAAGTCCCAGAATATTTCATATGAAGGAAAATGAAAATAATGAAGAAGCTTGTTGAAACAGGACACCAGCTGCAAATATATCTGTAAAGGAAAAGTACATTATGTAAGAATACAGTATCAAGACTGGACATGTTTACCTAAGTATAAATCAACCATTCTTTCACAAGTCTCAGAACAGCCAGGAAACATATTACAAAGAATCAGAAGAAGTTGCTGATGTAAAATTGTATCAATATTTATGTTCTGAGAAGAATAGGAAATGTTGTATATGAACACTTGCTGTCAGGGCTAGCAACCACACAGGGAACCCTTGGGCAGCTGAGCCCATCACCCTGGATAGTCCACAGCTCACATCTGCCCTGGCCCCCAGGGAAGATTTGGTCTAGCCAACAACTAGCAGCTGTTAGGTGGGTGAGCCCCCTTTTTCTTACCATGTAGATACATGTGGATTTCTTTCACTCTTGGTGGCTCCCAGCCTCAACAGTGTTCTGGCCAATGATTGCTGCCCACTGCCATATTTTTCTCCCAGAATGCCCCACGTAACATTGTAATGTTATGTGGATCATTCTGGGGAGGAAAACCTGGCAGGCAATACCCACTGGCTAGAAAGCTGCTTATTGTTGCTGTTGGCCCACTAAGAATGAAAGAAACCTGCCTCCAACACTACAGTGAGAGGAGGGGGACCCCACCAGAAGTAATCTTGCTGAGGGTCCCCTCAGACCTGCAGCCAGTCCCAGTTTGTGCATTCTCACTTTTTAGATTACACAGAATCTGTAAGAGTGAACGTTGAACCACTAGTATTGGTAGAACAAATGGTTTTAAAATGCTGGAGCTTTTATATTGTTGAGATCAGAAATAATATGGCATAAATTTGCCATCATATTAATTATGTGTGAGGTATTAGCAACCATTCCAGACAGAAACATATGTGTCCTTGTGTAGTGACCAGCCTCCCCTCCCTCTAAAGAGTTAGCAGGAAGTGAATCCTGCCTTGACTGACAGGCTGGTGAACTCCAAGGCTCAGCCAATCAGCACACCAGGTGGGAGAGACCTGGAGAGTTGTTGCCAGGAAGAAGGGGGTTCTTTGTTAGGGAAGAGGCTAGGCTGGAGTTGCACAGGAGGACATGTGACCATGGAGGTTGGCTGCAGGAGAATGGCTGCAGCTCTTGGAAGACATCCTCAAACGTTAATCAACTATCTGCTTTCTCACCACATGTAAGTTTACACGTGGAAGGTTTTTTGTATTTGCCCAATACCCAGTTATGGAGGGACCTTGGATTACAGCGCCCAATCCACTGGTCTAATCCTCTGCAAGTTTTATGGTGCTTGGTGGCAGCATTTTGAACCTGCCAATAATATAAAATAGTTTTAGGAGAAGCCTAGCCAGGCAGCTCAGCAGGGATGATTCAGCATTTTCTTTCCCTCACGTAAGCTTGCTCTGAGACAAAAGCTTTAATTTGCTACACTTTGGATGGAATACTAACCTTCCTTTTATTTGTCTCCATAAAATTAGGTAATGGTTATTTTGTGGATTGTTATCCAGTTTAGGCTTGTGCAGTTGGTATTTTGACAAGCCAAATTTATATGATATAGGAACTAGAAATTAACTGCAGTTTATTCTATTTTATTTTACTAGCAGGGGAAGAGTAACTGGCCCTATCCACCCCCAGTACAGTACTTCCAGTGACTGTTGCTGGTGTCTATCTTATGTTTCGTTTTAGAATGTGAGCCCTTTGGGGACAGGGAGCCGTCTTATTTATTTATTGTTTCTCTTTGTAAACCGCCCTGAGCTATTTTTGGAAGGGCGGTATAGAAATCAAAATAATTAACAACAACAACAACAAGGCATTAAAAGATGTCAATGCTGCACTTGCAGAAATAACAACCAATAATTTGCAAGAAACAAACCAACTAATGTACAGTGCAGCAACAATAACAACACAAGAGCTCGGATATAAGATCAGTGGACCTGTAAAAAAAGAGAGCAGTACATCACCTAAATGGAAGATTAGATTAGAAAATAAAATCTCCAGGCTTAGATCAGATGCTAGTAAACTGAAAGATATAAAAGACAAGAAGCTGAAGAATGAAAACACCAAACAGTATCTGATCCAAAAATACAACCTAGATTCAAGGAAAATTAGAGAAGTCCTGGAAATAATAAAGCAGCCAATAACAGCAGTGTCAAAGAAGATTAGCAGATATGAAGCCAGAATTACACAACACAGGCAGAATCTCCAATTCCAGTTGAATCAGAGACGTTTCTACCAAAGTATAGAAGGAGAAACTGCAAGAAACGTAGAAACACCAAATAAAGGAGAAACAGTGCAATTCTGGGGGAAATTATGGGACAATCCAATAGATTATAATAAAAAAGTGGCTGGATGAAAGAGGTCAAAAATGTAACCAACAAATGCAAGATCTAATAATAACACCAGAATTAATAAGTGAAAGAGCAAAGAAAATTAAAAATTGGACTGCGCCAGGCGACGATGAACTGCATGGCTTTTGGCTTAAACACCTAACAAGCCTTCATAAACAACTATCCAAACAGTTCAATCACATTTTGCAAGGCGGTGATGTTGAACAATGGCTAACAACTGGGAAAACTCATCTCATAATGAGAGACCCAGCAAAAGGTGCAGTTCCAAGTAATTATAGACCGATCACCTGCCTGCTAACCATGTTCAAATTATTAACTGGAATAATAGCAGATGAAGTAATGCAACACTTATTAACTAACAAACAGCTTCCAGTTGAACAGAAAGGAAATTGCCCAAACACCAGAGGCACAAAAGACCAGCTGCTGATTGACAAAATGATTTTAGAAAATTGCAAGAGAAGAAAAACCAATCTAAGTGTTGCATGGATTGACTACAAGAAAGCCTTCAATTTATTGCCTCACACATGGATACTAAAATGTTTAGAAACAACTGGTGTCAGCAAAAACATTCAGATATTTATAAAAAAAAAGCAATGAGCATGTGGAGTACACAGTTAACAATCAATGGTGAGACACTTGGACAGGTTAGCAATAGAAGAGGCATTTTCCAAGGGGACTCACTTTCCCCTCTGTTGTTTGTAATCGCCATGACCCCACTTTCACAAATACTAAACAAAACAGGCCTCGAATTCCAAACATCTAAAACGTCAAGTCAAATCAACCATTTGCTGTACATGGATGATCTGAAGTTGTATGGAAAGTCCCAGTCAGAAATCGAATCGCTGCTAAACACTGTCCGTATATTCAGTAGCGATATAGCAATGATGTTTGGACTAGACAAGTGTGCTGCATTAATAATGAATAGAGGGAAAAATAAGAAAAACAGAAGGAATAGAACTGCCCAATGGAAGCAAGATCAAGAACCTGGAAGAGAAAGAACATTACAAATACTTGGGCATTCTCCAGGCTGATAACATCGCACACTCTGAAGTTAAAAGAAAAATGGGAAGTGAATACATCAGGAGAGTTAGAAAAATCCTCAAGTCCAAACTGAATGGCGGGAACACCATACAAGCCATAAACACCTGGGCTATACCTGTTATCAGATACACTGCAGGAATAATAGACTGGACCCAGGCAGAGCTAGAGACGCTGGATCATAAGACCAGGAAAATAATGATCATCAATCATGCTCTGCACCCCCGCAGTGATGTAGATAGGCTATACCTCCCTCGCAGCTCAGGTGGAAGAGGAATGCTGCAAGTCCATCAAACACTAGAGGAGGAGAAAAGGGGCTTTGAAGAATATATCAAGGACAGTGAAGAAGATGCACTTCAAATGGTCAATAACGCAAAACTATTCAACACCAATGAAAGAAAGCAGGCCTACAAGAAAGAACAAGTCAATAACCGAGCAGAAAAATGGAAAAAGAAGCCACTGCATGGTCAATATTTGCACAATATAACTGGAAAATCAGACATCACCAAGACCTGGCAATGGCTTAAGAATGGTTGCTTGAAGAAAGAAACAGAGGGTTTAATACTGGCTGCGCAAGAACAGGCACTAAGAACAAATGCAATAAGAGCAAAAGTCGAAAAGTCCACAACAAACAGCAAGTGCCGCCTTTGTAAAGAAGCAGATGAAACAGTGGACCACCTAATCAGCTGTTGTAAAAAGATTGCACAGACTGACTACAAACAAAGGCATGACAAGGTAGCAGGGAAGATACACTGGAACATCTGCAAAAAATACTAGCTACCTGTAGCCAAGAATTGGTGGGACCATAAAATTGAAAAAGTTGAAGAAAATGAAGATGTAAAAATATTATGGGACTTCCGACTACAAACAGACAAACATCTGCCACACAATACACCAGATATAACTGTAGTCAAGAAGAAAGAAAAACAAGTCAAAATAATCGACATAGCAACACCAGGGGATAGCAGAATAGAAGAAAAAGAAATAGAAAAAAATCACCAAATACAAAGATCTACAAATTGAAATTGAAAGGCTGTGGCAGAAAAAGACCAAAATAATCCCAGTGGTAATTGGTGCCCTGGGTGCAGTTCCAAAAGACCTTGAAGAGCACCTCAACACCATAGGGGCCACAGAAATCACCATCAGCCAATTACAAAAAGCAGCTTTACTGGGAACAGCCTATATTTTGCGACGATATCTATAATAACCATCAGTATTGATGATAAAATTCAGCCATCCCAGGTCCTTGGGAAGGACTCAATGTCTGGATAAAACAAACCAGTCAATAACACCTGTCTGACTGTGTAAACAAGAAATAATAATAATACAGCAGATCTAAAATAAAAAAAAGTTCAAGGTCTCTTTCCCTATAAAGTATTATTATTATTATTATTATTATTATTATTATTATTTCACACAGTCAGACAACCAGTCAATAACACCTGTCTGACTGTGTAAAATAAAAATAAAAATAATAATACTTTAGAGGGAAAGAGACCTTGAACATTTTTCTTTATTTTAGATCTGCTGTGTAAAGTTCAAAGAGATGTTAACTCTTTTCAAATAAATTAAAGTATAGTTTCAGAATATTTAGAATTCTTTGCCATGGCCCAGAATTGGGAGGCCTAGATGCACTGCACCTCCCCATGTGCAAGAACTGCGATTTTACTCACAACACTGGCTGCATTAATATCTCTATGTCAAAAACATACTGTGCAAAGACCCTTCGGTTTTGTTGGACTCAAGAGAAGTTAAGCACTAGGGATGTGCACAAACTGTGTTTTGTAAACTGGTTTGAATACGAAACAGTTTGTGGTTTGGTGAAATGGTTTGTTCCAGTTTGGATGGCCCACATACTGGTTTGAGTACAGCACTGGAGGGGCAGTGGTAAGCAGTATCTTTAAAAGTCAGTTGCACAGGTCCTCACCTGCGTGCCCACTGCTCTATACAGCTTCCTGCTGTGGAAGCGCTTCCCCCAGCAACCCATGAGCAGCACGTGAATGGAAACCATTTGTGTAGTCAGCATGGTGTTGCTGACCATGCAAATGGGTTCTGCGCATGCACAGAGGCCCCATGCGTTCCGGTGCCATGCACGGTTGCTGGGGGGAGCACCACTGCAGCAGGAAGCTACATGGAGTGATAGGCCATATAGGCCTCTGGGAGGGAGAGAATTACAGTCAGGTCACCACTACCAAGAGGACCCTGTCACATGCTGCCTCTGCCAGCTGTACCTCAGTTTTGTTTTCAGTGTTGCCCTACCTTTTTTCAGACCTGATTTCCAGTTGTGGGGTGTTCTTTTGCAATAAAATCTAGTTGAAGTACAAAGAGGTAAGCATTCAATTTGTTATTCCAATTTTTTACTCAGGGCACATACTAGTCCATTCAGAGCTTTGATTTGGTGCTTCAGATCTCTCAATTCAGATGATTCAGTGATTCGGATCTGAATCTTTGATTCATATGAATATTTGTCCATTGGATATAATGGGGAGAATAACTAAAATGCTTATATCATCATCTTTTCTTTGTAAAATAGTACAAAAACCACAGGAGTCCTAGGGCCCCTTAAGCAAGTATGAATTCAACAAAATTTCAAGCAAATAAGTGCATGGGATTCTGTGCAGGAAAACTTTTTAAAATGTTTTAAGAAGTCTTAAAAAGTATATCTATCTATCTATCTATCTCCTGGGTGTGCCAGGGAAAATGCGTCCTGGCAGCCCAGCTGATTGGCTGGGCTGCGAAGGCACCTGATTGGCTGGCACACCCAGGAAGAGGAGAATTGGCCGCTGTGAGCCATGGCCACTGGCGGGCCTGGCCTGGCGATGGGTGGTGACCGTGGGCCCGTCCTGGCCGCGGCGAAGCGGTGGCAGGCCCAGCCGAGGGCTGAGGTGGTGAGGCGGCCAGCCAGTGGGTGATGGGCGGCAGGTGGCTGGCCCCGATACTGGGGCAGTAGGTGGGGGTGGGGGAGGGGTGGCTGGCCTGCTGCTGGCTGCAAAGACTGGCAAGCAGCAGCAGGCACGGCAGGCCGCGGAGGCGGCACTTGCTGTGGTGGGCCCGCCGGCGGGACAGGCCACGGAGGTGGCTCTCAGCTAGGCCCGCCGGCCAGGCCAGGAGGAGCCCGTGGGAGACTGGGGTGGGAGGGAACCGGGCAGCGGGACTTTCCTATTCGCCGCCTGGGAGGAGGAGCGGTGGCGGCGGCCGGGTAAGTAGAACTTTTAAAAATGCAGGGGGGAGGGGGAGTGCAAGGGGGAGGGGGAGGGGAGGGGTGGGCAAATGGGAGGGGGGCAAGAGGGAGGGGGAGGGGTGGTGAGGGGGGAGGGCAAGGGGAGGGCAAGAAGGAGGTCGCAGGGGGAGGGGAGGGCAAGAGGGAGGGGGCAGGGAGGAGGGCAAGAGGGAGTGGGGCAGGGGAGAGGGGGAGGGCAAGAGGGAGTGGGGCAGGGGGAGGGCAAGAGGGAATGGGGCAGGGGGAGGGCAGGAGAGAGGAGCAGGGGGAGGGGAGGGAGGGCAGGAGAGACTGGGGCAGGAGGGTGAGAGGGAGGGGAGGGTGAGAGAGGGGGTGGGAGGGGGAGGGAGGGCAAGAGAGAGTGGGGTGGGAGGGAGGGGAAGAGAGGCAAGAGTGTGGGGCAGAAAGGAGGGATGGAGGGAGAGTGGGGCAGGAGAGAGAAGGGAACAGCCAGCCCCAAAGAGCGCACAGATGCTCTGTGTGGGTTGGCTCGTCTCTATATATAATTCTCTAAGGCATACCTGTGGCTAATCCCGAGCATGGTAGCTCTTGCGAGAGTTCTCAAGCAGAAGTACCATGGTGAATGGGCAGTGGAGATTCCATATGCAGATAGGGAGGAGGAGCCTGTGAGAGCAGAAGCACCATGCTGAATGGGCAGTGGGGATTCCATATGCAGATAGGGAGGAGAAGCCTGTGATGGTTAAGGTCAGTTACTGTTTGGAAGATGTTCTTGATTGTAGAGGAGAGGAATCTATATATATTAAATAATAGTGGGCAGGGTTCTGCAAAGAGAGGGGTCGTGAGGGAGGAAAGAGCCCCTTCAGGAGAAGAAGGCTGCCACTGAGTGAATTAGATGAGAAAACAAGATGAACAAAAACTGTTAACTCAGGAAGGGGGAGAGAGAGAAAGAGAGAGAAAGAAGAGAGGGGAAGATAGGAAGATGGAAGGGTGAGAAATGGGTCCAAGCCTGTCAGCAGCCTGAGGCAAATAAGTGGCCATGGCAGCACCTATTGGCAGCAAGGAAGGGCCCAGTCAACCACTGCTGCTGTTTGGGGCTACCGAGGTCATTGGCAGAGGGAGGCAGGCAGGCAAGGGACGGGCCCGGGCCTGTCAGCAGCCTGAAGGGAATGAGCGGCCATGGTGGTGGCAGCAATAAGGAAGGACCTGGTCAACCACCACTGCTGCTGCTGCTCCTGTGGGAGGTGCAGGAGCGGGGCTCGGGTGAGGGTGGGGAGGTCTCTGGCGATAAGGGACTGCAGCTTGGCCAATAGGTGCCAGCAACGCTGCAGCCGTGACCAAGATGGGTGAGGGGAATGGAGTAATGGGATGAAGGAGTGACCAAGAGGGGTGAGAAGAGGCGTGAGAAGGGATGGAAGCAACCAGATGGAGGAGGAGGAGCAGGAGTGTGGCTCAGGTGAGGGTGGAGAGATCTCTGAGGTGAGGGGGGCTGTGGCAAGGGGTGAGTGGAGCAATCAAGTACTAGCGTGCAGATGCTCGGTGACGGTTAAGCTCATTATATGTGTTTTGCTTTCAGGTGGAATGGGTGATAATAGCAGAAAAATGGTAGCCCATTCTTAGGGCTTCATGCCTGCAACATTTCAGCTGAGCAGGTGCAAGTGTTTTCTGTTAGGACTAAGAACTAGCTAAGCTAGACACAGAGTAAACTAAGACCACACACACTCTCTCTCTCCAGTATCTTTGCATCACGACTGGATCTACTTAGAGACAGAGACTTGCAGAAGGCACAGGCTGAGAAAGCAGATCTTGATATATTCTTTCTACACCCCTCCGCAAAAGCACTGGGATTGGAAGGGAACAGAGAGGAAAGTCATTGGCCAGCTTGAGTCGAGGAGAAAGGACTCTTTCTCCCCCTCACTGTTGCTCCCTCCCTTTTGTCAGTTTCAACAAGTTAGAACATTTGCTATTGAAAAATAGCAGAGAGGAAGCCTCTGAATGTCTGAATCTCTTTGAATCTCTGAATAAATTCAGACAGTCCTGATTTGATTCAGAGCAATTTGGAGGTTTAGCTATTTGATTCAGAATTAATATGTTGATGCCCTTTTCAGTCTGAATCTTAGCTGAATTTAATAGATATTTCTTTATAGCTTTTCACAGCCCTACCACTTACTAATGAATAATGAACCCTCCAGCATTGGCCTAGAGCAGGCCTGCTCAAATTTGGCCCTCCTGCAGATGTTGCCCTAAAACTCCCATAATCCCTGGCTATTGGCTATGTGGTTGGGGATTATGGGAGTTGAAGACCAAAACCAGCTGGTAGGGCCTAATTTGAGATTCTGAAAAATAGATACTGGCCTTTTCTACAAAGGTACAAAACATTAGTGGCATGGTTGGACAGTTCTTCCTTTGCCCGAGACAGATGACTGTTCCAAGAAAGTCCACACAAGATTAACAGAAAGCAGCCCAGATCCCAGTCTAGCACTCAAAAAGTGTCAATGTATCAATAAAATGGGTAGGATCAGCAAACAAGACATTTTCAGTTCAAGTCCCAAGAGTCCTGGACAGCCTCAGTAGTGGGGTTGTCAACTCCAACTGAAGCCATTCCTGGATGCCCTTTCCAATATTTTTCACAATATCAAGCCATTATCATTTCCAGGATTATTTTCAATAGTTATCTAGGGATTGGTGTTGATTGCTGCAGACTCTAGGCCAGGCATAATACTCTCTGCTATGCAGGAGGTGGTCTATAGCCCTCCGACTAGTAGCCTTTGATAGACCTCTCCCCCATGAAGTTATCCAAACCCCTCTTAAAGCCATCCAGGTTGTTGGCTGTCATCACATCCTATGGCACAGAATTCCACAAGCTGATTATGTGTTGTATGAAAAAGTACCACCGTTTTTTGGTCCTAAATTTCCTGGCAGCCAATTTCATGGGATGACCCCTGGTTCTAGTGTTATGTGTGAGAGAGAAGAATTTCTCTTTATCCACTTTCTCCACTTTCTCAACACCATGCATGATTTTATAGACCTCTATCATATCTCCCCACAGTCATCTTTTTTCTAAACTAAAAAGCCCCAGGTGTTGTAGCCTTGACTCATAAGAGAGGTGCTTTAGGCCCCTGATTGTCTTGGTGGTCCTCTTCTGCACCTTTTCCAGTTCTACAATGTCCTTTTTTAGATGTGGTGACCAGAATTGTATGCAGTGCTCCAGGTGTGGCCACACCATAGTTTTGTATAAGGGCATTATAAGAAAAGATATAAGTTTATTCGGTCATTCACCAGCAAAGAAGGGCATTATAATATTAGCAGTTTTATTTTCAACCCCCTTCCTAATGATCTCTAGCATGGAATTGGCCTTTTTCACAGCTGACACACATTGAGTCAACACTTTCAATGAGCTGTCCACCACGACCCCAAGATCCCTCTCCTGGTCAGTCACTGACAGCTCAGATCCCATAGGCGAATACCTGAAGTTGGGGTTTTTTGTCCCAATGTGCATCACTTTACACTTTCCAGCACTGAAACACATTTGTCATTTTGTCACCCACTCACCTGGTTTGGAGAGATCCTTTTGTAGCTCCTCACAATCTGTTTTGGATTTCACTACCCAAAAGAGTTTGGTATCATCTGCAAATTTGGCCATCTCGCTGCACCGGTCCCGGGGGGGGGGGCACTTCTTACTTCCCTCCATTGTGAAAACTCTGCATTTATACTTACCCTCTGTTTCCTGTTAGCAATACACACATGTATTTGTCCCCTTATCCCATGACTGCCAAGTTTCCTCAGGAGTCTTTGATGAGGAACTTTGTCAAAAGCTTTTTGGAAGTCCAGGCATACTATGTCAACTGGATCACCTTGATCCATGCACTTGTTGACACTCTCAAAGAACTCCAAAAGTTTTATAAGGCAAGATTTACCTTTGCAGAAGCCATGCTGGTTCTCTCCCAGCAGGGCCTGTTCTTCTATGTGCTTTACAATTTTATCCTTGAGTATGCTTTCCATCAATTTGCCTGGAATGGACGTTAAGCTAATTGGCCTGTAATTTCCCGGATTACCCCTGGATTTCTTTTTGTAAATCGGTGTTACATTGGCTACTTTCCAGTCCTCTGGTACAGAACCTGATAAGTTATATATTTTAGCAAGGAGGTCGGCAATTTCACATTTGAGTTTTCTTGGATGAATGCCATCTGGCCCGGGCGATTTACTCGTTTTCTATTTTTCCAGACAGTTTGGAACATTATCTCTTGTCACTTCTATCTGACTCAGTTCTTTAGCCTCCATTCCCAAAAAGCCTGGTTCCGGAAACAGGTATATTCTCAGTATCCTCTGCCGCGAAGACAGATGCAAAGAATTCATTGAGCTTCTCTGCAACCTCTATATCCTCCTTAATAATCCCTTTCACTCCCTCATTGTCTAATGGTCCAATCGCCTCCCTGACAGGTTTCCTGCATCTGATGTATTTAAATAAGTTTTTGTTATTCCCTTTGATGCTTTTGGCTAAATGTTTCTCAAACTCTCTTTTCGTCTCCCTTATTGTCACCTTGCTTTTTTTTTTTTTTTTTGCCAGAGTTAGTGTTCCTTTCTGTTCTCTTCATTTGGACAGGTCTTCCAATTTCAGAAGGAAGTTTTCTTCCCTTTTATGTCTTCCTTGACTTTACCTGTTATCCATGCTGGCATCCTCCTGGACTTAGTGGTACCTTTCCTCCTTTTGGGTATACAATCTAACTGGGCTTCTAGTATTGTGGTTTTGAGTAAGTTCCATGCATTCTGGAGCAAAGTGACTCTCCTGACTTTCCCTTTCAGCCTTTCCTTGACACCTCCCTGATTTCCTCCTGCAACTCCCAGTCACTGTCAGCGTTTTGATCCGGAGGGTGATAGCACGTCCCCAGTAGCACATTTCCTTTCAGGCCTTGTATTATCACCCACGGGGTTTCTGTGGAGGACTCAGGTGTTCCTAGGTTTTCTACCTCATTAGATTCTATCCCTTCTTTAACATATGTTGCTACTCCATCTCCAAGGCCCCCTTCCCTGTCCTTTCTATAGAGTTTATATCCAGGTATAACAGTGTTCCACTGGTTCTCGCTGTTCTACCATGTTTCTGTTATGCCCGCTATATCTATTTCTGTGTTAGGAAGCAAGCACTCCAGCTTGCCCAACTTGGCTCAGAGGCTTCTGGCATTGGCATATAAGCACCTATATGCTGAATCTCTTACCTGGCGCATGCTATCTTTCTTTTGATTCATTGACCAGCTGGCCCAGCATTCTGTCTGCTCTTTATGTGGTTCTGCTCTGTCCCCTTCTGTTTTGAATCCTTTGCACCCTTGCACTTTAAAGGATGGTATTTGCTGAACTGGATACTTTCCAGCTCCTGTCAGCTATTCCCCAGGCGTCATTTTAAAAGCTGCTCTGCAACCTTTTTGATTGTAAGTGACAGCAGTCTGGTTCCATCTTGGTTCAAGTGCAGCCTGTCCCTTTTGTGCAGGCCTTGCTTGTCCCAAAATGTATCCCAGTGCCTAACAAATCTAAACCCCTCCTCCTGGCACCAGCGTCATCTACACATTGAAATTCCTCAGCTCTGCCTGTCTCACTGTACCTGCGCATGGAACAGGTAGCACTTCTGAGAATGCTACCTTGGGGGTCCTGGACTTCAATATGCTACCTATCAGCCTAAATTTGGTTTCCAGGACTTCCCAACTACATTTTCCCACATTGTTGGTGCCAACATGCACCACGACAGCTGTCTCCTCCCCAGCACTGCTTAGCAGTCTATCTAGACACTGTGTGATGTCTGCAACCTTTGCACCAGGCAGGCAAGTCACCATGCAGCCAACACACGAGTCACAAACCCATCTCTCTATACTTCTAATGATTGAATTGCCCACTATAAGGAGCCCCCCCCTCCTAGAGGAGTATCCCCTGTGCGAGAGGATATGGGCTCATGTTCCATGGAAGGGGTCCCTTCTAAAGGAGCATTTCCCTGTTCCTCAGACCAATGTCCTCCTTCCCCGAGACCTTCATTCTCCCTGACAGCAGAGGGAGCTATCCTCCCTGGAATAGGATACCTCTACCACATCCCTGAAGGTCTCATCCACATGCCTCTCTGAATCTCTGAGCTTCTCCAGATCTGCCACCTTGGTCTTGAGAGAATGAACTTGTTCCCTGAGAGCCAGGAGCTCCTTGCACCGAGCACACACCCATGACCTCTGCCCATGGGGCAAATAGTCATACATTGGGCACTCTGTGCAATACACTGGGAAGTGCCCCCTCTCCTGCTGACTTTCTGTCTTCATAACTGGTTTTGTGGGTTGTTTACTAGGGTTGCACATTTTGTATTTTTTCTGTTTCGTTTTGTACCAAATCCGAATCAACCCCATTTTGTCTGAAATTAAGCCTTCCGAATCACCCCAGTTTTGTTTTGTATCTGAATTAATCGGAATCTGAATTAATTCAGATAAAAAATGGACCACATGGTCAAAAGAGTGGATGGAGATTATAGTGCCCAATGAGTGGAAGCTACCACAAAAATTTCAAAGGAATTGGGCAAACTGCTGATTTTTGGTGAATTTTTGAAGTTTGTGCGTCTTTCAGTTTTCCCTCATAGGGTATTTATTTATTTATTTATTATTAAAACCTTTATACCACCCTTCCAAAAGGCTCAGGGCGGGTTACATTAAAACACCATTAAAATCAGTTAATAATTAAAACAAAAATTATAAAGCATAAAACAATGGTTAACAATTAAAAACATCATAAAACAACAATTAAATAATCAGAACAATTTAAAAACAAATTTTAAAAAGCTGAGAAAGCCTGGTTGAAGAGATGTGTTTTCAGGTGTTTTCTGAAAATTGCCAGAGATGGGGAGGATCGTATCTCAGCAGGGAGCGCATTCCACAATCTCAGGGCAGCAGCCGAGAAGGCCCGTCTCTGAGTAGCCACCAAACGAGTTGGTGGCAACTGGAGACGGACCTCCTCAAGTGACCTCAATGGCCGGTGGGGCTCATAGCGAAGAAGACGCTCTCTTAAATACCCAGGGCCTAAGCCGTTTAGGACTTTATAAGTTATAACTAGCACTTTGTATTTTGCCTGGAAACCTATTGGCAGCCAGTGTAGCTCCATCAACAAAGGAGTAATGTGGTCTCTCCGAGATGACCCAGAGACCAAACTGGCTGCTGCATTCTGAACCAACTGAAGTTTCCAGACTACGTACAAAGGCAGCCCCAGATAGAACGCATTACAGAAGTCCAGTCTGGAGGTTACCAACAAATGTACCACTGTTTTGAGGTCATTGATCTCGAGAAATGGGTGCAGCTGGCGTATCAGCCGGAGCTGATAGAAAGCACCCCGGCCAGCGCCTTAACCTGAGAAACCAAGGAGAGACGTTGATCCAGAAGTACTCCCAGACTGCGAACCTGTTCCTTTTGGGGAAGTGTGACCCCGTCTAGAACAGGCAGATCAAAATCGTCTCTAGAGTTCCGACCCTGCACAATAAGTACCTCCGTCTTATCTGGATTCAGCTTCAGTTTATTCTCCCTCATCCAGCCCATTACTGCTTCCAGGCAGGCATTTAGGGAGGATATGCCAGCTCCTGAAGAAGTTGACATGGAGAAGTAGATCTGGGTGTCATCAGCATACTGGTAACACCCAGCTCCAAATCCCCTGATGATCTCTCCCAGCGGTTTCATGTAGATGTTAAAAAGCATTGGAGAGAGTATGGAGCCTTGAGGGACACCATACTTAAGCTCAGATTTTGAAGAGCAACAATCTCCAATTGGCACCATCCGGAATCTGTCCGAGAGGTAGGAGCGGAACCACTGTAAAACAATGCCTCCCACCCCCAACCCCCTCAGACATTCCAGAAGGAGACTATGGTGGTTAGTATTGAAAGCCGCCGAGAGATCCAAGAGGACCAACAGAGTCACACTTCCTCTGTCAATTCCCAATTGGAGATCATCCATCAGGCCGACCAAGGCAGTCTCCACCCCATAGCCTGCCCCCAAACCAGTTTGAAATGGGTCTAGATAATCAGTTTCTTCCAAGACCACCTGGAGCTGAGAGGCCACCACCCTCTCAATTACGTTGCCCAACCATGGGAGATTGGAAACTGGCCTATAATTGCTCAACTCTGAGGGATCTAACGCAGGCTTCTTTAGAAGAGGTCTAATAATTGCCTCCTTAAGACAAGGAGGCATCCTGACCTCCCTCAGAGAAGCATTTATGATTTCTACCAGGCCGCCTACAACAGCCTCCCTGCTAGATAGAACAAGCCATGTTGGACAAGGAACAAGAGGACAAGTGGTAGGCCTTACCGCCCCAAGCAGCTTGTCCACATCATCAGGAGTCACAAACTGAAATTGATCCAGTCGAATCGTATAAGAGGAGTTGTCGGACACCTCCAGTTCAGACATCAAATTAATTGTGGAATCTCTATCTAGGTCGGCCTGAATCCGAGAGATTTTGTCTGCAAAAAATTCATTAAACACACCACAGCGGGTAACTGATGCCTCCAAATTCTGGTTCAAGGGAGAGGGAGCAGATACTAGTCCCTGCACAACCCTGAACAACTCCGCTGGACGTGAACTCACAGAGGCAATACGCGTAGAAAAGAACCGCTTCTTTGCCACACGTATCGCCTGAGCATAGATCTTTAAATGTGCTCCATGACGTAATCTGTCGGATTCGAGTTGAGTTTTTCTCCACTTGCGCTCCAGTCACCAACCTTGTCGCTTCAGCCCCCTCAGATCTTCTGTATACCAAGGGGCCAATTTTGAAGCAGATCAGAGGGGAAGCTTAGGAGCAATCATGTCTACTGCCCTGGTGAGCAAGTTGTTCCAGTTCTCAGCCAGGGCATCAACAGGATCACCAGCAGAGCCAACATTAAATCCCTCCAAGGCTTCTTGGAATCCTACCGGATCCAGTAACCTCTTTGGGCGGACCATTCTAATAGGCCCCTTGCCCCTGCGAAAGTGGAAAGCGGTTGTAAGTCCAACCTTAACCAGATGGTGGTCCGTCCATGACAACGGGGAGATCGTAGGAGTCCCCACCCACGGAACAAATCCTGATCAGAATAAACGACCGAATCAAGCGTGTGACCTGCAATATGCATCAATCCAGAGACCGCTTGGGATAGCCCCATAGTTGTCGTGGCCGCTATGAACTCCTGAGCTGCCCCGGACAAATTGGTCCCGAAATGAACATTGAAGTCTCCCAACACCAAAAGTCTGTTCCACCACGAGCTCCACGACCAAGTCCGTGAGCTCAGTAAGAGATTCCGCTGGGCAGCAGGGCGATCGGTACACCAACAGAAGTCCCAATCTATCCCTGCTCCCCAAACTCAAGTACACACATTCGATATGGTCCGATACCCTGATGATGGAGGTATGATGGAGGTGTCAGGAAAAGTATAGTTTCATGCGGGGGGGGGGGGAGTCGTTGCCCAGAGTGGAGTGTGGTTGGTGGTTAGTGTCCAGTTGATACAAGGAAGCTACCACAATTTTTTCAGAGGAATTTGGCAAAGGGCTGATTTTTAAAGAATTAATGAACTTAAGTGTCTTTCAGATTTTCCTTGTAGGGTATGATGGAGGTTTCTGCAGTCCCATAACTCCACTTGAGGGGCACTGGGGTGGCCCAGAGCAAGTGGCAGTGTAGCGCACATAAGGTGCCAACCACCCACATGGGTTGCCAACCCATGAAGTACAGGGTTTTGTTGTTCTAGAGGTGTTCTGAGAGTAGATTCTCTAGTAGCATATGAGAGTGGATTCATGGTTTTTCATTAAAAATCTCATTTGCTACCAGAGAATCTAAACTCAACACCTCAGAAACAACAAAGCCCAGTACCCTAATGGGTTCTCAATCCAGAGGCGTGGTTGGCACCCTCTGCGCACTACACCACCACTCGCTTCGGGCCATCCCAGTGCCCCCTAGGTTGTGTTATGGGGCTGCTGAAACCTCCATTATTCCCTATGGGGAAAAATCTTAAAGACACGTAAACCTCAAAAATTCCTAAGAAATCAGCCCTTTGCCCTATTTGGAATCTGGGTGCACCACCCTTGGGGCACTGACACTCAACCCACTGTTTTGCCCCTGAAGCCCCACATAAACAAGTTGAAAGAGTGAAGAGAATGATGAACAACGACACTTAATTTTTTGGCACAGTTATTTGAGAATTTTGCAGCAGGTGTGAGTCTGTCCCTGTGGCACTATCACAGCAGCACAACTCATTTGTGGATTCAAGCAATCTTTCAATAAAAACACTCCCTCCCCATGGAACAGTGACCACAGGTCATTTGAGATAGCAAGATAGACCAATGAACTGCCTTGGTACTATGGAACAGCTTCAAATGTTCATTTAACTGCAGTGGAGTGAGCCGTAGCCCAAACAAATCAGCCTACTGTTCAGAATTGTTGAGATATATCATCACTGCTTTTAAGAAAGTGCAAAACCATGGATCGTGGTTACAAGAAAGATAGAAGCAACTAAGATTCCTGGGGATGTCAATAGATTGACAGGGTGTATTCCCCACCCTGCTCCTTTTGTCTCCTGTAGTCCCATGTGGATGACCTGTCCCTGCAATGCAAAATTTGTGAACCACTGGCTTAGACATCAGGTCCCACCAAATTTAAATTACATTAGACTGCTCAACTTGGGCAACAAAACTTAGACACCACTATAACTCATAAAAATCAGAAGAAAAACAAAATAGCTCTTCAAAAGAGCCCTGAACAAGTCAAGAGATTCTTTCTAAGCCTTTGGAAAGAAAAACCTGTTTAATTTCAGAACTTTCCTAACCAGCTTCTTGAAAAGCTTCTCCACACAATTTATACCATGGCTTTTAGCAAAAGCTTTGGAATTGCATTGAGCTCCCAAAGATATTTGGGTATTTCTGTCTCAAAATGCTGTCTTCCAAATCCCTTTGCAAGGTCAGTTTGCATTTCAATCACACTGAATACAATACATACTTAAGTAAACCATTCGTGAGCATTTTTTGCATATCTTTTTGCATATCTTATCTTCTGCTAATAACTCAGTGCCTCAGCTGGAGTGGAGAGAAGTCAGAAGTCAGAGAAGTCAATCTGAATTGCAATGCTTTTCTGAAGAACAAAGCATTCTGTCCGAAACACAGCCATTTTGATTTGGAAACAAAAATCTCTGTTTTTTAATTCTTGATTTTGTTTTAGTTACAAAACCTCTTAAATTGCCATTTTTGGGCACAAAACGTTTTGTACCCGAATCGAAATGCACAAGCGTATTGTTTACAGTATATCTTACACCTTTGTATAACAGATCTATTGAGTTCAAACACAAATATATTCAGAAATATTTTTAGAACTCCACAAACAATATGTGAGGAAGAGTAGAAAAAAAAATTAAAAGGAAAGAAATATGATTTTAGAAGGACTGATGAAGATATTTCTATTTCATGAGGTTAATTATTGTTCTGTCTTTGCTTGTTTTACGATGGGTTTTTGATCTCCAATTGTTTGTGGCTTTACTGTATATATTTTAATGGCACTTCCATGTGCCTTTAATTGTTCTGAAAATGATTAATATATAGTCTCAAGGGCAGATAAGGCAGGATATAAATTTGGTCTCAAGGGCAGATAAGGCAGGATATAAATTTAAACAAACAAACCTATGCAAACTGAAGTCTTTACTGGAGACCAAAGTAATGCTATAAAATGCCCTCTGTAGATTATATTTAAAGAGTTCCAGAAAATCCACTTAATACTAACTTCACTGCCAAGCAATGCTTTTTCTGTGCTCATAAGAAAACTCCCACATGACTAAGAACTAGGATGTCTCATTACAGAGCATTTGTCCTCAGTTTATCATGGGTCAAGTGGTGATGGGAAGGTATTTGTGTGGGAGACTCTGTTTATTTGGCATCAATGAACAAGAAAACTAGTTATCTAGACTACAGAACCATGTTGGTTCTGTTTACAGCCTCCAAGATGGTTATTTTAATGAATGTGACATTCATAGATTAGTTGCATTACACTGCTGAGTTCTCACTCCAATGTAAATAAAATCCTTTCGAAAATGAGTCCTTAACTTGGACATCTGGAGGACAAGAGGGAGAAAGTGTAAATAAAGATCTTCTCACACAGCATGTGCTAACTCAAAATGGCTTTGTATGGCAATGAATGAAGATAATTGAGTTATTTGCAATACACAATTGCCCTATTCAAACATTATGTGCAGCACACATACAATCCGTGTACTGTATAACATATGAATAATTATACTACACAAGTATAGTTATTTATATGTTACGTTCAACACACATACTCTAGTACACTTCCAAGCGGAGTGAGTGCTCCACAAACCTGGTTTTAAAAATTGTGAGTTGCCGCGATGTGGCGCCGCGATGTGGCGCCGCGATGCGGCTACTCATGAGTAGACCCCGGCAGGAGGCTGAAAAGCAGCCTCCCAGCTCGGGGGTCTCCCTAGTATGCCCTGTGCACTCGCACAGGGCATACTGGAATTTCTGGGGGCCTCATGGCCCCCGAACTCCCCAGCCCCCAGCGGCTCTGCCACGGAGCTGACAGTCATGTGGGCGGCCGATCTGGCCGCCCAGGGCTCCTGCCCTACTCGTCTGCCCTACTCGCCCCCCTGCCCTACTCGCTTAGCCTGCTCTCCCCGCTTACCTTTCCAAGCCGGGTCTCACTGATTGTGAGACCCCGGCTCCTTCTTTTTCCGTGACAGAATGTATCTTCTCTGACGCAGTAAGCCTTCTGGAAGCAAAAGCAATGTAACTTCCCTGCCACCTTTTTGCTGGATCAAGAAAGCACCCAAACCATATTTAGAAGCATCAGTAGTTACAATAGTGTGCCTGTTGGTGTCAACAGAAGTGAGAGGTGGTGTAGTGGATTTAAACCAGCCTTTGTCTCAAAGCAAGCCCATGTGAGGGGAAGAAAAATGCTGAATCATCCTCTCTCTTGCTTTCACCCACAAAAGCTATTCCTTTAAAACATTCCTCTTTTACCAGTTGCTTAGTCGCTGCTGCCGCCGCCACCACCACCCAATTATTCCAGAGATTAACCCCCACTCTACCCCAGATTAGGGTGGAATTCCAGGGAGACTCTCATAGGAACATAGGAAGCTGCCATATACTGAGTCAGACCATTGGTCTATCTAGCTCAGTATTGTCTTCACAGACTGGCAGCAGCTTCTCCAAGGTTGCAGGCAGGAATCTCTCTCAGCCCTATCTTGGAGAAGCCAGGGAGAGAACTTGAAACCTTCTGCTTTTCCCAGAGCGGCTCCATCCTCTGAGGGAAAAATCTTACAGAAGTGCTCAAACTTCTAGTCTCCCATTCATATGCAACCATGGTGGACCCTGCTTAACTAAGGGGACATGTCGTGCTTGCTACCACAAGGCCAGGTCTCCTTCTCTTATTATTGGAAAAATACGAAACCCCTCCATGTGCAGCTTACATATGGTGAGGAAACTTGGTAGAGTTGCTGAGCAATCAAAATTGAGACGTGTGTTGCACCAGAGTAAAATACCCTTTCCTGAGTTAAAAATCCACTCAGAGGCAGGTAAAATGCAAAGAGCAAAAGGAGAAAAACTTTATTCAAAATACTACAGACTGCTTCCATCTGAGGCTCTCTCAGCTTTTAGTTACAGATAAAAATTACTCAGTGGATTACAGGAATACTTCTTTAAAAACACCCCTGCTGCCAGAAGCAGGGATGTAGGAAAATCCAAAAGCATGTTTACAGTTGTCAGAGTCTTTTACAACACCCTGTTGGACAGTTGGGCACAGGCTATTCTTTCTTAGCTTATTTGCACTACAAAATGGCAAACTGAGAACAATATATGGAAAATGCAGGGCACACAAAAGAAAAAAATAAGTTTCTGATGCAAACTGACTAGCAAACTGTTCCCTAGACTAAATCGCCCTTTCCTTGAAAACTCACCCCAAACCTGATGAGAATCAAGCTTCCTGTAATCCTGTCTCTCAATGATCTGCAGATGTCTTTCCATGAGAGAATTCTCCAGGCTAGCTTTTGACCATGAGGCAGCAAGACTCCACTGCTGCTCCTCACTAAGCCTTCTACCCATCCCCTGTCTCCTCCAACCTAGCTTCTTCTGAATAAAGGGAAGTTCTCTTCCTGCCGCATGGCCCCCAAAGTACCACCCACCATGTGCTGAGTGGCTGATCCCTAGAGGTCACCGCCTGTCAGTCAGGACAGAGTTTACTTCCAGTTCACTCTTTAGGAGAAAGGAGGGGCTGTTCACTACAGAAGGGTTTTCAGCAATGGCCAGTTTGATAGTCTGATAATTAGCCTTGCAGGATGTATCCCAGTTAAATACTACATTATTTTTAAAAATAAGATGCAATGGAGCAACCTTTGAGGCAAATTGTCTAACAAATTTAGAGTAATTCTCACAGGGTCCTAGAAATGATTGAAGTGCATCCTGGTTGTGTGACTCTGGTGCTTCCTGAATAGCTTTCACCAAGTCTGTTTTGGGCTGTACCCTACTCTGAGATATTATGTGTCCCATGTACGTCACTGAGTGTATGCAAAACTGACATTACTCTGTAGAGATAGTAAGTCCGTGTTCCTGAAGTTTTTGTAAGACTTCTTCAAGTATTTAAACATCATGTTCCTCAGTGGTTTTGCCATACCATCCTGAAAGTAAGTGAGGCCATCCATAGTCCCAAAAATTGCATGCATCATTCGTTGAAATACCGAAGCTGCAGAGACTAATCCAAAGGGCAGCCTTTTGTATTGAAAAAGGTCCTCTGGGGTTGTGTATTTGCGAGAACCTTTGAGCAGAGGAATTTGATGATAGGCCGGAGACGAATCCAAAACTGTGAGCAATGAGGCTTCTTTCAGAGTAAGCAGCATTTCAATGATATTGGGTAATGGATGACAATTCACTACCATGTTGGAGTTCAAATTTCTTAAATCTATGCACATTTGAAGTGTACCATTTGATTTCCTCACAAGAAAAATGGGAGAGACCCATTCTGATGAATCAACAGGCTCTATGATGTCAGCATGCTGTTGTCTTAAGAGCTCCTCTCTAAGTGGTTGATGAAAAGCTATGGGTACATTCCTCACTTTCTGATGTACAGGTATTGCATTTGCCTTCATCTGAATTTTATGTTTGGAATGTATGGCAGTGCCAGGAGTATCAGCAAAAACACCCAAGAAATCAGCAATAATATCATCATATGAATTGTCCATCATATAAAATATGGATTCCACACTATTTGGGACTAACACTATCCATAAAGCTTTCTATGTTTCCTGCCCAATATTGAGGCTTCTTCTTGTTACACATACACAACACATACACTTTCCCTTCTGCAGTACGTCCTTTGAATTCCAGGACAGCAGTGAAGTATCCATTTATGGCAATAGGGGAACCTCCATATCTCCATGGGTGGATGTCTGAAGGCTGAAGGTGCAGATCTGATGTAGTGAGTAGTTTCTTGTAAAGCAGATGGGAAATGATATTGTACAGAAAACCAGTATCAGCCAGCATCTGCACATCATGGCCATTAAATTTAACCTGACAATGTGGAGAAACAGGCTCTGAGTCTATGTGTCACACTTAAAATGCTGTCAGGAGGTAGTTCATCTTCTTATCATATAATGAATCAGTAATAGAGTGGAGAGCAGACTTGAAAACCTCTGCAAACTGTCACCTTTTCTTGCAGCGTTTGCAAGTGACCTTCCATGCAGGACAGTGAGCAAAATTGGTTTTGTAGGCAGAGCAGCTATTCCCACGATCACTAGAAAGTGGGCTAAGGAAGCTTAGCTCGCTTCCCAGTGGTTGTGGGAACCACTGGGCTTGCAGGCGAGCTCAGTGCCCCCAAGGCGGCTAGCCCGCCTAGAACACCCTCCCCTTAAATGAGATTAACAGTGAGTGCTCCATTAACCTCATTTTGTTGCTTGTGTGTTGCTGCGGTGTGAGGCGACACATGAGTAGATCCCCACCTGGGAGGCTACAAGCAGCCTCCTGGACTCACGGGTCTCCCCAGGATGTCCCACGCACTTGCGTGGGGCATCCTGGAACTTCCAGGGGCTGCACAGCCCCCAATCCCCGCAGCCCCTGCCGGCTCCATGACGGAACCGGCAGTCTTGTGGGTGGCTGATCTGGCCACCCAGCTATGAGTGGCTGCTCATCTGCAGCCTAAGCCCGCTCTCCCCACAGAACCCTCTCAGGTGCTTCACAAGTGTTGTGTGAAGCGCCTCAGAGTCTCCACATTGGAAGCACTGGTAGCTCCTCCGTTCTTGTGCTGCCTGCCACTTTCTGGGGTAGCACCATATGAGAAGAGTGGGTTTGGAAGGATTTAGACTCAACAGCCTGGATGTCAAGAGGTGGGTTTTGGGGTACCAAAAAGAATGATCTGGCACAGTGAAGAGCATTTCCCACCCTCCTGGCCATCTCTATAACTTTATCCAAGGTAAGTTTCTGCTCCAATAGGAGTTTTTCATGCAGTTTGTAGCCGTTTGTTTTCATAACAACCTGATCCCTGATCATTTCATCAGTAAAATTGGCAAGCTTGCAGGTTATATTCAAGGCACGCAGTGCTGTGACATACAGATCGATAGATTCACCAGCTAGTTGGAATCTAGAATAGAACGTGTAACGTTGAGCAATCACATTCAAATTGGAGATGAAATGATTATCTAAGGCCTGAAGAGCAGCTTCATAACCACTGGCATTCTCTTCCAAGTTAGTAGGAAAGGGCAAATGGCTATATATTCTTTGGCCTTCAGGGCCCAGGCAGTGAAGCAATATAGCCTTCTGCTTTGCTGTGTAAAAGCAGGGTCTGAAGGAGGTATTGCAGAAATAGGCCCTCCATTGTTTCCAGGGAAGAGCAGGTTCTCCTAGGATGGGCAAGAAAAAAGGTGGTGGTGGGATCTGAGCCATGCTCCAGTGGGCATTCAGTGGACAACAGAGTCCAGGATTGATACAAAGAAAGTACCTTCAGATGTTGTACAAGTCAAAAAGCTAAAGAAACAATCAACAGCAGGACCAGTAGAAAGCAGTTCAGGAATTTAGGCCCCATAATGCAATGAAATGAAGTTGCAGGAACATTCAGAAGCTTTGCAGGCTCACACACTTAACTGGCTCAAAAACTCATTGCCAAGCTTTTACAGCTTCTCCCCTCAGAAACACAAAGTGATCTTATTTAGATTTAGAGAGCCAGCGTGGTGTAGTGGTTAGAGTGCTGGACTAGCACTGGGGAGACCTGAGTTCAAATCCCCATTCAGCCATGATACTTGCTGGGTGACTCTGGGCCAGTCACTTCTCTCTCAGCCTAACCTACTTCACAGGGTTGTTGTGAGGAGAAACTAAAGTATGTAGTACACCGCTCTGGGCTCCTTGGACGAAGAGCGGGATATAAATGTTATAAATAAATAAATTTACTGAAAAGTATATTCAGAAACAATTCCATTTTCTCCTTCTCCTTTCCCTCTCTTTTCCTTTCTGACTCTACCCCCCACCCCCCACCCCACACACTCTCTACAGTATCTCCATGGGGACAAGCTTCTAAACAACAAAACATGAAAGATACTGGATAGAATACAACAGACGCATTGTGTATAATGTGTAGGGGTTGTGGACAACTGCCCGTTCTGTAGTTCAAGGATTCCTTATGAGTCTACATAAGTCCTGACATGATGCGCAAGTGGCTCTTTACCACTGTGCATAATATCAGCCAGAACCAAGAAAATAGGGACTGCCCTGGTAAATATGGACAGTTTGGAGCCTATGGTTAATGGCTCCCTTTTCCAGTGAATTGCCATGGAGTAAAGTCTGTAGGGGTGTGCATTAATTTTTGGTATGAATGGAGCCACAGAGAATGAAGCCCAAGCAGTTTAGTTTTCACTGTGTTCTGAAATGAACATGGAACTAGTTTGTGTGGTTAGATTCCTCTACATGTGTACAAATGATTTACTTTTTTATTTTTTACAGATTTTATAAAATTGTACAAATTTAAACATACAGTCTCTAATCTCATTTAATGTAGGATTTAACATGTGGGCTAGTCACCTTCACATGATTAGATGATTGTCCATATTGCTAAGTGGTGTCCCTGCCCCCCAAGCCAGTGAATACATTTTGTAATAATAAGTTGACTCTGACTGAAGTAATTTGTATTACAAACACATGGCTGAAAGAATTCACTCTACCCACATTGGTCTGTCTGTCTGCATTTGTTCTTCATGTAGTCATAAGAAAAATCACAGATATACTAATCACACATTTGAAAGTATCATCTGAACTGCCCCATAATGTATGAAGAATGATTACAAATGGGGTTCATTTTCAGAAGGCCAGTTGTTACCAATTCATTTCCATATGGCTTTGGGGGGAAATTAAGAAAGCTACTTTTACTTGGCTTTTACCACTGCCTGTGGTGCTGCTGTCAGGAACTGCAATACACAGTCACTGCCTGGCAGGTGTGATCCTGAACACCTATATTATTCTAATAGAATGCTGCAGGTTTCCCAAATTGTGAAATATTGATATTCTTCAAAAAATGTAAACATTTCCACTGCTAAAAGATACTGATTCGCAAAGGATTTGTAGTACTGCCTCCTCTGACAATCCTTTTTTTAAAAAAACCTTGTCTGCAAAGGTACTTTAATCATATGATGCAATTTTAGAGCCAAGGTGGCTCAAAAGTTAATACGGTTAAGGGTGGATCCTTCTGTGTGGATGCATTACTGTGTTTGATACTTTTCCTTCTGCAAGTATGTTTGAGAACATTATTATGCTCTGGTAAATGTGGGAAATAGGTCACCAATAATAAGGCAGTAATTGCATGGGTGTTTATTTGTCTGAATGTCAATATGTCTGCAGGAGCAGCCCAGCTATACAGGTGACCTCCTGTACTGGAGGGTGGGTAGGGAGGTAGAAGGATTATGCAAGTGGGTGGAGCATACTAACCAAACTTGTACAGTATGTGCATTTATAACTATGAATTAGCTCCCTTACATATTCTAGTCACTTAAGGCCAAATTAGTGGTCAGCATTTCTCTGTTCCTCTTTTTTGCTGTGTGCTCACATTGAATGCACAAATAATTGCAGGTGAAATTAATGGCATTTGGATGTCCTCATATAAGTACTAGGGCATAGCCCAAACTTTTGTAGCCTAGAACTATTGCATCCACAAATAACTGTGGGAGGAAAATCTAGGCCAGGATTGTTTGTATCTCAAGTAAACTAAAAGACTGAGAGGCTACTGGGATGGTCTTCAGTGCCACTTGCAGATAAGGAAGGCATTTTGGAAGAGAAAGCGTGATCATACTCATTTGTCTAAGCATCTAGCTAGAGATGTTAAACCTGTCTTTGAATCACATGTGCATACCAACTGAGGAGAATTTTTAGTGGGAAAATGATGTGAGGGGGGCAAGGTTAAACCTCTCCCTGCCTCACACACACTGTGGTCTCAATACAGATCTTTAAAAAGGAACAAGTTGTTCTAGTAAGAACTAATCAGCCTACTTTCCTTTCACTGTCTCTACAACTCAATTATATTTGGTCAGTGGCGTAGCAAGGTTGGAGGGCTCAGAGACAAGATTTTAAAATGCCCCCACCCAAAGCTCAGCTCATGAAGTCAAGAAATCTTAAATGAGGCTCAATAGTGTTAACAAAAAGCATATATATATATATAATATGCTTTTTGTTACCACTATTGAGCCTCATTTAAGATTTCTTGATATATATGCTTTTTGTTACCACTATTGAGTGTATATATATATATATATATATATATATATATATATATATATATGCATGCCACAATAGAACATCATCCTAAATTATTTTTTAAAAGGCTTTGTAAATTGTGGAATTTAATGGTACTAGAGAAAGCCATGCTGTTCTGGTAGCTCCAGGTCTTAACACTCCCATCCATTTTGGAGGATGAATACAACTGAAGGATGCCCAGGTGGGTGTGGGGCTGGGGGAGTCAGTCATGTGACTTGCCTCTGGGGGCCCCCCAAGGCAGTGAGCCCCCAGGCAACTGTCTCCCCTTGCCCTATTATAGTTAAGCCCCTGTATTTGGTTCAAATCGAGATCCAAAAGTTAGATCTCTTGCACCTCAAATGTTCATGCATCCGCCATCTAGGATAGGGGTGGATGACATCATTACAAACTACACATTTGAGGTGTCCCTGTGTGTGACTCACTACAACTGTACCAAATTTGGTTCAAATCGGTTAGACAGTCCTGAAGTTAGTACACTTGCACCTCAAAAGTTCACATATCCACCATCCACATTGAGAAGTTGATAGGGGGACACACACACAAGCACACACACACACACACACACACACACACACACACGGATGGTCACACACACAAAGAATGCTGGCTGATCTTAAAAGGCTACTGGAAAGTAGGCTAAAAATTGGGAGGGAATTCCAAACACAGAATTCAAAAAATTATTAAACATAATGTCTAGTTTCACCCTAAAATTGGAATGTTACACACATTGGTTTTTTCCCCCCCAACACCTGCATTTAGATTTTAGTACCAAATCAGAAGTTGACAAAAACAGTAAGAGAAACAATAGGAGGAATGGCCACTATATGCATCAAACTGGCAGATAACATAAAGCTGGGAGGAACTAAGAGCACCTTAGGATAAAAACACAATACTATTAATCTACTGGAGAACTGAGATAATTACAATGACGTGGATAACTTGCTCAGTCCCAGCCATGCTGGAAGCGGGACACGTTATTACTGACCTACGTTGCTCCCTTCCCCCACATCTTGGATTGAAAGCATGCCTCAGAGCCTCTTGCACTGTGGCAGAAGAATCTGACTTTATGTTCACTTCATGTAGGGCCCAGCCAGGCTGGAGGCAATGAAGCTATTCACACGTGCAGGCCAAACTGGGCTAAGGAAGCCCAATCATGCCCAATCCTGGTGCTGCCTGGGCAGCAAACCCGCCTCTGGAACCACCCTCTTAAACGAGGTGAAGAGAGTGAGCATTATCCTCACCTGGTTTTACTGATCATCTGCTAGCCCCAGCTGGGCCTGGCAGACTGTGGGGCTCCCAGCTGGCTTTGAGGAGGGGAAGCGGAATCCCCACAATGCACCATGCACTCATGCAGTGCATTATGGGAGTTCCAGGGGGCAGGACGATGCAGGGCTATGCATCCCGCCACCCCGAACTTCAGAGCTACTGGCAGAAGCCGGTAATCATCTGGGCGGCCGATCCGGCCGCCCAGCGACAAGAAGAGGGGGGTGGTAAGCTCTTCAAAACTTCATCTTTGTGGGAGGTAAGCTCTTTGAAACTGCCTCCCTTCACCCCTTTGAACCCCTCCCACAACTTGTGAGAAAGGGCTGGTTCAGTGTATGCTCTCTCTAACCGGGCTGTCCCTCAGGTGTGAGGATGTTCCAGACCCCCATACACTGCAAAGACAAGATTGTACAATGCTCGTTTATGCCAGCAGTAGAGAACAGCTAAACAAACTGTACCAGAATATCTGGCTGAGGACTTGATTATGTTAAACATGATATTTATCATGAATAAACAAAATTCCCCAATAAAGAAGAATTTGATTGGCCAAGCAGTTGAGGGAACATCTTTGTATTTGGCATTGGTAAGCAGAACTTACTGTTTACTTTTATAAGGGCCTCAAAGGGGGTTATTTCAGTGGGACCTGAGCATGCTTAGATTTTTCCATTTCATACCACATTGTAACCCCCCCCCCCACCAATCCAGAAATTTGCTAGAGGAGTTGGAATCCGAACACATTTATGAAGTGTGTCATTCCTTGGTGCATGCAGGAGTTCTGCATGTACCCTGAAGTGCTGGTGGGAGTCCTGGATTGGCATGCATGGTTGCGATCTTGTTCACAGTTACGTGTGCTGAAGCTCCATTTAGAAATCAAGTCTGCATGACTGTGCAGTGAGTGGTGACTCCTATTTCTCAATTCTCTCTGAATTCTTGAATAAAAAGGCTTCAGTAAGCTTTCCTGGTGACAGCATATGATTCTAATAATGCCACACAGTTAATGGAGTTAACTGTGTAGAATCCAAGGGAAAGAGTTGTGGTATGCAATGACAAGGCAGTGGAGTTTGAGTTATTACTTTGACCATAGAAGAAGAAGGAGGAGGAGGAGAAGGAGGAGGAGGAGGAGGAGGAGGAAGAGGGTGCTGCTTGGCCTTTTTGATGTGTGTTTCTTCTGGGGAGGGGAAGAGAAGTCGAGCTTGGGGAAGAATGTTTTCCTATTGAAAGCTGAGCGGATGCAACATGCACGCAGGCATGGCAGGGAGTTTGTCCCAAGCGCACCAGTATCCTTATCTCTCTCCTGCTTCTGGCTTCCTGCAATGACTACAGCTTTTAGGACAGTGTTGAAACTGTGCAAGTGTTTAAAGGAATCAAATGGAACTCTGGCTGTCACTGCGTTTCCCAAGCTGGCTAAAAACAAATTTGTTATTTTTCATTGTTGTTGTAAAGCAAAACATGTGCAAGGAGATAAGAGACCAGAGGAAGGAGAAAAAATATTTAAGTAGGAAATATCCTTAAAGAAACACTTGTACAATATTCTGGCACTGAAAAGCTGAAGGTCCTTTAAGGAGTTTATAGAAAGGTCTTTATTTTTGTAAGAGGAGCATTACCATCATCAGAATTCATTGAGCTGAATCTACCAAGAAAGGATGAGGAGACCTCATCTCTTTCTGTTATCCTCCTTAGGCATTAGTGACCATGATATTTCATGTATAAGACGGATGAAGCTTTGGAAATTCAAACAGGGAAATAGGGGGCACACTTCCTGGTTTCTTGCTTCCATGCATGGTGTAAAGTGTTTATGCATCTCTCCTGTGGGGAGAGCCTCATTTCTAGAAATCATGCTTTTGTATTTCTCTACAGGAGATACACAGCAAGCCCCCATTTCAGACATGATAAAGAAACGTGTAAACAAGATGCATTGCCACACTAATACTTCTTTTTCCTCTCACTTGTCCAAATGCACAAAGTCAATAGGTTTCCAACAAGCTGGTTAGATCTGGTTCCAAAGGACAGGATCCAGACTAAGCTAGTCATGACTAAGCATCATTGAAATAAATGGGAAACGTAAATTATGACTAACTTAAGTCCTATTAATTTCAGTGGGACTTAGTCATGACTAATGTTGATGAAACTGCCTTGAGGGTGTTTGGTCAGCACCCCCAGTTTGGGCGAATGTGGGGAATTTAGCTCAAAAGGGGAGAGAGTGCCAAGCAGTTTTAATTTGTGCAAGTGTCTGAACTCAAGAAAACTGGTTTGGGAGAGAGGTTCTAATTAACAAAAAGGAGTTTATTGGAAGAAAAATAATAAAAGCAGTAAACTAAGTTACTAGATGGTCCTAACATAAAAGCAATACAAATATGTTTAAAAACAGACTATTGTAAGGCACTTATAGCTTAAATTCCAGATTATGTGTAAATTCCCAGGTGGGCAAAAGAGAGAGGCTAAGAGAGGGGGAAGGGGGAAGTTTGAAAAAAAGTGATAGATCGGGGTCCTGAGAGCCGGACAAGCACTATACTGTACCTGACTCAAAGCAACGGGGCTTTGAGCAGCGGGAGACTCATGTCCTTCAGGGACAGTGAGGTGGAAGACAGGAGGGTTGCAGAGGTTCATGAAAAGATAGATGACCATGAGATAGGTGTCTTGGTGGACTCAGCTCCCTACGCCTGCTAGGGATGTTTGCTGGAAGGGCACACAGACCAATCCGGGTAGTGATTTTAGGCTCTTTTGAGGTGGCAGCATGAAGATGGTCTTGCTGAAGTCCTTGTTGCAATGGAGTCCCAGGTGTAACACATGAGGAAGCACACGATGGAGTCCCCAATAGGACAGAAAGGGGAACTCACTGGGTCATGGAGTCAGGCATGCATATCCCAAAATGTGCCTTGGAGGCATATTTCTTCTGTCTACTTTGCTGAAGAAAAGAGCCCAAACTGGCTGGCATGGAATGCATTGTGTCTTATCATCCTTCCTGGGTAGGATGGGGTGTGAATAGCCTATTGTATGCAACGCTGATTGTAATAAGAACTAGCATATACAGGTGCATCAAAGACTATCCTGTGTTGGGACTGACTCTCTCAATAATCCTATCAAAATTTCGATAGGTACACTTTCACCGCTTTTGTGATGGAGGCTGATGCTGCACTTGTCTTAGCTGCTTTCCCTTCCTAGCCTAATTGCTTAGTTAGCAACAGGTGTTATTTATTTATTTTATTTATTTATTCTTGCATTTATATACTGCCTTTCATTAAAAACAATCTCAAGGCGGTTTACAAAAGTTAAAAAACATACAATACAATTAAGCTAAAAATATAAAACCAATCTAATTTAAAATCCATAAAATACAAACATAAAAACTGCACACAGATAAAAACACACAGAAGCAGCAATAACACAATCATGTAAAGGCTTTAACAAACTTTCTAAAAACTGTGACGGAGTCAGAGGAGCGAATGGCCACTGGGAGAGCATTCCAAAGTCTGGGGGCAGCAACAGAGAAGGCCCTCTCTTGAGAGAGGATGAGGGGAGTTTTTAGAGTTCATTCCAAATTCGAAATGATCTCGGATGCCAGACAACTCGCAATAGCTAGTCCTGAATTCTGCTTAGCCAGGGGCCCCACATAGGGAGAGGGTGTGTGAAGCTAATCCCCTTTGCTATTTGTGTTACTTGCAGCCCAAATCTAGGGGCGACCAGTCCACTGCCAACTAAGCGACTTGTCCCCATGTACAACATAAACCCGGAACTCACTTTGTGGTGCAGCTCCTGAGCATAGCATGGTGTAGTGGTTAGAGTGCTGGACTAGGACCAGGGAGACCCGAGTTGAAATCCCCATTCAGCCATGATACTTGCTGGGTGACTCTGGGCCAGTCACTTCTCTCTCAGCTTAATGTACTTCACAGGGTTGTTGTGAGGAGAAACCTAAGTATGTAGTACTCCGCTCTGGGCTCCTTGGAGGAAGAGCGGGATATTAAAAAAATGTAAAATAAAATAAAATAGCAAAACTGCAATCTCCAAGTCTAGAGATGCAGCTGTAAACACGGATGCTTCTGGGAGCTGGGCAGAATAAGCTTAGTTAGTATCACTAACCTAGTCTGTATCCTGCCCAAAGGCAGGAATTATTGTATCTTCCCCTTCAAATAGATACACATTGAGTATATGCACCAATATAAGGTCTACAGTAACTTATACTATACGTCACCAAATGGTATACATAGTGGGTAAATTGTTTCTCTAGAAGTACAGTCGAGTAGCATTTCTCCAGAAGTACAGTAATATAACTTTGAACATCTCATGGGTTGATGTAGGTATACTTCTACAAATATCTCCTCTGATTTATTTTAAAGACATTCCTGATTATAATGGGAATATTTATTTTAATCATGCACTTTTACACCGCAGGCAGGGGGATAAATCACACCTAAAGCAAAAACACATTGGTCCTGTTTTTAGCCTTCTTTCTAGCAGATTTATGAGATCACCTGGCATTCTGTATGTGTGTCCTTCTGTGTGTTTGTGTGTGTGTCCCCGCTATCAACTTCACAATGCCTGGACCAATATAAACCAAATTGGGTACAGTTATATGGACACAAAGCGACACCTCAATGGCCTAGTTTGTGATGATGCCATACACCCCAATTCAAGATGGCAGATGCGTAAACCTTTGAGATGCAAGTGGGCTAACTTGTGAACCTCCTAACCCAGTGGTTCCCAAATTGGGAGGCTCCAGATGTTGCTGAATTACAACTCCCATCAGCCCCAGCTACAATTTATTGTAGTTCAGCAACATCTGGAGGCTCCCAGTTTGGGAACCACTGTCCTAACCAATCTGAACCAAATTTGCTACACCTGTAGGGACACATAGGGATACCTCAATGGTGTAGTTTGTGATGATGTAATCCACTCTAAAATGGCATACGCATGTATGTTTGAGGTGCAGGTAGGCCAACTTGTGAACTGCCTAACCTATTTGGACCAAATTTAGTACAGTTGTAGGGATAGTGGAAAGAAAGTAGGCAGACCCATTCTTAATAGAACAGCTTGTTATAAAATGAATTGATGTCTATTTCCATGTAGGAAGGTGATTTAACAATCACATTCTAATTTTCCTTAGTTTTTTGTGTCAACATGAAACATAATTTTTAGTCCTCCATCCACCATGTTTTCCCACAGGGTTGTACACATATGGGACTGGTTTTTTTCACATTCTAACCTCTCCTTTCTGCAGAGGTGTCTTCTGCACATGTGATTAGAACCTTACTCACATTTTAGACATAGTTACATGGACGTAAGCTTCATGGACATCAATGGAAATTACTTGTATGTAAATATGTTTAGGAATGAAGTGTTAATTTTTACCTGTTGCTCATTTTACATCTTGTTTGCCCTGTATAATTAAATTCCACCCTTCCCCCTAGGTGTTTAAATCTTAATTATCACAACATTCCTTCCCCATTAGCCAAACAGTAAATTGGGTCTTCAATTACAGCTTTTCTGAGAGCAGACTTCACATCAATTTTATTTAGCCATTTAGATTATAATCATTTCATGTGGGAGTAGGACAAGCCACTGGTGGGAAGCTAAACTGGCTAAGAACACTAGATGCCAATTGTAGTTGTGTGTATTGCTTGATTAAGCAAGTGTCTGTTGTTTCCAGTACTGGATGATGCCTCTGGATGTAATGATCAAATCAAAGGAATATGTTGGGCTGAGATCTGACCTGTTGTTTTGGCTGTCTGTGTGTCACTAACACCTTATGAAGCAGTCAGGCTCCTCCTTTGGTCTGTCATGTTTCATGAGCCGCCGTGCCAATAACAACCAAACCCTGGGAATAAACACTATGGTAAAGCCAAGCTGGTTTTGGGGACATGGCCTTGAGCTCATTGTGTTATGTCAGAAAAGGGTGAGTGTAGGATGTTGTGGGTGTCCATTATTTTAGCATGTTAAACGAGGTGCTTCCACAGGGCACATTCTGGTTCACCCGGCTAGTTATGTAAAATGCATCTGTCGTGTCAATAACATGCACCTTTTAAAATACTAAACTTCCCTGCTCAGGGAACAGATTTGCCCACTATCTTCCTCCATACACCAATGGGTTGGATCACACTGCTACCTCCATCCAGAGTGCATTTTTCCTCCAGGCTGGTTCTACACAGGTGGTCTTGCATTCCATTTCTGGTCATGTTGCAGTTACACTAAGAGCCAAATCACATGTTATGTGAGAAATCTGGATCTCCTGACATTTTTATTTTTATTTCAAAGCAGCTCTAAGGGGTGCTCCAAATCTGATAGAGCTGCAGTGTTGATAGAAGGGTTTAACCCTACTCCCATGCCATTTCCTCCGATCTTAAATCACCCTCCCCCACCAAAAAAACCCACACCCAAGAACTGCTGTTAGCTTCATGGGGGGAAATTCAAATACTTACAAGTCTGGCTCTGAACACCTTTCAGTCCAGGGTGTCTCACTTCTGAATGCTGTTAAAACCACTTAATGGGGAAGGGAGTTGCTTTTCCATTTGATTTACAGTTGGGAAGCTCAGCAGAAGGGAAACTCAGTTTAGAGTTGCTTTCTGTTACCACGGTGTGTTTTATTTTTTAGCCTACTTTCAACATAAAAAGTACACTTATGAGACTGCCTTGGGTCTGTGTGTCCATCTGTGTGTGTCCCCCAACAACTTTGTAATGCCTATACCCTCCATGATGGCATGTCCCTGAAGGTCAGCTGCAACCATCCAGGTCACCTATCAAATGCCATTCCAACTTGTAAAGGCATCAAACAAGGCTGCAAATTTGCCCGGCTCCTGTTTAACTTCTACATAACTGCCATGGTGGGCCACCTAAAGAACCTGGACTTTTACCCTCCACCCTCCCAGCTGGCAGAGAAACACATCTCCATTCTGCTCTACCTAGATGATGCAACAATTCTCTCAGGGACCCCCACAGGAATTAGAAATACATTGAGGGCTCTTGCCCATTACTGTAAGGAGGATCATCTGGAAATAAACTACCACAAAGCCAAAATCATGTTTTTTGCCAGGAGACCAAAGATACACTCCTGGCGTATAAATGGAAATATAATCAAGCAGGTCTCGTGCTTCAAATACCTGAGGATGGTCTTTCATGCTTCCGGTACTAGGAAGGCCCACAGAAGCTACATTGCCCAAAACTCCACTTCCAGAGGAATGCTGCTGCCATCCTAAAATTCTTCCAATCAAATGGAGGCTACTACATACCCATAGCCCTTAAACTGTTCAAAGCTAAGTCACTGGCACAACTCCTCTACAGTGATCAGCTGGTCCCCTTTTCCAACTTTGCCCCTCTGGAGCGAATCCAGTCCAAATTCCTAAGAACTGTATTTCAAATATTATTATTATTATTTTATTATTATTTTACATTTATATCCCGCTCGTCCTCCAAGGAGTTCCAAGGAACTACATACTTGAGTTTCTCTTTCACAACAACCCTGTGAAGTAGGTTAGGCTGAGAGAGAAGTGACTGGCCCAGAGTCACCCAGCTAGTTTTATGGCTGAATGGGGATTTGAACTTGGGTCTCCCCGGTCCTAGTCCAGCACTCTAACCACTACACCACACTGGCTCCACCCTGCTGTCTGTCTAATGCTAGCCTACAATTGGAGGTAAGACTGGTGAAAGTGGAGGCCAGGGTATGGATGTCCATACTCAACTACTGGCTAAGACTCTCCTCCTTCCCAATGGGACTAGCCCCTTTAATGCTGGAGGATGAGTGAACCCTGCTGGCGAAACTATCATTACTCAGTCTCTCCCCTCCCCATCTACTCTTCTTGGGTCATGAGCTGGCCGGAACACTCCTTAAACAGCACATTATGGATACTGAGCACCAAACAGATTTAGGCAGGGCTCCAAACTGCCCTATCATTATAAGTCTAAGGAATACAGTAGGGATGTGCATGAATGGCTCATGCAGTCACGGGCAGGGCGGGGGTCAGTTCCTTTAAAAAGCAGGTAAGCAATACCTTACCTGCTCAACCGCCACCCCATCACTTTTCTGGGCACGGCGTTCACTGTTCAAAGGGCCACCTGTGGCTGCAGACCTACTTACCCACTTTTTAAAGGAACCGACCCCCACCCCACCAAACTGTCGGCACCTGAACCAGTTTGACAGTTCCCTAAGGAGGCACCAAACTGGTCTGGGCACATTCCTAGTACAGTATAGCCAGCACAGCGTAGTGGTTAGAGTGTTGGACTAGGACCTGGAAGACCTGAGTTCGAATCCCCATTCAACCATGAAACTCACTGGGTGACTCTCTTTATTTAGTAGGGGGAGAGTAACTAGCCCTACCCACCCCCAGCACAGTACTTCCAGTGACCGTTGCTGGTGTCTAACTTATGTTTCTTTTTAGATTGTGAGCCCTTTGGGGACAGGGATCCATCTTATTTATTTATTATTTCTCTGTGTAAACCACCCTGAGCCATTTTTGGATGGGCGGTATAGAAATCGAATAAATGAATGAAATGAATGACTCTGGGCCAGTCATGTATCTCTCAGCCTAATCTACCTCACAGGGTTGTTGTAAGGATAATCATGTACACCGCTCTGAGGTCCTTGGAGGAAGAATGGGATATAAGTGCAATAAACAAACAAACAAACAAAGAGTAACACCAGCTGCATACCTTATGCAGCTAGAGGCACCCAACCAGAGAAGGAGCTTCACCTTGGCCCATTGCAACACCCTCCCTTGGGCTGTTTTAGATGGAATATATAGGAGGATCCCCTTGCCAGAACTTCTGTGTCCCTGCGATGCAAGTCAAGTTGAAACCACCGGACATGTCCTCCTAAACTGCCTATTTTACAGAGACATCTGCAACACCATTATCTGCCCATTGCTCACTAGGTCACCCGGCTGTACAGGCCAATTCTACAGCTCTCTACTACTGTCTGACTACAACTCCTACATAACATACAATGTTGCCAAGTTCTGCACCACAGTGTATAATATTCTGATCGCCAGCAAATGTTAACCAGGGTATTTTCCAGATAGAAGCTTGAAACTGCTTCACTACGTATAGGCTTGGTGTACATTTGTACCAGCCAGGGATTGACACTGGTTTGCATGTGGAAACAGCAAGGTGTCATTTGCACAGCCACAGCCACAATTCAGATCTTATCTTGACATTTTAGGCTTAAAGCGTTGTATATGTGTTACAAAATAGTAACTGGGTTTTTTTAGTTTTGAGAACAGTTTGCAGGCTTGCTTAGTTTACTCAGAAGTAAATGATTTAGTTCATTGGGCTTCCTCACAAGTAAGTGTGCTTAGGATTGCATCTGTAGAAGTGTTGCTTCTACTGAAAGTACTTTTTCACACAGCACATAATCTATGGAATTCGTTGCCTTGGGATGTGGCCACCAGCTTGGATGGCCACCAGCTTGGATGGCTTTAAAAGGGACTTAGATTCATCGTGGACAGGTCTCTCAATGGCTACTAGCCAGGTGGCTGTGGGCCATCTCCAGCCTCAGAAGATGCCTCTCAGTACCAGTTGCAGGGGAGCAACAGCAGGAGAGAGGGCATGCACATACCTCTTGCCTGTGGACTCCCCAGAGGCATCTGGTGGGCCACTGTGTGAAACATGATGCTGGACTAGATGGGTCTTGTGCCTGATCCAGCAGGGCTGTTCTTATGTTCTTATGCTTGCACAGCAGACAATTTTTTGCCAATTGTTTATTTTTTATTTTCTGCAAGAGCCCAGTGCTCCTGTGCAAATCTCAGGATGGGGCCAGTTGAAGAGCAGCTGCTGATTAAGGAGGAGCCATTGCCACGCACAAGGCTTGGTTGGAGAATGTGCCGCAGCTAACTCCTCCTGAGTCTTCTGTGCTGTAGTAAATAGCGGATTTAAGCCCAGCCTTTTAGTACAATCAGGGATATGGGAGAGTTCTTGTTGAGAGTTCTTGTTGAATGGGAGAGTTCTGGTTCAAAGGGCACCTTTGAATGTGGGGCAGCTATCCCAGTGGTGGTGGGGAATAGAAGGAGTAACGTTGTCAGGTTAGCAGGCCATTCCAGGGGAAGGGTGGTCAGAAATTTAATTGCTGTCCTCCCTTCTGGCTGTCCTGCCAGCTCTCTGACCTCGGGGAGCGCTGCCAACAACCCACATAGCCTTATCCTGCTTCTCTGCAATGCCAGGTCGGTCCAAAATAAATCTGAACTCATCCATAATTTGGTTATGGATGAAGGGGCCAACCTGGTGTGTATTACTGAGACTTGGTTGTGGGAGGCCAGTGGCCCAGTTTGGGCCCAGCTTCTCTCTCCAGGATATATTGTAGAGGAGCAGGTGAGGGGACGTGGGCGGGGAGGTGGAGTGGCTGTGGTCTATAAGGATAACATCTCCCTTACCAGGGTCCCTGTTAGGGTATCGGTCCATACTGAATGTGTGTACTTGAGTTTGGGGACCAGGGATAGATTGGGACTTCTGTTGGTGTACCAATCGCCCCGCTGCCCAACAAAATCTCTTACTGAGTTCACAGACTTGGTCGCAGAACTTGCGTTGGAGTCTCACAGACTTTTGGTGCTGGGGGACTTCAATGTTCATTTTGGGACCAATTTGTCCGGGGCAGCTCAGGAGTTCATAGTGGCCATGACAACTATGGGCCTATCCCAAGCGGTCTCTGGATGGACGCATATTGCAGGTCACACGCTTGATTTGGTCTTTTACTCCGATCAGGGTGGTGTTCCGGGGTGGGGACTCCTGTGATTTCCCCATTGTCATGGACGAACCACATTCTGGTTAAGGTTGGACTTACCACCACTTCCCACCTCTGCAGGGGCAAGGGGCCTATTAGAAAGGTCCGCCCAAAGAGGTTATTGGATCTGGTAGGATTCCAAGAAGCCTTGGAGGGATTTAACGTTGGCTTTGCCGGTGAACGTGTTGATGCCCTGGTTGAGAATTGGAACAACTTGCTCACCAGGGCAGTAGACACAATTGCTCCTAAGTGTCCCCTCTGACCTGCTTCAAAACTGGCCCCTTGGTATACCAAAGATCTACGGGGGCTGAAGTGGCAAGGTAGGCGACTGGAGCGCAAGTGGAGAAAGACTCGACTCAAATCCGACAGATTACGACATAGAGCACATTTAAAGATCTATGCTCAGGTGATATGTGAGGGAAAGAAGCAGTTCTTTTCTGCCCGTATTGCCTCTGCGAGTTCACGTCCAGCGGAGTTGTTCAGGGTTGTGAGGGGACTAGTATCTGCCCCCCATCCCTTGAACCAGAATTTGGAGTCATCAGTTACTCGCTGCAATGTGTTTAAAGAATTTTTCACAGATAAAATCTCTCGGATTTGGGCCGACTTAGATGGAGATTCCACAATTAATTTGATGTCTGAACTGGAGGTGTCTGACAACTCCTCTTATGCGTTTCTACTGGATCGGTTTCTGTTTGTGACTCCTGAGGATGTGGACAAGCTGCTTGGAGTGGTGAGGCCTACCACTTGCTCTCTTGATCCTTGTCCAACATGGCTTGTTCTATCTAGCAGGGAGGCTGTTGTAGGCGGCCTGGTAGAAATCATAAATGCCTCTCTGAAGGAGGGCAGGATGCCTCCTTGTCTCAAGGAGGCAATTATTAGACCTCTTCTGAAGAAGCCTGCATTAGATCCCTCAGAGTTGAGCAATTATAGGCCTGTTTCCAACCTCCCATGGTTGGGCAACATAATTGAGAGGGTGGTGGCCTCTCAGCTCCAGGTGGTCTTGGAGGAAACTGATTATCTAGACCCATTTCAAACTGGTTTTTGGGTGGGCTATGGGGTGGAGACTGCCTTGGTCGGCCTGATGGATGATATCCAACTGGGAATTGACAGAGGGAGTGTAACTCGGTTGGTCCTTTTGGATCTCTCGGTGGCTTTCGATACTAAAAACCATAGTATCCTTCTGGAATGTCTGAGGGTGCTGGGGTAGGAGGCACTGTTTTACAGTGGTTCTGCTCCTACCTCTCGGACAGATTCCAGATGGTTTCGATTGGAGACTGTTGCTCTTTGAGATCTGAGCTTAAGCTCAAGGCTCCGTACTTTCTCCAATGCTTTTTAATATCTATATGAAACCGCTGGGAGAGATCATCAGGGGATTTGGAGCTAGGTGTTACCAGTATGCTGATGACACCCAGATCTACTTCTCCATGTCAGCTTCTTCAGGAGCTGGCATATCCTCCCTAAATTCCTGCCTGGAAGCAGTAATGGGCTGGATGAAGGAGAATAAACTGAAGCTGAATCCAGATAAGACAGAGGTACTTATTGTGCGAGGTCAGAACTCTAGAGATGATTTTGATCTCCCTGTTCTAGATGGGGTCACACTTCCCCAAAAGGAACAGTTTCACAGTCTGGGAGTACTTCTGGATTCACACCTCTCCCTGGTCTCTCAGGTTAAGGCGGTGGCCAGGGGTGCTTTCTATCAGCTCCAGCTGATATGCCAGCTGAGCCTGTTTCTCAAAATCAATGACCTCAAAACAGTGGTACATTTGTTGGTAACCTCCAGACTTGACTTCTGTAATGCGCTCTATGTGGGGCTGCCTTTGTATGTAGTCTGGAAACTTCAGTTGGTTCAGAATGCAGCAGCCAGGTTGGTCTCTGGGTCATCTCGGAGAGACCACATTACAGCTCTGCTGATGGAGTTGCCTATAGGTTTCCAGGCAAAATACAAAGTGCTAGTTATAAAGCCCTAAACGGCTTAGGCCCTGGGTATTTGAGAGAAGTTCTTCCTCATCATGAGCCCCACCATCCATTGCGATCGTCTCTGGAGGTCCGTCTCCAGTTGCCGCCAGTTTGTCTGGTGGCCAAACGGAAACGGGCCTTCTCGGTTGCTGCCCCAGGACTATGGAATGCGCTCCCTATTGAGATACGATCCTCCCCATCTCTGACAATTTTTAAAAAAATATTTTAAAACCCATCTTTTTACTCAGGCTTTTTCAGCTTCTTAATAATGTATAGGTTTATAATTCTGTGATTGATTTTTAAATTGTTAGTTTTTAATTGTGTTTATGTGTTTTTATATGTGTTTTAACTGTTTTATCATTGTGAACCACCCAGAGACACGAGTGTGGGGTGATATAAAAGTGTAATCAATCAATCAATCAATCAATAAAATAAATTTCAGAGTCCAAGAGTCTTTGCTTCAGTATCTGCCTAGGCAAGTCATAACTTAACATTAACAAGACCAGTTAGTCCATAGACAGACCCAAGGACACAATTTTGTCCTGAATAACCCGGGCCAAAGTGGGCTGTAATACATCAGCCAAGCTTTCTCAGCTTTTAAAAACTTGTTTTTAAATTGTTCTGATTATGTAATTGTTGTTTTATGGTGTTTTTAATTGTTAATCATTGTTTTATGCCTTTATAATTTTTGTTTTAATTATTAACTGATTTTAATGGTGTTTTAATGAAAACTGCCCTGATCCTTTTGGAAGGGCAGTATAAAAGTTTTAATAATAAACAAACAAACAAATAAATAAGAGAGATCCATTCTTAAGGAAAAAATCTGACTTTAACATTGAGGCATATTTGCACCAGAGTAAACCCCCCTTTTTCCTGAGTTAAAAATCCACTCAGAGGCAGGTGAAATCTAAAGAACAAAAAGAGAGGGAAAAAACTTTATTCAAAATACTACAGACTGCTTCAGTCTGAGGCTTTCTCAGCTTTTAGTTACAGTTAACAAATACACTCAGTACTTGCAAGAATACTTCCAAAGATCACTCCAGCTGGTGTTCGGAGTGGCACACTAAAAGCTGTGGTTACCCAGTAGCAAAGATAATTCAAAAAGCACCCCCAGTTGCAAGAAACCTTTAAAAGCACCTTTACAGGGTACAGAGACTTCTACAGAGCCCTGGTAAGATAAAAAGGGCTCAGGCTCAGTTCCTCTTTGTTATGTTACAAATAAAAACACATTAAACCAATTGTAAGGATTTGCAAAAGTACAAAATCAAAAGAAACCTAACGCAGGCTACCTAACACGGTTCCGTGGCTAAACCTTTCCCCGAAGCCAAAGCCCTTGGCTTCCTTTTCCCTTGAACTCACCCCAAACTCCAGAAGATAATTCAAGCTTCCTGCAATCCTGTCTCTCAAGGATCTGCAGATGTCCTTCCATGAGAGAAATCTCAAGACTGGCTGTTAGCCATGAGGCCGCCAGACTTCATGGCTGGTGCTCATGAAGCCTGCTCCCCATCTTCTCTCATCACCCTCTTGGCTCCTTCTGAGAACAAAGACAGCCTTCACTTCCTGGCGCAAGGCTCTCCAGGTCCCGGTCACCATGTGCTGAGTTGCTGATCCCCCAGAGGCCACTGCCTGTCAGTCAGGACAGGCTTCACTCTTTAGGGAAAGGGAGGGGACGATTACTACATGTGCCCATGTGCAAATTCACCGGCAGGGGGAGAGAGTAGGGAAAGCCATCAGTACCTGCCGCCGCCTCCTCTTCTCTCTCTCTCTCTTGCTCTCTCCTGGGAGGAAATGGTGTAAAATCTGACAGTGGCTTCAAAATGTTAAGGTTAACCATGGGATTTCCCACCATTTGCTCCCGTGCAGTCTGGAAAGCACCCAGGTCCGACATAGCTCATACCTGTTGTCTAGTTACTCAGTATTACTGCTTTTACTGCATAAGCTTCTTAGAGAGCACAGAGTATATCCTATTACTTTTATTCTAGGTTATAGTCATCGTTTTAGTCTTATCATTTTTGTAGCTTATAGCTTTTGTAGCTTTTAAAAGATGTTATAGCTTTTAATATATTTTATAGATATAGACTTATAGATTCTAGTTTTATAGATTTATGTCACTACCTTTAACTCTACAGCTCACAGTATGTAGGCATAGATTCTACTGTGTTTAATGTCAATACAGTAGTTGCTAACTTCACAGCTTCCTTTTACTTTATGCTGGCCAAAGGCTGAAATAAAGATATTGACTGATTGGCTGACTGACTGATTGATTGAATGTAATGCCTGCACCCATTTGCAGCAAATTTGGTACAAATGTTGTTCCACATAGGGGCACCTGAACGTCATGATTTGTGATGACATCGTGCATGCTAGTCTAAGATGGCAGCTGCATGGAAAGTAGGTGGATTCGTTCGTACCCAAACTGCTTGTTTTACTTTCTTTCAGTCAAATGTAAAGTGATGCAAGTATGCCAAGCTGCAGCGATTAACTCCAACTATGTCTCCACCCATTATGCCAACACACTGGGCTTCTCACATCCCACTTCAGAGGTGTTATATGCCCTCCTTTGGCAAACAATTACGTAATAAACAATAAACACTCCTGGGGCGCTTCCAGAAATGGGTTTTATGAGTGTTGAAAAAACTTCCTGTTAGGAAAATTTGCCTTCTGGGTCAAGCCTTCACATATTATCTGGCTGAGAGATGGCACAACTGCCTCTTGTTCTCCTGCCAAATGCACCCAGCTTGCCTGCCTCTCTCTTTATAGATATGCTTATTCATATTACAACTCTCTCTTCCTCCTCCTTTACTTTATCTAGTTTTCCTCCTTGAAGTGGACCTTCCACTTAAGATGCATTCCAGCAGTTCATACCTTTAAAAAAAATAAATAGCAATAGATGCTTTGTTTTACTGCCATTTTGGTATTTTGTCCAAAGTATTATGTCAAGTATTATGCTGAAGAAATTTGAAGGAAAGAGAAGAGGACAGCCATCAGCAAGGTGGATGGACTCAATTACGACAGCAATGAATGCACCACTGAGAGATCTAAAAGGCCAAGTTGAAGATGGATCATCCTGGAGAGAATCTATTTATGTGGTCACTAAGAGTCAACACCAACTTGACAGCATTTAATCAATCAATCAATCAATCAATCAAACAATCAATCAATCAATCAAACAAACAATCAATTATGTCAGGTCATTGTAGACCATTTCAGTGCCTGAGGAGCACCTGAGAGTGACTTGATTGTCCCAACTATGGGTGCTGGTCATTCTTTTTAGGGATGTGCATGAATCAAGATCAAGTACAGATTAGAAACCAAACTGGTTTGTGGGGACACCAAACCAATTTGACTGGTGGAGAGCGGCAAGTGGTACCTTTAAAAGTGAGGACAGGAGGTCCTTACCTGTTCCTCCACCAATCCATGCAGCTCCCTGCTGTGGTGGCAAACCCGCCCCCAGCAGCCTGTGCATGCTAGAAGTGCCCCCCCCGCCAGCAGCCCTTGCATGGCAGCAGCACACCCATGGTGGCTGCGCAGAAGGATGCTGTGTGTGGCTGCTGCCACAGTAGGAGGCTGCATGGAGCAACTGAGGAGCAGGTAAGCAGCATACACGGAGGCCATGTGCATGCCACCCCATGCTGTAGTTGCATGAGGGCTACTGGGGGGAGCACTGCCAGTGTGCATGGCTGCTGGGGTGGGCTGCACTGCTGTGCGGAGCAGTGGGGAAGCAGGTAAGAACCTGCTGTCCTATTTTTAAAGATGTCACTCACTACCCTCCACTAGTTGAATCAGTTTGGTGGCCCCACGAATCACTTAGGCTTCAAATCTGTGCTCAAATCTCAAATTGTGCACATCCCTAATGTTTTTGAGCCTCATGCCCCTTGATATGTCTAGCTCTGTCCTGGCATGTTGTCTTCATATGACCTTTTAAAAATGCTTTTGTGGATTTCCCATTTTCATGGTTGGTTTTGTACTCTTAGATTCATCTTGCTGCATTGTAAATTAGTGTATTTTCAAATCTACTTTTTGTTGTTGCTTTTTTGAGGGACAAAAATACCTTTGGCATTAAAAAAAAGGAGGCTAAATTAATCAAACTTCCTGCTTGGGAACTGCTTGGGCATGTTTAGAACTTTGGTAAAATAGAGATGCAACTGAGAGAGCTGTATTGCCACCTCTTTACATTTTTTAAAAAACCTTTTTCTACAAAGAGTAGCTGGATGGGAAACTGATCCAGAGTAGGACCCCAGCGTGGGGGGTGGGCGGGATTAGCCTTTCCATCAAATGTCCATTTTCTGATTGAAACTGCACTACCGCAAACTACTCTTTGCCCCGGTATTAGAAAAACATAATAGGGCAGTTCACACAATCGATATTAGGGTAGGGGATGCCTCCTACACTAATTTGAGAGCCAGGCATGCTCCCTTTTTTCTATTGTGTATTAGATAGAAAGAAGGTTGGAGGTGGGGAGCTTGATTGTTAGTCAAACCCCAGCTGGGTAGGATGATTATCCTGCCTACCTTGTTCAGAAGCTGGGGACAGAATCTGGGTGGAGTGCATTCGTCCTACTCAGCTGGGGCTTGATTGACAATCAAGCTCCCTGCCTCTGACCTTGTTTTTATCTAACACACGATCAAAAATCAGGAGCATGCCCAGCTCCCAAATTAGGGTGGGAGGCTTCGCCTACTCTAATCTTGGTCATGTAAACTGCCCTAGTGTGAAATACTATGTGTGCATGGGGGAAGAGGGGAAGGGTTAAGCTCAACTTGATTTGACCAAGGCCTTTCCATGGCAGCTATTTGTAAAGTCTACAGCTACTTGCTGAGTTTAAGACACAGCTTTCCATTTTCAGTAGACTTTGAAACATCCCATTTGTTTATAAAGGATCTATTTCAAATGTGTGCAGAGCCCTATTTAATTTCTGGAAAACATTTTAATCATTTTTCACTGTTGGGAATAAAAAATCCAAAGAAATCTATGATTATTATTTAATGACTTTCACATCACCACAAGCCATGTGTGTTCTCTGTCCTTGGCACGTGCCAATGGCCGATGATATAAACCTGGGTCCAGTTTAGAACTGGTTGACGTGTTTTATAAACAAAAATAATGGCCTTCTGAGTCATAGTAATATTCCTCCCTCTTTGTGGAAGTGCTTATTAATCTGGAATTTAAAACTAAAAGAGTGGGCTGACTGGATACAGAGGACTGACTGGATTCTGTATGTCCTTTAAGTAGTAAAAAGAATTGACAGTGTTTGTTGAAATGTGACCGATGATGCTTGGTCAGTGGGGCACTTATAGCAGATTACCCTGGGAACTGGTTACTCTGGGAACTACTGTGAGTCTAGGTACCAGGCACCCCTGTCCCTTGCAACACTTCCTGGCCAGACATCATGCAAATTCCAAAGAAACTGTCTGTGAGGAGCTTAAAACAATTTGGCTAAGCGGGTGTAATATGGTCCACACTCACTCCCCAACTGACATGGGCCAAGTTGGATGCTTTCTATACCCCCTCCTGCCCCCGTTCAAATAATCAAAGCAGATGATGAATTGAGAGAAGTAACATGCCTCTGGATATGATGAAGCAAGAACAGTGGATTGTGAATGGAAAGAGTTAGTTTGTTGATGATGGTTGCATGAGTAGTGACAAATGGGTGGTCACATCTATGACTTAATGTCATTCTGTTTTTAGTAGTTTGTAACAGGGTTGTGCGTTTTGGTTTTTTTCTGTTTTGTTTTTGGCCCGAATCCGAAACACCCCCATTTTGTTCTTTGTTCAAAATCGGCCAATACGAAACACCCCAATTTTGTTCTTTGTTCGAAATTGCAAAATCCAAATCTGAAATGTTTTGGATTTTAAAAAATGGCTCCATGGAAAAACTAGTGGGTGGGGGTGGTAGTGCCCAATGTGTGGAAACTACCACCCAAATTTCAGAGGAACTGGGCGAAGGGCTGATTTTTGGTGAATTTTTGAAGTATAGGATCTTTCCCATAGGGAAGAAAGGAGGTTTCAGCAAAAGTATAGCTTCATGTTGGAGGGAAAGTGGTGGCCCAGAGCAGAGTAGGGTGCGTAGTAGTGTCCAGTGGGGGCAAGGAAGCTGCCAGAAGTATTTCAAAGGAACTGGGCAGAGGGCTGATTTTTAAAGATGTAATGGAGTTTGCGCAAGTTCTTCCCCATAGGGAATGATGGACCTCCATAATTCCTGCCCCATAACTGAACTTGGGGGGCACCAGGGTGGCCCAGAACGAGTGGTGGTATAGAGCACATAGGGTGCCAACCACCCCCCTGGGTTGCTAACCCATGGGGTACTGGGTTCTGTTGTTTCTGAGATGTTTTGAGTGTAGATTCAGATTCTCTGGTAGCATATGAGAGTGGATTCATGGTTTGTCATTGAAAATCTCATATGCTACCAGAGAATCTACACTCAGAACACCTCAGAAACAACAGAACCCAGCGCCCCATGGGTTAGCAACCCATGGGGTTGGTTGGCACCTTATGTGCACTACACCACCACTTGCTCCCAGCCACCCCAGTGCCCCCCAGGTGGAGTTATGGGTCTGCTGAAACCTCCATTATTCCCTGGGGGGGGGGAACCTTAAAGAAACCTTAAAGAACTTCAACAATTCCTAAGAAATCAGCCCTTTGCCCTATTCCTTTGGAATCTGGGTTGTGGCAGACACCCCTTGGGGGACTGCCACCCAACCTACTGTTTTGCCCCTCAGGCCCCCTTTCTGTCCTGAATCTGCCCCAAAGACATGTCAACTTCAGAAATTCTTTAAAAATCAGCCCTTTCCCCAATTCCTTTGGAATCTGGGTGGCAGCAGGCACCCATTGGGGCACTACCACCTGAACCACTCTTCTGCCCCCAAAGCCCCCTTTATCCCCCAAATCCACCCCAAATAACATCAACATCACACATCAACAACAGCAGAGCTTTAGAAAAAATCAGGCAGATTTCCAAAGGTCATGCACATCCACATCCACATTTAGAGGAGACCTGGTCTTGTGGTAGCAAGCATGACTTGTCCCCATAGCTAAGCAGGGTCCACCCTGGTTGCATATGAATGGGAGACTTGATGTGTGAGCACTGCAAGATATTCTTCTCAGGGGATGAAGCCGCTCTGGGAAGAGCAGAAGGTTTCAAGTTCCCTCTCTGGCTTCTCCAAGATAGGGCTGAGAGAGATTCCTGCCTGCAACCTTGGAGAAGCCGCTGCCAGTTTGTGAAGACAATACTGAGCTAGATAGACCAATGGTCTGACTCAGTATATGGCAGTTTCCTATGTTTCCTATGTTCCTATCCCCCCTTGCCTGAAATGCAATTGATCTACACACAACAGTGTGAAACAACAACAATGAAATGCACACTGCCCCACTGGCCAGTGAGGGTAAATACACACTGCCCCACTAGCCAATGAGGATAAAATTTACCCTTAAATTTGCTTAATAGGCATAAGGAGGCAATTGTCAGCAGATCAGCCCATGCTTTCGCTGGCCAATCTGCAGGCTGGAAGGGCTGGAAATTCAAACAGATGTCAAAACTCAAATGGAGACTGAAGGAGAAAGACTTTTTGCAATTGCAAAATGGAGTTCCAAAACAGCCAAAACAACAAAATGTTTTGTATCTGAAACAGGGACGTTTTGTTTTGGCTACAACATTTTCTGTTTTGAGCATTGGGTGTTTTGTTTTGGCTACAAAACAGCCAAAATGGCCTGTTTTGTGCACAAAACGTTTTGTATCCGAAACAAAACGCACATCCCTTGTTTGTAATGCCATTACTAACATTGAACTGAAATAGTTTGTACATGTTAGCAAAACTTTAGAAATAAGTGTAATTAACCTTTATTGTGTAAAGCAAAAAGTAAAATAGCTAAGCTCCATACATTTTTTAAAAAGGGTGGGGGGGGCTTGCCTGCAGGCTTACTGTCTAAAGCAGTGTTCTTCATTGTAAGGCCCTGGGGCCAGGGGTGGCCCCCTGACTAATTGTTTATTGGGCCTGTGTGAAGCTTTAATCAAAACTGAATATTCTGCACAGCTCCCCTGGCACCATGTGGAGGTGGCTATTCCCACCATCCAGTGCTCTGCTTTGCCCAGAACTGAAGGCAGGGACATAGCAAGGTTGGAATGGGCCATAGGACAAGAAGTGAAGATGGGCCCCTGCTGTTCCACCTCCCCGCCTTCCTCTTCGGAGAAGCAAAAGAGGGAGAGCAAACTGCAAACTGTTGTTCAGCTGATGGGCCCCCTCTCCCTCGGGGGCCCAGGGACATTTGTCCTCTGTTGTTCAATTATAGCGACACCCCTGACTGAAGCAGTTCCTTTAAGGGAAATTGAGTCCTCTTAAGCCACAGTACCATCTTGGAATGTGATGGGAAGTGTGGACCTCCCCAGTGCTTCCCCCCTGGAGCTCTTAAGAGAGGGCTCCATCTCTCATAAAGGGTCCTCCTAGCACTGGAAAAAAAATGCATTACTCTGCAGATGTCAGCACAGTGGGAAATGGCTCTCACATCAAACATTTTTTGCCAAAGTGACTTCCACTTGAAAAATTGTGAAGATCACTGATCGAAAGCCACTCCTGCAGGTTGGAGAACCCTCTGGAACAATGTGCAATGTGACACTGGGGGTGGGGTGGCTGCAGCTTAAACAGGGGGGATGAGCTGCAAATGGTGACCCACCTTTTGTCTGCTTGCTTTTATTTCTTTGGGTCCAAGCCAGATGATTTATTTGGCTAGAGAAACTGTAACCCAGCACTGAATTAGGTGCACTTAAGCTTCACTGGTTTCAGTGAGACAAATGTGCACAACATGCACTGGATTATGGCCAAAATGTTTAAAATTATTTGTAATAAATTATGCCATTCCATGATCAGATCTGGAAATAATAATCAGTATGGTAAAAGGGGTGCATTTTCTTGCTTTCATCTGAGGCATCTGTTAAGCGTGTGATTATCATTAGGTGCATCATTGGAGATAAACAGCTGGTTACAGTAAGTGGCTGGATGGTGCTACGTGCCAATCTGAATATCAGAAGAAAAATATTTAAATTGGCTTGGCAGAAGAGTGGCATTTCTTCTGTTTCCATAGGGACACTCTCTCTTCAGCCATGAATATTCCTTCATCAGATCATTCCTGACACGCCAACTGTGTGTGCTGACGGTTGCTGCTGACTTCTCAGTAACCACTGATTCCCAAAATAGAAGCAAGAAGAAAAGGTGCAACAATGTCTAGTTTCTAAAACCAGTGCTGTCCTACATATGCTGGGTCATGGAACTATACAATGAAAGCAGATGAAAGGAAATGATTTCTAAGGAACAAAAGCTTTCAAAACACTATGCAAGGTTTATAATATGGTGTCAATCAGATACACTTAGAAGTACAAATAAGCATTATGAGACAAACACAGAGTTGGGAATTCCGTGTTTGTTTATTTAGTGTATTTGTATACCACTCCAAATGCATGTCTCTGGGCAGTTGACAAGATATTTGCCTCTTAATATACAGTTTGACTTTAGAAAAGACTGATACAGTGTTGCACTGGCTTTCTTATGCGCTTAGTGGGCACTCAGATGTGATGCTATGGACCTCTCCATGCTTCTACCATTCCATATTTCTGTCCTTGGCATCACTATGGTGTCTTTTAGAAGCCATTAGGCCGTGTAAGATGGTTTGTCGCATGGCACCCACTGGCTCCTAACCCCAGATGAAGGCCAACTATTGTCATCTCAAGATCCGCGTGCTCCATTCTTGAACTATAGTGCCTACTCAAAAGGTTTGTTCAGTATTGTGCCACTTCTTTTATGCGTTATCTGTCAGATGACTGATTATGGAATGATTGAACTTTTGAGTGCAGAATTTGAAACTGAGCCCATTCACATCAAAAAAGAGCGTAGACTCGGGGATTTATGGTCGTGTGAACCCACGGGAATCCCTCCAATTGAAGTTGTTCAAAACAAGGTAACCCAAGTTCTGTACCCTGCTCTTTACCCAAGTAGAAGGAAAAGAGAGCTCTTCTTGTTACAATCATGTGGGTCCATTTACTTTTCCTAATAACTCGCGTGATCAAATGGCCATGTTAACAATAGAGAGCTGTGGCTACAGGGGCTATCATTCATGAATGTGCCACTCTGCAAAGCATACTTTATGACCCTGTTGCTTGCAGTACCTTCAGTTGGGCTGGGCCTGCCTCCTGCCCCTTCATGGCCAATCAGAGGAGAGCTGAGGTTGTCATCATCTACTGGCAGCACAATGTATGCTTGCCCAGCTGACTCATTTCTTGGAGGACTTTCTATTGTTCTGATTTCAGCAATGGAGTCTGCAGCTGCCTTGATCTTCTGTGACCCAAACTGAGGATTTGCTCATCTGTGGCTACTAGGGTAGAAGCTCTTTGTGCCCTCCCCCACAAACCACCTCCTTATGGCTGTGTGAAAGGACTCCATGAATGTCAAATGTTGGTATTTTTAACATTCATTCACACTTTTCAAAATACTAAACTCACAAAAAATCTGGAATGTCTCTTCTTTTTCATATGCCCGATATCTCACATTTTGAGCATCAAAATAACAAAATATTTGAAATTCTATACTTTGAAGATTGAGCTTGGGAAGTTTAGAACTTAAAATGAATGTAAACATTTGTTCTCATCTTAAAATCAGTCCTCGGCAAAATAACAGTCAGCAAATAAATCTGACCTTGGTTACAGACTCTAAATACTGTATGTGGCATAACACCCATGATAGTTGGCTATATTTACAGTGTTATTCCCTTAGACCACTGCCCTATTTGCTGTGGTAGTAATACTATTAAGTATTGTAGTGTATGCAGTTAACAGCATTAGTTGAATATTACGGATGTTATAACTATTGTCAGAAAATGATTGTGTATCTGAAGCCTCTTTTTTACCTTTCAGACTATTATTATCTAGGAACAAAGATATGTACTGATAGTAAATGGCAATACTTTTATTATGTATTGCATTTGCTTTTGCCCATATTTGACTGCTGGAAGCTGCCTTCTTTGGCTGCATTCTGTGTAGGCTTGGCATATCTCCACCCTCCTACTAACCCATTTATGGGCAAAACATCCTGTCTGGGCCTGATCCAGACCTATTAAACTCTTGAAAGGGAGGTGTCAAGAATTCAAGATAGGTTGGCTAGAAGGCTTGGGAGCCACACCCAGAATATGACTACTCCCACATTTTGTTTTCCTTCAGGGGCGTAGCAAGGTTGGAGTGGGCCCAGAGACAAGATTTTAAAATGCCCCCCCCCCCAAAGTCCAGGGCCTCCGCACACCCCAGGCCCCCAAGGATTTAAGTCTGATATTCCAAAATAAGTATGCTGCCTGCAAATACATTTCACTGAATACACACACACGTCACAATATATAGTGATATACATTGAGTACTATACATTTGTATTACTTTTAATGCCTAGAACACACTAGAAAGATGAATTATTAAAATGGGCCCCTCGCTGCAGATTAGCAAAGGAGACTTTCAACCATGCAGGGTGAACCTATGTTTGTTTTCTCAGAATTCTGAACAAATTCAGTCAAGTTTGATTGCAGGAGGTTTTTCACAGGAGGCTTTTAAAGCCCTTTAAGACACATCTCCTCTGGAATGGAGGTGCTGCATTCACATGTTGGCCAGATTGACCCTGAAGTCCCTGCAAGTTATTGGGGAGCAGTTCACACACAAGAAAAATAAAATAAAAGCACCACACATGCTTCACAGTTCTCACTCAGACCTTCTGGGTTGCAAAACAACTTGAACATAAGTGCATTTATAAATGAATGAATGAATAAATAAAATTAATAAAATACTGTTCCAGAAGTTTTTGCAATTTTCTGCCATGAAACAAGCCACTTATAGGACTTTTTAGATAGTTTTTTTAAGTCAGCAAATTTTCCAAGCTGTTTCAAAATAAATTTTCAGAGACTTCTCGGTCCCTCCCCCCCCCATATCCAAGCCCTATGGCAAGCAGATCCCTATATATGGGGTGGGGTGGGGCGGGAAAGGTAACCACAAAAAGGAGTTCACACTCTACCTGGAAAATGCTGGTCTGGGTTAAGCAGGGCAGCAAGGAGTCTTCTGCTGCAGAGAACACTCTGGCTGCCTCCTCCTTCCTGGCTTGCTTGGGCCCTACTCGAGTTCAGGCTTCACTGCGGCCTACACGGAGGCCTCCGTGGAAGCCCCGCCCACCCACCGATCAGCTGAGAGGTGGGAGAAAAGGAGCTCTTTGCAGCTTGCCTGCTGCTTCCATTGCGGGCCAGCAGAACAAGCAGGAGAGACGGCGAAGAGGGCAAGTGGCTGAGGGGCCTTGGGGCTGGGCAGGGGGCAATGGGGAGTCACATGAGGTGCCTCTGGGGTGCCCCTCCAGGCAGTGGGGCCCCCAGACAACTGTCTCCCCTTGCCCTATCATTGTTACGCGCCTGTTTTCCTTGTATTTAGCTTTAGGCAGCCAGTTATAGAAGAAGCCAAAGAAACTTCACATTTATTTCTAGTTGCACAGCTTATAGAACCATAACATGATGCAACCCACTATATCTATGATACAAATCAAGCTAAAACTAGTTGTCTGTGCTGCCCCTGGGTCTAGTCTGAAGGCCCATGATGTAGCAACCTAGGGGAATCTAAGCAGGTCTGGGTCTGGGCAGTGCCTAGATGGGAAACTGCCTAGGAACCAGCCCCATGTATGCCTCCTTAAGTTCCATTATAGAAGAAGAGTAGGGTATAAAGGAAGCAAATAGTAATTGCAATGAAAGAGTGTTCAGAAACATTTTAATTGCTAAGAGGGAATGAATAGTCATGGAATGCTGACAGCCTCTACAGCAGCTCTGAGAAAACTGAAAGGCAGGCACACTGGACTGTGAGGAAACTCGCACCAGGCCTAGAAAAAGAAAAAGGCGAAGGCCCGCAAGATAAAGGGGTAATAGAGAAAGGAAAGCTTAGTTGAGAACTTGACACAAAATAAAAGGACCAGTGGGCTGTGTAATATACTCAGGGGCTGAAGGCAGAGAGGCAAAGTGGCTGAGGAGAAAGATGGTTATAGGGAACCTTGGGATGGAGAGCATAAGTGGCACATAATTTAAAATGGCCATCAAAGTATTTGGCAGTAAGTTCCATGTGTTGCTATAATTACTGTGGCAGGGGCTGTGGATTGTTCCAAGAGAGTCTAGCTGTCCTCATGGAGAACAAGCATCAGGATAGCCTTCTGAATTGTTTTTTTAAATGCCAGTCTCCTCCTCTTGATGGACACTCTCAGAAAAGAGCCCCCCAAAGCTGAACGGGATGGTCAATATGATGGTCTGGCAACAGAAAGGCCATAATGTCACCATGATCTGTAAGAGGAGTCAGTTCTGTTTCATCTTATAGTTTTCATAGTATTTTACTGGTTTTATTTGGAGTAGAAGCTACAAATGAAAAACTTCATTCGGTTTCTAATGAAACTGCCTGGATATTATTAGTAGAGTAATTGAGATACTTATCAGTCTAATCACACCACCACTTATACTGAATGCTTTGATTTAACTTTGATTTAACACAAGCATCATACAGATGGTCTTGTGTTTAAGTGGAACACTCCTTCAGATAGCACTTCAAACAAGCCAGCTCATATCGAACCATTTAAACCCAGTCCAAAAGTCCTGTAGAATTCTGCCAAAGAAACATCATCCCCCTAAATAGACATATTTAGGAAAACAACCTAAATAGTATAATAAAAGATAAGTACTTCGCCTCATTCTGAAGTTCTACATATAACTTGGTGATAGCATGTTTACAGTGCATATATGTATTTTGTTTAATGGACAAAGCTCCCCCTCCCAGGAACCCTTGGGAACTGAAGTTCTGGGTTAGGAATCCCAAGCACAGAATTATTGTTACCTTCCAAAAGCTATAATTTTCAGGACAGGCCATTATAGTAAATCCAGTTTACATTTGTAGTGTAGTTTAGTAATGGGATGAAGGATTATGAGAGTAAAGGAGAAACCAATGAATCCAATACACCCCAAAATGAGGAACATGTTTCTCTTAAGAAGAGCAGGAAGACAAACAACAGAAAATGAATTTTAAGAATGCCGAACCCCAACAATTTTGTTCAGGGCTTTACACGAACATACTTTTACTTTTGTACTAGAATCTATAGCCAATTAGAGAAAAGGCCAGTACCTCAGTCCTAAACATGATTGCAAGTGTGAATGACTGGAATACTGACCTTTTTTGGTCAGGATGTGCTGGTGTGTCAATCAACACTCCAATGGTAAGGCTCAAATGTTGATGGTTCATGATGGCTCTATATCCTTTCCCATGAAATGAGTGTTAGGTCCTTTGGAAATTTGTGTTCCATTGCTTAACTATTCATAGTGTTGCTCCCAATGATCACAAAGAATAAATGTTTTACCTGTTATCTTTAAGGTTAGCTTTTGCCATTTTCATGTGTGCCAGCCACCTTTTCCCATTTACAACAAAGTAATCACTCCAGATGTGAGTTTCAGCCTTTCCAGGTGAAGAGCTAAGTTCAATAGCAAAGCTGATGCCAAGAAAGAAGGCACTGTGATATCAGTCGCTTAGCACTGTTAGCTTTTTTGGGTGTTGTCATGCCATGGCCCATTGTGAGTTCACTGCCTCAGCAACTTTAGCTTTCTAAGATCATGCCAGGAGACTGGTTCAACACACCTAACTTGCTGGGCATAAACCACAACATATATTGATGTGAGGTAAGTTCTGTCATCTCTTGTGACAAACTGATACTGTTGCTTAGTAATTGTCGTAAAGTCTTCTCACCTACCATGATGGTCAGGCTGATCTGTTTAAACTTTGGCATCTCCTCCATTATTGCAATAGTCCTTGTCACTTCATTCCTTTATCCTGGAAAGTGCTTCTAGTACATTTTGACAGAATTAGTTTTATTGCCAGTAGTCCACATAAGTGGTGAATCAGGCCCCAAGGTGACACTGAATAGAGGACACTGAGTCAAAGTCAGAAAGGGTGCTTATTTCAAACATTCATCAAGGACAGGGTGGTATTTTTAAAGTATGACAAGACTTGGTGTGCCAGTATCATTAACAATATGTTTAGCCATCACTGTCACATGCCTGTTCTTATAAGTTTCTGAGGTTGTCAACCTCCCAAGCAGTATAATGCCCTCAGCAGCACAACCCAATGGTGTAGCAAGGGCAGAAGCCCTGTATTCAATGGATTAACATGGGCACCCCCCACCCCATGGTGGCATGTGTCCCCTGCTCACCACAAGCAGTGCCTCACCACCACTGCTGTTGCTCCTGCTTACCACCACTCCTGCCCACCTGCCGCTGCTTGCCATGCAGGGTGCTCATGTGCCCTGATACCGCTACAGGGTGCATGGGTGTCTTCTAAGCAGCAGCAGCAGTAGTGAGCAGTAGCAGTAACAGTGGCAACTGGTTGACTGGCAGGGCCTGCAAGAACAGATGGCCAGCCGGTGGGAGAAGAGGGGAAGCGAGCAAGGCGGCCAGGTGGATCATGTTCCAAGCTCTGCCCCGATGACCTAAACAACAAATGCCTAGCTTCAATCAGCTTCCTAAAGGTTAATCAAGTCTGGGCCCAGTGGACTTCTTTTAGGACTGAATTTCACAGTGAGTGGGCAACCACAGAGAAGGCCCTATGTGTTGTAGCTACCCATTGTGCTTCAGCTGGAGGTGGAATTCTGAGTCTCTTCAGAACATCTTGAAATTCTGTTGTGGGAGGGATAATTACCAAATCGATCTTTTTCTATTGTGTAACAACATCGTAAAAGATGGGGAGAAGATTTAGCAAGATATTATGTGGTAGAGAAGAGTGTGAGTTGATGGCTAGCTATGCACAATTGCTTGGTGGCATCAGATGTTTGTTAGGTTGGGCATGAGCCCTTGAGGGGCCCACCAGATGACCACCGAAACCCCTGAAGCATCTACTTCTGCTGCTGCCAGCCGTTGCCTAGTGAGCATCTGCCTTGGGCCCTGGCTTCCTGGGCAAGGAAGGTAGCAGCAGCAGCAAAAACAGACACTCCTCTCAGTGGTGGTGCCTTATACTGCTATTATATTATACTTACATTGGGGAGGGAGAGAGGGAGGGAGGAAAAATGATTCCTTTTTCCTTCCCCATGTCTGAAACTGCCCATATGGTGTGGGAAAAAGATTTTGTAACTTCATGTACCACTCCTGACTCGAATTCCCACTTTTATAAAGAACCAAGCCAGTTCTGTCTCCCCCATTTCCCGTTTCTTTCAGCTAACAGCTGCCCTCAACATTCTGTATGTCCTATAAGCCACTGAGCACTGAGCAAAAACCTGAGCACAGGTTTTTATTGGACCATTTTGGTTTTCCTTTCCCTTTTTTTTTTTGAATGTATTGAAATTTCCCTACAGACCAGGGAAATCCTCTTAATATGCAGAAACTCCCACCTTGTCTGTGGGATGACCCCTTTCCCTTGTTTAGCTAATAGGCACAATTACCAAGTCTGCTGGTTTCAATTTGACTCTAACTGACCCAGACCTAATTGTATTAAATAAATGGTGCAAGTCTTTCACAAATAGGGATAGTGCTTCTGAATCCAAAAGGGTGCTGGGGGAATGAGAGATCAGTCCCCTAGCAGAGGAAGTGACACAGTGTTATTCCAATCAGCAGCCTAAGACTACAATATAACCAACTACTCGCGACATTTTTAATGAGTGTTTTGTGGGCAAAATCTCTTGTATTTGGGCTGACTTAGATTCAAACTCCACAATTGTTACAGTGTCTGATGCTGAGGTGTTCAGCAGCTTCTCTTATATGATGATCCTGGATCAGTTTCAGTTTGTGACTCTTGAGGATGTGGACAAGTTGCTTCGAATTGTGTGACCTACCACCTGTCCACCTGATCCTTGCCCAACATGGCTTATGCTACAGGCTATTGTAGAAGGTCTGGTAGAGATTATAAATGCTTCTCTGAGGGAGGGCAGGATGCCTCCTTGTCTCAAGGAGGCAATCATTAGACCACTTCTTCTCTGCTTCCGCAAGCCTGCCTTGGATCCCTCAGAGTTAAGCAACTACAGGCCTGTCTCCATCCTTCTGTGGCTGGGCAAGGTGATTGAGAAGTGGTGGCCTCCCAACTCCAGGCGGTCTCAGAGGAAACTGGTTATCTAGACCCATTTCAGACTGGCTTTGGGTGGGCTATGGGGTGGAGACTGCCTTGGTTAGCCTGTTGGATGATAACCAACTGGGAATTGACAGAGGGAGTGTGACTTGGTTGGTCCTTTTGGATCTCTCAGGGCCCTTCGATACATTTTAAGAGAACATCTTCTTTGCCATGAGCCCCATCGCCAGTTGAGATCTTCTGGAGAGGTATGTCTATGGTTGCCACTGGCTCATCTGGTGGTGTTTGTTTCAGCTGGTGTTCTTTGTGAAGTCAAATCTTGACTATGTAGTGCTGTGACATCATCACATTTACTACATAACCCCTGATCACTCCAAGGAAGAAAAATGAATTTGAAGCAGCAGCAGCAGCTGAGAGGGGAAACACTGGCAGCAAACAGGCTTGAAAGGAAATGGAGTTGAGGGGAAATATGAAGCCCCTGAAGATGTAATTTATGGCCACCAAATAAAAATGTGCAAACATTTGGCACAACCCTGCTCAGATCCTGATTGTACATTCCAAACATAGTTCTGCTGAAGTGTTTGGTGACTTACATGATAAACTGACAGTTGGGCTCATGCTTGAGCATTCAGATGACCTTTTCACTTCTTCCACCTCCAGTCTAAAGCATCATAAGAATAATAATGGATAGAAAATAAGCTTTAAAAATGGTTACATGAATAATTTCTTACTACTGTATACAGTCACAGACTGATGCATTTTGATTAACCTGTTAGCGTAGGAAATCCATAACCACACAATGAAGTATTAGCATGATGTTTACTTTTGAGTACCTATTGATGATTTACAGTGAAGAAAAGGTTTTGCATTTGAACTGGTAGCTTATCTCCTGTGGAATAACTGTCGTCTGTGCCTAACGCCCACACATTTTCTCCTTTCCAGGTGGAAAGAATATAAGCCAGCCAGAGCCACTGGACTTTAACCTATTTTCTTCTATGACTTACTGTCAGGTGATTCTTTTCCAACAAGTATTCCTGGCTGCCTAGCAGCTGCAGCTTAATTGTCTGAGATGATGCCATTGCACTTGCTTACGAGACAGGTATTGGCTAAGGGAAGGTTGCTTGTACAAACATCTGCCTCATGGCTGGTCAGTCATGAGACTCGCTTCACTTGCACAATGGTGTGGTAAACCCTTTTGGCATTGGGCTTGCTGAGCACATGCTACTGGCAGCTCTTTGAGGACAAATGATGGCTGGAGACTGTTCAGTCCTCTTCACATGGTTGCTTCCATGTGTGTGTGTATGTAAACTGTATATAGAGAGAAAGAGGGAAGGGTGCGATTTTTAAAGCTGCTAAAAGAACTCCATACAAGCATTTTCTGGATCTCAGAAGGATGCAGTTAATCAAATGGTATACATTTATACTAGAAAGTATAAGCCGAAACATCTTGCACATTGTATTTCTGTTTGTTAATCATCTGTCTATCTATCTGTCTGTCTGTCTGTCTATCTATCTATCTAATATCCTGGTCAGTTTGTTTTCTTCTGCAGAGAAAAGAAAAAAGAAAAGGCCACGTTGATTAATCTGTAATCAAGCCTGGAATTTTTTTCTTAAAACAAGCAGTCCACTCTAAGTTTTAAAACAGATGTGAGACTGGCACAAAGCTCCAACACGAAACTGTGAAGTGTGTTTGCCACTTGTTATATTTAGCTGCGCCTTGTTGTGTAGCACAGAATTATCACGGAAGTTGCTTTACTAGCAAACCCAGTGACCTGCCTTGGCTGTACTCCAGCACTAGAATTCCACCCTGTTACTCAGCAGAAGGTGCAACCAGTTAATGACGTCAGCACAGCGGCCCGAGGCGCTTTTTTCCCCTTAACACGTAATAATTTGCAGATGTTGGCTGCTATTCATAGTGCCTGAGCTGAAGCTCTGTCAAAGTGCCAAACCACAAAGCACATATCATTTTTACAATCTACAATTCCTGGAACTGAGTAATGCCATACAACAGTCAGTGTATAAAGATGAATATGTAGAAATCTCTTCTCGGCAGCTTGCCCACTACTGTTGCTGCTGCCACAAAAAATGGGTCATTGATGCCTAGGTTTCTTACTACATATCGCACAGTGTAAGATCCTTGCTATTTCATCTTCTTTATGGGTGTGTGATATGTATAGTGTGAATGGGAATGTTTAGTATTGCCCAGGTTTATAAGCAGTGAATACAAATGTCTTCTCAACTAAAATTAGGTGAAAATTTAGGGTTGGGTTTTTTCCTTCCTTTAAAAAAGTCCCCCCACCCCTTGTGTGAAAGCTCCATATTACAACCACTGAAGTGAATGTCTACTTCAGGAATGATTTGAGGACAGTCCAGTCAATGTTGAGCACTTTCAAGCAACACTGATGTCAGTGAGAAAGTAAAGCATGTGCAGAACTCTTCCTCCATTGAAACCAATGGGATTTCAAAGTGCATAACTTTGGCTGGATCATGCCTATTGTGTTTAGTGGAGACTTGCCCAGACAATTCCACCAATATATGTCTCATTTCTGAATCATCAATGAACACTGAGACTCAGGCATGTAGCTAAGGGAAAGTGGGCTCATATTTGCACCTTGCCCTGGTAGACCTTCACATGCACCAGCCATGCCCCCTGCATGTGACATTACATGCAGGGACATGACCAGCACCCAGAGGAGCCACAGCTCATTTGTCAACCAGATTCATTGTTGGCTGGGTGAGGAGGGGGAGGATGAAGAAAATACACAGCTGACAATGAAGCTGGCTGGAGATTAGGCTGGCTGGACCTAGCGGGAGGGACGAGGGGTGAGCAAGGTGGCTTCCAGAAGCTGGGCAGCTGGGTTCTTTGAAACTGTCCACTCAATTATAGCTCTGCCTCTGGTGTGAATGTCCATTTTCTGATCCAGACAAGAAGTTCAGTACAGGTTAATGCCAATGGAGGATAATTGAGGCCCTGTTCAGGAGCTATGAAATCTGGGCATTCTGTATCTGGGGCGAGGAGGAAAGGAAGCCTGCTGGTCAGCCATGCCCCTGGTGTTAATGCGTGCCATAGTCATGCCCACTGTTTTCTGTGGGTTCAGCACTTCTTTGAGGAGGGCAACATGGCGCCTGGGGATTCTTCAGCTGCATGATTTAGGACACTGGACATGCAGAATTCCAAATTTGGAGGAAGTGGCTCCAGATCCAGCACTGCCTTTCTTAGACAAGCATTAAACCCAGGGAGGACAGGAGGAATGGCTATGGAATGTGTTGGTGCATGGCTAACCAATTCCTGTTTACCCTTTACCTGTGTACAGCATATCTGGGTTTCATAATCTAAAAAGAGATAGAGGGATTTCATCTTGTTGATAAAAAACCATAGCTACAGCTGAGTGTTAACTACTTGAAAAGCCAGGTGCAGGGTTATACCACCTTAAGGCTGACCTTTGGGGCCGAAGTGCTCACTGTGAGGGAATTAGTGGCCCTGCTTCCTTTTCCCACCTCTTCCTCTTCTTGAGCATTACTACTTCACTCAATCAGGGCAGGAATCATAAGTCAGCTCCTGACATTAGTGCTCTATTACACAGGAACATAGAAATCTTTCATATACCAAGTCAGACCATTGGTCCATCTAGCTCAGTATTGTCTACTGAGACTGCCAGTGGCTTCTCCAAGGTTGCAGGCAGGAGTCTCTCTCAGCCTTATCTTGTCTGTCTGTTTGTTTACATGTCTGTACTACCACATACCAATGTCTTGTGGTGGTATCTTGGAGATGCTAGGGAGGGAACCTGGAACCTCCTGCTTGCAAGTACACAGATGCTCTTCCCAGAGCAGCCCCATCCCATAAGGATAATTTCTTACAGTGCTTCTTACAATGCTCACAAGTGCCTGAGTACTGAAAGCACGTCCCTTGAGAGTCCAGAGACCCAGCATATCACCCATGACAAGGCCCAGGCCATGTAATTTTGGTTATCATAAACTACCAAATACCACATTTTGGTCCTTTAATTGTTAAAGCAGCATTATGTCCCTAAAATTGATCTGCCATAATGTATAAAAAACAGTTTTGGTCCATATTTTATTGTATCCACTCTCTGTGCTCTATTTTCCTTTTCTAAATTTCCATTTTCAACAGTGTTTTCCATCAAGATTCAGTCTGACTCTTGGAAATGTTTATGATACAGTGGGGAAACTGCCAAAGAATCCAAATCAAGAAATCACTAAGGCTGTGAACAAAATGAATATATTATAAAGTAAAAAATAAAATAAAAATAAATCCCTGGTTAAAATAAGGAAATAATTGCAAACAAACAAACAAACAAACAAACAAACAAACAAACAAACAGGTAGGTAGATAGATAGATAGATAGATAGCAGACTTCAATCATACATGTAAACTCACATGAGAATAGCTTAAAAGATAATAAAGATAATGGTCAAATCCATAAAGATAAGAGCACATGCCCCAAATTGATAATACAATGAAACCAGGTACACTTCCATGTCAATGCAACTATAAATTCCCTCTTAAGAAAATTAAAACTGCCACGCTTGTGCTGCTGTCTTAACTTACTTAGACGCAAGTCCTATTGAACTCTATGGGACACTGAATAAACATGTTTAGAATTAGTCTACTGTATGAATCAGAGAGCTTTAATCATTTTTTTTTGTTCTGAAAAAACTAAAAGTTTGATGTTTTATTGCCTGACCCCAAGAGGCTCATATCCCTGACTGTATTAATGTGAGCCTGAATTCTCTACATGTTTGACCAAAAAGGCCATAAATTGTGTCTGTTTAAATATTTCAAAATTTATCTTAACTTCTCAATGAGAGCAGTGTTTCACTGAGGAGGGAGAAAGGAGAGAATAATCCAGATGCAAGAGAATCATTACCTTCTGACAAGTAGCCAAAATAATGTAGCTTATCATCTCATCTCCTTCTTTGTGGGTTGGGAGTAGAAGATACGTGGGAAATCACTACCACCACCGTTATTCCTTTGTCTGTTTATGTGCTTTTAAATTGTGGAGAGGAGAGCTGGTCTTGTGGTAGCAAGCATGACTTGTCCCCTTAAGCTAAGCAGGGTCCACCCTGGTTGCATATGAAAGGGAGACTAGAAGTGTGAGCACTGTAAGATATTCCCCTCAGGGGATGGAGCTGCTCTGAGAAGAGCAGAAGGTTTCAAGTTCCTTCCCTGGCTTCTTCAAGATAGGGCTGAGAGAGATTCCTGCCTGCAACCTTGGAGAAGCCGCTGCCAGTCTGTGAAGACACTACTGAGCTAGATAGACCAATGGTCTGACTCAGTATATGGCAGCTTCCTATGTTCCTAACAGCCTCATTTGTTTACTTATTCACTCATTAGAACTCTTGATGGTTTTCAGTTTTGTTCCAATTATTTCTGTTAGTTTCATTCATTTTCATTTATCTTCTACACAGTTACTTCCAGTGGTTTCCAATGGGTGTTGTGCAACTTGTGTTCCACAACTGCATTTGTGCAACAATGACAGAGAAGAACTGCCCTGTTCCACACCATTGACAGTGTTTACACAGATGCAGCAGCACAGTGGTTCTCCAACGACCTTCATTTCCTTGCATGGTATGTTAGCCACTGTTCTTAATCCTCACCCTGAGTTGTGATTGTTTACTCATGAGAAGGACTTCCTACTCTCAAGTAGTTACATTGGATGCCCCCCCCTTTTGGATTACAAACCCTACAATAATTTAATATGTTACTTCAGCGTAGTGTAGTGGTAACCTCCATATCCTAAGTATGGTGCCATGTGTGACTATGCAACTCACTGAGAATGTGAGTTCTCAGCTAAGAAAAAATGAACATTTCAAACACTACACTAGCATGTCAACTGAAAGGACACACTGTGACTGACCTAATGACAATTATCAAAGGTCTGGTAGCTAGTCAAGTGCATTCTATAAGCCAGTCTTCCATAATTGTCACATCTTTTGTTTGGTTTCTTGTCAGCTATCCTTGGGCACAGTCTTGTATGCAGACAAAACCTACGTCTTCTGTCCCCATTCAAGCCAAACACAGATGACAATGGTTCCATTTGTGAATGTGATTGCATTTCTAGGGATATGTCTGGTTTGCTGCATCTCATAGTGCCTACATAAGTCAACTCCTTGCTCAGGAGAGCCTCTGCCAGCTGTACACTGGAGAAACAGTTATTTTCCCCCTCCCTCACAATCCTCTCAGAGCTGTTTCAGATGAACACAGTCCTGCACATGTGATAACATCAGGGCCATGGCAACCCTTTGGGGGGCTGTGTCCCACTAGGAGAAATGGGCAAAACCCAGACACATGGTATGGATGGCTGATCCACTGATGCCGGCTTACTGAAGCTGACATGTTGTGGTTGCTGCTGTTATGATCCTTTTGGCTTTGTTCTGTTGGCTAATATCCCTGCTTCTGCAAGGTCAGATGCTTCTGAATGGTGTACTTGTTCCAAACACTAGGTCTGACATTGTGTCAGGAACTAGTTCTGCTCTAACAAAAGAGCACTGAATTTATAAGCTACATGAAAATACATCCCTAAGAGTTCGTTGTAGTGCACGGGGTCACTTATATGCTGAAATCCCCACACATAGAGGAGTCAGACAAGAGTGTATTTTAGCCCCTATTTTGTTTAACATCTATATTAACTCCATAGTAACTCATATGAATGCTCCTTCTATTCATCGCCCAAACTGGCTCATAAACATATATCAATTTTGCCGTATGCCGATGACATGGTTCTCCTGTCACTGACTCCAGTCGGCCTAAGGCGGGCACTTGCATCACTTAGCTTTTTTTGTGCAGAGGAGGCCATTGAGGTAAACTACCAGAAAACTAAAGTACTGGTATTTGCCAAATGCCCCAAGCCCCATGTATGGAAAATAAATGGCCAATTAATAGAACAAGTTAAAATATTTAAATACCTTGGCATAGTCTTCCATGCTTCGGGAGGCCGTCAGGCCCACCTGAATTACACCATACAGAAAGCCCAGCATTCGGCCAACTCAATTAGATCTTTTTATTTCACTAAGGGCGCTGCATATATACCTGCTGCTATTAAATTCTTTGCAGCTAAAGTACACCCACAGCTTACGTATGGTGCACAATTGGGCCCTTTCTGCAATTTTTCACCTCTGGAGGCCATACAGACAAAATTTCTTAGATCCATCTTCCAGGTCCCAAATAGTGTCTCAAATGCCGCTATCAGACGGGAGGCAGGCCTCTATACTTTGGAATCGGTTTATTGGAAATGTATTTTCCTATTCTGGTTAAAATTGAAGTTCTCACAAGCGGGATTAGTCCCTCTTACTATGACCGACTCCTTTGATTCGAGATGGAAACGGTCGCTTAAAATAAAATCTCAACTTTATGGGATCCCACTTGAAGAACTTGTTAGGATGGGCTCTACTACAGCTATGAAGGTTATTAAACAGCGAATAATCGATACTGACCTACAGGTTGAAGCCTCCAAAATACCTAGAGGTTTGTATATAGGTAACCAACTTTACAATCTTAAGTCTACTGATTACCTAAGTAACATAACTTTTGCTAAATTTAGGCGTGCCTTGACCCTTGCACGTCTTAACGCTCTTCCAACATCTGTGCTTAAGGGAAGGTTCAAGGGGATTCCTTATGTTTTGCACCTCTGGCCCTGTGGCTCAGGTGCTATTGAGTCGACTGCACATTTTATTCTTTACTGTGACCTCTACAGGGATGCCCGTTTAGATTTTATTTCACCCTTGTTGAAGCCTTTTCCTGGCCGCTCAGATGACTTTTATCTTGATTTATTACTGTCTAAATTTGATAGCATGAGTACTAACTCTGTGGCCAAGTTTTGTTACATTGCTTGTAAGTTGCGTATTACCATTTTATGATGTCTTACTCTCTCCTTTTTTTGCTTGTTTTTTTTGTTCTGGTCATTGATCGAAATAAAAGCTGATTCTGATTCTGAATTATGCAGTGCCTCAGACTATTTTTCAGACACTATAATCTTTCAAGGTCAATTAAGCTTACAAGGGGAAACAAAACTGGCATGAGTATGCAGGAGCCCCTGCATGAACTTGCCCCTGAACTTGCTCAGGCAGGAGCCCCTGGTGGCGCAGTGGTAAAACTGCTGCCCTGTAACCAGAAGGTTACAAGTTCGATCCTGTCCAGGGGCTCAAGGTTGACCCAGCCTTCCATCCTTCCAAGGTCGGTAAAATGAGTACCCAGAATGTTGGGGGCAATATGCTAAATCATTGTAAACCGCTTAGAGAGCTCCGGCTATAAAGCGGTATATAAATGTAAGTGCTATTGCTATTGCTATGCCAGTGGCCATTATAGGGGAAGGAAATTTGGAGATTTAATTGCTGTTTCCCCTTCTAGCAGGCCTACCACCTCTTTGATTTTGGAGAGCAATGCCACCCACCCACAGTACCTCACCTTATTACTCTGTAACGTCAGGTTGGTTCAAATTAAATCTGAGGTAGTCCATGATTTGATTATGGATGAAGGAGCTGGCCTGACCTGGTATGCATCACAGAGACCTGGTTGGGAGAGGCTAGTGTTCCAGTTTGGTCCCAGTTTCCAGCAGAGGGTTAGTCCAAGTGAGAGGATGTGGGAGGGGAGGTGGGGTGGCTGTGATCTATAAGAATACCATCTCCCTTACCAGAATCCCTGTCAGGGATTTGGCCTATATTGAATGTGTATACTAAGTCTAGGGACCAGGGATAGACTGGGGCTTCTGCTGGTGCACCAATCACCCCACTGCCCAGTGAAATCTCTAACTGAGCTGATGGACCTGGTTGCTGAGTTGACATTGGAGTGGCCCTGGTTGTTGTTGTTGGGGGACTTCATTGTTCATTTTGGGACCAGGTTATCGGGAGTGGCTCAAGAGTTCATAGCAGCCATGATGACTGTGGGCCTATCCCCATTGGCCTCTGGACAGACATATGATGCTGGTCACATGCTCAATTTGGTCTTTTGCTCTGATCAGGGTGGTTTTCCATGGGTGGGGACTCCTGTTATCTCCCCATTGTCATGGACAGATCACCATCTGGTTAAGGTAGAAATTACAGTCACAGTCCACCTCTGCAGGGGTGAACGACCTATAAGATTGGTCCACCCGAGGAGGTTATTGGATCCAATAGGATTCCAAGAAGCCTTGGAAGGGTTTAGGGTTGGCTCTGCTAATGATTCTGTCAATGCTTTAGTACAAAGATAGAATAATTTGTTTTATTTATTTATTAGAAACATTTAATATACTGCCCACTCCGCAGACTCCGGGCGGTACACAAAAACATGCAAACAAGGCAAAATTAAAAATTACATTCTAAATCAAAAACTAAAGTAACTAACAAACAACAAATAGATAAACTACAGGGCAGAAGCCTGGTGAAAAAGAAATGGCTTCAATAGAGATTTGAAGATCAGTAAGGAAGGGGCTAAACCAGGCTTCCCCAAACTGCGGCCCTCCAGATGTTGCTGAACTATAACCCCCAGCATACCCAGCCACAATAAATTGTGGAGTTTGTGAAAGCCTGGGCTAAATGAATCTGGAGGGAAAGAGAGTTCCAAAGTGGGGCAGCAACTGAAAAGGCCCTTTCGCGGGTCTGAGAGCCCCGAACCTCTTGGAAATCAGGGACCAACAAGAGGGCCATCTGACATGATCTAACTGGATGGGATGTAACTGGATGGGAGAGGTGGGTCTGTAGGTAGACAGGCGCCAAGCCCTGCAAGGCTTTGAAAGTCAGAACCAGGACCTTAAATTGAACTTGGAAGCGAATAGGCAACCAGTGTAATGACTGCAGGAGAAGTGTTACCCTGTCATATTTTCTGGCACCCATGAGTAGGCAAGCTGCTGCATTCTGGACCCATTGTAGCTTCCTGATTGTCCTCAAAGGTAACCCTAGATAGAGAGTGTTACAATAATCTAAGTAGGAGATAACAAGGGTATGGGTCACTGTCATTATGCCTGCTGGTCAAGGTAAGGGTGTAATTGGTGAACCAGATGAAGCTGGGCAAAGGCACTTCTGGCCACAGCCTCCACCTGCTGTTCAAGTCCAAAAGGACCCCCAAATCCCGAACAAGCTCCTTTGGGGCAGCACCACCCCATCTAGAACAAGGTTCACATCCAGTTGTTGGCCGTTACAAGGGCTGAATAAAAGAAGTTCAGTCTTAGTGGGATTCAGTCTGAGCTTGTTTTGATTCATCCAGACCTCAACAGCTTCGGGGCATCGAGTAAGCATAGAAACAGCATCCCCAGAATGGTCTGGGATGGTGATATACAGCTGAGTATCATCAGCGTATTGATGAAATCTCACCCCAAACTGGGAAATTACCTGACCCAGCAGCTTCATATAGATGTTAAAAAGGACAGGGGCAAGAACTGAACCCTGGGGAACTCCATAAAGGAGTGGCCATGGGTCAGAACACCTGTCTTCAATGCATACTGATTGGACACACCCGCTAAAGTAAGAATGGAACCATGGTAAGACAGTGCCCCCGATACCCAACCTATGCAGGTGGTCAAGAAGGATAGCACGATCGATAGTGTCAAAAGCTGCTGAGAGATCTAAAAGGAACAAGAGAGGGACACTACCTTTGTCCAGGTCCCGAAGGAGGTCATCTACCAGAGCAACCAGTGCTGTCTCTGTGCTATGCCGAGGCCTGAAACCTGATGGATAAGAATTAAGATAGCTAGTTTCTTCCAAGACCCTCTTGAGCTGGGCACATACAACCCTCTCTAACATCTTCGCTAAAAAAGGGAGGTTGGAGATCGGTCTATAGTTGTCAAAAACCTCAGGGTCCAGGGAGGGTTTTTCAAGTGAGGGCAAACTATAGCCTCTTTAAGGGCTGCTGGCACGAAACCCTCACGTAACGAGGAGTTAACCAACTCCCGTAACCAAGAATTAACATTCCCACCGGCTGTTCTAACCAGCCAGGAAGGGCAAGGGTCCAAGCAACATGTTGCTGCATCCATACCCGAAAGAATTGTGTCCATATCCTCGACCAACTCAAAGGTGTCCCATGTAATGTCACAAGGCGGAATATCCTCTATTTGATCGGATCCTATAGAAGTAGAGTCCAGCTCTAGCCAAAAGCGGGTGACTTTATCAGCAAAGAATCGAGCAAATTGATCACAGCGGCCAGATTGAACATCTACCGGATTCACTCTCCTAAGAAGGGAGCGGGTAATCCAGAATAAGGCCTCTGGATGAGAGTCAGCTGATGTGATAAGAGCGGATAAATAGTGAGATTTTGCCATTCTTATCATCCTAGAATCTTCCGGAATATGAGGAAGTAATCACATTCAGCATCTTTGGCACCAGTTTTCCTCCAACGACGTTCCAAGTGTCTTTTGGTCTGCTTCATCTCCCTAAGCTCCGCAGAGAACCAAGGGAGCGGGGATCCATGAACCTTAAGAGGACGCTTGGGAGTGAGTTCATCTAACGCTTTTGTGGCCTCGATGTTCCAAGATTCCATGAGCTGCTTTGGAAAAACGCCCACCAGATTGCAAAGAATGTCCCCAAGAGCCTCCTGGAATCTGACATGATCCATAAGGTGCCTGGGGTGGACCATCCATGTTGTAGCATTGTCCCGGTGGAGACAGGGGGCTGCTACAATATGCATATTAACCAGAAAATAATGAACTTACTGGAGCAGTAGACACAATAGCTCCTAAGTGTCCTCTCTGATTTGCTTTAAAGACAGCCCCATGGTATTTGGATGAACAATAGGAGCTGAAGCAGCGAGGTAGATGACTAGAGTGCAAGTGGAGGAAGTCTCAGCACACATCTGATCAGGTACAACACAGAGCACATTTGAAGAGCTATGCTCTGGCAGTGCGGGTGGCAAGGAAGCAGTTCTTTTCTGCCCATGTTGCTTCCACAAATTCACATCCAGCTGAGATGTCTAGGGTTGTGAGGGGGCTAATATATATCCCCTCCCCCTTGAATTTAAACTTGGAACCATCGGTTATTCGCTGTGACATTTTATATGTGTACACCACCCCAAACTTCTGACTGCACCATTTATAATATGCTGTTGACACCACCATCCTCTTAAAAAAAATTTGCAGGAAAATACCATCATTCTCTAAAAAAAAGTATCTGACTATACTCTAGCAGAGTCCACAGTACTCTGTACAGATGACATCAACAAAATTTCCAAAATATTAAGCTAATGATTCACAAAAATTGAATTGCAATGAAGTAGAATTATGGGGTATATTGATATGGGGATAAGGTAGCCATGGCAATCTTTGCAACTTTCTTTTAGAATATTTGTGGATACATGCTCCTACAGCAGAACCCACTAAACCCCCTAAAAAGAAGATTTTACTATCAGAATGGCTACAAAAACCAAACTGTTATTCCGCACAAATGTTTGGGGGCATGGTGTGCTGTTGCAGGCCAGCAAGAACTTGGGATTGCACAAGGAACTTGTGTGTTGCCGGTTACAATGTCCTAGATTTCTTTTTAAAAATCTGCTTGAAGTGAGTGAAAACAGCTTGGAAGAATAAAGGCAACAGGAAAACAGCCCCCCCCCCCCACTTTTTAACAGAAGTTAACATCATGGAGCAACAGGATTCTTGATTCCTTCATTTTTAAAATATATATATATATTTATATCCCGCTCTTCCTCCAAGGAGCCCAGAGCGGTGTACTACATACTTGAGTTTCTCCTCACAACAACCCTGTGAAGTAGGTTAGGCTGAGAGAGAGGTGACTGGCCTAGAGTCAACCAGCTAGTTTCATGGCTGAATGGGGATTTGAACTCGGGTCTCCCCAGTCCTAGTCCACCATTCTAACCACTACACCATGATGGCTCCCTCATAGTTGTGAGCAGTAGAAGAGAGGTGCCTGGGAGGCAAGCAGAAGAATTCACATACATGGATCTCTTTAAAACAAAAAAAAATTGGGGTGAATGGACACAGAAAAGCAGAAGTGTGGTAATTCATACTTTTGGAGGTCATGGTGATGCCTCTATGGCCCCTTGCAGGGGAAAGGGAAGCACAGTAACTTCATATACTGATTGGAGAAAGTCCTATTCCCCTTTTCACATGAGACTTAATGGGTTATGGTTTTTGTGGGGGCTGTTTTTGCATTTTACTGCCTCTGTGTTCTAAATCAAATTTTTAAAAATCATTAACTAGAATGGACATTCAGTTTAAAACCAGCCCTCTTCTGCTTTCTACCTTGCAATGACACATTCCAAAGTAACACATAAATATGAATAGGATTATGCTCTGCAGCAAGGCGTTCCGTCCTCAAAGTCTCCTGCCTCAGTCCACAATCTCTGGTGCCAGACTCTGGTAATCTCAATAAAATTGTCGAAGATGGATTTGTGTTTCTTGTTTTTTGTCTCTACCTCAAATGTCTCCACCTCCACCTGCATCAGATGTGATGCATATTACTCAGCTGAGTTTATCATTCTTGAGTTCTGATTACCGCTGCTTGGAAAATGACTGCTGATTTGTTGAACCTTTCGAATGCATCACCCCCAACATGCCAACTTTAGGCAGAAGGATCCACCCTACTAGGGTGGGGCTCAGTTCAGTCCCCTTAATAGGTTAATAATGAGGTGCCACCTACAAAAGATGACCAATAATAATAGTTAATAAGATGACTTTACCTTGAGTGCTCTAAGATACGAGGAAGTGTGTGGCCAGTCAAATTCTTTAGAGGTGAAAGAACTGTGCCATGTTTACTATTGAGCTAATTATTGCTCTTGCTCATTAGGGATTGTGCTATAGAAGTCTGGTGTGACAGGCTTTTTGTCCTGAGTATTGGCTGAATGATGCCCCTGAATGATACTTCTGGGGTAATTTGGTCCAAAACTGGAAGCTGTGAACATTTGACAGAATAATTTAAAAACAGTCTAAATTCCATGTTCCTTGGGATTAGAAATGGATGAGTGATAGGTCTATCAGTGGCTATTAGTCATGATGCTATGCAGAACTTCTGGATTCAGGACAATATGGCACTGAACACTCTGCTGAATACTACAGGGAAAGGTTGTTGCTTTCATGTCCTGGTTGTGGACTTCCTTAACTGCGGGAACAGGATGGTAGGCTAGGTGGACCTTTTGGTCTGATCCAGCAGGACTCTACTTCTATCTCTATGGAAAGAGAACCAGAGAAACTAAAAGAGGGCACACTGTCCTAAATTAAGTAGTTGGCTTGCTATGAGGGTCAGAGAGCTGCAATTGGAACTAATGACATACATAATGAGAAGTCTTGGGTTAAAAGGGCAATTGTAGCCATGATCAAAAGGTGACCATGTGACTCTCTACAATTAGCTCATTGGTAAATTATGACTGTCAGCCTGGTTCATACATTCATCTGGTGTGGTATTGAACTAATATGATTGACAAGCTGTGCAAGCCCCATCCTTTACTATACAATCTCCAGTGTGAGCATAGTCCACCATGTGGGCATCTGATAATACAGAGGCCTGGTTTGCACTAGAGGCTGTGTGCTGAGGGAGAGGGCTCAGTGCTTCTAGCTGAATGTATGAACTGAAGCATGGTGAGCTCCACCTGTAACGCCATCTGTTTCCTCAGAACCTTTGTCCTGTATGCTTAATCTTTTCACCACTGCTACCAGCTTATTCAGTCTTGTGTTGTCCTTTGCTCTTCACTAGAAGCAGCCAAGCTACCCCAAGGAGAAACCATTCATGTGAATTCACTGAAATGGTTCGGGCAAATGTAGAGGTCATCATTAATCACCTCCTGGGTTGTTCCACATTGCAAAGGAATTCCATGGAGGAAAGTGGGATTTTTGCACTGTTCTGTGATATGACAAAGCATTTATCAGAACATGTAATCTTACTATGTGCCATGGTGCCTTCACCGGCACAAACTAAATTCATCTTAGTCTAGAAACTCAAATTTAGGACCAAAAACTATTTGTCATTTGAAAATGCCTGGCTGGCATATGGTGCAAGGGGATGCAGGTGGCTTGGAAATAATAGGCATTGTGTCACGCAACTGTGTGCACAGGGCCCTTATTGCCCATCACTAAGGCACAGCCCCATTGCAGGTGTTCCCATGACACATTAGTGTGGGTGGTGCTCAAGCCACCTGCATCCCCTTGTGCTATATGTCATCCACCCTTTCTTAGGTTGCTTTTCAAAGTGCGTGCCAATAATATTGTTCACCACAAATATTAAAGAAAGCTGTCAGATTTGTTTCCCTTTCCCTTTTTAACAAAGAGAAAGTACCCTTTCTAATGAATAATGTCTGTGGGCCAGACCATGTTTTGTATATACCTGACATGCAGCTATATACAGTGATAAATCCAGATCTAGATTCAAATACTATTGCTCACAATAAGGGGTTTAAATAAATGGTATACTAGGAATCCTGAGTCATACGTAAGCAGGAATGGGCCTGGGCTGCAGATTGGAGACTTTCAAGAAACACCCTGGAGCTTGTGAGTCATCAACAATCCCTGTGACCGCACAAAGGTAGCACCACAGGGTCATTGTGAGGAGTGAGGTGTATTTTTAACAAGTAAAGTTACTAAGAGCTAAACTTTAGGTTCAGAAACATCAGGAGACCACAGTCCTCCTGGGACTACCATTTCAAAATTCAGGTGAGAATAAAATATTTGAATGCTTGTCCAACTCAGGTCCTCTCACACAGAGAATTAGCACAGCAGGAACAAAGCTAGTTAGAACTCTTCTCCTTGATACTATCTATCTATCTATCTATCTATCTATCTATCTATCTATCTATCTATCTATCTAATTTATATGCCGCCTGACTCAGAGGCTCTAGGTGGTTCACAACAATAAAAACAATAAAGACAAAATAAATCAAACTGTTAAAATAACAATTTAAAACAATGTGAAACATTCAGAGATTACTAAAAGCCAGACTAAAAAAAATGTGTCTTAAGGGCTCTTTTGAAAGCTGATAAAGATGTTAAACCACAAATGTCTATAGGGAGCACATTCCACAGTCCAGGAGTGACTACAGAGAAGTCACCACCAGACAAGCTTTCAGCATACAGAGACGGACCTCTCTTGATGACCTTAATGTGCATTGGGGATCATGCAGAAGAAGGCGCTTTCCCAGGTAACCCAGTCCTAAGCCATTTAACATTGTAGAGAAACATGATACATGCTAACATTGTAGGGAAACTTCTATCATGCAGACCCTTTACTTGCATTTTTAACTGGTCTGTTACAATTTCAGGAGTGCTGTACCCCATGACATTTCCGTGTGTGTGTGTGTGGTATAGACATTGTTACCAGATAATAAATGGGGAGTCGGTCTAACTCCTGAAAGCAGTGTAATGTAGAAGAAGGGGACTTACAAAGCTGTGCCTCCTGTATCACATGTTCCCCACAATGTAAACAACAACAACAACAACAACAATTAAGGCTGGCATATTTTTAACTTGAAAAATGAGGACAACTTGCTCACTGTTTGTTTTGGATGGAAAGGCACCATCACCCCCACATGCTCAGTAAACCTGGCTGCTGGAGCAATGGAGGCCAGGTCTGCCCAGGGCCTCCTGCATGCACCAGGTAGACCTGGACCACTGTGCTAGAGTAGCCCTAGCCACTGGCAACAAGGTGGCCAGGGCTACCTGCCAGCTTTCTTTCTTAGACTGGAAGCCCTGGCCTCCAGGAACTGGTAGACTTGGCTGTTGTCTTGAAGGGGGCCAGGTCTGCACATGGGAAATTGACAACAGGATTCAAGGCAGCTGGCCATAAGAGAACATGCAAACATGGTAAATGTAATGAAGATAGGGGTGGGGATAGCTTTGCTGCAGGTTGGAGGCGGGGGAGGAATGTCCTTGAAGAAAAGCAAACTGCCCAGTGCTTGCCTGACTTTCTGCCTGACAATGGACCTCAAAGCAGCTGACATTGGCCTTGTTCACGTGATACCTTATTGGCTCATGTTTTGAGAAGGGATGCACTGAGAGTGTGCCTGTGGGGCATTCTCTTAGCATGTCCGCTTTCTTGTTGTATGTGCTGATAAAGCATCTTCTGAAAAGCCTAATAAAAGAATAATATGCAGAATAGGGCACAACAGCTTAGAACTGACTGGACAAACTCTGGGGCAGCTGCAGTCTGAAGCACATTCCTTGTGAATCACCAAATTGCATTTTGTTTCATTGACACTGTGATTTGGACTGAGATGACTGTGTTTTGGACTGAGATGTCTGTGTTAACCTTTGTGACTTATTTTTAAAATACATTGGGTTGTCTTTAAGAACTCACCCCAATTTCCCCTGCAATTATTGCTGGACAGGGTTTTCTTAACTTCCTTTTGGAAGATAATAATAATAATAATAATTCTTCGATTTCTATACCGCCCTTCCAAAAATGGCTCAGGGCAGCTTACAAAGAGAAATAACAAGCAAATAAGATGGCTCCCTGTCCCCAAAGGGCTCACATTCCAAAAAGAAACATAAGACACACACCAGCAACAGTCACTGGAAGTACTGTGCTGGGGGTGAATAGGGCCAGTTACTCTCCCCCTGCTAATTAAAGAGAATCACCACGGTAAAAGGTGCCTCTTTGCCCAGTTAGCAGTAATCGTGCACTCCCTGCCCGTGACTTCTTAGGCAGCCAGCCTCAGTGATGTGCTTTGCTGCACAAACAAGAACCCTCTTCAGGTGTTCAAAAACCGGATCCACTATACCCAGGTACAGAGAAAACAGGAGCATGCCACTAGCCACACCCTGGCACTGACATAAGAACATAAGAACAGCCCTGCTGAATCAGGCCCAAGGCCCATCTAATCCAGCATCTTGTTTCGCACAGTGGCCAACCAGATGCCTCTGGAAGCCACAGGCAGGAGTTGAGAGCATGCCCTCTCTCCTGCTGTTACTCCCCTGCAACTGGTACTCAGAGGCAACCTGCCTTTGATGCTGAAGGTAACCTTTAGTCCTCCAACTAGTAGCCGATGATAGGCCTCTTCTCCATAAAGTTATCCAAACCCCTCTTAAAGCCATTCAGGTTATTGGCTGTCACTACATATCGTGGCAGAGAATTCCACAAATTGATTATGCATTGTGTGAAAAAGGACCTCCAATTGCTGGTCCTAAATTTCCTGGCAATGAATTTCATGGGATGACCCCTGGTTCTAGCGTTATGTGGGAGAGAGAAGAATGTCTATCCACTTTCTCCAATCCATGCATGATTTTATAGACCTCTATCATGTCTCCCTGCAGTTGTCTTTTTTCTAAACTAAAAACCCCAGGTGTTGTAGCCTTGACTCATAAGAAAGGTGCTCTAGGCCCCTGATCATCTTGGTTGCCCTCTTCTGCACCCATTCCAGTTCTACAATGTCCTTTTAAAGATGTGGTGACCAGAATTGTACACAGTACTCCAGGTGTGGCTGCCCCATAGTTTTGTATAAGAGCATTATAATATTAGCTGTTTTATTTTCAGTTCCCTTCCTAATGATCCCTAGCATGGAATTGGCCTTTTTCACAGCTGACACACACTGAGTTGACACTTTCAATAAGCTGTCCACCATGACCCCAAGAACCCTCTCCTGGTCAGTCACTGACAGCTCAGATCCCATCAGTGTATACTTGAAGTTGGGGTTTTTCATCCCAATGTGCATCACTTTACACTTGCCAACATTGAACCGCATTTGCCATTTTGTTGCTTACTCACCCAGTTTGGAGAGATCCTCTTGGAGCTCCTCCCAGTCAGTCTTGTATTTCACTACCCGAAAGAGTTTGGTATCATCTGCAAATTTGGCCACTTTGCTGATTACCCCAACTTCTAGATCATTTATGAATAAATTAAAAAGTACTGGTCCCAGTACAGATCCCTGATGGACCCCACTTCTTACTTCTCTCCATTCTGAAAACTCAGTGTATACCTACCCTCTGTTTCCTGTCTTTCAACCAGTTAGCAATCCACACATGTACTTGTCCCCTTATCCCATGACTGCTAAGTTTCCTCAGGAGTCTTTGATGAGGAACTTTCTCAAAAGTAAGAACAAACCTGAAAGCTTTAATTTTATTTGAATGTTTACTTGCTTCCGTTGTTTACTTTGTGGGCGTGTATTAATAGAACTATTTGGCTTTTGGAACTACAGCTATGATGAGGTTTGCACTGAGTGATTTCAACTGGAGGGATTCCTCTGTGTAGAAACTTGATAACTTTTCCCCCCAGGCACATTATAGTTATAGTTCCGGCATTGCTTTGTCTCTCCCCTATGAGAGAATGTCCTTGGACACTCTTTCTAAGATTTCAAATTAACCCTTTGTTGGGTGAATGGAAAGATTCTCAAAGCCTCAAAGATTTTAATGTTGACTTCTACCTTTTTTCTCTGATATTTCTTTCCTTCTCTTTGGCTTTCCAAGATATAGCAATAGCAATAGCACTTACATTTATATACCGCTTTATAGCCGGAGCTCTCTAAGCGGTTTACAATGATTTAGCATATTGCCCCCAACATTCTGGGTACTCATTTTACCGACCTCGGAAGGATGGAAGGCTGAGTCAACCTTGAGCCCCTGGTCAGGATTGAACTTGTAACCTTCTGGTTACAGGGCGGCAGTTTTTACCACTGCGCCACCAGGGGCTCTGGTGATTAATTCAAGGTTCTATTTATTTATCTATAAGTTTTAACTCCGAGTATAAGTATATGTTATACCTCATTAATTGGCTCTTCAAGGTATTCCCTGTGTTCCCTTCAATGTATTTCCTGTACTGTTCCTCCTTTTTTTTTTCCCCCTCCACCAAACATTATTTAGGGAGTTCCACATAGGGTTTAATACTGAAATAACCTCAGTATTCAAAGTCTTAACCTAAGGAGTTAACACATGTCAGCATGAAAGAAACTGAAATATATGTGATTATTTTGGTTTTCACTTACAGATTGTAACCTGGAGTATAACTTAATACTAAGCCTTATTACTTGGTTCCTCAAGGTATTCCCTGTGTTAATTATCCTTTTTATTTTAACCACTCATATTTAGGGAGTTCTAAATTAGGTCTAATATAGGTAACAATCTAATTAGGAACGAAGTTGCATTATGAACCCGATGGTTCTAAAGACCTAAGGAACTGTTACATATATCTGCCTTCTGTTTTTCCTTTTTTATGGAAGAAATGAGAACGCATTAAGAATGGGGGATTTAGGGAAGGATTAAGAATACTCTTGTAAACTTAATTCTTAGAAACAAAGTGTCACAATATTACAAATATATTCAGATATATGGAACAAGATTACTGATTATACCTTATTATATGACATTATAGTTTTAAAAGGACAAGAATGACAAGCAGCTGAAGATTATTTTGCTTCTCTTATTAGCTTCAGTTTATTATTCCCTCTTTCCTCCCCGATGGGCTTTTACTACCTGTTACGAACACTTAATAATGATATTTTGAGAAGTTTAGCTGGATGCAAACAATTGGAAGTAAACTGTGAAGGATTAGATACATGTACAGAGGGGATATCTCACTGCCATAGTTTGATAGTTTATGCTCCCAGCTGTAGGTTATAAAGGTCAGTCAAGGCTGAATTTAGTCTCCGTCAATTTATCTCTCTGGTTTGTTTGTTTGCTTCTCATTACATGAGGAGGGGGACTATTAAAGGTTTAGCTGATCTTTGTTGATTATTCTCTTATGGTTTTTGTATACCAGCTTGTGATGAGATGGGAATTTTATATATTGGTGGATGTGTGGCCTTGTATTTACAACATACATACTACTTTTGTTATGGCATAACTAGTGCTTTTTAATTCTTATTTTCTTCTCCACTGGATAATCTTGTTTGGAATTGTTTTGCATATACAGTTGTCCAATAATTAATTGAACTTAGGGGGAGTGTTCTGTGAGAGTTTTAAATTCTATTTTCTCTGACGATTAGATTTTTAGTCAAGCCTATAGACATTAATATGTTTTTTCTGTATTGCTGTTTGAACCTCCCATGGATTTTTTAGGAGGTAGCTAAACGATATTTGGAGGAGAGAGCCAGTATGAAGGGATTAGTGCGATTTAGGGAGTGATTTGAACACAGAGACATGCAGAACTAACTTATGTCTTGCCTGAGAGATCTTTCCCCTTTATTGTATTGATATTATAATATCATAAACGGTACTGAAGCACATTTAATATTGCATATTAGGATATATTTGAGACATACATTTGAGGTACATCTAAAATTACATATCTGTTTTTTGAGCTCTTACTAGCAGGATTGAATTCACCAATTCTATTTAGATTCCTTCATCTGTTATTTATAACATTGAAACTCAAGTGGAAGAGAACTGTATAGCACTTTGCTGGTGAAGTCTGCTGTTGAGGTTTCTGTTGTAAACCGGTTATCTGGTCTGATAAGACAAGGAATTTAAAATTCTCTGAATTCATTCTTGGTTGGGCTAGAATCATGGATGTCCTTTGATCATTTTAGATTTTCTTAGTCCATCAGCATAACATATAAGGTAATATACTATATCTCTCATTTAATGCAGCTGGGACAGAAAAGACTAGAAGATCCAAGATTTTTTCAAAATTTTCTTTTTGTTTAGTATTGGAGAATAACACATAACAAAACATATTTTATTAAACATATACATTGTAAGACTCAGTTAACTCACATAGTGAAAGTTTTTGAATAAATTTCTTTTATTATTATTTATTGTTATTTTTAGGTCTCAAATCAGATGTAGGACAAAACTAGAGCAAGGGAACTATACTTTTTCTCCTATAGAATACAGAATCTAATCATTAATACTTAATAACATTTTTTGAGCCTGTGGTGTTTAAACCACAGAGTATCAGGGATGTCTCACTCTGTGTTCGAATTGCTTGTATTATTTCTATTTTATATGTCATAGTTGGGTTGGTTCTCTCCTCTTTAGACTGCCTGATAGTAGGATGATCAATCATGCTGGGGCAGACTTTTTCTGTTTTAGTTTTCCCTTGAGGGGTTCAAGATTCTTTATTGATAGCTACTGATGCCTGATGCCTAGTTAAGGACTTTCTAGATTCAACTAACACTATTGTATTTTTCTTATGTTTTGGTTTTGAAGGAGAAGACCTTGTATGTAAACTTGTTTGGTCTTGTTGGATTCTCAGAGATGTAACCTTTCTGTTTCTACTTATAATACTAATAAAAGCATTTTTTAAAAAAGCTTTTTGGAAGTCCAGTTATACTATGTCAATTGGATCACCTTGATCCACACACTTGTTGACACTCTCAAAGAACTCCAAAAAGTTTGTGAGGCAAGATTTACCTTTGCGGAAGCCATGCTGGTTCTCTCCCAGCAGGGCCTGTTCTTCTATGTGCTTTACAATTTTATCCTTGAGGATGCTTTCCATCGGTTTTTCCTGGAATGGAAGTTAAGCTAACTGGACTGTAATTTCCTGGATTGCCCCGGATCCCTTTTTGAAAATGGGTGTTACATTTACTACTTTCTAGTCCTCTGGTACAGAGCCCAATTGCAGGGATAAGTTATATATTTTAGAAAAGAGGTTGGCAATTTCACATTTGAGTTCTTTGAGGACTCTTGGATGAATGCCATCCGGCCCTGGCAGTTTGCTAGTTTTCAGTTTTTCCAGACAGTTTAGAACATCATCTCTTGTCACTTCTATCTGACTCAGTTCTTTAGCCTCCATCCCCAAAAAGTCTGGTTCAGGATCAGGTATATGCTCAGTATCCTCTGCCATGAAGACAGATGCAAAGAACTCATTTAGCTTCTCTGCAACCTCCATATCCTCCATAACAATCCCTTTCACTCCCTCATTGTCTAATGGTCCAACAGCCTCCCTGGCAGGTTTCCTGCTTCTGATGTATTTAAAGAAGTTTTTGTTATTCCCCTTGATGCTTTTAGCTAAATGTTCCTCAAACACTCTTTTTGCCTCCCTTATTGTCACCTTGCATTTCTTTTGCCAGAGTTTGTGTTCCTTTCTGTTCTCTTCATTTGGACAGGCCTTCTAATTTTAGAAGGAAGTCTTCTTCCCTAGTATGGCTTCCTTGATGGTACTTGTTAGCCATGCTGGCATCCTCCTGGACTTAGTAGTATCTTTCCTCTTTTTGGGTATACAATCTAACTGGGCTTCTAGTATTGTGGTTTTGAGTAAACTCCATGCACCCTGGAGCAAAGTTACTCTCCTGATTTTCCCTTTCACCTTTCTTTTCACCATACTCCTCATTTTGGTTAAGTTCCCTCTTCTGAAATTTAAAGTGTCTGTGATAGACTTCCTTGGTGATTCTCTCCCCACATGTATGCTGAATTTGATCACATTATGGTCACTGTTCCCTAAAGGGTTGATGACACTGACATCACGCACCAGGTCCTGGGTGCCACTCAAGATGGTCTAAGGTTGCCTTCTCTCTGGTTGGCTCCAAGACCAACTGTTCTAGGGCACAGTCACTTAGCGTATCTAGAAATCTGACCTCTTTGTCCTGACCTGACTGTGAATTTACCCGTCTATGTGTGGGTAATTGAAGTCACCCATTATTACTGCCCTGCCTCTCTTTGATGCCTCCCTGATTTCCTGCTGCAACTCCCAGTCACTGTCAGCGTTTTGAGCCAGAGGGCGATAGCACGTCCCCAGTAGCATGTTCCATTTCAGGCCTTGTATTGTCACCCACAGGGTTTCTGTGGAGGACTCCAGTCCACCTAGGTTTTCTAGCTTGTTAGATTCTATCCCTTCTTTAACATACAGTGCTACTCCCCTTCCAAGGGACCCATCCCTATCTTTTCTATAGAGTTTATATCCAGGGATAACTGTCCCTGGAGCCATAGCCCTTGCCCTCCCTGAATTATCTGGAGACTCAAATGCCGAACGTGGGGAGAGTTTCCCACATGACTTAAAATGCTGGCCACCTAATATTTCATATCATGAGGAAAATCTCTTCCTGGGTTCAGCACTCACTTCTCCAAACAGTGGATGACATCCAGTGCAGTGTTATATTAACATCTGTATATTTAATATGCTAAGGTTATGTGTGGCAAGCCCCGCCCCTGCTGCAGCCGCAGCTAGAGCCCCACCCCCACTGCAGTCACAACCTGTTGTTGCCTTCTTCTCCGCTGCCATGGGGAGGCTTAAGGCGGGTGGGGAGTTGGGACAGAGGGCTGAGCAGGGGAGAAGCAATGGGTGAGCAGGGGGCAGAACAAAGTCCAAGTGGTGAGTGGTGGGGGAGCAAAAAGCCAAGTGGCAAGTAGGAGGAAGACACGGGCAAATGGGGGGGAGCAACTGCCAAATGGTGAATGGGGGGAGGAATGGGTGAGCGGTGAGTTGGGGGAGAGCAACTGCCGAGCGGTGAACAGGGGGAGAGCAAAGAGTGAGTGGTGAGTGCGGGGAGCAACTGCCAAGCGGTCAACAGGGGGAGAGCAAAGAGTGAGCGGCGAGCGGGGGGAGGAACAGCTGAGCGGCGAGTGGCCAGGGGAAAGCAGCCGCTGAGTGGCAAGCAAAGGGTGAGCACTGGGTGGGGGGAGGAACGGCTGAATGAAATCTCCGGGGGGAGGCCAAGCTGTGGGAAAAGTCCAAGTGAGGGGGCCTTCTGCCACCTCACCAAGTCTCTGGGGTGGGGAAGGCCAACTGAAGGGGGTGGGAAAGCCTAGTGCACTAATGTGAACATTCAGCTTGTGTTATGAAATGGGTTTGCACTTTTATGCATATGGGCTTAGAATGCTGGAGCTCTGAATCATAAGAATCAGTTAGAGTGACAGTTAAAGTTCAGCTGGAGTGGGGATTTGGGTCTAGTGAGCGACAGTCTTAGGGAGGAGATGTTCTGAGACTCAAAGTATAAGACAGACTAAAATAAAGGACTGGGTTGTTGGTAATAAGACAGTCTGAAATAAAGACTGGGTGAAGTACAGTTCTGGGATGGATCTGGGTTTGAATGTACAAAGCTTTATGTATGGATTATAAAGAGACTAAGTACTGTGAGAAGCTAAAACAACAACTTTGTAACCTACTTCAGCGCTACAAATCAGAAGAGAAACAAACCTCAGAAAAAAATCTTTAAATAAATATTCTTCTTGTTTTGTATTAAAGTACTTCTGACTGAGTGATTTCTATAACAAACCCTCCTCATGTCTGCAAAGCCATGTTATCAGGGTAAAGAAACCAACAGAGTTTCAGAGGCTTCATCATATAGCTGGTGGCAGTGGAAATATAAGCACACTCATACAAGCCAAAGTACCATCTTGGGTCAAAAACAATTGAAAATAAACTATACACACATCCTTGACTCAGATCAAATGTCACAGACCGTAATGCTGCACTTTGGGGCTCCTGCACCTTAAAAGCTCCTTAAAAGGCAGTGGCCGCATTCACATATAATGCCAAACTGAAGTTGAATGCGGCAGAGGTTGGAAATTGTATACATCCGAATGTGTGAAACCACGGTTTCGTGGCAAAAGTGACTTGCAGTTTCCTTGGCCAAACTCCAGTTTGAACCTTCGGCTTGTAGTGAGTTTCACTGCTCCAACCAGAGGTTTGGAGGCAGCAGTGTTATGTCAGAATGCAGCTGCCTCCATAACTGTGGCTTAGTGCTGTTTCTGGAACTGAAATCATAGAGAGGGCAGGGCAGTCCAGGAACATGCCCCCACTCCATGCCTGCTGTGCTGCTTGATGGCCACCTCTCTGAGAACTTGCCCCACCCCCATCTCCATGCCAGTCAAGCAGTTGCCTGGCAACAGGGACACCACTTTGTTCTTTCCCAAGTTTCTAAGCCTATCAGAGGGAAAAGTCACATTGGGGGATGCCCAGTTTCCACTGTGTCTCTCCCACCCCACCACATGGCAAGCAGAAGTGGACGGAATGTCAAGATTGGCACAATGTGTTTCGTTCACCAAAAATAAATTGATAAAGCACATGCAATGCATGTTGGCACCATAAATTGGGCAACCCGATGAGTTCACTGCAAATATAACATACATATACATATACATATAACATGGAGATGAATCGCTAGTAATGTGTGATGATGCCCCTTTCCCCAAGGACCGCTCTCACATGAGAGTGAAAAGCCATGGAGGCATGCATGCAGGCCGGACAGCAGCTGCCGCCCAGCTTGGTTACTAGACACAAATAAGCTGTGGGGATGGGTACCCTGGCAAGGCCTCTTCCTGTCTTGGCATCTGCCATGAAGAAGCAGTCCATGCAGGCCCTCTGTCAGTCCATTCATCGATATCTAGGTTTGTTTTTGACAGGCACAGCAATCATACTTTCCTGAGATTGCTGATAACCAGGGGTCCCCTCTCCCATGATTCCCTGTGGTGGCAGATCTGTATACTCCACAATGCCAGCCAAACCCAGGAAATTTGAATGAGAGTAAAGCTCAATTCCCAGTCCGGGTGTTTCCCCAGTCTGCCCACCTGGTACCACCTGGGCACATGGAGTGGCAATTGCTCCTTTGGGAGCATGAAAGGGTTGCCTGGGGTTGTCATGGTGTAAAAGATCTATTATTAACCAGAGAGAACAGAGGCCCCACACAAGTGGGGCCCCCTGATTTGGAAGGCCTAACCATGAGAGCACAGTCTAGTGGAGGACCAAAGGTCTTGGAACCTTTCGTCCTTCCCAGTGTACTGGTCCTCTCATGAGAGGGCTAATCTGCAGGCAGCAAGCCAACATGGAGACAGGAGTGTGGTTTGGTGTTTCTGGACTGCTTTGCCAGGGTCAGCCATCACAAGAGCATCCTTGGTCACAGTGGGCCAGTCCCCAGAATTCTTTGCCATCCTTCATATACATATTCCTTCCTAGGAAATCCTCAGGATCCCTTCCTGGAGTAACAACAATAGTGCCCCCCCATCCCCCATTGCCAGCAATTGTGCTTGTGCAAGAAAGTTTTGTTGTGGGGCCCTTACGAGGGCAACGTAAGACAATTTCTGTCAGAAAAAAGGGCTTAAATGTCATTTAAAGGGATTTAAATTCATTCATTCACCAAGGGTGGGCAGTCCATTCATTCCAAAAAAGCATGATCACACTTACTCGGCATGCCACCTTGAAGATTGTGACCAATGGCTGCCCTCCTGCAGACATTCTAATGCCTTACCCACAGTCTGGTGGTGTGAGCACTATAGAGCTTGCTGGGATGAGGATTAGGAAGAGGGAGTGGCTATCTTACCCTCAAACCAGAGATTGCTGGGCTGCAGTTGGACAAATGTATATGATATGATTCATGGTTACAAAAATTAACCATGGCTTTGGCAACCTCCAGTTGCACATTACATGTGAATGCTGCCAGTGTCAGGAGGGCTGCACAAGACAGGTGGTTGTGCAAGCAGCACTTCCACAGAAATCTCCTTCTGGGACAATGTAATTATCAAGTAATTAATGAATGTCTGGAATTAACTGTGTGAAGATTTATTCCAAGAACTATAACAAAAAATAATCAGCAGTTTCCCCACCACACAAAATAAGGAAATATTTAAAAGAATTATGGGCAGAATATCAATCTCAGAAGAGGGAAGAAGGAAACGAGTAAAGAGATGATGGGAGAGAAGCCTTCAGGAGGCTGGTAGAGTTGGTTTGCTTTGGTTGCGAATGAGATGCATTTAAATGACCTAGTTGCCCTCATACAGGATACATTTGATACACTTTGAAAAAGGAGGGTTGCGATGGATCTTGATGAGGTTTATCTTCTGTAAAAATAAAGGCAAAAGATATTTAGATATAGGTCTGGTGTCAGGCGTCAGCATCGACAGGTAGGTACTGAGGGCCAGGTCCCTCAGAAAGCCCACTGCTGATCCCTGAGGCAATTTCTGTGCCTGTAGTCTTTGTGTGATGGCAACAGTGAGATTCTCTTGGACCTGGGTGGGATGGGGCCCATGCAGGGCAATTTGCAGAAGGGCACTGAAAACTGGAACTGGTCCTGACTAGATGGCTAGTGTCATAAACCTGTCAGGCTAATCTAGAGCTCTATATCAGCAGACGGAGTGTGAAATAGGCAAAGGGTCAAAGGGAGAATGTCAGAGCCAAGCAGTAATCTATCTATCTATCTATCTATCTATCTATCTATCTATCTATCTATCTATGACATTTAATATACCACCCACTCCAAAGACTCTGGGCGGTGTAAAAAACATGCAAAGCAAGACAGCATTACAATTACATTCTAAATTAAAAACTAAAGTAAACTAACACAAAAGAAAAAACCAAATAGGTAAACTACAGGGCAAAAGCCTGGAAAAAAAAGTCTTCAATAGAGATTTAAAAAATCAATATGGAAGGAGCTAAATGAATCTGAAGGGGAAGAGAGTTCCAGAGAAGTGGGTCAGCAACCAAAAAGGCCCTTTCACATGTCCTAGTGCCCCAAACCACTCGGAAATCAGGGACCGACAGAAGGGCCATCTGAGAAGATCTGTCCAGATAGGATGTAACTGGATGGGAAAGGCGGGTCTGTAGGTAGACAGGCGCCAAACCCTGCAAGGCTTTGAAGGTCAAAACCAGGACCTTAAATTGAGCTCGGATGCAAATAGGCAACCAGTGCAATGACTGCAGGAGAGGTGTTACCCTGTCATATTTTCTGGCACCCATGAATAGGCAAGCCGCTGCATTCTGGACCCATTGTAGTTTTCTGATCATCCTCAAAGGTAACCCTAGATAGAAAGCGTTACAATAATCTAAGTGGGAGATTACAAGGGTGTGGGTCACTGTCATTAATGCCTGCCGGTCAAGGTAAAGGCGTAATTGGTGAATCAGATGAAGCTGCGCAAAAGTGCTTCTGGTCACAGCCTCCACCTGCTGTTCAAGCAGGAGGCATGAGTCCAAAAGGACCCCCAAATCACAAACAAGCTCCTTTGGGGGCAGCGCCACCCCGTCTAGAACAAGGTTCACATCCAGCTGTTGGCCGGTACGAGGGCTGAATAAAAGTAGTTCAGTCGTGTCAGCAATGTCCAAACCAAAGCCAGTCTGAGTGGTTCCAATATCCAAAGCACAGTCAAAAACAAGCAGGAAGACAGCTGGGTAGCTCACCAAAGCACAACGTTGTTACCAGCAATGTGGCTGGGGTGAAGCTGTCTTAAATAGGCTGAAGCCATGTGCTTTCAATCATGGGTCCCTGACTTAGCAGCTCTCCTTGTTAGTCGAGCCGTTCTGCCCATGCGTCTCCTTATCTCTTCCTGTCTCTTTGACTGACGCCTCTCTACAGCTGAGATAGGCTGCGCCTCCTCCACAGGAGCTGTCGTACTAGGCTCTGTTTCTTTTTCAACATCCCATGAGTCGGTCCTGCTTGCCTCTGCAACTTCTTGCCTTTGAGATTGCTGCACTCCCTCCTCCACTGTCAAACTGCCTATCTCCTCCTCATCCTCAGAGTCTGATAGCATGCCCATGACAGCTAGGCACATAGGTTTGACATGCAAATTCACCATAAAAAGGAGGAAGACTTCTACCATGAAGAAGGAGGGATGAAAGAATGGTCAGGGTGAGAAAAACACAAATTGAGGCTGTCCACACAACCAAAAATTGGGAGGGTGCACAGCTCCCAAATCTGGGTAGGACATTTGTCCTACCCAGTTTTCGGCCATGTGAACAGCCTCACTGTCTTCCAGACCAATTATGTAGCTTGCTCATGTGGTAAAGATGTTCCAATAATAGAATTATCTATTACTCAGAAAAAAGTGGAGGAGGTAAGAGAGGATATGGAGGCTATTCAAGATTGTGATAGAATAAATAATTTAAAAATTTGGGGCATTAGTGAGAAGGTGCCAAATATGGATTTAATGAGCTATGATCATTAAAATGAATGAGTTGTTTTCAGACTTGCAAATTGTGGAAAGCGATTTGGAACGAGTTCATAGGGTGTCATATAAGATTTCAACACAGAAACCAAGAAATGTCCTGGTGAGATTCATTAAGTCTGGCTTGAAGGACAGAGTGCTATATAAAGGGCGCCAAAAAGATCTAATCTGGGAAAATAAGAAAGAACTATTTTTTCAAGTTATCAGTACAGTAACATTGCAGCAGCATGAAGAATTCAAGTCCTTGACTGAGATTCTCTCTTTAAAAGGGATTCAATACAAATGGGGGTTTCCCTTTAAAATAATTATCTTCAAACCTGAAGGGAAGCAAGTTATTACATCTCTGGAACAAATGCAAAAAGAAATACTGAGCTGAAACATCTCGCAGTGAACTTAACAACTTGGCCTTGAGCTAACTGGAAAACAGGAGAATTCGTCAGATGATAAGATATACGTCTCTGCCAAGAGGTTTTTTGAACTGTCTCCTTTGAAACCAGGCAATTTGACTTCGAAACTGTGGAATATGGAACCTATGAGAAGCAGCTGGAAGATTTGATAATTTAGTATATTAAGTGAATTTTAAAAGAGAAATTAGAAAGAAGAGAGAAGAATGCGAAGGTGGTTAGTTAGGCTGGGTGGATATAAGTAATTAGTCAAACAATTATTTGGTTATAAGGAATATTGGGCAGGGCAGGGAGAGAGGGTGAGCTGATGCTCCTCCTTCCCCCCTCAAATCGTTATAGGATTCTATCTCCTCTGCCACAATGTTTGCTTTCAGTCTGAGTGGGCCAGGGAGGAAGGGGAAGCTGGAAAGGGGCAACAGGGAGGGGATTGGGGGAGGGGATTTTAGGGAAGGGGGATGCATATTTGCTCCACAGACTACTGGTTGAGAATGCCTTCTCGTGATGTTGGGCCTATGTGACAAGATTGGGCTTCTGCTGATGTACCCGCCTCCCCGCTGCTCAGCCTCTGCCCTTTCCAAGCTCCTTGACCTAGTGGTGGAGCTTGTGGTTGAGACCCCTTGACTTATGGTCTTGGGGGACTTCAACCTTCTGGCCCTTGGCGGGGCCTCGGTGTGTGCTCAGGAGTTCATGGCCTCCACGGCAACCATGGGCTTGTCACAGGTAGTCTCGGGCCCAACTCATGTGGGCAGACACACTTTAGACCTGGCCTTTGTCTCAGAGCAGTGGCGATGTGATTTGAATATGGGGGATATAGCCATCCCCCCCTTGCCATGGTCAGATCACTCCCTGATCTGTATGCAGATTACCGCTGCTCCTTACCTCCGCAGGGGCAGTGGACCTACTTTGATGGTCTGTCCCAGGTGCCTTATGGATCCTGATGGTTTTCAGAGGGCTCTTGGGGATATTCCCAGCAATCTTGTGGGCACCTCTTCAGCACAGCTCGTTGAGGCCTGGAACATCAAGGCCATGAGGGGTCTGGATGAGATTGCCGCTAAGCGGCCTCTCAACATTCATGGATCTTGGTTTACTCAGGAGCTTAGGGAGATGGTGCCTTAAGAGATGCCTGGAGCACTGCTGGAGGAAAACTAATGCCGAAGCTGACCGAGCATGGTTACTCTCTTATCTTTGGGAATATACCTTGGTGATAAGGGCGGCAAAGTCTGCTCACTTCTCTGCTCTTATTGCATCAGCTGATTCTCGTCCAGCAGCCTTAGGAGAGGAGAGCTGGTCTTGTGGTAGCAAGCATAACTTGTCCAGGTCTGCCCTGGTTGCATTTGAAAGGGAGACTACATGTGTAAGCACTGTAAGATATTCCCTTTAGGGGATGGAGCCGCTCTGGGAAGAGCATCTAGGCTCCAAGTTCCCTCCCTGGCTTCTCCAAGATAGGGCTGAGAGAGATTCCTGCCTGCAACCTTGGAGAAGCTGCTGCCAGTCTGTGAAGACAATACTGAGCTAGATAGACCAATGGTCTGACTCAGTATATGGCAGCTTCCTATGTTCCTATGTTCCTATTCCAGATTATCCGCTCCCTGCTTGGGAATGCGGATCCAATGGAGGTTCCATCTGGCCGCTGTGACATGTTTGCTAGATTCTTCGCTGATAAAGTCATTCTCCTTCAGTGGGAGCTGGGCTCCAATTGCACAAGATCCGATGAGATGACGGAGATGCCATCTTGTGATGTCATCTGGGATACTTTTGAGCCTGCTGACGCTGAGGACGTGGACAGGATTCTCTCTGGTATGGGTGCTGCAACCTGTAGCCTGGACCCTTGCCCCTCCTGGCTTATTAGAGTAGTCGGCAGGAATGTAAGATCCTGGCTTCAGGAGTTGGTGGATTCTTCTCTTCATGAGGGGTCTGTGCCAGCAGCCTTAAAAGAGGCTTTGGTGCATCCTCTTTTGAAGAAGACTTCTCTCGATCCTGAGGTCCTTGGTAATTATAGAACAATCTCCATCTTCCTTTCCTTGTGAAGGTTTTGGAGAAGGTTGTATGTGCCCCACTTGAGAGAGCTCTGGATTAAGCTGATTTTCTAGATCCTTGTCAATCAGGTTTCAGACCACGGCATAGCATGGAAATAGCATTGGTTGCTCTGGTTGATGACTTGTATTGTGACCTTGATGATAGTAGCACCCCTCTCTCGGTCCTTTTAGATATCTCAGTGGCTTTCGATACCATCGACCATGGTATCCTTCTGGAGCATCTGCGTAGGTTAGGTATTAGGGGCACTGTTTTGCAGTGGTTCCATTCTTTCCTTAGAGGGTGCTTTCAGTTGGTGTGTATTGGTGGCGTGTGCTGTGCCCTGTGGCCACTGCTTTGTGGGGTGCCTCAGGGCTGGTTCTTGCACCCATTCTTTTTAACATCTACATGAAACCGCTGGGGTAGGTCATCCATCAGTCTGGGATGAAGTTTCATCAATATGCCGATGATACTCAATTGTATATTGCCACCCCAGAGATGCCGTTTTTGTGCTTGCCCAGTGTCTGGAAGCTGTCAGGGTCTGGGTGGGCCAAAACAGACTCAGACTTAATCCCTCAGACTGTTGCTTTTGCTTTCTCCTCGATCTGGCCAATTGCCGAGTCTGAGTCTCTCCCTGAACAGGGTTGCGCTGCCCCTGAAGGAGGTGGTCCATGACTTGTGGGGTCCTCTTGGACTTGCGGCTCCTGCTTGAACAGCAGGTTGAGGCCGTAGCCAGAGGTGTCTTTGCCCAGCTTCGGCTGGTCTGCCAGTTGCGGCCCTATCTCGACTGGCAGGCCCTGGCAACAGTAACTCATGCCCTTGTCATCTTTTGTCTGGATTACTGTAATGCGCTCTACCTGGGGTTGCCTTTGAAGACCACTCGGAAGCTTCAGTTGGTCCAGAATGTGGCGGCCCACGTGCTTATGGACACTAGGAGATATGACAGTGTGACACCTCTCTTGCAATCGCTGCATTGGCTACCTATTTGCTTCTGGGTCCAATTCAAAGTGCTGGTTCTCACCTTAAAAACCTTTCAGGGCTTAGCACCTGCTTACCTTCAGGACCGCCTTTTCCAGCCACATCTGTCCCATCCTGTGAGATCTTTTCAGGTTGCCCTTCTTTCAGTCCCTGGTCTCAGAGAGGTCCATAATACTAGGGCCTGTGGAAGGGCTTTCTCTGTTGCCACCCTTCACTTTAGAATTCTCTTCCCACCTTTATTAACATATCTGGATACTGGGGTAGATAAATATGGATTGGCTTATTTGAGGATGTTGCAGGGAAGGGATTTTCATAGAATAAGAGACTTCTATAGAAATAAGAGGCTATATAAGAAGGTTGAGATAGAACAGCAAACAGGATGTCAAATACCTTGGCTAGTCTGGTTTAAAATTAGATTTATATTGATGGATAGTAGCATAGAGAATTCAGCTACCCACTCACTTACAAATTTTGATAAATTAATACTTAGTTATCTGGAGCATCCTAAAGGGATAAGCTCAAATATATACAAAATATTAATACAAATAGAGACTGGAGATCCCCCAATAGGTTTGAGGTAAGCATGGGAAATGGATTTAGGTAAAAATATAGAGACGCACTGGCAATCATTATGGAGGGCAGGGTTTTTCTCTCTATTCAAGAACTTCACTGGAAAATACTACATCGCTGGTATGTAACACGTTCGGTATTAGCCCAATTTTCTCAACAAAATTCCATACAGTGTTGGAGGGGCTGTAAACAGAAAGGTACATATCATCGTATGTGGTGGACTTGTGAGAAAATTAAACCTTTTTGGGAGAAAATGTTTGTTGAAATTAACAATATAATGAATCAAAGAGTAGGTTATTCCCCAGATTTGGGTTTATTACATATTTCACAGGAAATAATACTAAACTTAAAGAAAAAGAATTAGTTATCTTTTTAATCCTGCCTGCTAAAGCAGTTATGGCACAGCAATGGAAACTGTTGGATAATTTAAATGTGGAGAGATGGTATAACAAAGTATGGCCATTGGCAATTTTTTTTTTGGGGGGGGGGATTCAGATACAGTAAAGATAATGAAAAATCAGAGAAAAGAATCACAATTTTGTTGCATTTGGAAAAATATATATTTCTTATATAGAGCATAATGGAGATAACTCTGATCCTATTCATGAAGTATGGAAATTATTATTATTTTGATATGCTTGGAATAGTGGATGTGGTCCACTCCTAGTAGTCACCCAATACTATGTAGATAGTTTTGTTCATTTGTATCATAACTACACTATATTGATTTGTATTGAATTAAATTGGATAAATGTAAGAATGTTCCAATTTTTTTAAAAAAAAAGATGTTCCAGGGAGGAAAACAAATAGAAAAACAGAAGATGCAATCCAGCTTCCATTCAATTCATCTGCATAAGTCCATGGAGTTGGATTGCACCCAGAAACTAGATCTTGGAATACATATATAGACTGTGTCCATCCTCATTATGTAAAATATTGGCAGTCTGGACCTGCCATAAAAAGAGACCCAGTTCTTCAGTGGGTGGATTTTACCTAACGTTTTAGCAAGGGGTTGAACTCAGGGGTAGGTATGTGCGAACCAGTTTGATGGTTCAGGGGTTTGATGGTTCGGTTTGAGGGATGATCCGGGGTTGAATCGGAACCCCCCCCCCCAGTTCCATCCAGACTGGGACCAACCCCCCCCCTCACCAGTTCATGATTTTTTTCATTATTTTCAATTTATTTATTTTTTACCATTTGAAGCTCCTCGGGGTGGCGGGGGTGTCTGCAGAGGTTCAACCTCCCGCCGCCAGCCTTCAAAATGCCTCCTCTGGCCTTCAGGGTTCGGAACCAAACCGGCCCAGGACAGCTGGTTCCATGCACACCCCAACTCAGGGGCATATCATTATTTCTTTATTTATTTTATTACATTTTATATTCTGCTCTTCCTCCAAGGAGCCCAGAGCGGTGTACTACATACTTAAGTTTCTCCTCACAACAACCCTGTGAAGTAGGTTAGGCTGAGAGAGAAGTGACTGGCCCAGAGTCACCCAGCAAGTATCATGGCTGAATGGGGATTTGAACTCGGGTCTCCCCGGTCCTAGTCCAGCACTCTAACCTCTACACGATACAAATATCTCCAGGCCCAACGCCTCTGAGGGCCCCTGAAGGCCTGCCCTTGCCCTTTCTCTTTTCCCCTTTTCTTACTCTTTCCATTTTTCTTTCCAGCAGCAAAGTGATCCGATACCCACTTCTTCTTCTTCTTCTTCTTCTTCTTCTTCTTCTTCTTCTTCTTGCCTCCTGCCTGCCTCTCAGAGTGGCTGCCCCCGGCTGGCCATGCTCTGCGCATACTCACTCACTGAAACTGAAAGCATGCCGATTGCGTGACGTCAGGCAGGCACGAGTCAGGCAGGAGCATCAGCAGTAGCGAGAGGGAGTGCTGGAGCTTTGAAGCCAAGCTGCTGGCTGGCGGCTGCCTGGGGGCTGCAAAAAAGCCTCCTTTCATTTTGGTTGCTGACAGACTGACTCACAAGAAGGCAGGGGGCGAAGTAAATGTCAGTCCTATTAGGCGGGGGAGGGGAAGAAGAGTGTAAAGGAAAAGAAACTGCCAGAGGGCTGCATGATTGCCTTGTTCTGCTGTGCTGAAAAGAAGGCAAGGCAGGGGGAGGACGGTAAACAAAAACCTGTATTTTTGAAAGTAACCATCCATTCAAGGGAACAAGTGAAATATGAAGAAATTGAAAAATGAAAATGAAAAAAGAGGGAGAGATGATGAGAAAGGGGTGGGGGCTACCTTGGTACTGCTGTCTCACAAGAAGGGGAGGAACGATGGAAGGTAAAAGAAACTTGTATTTTAAAAAGTAAGCATGATGGAGGTAGAGAGAACAGTTGGTGTTCAATGTTGGGATCTGGCAGGCCGAGTTTGATCAGGAGCTAAATAGCTGCTGAATAAATGCTTTAATTAAAAAAAAAAGACTTGCATCAAAATAAGACTTTGCAAATCAGTTGATGATGGGGATTTTTTTTTAAAGCTGCCTTTCTCTCTTGTCCCTGAAATGCTTACTACTTAAATCCCCAGAAACTGGGATGACTCCATGTATTCCATTCTGTTATCTGGTTTGAAATCAAATTAGGAGAGAGATAGACAGAGATTGATTGTCTAAACTGATTACTGATTGCTGGTGGATGACTTATCTTTCTGTTGGCATAGCTCAGGGTAGTGTTTGTATGATCCTTTCTTCCTACTTTCATTCTTACAACAATCCTTGAGGTGGGTTAGGATGAAAGAGTGTATCTAGTTTAAGGTTATCCCCTGAGCTTCCTGGCTGAGTATGGCAGGATTTGAACCCAGTTCTCCTCAATTCTCATCCAACACTCTAACCAGGCTTTTAACTAAGTGGGGTACTGAGTGCAGGAGACAAAGGAGACTATTCTAGCTATGAAACGAGTACTGGAGTGTCTAAATATGATTAAGGTTGGCTGGCATAAACTAAAAACACACACACACGTACAGTTACTCCATAATAAACCTGTGTTCACTGGGATGAACTCAAGATATTTTTTTGTTCAGGACTGAATCTGTTTCCTATCAGTTGGTTGAGATATACGTGCAAATGTGAAGTAGAAGAAAGGAAAAAACTGTGAAATCCATTTTTCTTTCATATTTGTGGATATGTGTGTGCGTGTACACTTCTATCTAGAAAGGCACACAAAATTTGCACACATTGCCTTGATACTGCTGCCCAAAACAAAACTCATTCTGCACATGGATGAAAGAAAATAGGTGGAACACTGGTGCTGAGGGCTGGCTGACATCCAAAGCAGAAGAGCAGCAGCACAGGGTGAGAAAGGGTGAGAATCAGAGTAGAGGGGCAAAGAACAGATGAAGAGCCCTGTGGCATGTTAAAACAGAAGCAAGCATTGGGTAGACTGGCATCAGAAAGTTGATGATTCCCACTAATTTAACAAGAGCAAGGTTTTTGTTTTTTGTTTTTTGTTTGTTTGTTTTAAACCTCTCTACCATGGCTGGCCTTGTGCTAATTGCTTAGCTTTCAGCCTTGGTGTTCATTACCAGCATGGTTCCCTTTGACTAGGTTTTTGTGCAGTTCTGCTTTCCAGTGTTTTGTGCTTTATGTTAGAATCCCTAATATGGGTTAACTGTGGTGTATGTTTGTCTGTTAGGGATCATGGGGCTCTAGTTCTGTAAAAGAGCACATGTTTTGTATGCAGAAGGGGGTGTCCCAGGTTCAATCTATGGCATTGTCAGATAGGGTTGGGATAGGGCCCCTGAAATTCTGGGTGACCAGAATTTGACCAGTAGGTGGCCATTGGTCTATTAAGGGAAAGCATCCAAAGCAGGGACGTATCTAGGGTAGGGCAGGCAGGGCACATGCCCTGGGCACCACTTGAAGGGAGGCGCAAATTCCTAAAACTAATTAAAAAAAAAAAGGCCACCAAAAACAAAATGGCCACTGCACATGCTCAAATGGCCTCTGTGAGGCCCTAGGCCATGCCAGGCCTCACAGAGGCCATTTGAGCATGCACAGTTGCCATGTTGTTTTCAGCGGCCATTAAAAAAAGATATTTTTAAAAATGGCCACTGCACATGCTCAAATGGTCTCTGCGAGGCCCTAGAGGCCAGAAGTGGGAGGGGTAACCTTTGCAGACGCCCCCCTCCCACGGCCTATAGGAAGCGCCCCGAAGGGGCTACAGGTTAAAAAATAATAATTTAATATAATATAAGTCACTGTACACATATTCAGTTTAGTACTAAGTACAGAGAATCAGGGCTTGTGAATACTGAGCTGAAGCTTATGAGCTAAGACTGTATTCATTTGCTCTTACTTTGCTTCTTATGATAAGTGAGTTAAATGTGGTGTCTTAATAATATGGCTATTAATGGTGAGTTTGTCTTTAAATCAGTGTGAAATCCTTAGTATTAAGGCCCACTGGGAGTTTCTTGCTCTCTTTTTCTCATTTTAACTATCTTCCTGAAATACTAGAATAAATTCCAAGCAGTGACACAGTTTACTCTGCATAGCCTTTAATTATTTTCAGAGTATCTGGGAAAAGCCAAATTCTCCATTTATTTTTAAAACTTATGTAATAGTGATGCTACAATGCATAGTAAAGAATTAGATAGGCACTTCTGTTTAGTTTTCCAAGTACACCTCCAGATAGTATTTGGGTATTTCATGAGCCCCAGCATACTGAAATTTGTAGTTTTCCAGCATTTTTTGGTCTGGCTACATCCACTGCTAAATAGTTTTTGAAATTTTAAAAGATTAACAAGCTTGACTTATATTTTTCAGCTGATATTATAGTAAAATTATATGAAAGATGGGTGTCAGATGTTTCGACAGGGGACGCAATTTCAGTGCTTGCCCTAGGCGCTATTTTCCCTAGATACGCCTCTGATCCAAAGTAAGGTAATACCTTTATTGGGACCAACTAAAATATCAAAAGCAAACATTGAAGTTATTTTTTTCAAGCTGGATGTTAAAGAGAGACAAGGACAAGCCCTAAATCCTGGTGTTAGGCTTGAGATGGTGTACAGGAGGTTAAGACTGAGAGGGCTTAAGTCGCGTGGGGGGGGTGTCTGCCTTGAAAGAACGCTGGGTTTTTTGTTTTTTAGTGCTGGACGTAGATTCAACTAACTGCTAGATTTTATATTAGAGTGGGGCAGGGCAGCCACTTTTTTCTTTCTCCCAGTAGCCCCCGGCCTCCCCCTTTTCTGCACCTAGTAGAAGGTGAAGGAGAGGAAGGCAGTGAGGGGCCCATTTTACAATCTCGTCTATGGGCCCACTCCAACATTGGTACGCCCCTGGTTAGACGAAAAAGCCACTGATGAAAACAGATTCCCCACCTTAGGTTTTTTCATGATATTTTGGCAGTTGTGTCTTCTTGTTAGCTGTGCAGACATGACTGGGCAAGTTATTTCCAACAAGCACAGAGGCGTAATACGGTAATTGTGGTCACCCACAGATTGTTTGACTGTCCTTGTTTCTCATAATGGTTTTTCTTATTAGGCTGACAATAATTTAGTGGTTCTTGATAGGAGTGCTTGAATTTTCTTTGAAAGTTAAGTATGTTACAATATCGGAGTTCCCTTGGCATTTTCTTGTAATCATATTCTGCTATTAATCTGAGAATTTGCAAAAAGTCTCTTGAAAGTGATTGGATGGATTTTATATTCATGTTGATTTCCTACTGTCTATCTATGAAGCCTCAAATAGTGCTCTTGAGAACTCTAATAGATAATTTAGATAGAGATCGTTTAGATAGAGATCAATTGTTCAAGTAAACAAGTGTCTCTATATTTTATAGCCTCACATGGAAATTACCACAAACTGCTTCTGCTTGGCCTTACTCCTTGTAAAATTGTATATTCTCAGTTCTCTATACTAGTTCCATTGGCTACTAGGAACAAGTCTTGTCTGCCTGGAGATGCGCCACACATTCAGGTTGGCACATAAGACAGAATGCCATACAGACAGTAAGGAATCACAAGTACCACCGTGCAAAAACAGCATCAGGAAACCTCTAGTTGGGAGCTATACATTTGAATGAGTCTATTAGATTGTAAGACTACGGAGACAGGAAGGTCATGCACATGGCCACTGTTGGCAGGCGGGGAGGGTGTGAGGGGAAGGCAAGAGCCAACTTACCTCCCCCCACAGACGAGCAAGGTCCACATGTGTAATGTGTGGATCGCACACCCACACGATCCATGCTGTACCCGGCAGTGTGGAGTTCTGGAGGCCAGGAAAATGCATCCTGGCCTCCAGGTATTCCACAGTGCACTACACAATGGGGGAATTCCTCCATTTTATTTATTTATTCGATTTCTAGACTCTCCTAAGTCCAGTTGCACTTTGTATTATTTATTATTAAATAATAAAATTATCTGTTCCTTATGGCCTAACCAAAGCATTAGTTTTCTTTTTCGTGATGGTCATGGGTTTGCAGGAATGCCGCACAGTGATTTTTCAACAACAAAGAGCATTTTATGTTCAAATAATCATGAAATAAAAGTTTGAGGGTGTTATATCATGAAAATGCTTGTTTTTAACGGGAACTCAAAGAAACTATGGTGAATAAAGATCTAGGTTAAGCCTCTCATGAAATGAAAATGAAGCTCTCTGTGTTGTTCAGATACATTTCTAATAAAATCCTATCCAATAAACTTATTGGCTTCTCCCCAAAACTGCATTCTGGTGATAACAATGCAGAATACACAGGTTATATTTTGTGCAGCTTGATAAAATTAGAGTGAACAAGATTAAGTGAGAAAAAAAGAATCCTCTAAAGAGCTGTCATCTGAAGTTTGTTTTATACATTATAGCTTAAGAGCATACACTATGGACATCTTTGTCAGGACATACGACATACATTGTATTTGAAGCAACTAAGTTGCACAGGTTCTGCACAACACATAAAGCTGAGGAGATGGCACAATGAGGGAAGGTGGGTGCAAACTTAAGGAATATCCCAAAACAATTTCCATTACCAGAGAGCAATTTATATATGGAGCTTTTGGCCAACATGATACACAAGTTGACACCAGCATTCCCAATTGACTGGAGCAGCTGCACACATGGAAGCCAGACCCAGTGGTGTTGCACAAGAGCACAGTTATGCAATTACTTAAAACAGCATGCCCACACTTTAAAAATGCTACTTTCATTGGCTGGCATACTGTGCAGCATCCTGCATGCGTTTTCATCAAATTACTGAAAACATATAACTGCAGAAGCTGCAGTGTGTGTGTGTGTGTGTGTGTGTGTGTGTGTGTCACACACACACAACCTGCTGCATATTACTGCAGGAGCTGCTGTATGATCATAACAGCATGCAGTTTTGCAAGAGCGTTGTTGCGTGAACACCAGTATTGCACCCAGTTGCATGAGGGTACAGCGATAAAGACTGTGCCATTACACAACACGATTCTGATGTTTGTGCAATAGCACCCTTTACACAGCTGTGTGAACGCTCTGCTACAAGCATGCAGTGCTGACGACACCCACTGCACAGTATGACAGCCAATGAAAGTAGCACTGTGGAGGCATGGGTGTGCTGTTTTAAGTAGTTGTGCAACTGTGCTCTTGTACAACACTGTTTGGGCTGGCTTCCACATCTGCAGCCGTACTGGCCAATCAGGAATGCCAGCATTACCTTGCACATCATGTCAACCATTATTATTAAGATTAATTTGTTTTTCTAATTTGTTGACTGCCCCAAATATCTGTCTCTGGGAGGTTTACAACAACATAAAACAGATTAAACATGAAAACCTTAAAATAATTTAAAACCACAGTCAAGTTTAAATGCTCAGGAGAAAAAATAAGTCTTTAGAGACTTTTAAAAAGTTTTCAGAGAAGGGGAGGCTCTTATTTCAGCAGGGAGTGCATTCCAGAGTATTGGGGAAGCAACAGAGAAGGCCTGTTCCTGTGTAGCTACCAGACGAGCTGGTGGCAACTGCAGATGAACCTCTCTGGATGATCTCAAAGGGTGGTGGGGCTCATGGCAAAGAAGACATTGAAGCTATTCTCACGATAGAGCAAAACCAGGCTAACAGAGCCCAGCCTGGTTTTGAGCAATCGTGGGAACCACTGGGCTCATGGGCAAGCCTGGTGGTTCTCTGGCGGCTAGCCCACCTAAGATTCCCTCCTCTTAAACAAGGTGAACGGAGTGAACGCTCCATTAACCTTGTTTTTTGGATCGTGTGTCAGCCATGGCTGCTTGCAGTCGCAACTGGCATACTTGGGGTGGAGGTGGAGAGGGGAAGGGGAACCCCAGGAAGGCACCGCACACTTACATGGTGCCTTCCTGGGGTTCGGGGGACTGTGCAGTGGCGCTTCCCTTCCCCCGACCACCGGAGCTCCCAACGGAGCTGGGGACGGCTGCAGGAGTGTCCGACCATAGCAGCTGCTCATCTGGGTGGCCGATCTAGCCGCCCAGAAATAAGCGACTGCTCGTCTGTGGGGAGAGTGAGCTAAGCCCGCTCTTCCCGCCAAACCCCGTCTGGGACGTCACACGGATCATGTGAAGTGCCTCATTCTCTTAAATACCCAGGGCCTAAGCTTTTTAGGGCTTTATAGGTTATAACCAGCAACTTGTATTTTGTCTGGAAACCTATTGGTAGCCCTAGTAGCCCTTTTAGTATAGGAGTAATATGGTGGGGCGCTTCACACGATCGGTGTGAAGTGCCGAAGGAGGTTCTGTGGGGAAAGCGGGCTTAACCCGTGCTCTCCACAGATGAGCAATGTCTTGTAGCTGGGCAACAGGATCGGCTGCCCACACAACCACCAGCTCCGTCACAGAGCCGATGGGGCGGCAGGGATCGGGGGCCGAGCGCGCAGGGCATCCTGGCAAGAACTCCAAACCTGTGAGGCAGCTTGGACACAATCAGAAAACCGGGTTAGCGGAGCGCTCACTCCGCTAACCTGGGCTAAGAGGAGGGCTACTTTGGCAGGCTAGCCACCAGAGAACCACTGGGCTCGCCCACAAGCCTGCTGGTTCTCACGATGGGGAAAAACTGGGCTGGGCTTCTTTAGCCTGGTTTCCCCCCATCGTGAGAATAGCCTTGGTATCTCCAAGATGTCCCAGAGACCAACCTGGCTGCTGCATTCTGTACCAAGCTACTTTACAAGATGCTTTTCAAGAACAAAAAAAACCCCCTCAAAACAGTTTAGATAGTAAAAGGGATGTGAAGATGGTCCCCTGTCCCAAAGGGGCTAACAATCTAAAAAGAAACACAAGCAAAAACATCAGCAACAGTCACTAAAGAGATGCTGTGCTGAGATGAATAAGGGCAGTTGCTCTCCCGCAAGCTAAATATAAGGAAGCCATCATCTGAAAAGTTGTCTCAGCCTGGTTAGCTGGGGATGCAGGGAGTTAGCAGAGATTAGCAGGAGTTGCCTGCATAGCCTATGAAGTCCACGAGGCTATTCTCATGGGCTAAAGCCCAGCCCGTTTTTCATCCATTGTGAGAACCACTGGGCTCGCAGGCAGGCCTGGTGGTTCTCTGGCAGCTAGCACGCCAAAGAAACCCTCCCCTTAACCCAGGTTAGCAGAGCGACCTCTCCGCTAACCTGGGTTTTCTGGTCATGTGCTCTGTGCCGCAGTGACATATGAGGAGACCCCCGCCAGGAGGAAACAAGCCTCCTGGTCATGGGGGGTCTCTTCAGGATGCCCCGCACACTTGTGTGGGGCATCCTGGAACTTCTGTGGGCTGTGCAACCACCGATCCCCGCAGCCTCCACTGGATCCGTGATGGAGATGGCAGTCATGTGGGTGGCTGATCCCACCACCCAGGGCTTGGAGGCTGCTTGTCTGCAGGGAGAGGGGACTATGCCCATTCTCCCTGAAGACCCACCAGAAGCTCTTCTCACCAATTGTGAGAACAGCTTCAATGTTAATCAGACTGCTCTGGAGTGTTGGCTATGCAATCCTAACTTTTGGGCTTGTGTGGGGTATCAGCAAATCTAGAGTGAGCAGTTCATTACAGAATAAATTTGTGCAAAGCTTCGGTCTTGGAAATTACTGACAGAGAGTTGAAGTCAAATATAATCAGGTTTATTTGCGGTTTTACGGGTACAGAAATGAAATCTTGACTCCTTGGGGAATTTCCAGTGTCCAGAGCTGGTGACCCTGTTGAGGCCCTGGCTGATCTCTGGAATGGAGAGATGGCCCGGGCTATTGACACGGTTGCTCCTAAACGCCCAATCTGCTCCTTGGTTTTCCTTGGAGCTTAGAGTGATGAAACAACTCAGGTAATGGCTGGAACGACGCTGGAGGAAGAGTCATGGTGAATCCGATCGAACACGGGCTAGAGCCCATTTTAGGGACTACTCCGTGGCAGTGGGGGCAGCGAAGAAATGTTTCCCCCCCCCACCTCCATTGCATCTGCTCAGTGCAGACTGGAGGAGCTGTTCCATGTAGCAAAGACATTGCCGCACACATCCCCCCAGGTAATGGAAGAGGAATCATCTACAGCCCACTGTGATCAGTTTGCATGTCACTTTGCAGATAAAGTCGCTTGCATCCATGCCGATTTGGACTCCAGAGTTTTGGCAGTTCCAGCAGACTTGCCTCTGGTACCATCTGGTCCCATTGTGTTGGATTATTTTCAGTTGGTGCAGCCTGAGGATGTGGACAAGATCCTGGGCAGTGTGCGGGCGACATCGTGTGCTCTTGACCTTTGTCCTTCATGGCTAATAAAAGCTGTCAGGGAGGGTACAGGTAGATGGCTGGAGATGATTATTAATGCCTCATCAAGGGAGGGCAGGATGCCATCATGCCTCAAGGAGGCGGTGGTAAGACCATTATTTTAAAAGCCCCCCTTGATCCCTCCAACTCGGACAACTATAGACAGGATTCTAACCTGCCCTTTTGGGGCAAGGTGATAGAGCGTGTGGTGGTGTCCCGGCTGCAGAAAGTCTTGGATGATACAGATTATCTGGACCCTTTTCAATCTGCCTTCTGCCCCGGATATGGGACTGAGACTGCCTTGGTCACTCTAGTGGATGACCTATGCCGGGAACTAGATAGGGGGAGTGTGTCCCTGTTCGTTCTGCTGGACCTCTCGGCGGCGTTCGATACCATCGACCATGGTATCCTTCTGGTCAGCCTCTCGAGTATGGGAATCAGAGGTACTGCGTTACAGTGGTTCCAGTCCTTTCTTGGGGGAAGGGTCCAGAAGGTGGTGCTGGGGGACTACTGCTCGGCTCCATGGCCATTGGCCTGTGGGGTCCCCCATGCTGTTTAACATCTACATGAAACCACTGGGAGAGGTCATATGGGGACTTGGACTGAGTTGTCAGCAATATGCAGATGACATTCAGCTCTATCACTCCTTGTCATCTGATCCTAGGGAGGCGGTGGATGTCCTGAATCGGGGGCTGGAGGCCGTTATGGGTTGGATGTGGGCTAATAAACTGAAATTGAATCCGGACAAGACAGAGGTACTGTTGGTCAGTAGGAAAGTCAATTGGGATGAGGAGATTTTACCGGTTCTGGATGGGGTTGCACTCCCCTTGAAGGAGCAAGTACGCAACTTGGGGGTACTACTGGACCCGGCTCTGCTTTTGGAAGCTCAGGTGGAGGCGGTGGCCAGGGGTGCCTTTGCATGGCTTCGGCTAGTGCAACAGCTGTGTCCCTTTCTCAAGAAGGCCGACCTGGCCACAGTTACCCTTGCCTTAGTCACGTCACGGCTGGATTACTGTAACACGCTCTACGTGGGGCTGCCCTTGAAGAATACCCGGAAACCAGCTAGTGCAAAACGTGGCAGCTAGGGTTTTATCTGGAGCTGCCTGATGGGAACACATCACACCCATTCTGAAAGAATTGCACTGGCTGCCAGTTCATTTGCAGGTCCAATTCAAGGTGCTGTTTTTGACCTTTAAAGCCCTTAACAGTTTGGGCCCGGGCTACCTGAGGGACCGCTTGCTCCCAAGAGTTGCTGCCTGCTTGACAGAGGGCTCTGCTCTGGGTGCCAGTAATGAGGGAGCCTAGGTTGTCATGCACTCGGGACAGGGCCTTCTCTGTTGCTGCCCCCAGACTCTGGAATGCTCTCCTGGTGGGTATCCGCTCCTCAGTCTCCATCACAGTTTTTAGAAAGCATGTCAAATAATGGCTCTTTACCCAGGCTTTTATCTGATTGTCTCCACTGCTGCTTCTTGTATTTTGTACTGTTTTTATGCTTGTGTTTTAATTTTTTTAAAAAATAAAATAAAATAAATCAGATTTGTTTTTATACTTTTTAGCTCAATATTTTAATGTATCTTTTTTATAATCATGTTTTTACATTTTATTGTGAGCCTCCTTGGGATTTTCTTAATGAAAGGCAGGGTATAAATTTAACAATAAATAATTAATTTAACAATAAAAATAATAAGCAACACAATATTAATCAATAATATTAAGAAGACAAATAACACCAATAATACTAAATTGAAGCTCACGAAGAGGCATTTTAGTCTGAGGTCCAAATTCCAATCAATTCAAGGCTGACCAGAGAAATGGAGTTAGAGAACAGCTTTAGACTTTAAAAAGAGCAAGGAGGGAGTAGAAGAGTTTGGAGCAGAGATTTGTTAGTATATCTGGATCCTTTCTGATGGTGTGTTGAACACTTGTTGCTCAACTAGTGCTGAGGAACTTCTCTCTCCAGGACAAACAGGAAAGCAGGATACAAGAGTGGAGACCCATGTGCCACTCATGAGTCAGAAAGCCAGTAAGAATCTAAGGTGGTCTGATTCCAAGAGACCAGTTCCCTAATACAGCCAAGTATGCTGCACAGACAGAGCCAACTTGGAGGTGGAAAGTGGGATGGGCACAAGGGCCAAGGCACAGCCAGATGGAATAGCTGGTGCCCAGATGCACGTACACACAGTGGGTGAATCCAGAGAAGAGACATATTGCTTGATGGTCTCTGTGACAGAAATAGGCAGAAACCTGCTGTAGTGATCAGCCACCTCTCCCCTAAAGATTTAACCAAAAGTGAACCCTGTCCTGATTGACAGGCTGATGAACTCAGGGCTCAGCCAATCAGCACATCGGCAGGGGGGTGGGATCTAGAGAGCTGTTGGGAGAAAAGAGGCTTTCTTTGTGAGAAGGAGGAGGCTAGGGGTGCAGAGAGCAACTCATGTGGCCATGGAGGATGGCTACAGGAAGATGAGTGCAGCTCTAGGAAGATAAAACTGCAGGGGCTTGAATTCTCAACCAGGTTTGTGTGAGTTCAAGAAAAAGGAAGCCTGGGCATTGGCTTTGGGAAGTTTAATCTAAGAAAAGTTTGTTTAGTCAGATTTTGCATTAGACTTTATGTTTCTTTGGTGTGTGTTTTGTATATCCCTGAAACTGGTCTATTATTGTATACCTGTAGCATAACTAAACTAAGAAACACTAGCCTTCACCCATACATCCAGGACATTCAAAAGACTCTGTAAGCTTTTAAAGGCGCTTTTGTATTTTCCTACATCCCTGTTCTTTGCAACTGGATAACCATGATTTTTAAAGCATGCTACCCCAACATCATTTGGGGTGTTTTTTTTTTGAAGTATTGTTGTAACCTACTGAGTATTTTTTACTCGTAACTAAAAGCTGAGAAAGCCTCACACGGAAGCAGTCTGTGGTACTTGAATAAAGCTGTCTTTCTTTTTGTTCTTTTCTTTTACAAGCCTCTCAGAGTGGGGTTTTTTTAAACTCAGAAATGGGAGGGGCTAAAGGGAGATTTCTCTGGTGCAAACACGTCTCCTCAGACATTCAGCAGCTATCAGTTTTCTCACCTCATGCAAGCATACATGTGGAAGGTTTTTGTACTTATCTAATAGCGGAATAAAGAGAGTTTCCCCTGGGATTCCACCCTATGCCCAGGGAGGGCCAAGCTCTGTTGTAAAGAGGGGTGGTGGTAGCAGCCATTTTTGAACCTACCACAAATACAGGAAAATGTTAGGAGTAGCCTTTGTCAGAAAGTTCAGCAGAGATGATTCAGCATTTTTCCTTCCCCTCATGTGAGCTTGCTCTGAGACAAAGCTAAAATCCACTAGACCTGCGTTGGGGACAAACGCTGACCACACCTTTCTGCTGAAAAGGGTGACATCCATGATGGACAAAAGAATGCATTTTGTCCTGTTCAGTTCTAAGAGGGTGTGCTCTAGACTAGAGCACAAGTGAAAAGGTTTAGACAACCTGTATGTAAAAGCCTTGAATAGGTGGACACAGAGCTTATCTTGTGTCAGGAAGACGTCTGGGCAGAAAATAATATATTTCTTTAACATAACGAGTGCATTTCTTGTACTTCATGCTGTCCATTAATGCTTGGGTCAGAGAAATGAGCCTGTTGTAATCTTATTGGTTCCTTCCTGGGACGGTGATTAGCTCAGAAGACTAATCTTTTGTGCCAACATAGAGGGGAGTTGTTGACTACTCCTTTTAGAGGAACAACTTCTTGTTAAATCATGTCTACTTCAGCATCCTCATTTGTGCTTAAACAGAGAGAAGAGCATGAAGAATATCCTTTTTCAGTTCCAGGTTAGGGTTGACCTGGAGTTACCCTCCCCATGCTACTTGCTAAGTGACATACCCTCATGAGTTAGCCTATCTAAGCAAATGGTGATCCTGTGATCCTATGCGTAAAAAATGGAAACGACAAACCTGTAGTTCCAAACCACATGTAGGGGTGCTGCTGAGAGCCCCCAAACAAGCTATTCTCTTAACATCAGGATTGCACAACAGTGCCAAATGAGGCTATACACAGCTGTCATGTAGATGTGTCCACAGAAACTTACCATGATGTAGATTTAAAATGTTACAGTCTATTGCACAGGCTAACCGCCCAGAGACGTAAGTTTTGGGTGGTATGAAAATATGTTAAATAAATAAAATAAATATTGCAGATGTAGATAATTGTACCTGAAAATGTGTTTTTTCTGTTTGTTCATGCATTGCACCTGTGCTAAGAGTTGCCATTTTCAGTGTTTCCCCACCATGGTTATGTAGTATAGTTTAGTCACTTCAAATGTGGTGTTGTAGACAGTACATACCCAAGGGTACCTGCAGTGTATATTCTTAAGCTTTAACATTTGGATATGTTTTCAATCTACAACTCTTTAAATGGATACTCTTTAAATGGCAATCTTCCTTGCCAACAAAGATATTTGAGATGTGTCCTCCATATGAACTATTGTGTCTCCATTTTAGCTATGAGTCAATCCAAGGTTTTGGACATATGTTATTTTAAAAAGAAATCAGAATCTTGTTTATAAACTGGATTGTCTCTGGCATTGTTTTAAAAAAGGAATTAGTGCTCCTGGATAAACTTTAAAGGCAATTCTACAAATGTGTATGAATAAGTCTTACCAGTAATGCATTGTGATTAGGAAGCCATTCCAGGTTGTGGCAATCCATTGCTCTTACTAAACCATGTCAAAATGACTACTTTGGTGATAAATGTGCTCTCGTATTTTCATAGGTTTATTCAATAAATGATAAAAGCTAAAGTGAAGTATTTAATGTTTACAAAGGCATTTCAAACTAATGCCAAAACATACAATCTGCAGCTTGGGTTTTTATATATCCCAAGGTGGAATCCATGTTATTTTTATGGTAAACATATGGAAACTTGTTTTCCTTACTATTTCCCCCCCCCAAATAAACCTTTTTTCATTAAACTATGGCTTTTTTGTTAATCCGTTCCTGCTGTTACAAGGGGGAGGGGAGATGAACATCTAATGACTAAATTTCTCCTCTCTTTGATGCAAATATAAAAGAATTGGAATACTTTTATGCCTCTCTGCAATTTATGCACAACTAAGAGTGGTAGAGAAAAATAAAGCTAGAAATTTGGCCAATGACGTGATTTGGATTTTTTAAAAATCATAATAGGAGAAACCTGTAAAGAAATGTCTCAAATTCTCATTTTGTAAAGCTGCTGTCTGGATTAGTGCCATTAAAATCAATAGGCCTGTTCTGGCACGAGTGGGTTCAGACGTGGAGAGCATGTGCTTCTCCAACAGAAGCTCCACTACCTGGGCACAAAAGCATTGGACAAAAGGCAGGGCTGCCTGGAAGGATTGGGCCACAAAGCTTTCGTCAGGTCTTTCCCAGGGCCTCTTAAACACATGCACATTGAAAAGAAGTGTTATTGTTAACCAATTACAGTGGGAGCAACAACAGCCAGATTACTGGAGGAGGACTTTAATGAAATTGGGGAGCAAGATAGTGTATTACTACAACCAGCAGAATAAAAGAAAGAAGCTTGTAAGAGTTGCCGTTGCCAGCTGTGAACCCTTCTCCCACAGAGAGGACAATGCAAGCATCCTGCTTCCAAGCAGCACCAAAAAAGAGCAGTGCTGATGTGGTTCCTTTGTCTGTCTGTCGATCATATTTTTATACCACCTGATAGGTACATCTCTAGAAAGTGTGCAAAATTTAAAACAATCTTTAAAAGTCAACACAGATTAAAATACACGAGACACAATAAAAATAACAGCATAAAAGTTATTAAAACAAATTATTGAAATTAATTCTAACCCAAAGCGTGTGAGAGAACAGGTGAGTCTTGAGGGTCTTCCTGAAAACAAACAGAGAAGGAGATGCTCAACAGGGAGCATATTCCAAAGCCCTTTGACACAGAGGTCACGTAACAATCGAGCCAATGGTGTTTGCTGGTGTGGGCAGGGAATGAGGGGCCCAACACACGGGGGTTGGACTAAACAGTCAGAAGGGTGAAATGAAAAAATTGCAGCTGGAGTGCTAACCTCTGTGGCAGGAGTAACATCTAGAATCAGTTTTTGTGGCACTTCTGATGTGGCGAAGGTGGCAGGAATCTTCTGGTCCACAGAGGACCATCTCCACATGGTGGTAGGCATGAGTGAGCCAGTCACAGGGAGATAATTCAATTGGGGCTCCATGTATGTGAACCAATCCTTAGATGTGGCACTCATACTGCGTCACGGTGTTCTGTCTCATTTATGGGATGCCTTAGCTATGTTAGAGGAATAGTGTATCCTATCTTTGCGTTTTGGAATAGTGTATTCCGTCTCAGCCATCCTGTAAATGTATTTGTATTTTCTTTTCCTCCTTATGTTAGATTTGGGGTGGATGACAATTTTGACTTCCAGGATGCCGCTCAGCGCTGGAAGATCCTACTGTGGATCATTGTGCTAGCCGGGACACATACACACGTTGATGCCAGAGAGGAGCCAACCTCAGGAGAGAACCCGGACACACTGGAGGGGCTGAGAGACTGGCATCTCTTTGACCCCATTAACAGGTCCACAAAAATGCTCCTGGGAGCCAAGGGAAAGTGAATGGCAGTGCTCCCTTCGCCCCCTGAGACTCCCGAGAAACTCACCTCTGAGGACATTAACAATTGGCCCTGGTGGAAAAGGCGCACAATAGTCTGGTGGCAAGGTGGGACCTGTTCTGGGGGCGCACTTCTGTGGGACTGCCCAGTGGGGTCACCACCATACAAATGTCCATATGGGATCTCCTGGGATTGTGGGATATTTTGGCTTGGGCGTGTAATCCCGACCCAGGGGCATTGCCCCAAAGGCTTTGTACCCTCGGACTGCATCACAGTGCCAAATTGGGTGGACAGTGACAGACCCACCAAGGCTCCTCCTGTCCAAACCAAAGCTAAACCTCAGGTGACAACCGACAGCTCTCTAAGAGCCTACACACAAGCGTTAAGGCCTCCAGACCTGTCACTGTGACAGTCCCCCGATGCAAGTGAACTCTGGGAGTGGTGTGACAAAGATTTAAAGATATTGGAAGAATCCATGCCCATGTCTACCTCTGTGGAGGGTGGTATGCCGATGACACCCTTGGCATCCTGGTCCACAGGTGTAGGACTCACGTTCAAGTGGCTGCCTGTGGGCTGGGATGATGAGGGACAAGGGATAGCAACCTTCCAGATTGATTTAGAACATTGGCTGACTTCAGTTGCTATTGGCACCTGCGAGGTGGTCAACAAGACGACATTGTGAGACAAATGTCTGGTAAACTATCTGGCTATGAATAATATGCTCTCCCAGACTCATGCCTGTGCAACTACAGCAAATGTGACTGTGAGATGTGTTCAAAAGAAACTGAACAAGAGGGGGTGTTCCCTTCTTGCCCACGCTCCGGGTTACAATAGCAGTATTGAAGATATGGAAGTAACGCCACACCAGTTATGGTTTCGTGGGGAGACCAGGCATTGGGCAATCTTGAATGCAACCCTATCCCTGTTTGAATTTCATATCCCTATTAGAAGCATGCATATTAGGAATTTCTTTCCCAACTGTACCCAGGGAGAAGCAGCGGAAGACTCCATCCTCAAGGTCCTGCTTGAGAATCATGGGAGAAAACCCCGTGATCTCACTCAGGACTTGTGGTCTGGAACAAACTCCGCAGGTATGATTTGGGCAAATGCCAAGAACTGGGATCAGGATGACAGGCTTGGCTATTTGGAACAAGCCCTCGGCCTGGTGACCCAGTCAGGCTTAAAGGATGCAACAGCCTCTGCTGGTTTGGCAGAGCTAACCCACTCACTGGCAGGGTTTTTAGAAAGCTTTCTCAGCCAGCTACTGAGAGAAGCAATAACAGCTATTGAGGCTGTGGACTGGAATGAGGCCTGCGCAGAAGTGCAAGGCTTCATGAATGCCCAAGTAAGAGCCATTCGAGATTCCATCTTCAGGGGATCCAGGCCAATGGAACTATCAGTCAAACCAACCCTCATGCCTGAAAGGACATGGAACCTGCGCCGGTCTTGGACTGTGAGTTCCTGGGTCTGCCACGAGTTCATGTGCAGCTTCAGGGCAAAAGGTGCATCTGAGGGAGTGTGGGCCCCAGAAGTTAGGCTGCATCCGGGCATCTCAGATAAATGTGACTGGAACTGGGAGGTCCCGGGTCCAGTATATGAAATCATCCTCCCTTCTCCTCACAATGAAAGTCATTTTGTAGTGGGAGAAGCAGACGAGCCAAATGGCATTTGGATGGGAGTTGGGAACCTGTGGAAAACTTGGCCCAGAGCACCACCCCCACTAACCTGTAAACATGCCATCAGAGAAAATCAGTGGGTAAATATTGGGGAGAGAATTTGTTGGATTGGAGGGGCAATCTTCACTGGTAGAGGGGGTGCAACCTCTTTCGCTAACTCTTCTGCCTGTATTAGACGGTTTGGGGAAAGGGGCAGCCAGCACTGGAGGATGAGCCTGGGGGATCATACAATCTCCCTGAACTGGCCTCCAAGGCTTGCCTATGAGTATGAGATGAACCTGGCCCATCCAACCCAATGGATTTTTAATTGGACTGCCCCCATCAAGGGGTTACAAAGATTGGAAGCAGAGCTTGCCCAATTGGAGGAAATAGGGCAAGACCTCCAAAAGGTGATCATAGAATTTAATGAAATAGAACACACATATGAGGTTACCCTAAAGGCCGCCAAAGCATGTACAGTGACTGATTTCCTGTGTTTTATTTATAATATCAAGAAAAACAATCATTATTATGTGTTAGGCCTGAGTATTGCTTGCCTTAGTTTATTATTTTTAATAATAGGTCTGTGTTGCTTGTGCAGGAGAAGGAGGAAGGCCACATCAGTCCTTGTTATGCCACCTGGCCTTCTGCCTCCTTCCCCACCCTCAAATCCAGTCCACTCAAGATATGCTTATCCAGTTTTGCCTGGAGCAAAAACTGCATAAGAGAGGGGGAAATATGTTATGGACGGTCCATAAACATATCAGAACGAGAGGTACCAACTCAGAAGTATGTGAAATATAGGCCTGTGTCTGATTTCATTTTATATTAAGAAATGAATTAACTCCTGAACTCAAGGTGAACTGGCATACTGCTCTCCCTGCTCTGTGAAGGGAGGAGGCAATCCAGCATTGTATTGTAAAAATGGATATGCAAGGAAACAAAAGGGCCTGAGCTAATCAATATGCTAAAATGTGACTCACAGTGTCTGTGGAAAAGTCTTCCAGGGGCTGATCTCCCCTCCTGTTGCAAGAAGCCAGTGTTAATCCTTGCCAACGATTAACTCAATCGCTCTCTATAGAGATTCAACATAGGCAGATGCATACAGAGATCCGCCTGTAGACTTTAATTCTCACCTCACTGATGCTTCTGCCCTAGCCATGTTACTTTAAATATTCTCTTGTTATAATTACACACTAGATAGAGGTACACAAGAAATAATGTAATTGCTGTCTCACAACTAATTCTCTCACTAACTCCTGACTTTTAACACCTTTTTGGGGTCAAACTGACAATTGGGGGAAGATGCAATTTGCATCTCTGAGATGCAGATTTGCTTTGGGCAATGTTCCCCCTCCCTTCTGAGCGCACAGTGTACAGAACATGAGATTGAGATCTCTCTGGACTGGCCAATATCCTGAATAATTAAAAAAGACATTGTCCAGAAGGTAGCAGCAAGTTGTCACCTTTTTGGGACCCAGGAAAAGATGAGAATTGTATAGATCAAAGGAAAATACACTATAAAGAAGGAGGCTACTGGACAGAGAGTTTAGCAAGCTTGTGCCTACAACAAGATCTGCTCACACGCCATCCCAGAGTTTGCTGCTAAGCCGCGGGGCTAGAAGCAGGAACTCTGTCCATGGACAGGAACTGTCTGTGACTTCTACTGTGCAGTGAGAAGTCAAGACTTTCCCCCAGCCATGGTGCTCTGACTCTCAGCCATGATTTGAGCACTGCAACAACTCCTGTCTCCAGCCAGAGGCCTCCTTCAGCTGAAAGATCCTGCACTCTCAAGTCTCTGATCCTGGTAAATATGCTGCTCCTACAAGCCTGGAATCCCCTCATCCCTTCCCCTGCCCCCCTTCACCTCTCCCCCTACTAATTTCTGATCCCGCAAACCATACCAGCCCTTAGCCTCCCCCCCCCTTTCTGTCTGTATCTGAATTGTATTAGGCTCTAGGAAGGTTTAATGAACACACATATGGTAGTTAGGAACACTGGTTGTGGCTAGGAAATACTGTAGCTGATATTGATAGAGTGTTCTGCTTTCTGCTTTTCTAGATTATGTTGTTAGTCTTTTATACTCAATAAAGCCCATTGAATCTTTGAGGATTGGTTTGATCTCCTCTCTTCCTTGCACCCAGATCCTATATGGTCATCATATAAAAGAACTTGGTCACTTGGTGACACTATGAGCCAGACCTAATTTTGTATACTAGCTAATGAGCATATTTAGTATATAAATCAGGCCTGGACTGTAACAAGAGCTAGTTGAAAAGTGCAAATAAAACTAAGGCAAGTGGCACTGAAATGAAGACTGTCTCACTCTTTTTCTGATAAGAGGCTTCTAATTTATTTATTTATTTATTTATTTATTTATTTATTTATTTATTTGATTTATATACTGCCCTTCCAAAATGGCTCAGGGCGCTTTGCATCACTATGTCATTAACAGGTACAAGGCAAGCAGAAATTCAACATGTACAACTTTCCCTGAGATTGGAACTGCAGTGATGTAGGAAAGCAGTTGCATTTTTGCTTGTTATGCAGCTATTAAAGAAAGTGACTACCATACTTCCGGTGTTTATACTCTCTGTAAATGTGCTAGAAGCTGTTGCTGGCATTACTGCATTTTTTAAAATAAAAAAAATACTTATATGGGTTGCCAAATGGATGCAATTAAATCTATGAATAATCCTTCAAAAGCACATGAAGAATTCAGGGTGAATGATATCATAACAGAAAGCTACCACCCTTGAAGATGATGGCATCATTTCAACAGGATGGTTTATTAATACTGTACTGACTGTCTCTCAGTTAAGATGCAACTTTATTTTAAAAGGTAGGTTGCAGCAGGACATGCCCTTTACTGTTAGTGTGTCACCTTCCATCCCAAGCCTAACCTGCCATTAGGCCAGGTTGACCCTCCAGAGCAGACGTCAGGTGTGGCTCGAACAGGGTGGAATATAGAAGTCTGCCCCTGCTGAAAGTGGAAGCAATTTTGTTCAAATATGTTTGTAAGCTGTCCTGAAGCCCTCAATGGTTGAAAGGTAGTATATAGAATCCTAATAAACAAACATTTCCCCAATGAATCTGCCTATAATTTTGGGAACAGGAATGGGGAGAGACAGGCTTAGTGTGTGTGTGTGTGTGTGAGAGAGAGAGAGAGAGAGAGAGAGAGAGAGAGAGAGAGAGAGAGCGCAATGGGCAGCTCTGGGAGGAATGGGAAGATCTGATGCTGCTTGTTCTGACTGTTCCCATGTGGGCTCCAGGAGGACTAGAACAGGGAACCTATGGCATATACCCAGCTTCCTGTCAATCTCTTAATACAATGGGCAAGTATTATACTGAGGAGAAGCAATGGAGTTCCACTCCAGCATTCCCAGTGTCACAGTGGATAGAGTATTTTCCAAGCATATTGTTTGGCCAGGGGCGTAACTACTATTAGGCAAGGGGATGCGGCTGCCTGGGGCCCCCCAGCCTCGAGGGGCTCCCCAGAGGCAAGTCACATGAGGCAAGTCACATGACTATATGTTGTGAAGTGTGTGTGTGTTCATCAGCGAGGGGCCCATTTTAAAATTTTGTCTCTGGGCCCACTCCAGCCTTGTTACGCCCTTGTGTTTAGCAGGTACAATAGCTGTTTTGTTTTCCATTTATATGCACCAGCTGCTGACATGTATGCATTTGTTGGTAACCATTTGCAAATTGTACCTAGTTCAGCTAGTACTATTTGGCTTGGGATCTGGCACTCATGCCTCCTGGTGTGGCTGTACTGAATGTTGAAATTCTGATAATTTAGTGCTGAGGGTAAGATGTGCAGTTACAGTGAAGTGCACCTTTCAAAGTAACAATATAAAAACAGTAATCTTGGTTTTAAAATGAAAAATTAAAATATGTCTCGGTGAGAAGAACTTCATGGAAATATTCATGCACCTATTGACAATCACAATATGATTTCACTTTAAATATATTTTCTTCTACTTCATTTAGTCCACCTTTCAACTTGCCAAGGTTTCCAAAGCTCTTAGAGCCAAACTACATGTTACATTAAACCCATGATTTGGGCTGACATGCTTGAGTTTTACAACTTAGACAGCAACCAGGGGTTGGGGGGAGCTCAGGTTTGGGACCATGGTCTGGGATAAGGGAATGTTAACCTTTTACCTCCACCATAGTTCTAATTTGGATTGGGCCTGCCCCTGGGACTGCAGTTTACCCTGAAAGGAAAGCTCTTATTGCTGCCAGAGGGAACTTTCTTCCCAGGAAAAATAGCCGCTGTGACAGTGGGGTGAGGATAAAGGATTAAAAAACCCCTTCCCATGCTATGATCTCAATTGCCCTCCTGCAGCTGTTTTTAAAAGTCAGCCCCAATCGCAGGCTTAACATAATGAGGTCATTCACAAAATTGAAAACCATGCCCTACCCAGGTTTGGGAGCTGTGTGTGCTCCCAATTTTCATTTGTGTGGGTTAAAGTTGCTATCTCCCCCAGATTTCTGGGCGGTGGCCAGATTTGAACTCTCTCCACCTCCCCGGCGCCTAGCTCAGCTCTTTATTTGCCTGGATTTTAGCTGGAGCCGCCCATTGGCGCAACTCGGCCTACGGGCGGCTAGCCGGGTAAGCTAAGCAGCCTGCTCCTGCGGCCATCTGCTGAGCAGCTGCTTCTGTGCGCCTGCGCCTGCGCAGTCCATGGTGCACGGCATGTGATGATGTCTTGTCTGTCGCTTGCCAGCTCAAACCTCAGAGGGAGTGCGAGCTGAGAGGCACGGCTGTACATGGTTCCCTCTCTCAGAAGCTCCCGACGCCCAAGCCAAGGCCTGACCAGAACAGAGCTGAGCAGAGTGCGAGGAGGAGGGAATATGGCTCATACAATTTAGCAAAAGTATAGCTGTTGGAGGCGAGGCGGGGAGGGGGGGGGCGTGTTTCTCCAGACCCAGAGCCCTAAGAACAAGCACTTAATTTTTAATCTCAAAGACAAAGCTTCATGTTAAACACAGGAATGAGGATCGTCAGGCATGTCACTGGGAGAGAGAAGGAGGAACTGGCTTGCTTTGAAGGAAGAAAAGTCAGTTCAAACTGGCTGCTGACAGGGAGGGGGGCGGGATGGGTGAGACTGTGTGTTTTTTGTGTTCACTCCCTTCTGCTCTTGAGGATTCCAGAGCCTGGCAGAATGACACCTTGCCAGCCTAAAGCAACTTTACACTGGGGGGGGGGGGGGCGGGGCAGGGAGCATTTTAAAAAAACCCTGCAAGGGAAGGGATCAGAGAAAACAGTCCCCTTCTTCCTTGGAAGAATAAAATTTATATTGCTAGATTTTGGAAGCAAATAGCAATCTTTCCATTCTGTTTTTAGAGGATGGCTTGGCAGTAGCAGGACTGTTGCCTCTGAGTCCTCACTGCCTCCATTCTGATAAATGTAGTATTATAACTGACCCACTAAAGGAGCCAAATGAGCCTATTAAATGAAAGGAGCATTTAAAAACAACCACTAATTGAAATTGATCACTTCTACTTTATTCACCTAAAGGAATGGCTTGATGCGGTTTGGGAAGAATATGGGCTGGTGTGAAGCTGCAGAATGCATCTCCATCCAGCAGGGTAAAAGGAAGAGTGTGCCGTTGAGTCGGTGTCGACTCCTGACGAACACAGAGCCCTGTGGTTGTCTTTGGTAGAAAACAGGAGGGGTTTACCATTGCTTTCTCCCGCACAGTATGAGATGATGCCTTTCCGCATCTTCCTATATCACTGCTGCCTGATATATTCAAACCGGCAACCTCTGGCTTGCTAGTCAAGTGATTTCCCCACTGTGCCATTAGGTGGCACAGCAGCACATTTGCCTTCTATCTCCATCATTTCTTATTCATTCATTCATTTATTCATTCACTATATTTCTATACCGCCCAAAATGCAAGTTCTCTGGGCGGTTTACAAGATAATCAAAACAACCAATAAAAAAATTAAAACATTTCAACAATTAAAATTTAAAAGTTAAAACTATTAAAACACAATTAAAACAGTATCTAATTAAAAGCCTGGATTTATTTATTACATTTATATCCTAGCCTCTCTCCAGTGAGCTCAGGGCAGCATCCATGTTTCTCTTCACCTCTCATTTTATCCTCACATCAACCCTGTGATGCAGATTAGGCTGAGAGATAGTGATTTGTTATGATGATGATGTGAGTAAAAAAAAAAGTTAAAAGGCTGCCTTTAAATGTGTATTTTGTAATGAATACTCTGCAAAGTGTATATACATAAATTTGGAAACAGTTGTTTGACAGCTGGGCAGAAGGGAGGGAGAGGGAGGGGGGTTCTGGAGTTTGTGGGTTTGGTTGGTTATCAGATATGTGCATCTACTTACTACTTCTAATATGAGAAGATTAAAACATTTACCAGTAAATACTGTGAAACTACCGTAATACTGCTACTACATTAAAGTATTTTAAATTAAAATGCCCTATTTTGGTATTGTATTTTATATGGTGATATCAGGATGTAAAGGATAACAAGGTTCAAGGATAATGAAAGTCTCAATCCCTATTACCAGTTTTGTAGGGTCAGTTGTAGAAATAAGTGCTGGTGAATGCACTCAACACTGATCCTCAGCATAAGCTGGGCTATCTTCACCAATAAATAGCACCTGCAGGTACTGGACAATGGGGTGGGGGAGGTGGCATTCTGCAGTTGGTGAGGGCATCTATGACAGTGCTACACAGTGCTACACACAAGTAAAGTGCTACACACAGCTAATTAGACCAGGTTAAAAACTAAGTCCTGCTTTCCCTCCCAAGTCCTGCTATGCTGCCTCATCGTGGCAGGGGGTGTTCCTGGCGGGGGGAGGGGGCAGGATGAGCGAAGTAAGTTGGGAGGTATACTCCCACTAGGGTCACCCAAAGAATGAAGGTCATCCCAGCTGCCCAGCTAAAGCAAATAGTCATCTATATTGGGCAGCAGCAATATAGAAAGGTGATGGAGGCAGATGATCACTTCAGTGACAATGACAAAGGCATCATTTCACACTGCGCGGGGGAAGGCAATGGTAATCCACTCTTGTATTTTACCAAGAAAACCACATGAACAGACAAAATGGAATGATCGTTGATGTAGTGCCGGATGATGGGCCCCTCAGTAGGGTTGTGCACGGAACCGCACAGCTGCGGTCCGGCACTGTGGGGTGGGTCCCTTTAAGGGTGGGGAGGGTTTACTTACCCCTTCCGCCACTTGTCCCCCTCCGGCGCTTGTATTTATTGTAAGAATTGGGGCGGCAGGATACCTCCCTGCCACCCCTTGCCCCTCTGCAATGCAAAAGGCTCCGGCAAGCCTTTTGCGCACGTGCACATCGCGCGCGAGCTTCACGTCTCCCCGACGCCGGAGCCTTTTGCATTGCAGAGGGGCAAGGGCGGCAGGGAGGTATCCTGCCGCCCCAATTCTTACAATAAATACAAGCGCCGGAGGGGGACAAGTGGCGGGAGGGGTAAGTAAACTCTCCACGCCCTTAAAGGAACCCCCTCCACCCGGACCGAACCGGCCAGGTCTGAACTGGTCCGGACGGTCCGGAGGCCTTTACAATGGCCTCCGGACCGGTCCGGACCCATCCCTACCCCTCAGGTTGGATGGCACTCAACATGCTACTGAGGAAGAGCTGAGGATCTCTCAAAGTACCAATGGTGTTTATGATGCGTTTAGATTAAAGCCTTTTGGACGTCTAGCAGCTGATGTTGCCGTGCAGGAAAAGAAGATCCGAAGCTGCAAAAATAGAATTACAATGGAAATGTGGAACGTAAGAAGCATGAATATGGGAAAGCTCAACAGTGAAAGATGAAATGAATCAACTACAGATTGACATCTTGGGCATCAGTGAATTAAAATGGACTTGGATGGGACACATTCAGTCAGAAAATCATACTGTTTACTACTCAGGACACGAGGGGAAAGAAGGAACAGTGTTGCTTTCATAGTCAGGAAAGATATAGCAATGACAGTACTTGGTACAACACGGTCAGTGACCGACTAATATAAATTAGATTTCATGGACAACCCTTTAACAGGACAGTTTTTCAAGTCTATGCCCCAATGACTTATATAGAAGAAGAGGAAGTTGGTGAGTTTTATGCTTAAGTTCAGTCTGAAATTGACAGAACATGCAAGCAAGATATCCTGGTGGTGGTTGGAAATTGGAATGCCAAAGTTGGAAAAGGTAAGGAGGAAAACACATTAGGACTGTATGGCCTAGGAAACAGAAATGAAGCAGGAGAATTTTTATTATTAGTTTCTGCCAAGCCAATGATCTCTCCATTGCTAACAAATTCTTCATACAATCAAAGCGGCATCTATACACATGGACATCACCAGATGGAGTACACAGAAATAAAATAGATTACATTATTGGTGCAAGGAGGTGGAAGAGCTCAGTTATAACAGCAAAGACATGTCCAGAGGCCGATTGTGGAACAGATTACAAACTGCTCATGTGCAAGTTCCAAATCAAGCTAAAGCAGAAAAACAAAGCTATCCAGCTTCCATAATATGAACTTGAGAATGTACCCACCATTTTCAAGGAGAACATCAGGAACCGCTTTGAAGTTCTGAACCTCATTGATAGGGAACCAGAGGAACTGTGGAATGAAATCAAAGTTATCAAGGACGAATATGAAAAGAAACTGCCAAAGGCCAAGAAACAGAAGAAAGCAAAATTGATGTCAGAACAGATGGTGGAAATTGCCAAGAAGAGGAGAGAAGCCAAAGTCAAGAATGATAAAGACCTCAGGAAGGAACTTAATAGGGAATTTCAGAAAGCTGTTAGTAACAGTACTACAACAACATCTGTAAAGATCTTGAGGAAAGAAATAAACACGGAAAAGCAAGGGAAGTTTTTCAAAAGATCTCTGAAGTCAGAAGGAGGTTCCAACCTTGAATTGTTAAGTTAAGGGATGCCAAAGGACTGATAATAACTGATTCAGAGATGATCAAACAGAGATGGAAGACGTATACTGAAAATCTGTACAGCAGGGACATCAACATCCAAGATACTCTCGAAGATATTCCCTACTTGCAAGAAGCTCTAGTATGGGAAGATGAAGGTAGATCAGCACTTTGGTCATTACTGAGTCAGAAGGCTACAGGAATTGATGGAAAATATGACAGGCAACAGAAGAAGAATCAGTCAAGGCTCTAACCAAACTATGCCAGCAAATCTGGAGAATGACACAGTGGCCAACAGATTGGAAGAGATCAGTCTATGTTCCCATACCAAAGAAAGGATACTTAACAGATTGCAGAAACCATTACACAATATCCTTAATTTCACATGCTAGCAAAATAATGCTCAGGTTCATCCAGCACAGATTAGAGCCCTACGTGGAAAGGGAAATGCTGAATGTTCAAGCTGGTTTCAAAAAGGCTGAGGAACAAGAGACATCATTGCTGATGCACCCTGGATAATTGAGAAAGCCAAAGAATACCAAAAAGAAGTCAATATGTGCTTCATTGACTACAGAAAAGCCTTCCATTGCATCAACTATGTGAAGTTGTGGAATGCCCTAGGGAAATGGGTGTCCCAGACCACCACATTGTTCTCATGAGAAACCTATACACAGGACAGGAAGCCACAGTCCAGACAGACCATGGTGAAACAGCCTAGTTCCAGATCAGCAAAGGAGTAAGACAAGACTGTATACTTTCTTCTTGTTTATTCAACTTATACATAGAACATACTGAGAGAAGCTGGATTGGAAGTAGATAAGCGTAGTTTTAAAGCTGGAGGAAGAAACATCAATAACCTGCGCTATGCTGATGACACCACTCTGATAAGCTGAGAATGCAGATGATCTGCAAGGTCTAGTAATGAAAGTCAAGGAGTACAGGGGGGGAAATGGACTATGACTAAATATAAAGACTAAACTAATGATAACAGGTACAGCAACCAGCCTCAGAACTGACATTGAAGTGGTGGGTAACTTCTGCCTTTTAGGATCGACCATCAACAGTAAAGGATCCAGCAGTCAAGAAATACGCTGCAGACTAGCACTTGGTAGGGTTGCAATGAAGGCCTTGGAAAAGATATTTAGATGCTGTGACGTGTCTATACCTACAAAGATTAGAACTGTACTGACAGTGTTTTTCCCAGTGATACTCTATGGATGCGAAAGCTGGACTTTGAAGAAGCAAGTTAGAAAAAGTATTGATACTTTTGAATTTTGATGCTGGAGAAGACTTTTGAGGATACCATGGACAGCCAGGAAAACAAACAAATGGATCATAGAACAAATCAATCCAGATTTTCACTCAAGGCACAAATGACCAGGCTCAAACTATCATACGTCGGACACATTATGCAAAAACCCAGCTCCCTTGAGAAGTCCATAATGCTGGGAAAAGTTGAAGGAAAGAGAAGAGGACGGCCAGCAGCAAGGTGGATGGACTTGATTACGACAGCAATGAATGCACCACTGAGAGACCTTAAAGGCCAAGCTGAAGACAGATCATCCTGGAGAGAATCTATCTATGCGGTCACTAAGAGTTAACACTGACTTGACGGCACTTAATCAATCAATCAAAAACTAAACGATGTTTTAGGAAGTGTTGGGATATTTAAGGTATATAGATATGAAATTCTGCCGGCAAACAAGTAGGTAGGAGGAGGCTGAAGTGATTGTGTAGAATCAAAGTAGGAGGATTTTTTTTCTTTTCCTCCAACGTTGATTTCACACAATCACTTCACTTCCCTCCTACCTAGTTGTTTGCGCTCACACAAACGAAAAGTAGGAGCACAAACAGCTTCCAAACCTGGCTAAGACACAGTATTTGATTGTGTGAAGACCTCAGCGTGGTTGGTGTTTGACCCAGAGTACAGATATATATATATTTAGTACAGATTTGTATAACCATTAAAAAAATGTTCAATACTACACTGATATAACCTTCATACATTTAACATAGGAAGCTGCCTTATATACAGAGTCGGACCATTGGTCCATCTAGTTCAGTATTGTCTAAACCAGGTCTGCTCAACTTTGGCCCTCCTGCAGATGTTGGCCTACAACTCCCATAATGCCTGGCTATTGGCCACTGTGGCTGGGGACTATGGGATTTGTAGTCTAAAAACAGCAGGGAGAGGGCTAAGTTGAGCGGGCCTGGTCTATACTGACTGGCAGTAGCTCTCTAAGGTTTCTGGCAAGAGTCTTTCCCAGCCCTATTTGGAGACACCAGGGATTGAATTTGGGACCTTCTGCATGCAAAGCAGGTACTCTGCTACTCTTTTAAGTCATTGTCAGTATTATCACCTATAACATCAGTTGTATTCTGCTGTATATTAACTTTAAGATTTAACTTCATGCAAGCCATTTTTCTTTTTTAATGCATAGGAAGATAATAACAAGTCAAGGGCTGCTATTTTGTTTCTGGATAACACTGTGCCAGTGTTAACAGCTGCTTAACAGGCAGACATTCAACTGGTGATGCTTTCCTAGCAATCCCCTGTCAAGCTAGGAAAATGTACATTTGTTGGATTTCTGTCTACTATGCAGCTTTTTGAGGCACAGAGCTTCTGTTAGGAGAATGATGGAAATTTTGACACAAGTCAAGTAATTATTCAGCATGTTTAATTTTATTATTTATTTATTTATTTGATTTCTATACCACCCTTCCAAAAATGGCTCAGGGCAGTTTACACAGAGAAATAATAAATAAATAAGATGGATCCCTGTCCCCTAAGGGCTCACAATCTAAAAGAAACATAAGACAGACACCAGCAACAGTCACTGGAGGTACTATGCTGGGGGTGGATAGGGCCAGTTACTCTCCCCCTGCTAAATAAAGAGAATCACCACTTTAAAAGGTGCCTCTTTGCCAAGTTAGCAGGGGTACTCTAATTTTTTGTTTGTTTGTTTGTTTGTTTGTTTGTTTGTTTGTTTGTTTGATTGATATACTGCCCTTCCAAAATGGCTCAGGGCAGTTTACAACAGAAAACTGGTTCACTCCATTATGGTTCACTCCATTCTGTGATCACAGAAAGTGCTGGTGATCTTGCTGTTGATTTCATCATGGTATTGGCAAATGAGCAAGTTACACACCTTTATTGACTGACTTCAAATGATATTTACCCCCTTTGTTGCGTGCCGTCAATGGGAAATGGTTCTTTCTGATTGGAAACTGGTAAGATTAAACCTAACTATGATGTGACTAGATAATTTGCCCCACAAGATCCTACTATGCAACCATCCAATGGCCTTTATGGGGGCAAATATGCCATAGAAGAGACTTTGCACTAAGCTAAAAGTGTACAATAGATCAAAGTTTTCTGCCCCTTTTCCTGGATACAGAGGTGCACCTATGTAATTTTGCAGACTGGACCTAAAGTCTTCGGGACCCCCCCCCCCCCGACAAACAGTATTCTAAACACATTTTCAATCTGGGCCCCTGGGGGATGTGGAGGCCCTGGACTTCAACCCCAAAGTCCAGGGGTAAGAGCATCTCTGCCTGGATACACAGAGTCTGTGGCTTCAACAGCTTCTTTCTAGGCATCACAATCCCCCCCCCCCCAAATTCATTTTTTATTAATTTTAACAATAGCATTATTATCATTAATTACAAGTACACACATAAAAGATGGACTTCCCGCTCACATTTCTTCGTGATTCATCAACTATAGCATTTACCCTTGCCATAATAATAATTCAAAACATAAGTTCAAACCCTTACAAACATAATTAATCTAACCAACCTGCGATTTATACTAAATTTCAAACCCTGCTGTCAAGTCCATAGTAGGGAAGTAGTTTTTTAAATACAACAAGAATGGTTTCCAATCTTCTTTAAAACATTCCAATTTTTGATCTCTTAATAGTGCTGTAAGTTTTGCCATCTCCGCATATTCCAAAATTTTTATCAGCCAGTCTTCTTTTGAAGGCAGTTCACTAGACTTCCAATTCTGTGCATATATAATTCTAGCTGCCGTAGAGGCATACATAAAAAATGTTAAGTTGGTTGTAGAAATAGCTCCTTGTGTTATTCCCAGCAGGAAGGATTCTGGCTTCTTAGGAAATGTCATTTTAAATATTTTCTTTAATTCATTATATATCATATCCCAATAGGCTTTAGCCTTCCCACAGGTCCACCACATGTGAAAAAATGTGCCTTCAAAATGTCCACACTTCCAACATTTGTTTGAAACATTTTTATACATTAATGCCAATTTTTTGGTGTCAGATACCATCTATACATCATTTAATAATAGTTTTCTTTAATAGCATAACATGCAGTAAATTTTAAATCCTTTTTCCATAACTTTTCCCAGGCTGCCATTTCTATATTACGCCCCACATCTTGAGCCCATTTTATCATAGTCGTTTTAACCACTTCCTCTCTTGTCTCCTCCAGAAGCAGCAGTTTATACATTTTAGAAACTAATTTTTCATCATTCTGACATAATTCCTTCTCAAAATTTGAAATCTGCTCCTCAAATCCGACTTTAAGATCCTTCTTATACATCTCATTTAACTGATGATACTGAAACCAATCTCTAACTTTATCTTGTATTTCAGTTAAGCTTTTTAACTTACAATCCTTTTCGTGAAAGTGTACCAAATCCCTATAGGTACCCCAACCCGTTTGCATATTTACTTCTTTACGTGATAAAGCTTCAATCGGAGATACCCATAACGGAGTTTTAGGTTCAAACCAATTTTTATATTTTAACCACACCCTCTAGGCATCACAATATTGTGACTTTTGCCTCCTTCCCTAGGGATGTAGTGCTATTGGTTGGAGCTGGCGCATCCAATAGGCGGACTGAGCTGGTCACCTCAGACAGTAGATTAGCTGGGGGAGGGGCTGCACTGTCACCTGCTGCTGCATCTCCATCTCCTCCCACACAATCTGGTTTTAACAGGACACAGGAAGTGTGGAGGAGGGGAGTAATGGGCTAGAATGTTTCCTGGGAGACTCCTATACACCTTCTTTGGCTCCTTTCCCTTCTTCCTCTTTAAAGCCAGGGAGCACGGGAGAGGAATAGCAGTGGCAATGCTGCCATAAGGGAGGTGGCAGCATTTGGCACAGTATGGTACTGTGCTCTGCCAAGGAAGAGGGGCAATAATGGCATTTGGTGGCCTGCCTCATGCATAGGATGATCTTGGTTCAGCTTTACTACTGTGGCTGAATCTGTTGATTGTGCCTTCGAGTCACTGGCGACCACAGAGCCATGTGGCTTTCTTGGTAGAATACAAGAGGGATTTACCATTGCCTCCCCACACCCAGTATGAGATTATGCCTTTCAGTATCTTCCTGTATCGCTGCTGCCCAATATAGGAGTTCCCCATAATCTGGGAAACACCTATATTGGGCAGCAGTGATACAGGAAGATACTGAAACACACCAGCGGGATCGAACCAACAGCCTCCTGCTCTCTAGGCAGATTACTTCCCTGCTGTGCCATTAGGTGGCCGGCTGAATCTGTACTAGCCCCTATATCATATATAATATTAAATGGGAAATATTGTGCAGCGGAAAAGGTCTCAGTTTTGCTTCACTAGAAAAAAGGCAGGGAAATTAATGATCACTTCAGTCCGAAGGCCGAAAATGCCTTCCCACTTTGCTGGCCTGGAGCTGTCCCAGCACTAGATGCTGGTTTTGAAACGGAAGCTGGAAAGCCTGCATCAAAATGTCCAAGGAATAGGGAGCACTGTAGCCTAAAAATTTGATAGTGGGACAGGCAAGGCTCCTTGTCTGAAAATAATGTGAAATTCCCCCTTCTTTGCTTCTCCCAGCTGCCAAAACAAACTCTATGAACCCTTCTAAAGAGCTTTGTGACCAAACTAGTTGCGTAGAAGTACATCCATGAACAGGATCTCCCATGGTTTTTTTGCTTGCTTTTTAAAAGAACCAGTAGTTCTAGTAAGAACTAATCAGCCTACTTTCCTTTCACGATCCCTACAACTAGATTACATTTGGTCCAAATTGGTTAGGCAGTTCACAGGTTAGTCCACAAGCGCTTCAAATGTTCATGTATCTGCCAACTTGGTGTAGTGTAGTGTAGTGTAGCCAGCATGGTGTAGTGGTTAGAGTGCTGGACTAGGACTGGGGGGACCTGAGTTTGAATCCCCATACAGCCATGGTACTTGCTGAGTGACTCTGGGCCAGTCATTTCTCTCTCAGCCTAATCTACTTCACAGGGTGGTTGTGAGGAGAAACATAACTATGTACACTGCTCTGGGCTCCTTGGAGGAAGAGTGGGCTATAACAACAACAACAACAACCCCCAGTGAGGCACTACCTTGTCGTGGTTGTGGGGCTTGCGTGCTCTGAGGAAGGTGAGAGCTATGCCAGAGGTCCAACCATACTGGACAGGTCTCACCAGAGGAGCCAGATGAAGAGTGCCTCTCCCATCAACAATATGGTGAGACATAACTTTAATAAATCTATACTGGATCGGTCGTTGCCCAGGTCAACAAGGACCGCGCCAGGTGCTGGAGTCCCTGGACATCTGGTGGCAAGTGGGCTACAGGACTCAGGATCTTCAGTTGAGCAACCAGGGCTGGAGACTGCAAGGTTACTGGAAGAAATTTCGCTTAACTGGAAAAAATATATGAAAAATGCCAACAAGGAAATAATGATCTGCTATTACAAGTCTAGTCCAACTAGAAGAGGTTATTTAAAAAGAATGTACCAAATTTAGAAAGAGAAGCATCCAGATACAGAAATAACAGAACAAAGGCTAGCAGACCAGAGAAGATTCATAATAAGAAATAAAGTATTCACAGAACTGGAGCTGGAAGAACTGCAAAGAGCAACACAGGCTCAAGATGTGGAAGAAGAATTAGCACCAAATGAAGACATTGCTCAGGCTCAGGTGGAGGAGATGTTGGAAATAGAGGATGCCACTGTTGCTGAACTGTTTCAAAATCAAAACCAGGCAACCTCCACTTTGCCTTCACCTAAAAAACCCGAATGCCGTTTAACAGAAAAGCAACAAGAACTAAAGCAAAAAATAACTGAGCACATGAACCAAACAACCACCAGGGTTCAACTTCCAGCTCTAAAAACAGTTGCCAAAAAACATCTTGCTCAGGCATTAAAAGATGTCAATGCTGCACTTGCAGAAATAACAACCAATAATTTGCAAGAAACAAACCAACTAATGTACAGTGCTGCAACAATAACAACACAAGAGCTCGGATATAAGATCAGTGGACCTGTAAAAAAAGAAAGTAGTACATCACCTAAATGGAAGATTAGATTAGAAAATAAAATCTCCAGGCTTAGATCAGATGCTAGTAAATTGAAAGATATGAAAGACAAGAAGCTGAAGAATGAAAACACCAAACAGTATCTGATCCAAAAATACCACCTAGATTCAAGGAAAATTAGAGAAGTCCTGGAAATAATAAAGCAGCTAATAAAAGCAGTGTCAAAGAAGATTTTATTTTATTTATTAAAACATTTCTATATCGCCCAAAACTTACATCTCTGGGTGGTTTACAACAGAATAAAAACAAAGTAAAACATTCATTAATACAAAAATGGGTGTGGATGTGGGTGTGTGGAACACACACATTACAACAATTTAAAATTTTTTAAATAATATTTTAAAATGGCATTAAAACCATTAAAGAACATTAATTAAAAGCCTGGGTGGCGAAATGTGTTTTTAAATACTTTTTAAAAGCTATCAGAGATGGGGAGGCTCTTATTTCACTAGGGAGCGCGTTCGAAAGCCTCGGGGCAGCAGTGAAGGCCCGTCCCTGAGTGGCCACCAGACGAGCCAGTGGCAGCTGCAGACGGACCTCTCCAGCAGATCTCAGTGGGCGGTGGGGTTCATACAGAAGAAGGCGTTCCGTTAAATACCCAGGGCCCAAACTGTTTAGGGCTTTATAGGTTATAACCAGCACCTTGTATTTTGCCCGGAAACATATCGGCAGCCAGTGTAGCTCCTTCAATACAGGAGTTATATCGTCTCTCCGAGATGACCCAGAGACCAGCCTGGCTGCCGCATTCTGGACCAGCTGCAGTTTCCGGACTACGTACAAGGGCAGCCCCACATAGAGCCCATTACAGTAATCCAGTCTGGAGGTTACCAGCAGATATACCACTGATTAGCAGATACGAAGCCAGAATTACACAACACAGGCAGAATCTCCAATTCCAGTTGAATCAGAGACGTTTCTACCAAAGCATAGAAGGAGAAACTGCAAGAAACATAGAAACACCAAATAAAGAAGAAACAGTACAATTCTGGGGAAAATTATGGGACAATCCAATAGATTATAATAAAAAAGCAGGCTGGGTGAAAGAGGTCGAAAAACGTAACCAACAAATGCAAGATCTAATAACACCAGAATTAATAAGTGAAAGAGCAAAGAAAATTAAAAATTGGACTGCACCAGGCGATGATGAACTGCATGGCTTTTGGCTTAAACACCTAACAAGCCTTCATAAACAACTATCAAAACAGTTCAATCACATTTTGCAAGGAGGTGATATTGAACAATGGCTAACAACTGGGAAAACTCATCTCATCATGAAAGACCCAGCAAAAGGTGCAGTTCCAAGTAATTATAGATGGATAACCTGCCTGCCAACCATGTTCAAATTATTAACTGGAATAATAGCAGATGAAGTGATGCAACACTTCTTAATTAACAAACAGCTTCCAGTTGAACAGAAAGGAAATTGCCCAAACACCAGAGGCACAAAAGACCAGCTGCTGATTGACAAAATGATTTTAGAAAATTGCAAGAGAAGAAAAACAAATCAAAGTGTTGTATGGATTGACTACAAGAAAGCCTTCGATTCATTGCCTCACACATGGGTACTAAAATGTTTAGAAACAACTGGTGTCAGCAAAAACATTCAGATATTTATTTTAAAAAGCCATGAGCATGTGGAGTACACAGTTAACAATCAATGGCAAGACACTTGGACAGGTTAGCATTAGAAGAGGCATTTCCCAAGGGGACTCACTATCCCCTCTGTTGTTTGTAATCGCCATGACCCCACTTTGACAAATACTAAACAAAACAGGCCTCGGATACCAAACCTCTAAAACATCAAGTAAAATAAACCATCTGCTGTACATGGACAATCTGAAGTTGTATGGAAAGTTCCAGTCAGAAATCAAATCACTGCTATACACTGTCCGTATATTCAGTAGCAATATAGCAATGGAGTTTGGACTAGACAAGTGTGGTGCATTAATAATGAACAGAGGTAAAATAACAAAAACAGAAGGAATAGATCAGCCCAGTGGAAGCAACACCAAGAACCTGGAAGAGAAAGAACCTTACAAATACTTGGGCATTCTCCAGGCTGATAACATCTCACACACTGAAGTTAAAAGAAAAATGGGAAGTGAATACATCAGGAATGTTAGAAAAATCCTAAAGTCCAAACTCAGTGGAGGGAACACCATACAAGCCATAAACACCTGGGCTATACCTGTTATCAGATACACTGCAGGAATAATAGACTGGACCCAGGCAGAGCTAGAGATGCTAGCTCGTAAGACCAGGAAAATCATGACCATCAATCATGCTCTGCACCCCCGCAGTGATGTAGATAGGCTATACCTCCCTCGCAGCTCAGGTGGAAGAGGAATGCTGCAAGTCCATCAAACACTAGAGGAGGAGGAGAGAGGCCTCGAAGAATATATCAAGGACAGTGAAGAAGATGCACTTAAAATGGTCAATAACGAGAAACTATTCAACACCAATGAAAGAAAGCAGGCCTACAAGAAAGAACAAGTCAAGACCCAAGCAGAAAAATGGAAAAATAAGCCACTGCATGGTCAATATTTGCACAATATAACTGGAAAATCAGACATCACCAAGACCTGGCAATGGCTTAAGAATGGCAACTTGAAGAAAGAAACTGAGGGTTTAATACTGGCTGCACAAGAACAGGCACTAAGAACAAATGCAATAAGAGCAAAAGTTGAAAAATCCACAACAAACAGCAAGTGCCACCTTTGTAAAGAAGCAGATGAAACAATGGACCACCTAATCAGCTGTTGTTAAAAGATCGCACAGACTGACTATAAACAAAGGCATGATAAGGTAGCAGCATCTGCAAAAAATACAAGCTACCTGTAGCCAAAAATTGGTTAAAAATTGAAAAAGTTGAAGAAAACGAAGATGAAAAAATATTTTGGGACTTCCGCCTACAACAGACAAACATCTGCCACAAAATACACCAGGTATAACTGTAGTCGAGAAGAAAGAAAAACAAGTTAAAATAATCGACATAGCAATACCAGGGGATAACAGAACAGACGAAAAAGAAATAGAAAAAAATCACCAAATACAAAGATCTACAAATTGAAATTGAAAGGCTGTGGCAGAAAAAGACCCAAATAATCCCAGTGGTAATTGGCGCCCTAGGTGCAATTCCAAAAGACTTTGAAGAGCACCTCAACACCATAGGGGCCACAGAAATCACCATCAGCCAATTACAAAAGGCAACTTTACTGGGAACAGCCTATATTCTGCAACAATATCTATAACAACAGCAACAACATTAATAATAAAATTCAGCCATCCCAGGTCCTTGGGAAGGACTCGATGTCTGGATTAAAAAACCCAGTCAATAACACCTGTCTATGTAAATATATAATATAATATAATATAATATAATATAATATAATATAATATAATATAATATAATATAATATAATATAATAGGGGTAGATGGCATCATCACAAACTACACCATTGAGGTGTCCCTAGATGTCCCTACATACTGTATCAAATTTGTTCCAAATCAGTTCCGATTTGCACCTCAAAAGTTCACAGCTCCACCATATTGAATTGCGATGGATTACATAATCACGAACTATGCCATTGAGGAGTCCCTATATGTCACTCACTACAACTGTACCAAATGTTGTTCAAAGCAGTTAGCCGGTCCTCAAGTTAGACCACTTGCACCTCAAATGTTCATCCATCCGCCATCTTCAATCAGGGTGGATGATATCAATACAAGCTACACCACTGAGGTGTCCCTATGTGTCACTCATTACAACTACCAAATTTAGTTCAAAGTGGTTAGCCAATCCACAAATTAGCCTCAAATATTTACACATCTGCCATCTTGAATTGGGGTGGATGATATCATCACAAACTACGCCATTGAGATGTCCCTATGTGTCCCTACAACTGTACCCAATTTGGTTCATATTGGTCCAGGCATTGCGGAGTTGATAGTGGGGGACACACAGACAGACACATGGACACAGACAGAAAATGCCTGGTGATCTCAAATGCTTGCTTTCCCTAAGAAAAGTAGGCTAAAAACCAAAGTAGCCGGGCAGGGGCGTGAATTGGACTGCGGCTCCGGCACTGGGTGATTTAGCTCTTTCTACCAACCAGTTTTCCTGATCTAAAAATGACCCCCCAAGTTATTTCCAGCATCTGTATCATGCTCCCCTCCCCCGCCCTCAGTATTGCTCATAGATGGGGAGGGAGTTAGATTAGGGAGATGCCTCTTCCCAGTACCATTGCTCCAATCAAATGTACAGCCTACGCCCCACAGCTGTTTTAACATTTTATTAAAGTCGAGAGATCAGATCATGTATCTCCTGTGTGTGTCTGTTTTGGCCCTGAGCATTTGCATCCTCTTTCACCAATATAAAGAACACAGCTATTTATGTTGCTTGTGAATATAAACACAATTTAGATCTGATAGTACATACAGATAAGATTGGACAATCTCAGCCTTTTCCATTGTCTTCCTCTGTGAGAAGAAATAAGGAACAGTTCTCATTTAAAAGAAGTAGAGTGACTAAATGTTAGTCATGGCTGCTTAGTATGCATTTTGCAACCAAGGCCATTTACCTGAAGATAATATTCCCAAGAGTAGCTTCCACCTGCTTTGGTGGCTAAGAGTAGCCAAACTAGATGTTCAGGGCAACCTTGTGTTAACTATGTGCTTGCCTGATTCACCCAGAAGGTGGTGGGGGGAATGAAATCCCACCTTTCTTCTTCACACTCCACTGCTTTTGTGCAGTTTTGACTCAGCCTGGCTCCCAGCACCAGGAGTAAACAGAGAAGGGAGAAAATGGCAACAAAGCAGCAGAGTGAAGGTATGCTCCCCTCCCCCCACTCCTTATAGCAGGGATGTCAAACTGTGGCCCTCCAGCTGTTTTTGGACTACAACTCCCATAATCCCCAGCCACAGTGGCCAATAGCCAGGGATGATGGGAGTTGTAGGCTAACATCTGCAGAAGGGCCACAGTTTGACATCCCTGCCTTATAGTATTAAAGTAGACCCTCCGCTTGATAGGTGAATGGAACAAATGAGTGTTTAATAAATATGCAGTTGCCCCGAACATCTAATTTATTTGACACTAAGGTAACTCTGGACTCGCCTTAACCATGCAAAGAGCCTTTTTAAACAGAATGTCTGCAAGGATTGAACCTTTTTGACTGATTGATTAAGTGCCATCAAGTCAATGCCAACTCTTAGTGACCACAAAGATAGATTATCTCCAGGATGATTTGTTTTCAATTTGGCCTTTTAGGTCTCTCTGCAGTGCATTCATGAACCTAGGAGGTTAGAAATAAGCAACTTGCTAGCGCTGATGCCCTAAGAGATCAAGGAACTTGTTACACCACTTAAGATCTCCTTTCTTCCTCTGTTGGGGCTCCTGTTCCTTTAACAGCTGCATGATAAGCAGACATTCAACAGACACACCTTCTCACAGCATAGAACAGAACACCAACTACCCCCTGCTGAATTTCTGCAAGTCATTCAGTTCTTGAACAGCAGCAGCAAATATTTATATACCGCTTTTCAACAAAAGTTTCCAAAGCGGTTTACACAGAGAAATAATAAATAAATATGACAAATCCCTGTCCCCAAAGGGCTCACAATCTAAAAAGCAACTTCAGATAGACACCAGCAACAGTCACTGGAGGTACTGTGCTGAGGGTGGATAGGGCCAGTTACTCTCCCCCACTAAATAAAGGGAATCACCACATTGAAAAGGTGCCTACTTGACCAGTTGGGAGGGGCAAAGACAAAGGAGTCCTGACAGGAGAAAAAAGAAAGCTGTTAATCCTAATACAAACTGGGTTTTACAGCACAAATTAAAAAGTATTTAATATAATCCAGAAAGGAATATGCTGTATGTGGTGCTTTCTGTATGTCAACCTATGAAGCTGGCAGAAGGTGAAAATAAAAGTCCTGTTCAGGCAACCAAATCCATCAATGAATGTGTGGAGGTCAAGTGTGGATAATGTAGCAGCTGCAAGCAGAGGTGCACCTATGTAATTTTGGAACCTGGACCTAGTGGGTTACTGGGCTCCCCCCCCCTCGCAAAATAAGCAGCTTATTTGCCTGCACCCCCTCCCACTAGTCCCATGGCTTCCTATTGGTGTCCGGGGGGGGGGGCTTCAGTTCCAGAAGTTTTTGTAATTTTCTGCCTCCACTTATAGGGCTTCTTATTTTTTAATTTTAATTTTTAATTCAAAAATGCATTTAAAAATAACAGGTTGACCAATCCATTTCAAATACAGAGCCCTACATCCGTACTTGAGATAAAAGCCCTGTGACAAGCCATTCCATAAATATCCAAAGCGGGGATAAACAATGAAAGGAAATTGCATGCCTTCTCTTATTACTAAGTCAGAGGAGGAGGTAGGCACTGTTCAGAACACAGAGCAGCCAGCAGGGCAGGAGCCCTGTATATACAGAGCTGGTCACCCTGCCTCCAGACTGGCTATCTTGCCTTGCTGTTTGTCCTCTTGCTTCATGGTTCACAGTCTGCTTGGAATGGCCCGACACCACGTGCATGTGCAGCTGGGAGAGCTGCTTGTTGCCTGGCCCACCCCAGCCAGCTCCACCAGGCCAAGGGGAGATCAGGCTGCATGTGGGAAGCAGCTATGGAGGTAGGCAGGCATTTGCAAGGCGCTTCATCCAGCACCTGGTTTGCAGCCTGTTGTGGGCAGTGCCTTTCCATCCAGGAAAGGCAGAGAGACACTTCCTAGACAGACTTGGAACCCAGTGCTGGCTGAAGCTTCTCACAAATGGAGCCACGCAGCTCTGTTTGTGAGAAGCTTCAGCCAGCACTGGGTTCCCAGCCTGGCTGGCAATGCATCTCTCTGCCTTTCCAGGCAGAGAAAGGTGCTCCCAGCCATGCTGCAAACTTGGTGCTGGCTGAAGTGCTTTGTGAATGGGGCTGTGTGTACAGCTCTGTTTCAACATATGGTCACACCCCTGCGTTGACATCAAATGTAGACGGCATGGCTAAGGCAGTTGCACCCAGCCCACGAGGTGGCTTCCTAGGCACCTAGTACTCATTGACAACGTGGAAATGGTGGGGCTATAAAGTGTGTCAACATGGGGTTACTCTGCCATGGTACAGTATGTGCATGGTATAACTCCTGCATAGAGCTTTTGTTTGTGTGAAATGCAGGAAACAGATCCTGCACCCACTTTGTACACATCATGTAGAGTTACTATGTGGTGCCATAAATTGTAGCTGGGGGTGATAGAAACTGTAGTTCAGCAATATCTGGAGTACCACAGGTTGGGAACCCCTGGTGTAGAGGAACACATGGAGATTGGGAGCAGAGCCATCTGCAGCAATCCAAACCCTCCTCAGGCGAGTCCTGTCTCTTCTAAGCTGAAATGGTTAGAACATACATCTGCACCATTCTGAAGCCTGGTTCAGTCCTACATCCATGCAGAATGAAATGGTGGGAGGGAGTCACATGATGGCAACAGGCTCTTCCCCAACATATGTGTGTTCATTAGGAAGCATGTATAAGTAGGGGGAGGAACCTGCCACTATGATGTTAGTCCCCTCAAAGCTCTCCCCCTAGCCTACACCCAATTCTGGAATAACATCTAAAAAGGACTTGAGGCATTCGTTTTCAGGGTAGAGAATGTGTGGTCTTCTTCTTCTACTACTACTAATACTACTACTACTAGTAGTAGTAGTGGTGGTGGTGCAATGAATAGGAATACACCACTTTTCAACATAAAAGTTCCCTACATGGTTTACAAAGAAAAAGGAAAAAAGATGGTTTCCTATCCCCAAAGTGGTGGGGCGGGAGAGGGAGAAACATAAAGCTAAACTAAAAAGTCTAGAAAGAAGCATAAGGTGGACACCAGCAACAACCACTGGAGGGATGCTGTGGTGTGGATGGATAGGGACAGTTGCTGACCCCTTGCTAAATCTAAGAGAATCACCACTTTAGCAGAGGTGAAACTATTGTTCAAGCCCACTGTATACAGAATGTCGGTCTGTCTACATTCTTCTACTTGGGTCCATATAGCCCAGTACTATTCTGAATGACAGTTGCTAACTTCAAGGCCCAGGTCTTTCACAGGCCTTCTGCCTGCTGCTGGGCCTCTGAGCTGAGACCCCTCCTCCATTCAGCTGAGATGACAAGAACGGTGGTATAATGGTGGCATTTGAAAATTGAGCTCTGGTGTTTCCACTTCCTCACTGTTTCCTAGCCCCTGTTGCTTGAAGTACATTAGTCCCTTTGAACTCAGATCTAAGAACTAGGGAGTGGAGATTGCAAAGGAGTGAACTGTAAACATCTAGGTATGTGATTAACCATGTCTAGCAGTATCATCATCAATGTCAAGATAGTTTTGATCTGGCACAAGCATTACAGAGGGAAATTGTGGGAAGCAAGAGAAAGAGCAACCCAACTGTTATCTAAATATAAAATCCTTTTTTTCTTTTTTTGGCAAGAATGTATGTTGAAACCTTCCAGTAAATTATTGAAAGAGATTATTAATTTTCAGAAGCTCCCCATTGTTTCTGTTTTTCTGGAGCTATGAATTAGTTTGGGTTATTATATGATGCAGCCTTTGCCAAGTGACAGAAAGTTCATAAAAGTACATTGTTTTCAAAATACATTGTAGCAATTGCCATTAAAATGTCACCATTTACCTAGGGCCATTACAGTGCAAGAAGTGAAATGAAAATTATTTCTATGTATTTGTTCTTCTCAGGATTGGGAATTACAGTTTTGCCAAGTTCCAAGTATGATGACAAGAGATAAACGATTCTTTAAGATAACTGCTTTTTATTTTGAGTATGCGTCAGCAGAAAGGAATATAGCACCTCTCTTGCAAGTCCCACTTCCCACATTCATATCTGCATTTCACTGGTTAAAAAGTGTAAAGTCAAGATTGCATTCACATGAACAAAAGTACTTTTTGAAGGTTGTGCCTTACTTTTCGAGAATGAAATAGGAAGCTGGCTTGCAGGTGAGGTTCTATCATGAGGCCATGCAAGGCAATGGCTTCAGGTGTCAAATGCTCCAAAGGATGGCAGGTGCAATCATCAGTTGCTGCCCCCCACTGAGTGCATCACCCAGCCACCAGCTTGCTGCTGCCTCCCTCATCTCATCTGGCTGTCCCTGACCCCTTTCAGCTTTCCCCTCACCCTTGCCCCCTTGCTCTCCCCACCTCACTGCCAGACTCTGCCCCTCTTCATCCTCACCATCATCCTTAGCTTCTTGGGTGTACCGCTGATGCTTGCAGTGTGGAGCATACTTTCAGCAGCACCAGCTGACCTTACTGCCTTGTCACTGTGTGGCAGCCAGCACTAGTGCGTACTCTCTCTCTCTTTCTTTTCTGCTGTCTTTTGAGAGACAGGGGGAGGGAGGGGGATATCTGGTGCTGACTTAGCAGCAGAGCTACTAGCCATTGTATCATGGGGCGCATGCCCTTGAACACCAGGTACTAGGAAACACCAAGGGGAGAGGGTGGCTGCCCTCTTTCCCCTGCCTGAAGGTTTCCCAGATGCATCTGGTTGGCTGCTGCATTGCCAGACTGGGTGGGCCTTTGGCCTGATCCAGCAGAGGTGTTCTTATACTCTTACGCTGAAGAGAGGCCAGCTGACCCTGCTGGAGGCACGTTCTGTGCTGCCTTGCACTAGTGTGCAAGCCGTGGTGGCATGCCCCAGAAACTGAGGCTGATGGTGAGAGTGAAAAAGGGTTTAGTTGAGTTGGGGAGGTGGAGCGGTGGGCTAGTGAGGGGGGTGGGGCAGCATCAGCACTGACCCAGGGGCAGGGTTAGCAATGGGGCAGAGGCAGCTGATGGCTGTTCACCTCAAGAGGCAAATGGCAATGAGCCATGTTCCTGCTTATATGACAGACCATTGGCTCACCTAGCTCAGTATTGTCTACAATACTGACTGGAGTGGCTCTCCAGGAAATCAGGCAGGGGTTTTCCCAGCCCTACCTAAAGATCCCAGGGATTTAACTTGGGACCTTACGCATGCAAAGCATGTACTCTTCCACTGGGCTCTAGCCCCAGGAAGAGGAGGTAGAGAGAAATCTAGTCCTTCTGCCCAGCCCCACTACCACCACCTGTGTCCAGGACCAAAGAGTGTAGGCTGGCAGATACATTTCAAACAGCAGTAACAGCATAATTGGTGTAACTCTTCTTCGTATACATGAAACGTCATAAGCATGAAAGATTTCCACTCTTATTAACGGGTTGACTAATGGGCAAACCAGAACAGGAGAAACTGCAGCCACGTGCAAAGCCCTCCAGACAAGGAAAGAGAGGCATTTTTAATGGGCGTTGCTCTTTGCTTTCATGAATTACTGTGACAGCTTTATTCTCGAGTGTCAAGGATGTGCATGAGTAAAGCTCTTATTGTAATGAATGGAAGGAAGCATGCACTCCACCCCGCAAAGCCATGAAATAATTTACTATAAAGGGGAGGAGAACAACTTTGATTAGTATGGAAAGATGATAGATAGATAGATAGATAGATAGATAGATAGATAGATAGATAGATAGATAGATAGATAGATAATTTAAATCCATCCAAACTCGGTGTGGTGTTAACCATGGCCCCACCTTTCCAAGGGGTCATGCAGTAGGTTTCATGTTTGAATAAGGGAGCACTGCCATTTTAAGGTTTCTTTGTTTGATAATTATGGATAGTTATAGGCCAGTTTCCAATCTCCCTTGGTTGGGCAAGGTGATTGAGAGGGTGGTGGCCGACTAGCTCCAGGCAGTTTTGGAGGAAACTGATTATCTAGACCTATTTCAAACTGGCTTTAGAGCTGGCTATGGGGTTGAGACAGCCTTGGTCGGCCTGATGGATGGTCTTTACTGGGGAATCGACAGAGGGAATGTGACTCTGCTGGTTCTTTTGGCTCTCTCTACAGTGTTTGACATTGACCGTGGTATCCTTCTGCATTGCCTGGGGGAGTTGGGGATAGGAGGCACTGCTTTGCAGTGGTTCTGCTCCTATCTCTCAAGCAGATTCCAGCTGATGGATCTTGGTGACAGTTGTTCTTGGAGTCCCTCAGGGCTCCATTCTGTCACCAATGCTTTTTAATATCTACACGATACCACTGGGTGAGGTCATCAGGAGAATTGGTGCTGGGTGTTATCAGTATGCTGATGACACCCAAATCTACTTCTCCTTGCCATCTTCACCATCATGAAATGCATTCACTCCCTAAATGCCTGCCTACAGGCAGTAATGGGATGGATGAGGGATAGCAAATTGAAACTGAATTCAAGCAAGATGGAGGTGCTCATTGTAGAGGCTCAGAATTTGAAGGATGAGTTAGATTTACCTGTGCTGGATGGGGTTGCACGCCCCAGAAGGAATAGGTGTGCAGCTTGGGGGGTACTCCTGGACCCAGGCCTCACCCTGGTATCTCAGGTGGAGATTATGGCCAGGAGTGCTTTCTACCGGCTTTGGCTGATTCAACAGCTGTGTCCATTCCTTGAAGAGGATGACCTCAAAACAGTGGTTCATCAGCTGGTAATCTCTAGGCCAGGGGCAGAGTCAGCGTTGGGCGAACGGGTTCAAAGAACCTGGGCCACCGCCAATCAAGGATTGTGCCTCATAGCCCCAGACACACGCACCCTGCATCTTACATCAGATGTGGGGTTTTTGATTTTGCTCCCAAATGGGGTTGTGCAGTGCCATTTGCAAGTGAAATCGGCCAGCAATTGCGTTCGCAGTGCAGCTGGAATGACTCTTCCCGCCTTTTAAAGGTGCTGGCCGATTTTGCTCCCCAACAGGGCCGCACGCCCTCCCCTCAGCTGTGCTTGAAGGCCTTTTCAGAAAGATCCCACTCACGGAGCGACAATGCCCCTGCAACTCTGGGCAAATTGAAACAACTGAGCATGTCCCACTTCACTGTTTGTAGTACAGAAATATTTGTTCTTCCTTTCTCCACCCATTGCTATGTAAGTACCCAGGACATTCCAGCCATATCTATGTGTCTATGTTGCTTTCTGACCCTATTACATACAGCATTGCTAGGTTCTGTGTGGCAGCGTCCAAAATCCATCAGAAGCCAGTAAGCAGTGGGGCCAAACAGCCCTAGTCTGACCTTCTGCTTGCTCCTGCATGCTACAATGCATTCATCCAACACAGTGTACCATCCAAAAGACTTATGCTCCTCCCACTTTTTTGTACTATTGCTTTGCGCTTTTTATATATAGTTATATTCATGCTGGTCGCTGACCGAAATAAAGAGATTGGTTGATTGATATATAGTTATATAGTATTGCTGTATTTATCACTTAGGCTTTTATGCAATTACACCTTTTTGTGCCTTTTATCCCTTTTTATCCTTTTCTATACCTTTTCTGCTTTTATGTCTTGTATGCCTTTTTATTTTATGCCCTTTTATGCATTTAAATGCTTTTTAATGTTCCCTTAGGCCCTTTAACGTATTGTTATTCATTATACTTTGCACTGTGTAATCACTCCCTGTATTTTATGCTGTTCTATGACTGTAATAAAGATGATTGATTGACCAAAGATCAACCAACCAATCAATCAATTGATCTGTCTTCTTTGTTTAAAAACAAATTAGCACTAAACTAAATAGCACTAGCCCCTGCCTAAATAACAAAAGCCACATAAGCACACGTTTCCCTTTTCTGGTCTTTTTTTGGGGGGGGGGGACCCAGCTTATTTTAGAAAATAGGACTTGCGCCTCCCTGAATTCAACTGAAAATATTGGAGTTTTCTTCAGACAGTAATATTTTATGGTTGCCAACTGGCTCAGGGTCTTCTGTGTCTGTTTAAGAAAGTTGCCATAGGCTGTATATGTCTATCACATATAGACACAGACACACTCATGCACCAACCTTCACATTGCTTTGCAGTCCCAGAGTCTAAAATTAAGTTTGGCTTGGAGGAAAGGTGTTGCTAGAGTAGGAACAAAAGAAGTGCATCCTGGTCATCAAGTGCATCAGGGTGTGCATCCTGCTGATCACTTGGATTGTGGCCATCACCATGTGTCTCATAATCTGCATCTCTTGGAGAAATATACCCTCCAGCATTTCATGTATTAAATCTGGGACACTCTGGACTACTTGTAACTATCAGGCAAACACTACACATGTGGAATTTAATCAATTTGGTTTTTTAAAAATACCTTTTTGAAACTAATATGTTAAGAACAGAACTGGTTCATTTCCAAACACAATTCAAAATGCTGGTGCTTACCTTCTAAGCCTGGCACAGCTTGCAACCTCACTTGGGTACCTGAAGGAGCACCTGCTGCTGCCACATTGTCCTTCCCGTGGACTGAGGTAACCTTTGGAGGTCTTCCTCAGGGTGCCCCTGCCTACCTGAGTGGGATGTCCCACTTGTGGAATTTTCTACTTAAGGAGGCTCAGTTGACATCTACATTGTTGTTCTTCAGACACCAGGCAAAACCCTTCTCCCAATTCTTTTAAAAACAGGGGTTTGGGGGCTGTTTTAATCACTCTTTTTCATACTGTCTTAATCCAATGTGCCTAATTTTGTGGTTTTGTTGTTTTAACTGTTGTTTTCATTGCACTGCTTTGCATGTGTGTGTTTTTTTTTAATAGAAAAGCAGTGTATAAAAATAAATCATTATTTAAATTTGTTAAGGTATAAATAAGAAATAAATAAGAGTGTGGGCTATGAGTAAGTCAATTTCTGATTTCAAATGTCAGCTCAGACATTCGTTTAGTGGGCGACAGGATTATCAGTTCGTAGGTGGTGCCTGTACCTTGAAAACTGCTGACAAAAATGCAGCTGGTGCCTTTCTGCCCTGAAGCTCCACCACTGCTTTCCCCCCACCCTTCTTTCTAGGCTGCTCTGGTGCAAAAGGGAACATAGGCTAAGAGGCTCACTGACTGCATCTCTCAGTGACTTGGACCTTTCCAACACCCAGACACCGGCTTTGGCTGAAGGCCTGGAAGTTCTACTGCATAACCTTAGGCAAACCACTGTCTCTTTATCTCCATTTTAAGATGGAAATACAAATATTGAAGCTCTTCTCACGATTTGTAAGAAGAGCTTCTGGCGGGTCTGCGGAGAGAGTGACGATTATGCCTGCAGCCCTGGGCGGCCGGATCGGCCACCCACACAACCACTGGCTCCATCACTGAACTGGTGGGGACTGCGGGGATCAGGGGCCGTGCGGCTCCTGGAAGTCCCAGGATGCCCTGTGCGAGTGCGCGGGGCATTCTGGGGGGGACCCCTGATACCGGGAGGCTGCTTGTAGCCTCTGGGTCGGGGGTCTACTCATGTGTCGCTGCACGCTGTGGTGGCACACGAGCAGGAAAACAAGGTTAGTGGAGCACCTGCTCCATTAACCTCATTTAAGGGGAGGGTGTTTTAGGCCAGCTAGCCGCCTTGGGAGCACTGGGCATGCCCGCAAACCCGGTGGTTCCCACGATCACTGGAAAGCGGGCTAAGCTCCCTTAGACCGCTTTCCAGCAATCATGGGAATAGACTCATTGGCTTGCATTTACAGGGTTGCTGTAAGGATTGCTGAAATAATATCTAGGAAGTAGTTTGAGCACTTAGGAAAAGCCTGCTATAGTTACTGTAGTAATACAGTCATTTGTGAAATGTATTGAGCACACTGCAATCAGTCCACCAGGGTGTTAACTGGCTGGAAGCTGAATGGAAATAAAAGATTGATTGTGGGTGAGGGCTCGGCTGAGTGACACGGTGATTACAATTGCCTAAAGGAAGTGTTAAGTCTCTGGACTCTCACAAAGAGGCCTGAGTCAATGTGACATTAACAACTTTTATTCAGTGCTTGTTTTGAAATTGCATAAGTAACAAGCTGGAGGAAACTCTATCGCCCTCTCTGGTCATATGAGATCATGCGCTCCCATCCTCTTTCTGTCACGCTGAGCTTGCTACACCAAAACTGAGATGACATTGAGGTCACTGATTACATTACAGCTGCGTAGGCTGAAGTCAAAGTACTTGGTTCACTTAGATTTGCAAACATAATAGCAAGAGAAGGCCAGATACTGTCAACACATTCCTAGGATCTTACGTTTATTGTGCAAGTCTAGGACTTTTCAGTGAAGGAAGCCCACACAGCCAGCTCCCCCGCCTCTCTGCAGTCCCACTGATTGCAGAAAGACAACTCTCCTGAATGTCTAAATTCAGATGGGAGAGCAGGAGGAGGGGGCACGGAACCGCAGGTCCATTGGACCCACAGTTCCATGTTACATGCGAATGCGGCCTTTGCCTATGCTGATAAATTTGCCCATTTAGTCTCCATAAGTGGGGCTTATGAATCTTGAGTATTAGTATATTTTGTGTCCTTTCAGATATAATCTTTGTCCTATGGCAATGAGATGGCAAATTGTTGCATGGTGTTCCAGTAGGGTCCATGCATCTCTATCTAATTGTTAATGTAGGCCAGTGTTCCCTCTAACAGGGATTCCCAGATGTTGTTGACTATAAGTCCCAGAATCCCCTGCTGCAATGGCTTTTGCTTGGGGATTATGGGAATTGTAGTCAACAACATCTGGGAATCTCTGTTAGAAGGAACACTGATGTAGACATTTCTTTAAAACAGTGGCCATCTGCTATTTATGTATTTAGTGGATCTATAAGCCACCCTTCAGTCTCAAGTTATATTCAGTTTACAACAAACATCTATAATAAAATCAAACAAAACAGAACCATACAAACTGCTGATATTTCTTCATTGACATTAATTCCTGACTGATAATCACAACAGGAACTAGAAGTTGTTTGTGAGCAGAGAGCAGAAGTAACTGTACTTTGCCAAATATATCAATTTCTGACACCCTTTCCTCACCCTCTTCTCTTATCTTTTCCTTATCTGAGCTTCGCTGCATTCATTCAAAGAACCACACACCCCAGAATGCACCAAACCTTGTTCTAATGCTTTCCATCTAGGCTGCACCACAGAAAAAGAACCTCGGTCATTTTAAAGTGTGAGTGGCAAGAATTCTGTCTGCAAGAGCCTGGCATTGGGCATATCAGGTCCTCCAGCATTCCTGTCAAACCAATGTGATGGCACAGGTCTATTAAACAGGTTGTTGTGTTCCATCATATAGTCCTATGCACAGCTACAAAGGCAAAAGTCTCGTTAGTTTCAATTGGTTAGTGTGGGATTGTAGCCTTTAAGAAGAGGAGGGGAAACAAGATGCTAACTTTTTCATCAGTCTCCTGACCTGAGTGGTATTTTAAATTGGGTTAAAACTGATTTATGTATTTTAAACTGGTGTAAACCAGCTCAGTTTGTCCAGGCCTTCACATGTTATTCAGATTAGGGGAATGGCCAAAATGATTGGATATTCTGACTTCAGGCAACAAAGAAACTCCTTAGGACTGAAGCCAATTTTATTATGAATGATGGATTTGTGGATTACCACATGTTAGCCTTAAAGGACAAAAATGTTAGCAACTGCAGGAATAACAGTCTTGGAGAGATCAAAAGCAAGAGAGAGAGAGAGAGAGAGAGAGAGGCAGAAATGCCTCCAGTCATGGAAATAACAGAAAATGTGGTGAAACTAGACCATTCATAATTTTTTTCCACAGATTCACATACAATAAAGCAAACCCATGATTCTCATCACAAAATAAAAGGCTTAAGTTTCATCCAACTTCATCCAAGTTGATAATGGAGGCTTATTCATTAGCTCTTTTTATATTATTTTTTTTTTTTTACATGTGTTCCTAAACTAGGTTCCTCCATTCCAGCACTTTCAAAATAAGACTGATTATTGTGAACATGTAGGAAAAGAGAAGAGATAATTCGGAGGTTGGGCAACTTTGCTGGGAATTGGTTTTTTAAAAAAATGTTTCCTGATCAATGATGGGTTTTGTCTGCAACTTTGGGCAAAAGAGTAGAGCAATGTTCCACCGGCGGAGTTGTCCAGGGTTGTGAGAGGGCTAGTGAGTGCCCCTCCTCCCTTGAATCAGAACTTGGAACCATCTAGTACCCACTGTGACATGTTTAATGATTTCTTTGTGGATAAAATCTCTCGTATTTGGGCCAGCTTGGATTTAGACCCCACAATTACTGCAGTGTCTGAATCGGAGGTGTCCAGTGACTCCTCTTATGTGGTTAGGCTGGATCAGTTTCAGTTTGTGACTCGTGAGGATGTGGACAAGCTGCTTGGAGCGATGCAGCCTACCACCTATCGACCATAGTATCCTTATGGAGCATCTGAGGGGGTTGGGGGTGGGAAGCACTGCTTTGCAGTGGTTTTACTCTTACCTCTTGGGCAGATTCCAGATGGTGTCTCTCAAGGACTACTGTTTTTCAAAAACTGAACTTTGGTATGGTGTCCCTCAGGGTTCCGTATTGTCTCCAATGTTGTTTAACATCTACATGAAACCGCTTGGAGAGATCATCAGGAGATTTGGTGCAGGATGTTATCAGTATGCTGATGACACCCAAATCTATTTCTTTATGTTGAGTGCTGGACTAGGACTGGGGAGACCCAGGTTCAAATCCCCATTCAGCGATTATTCTAGCTGGGTGACTCTGGGCCAGTCATTTCTCTCTCAGCCTAACCTACTTCACAGGGTGGTTGTGAGGAAAAACTTAAATATGTAGTACACTGCTCTGGGCTCCTTGAAGGAAGAGCGGGATATAAAATGTAAATGATGATGATGATGATGTCTGCATGGAGGCAGTGATGGGCTGGATGAGAGGTAACAAGCTGAGACTGGATCCCGATAAGATGGAGGTACTTATTGTGTGGGGTCGGAACTCAGGAGCTGGTTTTGATCTGCCTGTTCTGGATGGGGTCACACTTCCCCAGAAGGAACAGGTACACAGTCTGCGGGTACTTCTGGACACAAAACTCTCCCTGGTGTCCCAGGTTGAGGCAGTGGCCAGAGGTGCCTTTTATCAGCTTTGGCTGATATGCCAGCTGCGTCTATTTCTTGAGTTAAATGACCTCAGAACAGTAGTACATCTGGTCACCTCCAGACTTGACTACTGCAATGCACTCTAAGTAGGGCTGTAATCTGTCGGATTTGTTCATAGTCCAGAAACTACAGTTAGTCCAGAATGTGGCACCCAGGTTAGTCTCTGGGTCATCTCAGAGAGACCATATCACTCCTGTCTTAAAAGATCTACACTGGCTGCTGATAAATTTCCAGGCAAAGTACACGGTTTTGGTTATAATCTATAAAGCCCTAAACAGCTTGGGCCCTGAGTATTTAAGAGAACGTCTTCTTCGCTATGAACCACACCGCCCATTGAGATCATCTGGAGAGGTTCATCTGCAGTTGCCACCAGCTCGTCTGGAGACTTCTTGGGGATCGGCCTTCTCCATTGCTGCCCCGAGGCTTTGGAACACACTTCCTGCTGAAATAAGAGCTTCCTCATCTCTTACAACTTTTAAAAGGGCAGTCAAGACACATTTGTTCACCCAGGCTTTTAATTAGATATTGTCTTAATTGTGTTTTAATAGTTTTAACTTTTAAAATTTTAATTGTTGAAATGTTTCAATCTTTTTATTGGTTGTTTTTATTTTCTTGTAAACCACCCATAGAACTAGTGTTTTGGCCGGTATAAAAATATGTTAAATAAATAAATAATAAAATAAAATAAAATAAAATAAAATAATAAATAGCCCACCAAAGTAGCCCTCCCCTTAGCCCCACCCTGAGTGAGCGCTCCGCTAACCCAGGTTTTTGGATTGTGTGCTGCCACAGCGTGGCTCCATGCCATGGAGACACACAAGGAGACCCCCGCTGGGGGGCTGCAAGCAGCCTCCCAGGCTTGGGGGTCTCTCCAGGATGCCCTGTGTGCTCATGCGAGGCATCCTGGAACTTCCGGGGCCACACAGCCCCCAAACCCTACCGCCCCTTTCAGCTCCATGACAGATCTGGCAGTTATGTGGGAGGCCGATCTGGCCACCCCGCTACGAGCGGCTGCTCGTCCCGCAGAACCCTCTCAGGCACTTCACACTGATTGTGTGAAGCACCTCACAGTGTCTTTGGAATATTTGGTAGGCCTCAAGCAAAAAGTTCTGATCCAATCCAATGCTGCAAATGGCAGTTTGGGGTCTGTTTAACCCTTCTGAATTTCAGGGTTGGGATTGGGATAGGAGTCTGGATTGGGATTGAGGTCGGGATTGGATAAACCTCTTTAAAAGTTCTAAAAGTAAGTGCAGATACTCACTGTGAGGCTGGAAGAAAAGCAGCCTAGAGTCACAGGGGAAGTGATGTAACATCAGAGAATCTAAGGGGAAGTTATGCAACATCAGAGAACCGCAGGAGAAAACCCGGAATTCATTAAAATTAGCTACTTGTGAATCAAAAGTGGGCTAAAACTTTTTTTTAACCCACGAGATATGCACAGGTGGGCAGGCAGGTAGATAGAAAGCAGGAAATGGGTTTTTCCACCCAGCTCTGATAGCTTTTCTAAAAATAAGAGCAGACTCTCCCACCATTTGGTGCTCCAAAAAGCTCCAAAGTTTTACAAAGGGGGTCAGAGAAGATCAACCCAAACTGAGCTGTGCAAGTTCAGGTTTGGATTCTCTCCAAACTCCATGTCCAATTTTTACCGAGCTGATTTTGCACAGCCTTAATGTTTGCTTTATTTACAAATATACAAGCTGAGTATTAGATGGAGTTTAAATAGCAGAGTAGTACTCCTACCAGTAAAGTAAAGTAAAGTTGTGCCATCGATTTGGTGTCAACTCCTGGCAACTACAGAGTCATGTGGTTTTCTTTGGTAGAATACAGGAGAGGATTACCATTGCCATCTCCCGCACAGTATGAGGTAATGCCTTTCAGCATCTTCCTATAAAGCTGCTGTGACGGGTTAAATCAGATTGCCAGAGAGAAAACTCTGCATACTAAGGTGCTTCAGCTCTTGCTCAGCTTCTCCTTGCCATTCTCTCAAAAGCTCTGTTGGACTCGCAGAGAAGCTGCCTCTCTGTCCCAAACTGTATATTTTGTTCTTGTTCGCATTGCATATCAGCACATCTTATCAAGTGGAAATGGGCATATGCCACCTTACAACATTCTTTTGATTTCCCCTTCCAGGGTGATCTCTCAAACATCAACTCACATTAAGAAAAATCAGCTGGCCTCTTGGACTACCAGCCAGTGATCTGCCTCACAAAGAGTAAGTCAGCAAGCATTCATAACCACAGCCCCAACTTTATTTCTGTACTTTCTGATTTTGAAGCACCTTAGTATGCAGTGTTTTCTCTCTGGCAATATGATTTAACCCATCGCTACTGGTAGGAGTACTCTGCTATTTAAACTCCATCTAATACTCAACTAGCATCTGTGTGTGTAGCTAAAAGTGCTTTTCTGCAACTCCATCTGGTGAAATACTCCATTTCTCTGTCTGTGTACTCACAATTATTTCTGACGCAATGGGAATTATTCTTTTGGTGCTATGGTGACATAATCTCCAATCTTCCATCAGTAGGTTCATTGCCATGTAAGGATAATGAAGGACAGCTGGAGTCATGGTTCAAGGAGAAAAGCTCTTGTTCCTTTTTTCAACAACAACAATAACAACAGTGTTGAGAAAAGCAATAACAACAGTGTTCTGTGCTGGATCCGGCTCCAAAAAGACATCCTTGGTCTTTTACACAAGCAACAACTTGATAGTCTATCACAGATGAGGCCAAACCAAGCCCTAAATAATCATATTTTTGATTAGCTACCTTGTCTAATCAGAAGTCTGTTTCCACTTACATAGTGGGCTATGCACTATTATACAAATGCACATGCCAGATTAAGGCACAAACAGGGCAGTGTAAAGGTAAAATGTCACTGTAGATTAACTATGTGTTGTGTAGACAGAAAAAACAATCAATTTTGCCTGTAGCTACTCAGAAGCACAACAAAGCATTTATTAGGTGAGAAGAATGACTTAAATCAGTTCCAGATCATCCCTTATGCAATGCCTTTTCAATGCAGGTAATCTTTTTTAACAAATGCCATTCACTTTAGGGACTGCAAAACTGTGACCTCACTTTGCTGATCTTGTATTTTATCTATCCACAAATACAGAAACATCTTTGGATAACTAGTGATTTGTCTCATAATATCCAAGAATCTTCTATAGCCATTAGAATCTCATCATACAGATTTTCTTACAAGGGCACATAAATAACATCTGAAAAAGTAGAGCTCCTCAAAGCAGGTAGGTCACTCCCGTGTTAGTGACCCCAGGGTGGGGGTTGGTGTGAGAAAGAATGTCATGATCCAGTGACCTATGAGAAGCACTTCTGTAGCTGATTCAACATGACACTTGATCATGTAGGAGCATCTCTTTCAGTCTCTGCAGAGGTAACCTGTTAATTCTTCTTTTTCCTTCTGTACTCCACACAGGATCCCACAAGGCTATTGCCTGTCCCTTTCCTTTTTCTAGTATTCACTCAATATGCATTCTTACAGTTGTGTGTGTGTGTGTATGTGTGTGTGTGTGTATCTGACCACTCGTTATTGATTAATTTGTCTTCCATATCCTTTATCCCCTACATTGCTCCCTCCTGGTAATCCTCTAAATTAATTTTAAGGCTCTATTCTTTTTTTAAAGACTTTGCAACTCTCTACCCCTAAATATAAGTAATCACCCCTTCTTTTTCTTCTCATTATATCTGTTTTGCTCATCTGCTATCTGCCATCCCCTCTATGTTGCTTCTCCTCTTCCTTCCTCTGTACCTTCTGGCATGCTTTCTTCAGGCTTGGAACAATCTCTTGCTCTCTCTTAATCCAGTCAGCTTTCCCTCTCTATGAATATGGCAACTCCCCTCTTCTCCTTCAGCACCTTCCCCTTCTGAAGAACCTTTGCTGATTGACCCATACTTCACTTTTGAGCACTTTCCATTCAGTCTCATCTTCTCCAACCTTCCTTAAGTTAAGTTATGCCCTCGAGTCAGTGTCGGTTTCTGGTGACCACATAGCCATGTGGTTTTCTTCGGTAGAATGCAGGAGGGGTTTACCATTGCCTCCTCCTGCACAGTGTGAAATGATGCCTTTCAGAATTTTCCTATATCACTGCTGCCCGATATAGGTGTTTCCCATACCAGCGGGGATTCAAACCAGCAACCTCTTGCTCACTAGGCAAGTCATTTCCCTGCTGCACCATTAGGTGGCACAGCGGAGAAATGACTCCTATGTAAAACCTCCTCCTCCTTTCCCTGCCATATACAGCCCCATGTCTATCTAATTTACATTGTTAGGGCCAATTCAAATGTTGGTGGGCATACATCAATAGCACATGCTTTGCATGTAGAAAGGCTCCTCCCAGTGCTGGCACCCTCAGTTTCAGGGATCCTGGGTAGCAGCAAGGCTGGGAAAGTCCTCTGCCTGGACCCTGAGAGCCACTGCAAGTCAAAGTAGGCATTGTTGAGCTAAGTAAATGAGTGATCCAACTTGGTATAAATCAGCCTCATGTAATGTTATCACTGAAATGTACATTTCCTGTTGCAGAAATACAAACCCCAGGAGCTGATACTGAGGCTATTCTCACAATCAGGTGAAATCGAGCTAGGGGAGCCTAGCCCAATTTTGCCTGACCGTGAGAACCACCAGGCTCACAGGCGAACCCGGTGGCCTCCAAGCGTTTAACCTGCTCAAATAACCCTCCCCTAAGCCCAGGTTAGTGGAGCAAGTGTTCCACTAATCCGGGCTCCTCCATGCCGTGGCAACTCACGAGTGACCCCGACGGGAAGGCTTAAAAGCAACCTCCCGGCTCGGTGTCTCTCCAGCATACTCTGCGCACTTGCGCAGGGCATGCTGGAGCTTCCGGGGGCCGTCCCGCCCCCGATCCCCTCAGCCCCCGCCAGCTCCGTAATGGAGCCGGCAGTCGTGTGGGCAGCTGATTCGGCCGCCCGGAGCAGACTGCTTGGTCATCTGCGGGGAGAGCGGGCTAAACCCACTTTCCCCGCTAACCCTCTCCAGGCGGCTCCCACTGATCATGGGAACCGCCTCACTGTCCCAATCTGAGCAAATATTACAGCCTCTTCATTCTTCTCTGATTGGTATTTTAATCTGAGACAAGAAGCACTCAACTTCCTGACATCATGTGGAGGGCACAACATGATCTTGTTTGGCATGCCTTTGGGCTTGGAAGAAATAGGGCTATTTTCTGCATTGACAGAGGAGGTTTAATTTCCCAATCTCAATTATGTGTTTAACCAGGAAGCTTGTGGTGGGTGGGGGCTTGGAGGTTTCCCAGCTTTGGAAGGACTAACTTCATATGGCACGATCATCTGGAAGCTGCTGAATAATACTTCCAGGTCAACTGCACATTATGGTCCTGGATCAGCATGGACATTCTCCACTTCATTGGAGATATGCCATATGGCTGTGAAACCTGCTCCCCATGGACATAAAGGTTGTCTTCCTTGGAGGCCTTCAGGAGAGCCTTAAAGATCCATATTTTTAGCCTGGCTTTTAATGATATTTCATTTTAATGTTATCTAGTTTTAATTGTAATTTTAATCTGCTTTTGTTTTTGATTTTAATTGTTAACTGATTTTAATGGGATTTTAAAATTTATTTTAATGTAAACTGCCCTGAGCCACTTTTGGAAGGGCAGTCAATCAATCAATCAAATGACTGCAGATGGTGAGTCATTTGCCTGTTACCTGCCATCATGCTGAAGCCTTATTCTGTAGCTGACTCATGGGAGCCATCATATTTCTTGTTTTCTAAAACTCTTCTCTACAGGGTCTGTGTTCTGCACTATGTTCTGTACTAGCACTTTGGCACTACAAGAATATTGCATTATTTGCACTAGTAGACTCTAGTTGCCCCCAACATATGTGGTGTCTTCATGGTCATGCACATTTCTAGTTCCACCACCTCACGCAGCTTTCTCAACAAGAACAGTGGTTGGGTGGTTTTTAATGTACCAAGGTGTTGTCTTGTCAATGGCAGTGAACAGCCTTGGATGCAATAATCATCACCTGCTTTGAAGAGAAAATGAAACGGAAGCCTTTGTGTCTATGTGTCTGTATTTCCCTCCTCCCGCCATAAGGATTGCCAGGAGGCTAACAGCACATTTCTGTTGGTTGTACTGAAGCAAATCATTTGGAAGCTTAAAGGACAAAGTTCTCTATGTAGGTGATATGGCTCATCTGGCAGCCCTGAACTTTTGTTCAGAGAACAACACCTACGCTGCTGGGCAAACTGCCAAGGCAGCTGCACCCACATAAGAGGACTCAGCCCTGCCAAGATGAAAGGAATTAGCCTTCTGCCATTGTGGCGAGTTTCTTTCTTTCTTCCCTCCCTTCTTTCTATTCATATTTTCTAAAAGAATGAGTTAACTTTTACTGCCTACCAAGCTTTATCGATTTTTTTTAAAATGCTCAGGATGTTTCCAATTTATATTCTTGGGAAACTCTGTGGACAAGTAACAAATGGTGAAATTATGCCTGACAAAGCAAAACCTATTTTGACTGTAGCTAAGTATTCAGTTATCAAGCAATTATGTTGACTGGGAAGCATGAATGGATGGGGAAAGCAGTGTCCACCCCACACACTCCCAACACCTTTATGTTTTTTTTGTACAGAGCTGGTCATATATGTGATAATTTTTCAAATACTTTGTTTCTAGGAAGATAATTATGCAGTGCAAAAGACCTGGGATTATTCTTCCGGTTGTATAAAAGCCCTATTTAGTTCCAAAACAATCATTGTTGTGTAACAAGCATTGTAACCAATGCTTGTTTGTTTAGTTTATATACAGCCCTACCTAACATGGCTCAGGGTAGTTTACACTGTTTGGAAAAGTGATTTCAATCTATTATTTAAATTAGTCTTTTTTAAACTGGTGATTTATCAAGCCACCCTGCTCAGAAGCCTGGGGCCATATGGAAGTAGCCCATGGTGTGATTCACTGCCCCAATACCAGAATCACTCTTCATGGCCACTGTTTAGGGGGAAGAGCCATAGGTCCCAGGGCATGGTCTGAAGGCACATGATACAGCCACCTTGCTGAAGCTAAACGGGTCTAGCTTTGGTTTGTGCCTGAATGGGTGAGTGCCTGAAAAGCCCATCTATGCCATCTTGAGTAGTATGATGGAAGAAAGACAGAACATAAATATAATTAATGAATGGTGTGGCCTTCTCCCACATGGTGTGGATTGGAGCTTATGATGTTATTCTTGTACTACTGTGACTGTAACCTGAGAAGGAAGCTGGATGCTCTGCTTTTCCTGGCCTATCATCCTCACAGAGGTTACCCAATACTCAGCAATATACTGAGGCTATTTTCACAATCAGCTAAAATTGGGCTAGAGATGGGAGCCTAGCCCGATTTCAGCAGACCATGAGGAACACCGGGCTCGCAGGTGAGCCCAGTTGCCTCACAGCGGGTTACCTGCTTAGGATGCCCTCCGCTTAGCCCAGGTTAGCGGAGCGAGTGCTCCACGCTGCGGCAACTCACAAGGATACCCCCCACCGGGAGGCTAAAAAGCAGCTTGTGCGAAACATGCTGGAATTCCTGGGGGCTGCGTGCCCCCCGAACTCCCAAGCCCCAAGATCCAGCCACCTGGGGAGGGCTAATGATCATCTGCGATGAGAGCGGGCTTAGCCTGCTCTCCCCACAAACCCTCTGGAAACCCTCTGGAGGCAGGTCTCACCGATCATGAGACCCGCCTCATTTTCTTTTATCATCACTCCTCCTGTGGCATACTAAAACATGGAACATAAGGGCTAATTGGTGTAAGTGATGTTTGGATCAAAGGGGAGCTCTGCCTAAGTACTGACTTTATGTTCTTCATTAGGGCTGGTGCATCCTTGGGCAACTACTGAGGATCGAGGATGCTGGTGAGATCCACTGTTAGTGCCTGCCCTGCCCCCTTGGGAAGATTAGGCCTAGTCAGCTACAGTGGCTGCTGACTGAGTGGGCCTATCTCTCGTTATCATGATGGTGACATGGGCTTCTTTCATTCTTGGCAGGCCAGCAGCAGCAGCAATGATAGTAAACTCAGCAGTGGCTATTGCCTGCCATGTTTTTCCTCACAATGCCCATAATGTTGTGACATTACATGGGGCACCATGGAGGAAAAATATGGTGGGCAGACACGGCTGTTGCTGGCCCAATGAGAATGAAAGAAACCTGCACCTGATGCCATAGTAAATGGGGCAGGGCCCACTAGAAGTCATCCTGCTGAGGGCCCCTTCAAACCTGGAGTCAGTCCTGCCCTCATGTTATTTTCTTCATTCCTGATTCTGTAATAAATTAGAGACATGTGGCAAGAATGAGGTAATTGTCATACACAAGCAGCATATGTATTAGGCAGAGTCCCCATTTATGTCAAGAAACATGTAACATGGCAGGCAACTGTTTGTAGATTCCCTGATTTCTGTTCAAAGGCAAGGCGATCCACTCGTCAAAATCTTATGTTCTAGGTCAGCTCAGATCTACTTTTTTAATTTAAAGGACAGCTTTATTCAATTAAAAAATAGAGGGTTGGCTTCTCAAAAGTTGACACACCCTGAGTGAGGCGGTATGCATGCTAGTAATCACTGCTATAATTGCTGCTGTTTGGAATGTGTTACTCCTGATGTTATCTCGTCTGTGCTTTCCTTACATCATTCTGTCCCTTGAGCTGCCCTGCTGGCGAGTAGTCGGCCTACTTTGCTTACTGTATTATCATGTATAATAATCGAGCTTCCAGTAATAACTGCACATAGAAGGCTTGGCCTCATTTTTTTGTTAATATGTCTTCCATTCTCCATTTAGGGCAACCTGGGAGGAGTCCACGCAAGGTGTAGTTGACCGGCTGCTGTGGCTGATCTAGATTCAAGTAGAAGGTCAGGTTAAAGTAGATGCAGTGCTGATGAAGAGATCAAAGCAAAGCAGCAAATCCTGCACTGGTCAGATAATATGCCTGATGCTGTAGACGTTGCTTTCCATTGGGTTTGGAAAATCAGTGTGGTCTGTTCAATCCTACTAAAAGGCCTTGCTTCATAATCCTCCTTATCAAGCCAATGTTCAAGGATGACCAATTTAATTTCAGCATCATTTTGCAAATTAAACTGAGTCTTGTTATCTCTGTCTGCTCCAGCAAAGAAGCAAAGGCTATGGCTTATATTTAGTTATTTTATCATATTTCTATAACACATGGTTGATTTTATACACACACACACACACACACACACACACACACACGTGTGTGTGTACACATATACACACAGGAGAGCCCTTTAAAACTATGAGGTCATTCACACAATCTAAAACTGTATTCTACCTGGGTTTGGAAACTGTGTGTACTCCCAATTTTTGATTGTGTGGAAGCAAGGTTAGAGGAAAACCTGGGTAGCTTTTTCTCCAACCTTACTTCCACACAATCACTTCTACCCAGGTTTTCCTCTAACCTTGCTTCCACACAATCAAAAATTGGGAGTACACACAGTTCCCAAACCCAGGTAGAACACAGTTTTCGATTGTGTGAATGATCTCTATCTGTTTGGCCTGGCCTTCCAGGGTTTTAAAACTGTTTTACATTGTTTTAAATGGTTGCTCTAGTTTTCCAGGGTTTTTAGCTGTTTGAATGTTTAATTGGTTTTATTCTGTTTTGATTTTAATTGTTAACTGGTTTTAATTGTTTTTATCCTATTGTAAACCACCCTGAACCATTATGGAAGGGTGGTACATAAATCGAATGAATGAATGAATGAATGAATAATACACACACACACACACACACACACACACACACACACACACAGAGCCGGGTCTCACAATCAGTGAGACCCGGTTTGGGAAGGGAAGTAGGGAGAGCGGACTAAGCCCGCTCTCCCTGCACACGATTGCCAGCGCTTTGACGGAGCCAGTGGGGGCTGGGGAGTCCAGGGGCCGCATGAGCAGGGCATACTGGAGAGACCCCTGGAGCAGAGAGGCAGCTTTTCACCTCCCCTCCGGGGGTCTACTCATGAGTAGCCATGGCATGGAGTCGCGCCATGGCTAATCAAGATCAGAAGAACTGGGTTTGCACAGCACTCGCTCCACAAACCCGGTTTAAGGGGAGGGGTACTTAGGCGGGTTAACCGCTGGGAGGCAACCAGGCTTGGCTGCAAGCCTGTGGCTCCCACGATCATCTGAAATCAGGTTAGGCTCCCCTAGCCCATTTTCGGTTGATCGTGGGAATAGCCTCATAGTGTATATAATCCAAATCACAATATAAAAATAAAATAAGCACAATTAAAACACTTTCACAGAATAAAAACAATTTTTAAAAATTCACAGAATTTTCTAAAAGGGTATTTTAAAAAGCAATCAGATATGGAGAAGCTCTTATTTTGACAAGGAGTGTATTCCAAAACCCTGGGGCATCCACAGAGAAGGCCTGGCCCTGAGTTGCCACCAGACATGCCGGCTTCAACTGGATTCAACTTCAGTTTGTTATCCCCCATCCAGCCCATTATTGCCTCCAAACAGACATTTAGGAAAGTTATGCTATTTCCTGATGAAGTTGATAGCGAGAAATAGATTTGGGTGTCATCAGCAAATTGATAACACCCTGCATCAAATCTTCTGATGATCTTTCCCAGCAGTTTCATGTAGATGTTAAAGAGTATTGGAGACAGCATGAAGCCTTGTGGAACTCCATATAGTGGGGCTATTCTCACAATCAGGCAAAATGTGTGGAGCCTAGTCCGATTTTGCCTGACCGTGTAAACCACCGGGCTTGCAGGCGAGCCCGGTAGCTTAAGAGCAGCTAGCCCGCTTTAGTAGCCCTCCCCGAAGCCCGGGTTTGCTACTCACACGCCGTGAGTAGTGCGGCATGGCTACTCACAAGTAGACCCCTGAAGGGGAGGCAAAAAGCGGCCCTCCGGCTCCGGAGTCCTCTCCAGTATGCCTTGCGCACCCGCGAAGGGCATACTGGAGCTTCCAGGGGCCATGTGGCCCCCAAGCTCCCCAGCCCCTGCCGGCTCCATCATGGAGCCAGCAATTGTGTGGGCAGCCGATCCGGCCGCCTAGGGCTCCCTCCCCACTCACCGTTCTAAACCGGGTCTCACTGATCGTGAAACCCGGCTCAGAAACTCTTGCTTTGCAAGAGCTACAATCTCTAAGAAACACCATCTGGAATCTAGCCAAGAGACAGGAATAGAACCACTGTAAAAAAGTGCCACCTAATTCCAACTCCCTCAGGTGACCCAGACGGACACCATGGTCGATGGTATCGAAAGCTGCCAAGGGATCCAAAAGGATCAGCAGAGTCACACTCCCTCTGCCAGTACCTAACTGGAGATCATCCATCAGGCCGACCAAGGCAGTCTCAACCCCATAGCCCTCTCTAAAACTAATCTGAAATGGGTCTAGATAATCTGTTTCCTCCAGGACTGCCTGGGGCTGAGAGGCCACCACCCTCTCAATCACCTTGTCCAACCATGGGAGATTAGAGATAGGTCTATGGTTGCTTAACTCTGAGGGGCCCAATGTAGGTTTTTCCAAGATAGGGCTGAGAGAGATTCCTGCCTGCAACCTTGGAGAAGCTGCTGCCAGTCTGTGAAGACACTACTGAGCTAGATAGACCAATGGTCTGACTCAGTATATGGCAGCTTCCTATGTTCCTAAGGGCCAGAAGTTGGGGGGGACGACCCACCAGGTGACTCTTACGTACCCTATGAGGCAGTTGGCCCAGGTGCTCAATGTTATTGCAATTAGAAAGAATAACAACAGATGAGCAGCCAGAAGGAAGACTGGGAGAGACCACAGTCACAGTTCAGACTGCTGTCCCAGTCCAGATATCTAATGTCTTTCAGTGTAATATTAATAAAAAGATTTGGCTCCTTTAAAGGATATTTTCACCACGGAGGCCTAACTAAAGCTTAGCACATGTGACAAAACTCTTGTGGCTTATATTACAGAAAATCCATTTTAGGAGGAAGTGGCTTGGATCAGAGAAGCAGGTAGCTAGAGGGTGGTTAACATTTTCTCTGCCTCCCCACTTTCCACTGACTTTCTCTCTCAAGTTCCAGATGCATGTTTACCCTTGCAAACACATATATGGAAGTCCAGCAAGGGGCGGGAAGCAGGGAAGCCACAGAAGGGAGAAGCTGCAGCTCAAAAATGGTGAGCAAGGAAGATTCAAGTGCATACAAGCACACTTTTCCATGCCAAGTCACCCCCTTTTCTATAGCAAGCATGGCCATTTGCATTTCAATACACATGTTTGCATGGAATGTTCAGCTGGACCCTCTCAGTGTGGTCATCAGGGGTCAAAGTAATGGAAGCCCACTGCAGTCCTATATGAGGAACCTGAGCAACTCACAACAATGCTGAGTGAAGCTATCCCCCCGCCACACACCCAACAGTAAACTAAGAAACCTAAACTTCCAATTCAAACAGACCAGTACAGTTGCTAAGTGTTCTGTAGAGCCTTATCAATAAACATCCTGGGGCTGGTTTATACTGTGAGGTCAGTCACACAAACAAAAACTGGGTTCTACCTGGGTTTGGGAGCTGGTGTGCTCCCAATTTTTGGTTGTGTGGCTAGCAAGGTAGGAGGAAAACCTGGATAGCTTTCCTCCTACCTTGCTTCCACACAATCACTCCTACCCAGGTTTTCCTCTTACTTTGCTTCCACACAACTGGAAATTGGCAACACACACATACAGGGTAGAGCACAGTTTTTGATTGTGTGAATGACCTCTATGAATGATCCTTTAGATTGTCCAAAAGCCATTTTAATAAAAAGGCTGCTTTTGAGTTAAACAAATATCATGTAGCAAAGCAAGCTCAGTCCTGCCTGAACATTAATGTGTCCTTGAACATTCAACCAGTTCTTAACTTGCTGGAAGCTGCAAGGGCACAGAGAACAGAAACAAGCCTTTACAAGCAAAATCATTTCTGAAGTATATATGGGCTTTCTTTCTCCTAGCCCTCCCTCCTCTCCCAGAATGAAAACAGCACAGAGCTATCAAATGTACCTTATTGATGAAGACATCACTGAATCCAATATGTGTTCAACTGTGTGTGTAAAGTGCTGGCTCTCCCCCAATACATCAGATCAGTTATGGTTCTGCGGATTGTTAAACTCAAATCAAACACTGAAAGCTGCATTCTTTGAGTTCGGCCAGAGGGGATAAAAAAATGCATTACAATAAAAGTACTCAGACAAATGTTCTTTGTGGGGTACAATATTTTGAGTCAGAGTTCAGACAATGAATCCTTAGGTCTGCTGGAAACAGCTGATTGCAAAATTTGCCTTCTGTGAACCTTAGGATGGACTAGTTGACCTCTAATCCAGTGTCTTTCAAACTTTCCTCCAGGGAACCCTTTCCACAAAGAATTATATGTCGGGGGGGGGGGATGTCTATGCAATCAGGACTTTCTCCTTAGACAATTAGACAATTCTCCTTACACAATTAGAATTGTGTCCAGATGCATCCTTATTCTGTTTTGTCTCTTTGTCCTCATGTCATGTAGTGCATCTTTCAGTCTTCTTGCAGTGCTCTGTGGTCATTCTCTTCTGTGTTTTGCAAGGTTTCCCACAGTACACTCCCTGACCCCTCATAAAGAGGAACCATGCAGATATCCGCTGAGCAAGTTCCCCCAATACCTCATCACCCTTAAACTTACAAATTGGGACAAGTGCTTTTTAAAGTAAGTGGGGACCACAACACTGAGTCATTGTTGCATCACCCAAGTTGCTGTCATGTCAGCACAAAGCCGTGATTCAGATTAGGTGGTTTTATTAGTAACGTACAGACTGGATTAAGTGAGATATTGACATCATTTGTGCTGGAGCTGATTGTATCTATTAGGGACTCCGCAATGCTGAATCTGATAGGCTCTACCTAATAACCAAAGAAAGTTCACAGAATGACTCAGCAAAATAAAAACTTACAGCTTAGGCAGCAAGATGAACTTTCTCTCTATAAGCATTTGTTCATGAATGAATGTATTAGGTCTGCAGCTCAGTGGTAGAACATCTGCTTTGCATGCAGAAGGTCCCCCCCGCCATCTCCAGGTAGGGCTGGGAAAGACTCCTGCCAGAAACCTTGGAGACCCACTGCTGACCCAGTATAAGACAGCTTCCTATGTTCCTAAGGAAACCTCAGCTGTCCATTCTGTTCCATTAACAAGTGATCCGCCAACATAGGGACAACTTGCCAGTCGTAACAACATTATATCATGGAATAAAAGAAGCAGCACACATAGTCCAACCTGCTTCTTTCTTGCTAGCTGCAAAGCTCAGGAACTCTTCTCACAATTCTCTTCTCACAAACATACCAGCAGGAATTTGAACCGGCAACCTCTGGCTTGATCATCAAGTCAATTCCCCACTGCACCATTAGGTGGCTTATGAGATTTGTAGCTAACCCCAGTCATACGGTTTGGCTCTCTCTTGATGGAATGGTGAGCTCTTTGCGCTCCCCCTCACACCTCTCTGAAGAAGAAGGAAGCAGGCAGGGGCCCATCTTCACCTTTCATTCCAGGCCCCACGCCAACCTTGCCACACCCCTGAACATGCATATTCTGTACTGATTGAGACACCCTCTTCTTTCGTGGAGGAAGAGGGTGCCTCAGTCAGTACAGAATATTGCCTCTCCGTGGTTAATAGCAGGGGCATCTCAAGGCATTGCAGCATCCAAGGTGAGATGTCAAATGCTGCCTTGTCCCATACCCCTGGTGTGGGCTAGCCCCTCACTAACTTTGAAAGAGATGGGGGCGGGTGGGTGGAGAGGAGGGGAGGTTGTCAGCAGCCTCCTTTTCTCTCCTTGTACTTCTTGGAAGCTTTGCCAAGAGTGTGTGGAGAAGTGCTCTCTGTAAAGCTTGCAAGAGCCAGATCAGTCCTGAAGAACTGCTCCAATGTCAGTGGGAGAGCCTCTTGCTGCTGCCCCAGAAGTCTGCTGTGTGATGCGACCTCCTCACCTTGCCTCATGAAAGGATTGCCCCAGTTACTGGTAAGGGCATGGGTATTCCTGTCCCCCAGTGTTCTACAGCAGTGACTACTTCTATTATATGCATCAAGAGAGAGCCAAACCGTATGACTGGGGTTAGCTACAAATCTCATAAGCCACCTAATGGCGCAGCGGGGAATTGACTTGATGATCAAGCCAGAGGTTGCCGGTTCAAATTCAAATAGTCTGGTATGTTTACCAGACTATGGGAAACACCTATATCGGGCAGCAGCGATATAGGAAGATGCTGAAAGGTATCATCTCATACTTTGCGGGAAGAGGCAATGGTAAACCCCTCCTGTATTCTACCAAAGTAAACCACAGGGCTCTGTGGGTGCCAGGAGTTGAAATTGACTTGACGGCACACTTTACCTTTACAAATCTCATAGGCTAAAACAGTTTCAGTGAATTTTGTATAGAAACATTTTATAAAGTAATGCAGTCATTTTATAGTATTAAGATCCCTTTTTTTACTTTAGCCTTCAACTGTAATCTCAAATATACTTACTAGGGAGCAAGACCCATTGAATATAATAGGGATTACTTCGGAATAAACATTGTATAATGCTGCATACATGATATGTGTCACACTGACACGTGCTAAGATGATGAAAATACTGGGCTGTTTGCTGAAATTGTTGGCATCATGCCTTGTAACCTCACTGGAAGTTGAGGGAGGAGAATACTAGCTAAACCAACTGGAATTATGGTAGTTTGTGGTTTTCCTACTTGCATTCATGTTATGGCACAGAATATATTACTCTGGTTTTACAGGAATGTTATACCATCATCATAGGTAGAGATGCTTGCAAAAATGTTTGGCATGCCAGGCTAGTAGCCGACCAAGGAGGGCAGAGCCAAACAGTAGTATTCAAAGAGGCTCTATACACAAGCGGTATGTAGATCCTGGGAGGCTTTGGTGGGGAGAGCAGGCTTAGCCTGCTCTCCCTGCAGACGATCACCCGCTGAGGCCTGGGTGTCCAGATCGGCTGCCCACACGACTACCAGCTCTGTCACGGAGCTAGTAGGGGCTGTGGGGATCGGGGTCCGCCTGGGCCCTGGAAGTCCCAGGATGCCTTGCGTGATTGTGCGGGGCATTCTGGGGAGACCCCTGAAACCGGGAGACTTGTTTCTGCCTTCCGGCATGGGTCTCCTCATGAGTCAGCATGGAGCTGTTCTGCAGCAACTATCGCCAAAATGGGGGTAGCAAAGCACTCACTCCACTAACCTCATTTAAAGGGAGGGCTACTTTGGTGGGCTAGCCACCAGAGAACCACCGGGTCACCCGTGAGCCTGGTGGTTCTCACAATGAGGAAAAACCAGGCTGGGCTCCTTTAGCCCGGTTTCCCCCCATTGTGAGAATAGCCTCAAACGGTATTAAAAAATGGGGTAAACCCAATGCCAGTGGGTGGGGGGGGGCAGCAAGAGGCAACATTAAAAAGTGATTACTGGTAGTATCGCAGGCACCTGCAAGCTGCTGCAAGCAGCAGTGTCCTGCCTGGCATCCCAGTTGGCAGCTGTCACGGCTCTGACACTCACCTGGCCTCTGGACATGTGTGGAGGCCATTTGCTTGGTTAGCAACACCATGCTGACCATGCAAATGGCCTCCACACACGTGCCAAGGCCAGGTGAGTGCCGGAGCCATGACAGCCACTACACAGGATGCCAGGAAGGGCACTACTGCTTGCAGCAGCTTGCAGGTGCCCATGGTACTGCTGGTAATCACTTTTTAAAGGCACCCCCCCCGAGTCACCCTCCCTCATATGGCAAACATTTTTCTACCAAGGACATCCTCCAAACAGTTTGGAAGTCACCAGAGTTAAAGGAGCCAGGCCACCTGGAAATAATATTAGCTTAAGCCAAAAATTGAAAAGGTAAAGCCAGGCCCAAGCCTCAACGGTCATTAGATCCGACTCCAAACGCAAAGCTGAAACTGAAAAGATAGCTCTGAGGAATTTGGATTGAACAACCTCCATTGGGTAACCTCCAATAGGCCTACCAATAGTTATGGTAGGCACACAGTTGGGTACCAAATAGTAATTATGCTACTGCTTTTGCCTCAAACACTTTAACAGCTGAGGGAATATGGTGTCCTTTACTAGTACGGAAGAATCTGAGGATGCAGTAATACTCCTCTGGGCGCTTGCCTTTTAATTTGCAACTTCCAGGAGCCTGATATGTGGAAAACAACCAGCATATACAGTACTTATAGCACATTAGTACCTGCTCAATGTTGTTTCCATTTATTTGCCACCTATGCTTAACTGATCTCTTAGCAAAGATCATTACTTTTGTCTTTTGGTAATAATTCATAATTACAACAGGTGGCAAAAGCCCATAAAATTCTCCTCAGTCCAATTGGTGTCTGAGATAGCATTACTGTATCATCCACATATAAAAGTACAGAGAGGGTTTATTAGCTAGCTTGGGTGTGTGTGTGAAAACAGACTGGTGAAAGTTAATATAACCAATGAGTTAAAAATTAAACAGTAGAGGATCTAGTATACACCCTTGTTTTACACCCTTCAGGGTTGGTACTGAATCAGACAGTTGGCCTTGATGATTGCATCTCCCCCGAAGGTAAGTATTATTGTAAAGGTTACGAATAAGCAATAAAAATCACTAGTCTATAGAAGATGACTCAAACATTCTCAAAAGTCTATCCCTTGGGATAAGATCAAAAGTACATTTAAAATCTGTAAAAGATGCATAAAGAATTCCTTTGGGATTGACAATAAATTTTTCCACTACATGGTGTAAAATTAAGCCCTGGTCCAAGGTTGCCTAGTTTGTCCTAAAACCAACCAGTTACTCTGCCAGGATGTTTTCTTGGTCAGTCCAATCCAGTAATTCTCAATACAGATGTCTTGCATATAGCTTGCTGATAATACTCAGCAAATTGATTGGATGATAGTTGGCTGGGTAGAATTTCTTCCACTTTATAAAAATGGGGATGGTGATGGTTTGGCCCCAGTCCTTATGAACACACGCTGTTCAATCAATAATAGTAAAAAGAATTGCAAGATATGTAGCCACCACTCTATATTAGCTTTAATCTGTTCCGGAGGATTATATCTCCTGGAGCTTTTCCAGCTTTCAGATTGGCTGCTAGTTTAACTATCTCAGAAGTGGTAATTGGAGGCCAATCTGGTAAAGGTTCTATATTAATTTTAAATGGCAAGAATAGCTGGATTCAACTGCACAAATAGAGCGGAAATACACTTCCCAGGTATTGGCTGAAATATGGCAAGCCGATCTGGGCACTCTGCCATGAAGACAGCCCACTGTTATATGCCAAATAGTGGCTGAATCATTAGTCCTAGAGGCATGGATTCGTGGCTGCCAAGTATCTCTCTGTGCAAGCATCTTTTTCTTCCTTAGTAATGCTTTGTATTTTTCTGGAGGTATAATGTGTGTAGAAATATTGACATATTGTTGGCTCTGTATAGTTTTCCATTTGCTATCAGAGAGATCTTGGCAGAAATACAATCCTAGTCAAACCAAAGTTTAGATTTGGAAATGTAAGTTTGTGTTCTAACTGAGCTTTGGCTTGACAAAGGATCCTGCAAAGACTGGATCAGCTTTTGAAACAGCTCTAGGACCAAATCAGGTGTATCTGTTGTTATTATTATAGAGGAGTGGAGCTGAAGAAAAATCTCCAAATTATGGAGTTCCAAAATTGCTTTGTCAAGATGTCTTGCAGACCATCTGATTCAAGTGGGCCTAATGTCAGCCAAAATGGCTGGCTAAAATTCACCATCCTTATGTATATTCTGTTTCATAGCCTTTAAAAACACAATTATAGGGAGATGGTTGCTGTCAGGATGACATCCTACTGTTTGCTGAACTATTAAATTGAGCAGATTACGAGAAACAATAATGCAATTGATGACACCAGCACCTGAGCCCGACCAGAATGTATATTCCCTGTTTCTATCTCTATCAACCTCTCCATTCACAATAAAAAAGGCCAAATCTATTGATTATTTGTGCAAGAAAAAGCCTCACATAATTACAGTTCTTATCTTTGGACTGTCATATTAGAAGGAAATTAACCCCATCACTTTCAGGAGGAGAACTGTGAAAATGTGTGTATAGGGCCACATCATTTGGGCTTATTTTAGCAATGAGATTTCCCCCTATAACAACAGAAGCTTTCAGAAAAGATAACATTAGGTTGACAATATACTCTTCTAATTTACTCCAAATCTCTTTAGCCCAAGATTGCACATCTAGTTTGACCCTTATTTGTTTGTTTGTGCTAAAGGTAGAGAAGTCACTAAACACATAATCATTTCCTGCCTGAATGTTTTGCAGACATGGGGGAGAAACTGATCATGATTGGGACCACAGTGCTAATTGAGGGTGACATTACTCTTTTGCTCTGAACTCTTGTCCCATTAAAAAAAAAAATCAGTCCTTCCCCAAGCAGCTATTTCCCCATGAAGGTGCCGTTGAAGCAAAGGGGGTGCTTCAAGGAAATAACTTTCAGCAGGAGTAAATGACTGAAGGACCCTTCCACCTACACCATTACTCCAGTCTAGATCACCCCCTACTATGGTTGTTCTATAAAATTAAAATTTATTTATGGTAATTTTAATCTGTTTATATGATTTTTAGGTTTTGGTTGTTATTTGGATTGTAAACCACCTCTGAGATTTTATGTAGTATAAAATCGGTATATAAATGCAACAAACACACAAATAAATAACACAGAAGCAGAAGATAATGATGTGGTTAACATTAGGACTGGCTGTCACAACAATGTGAGTTGAAGTGGACAATGTGAATAGAGTTGAAGTGGACATCTGGGATCCCTGAGCCACACGTGCTCCCGCAGCACATGTTATGAGAACCCGGAGTTTTACCAGGAATTCTCTACCACAGGAAACAAATCAAGCCTGGATCAGTAATAAGATTCTAGATTTTTGATCCAGGTTTGAGCCAGGTTTTCTACAGAGAACTCTGAGTTCTCACTATACATTCTGTGGGATTATGTGGTTTGACGATCCCAGATCCCCTCTTCAACTCACTCTGATTATAAGAATCATCCCTTAATTTGACCATGAAATGCCTCAATCATTTTCACTTTTCACTTACAGGAAAGGAACTCCAACCCCATAAACACATTTGTTACCCTTTTATGTGCCCTTTTCAACTCCATGATATACTTTATCAGGTGGGCAACAAGAATTGTCCGCAGTATTCCAAATGTGGCTGCATTATAAAGTAGTTAATCAATTCAATTCCTTTAATATGATCACAGACCAGCACAGTTTACAAACAGAAGTCCATCAAAAACCTATATAACCTACAGATTTATAATACAGAGGTTAAGCACATACTTAAGCATACAGATCAGTTAACAGTGATTCTTAATGAACTCTTGGCAGATTTTACTGGCTATCAAACTGAACGTAGCCACATTATAGGATCTCAAGTCATTCTGGTCATTTAAAAGGTAATCAAGATAAAAAGAGTCTGTACAACCTGGATGGCAATTAATAAAAGGAGTTATATATATACACTGTATATCTTGGTAAAATTGGCAGTGGAGGAGCACATGAGCCGTTGTTTCAATATCACCCGATTTGCAGAGACAAATATGTTCTTTGTAGGAGATTTTTTGATATCTCCCTTCCAGGACTGCTGATTGCAAGGCATTGCACCACGCCTGTGTCAGAGCTTTGCGGCATTTTGGCATGATTATCTGGTTTAGGTATCTGGCAGAGTTGAAACTCAGAACTTGGTTGCCCAAATGGACACCAACGGCAATTGAACCCTGATCAATTTGATGCTCCATCTCATATATTCTTTGGCTGAGTTTGACCTTGGCATTTTCATACCCCAGCAGGGGCGTAACTACTATTAGGCAAGGGGAGGCGGCTGCCTGGGGCCCCCCACGCCTCAAGGGGCCCCCCAGAGGCAAGTCACATGCAAAATGTGTGTGTGTGTATGTGTGTGTATCAGCGAGGGGCCCATTTTAAAATTTTGTCTCTGGGCCCACTCCAGCCTTGTTACGCCCCTGTACTCCAGAGTTATTAATGCAAGAGGGGAGAAACCATAATGGTGCAGCCCTTCATCCAGCTCTCTTTTCCACCTGGAATGACAGCTATCCTTTAATACAAGTGGAGCTAGGCCTGCAGAGTAGAAACCAGCTTCAGCCAGAATCTGAAGATATTAATCCATGCTCTGGCCTCTAATTTAAGCAGTCCTGCTTCCAGACGAAGGACAGCACTGGGCACATACCGGGGTACCTGAAAAATGTTCCTCAGGAACTTATATTGCTCACTTTCTACCTTAGAGAAATTAGAGTACATGCCAAGTTGAGTTCCATATAGGAGCTGTGTTCGTACTTTGGCTGAAAAGAGCTTTATTACAGAGGGAATAAATTGGGCATCCCTGGAATAAAGCAGTTAAGATACTGTCAGGTTTAGTTTCAGTTCTTTCTTTATTGTGATCCCTAACTGTCAGTTTTCATTTCAATTCTTTCTTCATGATCCCTAGCATGGAATTCGCCTTCTTCATGACTGCTGCATAGTTGATGTTTTCATTCAACTATCTAACAAGAACCCCAAGATTTCTTTCCTGATTGGTTGCCACCAATCCAGACCCCATCAGATTATAAGTTAAGATTTTGTTTTGCTTCCAGTGTGGTGTAGTGGTTAGAGTGCTGGACTAGGACCAGGCAGACCTGAGTTCAAAACCCCATTCAGCCATGATACTTCCTGGGTGACTCTGGGCCAGTCACTTCTCTCTCAGCCTAACCGACTTCACAGGGTTGTTGTGAGGAGAAACTTAACTTTGGGCTCCTTGGAGGAAGAATGGAATATAAATGTAAAGTAAATAAATAAATACACAGAACCTCATTTGCCATTTTGTTACCCGTTCATGCTGATTGGAGAGATTATTTTGGAACTCTTTGCAATCCACTTGGGTTTTGACCATCCTGAGGCCACATTCTCACAACCAGAATGATTGTGGTTAAAGATTAACTGTGGTCAGCCAGCCTTACATTCTCCTGCAGAACGTGTTGTGAGAACCTAAGATTTCTGGGCAATCCCAGTTAAATTGCTGTTGTAAACCAGCATTTAACAAGGATCACCAACTGGGATCAGATCCTGGTTAGCAATCCCGGTTAAATGTTGGTTAACCATATCACTTTAACTTAGATAAGGGATTGCCCAGAAATTCCAGGTTCTCATGACATGCACTGCAGGAATGTGCGAGGGTTGGCCAATCTTGGTTAATTCTTTAACCACAATCATTCTGGTTGTGAGAATGCTACCTGAATAATCTGGTGTCATCTTTTGTCATTTCACTTTTGTCATTTTACTACTCGCCTGTGATTCCAGGTAATCTATGACCATGTTAAATAGCACCAGTCCCAAAGCAGATCTTTTGAGAAACCCCTTCCTTCCTCCATTCTGAATAATGTGCATTAGTGATCAAATTACAAATGACACCAAATTTTTAGGATAGTGAATACTCAAATGGACTGTAAAGGGGTCCAAAAGCAACTCTCCAAATTGGGTGAATAGGCAACAAAATGGCAAATGAGGTTCAGTGTAAGTAACTGAAATGTGATTCACATTAGGCGGGGTAGGGGGAAATCCCTACCTTCATATATATCATTACTCTTTCATTACTTTTTACTTCAGTTGTTTAACCACTTACTAATCTGTAAGAGGACCTGTTCCTATATCCTATGACAGCTAAAGTCATTCAGGAGCCTTAAGTAAGAGACTTTGTCAAAAGGAGGTGACAAAGGGGGAAGCAAAGCCTAACTCAAGAAAATACAAGAAAGTGAAGCAAGTCATATGCTACAAGGAAGGCAACTAGCCCCCAAATCCATAGCCAATAGTTGCTGCTCAGCTGCTGGAAAGAGGAGGGAAGCATTTCCAGAAAGACCTATTCCATTCTAGTACTCTCTCCTGTCTGCTGAAAACACAGTGTTGCTGCTGGACTGGAATCCAGCCCACTTGGCTTGGTTTTTAAAGGATAGACGGCAGCCCTCATTTACATGTGCAAGGTTGAGAGTTTCTATATATAATAGGCAGCAGCTGATATGATGTGCACGCTAATAGAGCTGTAAGACTCTGTGGCGGAGCTGCAAGGAAGCCGGAAGATCGCTCCAATGCTTTCCAAAACCAGAGGCTGTGCAAGCAGCACTACTGGATTTATCCCCATTGCCCCAAAATGGGGATACATGTGGCAATGCTGCTTGCACAGCTGCCAGTTTTTAAAAGCCTCGGGGGCTGCCTTCTGATTTTGCTGCAGCCCTATTAGCATTTGCATCATGTCAGCCATTATATCTGCATATCACTATAGCACTCTGGTATTCACCCATACTAATTCAGGGACACAGATGCTTGAAGAAGGACTAGAAAAACAGCATAATTTCAGGCCAGTATTGATATAAATAACAGCTGATGGATGAGATTGGTTCATCCAAAGTGTTTACAAGTAGAACATTATGGGCAGAAATGGGATTTAAAAATATATATATATATATTGGCTGAGGAGTCACATTACAGATGTCACAGAGCTGCATACCTTTAACCTAGTTGTGTAATACCATCAGCAAACGCCTTTTATTCCCAGTATGAGTCCCATTTAGTGATCTGCTGCATCATTGCCACTGCCACAGATCAGCATGTATGTATAATCACTGCTGATTACAGGGCTTGCTTGTTTACTTAAATCCGAGCAGGAATTCTTAAACGTTGTTGTACTCTGGACCATAGTTTTTGTTTTCTTGCTCTTTGCAGCACCCCATATTTCATAACTTGCAGCTGCTGTGGTGGGCTTCAGAATTAAAACGCAACCCCTTCTGCAAGCCGATGCAACTGTCCTGTTTTCTCCTATCAAAAGAACAAATGCAGAAGGTCAAAGGAAAAGGGAAGTGTCACTATGTACTGAGGAGGCTGTGCTCAGTACCGAGTGATACTTCTGGGCCTTCTGTGTCCAGGAGATGTGGATGGTCCAGTGCCACGTCCAGGTTTCTAGGGGGCCCTCAGCAAACTGCCCTCCATGGGCCCCTTCCTACCTGGCTGTCTGAAAGAGTCGCTTTGGCAGTACCCTATGAAGACTATGGCACAGAAGTGGTCTCAGGGATCAACAGTGGGCCTTCAGCCCCTTAGCTGCCCAATGATACTGAACCCTGACACTGGCCTTGCGATGGATGATAGAAAGGATGAGTGGTTCTCAGACAGTGCAGCTACAAACAGCTTCCTTTGTGGCAGCCATAATATAGGAATGAGCTTTACATACTGTATTTTTGTTCATAGTCCAACCCATGGCAACTGCCTGCACCTGGCTAGAGCCCACACTTCAGAAAGATCCTTGTAAAAAGGAAATTTGAAAGCCTGCACCCAGCTGCTTTCTGTGGGGAAGAGGCGGGGAGAGCAACAGAGGCAGCACGGAGAGCCACCGAGGCGGCAGGGAGCAAAAAAAATATGTTTCTGTTTAGCTAGACATTCTGCACCCTTTTAGGTTCCTGCCCCACTCCTTCCATTTGTGAAAAATGGTATTACCCAATGGATTCTTGGTAAGAAAATATAGTAATTAACCATAATGTTGGAATTAGCTTACATCTTGTTGTCCATTTACCCAGTATGGAGAGATTCGTTTGGAGCTTTTTGCAGTCTACTTGGACTTTCATCATCCTGAATAATTTGGTACCATCTGCAAATTGGTCACTTCACTTCTCACTCCTCATTCTAGATCATGTATGAACAAGTTACATCAATAAAATAAAGCTGACTGACAAACACCTTGGAGCTATAGAGCTTGTGCTACCTTAACAATGCCTGCCTGCTACTTAGCAACAATGCAAGTTCCCCTTCACTCCACTCAGTAAGGAAATGCTTTTCTACAGTAAGGAAACATTTCTACAGAAATGTTGTTAGTCATCCAGCACCCTGATACAGAGTTATGAGAAAGCAGAGACAAAGCACTATGTCAGAACATTGGCTGACATCTAGACAAACACCATGCTGGTGCTATGAGAGAAACACCAGTATAGCATCACTGCTTCTGAAGAGTCAGATTAATGCTGTACTGGTGATTGTATGGTGGAGGGCAGATTTTTTCAACAACCTCCCCTTCCCCTGGATGCACTTTGTACCTTGCAAAGTTATTCCCTGAGGGTTGTGTGGTCTTCAGAGACATATTTTTGGGTAGCATAATGCTTCCATAAGAAGGGGAAGCGGAAGCCATTGAAATCCACCTCCCCCATACACAAGCACCAATGCAGTGTTAATCTGGAACTCTTCAGAAGCACTGGTACTACACACTGAGAGGAGAGCTGGTCTTGTGATAGCAAGCATGATTTGTCCCCCTAGCTAAGCAGGGTCTGCCCTGTTTGCATTCGAATGGGAGACCTCATGTGAGCACTGTAAGATATTCCCCTCAGGGGATGGAGCCACTATGGGAATAGCAGAAGGTTCCAAGTTCCCTCCCTGGCATCTCCAAGATAGGGCTGAGAGAGATTCCTGCTTGCAGCCTTGGAGAAGCCACTGCCAGTCTGTGTAGATGGTACTGAGTTAGATAGACCAATAGTCTGACACAGTATACGTCAGCTTCCTATGTCCCTATGTACACTGGTGCTTCGCCCATAGCACTGTTGGTTCATTAGTCTGGATGTTAGTCTGTATGCAATTATTTATGAGTAGTGGGAGGGGGGACTTGGAAAAGAGACAAAGCTATAGTCTATCTCTTTAAAAACCAAACCAAACCACCAGGACCTGTAGGAGAGGAGAGCTGGTCTTGTGGTAGCAAGCATGACTTGTCCCCATAGCTAAGCAGGGTCTGTTCTGGTTGCATATGAATGGGAGACTTGATGTGTGAGCACTGCAAGATATTCCCCTCAGGGGATGAAGCCGCTCTGGGAAGAGCAGAAGGTTTCAAGTTCCCTCCTTGGCTTCTCCAAGATCGGGCTGAGAGAGATTCCTGCCTGCACCCTTGGAGAAGCCGCTGCCAGTCTGTGAAGACAATACTGAGCTAGATAGACCAATGGTCTGACTCAGTATATGGCAGCTTCCTATGTTCCTATGACTGGGCATGCAGACGCTTGCAAGAAATAGTACAACTCAAATGGAATTTGTGCCATTCTGACCTTCTAAATCAAGTTCTATTCACATTGTTTAGAAAGACCGAAGTGGTGGAAATTTCCCTCCATGCTAGTGCTTCAGAATTACCTAAGCATTGTGGCTTTGGAGAAGCAGAAATTGTGCAAACTGTTTAGCCTGAAAGCTCAATGGCATTGCTTCTTTTGCTACCTGGCAGCTCTCGCATGTCAAATCTTCACCAAATTGTTTGGGCATAGTGGATGCCTTTATAAACTATCTGCCTCTCAATCTAAACATGCCATGAAGAGACAAGTCACTAAAATATCTGTCCAAGCATACATAGCATTATTATCTAAGTCTAAATCTTTGCCTTGTCTGTGTACAACAGAAACATGAACTCAAGAAATACTTGGACGTAGAGGTCACTTACTGCCTTAAGGCTGAAATATGTGTGTGTTTGTCATATATATATATATATATATATATATATATATATATATCTCCAACCAGGAAGTGGGAAGGCTATCCAAGAAGTATTTGGCTTGGTTCTCAACAGTGGTGTGCATTCATTTTGGAACAAAAGGAAAAATGTGCCACATGAGCCCCATTTGGCCCATTTTTCATTAATTCTGGTATAATAATAATATGGTATGTTGGGATTAGGGATGTGCAAAAAATTTCGGGCACAGAACGATCTGTGCCCGAAACGAACAATTTCGGGTGATTCGGGGCCGAACCGAATCACCCCCGATGTCCCCCGAATTTTTTCGGACACGAGCCGAATCACCCGAATTTCGGGCAAAAAAAATTCGGGTGATTCGGTTCATGGTTGATTTTTGGCGATTTTTTAAAGTTTTAGTGACTTTGGGGCAGTTCGGGGGCATATCATGGGATCTGGGCAAAAGGAGTGGGGTGGGGTGGTAGCGCCTAATGGGTGCAGGCTACCAGCCCAATTTCAGGAAGATTGGGCAAAGGGCTGATTTTTGGTAAATTTCTGAAAATTTCATGTCTTTGGGGCAGATTGGGGCATATTGGGGCAGAAAGTGGGGCCTGGGGAAGAATAGTGGTGTGGGTTGGTAGTGCCTAATGGGTGCAGGCTACCACCCCAATTTCAGGGGGTTTGGACAAAGGGGTGATTTTTTGAGAATTTTTGAAGTTTTGGTGACTTTGGGGCAGTTTGGGGGCAGAAAGTGGATCTGCCCCAAAAGAGTGGGGTGGGGTGGTAGTGCCTAATGGGTGCAGGCTACCACACCAATTTCAGGGGGATTGGGCAGAGGGCTGATTTTTTGAGAATTTTTGAAGTTTGGGTGTCTTTGGGGCAGATTGGGGGCAGAAAGTGGATCTGCCCCAAAGGAGTGGGGTGGGCTGGTAGATAGTGCCTGATGGCTGGAGGCTACCACCCATCCCCAATTTAAGAGTGATTGGGCAGAGGGGTGAATTATGGTGAATTTATTTGTATGAGGTTTGTCTTCATAAGGTGAAGTGTGCTAAAGTGATTACTTCCTCATATTATTCATAGTAAAGGAAAGTGTGAAAAAGTGAAAGTGGGGTCATGAGAGTTGTTTAATTGAAAAAAATCTCATTTGCTATGATAGAATGAGAATTCACACCTCAGAAGTTTTTTCTGAGGTGTGAATTCTCATTCTATCATAGCAAATGAGATTTTTTTCAATTAAACAACTCTCATGACCCCACTTTCACTTTTTCACACTTTCCTTTACTATGAATAATATGAGGAAGTAATCACTTTAGCACACTTCACCTTATGAAGACAAACCTCATACAAATAAATTCACCATAATTCACCCCTCTGCCCAATCACTCTTAAATTGGGGATGGGTGGTAGCCTCCAGCCATCAGGCACTATCTACCAGCCCACCCCACTCCTTTGGGGCAGATCCACTTTCTGCCCCCAATCTGCCCCAAAGACACCCAAACTTCAAAAATTCTCAAAAAATCAGCCCTCTGCCCAATCCCCCTGAAATTGGTGTGGTAGCCTCCACCCATTAGGCACTACCATCCCACCCCACTCTTTTGGGGCAGATCAACTTTCTGCCCCCAAACTGCCCCAAAGTCACCAAAACTTCAAAAATTCTCAAAAAATCACCCCTTTGTCCAAACCCCCTGAAATTGGGGTGGTAGCCTGCACCCATTAGGCACTACCACCCCACCCCACTATTCTGCCCCAGCCCCCACTTTCTGCCCCAATATGCCCCAATCTGCCCCAAAGACATGAAATTTTCAGAAATTTACCAAAAATCAGCCCTTTGCCCAATCCCCCTGAAATTGGGGTGGTAGCCTGCACTCATTAGGCGCTACCACCCCACCCCACTCCTTTTGCCCAAATCCCATGCTATGCCCCCGAACTGCCCCAAAGTCACTAAAACTTTAAAAATTCACAAAAAATCAGGACTTTGCCCAATCCCCCTGAAATTGGGGTGGTAGACTCTACCCATTGGGCACTACCACCCCACCCCAAAATTTTGCCCCTGGGCCCCTTTTTACCCCCCCGAATCGATTCAGATTCGGGTTAAATCCGAATCCGAACCGAATCAAGGGTGATTCGGGTGACCCAGATTCGGGCACAAAACAGAACGGGGGTGATTCGGCTCGGGTCTGAGCCGAATCACCCCAAAATCCGAATTGCACACCCCTAGTTGGGATCCCCATTTGTTTTGAAACCCTTGGAGTGTAGCAGGAGTGTAGTGGGATCTTCTTATTCTTCTTTAAACTGTTTAAAATTGAAGGGAACTGTAGAGCTCTTTTGGTGGCCACTGGTGATTGCCATGCTTTTTCTCCCACAGTGCCCTGGGTTGGTCTAAGTTACTATGGAGGGAAAACATGGTTGTTGCCAGAGGCAGCTGTCAAAAGCAGTTCTGCCACTCTTTTCAATTTAAAATAGTTCAAAGAAAAAGACACACACACACCCCACACACACTTTCCAAAAAACAAATAGGACAATTAAAAATCACTGCCAGTAACCTTGAAATGCGTGGAGGTCTTGGGGACTGTCACCATGGTCCCCTCTCCTTCCTCCATGTGTTCAGTGTATCCTGTATAATCATGGGAACAGGGCTAATATCTCTTAGAACCCAAACTTACTAGGTAAAATAATAAATACATAATAATAAACTTTGTTAGCTGTCCCATAACAAACTGTTCTCTGGGCAGCTCACAACACAACATTAAAACATTAAATAAGAACACACAACACATTAGAACATATTAAAACTCTTTAAACTCAGTTAAAATCATATTTAAAAACTGTTCCCAAATAATAATAGTGGAATTAACTGATTGACCAGGAGGCAAATAAATGTTGATCAATAACACGTCTCCACTCCTAGCCTTGATCAAAATTGCCATGGCATAAGGAGGAAGGTCAGCTAGTCGGGTGGATTCTACGTTCAAGGCTAGCGATATACAACATACTAAGCCAGCCTTCCTCTATTAGTGTCCGAGTGGGCTTTCAGTGAACAAATGGTATAGCCACTGATACTGATCTCTTCTTTTGTCCAGGTCTCCTGAAACACTAAAATGTCCCACTGTTGGATAAAAGTAATAAACTCTGCATCATTACTCTTCCCATTCCACCTGGCAATATTCCAGCCAAGAATTTTCCAAGTTGAATGTTCACCGCTCGGACAACAAGTCTTTGAGCAAGCAGGAAAGAGCTGTTTGGTCGAAGACTCCAAGAGTGAGGAACCCACACCATTTCCTGCTGTGGGCTGTGCTGCCGAGGGTTCCACCTCTAAAGAGCCTCCCACACTCCCTTCTAGCAGTACATCCCCAGATGTTGAGTTCAAATGCTTCAGTTTGGCCAAGACCACCTGGGACTGTCATTGCTGTGAGTGGGAATTGGCTACATTAAAAGAACTTCCTGAAATCTTTTCCAAAGGAAATAGAAAGTTTGTGATTTTAGTCTGTCTCAAATGATGTAGGTCAGCAGTAGCCAAGCTACTCGGATGATCCTTCAAGCGGGAGGAATTGGACTTATTCTCCTGTGAATGAATAGATGGAATAATATTGCTTGCACTTTCCTCTGGAGAGATAGTTGGAATAATATTGCTTGCACTTTCCTCTGGAGAAATCTTCTTCTTTTGATTCCTGTTTTCTAATAGTATAGCCTGAAGAGATGTTAGCTTGGAAACATTGGTCCATAAACCATCCTTCAGGAGTGAACCCACTATTAATCCAATCCCATCTACTTCATCCGACAATCCCCTTGAGCTGATTGGGTTAGAAACTAACAGCGAATTCTTAGGGATAAAACCAGTCAGCGCTTCCATGGAATGCAGAATATCGGAGTCCAGAGACTTCAGTTTTTGCAGATTAGAAACTAGACTAGACTGGGTATCCACCTGCGTCGCCAAAGATAGATTAGAAAAATTCCCATATAATTCGACTGTATCACACTCCCCCAGAAGATAAGGAGGTTGTAATCCATCAGATAGTTCACCCACTGGTAACATACAAGAGATCGTTTAGTTCACTAGAACCTAAAAGAGTTGAGCTGGGTACAGCGATAGTGTTTGAAATAGGATCTGTACACCTAGTCTGAGTTTGTTGAACCTTCATAACTGTGGGAGGACTACATGGGAATTTTCTCTTCTGTAGATTACCAGTAGTCTGATTTGCTCGCGTAATCATGCGCTTCCTCGTGGATCCCAAATATAGTTCTATTGGGTCATCGGGACTATTAGAAAGCTCCCCGATAACCCTCCTGGGAAATATCTCCCAATCTGCTAGATGGTCCCGCATTCTAAGCATAGATTGGGGAATTAAAGGATAGTCAAATCTGAGTAGCAGTTTGGTCATACAAGATTTAAAAGATATGAGTTTGGAGAATGAAATCAGATCAATTGCTTGAGTAGGAAAGCACAAAATCTGAGCTAATGAAGCTCTAATTTTTTCTTTTGTATTCCAGCACTGACAATTGGTGAAGTTTTGGCGAATGTCCAAAATAATATGGTTAGGATGGTATATTGACTGAGAAGTGCCACGTTTGGGACACAAGGTGCGATATCCAGAGGGGGACAAACAGACCTCCCCCTTGGATAAGATAGAATGCTCAGTTATCAGCACTTGATCAGAAGCAGGAAACCGCACTCCTGTTTGAGAGTAAGCGTCAGCAAGCTGTTTGTCTTCCTTTACTTGTGGTGATTTTCTGTCTTCAGAGCTACCCAATGAGACGAAGTTGGATAACTTTTTCAGTTCCACGGCTAAGGAATCCATCTGAGCTGTAATTTTAGAGAGATGCTGGAATAAATAGATCAAAGTCTCCAGAATAAGTTTAGACATTTTAACTGGTGTTTCCTCACTGATTGCAGGAGTAGGAGTTTTCCTTAAATTGCTGGGAGATAAATTAGCAGAGTCACCCATAGATAGTGAAAGGGGCTCACTCACCCCGCTCAGATAATGATGAGAGCCAGGTGATTTATTACATGCTTGACTCTGTTCACAGCAGACCCCCAATGGGCTAGTCCCCAGACTCTCAGCAATACAGTTATTCCCAGCATTTTCATCATACAAAAAACTTGCAGACTGAGTTTGCAGAAGAGAGAAATCATTCTTCGCTCGAACAGCTGTGTCTGCTACATAAGGAGGTTTAGAGACACTGATAAATCTCAAAGCAGTGTTCTCAGAAAGCTTTTCTTTGTTGATTTGTTTCTTAGTCTGCTTCCTCCTCATTTCTTACTTGAGGAGTAATTTTTTACTTGACTGCAAACACTCCTTGCAAACACTCCTCATGCACCCTTAGTACAAAACCACTGAGTCAAGGGAGACAAAACTTGTAGCAGTGTAAGTCTCAATTCTCTGGTAGCAAAAACATCTCCAAAAATTGACACAGCTTCTAAATACTAGCCAAATACTCAATTAAGCTATAAGTCAAGGTCAACGTCTCAATTAAAAAGAAGGAGGGCAAAATGATCAGATAAAAACAGGAGCACAGAAACTTACGTGCTGCCAGGGGCGTATCTAGGGGTAGGGCAGGCAGGGCACGTGCCCCGGGCACCACTTGAAGGGGGGCACCATTTTTCTAAAAAAATTTAAAAAAATTAAAACGGCTTCTGAAAACAAAATGGTCACCGCGCATGCTCAAATGGCCTCTGTGAGGCCCTAGGCCATGCCAGGCCTCGCAGAGGCCATTTGAGCATGTGCAGTCGCCATTTTGTTTTCAGTGGCCATTTTAAAAAAATATTTTTTTTAAAAATGGCCACCGCACATGCTGAAATGGTCCCTGCGAGGCCCTAGAGGCCAGAGAGGGGAGGGGAAACCTTTGCAGACCCCCCCCCAACCTTTAGGAAGCCCCCCAAAGGGGCTACAGGTAATTTTTTTAAAATTAATTTTTTTAAAAAAAATTAATATATTTTTTTTAAAAATTAATATAATATAAGTCACTGTACACATATTCAGTTTGGCACTATGTACAGAGAATCAGATGGGTGTCAGATGTTTGGACAGGGGGCGCAATTTCAGTCCTTGCCCTAGGCACTATTTTCCCTAGATACGCCTCTGCGTGCTGCCTCCTCCTCCAGCCTTCTGTGTCCGACAGCCCAACAACAATGTTATTATCTTGTTATCAGTGCTCCTGCTCAGAAGTCCACCAAACTTGCTGGGACTCTTCAACCTTCTGGCTACTGCAGTCCACCGGCTGTTCACCACTCAGCTGAGAGCCACAAGGCCGAGAGCCCTTGTGCTCTCGCCCTTCGGCTCACGCCAAGAGGCTCGCGCCCCTGGCTCAGCTGGAGCTTAAATGGCAGCAGTTGGTACCTGCAAGGGGTGGAGCACAGGCGGGCACTCAGGGCCCTGCCCAGCAGATCCCTCTTCTCATCCAGGATGCATATCTAGATGTATGCCTGCATCTATAACAGCCACACATTCAGAAGACTGTTTGCCATTTCTGAATGAGTGGTATAAACTGGTACCAAATATTACAAAAATTCACTCTAATTTATTGTTTGATTTATGCAGGGCTTTTCATTAAAATAATTTCAAAGCTGCTTACTATATAATTAACAATGCACAGTTAAAATACAAAAGTACAGATAATATAAATATAAAAATCTCTCTACTTAAAAATATAAAAATCTATAAAAACCAGTAATACATAAAACACAAAGCAGTCCCACATTCAAAAATACAGTCCAACCCTCAGGGAGAAATGCAGAATGGCTCCTCCTGATGTATCATGTGATTAATGAGACATCATTGCCAACTCCTTTAGGCTTCGTTCTTTAACAGTCTTCAGACAAAATCTAAAAATGCGCTGTTATGAAGGGGAGGGGCATGAAACTAAAAAGGGTCTTGCCTTCAGAGTATTCGAGGTTCTCTCTTCGCAGGCTGAGTGCTAGCATTAGGATCACACAAAGGCATGAGCAGAGGTGTAGCTATAAATGAGCAGAATGTTTCAAAGAACCTGTATCCCACAGCTCCCAAGGCCCCCCCCCAGCTCCACCCCTCCCTATTTTCTTCATTATCTCCCTCACTCCAAGGGGCCACCAGGGAGAAGGGTGAACACAGGCTTCCTCTCCCCTAGCTACACCCCTGGGCATGCGCCAATGTGGGCCTATTGGAAAACCACATTCCGGACAATGCTCCCATTGCAAAAACCTCGAGGCAATGATCAGGGATTGCATTTTCCCCTGCCCTTCAGCTTTATAGTCGCACTGCTGGGAAAATGTGATGTTCGTATATCAAAAGCATTTCCTTGAGAATAAATGTTTAGATCCTGTACAGCAAACGAATAGCTGCACATTTCTTCTGCTATAAAGGCCACTAGTAAGAATATGTGTTAATACATTCAGAAATTTACAAGTAAACCTGTGGCTGACATGATGTACAGCATACAGAGCTGTAATGCTGTGCCCCTGGGCTACTGCGGATGCCTAAGGCAGCTTTGACACTGTTAAGAATGGGTTGTGTTTTTTTTGCACAAGCAGCACTACCACATATTTCCCCATTCATAACAATTCTTAACAACATTCGAGCAGCCCCAGTGTGCCGTGTTTCAGCTCTGTAATGTTGCACATTATGGCAGCCAACATTTTTGCTACTCAAGTGCCCGAACAATGAATGCTAGCTGCCAATCACTTAATGGCAGTGGCTGACATACTGCACAACATTCCATCTGCCTTCTAATGGAACAAGTGCACAGTTGCACAAGAGTGCTCTTATGCAAGTCTGGGAAATTGCAGAAACATAGTTGTGTGCACTCAATGCCTATTATTTCCAATGGCTATCAATCATGCATGCAATTGTGTTTGCACTATGTCCTGCATTTTCACATGTGCACTCTTGTGCAACTGCATGCACACGGTTATAAAGCAGAGAGAACGTTGCCTAGTATGGCAGCATCAACCAATGAAAGCTAAAATACTAATTTCTGAAACAAAGAAAGCAACTCTCTCTTCTCAACATGCAGACACTTTTCCTTGTAAGGACATATCATCGTGGTAGCCTTTATGCATTTGGGAGCCAGCACCGGAAATGGCAACACAAGATACAGAATGTGTGGCTTTCCTGGCAGGCTTAAGTGTGATTTTTCTTGCACATGCCATAGAGACCTGAGCTGGCCATGTGTACTGGGGACAGGATATGGATCAATACAGGTGAAAATCAGCAGTGTACATGGATTGAAAGTTTTGGTCATAATTGCTGTTAAAAACTGTCTCTGAAACTGAGCCCTGGTTTTGTGTTATCATAGGAAATATAGCAGCCTAACATCAAGACACTTGAAGTCTTGTGTTCTACAGAGGATATGTGAATACCAGATGCAGAAATTGAAGGACTACAGCTAATCTCTGTGCTACGTGAGGGTTTTGAGCCCTAAACATTTGAAAGGGAAAACAAAATTCATATCACTCCTTAGGAAATTAGTACAGTAGTCAGGACATATTTAGTGCTATGATGTAACTTGTCTCTTGCCTTACTGTAAATGATTACTAGACTTTGCAATACTCATCTATTTTTTAGTAGATACACAGCAATGTTCAGTACACTGACTTTACCACAATGTTAGCACATTTTCCTTATAATCTAGAACATATTGCATAACTTTGGAGGCACACATGTTCAAATAGTAAGTGCCTATGACTTAACTGGCAGTTCAGCTTCCAGTTCCGCTTTATTTTTAGCCAGCTTGGGCCAGTGGAAAGTTTTGAATCCTTTGTGTTGTGGAGAACAGTGCTGCCCCACTTTTACTGCCATAACAGATGTGTGTCGGCTGTCATAGGAACTGCCTGTGACATCATTGATGATTAACTCTTAGTAAAGCGTATATGTACATATCCAGTGTTTATCATACTTTTTTTAAAAAACAAGACAACCAGCTTCACACTGCAATATCTCAATCCAATCTTTAAAAAAAAAAACTTCATTAAACAGTGTGTGTTCTTTGCACTTTTTTTGTACTTTAAGTGTGTTTCCTTAGAAGTGAAACTGACTACACAAAAAGCTTTTCAGATTTAGAAAAAGTAAATTTTACTTGGCAATTTATTTGAATGCAGTTTTTTCAAAGGCATTTCTTCCTGTAGCAAAGCTTCCCTCACACCCTTTAAATTTGTATTGTTGTCCAAGTGGCTTTATTAGATCAGGGCTAGTGCCAGAGCAGTGATAAGGGGGAAGTCAGTCCAGAAATGAATGTGTTACCGTGGTTTTCCTTTGCTAGCACTATTACAACCAGGCCCGTAGGCAGTGGTAAGGATGTGGGCTGAGGATATACACACACCATCTTGCTCATTGGCACAGTTATTTCTTCCTGACACGCCATCTTGTATAAGCTTGAGAACAATTTGCATTAATGGCACCAAATAATATGACAGAAGAGTCTCATTATTTGCATCAAATTCCATAGTGCTCTTCACAGAACATAAGAGCACAAAAAGGAGTGAAGACAGGAGTTGTGAAATGAGGCAGCTCTCTAACTCCACCCTAATAATAAGTAGCATTTTCTAACACAATCTACACTTTGAAAAATCTGTTTGCAAGGACCAAATTATACTTGGTTATAAGCTTTGAGATTGTAGACTTTGCATCACATGGCACATATTTCATTACCAGAAAAATACAAGACTCCTTTGTAAATGGGACACATGAACTGAACTACAATTTGAATTCCTTCCATTTATATTATATATCACACCCCCACACACACTGGTTGTACCATCAGTCAGATGTCTGACATATGACTCAAAAGCTGTAAGTAGTAAGGCTGAATATTAATGAACAGATGCAAGTCTCATACAGATACACAAGTGGTATTTGAAGGGGGCCATCTTCAATAGAACCAGCATGGTGTAGTGGTTAGAGTGCTGGATTAGGACCGGGGAGACCTGAGTTCAAATCCCCATTCAGCCATGAGACTTTCTGGGTGACTCTAGGCCAGTCACTTCTCTCTCAGCCTAACCTACTTCACAGGGTTGTTGTGAGGAGAAACTTAAGCATGTAGTACACCACTCTGGGCTCCTTGGAGGAAGAGCGGGATATACAGTGTAAAAAAAAAAAATTTTGCAGCAGCCTTCTTTGAAACAGTGAAAGTTAGCAACATATTAAGTTTCTTCTTCAAGAATTACCCTATGTTGTGAGTACTGTGAAGCTCAGGAGTGGCGTTAAGCTATAAGGTGTATCTGCAACCAGATTTTAGGATTAAAAAGCCCCCAAATAATCTCCAACTATGTTTGTACACACATACAGACTGTGGAATCTGAGGCCCTTTCTTGAATCTGACAGGTCCCATAGTAAAGTTTTGCAGTATTTTATTTATTATTATTAATTCCCACAATAGTTTTTATACTCCAGGAAATATTCTAAAAGTAAAGACCAGTTAGAGACTCTTTTCTGGGAGGAGAGAACCCAGGACCATCCTAGTATTTTAGGGTTAGCAGAGATCTTGAGGAATTTCATGAACCTGAAGAGTCCTGTAGATAAGAAGCTTTCATTGACTTTTGCAGTTGTTTAACGCGTGCCTTTGATGCATACACAGTTTAAATGGAGACAGGAGATACACCTAAGCAAGTTATACTCTGGTGTACCAGCTGTCTCCATTGAAAAGGAGTCACCTTGTAGAGGGCAGAGCTTCTTGTGCACAAGAGAGTTCCTGCATCCATGAGAAATCAGTGCATACCCAGCCTTTATTGGCATTGAGATGGAAGAGACTATCAAATCATGTGGCTTATCAGAAGTTTAGATGTGTGCCAACAAAGCAAGGACTATGTCTGAAGATAGTTGTATGAACAGGGGAAACTAAGCAAAGGGACACAGTTACAGGTTCAAGAGGTTTTATTACAACATTTTTTAAAAAAACCTCACATTATACATTTAAGTTTACATCAATCTCAGATAAAAAATAGTTTTCTTACAAATTACATGTTTCCAGTGAAGGTGTGTGGTTTTTTCTTTGTTTTTTGTTTTTGCAGTAAAAATAGCTGCTACATAGCTTTCTCCTGATCACTGAAAAGGAGTCAGAATTATTTCAAAAATAGAATTCATATTTTGATCAGTGTAATTCACTACAGGGGAGGGCAGCAGTCAACCGAAAGAGAAAAAAGCATTATATATAAACTGTTTTTTAAAAGGACATGCATAGAAGAGATGTCATCAATAAATATATTTTTTAAACATTAATTTCAGTTGGAGGAGGAGTCAAAGGAGAGCCTTAATGCCCCAGACTGCAGTCTGTCAGCCCTGGATCATACCATATGCACAACCAAAAGGCACATATCATGTGTCTTATCAACTCCCCCTTGAAGGATGTGGTAGGTGCTGCCACTCCATGGTGAAACCACTTGCCTCCTCTTTCAGACACTTACATTAGCTTAAGTTACAACACACAATATCTATTAAATAGGAGCATTATGTTGCCAGAGAATCATTAATGAGCACACACGCAAACACACACACACACCTCTCTCCCCCGCCCCCAATATACAGACTTTTGAAATGGTATGATCGTTCCCTTCTTGTGAGGACTCTCTGCCATTGCTCCAGCAGGTTCTGACAGGAGACTCTGGCTATGCAACTTGTTTGTGTGTGTATATAAGAGAATAAGGACATACTTTGAGAGAATGCCCAATGCAAATCCACCTCACCACCTGCGTTAAAATAAAGGACATCTAACCTTGTCTCTTTTAGTCAGACATGTCGTGCCATGTAGAATCTGCAAGGTAGTTATTTTAGGGGTTTTTGAGCTAGAACTTCTGATGGCTATCAGCCTTTGGAATGGGTAACACCCTTAATTACAGGCAGTATAAATAACCAGAACACTGAACCCTGGAGCAATTTCATATCTCCAGGTTACAGCTGGGAACCGTGCTGACCTCCACGCTAGCTACTCAGAAGGACTGATACAGCAAGATCTGAAGTCATTGTGCCTGATGAAATAAGGCCACTTCTCTTTCCTTCCACTTCCCCTGGTTACAAAGTCACTTCTTTAAGGTTCTTAACATCGCACCACTCCAAACAGTCAGAAGATAAAGCCAACGACTGCTGCAAGAGGGCCCCAATTCATGTGTTCTTGTATTCTTGGCCAATGTTTATACAAGATTGCAACCCTCAGTCTTCTGTGTCCGGCTGCACTCCTAACATGGCATGAAGCTCCTCTGCCGTATATCCCAACAGATTCTGTAGGTCACATACAAAACGGTATACATAACGTTTCCCTGATGTCTTGTGAATTATGTTCTTGTCATAATAATAGCGCAGACCACGGCTCAGCTTCTCATAGTTCATTTTGGGCTTGTTTTTCCTCCTGCCCCATCGTCGTGCAACCTTAAGGCAAAGCAGAAATGGCAATTAATTTCATTATAAATATTTTAGTCAACTGCTGATTAACTGTGTATTTTAAGTATTTTGCAGTAGAGTCATTTTAGCTCATTTCATACATATCAGCTTGAATCACTAGCAGTTATATGAGCAAAGTTCACTGGAGCCCAACAAGGATTAAAAATTGCAATATTAATATGAAAGGGAAATGCAGAAAGAAATGATTCCTTAAAGGAATCTGAACTGCTAAGGCAGAATGAAATCTCTGGCATATAAAGTGTTATGAGTTACAAAATATTTTTTAGGTAGAAGATGAAACTTCAAGTCGTGACAAACCTTATACATCCAAAAAGAACTCTAAAAAATTTAATGTTTGTTCTAAAGAGTGTCTACAGATGTAAACATTTTAATCATGACAACCTGATGCTTAACAGAAAGCTTTGGTGTTTTCAAGGAGCATTGTTTCTATGCTGGTTCAGTTATTCTAAATAAGACTACATTTAAAATGGATCTTCACTCTATATACCAGCATATATAGAGTGAAGTTCATCTGGTGGTAGCTTGGGATCAGAGGTTCCTCCACAGTTGGTCCTAAACTGTGGAATGTGCTCCCTGCAGAAAATCGAGAACTGACAACATTACTGGTTTTCCAGAGAAGACTTTTAAGACTCTTGAGGCTCTTCATGTGATCAAAGTGAAGTACCTCAAGGTGGTGTGTGAGGAGAACAGGCTTAGCCTGCTCTCCCTGCACATGAGCTGAGCACTTGCCCTGGGCGGCCAGATTGGCCACCCACACAACTGCCGGCTCAGTCACGGAGCCTGTTGGGGTTGAGGGGATTGGGGGCCGCCCAGCCCCTGGAAGTCCCAGGGGGCATTCTGGGGAGGACCCCCCCCCCGAGGCTGGGAGGCTTGTAGGTGCCTCCCGGTCGGGGGTCTCCTCATGAGCCGCCACAGCGGAAAGTCATGCCATGGCATCACACTATCAAGAAAACCATGTTAATGGAGCATTTGCTCCATTAAACTGGTTTAAGGAGAGGGGGAATTAGGCAGGCTAGCTGCTGTAGAACCTCTGGGCTCACCTGCGAGCCAGTGGTTCTGATGCTTACTAGAAACCAGGCTGGTCTCCTTTAGCCCGGTTTCTAGTGATCATCAGAATAGCTTCTCTGTATTTTGTTTTTCAAGCTGGCCTTCTGACTTTTTTAGTCTGGTTTTTAAATAGTTAGATTTCAGTTTGTAGTTCTTATTAGATAGAGCAGTTATATATATATCTCTCTGTGTGTGTGTGTGTGTGTGTGTGTGTGTGTGTGTGTGTGTGTGTGTGTATACACACTTTTGAAGCCCAACCTCCTCCTTTGTTGTACTATAAATAGTCCCCAAGCCCTTTTTATTCATGACAACAAAACTACTAACCTCATCTGGGTCAGCTAATTTAAACTCCCATCCATCTCCAGTCCAGCTAATGAAAGACTGACAAGATTTGTCAGTTAGAAGCTCTAGAAGGAATTGCCACAATTGTATAGGTCCACTACCTGTTAACAAGATAAAAGATAAATATTAAATAATGATATTTTAACATTCCTTTTCAACAAAAGTATTCTCATATCAGTTCACATAGAAGAGTGAGAAGATTGTTCTCTGTCCCAATGGGACTTGAAACTAAAGAGAGACATAAGTAAACAGCCACTGAAGAGACGCCATGCTGGGCTGAATAGCGACAGTAGCTTACCGTCTGCTAAATATGCCAGTTTGAAAGGTGCCTCTTTGCTCAGTTAACAGAGGTTATAATCATGAGTAGTTTCATGTGTAAGGGACTAACTCTCAGAATTTGATATAAAATTTGGGGGTGTGTGGTGGGCTGCATGCAGCCCATGCACACCCAGAGCAGGGTGGCAAGAGCGCCCAGCTGAGGGAGGATCCCTCAATGTACTGCATTCCTGGTGGGGTGCATTGAGGGATGCCAGAGAAGTTTTTCTTCTGGCTCCTGCTCTGCCGCTTGCTGAGGCTCCAGTTGTATGCCACAGCAAGTGGCAGAGCCTTTAAATGGCAGTTGCTCATGTGCAGGGAAAAAGGAGCCTGCCTCCTCACCAGCCTTCCGCCCTGCCTGCATGTTTGGTCATGTGCACAGAATAGGATGCAACATATTGCTTTAATAAACCCTTATCTGGCAATAATGCAATATTTGAAGTCCAAACAAATTGGATGTGATCCTACCATACCCAATAAGAGCTTTCCTTTGCTGTAGCTTTTACTCAAATGGCCTTGCACCTTCATGGAGCATTAGGCAATCAGTGAAAGAAGAGAGGCAGGGAGAGAAAGAGTCCTACAGACAAAAAGAAAAGATATAATACTTGCCAGTAAACCCTGCTAGAATTGCTGCTGGTATAACTGGTTTCCCTTGTTCCACAGGGTCACTCCTTTCTTGAATGTAGTCCTTAAAGGACATTGTGGGTTTGTTCAGACACAAGGATTGGCTGCAATCATCTTCAAAACTCTCATAAGATGGCACACGTTGAACATCCACCAAGGAAGACTGGCTGTTCCAGGACTGTAGCAGTGAATCTGAGCCTTCATAGCTTTCTGTGCCACTGTCACCTGAATCATGCTCTCTAGGTTTACCTTAAAAGTGGGGAAGAAAACCCACTTAAATAATGCAAGACTTTACTTATTTTTAAAATATTAATAGTACAGCTGAAATGAACTGGATTCTAAATTTGTGTAGTGTTACAAGCAAGGCAGAGAGACTATGGACTCAAATTCAATTTTTACTTCAGTTTCTTATATCCATTAAGATTAGACTAATTAGGCTTTCCTACACTACCAAGAACACACATCACTGAGGCTGCATACAACTAGAAGTTATTAGTCCTTCATTTTAAGTCTGTTCTGTGATGTTTTGGAGAGTAAGAATACTAGCCTAATTCCAAGGTTTTCTCATTAGCAGATCACCGAGTTTCAATTTTATAAAACATTTGTAATTTACACTGAAATCTGAATGCAAGATGTGTACAGACAGAAGTGGGCTCGCTTGAAATGCATCAAGCAAACTATCAATTATACAGAGCTTTAAAACCGCCTAGAGATTTTTATACTAGGTGGCATATTAGTTTAATTAATTAATTAAATTAATTAATTAATTAATTAATTAAAGGAAGGAGTGAGGTAGACTGTTGAACCAAAAAGAAAAGGTTAAAAAGAACCACCAGAACTTGGGATATTTGACTATGTATCACTTGAGCACATTAGCAGCTTTATTGTACTGTGGAGTTTGGCTCTAGGACTTGGCTATATCCTAACTCCCCACCCCCATAGACTACTCAGGGTATACACATGGACAGGATACTGTAAGTCTTACCCGAGTTATCCAACAGCAAGTTAAGGTTGTTTCTTGTGAAGTCTTGATTTATGGAGCAGTAGTTTATATTGACAGTTTCTAGCTGTGCTTTAGGAAACATCTGAAATTCCTGTTTTGGGGTAACTAGATTTGGTCCAGCAGGTGTCCGACACATGTCTCCCAGAAGGCTGGTTTTTTGATAGCTGAGCATTTTAGGATAGCTGGGCACTTGAGCGCAGTACTGTGCTTGTTCAATATTAATACCTGAAAAACAAGTGTATATTTGTTTTTTTTATTAAAGTCCCTGTTGTAAGACCATTGAATAGTACCATCTCTCAAGCACAGTAACTCACAGATGACCCTAAAAATGTTTCAGCAGAACCCTGGCTATCTGCTCTATGTACCCTAGTCCCGAATTCATGACAACCAATGGAGTAAATTCCACTGACATCCAAAATCTTTCCACCTGTCCCCACACAAAGCCACTGATTTCTGAAGACTACTGAGGCCCTTAGAAAACTATTAATGTGTAGTTCTTTTAATACACCAGATAAGAATACAGATTTAATCTGGTGCTCTTTCTTGCTTTTGTGAAGAGACCAATGGTGTTAGGAGTTGACAGCTTATTGTCAGTCTCCATGATCCAACATTTGTCTCTAGTCATTTGCACAAGCTTCAGAGCACACATTGGAGCTGGTGTTTTGATTTTGCCTCCCACTAACTTAAAATACCAAAAACCAAGTACTGAGTTGTATCCAAAGAAGTTAGTATTGAAATCAATAAGCAATCTAGACACAACTCTTTGGATACAACCCAATGTATTTTATTAGTTTAAGTCAATACATCCAGATCTGTTTGGCTGCAAGTTTAGTGATCAGATGTATCCAATATTGAACTTCTTGAGGTTTTTTTTTTAAAGTTTATATATAGTTTGTTATTTCTTACACTGTAGTCAGCACAAGTAAATAAAAAACCTCATGCAACTATAAGAGACATGTACAAGGATATGTGTATTCCATGCCATTTGTCGAGTTATTGCACAGAACACATTCTGCTTTTTGAATCTCTGCTCCCCTCCCCACTTTAAGTTTCTAGCTTTCATGGACTTGAAGAAGTGTTTAAAAGCTTATTCATGCTGTCTCTTCCATTTATTTCATTCTACTGCCCATTCCTGGTTAAAACAAGAACAAAAAACCCTATATTATCTGAAAACTTGATTCAGTAAATCTGATTAACAAGAAGTATTTTTGAAGACTTGCTGAATTTGTGTGGACACACAGTTCTGAGTGTGCACACGTGTATATTTTATTTACACACACACTCACTCTGTACAATACAAGTATAAAACTGGGGATTCACCAACATCAGAAGGAAAGTCAGCAACTCTAGCTTTTAACAAGTGCAATTAGCCTAATTAATGATACTTACCCAATGAGGAGGAGTTGTTAACCCAGTGTGGAGATGAGGTGAGATGGGAGTTTTCCATATACTGATTATGTGGCTTTGCTTCATTGTCTGAAAGTAGAGCAAGCAGTACTTTACACACTTCTGGACAGGAACATTTATTTTAATGCGTTAAAGACAAAATGCAGCTCATATCACACAAATGAGTCATTCTAACACATTTTTGATTGAGATTGGTGAAACTGTCTGTTACATGAGTACATATTTAATGGACAAGAACCTAACCATCTAACAAAAATGATTAGGGATGTGCCTGAAACGTTTTGGAGGCCATTATAAAGGCCTCCGAAATGTTTCGGCTCCATAAGCCGTTTTGGTGCTTTGGCACCAGTGGGGGTAGTTCTTTAAGGGTGGGGGAGGGTGCACTCACCCCTCCTGCCGCATTTCCCCCGCTGGCACTCTGTTATTTTTGAGCCCCTCGGGGCGGCAGCGTTCCTCCCTGCCGCCCCGTTCCCCCTATCGGCCCGAAGTAGCAAGTGCGCGTGCGCACACACGCAACAGCTGCATGTGCACTTGCTACTTCCAGCCGATGGGGGAAACAGGGTGGCAGGGAGGAACGTTGTCACCCTGAGGGGCTTAAAAATAACAGAACGCTGGTGGGCGAAATGAGGCGGGAGGGGTGAGTGCACCCTCCCCTGCCCTTAAAGAACTACCCCCACTGGCACCAAAGAACATTCAGGCACATCCCTATGAATGATTTTAAGTCCCTTTGATTTAAAGATGGGAGACAGAATTCAGTATATTTAAACTCTTCCATTTAAATAAAGAGGAACTAAAAGTTCTTGAACTGAGGCTGGATCATGCTTTTTAAGGATACATAGGTTTCTTGCAAACATAGCAAACTATTTCCCACAAAATAGTGGTTTTATTTACACTATTAAATATTACACTATTACACTATTTTATAAACAACAGAATTGATTGTATTAATCATTACAACAACCCAGACATACATAACCCAGTACCTTTGAATAATGCTTAACAAAAGAGTCTAGCATTTACCCTGATATTTTCTAACAGTTTTTGAAGCTTATTTCTTTCTTTACTACCTGTATCACATATATGAAACCATTACTTGGCTTTTGCTTATTTACCTTTTATCATCTGATCCAAGTGTTCCCACAGAATGTCACCCACATAATCTGGTGCCAATTCCAAGAAGTGCTCCTTTCCCAAGTTGCATAATTCCTGGCCATTCATGGCAAACTTCTCAAAGTTGACATTTGCCAAAGTAAATTCATTGGTAGCCCAGAGAAGCCACTGGTATACCTGATGCTGTGTCCATTGCCATGGATCTGCAGGGGAAAGGACAAATTAACACTATTTTTCAAAACCCCATCCTGTTATCTTTTAGCTAAAGCACACATATATTTACTGGCTCTTGTCACTGAACACAGGAGGACTGACTTATGAGCCAACTTGCATAGGATTGTGCTGCAAGGCTACAATCCTAAAAATAGTCATTTAGACACAACTTGAAATGTACCTGCAAGCAGTACCATTTAGGATGAAAATGCCACATGACAAAGAGTGTCATTTTGTCCATTGATATTCTAAAACGATTTGAGAGAGAGAGAGAGAGAGACTGACTAAACAGCATAATCTTGTGCACTGTAAAGAAAATACTTACTATGTGGAATGCCCAATCTGTGCTGCTCCTTTGTGAAACCGCTGAAAGTTGCTTTTAAGGCCTGACTCATCACAGCCTTACTACAGGGGGTTAAAAGAGGCAGTTCACAGCTGTTTGATTCTGAAAGGCAGAAGAGTTTAAATGTTTGGGATCACAAGAGAAGGTAAAAGTCCATTCTTGCTACTTTTACAAAAAGGAACAGGAGAAGTATTTAAAATCTCTAGTTTTTATAAGAACTAAAGCAAGACAAGTAAGACATTTTCGACCAAGCCAATCCAAAAGCCAAGCTGCATGTTGTACAGAATTTGTTGGTGTAGCTTCAGAAGTGACAAGTAACTTCAACACCAAGAAGAACTGAAAAGCAACCATGGTCACAGTAGCAGAATTATTTGCATAAACCAGTCATTGAATAATATGTTTAACAGAAGATGGAAACCCAAGGATTCCCCCACTACACCAAATGAAACTCACTGAGTAGGTGAAGTCACATTACCCTTCCTTCCTAATGCAAAGAAGGCTTATACATTCTTTCTAGCTTTATATTATCAAACACGGCCTCAGTTTATTTACTAGCACAATGTAGGTTATATAAATCAAGTTGTTTGTGTGCACACCCAAGCAGCTTCCAATTCCAAGTCTCCTCTATGGGACTTTTCTAAACATCAATGTTTATAGAAAAAGATGTGAGGATGTGTCCAAACCTGTCTTTGCAACCGAAATGGAATATTTAGATAGTGCCCAACTTGTTCTTTATTTCTGCATTTCTTTCGGATACAATTGATCTTAATGATCTGAACACAAACTTGATGTTATGCAAGAACAGATTGGCCTTTGCTATACACAATTTCAATTATTTTTTTAAACTATCATTTTCTGCATTCTCATTGATTTGGCAAGTATACAGCACTATTATGATGAGAACAGTTTAGCCTGAAGCAGGGCTCTGATGAACTAACTTCCGAGTACTTTTCTAAATAGCTCCTATATGCCACTGCAAGTGGCATCAAACATAACCAGAGTAAAATATGGTATTAATTATCAGTTGAACTAGATGAGCCATGTCCTGATTCAAGGCATGGCAGTTCCAATGCACTCATGTAGCTCCTTTTTGTGGAATGGCTTTCCCATTACTTTCAGTGGAGGAAGCCAATGTGTGCAATTTCATCTACTGAAACCCAGTAGACTGGATTTGGAGACCCAGATCCATACCCAAGAGCCAGATACCCATCTGGCTACCAACTTATCTCTTGACCAGCCAATAATGTAATATTTCACAATATTTCTGTGACCAGCCAACATATTTCCTGTATAAGCCCTACTGAAATGAACAGGAGCTGCCCATGAGGAACAAGTGTGCTCTGACGCCACTCCATTCATCAAGTGCAGAAGAAGTTCCCTACAGACTACATCCCCTCATGCAGGTTACTAGAGATTCCAACCTTTTCAGTATATCTATAAACTAGAATAAGTGCTACATTTCTGAAACTAATATTTACCATAAGAAATAGAATCAAGGCCTGTTGGCACTTCCTGAAGTGTCTGGTCTTCATTTAACGAGGGAAAGTATCCAGTAAATAAAGAGTTTGCACCTTCAAAGCTATCAAATGCAGGTTGCCGCTGAAAAACAAAAATGTAAGAAAGAAAAAGGAGTGAAATGTAGGCATTTTATTAGATTCAAAGCAACTTTAGTATCTTGCAATAGAACTATGTTTAATCCATAGCTTCCAAGCTAAGCAAGGCACCCCTTAGGTTAGATGTTCTGAATTTTGTCTAGTTAAAGCACAGTGATGATGATGATGTAGTGTTGTCAAGTCGGTGTCGACTCTTAGCGACCACATAGAGAGAGTCTCTCCAGGATGACCTGTCTTACGCTAGGCCTTTAAGGTCTCTCAGTGGTGCATTCATCGCTGTTGTAATCAACTAGCACAGTAGAACACCCATATTAATCATTTTTCCAAGAATCTTAACACTTGCATTATAGAATAATAGATTTTTATTCCCAGATAATGATTTTTCTCCTGGATACAGAAAAGTGATTGATGTTTCTCTTGTTTTCTGCTTTACCAAGACCTCTGCTGCAGTTCAGATGTAAATATTGGAAGTTAAAAAGCCTCTTCAGGTACAAATCATTATGTCCTGGAGTATATGATGCATTTAACAATGCAACAGAAATGTTGCATTAACAAAGCTTTTGGTATTCTTATTTACAGACTGGTTCCTCTTGTATGCAATACTGTTTGAATTGTGGATGATTCAGAAGTAGTTACTGTGTCAAATGCTTGACTGTAACCAATATATTTGTAAGTAAGTGGGAAAAAGTAGTCTGTCAGATTACAGTATCTCAGTCATGTCTTTGTGATGCTAGGAGACAACTAGCTTTTGGAAAAACGAAAGATAACAGACCATCATTATTAATTTTAGCTATTTCTATTTGTAGTGTTGTAATTGGAGGGGTATTGTGCAGGGTAGTTATCCTTATTCTCTCCCTTGAGAAGTCCATAATGCTGGGAAAAGTTGAAGGAAAGAGAAGGACGACCAGCAGCAAGGTGGATGGACTTGATTACGACAGCACTGAATGCACCACTGAGAGACTTTAAAGGCCATGTTAAAGACAGATAATCCAGGAGAGAATCTATTAGGGATGTGCCCGAATGGTCTTCGGCACTGGCGGGGGTAGTACTTTAAGGGTGGGGGAGGGTGTACTCACCCCCCCACCACGTTTCCCCCGCTGGCGCTCTGCAAATTTCAAGACCCTCGGGGCGGCAGTGTTCCTCCCTGCCGCCCCGTTCCCCCCGTCGGCCGGAAGTTGCGAGCGTACATCCATCGTGCAGGCGCGCGCACGGCAGATGGGCGGGCGCACGCGCGCTCACAACTTCCAGCCACTTCCAGCCGACGGGGGGAACGGGGCAGCAGGGAGGAACGCTGCCGCCCCAAGGGGCTTGAAATTTGCAGAGTGCCGGCGGGGCAAACGCGGTGGGGGTGTGTGTACACCCTCCCCCGCCCTTAAAGTACTACCCCTGCCGGTGCCGAAGCACCGAATCCCACCTCAGCGCCGAAATGTTTTGGAGGCCTTTACAATGGCCTCCAATACGTTTCGGGCACAAGCCTAGAATCTATCTATGTGGTCGCTAAGAGTCAACACCAACTTGACAGCACTCAATCAATCATCCTCATGCAGTTTTTAAAAGAAATATACAGAACACCCTTGCATTTCCTGAAACACAATGGAATTATTTCCATGAGTACTCACTGATTTAATGCCAGCAGACTGTGTCTGATACATATCATTATTAGTGGTGTGCCCGAACCGGTCCGGAGCCATGCAAAAGGCCTCTGAACTGGTCCGGAATTTGAGCGGTCCGGTGGGGGGGGGGAGTGTCGCTTTAAGGGCCGGGGGGTAGTACTTACCCCTCCCACTGCTCTTCCCCCTCCAGTGCTCGACTTTTTCCCCGCCCCCATCGTTGTCTGCAAAACTCTGAGCAAGTAGAGTGCCTGTTGCAGCGTGTGTGCACCCGTTGTCGCCACTGGCGCGCGCGCCGCCGGCAGCAACAAGCACATCCGTGGTGCCAGCTTCTACTTGCTCAGAGTTTTGCAGACAACGATGGGGACAGGGGCAGCAGGGAGGAACCCTGCCGCCCCAAAAACGTTTCCTTAAAGTTGAGCGCCGGAGGGGTAAGTACTACCCCCCCGCCCTTAAAGCAACACTCCCCCCAGTGCCGGACCACGCCTCCGTGGTTCTGTGCACATCCCTAATCATTATTAAAGCCCATTCAGAAGGGGAGGAAGCATTGAGGGATGCTCTTGGAGCCTCAGTGAAGTCTAATCTTCACTTTTGTGTATTTAGATGGTAAGGTTTTGAGGTTTTATTTATTTATTTATTTATACATTATATATCCCGCTCTTCCTCCAAGGAGCCCAGAGCAGTGTACTACATGCTTAGGTTTCTCCTCACAACAACCCTGTTAAGTAGGTTAGGCTGAGAGAAAAGTGACTGGCCCAGAGTCACCCAGCTAGTATCATGGATGAATGGGGATTTGAACTCGGGTCTCCCCAGTCCTAGTCCAGCACTCTAGCCACTACACTATGATGGCTTTTATAGTTAGTTATTCATTTGCCTTAGGGTAGGTTCCATTTTAACAACATGTAATACCCTCAAAGACTTGGGGCCAAGATGCCTTAGGAACCATCACCACGCTTCCATATGATCCTGCCTGTCTATTGCCAACTGAGATTCTGGTTGGTAGAAACCAAAAGGGACTTCTTATATACCCTTCCTCATGAGATTAACTTGGCCCCATCTCTTGGTTTTCCATCTCCAATTTAGGAATATATATTTATTTATTTAATTAATATACCACCCTTCCAAAATGACTCAGGGTGGTTTACCACAGGATAAAAACAATTAAAACCAGTTAACTAAAATCAAAACTATAAAAACAGAATAAAACCTATTTAACATTCAAACAGCTAAAAACCCTGGAAAACCAGGCCAACCCTTTAAAACAGTTTACAATAGTTTAAAAACCCTGGAAGGCCAGACCAAACAGATAGGTTTTAAGGGCTCTCATGAAGGACAATAATGAACTCAAATTACGAATTTCTGCTGAGAGTGCATTCCACAGCCCAGAAGCAGCTACAGAGAAGGCCTGCCTCTGAGTTTCCACCAGACAAACTGGTGGTAACTGGAGACAGACCTCCTTAGATGACCTTAACGTGCAGTGGGGATCATGCAGAAGAAGGCATTCTCTCAGACCTAAGCAGTTCAGGGCTTTAAAGGTAATAACCAGCACTTTGTATTTTGCCCAGAAACCTATTGGCAGCCAGTGTAACTGTTTCAAGACAGGCATAATATGGTCTCTCTGGGTTGCCCCAGAGACCAATCTGGCTGCCGCATTTTGAACTAACTGAAGTTTCCGAACTATGTACAAAGGCAGCCCCACGTAAAGAGCATTGCAATAGCCAAGCTGGGAGGTTACACAAGCTGATGCACCACTGTTTTGAGGTCATCCTCTTCAAGGAATGGGTGCAGCTGATAGAAAGCACTCCTGGCCATGGTCTCCACCTGAGAACCCAAGGTAAAGCTGGGTCCAGGAGTAGTACCAAGCTGTACCCCTGCTCCTTCTTGGGGAGTGTTACCCCATCCAGCACAGGAAGATCTAACTCATCCCTCAGATTCTGCTCCCACAATGAGCACCTCCATCTTGCTTGGATTCAGCTTCAATTTGTTATCCCTCATCCAGCCCATTACTACCTGTAGGCAGGCATTTAGAGAATGAGTGCCATTTCCTGAAGATGGCAAGGAGAAGTAGATTTGGGTGTCATCAGCATACTGATAACACCCAGCACCAAATCTCCTGATGATCTCACCCAGCATTTTCATGTAGATATTAAAAAGCATTGGTGACAGAATGGAGCCCTGAGGGACTCCATATAACAGCTCCCATTTTGAGGAGCAACTGTCAACAAGCTCCACCATCAGGAATCTACCCGAGAGATAGGATCAGAACCACTGCAAAGCAGTGCCCCCAGGATCCAGAAGGATACCATGGTCGATGGTATCAAACGCCACCGAGAGATCCAGAAGGACCAGCACACTCCGTCAGTTCCTCAGTAAAGGTCATCCATCAGGCCAACCAAGGCTGTCTCAACCCCATAGCCAGTTCTAAAGCCAGTTTGAAATAGGTCTAGATAACCAGTTTCCTACAAAACTGCCTGGAGCTGGTCAGCCACCACCCTCTTGATCACATTGCCCAAGGGAGATTGCCCGGTAACTATCCATCGCTAAGGGGTCCAGGGTATTCTTCTTAAGGAGTGGTCTAAACATTGCCTCCTTCAGACAAGGAGGCACCCTACCCTCCCTCAGTGATGCATTTATGATATTAACTAATATTCCTGTTTAGGCAAGCATTTGGCTTGCCTTGTGTGTGATGGTTCTTATTCTTGTTGTCTATCTTTTCCTATAGTGTAAGCCAGCCCGAGTACTTAGTTTGGAGTGGAAAGTTGGGACATAAATGCATTAAGTGAATAAGTATGGCTCCTAATAGTTATTAGAATAATTTTAAAAAGCTCTCACACAAATTTTGTAACTATGTATTAACATCTCTAGCACCATCCTACTTAATATGTAGGAAACTCTGTTTAATGAACAGAAATTAAGTATACCCCTTCCCCATGCACTATAGGACAATATAACACTGCAGTCTGTGTGACAGTCACAATAAAGGAAGCCTGAGAGAAAGGATTATAGTTACAGTCCACTTCAGATTGTGCTTGAGGGTTGTTGTTTTTTTAATCTACTGAAATGTCTTCATTCACACCAAGAAAGTGGTTCATTTGTTGATGTGTTATGATGACACATTTCCAAGAATAATGAGGTTTGACTTTCAGTTGAGACGTACCACACTTCCCCCATATAGATTGTATTGCATCTCCTTTTTTGGACTTTTTAAATTCACCCATTTTATCTATCTATTATTTCAAGAGGTTTTGGTGCCAATTTAGGGTATGTTTTCTAGTGGGTTGCTACTAATTTCACCCTTTTATTCAAGAAAGCATGTCACAGAGTAGAGAATCTGATGGAAAGAACAGTCACTCTTAGATATCTGCTTCTAATGGTTAGTTTTAGTCCAAGAAGAGCCGACTGTCATTTTAGTCAATGTGATTTAGTCTAGAATAAAGAAGCTGTTCATGTAGACATTACTCCAATAAGGAAATTCAGCTTGAAGAACTCACTTGAGCTCTTTGTTGTATAAATGAAACTGTTAATAATAAGCCAGCTGTCTGGCCTTCTAACAAAAAATTCTTTCAATGTTAATAGATAAAAGATTTGAGTCATCACCAATACCTAGGGGAAAGGCCAAGAACTTTCAGCATAATTTGGAAACTCCTGTGTTTTGTGTAACTAAATGATTCTTATACTGAGTCAAAGGAAAAAATGCAGTCGCAGAAGCATGAGTAAAAGGCACACTGTACTTCAAACATTATTAGGCATCTTTAAAACATGAAACTAAACAGTATTACAAGTATGTTTAAAGCCCTACGCAGAATAAAGTCGGCTAGTCACATGAGCAATAATTGGCCCAAGTAGTCAAATTTCTATGCCAGTTACTACAGAATAGTGGAAAATAGTACACAAATCCTGAAGGACTGGGAACAGCCACACAGCCGTAGAACTGTGCCCTGCAGCCTACTATGTGCCAACTGTTATGCCTCTAATGTACTTTGTACCTGGTCTACCAGTGGATAACACAGTCCAGGTTAACCATCTGTCACAAGGCTTACATTTATATTATTTGGCTGGCTATGAGTAAGTGGAAATAATATAAGGCCTTTACAGATTCTTACCAGATTACCAGATACCAGACATAAATCGCTCAATTTCTGTTATGATATTCTGACAGAAATTCCCTGAAAACGTTTGATTTCAGGCAACATCAACAAACAGATTCAATAAGGTTGCTTGTGTGACTTGTAATCTATCAATGGCAGTATTTTAGGACATTAGTTGCTATCAAAGGATTGAGCAAAGCATATAACAACAGTTAAGATCAACTTTTTAAGATAAACACTAATATTTTATGTAAAAAAAATCAACTGCATATCAAAATGCTGTTTGAGATCTTCATGTAGCACTCTTTAACAAGCTGGATATGTCTTTATTTTTTAATACACCTCTCTTACCAAGATGACCAGCCCATATTTGATTTTCAAGTTACAAAGCAAACTAGAAACCAATTTCTTTTAAATATTATTTCTTTTTCTAATATAAATGGCTTCCATTAAAAAGAGACAATACAAGCTTATTTGTACTTTTATCTCCATTTAGTTCAGTGAGCCAATAGTTTTCATTGCACTGGCACTGGAAAGTTTAGTTATATTTGGAACAGATTTTCAGCTATATGCTGTCTATGCCATATACAAATACTATTGTATAGAAATACATACAAAAGATATACCCTGAGTAAGGATTAAACTTCCTGTTATTGGGAACATGTCCCCCCAACCCCACAACTCACCTTGAGCAGTCCTCTGTACGCGTTGCATACAGGTGCTACTTGATCCATGTTCTCAATTCCAAAGTCACTCATCTAAAAATGGAAACAGAATGCATAAGAACCATTTTTTCACAGAAACAATAAGCAGCAATTCTCAGTTTATACCTAAACATTTCCCTCTATTGTGGCATACAGAAAGATTATACATGTCACAGAGCTCCTTCATTCAGGAGAGACAGCCAGGATGCAACAGTTATTATTATTTTACATTTATATCTCACTCTTCCTCCAAGTAGCCCAGAGCGATGTACTACATACTTAGGTTTCTCTTTCACAACAACCCTGCGAAGTAGGTTAGGCTGAGAAAGAAGTGACTGGCCCAGAGTCACCCAGCTAGTTTCATGGCTGAATGGGGGATTTGAACTTGGGTCTCCCCGGTCCTAGTCCAGCACTAACCACTACACCATTCTGGCTCTTATATAGTTATATATATAGTTATAGCAATGGCACCTTTCAACTCAAGGACCTGGATCTAAGGAACTGTGTGACTAGTTCTTCAACACTAACCCCCAACTCAATGTCTTCATGTATTTTTATTTATTTATTTTAAGTGAAGCTGTTCGCAACATCGTGGTGTGGAGAGGGGTGGTGGGAGGCGGGGAGGTTCTGTCATTCAAAAGTTCAATATCACTAGGCTCACCTAAGGCTGAAGTAGCTCTTTGAATCCTGGTCAATGATTTTCAGGATCTTTCATTACTTGGGATCTATCCAACTGTGTATGGTCTAGCTATATTTTCACTTATAAGTTAAGTTAGTTTACTATGACTAGATAGGAACTGCTTTTTAAAAAGTGGGTGAAATATCAATATCTAGCCAACATGAATGAAAGACATCCTAGCAAAATCCAGACTTAGCCAAGTTAGCACCAGCAGGCGTACTGTCAGGTCTCCTGCACCCTAAATGAGCCCAGGATGGGGAAAGTGTCCAGTGCACCTTCTGTTTTATCTGTCATTTAACTACTTTAATATGACTAAGCCTCAGTTTGAATCAGGGTGGATTTGATTTAAATCAAACTGATTTAAATCACGATTTAAATCACTAGCAGGGTGGATAAAAATCAATGATTTTTTTTAAATAAAAAAAATTGGATTTTTTTTATTTAAATCGGATTTTTTTGATTTTTTTAAAAAAATCATTGATTTTTATCCACCCTGCTAGTGATTTAAATCGTGATTTAAATCAGTTTGATTTAAATCAAATCTACCCTGGTAGATGCAGTAGTTTGGGCAAGGGCTGCCTACAATGGCCTCATTCTGATGTTTTTTATGTATCTACTGATCAAATAGAAAGCTGTTTTGGCTTGTTTGCATTACATTAAATAAATCTGTCTTTGGACCAAAAATAGAGATGTGCCCAGACAACAGTTCCAAGTCTGGTCTGAATTTTGACCAGTCCACTGTTCAGTTTGGTTTGGCTGAACCACAAACCGGTCCACAGTGTGAGCTGGTGGGTTTGTTGTTGTTGTTTGGGGGGTGGGGGGGGGGAGAACACCACCTTTAAAAGTAAAGACACTGGTCCTTACCAGCGTGTCCACTGCTCCAGGAAGCTTCCTAATGCAGCAGCACTCCCAGCAGCCCACACATGGCAGTTGCTCACCTGGCCTCCATGCATGTGTAGAGGCCAGGTGAGTGAGGGAACCACGCCACCACCATCTGTGGGCTGCTGTGGTGGGGGAGTGCAGTCACAGTAGGAAGCTGCCTGGAGTGGTGGTCATGCTGGTAAGGACCAGAATCTTTATTTTTAATGGTGCTGCTTGTCACCCCCCTGGTGCCACCTTGAACCACTGGACTGAACCAATTTGCTGGACCACGGACCAAACCACAGTCCGGGCAGCCTCAAATCCTTCCTCTTTTTTGCCTAAACAGGAGCTGTGGGGGAGGGCAATCTGGATGAGAACTACAACATCAGCGGAGGAGGACTTTGACACCAATGGGAACTTTGCTCGAGGCAAATAGAAGTCAAGAGGGGGGTGGGGGGCCTCAGGTCCACAGCAGGGACAAAGGATTAAGGCACAGCTCAGAGCATTTGGATGGGACGGTATAGAAATGTAGTAAATATAAAATAAGCACCCCCATGTTCAATCACTTCCAAAGCTCTTGTATAAACACAAGAAAAAACAAGCAATACCACAACTAATGTAACATGTGGCTTGACTCTGTATGTGCACAGAATGACCAATTCTTTCAACTAATTGTTTACCGTATTTATTATTTTATTTCTTTTTACATTTATATACCGCTCTTCCTCCAAGGAGCCCAGAGCGGTGTACTACATACTTGAGTTTTTGATAGAGGAAATGTAGCCTATATTCTCTGCAATACTCAAACTGAACTGAAAAGTAGTTAATTAAATAGTATTGATATCTAAAGTTGATACTATTCACCATAAATCATTAGGCAACTGAAAAAATGCAAGTATGCATGGGCCTTAAAGGACTATTTCCAGCAACTCCTTAAGAGCAAGGGCAATTTCACAGCAATGTCCAAACAGAAACATAAGTTTTGTTTCAACCATACTAATGTATTCAATCCTAAAGTCTTTTTGTTTAAACACTGTCCTGTTTTTGTACATAAGATAATGCAGCCAATATATGAAGCAAATGGCCTGGAAAATACTGAAAGGGCATCCAAGAATTGTTTGGGAAAGTAATGACATAACTGTAATCAAGAGCTTATTCTACACACATATTTACTCCATAGTAAATCCTACTGTTCCTTAGTGAAATTTGTTTCCACACAAGCATATTAAAGATCATCACTTTATCACATTTGCTTTAGGGTTGGGATTTTGTTTTTAATTGGATCTTATTCCAGATTTGTGCAAGCCTTACATGAGATATATTCTGTGGTTCTATCTACACCCTCCCAAATGCCAACCTCACCCTCACCCACTCCAATAATACCACCAGGCCAACATAATCTAAAAGGGTGGGGTGTGAGAGGATGAACCAAAGTCAAGGAATCAAGACATATCCAATTCTGATTTGCTTCCACCAATTCACACTCTATAACATCTTCAGCTAACACTCTAGCCAGGCTTCTTATCTTTGGTAGGGTTAACTATTCTTGTTGCAAGGCCAATCTTAGGCAGTGTTGCATTTCCCCCTAAATTCATCCCGTTAGGTCTACAGAGAATCTGGGCCCTAGGAATTTGCTTAGGCTGCTCACCCCTTGCATCAATCAACACAATTTTTCAGACTAGGCAGGGGTGTAGCAAGCTTGGAGTAGGCCCCGAGACAAGGAGTGGAAGTGGGCCCCTGACCCCTCTTTCTTCTTCAGAGAAAGAGGAAGCACAAAGAGCAAGCTGTCACCTGGCCAGTGGGCCTCCCTCCCTCCAGGGTGCAGGGAGATTTGTCCCCCACCCTTGTTCAATTTGTCCCTCCTTGTTCTATATCCCTGAGATAAGGCACGTATTTTCCTATTTTACCAACCCTTTAAAAGATAGTGTTTAAGGACTCCATTGAAGTAGGGGGAAACAGTAGTGTGAGGATTTTAAAAGTACTGGCAATAGTACAATATGAGTTTCCTGACAAATTCTTAGAATTATTATATTTGATGGAACCGTGATAAGAACTGAAGACGTTTACTCAATATGTGAGGCTCAAGCAAAGGCTATAGAACAGGTTTATAGGGTGCTGTTCAGTTTTTCTCAATGACAGAGTCACCATGAACACATATGATTTATCGAAATACTTTGGCACAACATTGGTTTAACTCTTATCTTCCCAGTCTGTAATACTGTGTACCCATTAGCAAGTACTATTTCCAAAGAAAGCCTTAGTTATCAGCTATCAAACAAACCAGACTGCTGTTCATTTTAAAGCAATATTCAGTCAAAGTATATTTTTAAATTTAAGTTGCAAGATTCCCCCTGGTATAAGAGAACAAAGAGATTATTTAGCTTTCCCCTGCCCCACATGTTTTTTGGTTGTTTGGAATCCCTGAGAATAAAAATGGCAACCTCTTTTAGCACTATAACACTGTTAATTGAAATCCAAATGACTGAAAATATAAAGAGCTATTAAGATGAAGAATTTTTTTAAATCTAGTTTATAACTAAACTATTCAAATATGAAAGGTGTCAAATTCTCTCTCTGTGTGTGTGTATATATATTTATATGCATTTTAAGAGGGTAACATCTGTGTTCTGTATGTTTTCGGGAATTCTGGCACTCTCTCATCCTAGTTCTAAAATACCACTATTTTTCTATTATACTGACACAGCTCTTTCAAAAGGAATATTTCAACCGCTAATTCCTTCTTAGCCTCAAGAGAATAGTTTTGTTTGGCCCCAAGAGTGTAAGGGAGTTATCTAGCCTTTGGACTTTCTGCAAATGATCATAACTTCATTTTATATTAAAACTAGATACCACATATCTTCAGTTTTGAATGCATTCCTTTAGATACATCACATGGAATACAAGGACTCACTGGTCAATTAGTAGAGGTTTCTTCCAGTTTAGTCAGTTTAAATATTTAAACTGATGAGTAACTAAACAGTCACTTTTCTTCCAAGTTTATCTGCTCATTTTGCAGATAATGCATGAAGGCCAATTGTAAGATATGAAATCCTTTACATATGAATACTCACTATTTAAAAACTGAAGTTTGAAGAGGGGGGAAAGTTGGACAACCTTTCTTTTTTTTTGGCACAAATATTAGTATACAAGTATGACTTCCAGATATGTACCAAACCACTGAAGTTACCACAAAATGAACAGTGAGATGAAAAGGAATCATTATTCCCCATTAAGAGAGGTAAAACATCCCTCTGGTCATGATAGAAGGGGCTATTTTATGTTTATAGTGGTCAACAGCTCCATGAGACAAGGCCTCATGGCAGATTCCTCCACTGAGACAGCTACTTACTTTACTACAAACCATCAAGCTAGCTGAGCATTCTCAATCACTAACATGGGGCTGATGCCAAAACAGGACTGAGTATTCATTAACAAATGCTTCCAAGATCTGGTTAACTTCCTCATACCTATGAACATACATTCTTGTCCCAACATTCCAGTTACTATCAGATATGACTTTCCCATAATAAACCATGCATTTTAAAAAAAAATACAACCTACCACAAGGCTAAACCTATCAATTTATCACCAATAAATCGATCCTCTAGCCCTTTCCAGTGCAACTGTGCTATCAAGTCTGTGTCGACTCCTGACGACCACAGAGCCATGTGGGTTTCTTGGTAGAACACAGGAGTGGTTTACCATTGCCTTCTCCTGTGCAGTACGAGATGATGCTTTTCAGCACCTTCCTATATTGCTCCTGCCAGATATAGGAGTTTCTCATACTGCATGTTAGTGTCTTACAAGCAAGTTTAAAATCCTAGCTAGTGAACCTAATAAATAATGATGCAGCACATATGCAATACTTCACTTTGCAAGCAAATGACCTATTCACCCACACAAGGCTTGCAAGATAATTGCAAGATGTGCAGTTAGACATGCCTCTTGAGAAAAGATGTTTTAAAAACCCAAGACAATTGGTTTTCAGGATAAGCACCATTTACACATTGGTTAACAGCATTACAAGGATTAATTTCTATAGTAAATTGGTGAGGTTTTAGTGCCACAAAAGCTTTGTGCATATGAACCTTTTACAAAAAAACAAAAACCTAAGCAATAACCAAACCAAGATATTCTGCAGTTAGTAAGTGTTGGAAAACTCTAGTAGTCTAAGTTAGGACTTAACACTAGGAAACCCCACAAGAAGTGTTTAAAAACACAGACTAACATCTTGACTAGATTTCTCAAGAGTACTACTCAGGGAGTGATCTATGGGATTATTAATTTCAACATGGCTTCCTATAGTAGATTTAGTCATAGGATGTCAACCATAGTTACTTGTATCCTTTTATGCACCTCTAGTCCTTCACTGACTCTCATGGGAAGTCAAATGACATATACAAATAGAAATGAAAATATCCTATTTGACTTCAGGATCATCATTCAACCCCTCCCCCCCAAAAAAAAACATGTTTAGAAGCAATTCTCAATCTCCAATAAAACAAATATGACATTAAAAAATACTTGAAGAACAGATTCCTACCACCAATTCCAACACAGTTGTATTTTCCCTCCACCAAAGTCATCGTTTACAGGCAGCAGAGGCCAAAATTCAAATTATCACTTGAACTCCAAAGCCATTTACAGAGAAAGTGCAGAGACCTGTTACTCCCTAGGCAAACAGCTGCTTCCATACTCAGTGAGGCTATATCATGCACAACAGCAGGCAACGCTGCCAACACAAGAGAGGGGAGAACATCGAATTACATGTAAGAGCAGAAGATTCATATCTGAACTGGCCCTCTTGGAGTAGACCCACCGCTCAGTCGTAAAATCACATGACTGGCACACTGAAGGTGCCAGGTCCAAGTCCTGCCATCTCCAGGTAGGGCAGGGAAAGACCTTTGTAGACCTGAAACCTTAGAAAACTGTTGCCAATCGATGTAGACAACACTGAGCTAAATGGACCATTATTGGTCCACTTGATAGAAGGCAGTTTTCTATGTAAGCAGTTGTTAAGCCACAAATACAAGTCGCCAGCCCACAGCCTTTCAACACCTGGATCAAATTCTGTCTAGAAAATCCGGATAAAATATGATTGGGGCGTGGGAGCAACTGCGTCTGTTTTATCCCTAAATGGCCCACAATTCCCTGTCACCCACCTGCCCGGGCAGTCACTGGGGCCAATTGGTTTAGCAAGTCTGCCCAAGGACAGCCACGGACACTTCCCCAGCACCAGGCGCGCTCGCCTCCCAGGGCGAGGGTCCTGGCCCATTAGTCACCCTCCGCTCAGCAGCTGTATTTCCCCCGTCTACGTCTCTCCCACCACAGTCCGGATGCCCTCCTTCAAGGACTCTCACCTGGACCCCGCTCGAGCTGAAGTCCAAGAGGAACTCAGTCCTGTCACGACGACCCGCTTCCCAAATGCTGCTGCTGCTGCTGCCGCCCGCCTTTTGGGATCCCAGGGTATCCTTGCGCGGCAGCCGGAGACAAACACACCACACAACGCGACGTTATCCCAGCACAGCTTCTGGCGAGGAGGAGAGACTCACAGCACAACGAGCCGTTGCCGGAAAGAGACGAGGCGAAGGGAAAGGCGTAAGAAAACTCCCAGGGCGCGAGAGAACGTGAGGGTGACGGAACACACGCTGGCTTCCCGCCGACACGGCTGGTGGCCCTGGAGCGAATGCGCTGCGCTGCCCCGGTTTGGGCACGCCTGGCTCTTGACTGGGCGAGGGAGGGAGGCGGAGCTTGCCTTTCTTCGGCCCGGCCCAGCCTAGTAGAGCCGCCTCCCATCGAGAGGAGGAAGAGCTTCTCGGCTAGGCAGCTGTTGCCGCTGCTGTTGCGTTGGCCTTCGAGAGCCCGGGGAGGAGCCCGCCCTTCCTCCGTTCCCTTCCCTTCCCTGTCACTGGGGAAGAAACAAAAACAACAGAGTATTGTGTGGCGCGAAGACTAAAACGATTGATTCAGGCACCGCGTTTCATGGATTGGAGCCCACTGGTGTGTGAACTACTCAGTTAATGGATAGACAAGATACAAAGGCGGGTACAGTCTTAATACAATAACTGAATGCAACTTGAAACTCTGAGAGGAATGGGCGGGTGTGTGTCTCCGATCTGTTCTGAATGATTGTTTCCTTCCTCTGCTAGTTGACAGGGTGCAAGGAAGTCTGTGAGGAAATCTGCCTCACCAAAATAAGCAGAGGGAAAGGATTGCCTGAGTTGTTTCAAAGAAATCCATCAGTAAAAATCCATCAATACAAGAACAGTGATTTACACAAACTGAAACTTTTTAAATCTTGAGGTCTCACCCATTCCTCTCTTGTCTATGAGAAAGTGATATGCCCAGTGCACATGCATTGTGAACATGAGCACACACTAAGGACATGTGCATGTAAAATGACACAATTACAACCCCTATCCAATCCTATGCATTCAATCCTATGCTTCTTTACTGTCTTCAGTGAGGCTTGCTCCCAGGTAAGTGTGCATACTGTTGGCAGCTTTGTTTTACTTCATTAACCCTCCATAAGGTCATTCTCTGGACTTTTGCTGCAGGGCTGGGAGGAAGGCAGGAGCTTGCCTGCCTTCTCCCCAGATGAGCGGTGACTCGGGTTCTGCCACACAGGGGTGTAGCTAGGGGAGAGGGGGCCGTATTCTTCCCTCTCCCTGGTGGCCCCTCGGAGTGGGAGATAATGAAGAAAATAGAGAAAATTTTCTCCCTCTCTCACAACACTAGAACCATGAGGTCATCCCATGAAAATGATGGCCAGGAATTTCAGGACTAACATAGGGAAGTACTTTTTCACACCGCACATAATTAATCTATGGAATTCTTCCATGGGATGTGGTGATGGCCACTAGGTTGGATGAAAAGGGGCTTAGACAAATTCATGGAGGACAGGACAGGTCCTGGCTACTAGTCTAGTGGCTATTGGCCACCTCCAGCCTCAGAGGCAAGATGCCTCTGAATACCAGTTACAGGGGAGCAATAGCAGGAGAGAGGGCATGCCATCAGCTCTTGCCTGTGGGCTTCTAAGAGGCATCTGGTGGGCCACTGTGTGAAACAGGATGCTGGACTGGATGGGTCATGGGTCTGATCCTATGTTCTTATGGACAGAAACAGTGCATGAGATGAGTTGTGAGCCTTGAGAAGTACATGGCCATCTGAAATATTTTTATAGGTCAATAAAGCACAAATTAAAATGTTAATAAGGTCAACAGTCAAGTGCAGCACTGACTGTGGGATTGCCATTCTCCTCCGCCCTCCCATCTGCTTTGCTGCTCAAATCCTTTATTTTATCCTAGCTGTCATAGCTTGTATCATACTAAAATGGCTTCCCTGCAAAAATAAGTATGTGTCAGTATTTTCTTAGAAGATCACATACCACCAAATAAAAAAACCAAACCAACATTGTCGCTGGGACTGAAAAGTTAATAACTGGGACTCCACCTGAGCAGCAAGGCAAGTTCCAGGACAATAGCAGTTGCACTTGCAGGTTGGGAGATTGGCATAGATAGATCCTAATCAGAACGGCCAAATTTACAGGCATCTTCACTGACATACCAGACTCTAATGTATGTCAATGCATTAGACATATATTAATAGATGTCACATTAATGACATACACTAGATACAATGCATCTAATGGATGTCAAGGTCACCTTCTCTCTAACTTATCAGAAAGAAGGCAACCTTGGACTTAATTCTGAGCGATGTCCAGGACGTGGTGCCAGACGGCAGAGTTGTAGAACCATTGTGGGAACAGTGACCATAGTGTGATCCAATTCAGCTTATATGCGAGTAGAGCATTGCCAAGGAAGTCTAACACAGATGCATTAGACTTCAGAAGAGAAAACTTCTCAGAAATGAGGGGACTGGTAAGAAGGAAACTTAAAGGGTCAAATCACTCCAGAATGCATGGAACCTATTTAAAACCACAATAATAGAAGCTCAGTTGGAATGTATACCAAGAATGAGGAAAGGTGCCACCAAGCTCAGGAGGACTCCAGTATGGCTAACAAGTAGATTCAAGGAAGCTATAAAATGGAAATCCTTTAGAAAATGGAAGTCCTGACCAAATGAAGAGAACAGAAAAGAACATAAATTCTGGCAAAATAAATGCAAGGGATGCAAAAAGAGAGTTTGAGGAGCATATAGCTAAAAGTGTCAAAGGGAATAACAGAAACTTCTTTAAATAGATCAGAAGCAGTTAACCTCCCAGGGAGGCAGTTGAACCCTTAGATGATGAGAGTATGAAAGGTATTATTAAAGACGATAAGGAGATTGCAGAGGAGCTGAGTGAGTTATTTGCATCTGTCTTCACAGTGGAGGATACTGACCATATATTATACTCACTCCTAAGCTTTTCAGGCTTGGAGGCTGAAGAACTGGGCCAATTTGAGGTGACAAGAGCAGATGTTCTAAACTATATTGAAAAACAAAAAATTAACAAATCATCAAGGCCAGATGGCATCCACCCAAGAGTTCTGAAGAAACTCAAATGTGAAATTGTCACTCTCCTAGCAAAAATATGTAACTTGCTATCCCTGCAAATAGGCTCTGTACTAGAGGACTGGAAAGTAACTAAGTGACTCAAATTTTCAAAGGGGGCAGGTCTGGGAAACTACTGGTGTTTAGCTTAACTTCTGTTCCGGGGAAAATGATGGAAAACATACTGTACTTAAGGGCAAAATTGTTAAACATATAGAAGAACAGGCCTTGCTGAAACAGAACCAGCATGGTTTCTGCAAGGGCAAGTCTTCCTCACTAACCTTTTGGAGTTCTTTGAAAGTGTCAACAGGCGATCCGGTTGACATAGTATACTTGGACTTCCAAAAAGCTTTTGACAAAGTTCCCTGCCAAAGGCTCCTGAGTAGACTTAGCAGTCATGGGATAAGGGGAGAGATTCATGTGTGGATTAGTAACAGGTTAAAGGACAGGAAACAGAGGGTATAAATGAATAAATGGACAGTTTTCACAATAGAGGGAAGTAACAAGTTGGGTCCTCCAGGGATCTGTATTGGGACCACCGCTCTAACTTTTTCATAAATGATCTAGAAGTTGGGGTAAGCAGCGAAGGGCCCAGATTTGCAGATTACACTAAATTATTTAGGGTAGTGAAATGCAAAACAGATTGTGAGGACCTCCAAAAGGATCTCTACACACTGGCGGAGTGGGTGACAAAATGGCAAATGCGGTTCATTGTAAGCAAGTATAAAGTGATGCATTTTGTGGCAACCCACCCCACAACTTTACATATACACTGATGGGATCTGAGCTGTCAGTGACAGATCAGGAGAGAGATCTTGGGGTTGTGGTGGACAACTTGTTGAAAATGTCAACTCGGTGCATGGCAGCTATGAAAAAGGTATCTTCCATGCTAGGGATCATTAGGAACAGGATTGAAAAGAAAAATGCTAATATTATAATGCCCTTATAAAAATCTATGGTACGACCACATGTTGGAGTATTGTGTTCAGTTCTGGTCACCATATCTTAAGAAGGACATTGTGGAACTGGAAGAGGTGCAGAAGAGGACAACCAAGATGATCAGAGGCCTGGAGCACCTTCCATATGAGACAAGGCTACACCATCCGGGGCTTTTTAGTTTGGAAAAGAGGCAACTATGGGAAGACATGATAGAGGTGTATAAAATTATGCATGGAATGTTGAGAATGGACAGAGATAATCCCCCCCCCCCACAGCACTAGAACCAGGGGCCACCCCATGAGACTGAAGGCCGGGAAATTTAGGGCTGACAGAAGGAAGTACTTTTTCACACAGCACATAATTAATCTGTGGAATTCTCTGCCATGGGATGTGGTGATGGCCACTAGCTTGGATGGTTTTAAAGGGGGCTTAAACAAATTCATGGAGGACAGGCTGGTCTTATATTCTTAATGGCACAAATTGTTCCTACTTCTAGAATGATAGGCAGATCTGATGGACGCACCCTGACTTATATGAGACATTGCCTCCAGTGTCCTTAAACACATCTGTAGATATAGAATTCAGCTTCAGACATGAATTTCCTGTTCAGTTTGATTCAGGTATAATGAGTGTATCATGGAAAGAAGATATATACTGTACAGGAATCAAGATAAAGAAGTGATAGCAAGTTGGTGGTAACACAGGAGGAGAGGGTTGAAGCAGTATAGTGATAGGTGTAGGAACTAGGT